>NC_092502.1:73762287-75186037 GCF_047511675.1 Marmota flaviventris | reverse complement strand
CAAGTCATGTCATGTTGAAAGTGTTTGAACTCTTCCTTCATCTAAAACCACATCTCAAAAAGAACTTTTATTCTTTTCAGGAAGTTTTTCAAGTGGACTTCTTTCATGGCGAATAAATTCTTGCATGGATTAAGTTCTTTAAATTTCTATTTTTGTTTCCTAACCACCACATTGTCATTTCCTCTGTCGTGCACAGTCTGGCTTTGTGGAATTTGTTGCCATTTCATCTCCTCAAGTAGACCAGCTTTAACAGCCTCTTCTCTGACTTTGAGAGTTTTTGCCTTATTCTGAATGCAAATCATTACATTCCAGTGCTGTGAAAAATTAGAGTTTCTGATTTTATCCAATTTATTTATAGTTTTATATATCAAATAAAAGGAGTATTAAATTCTATGAAAATATTCTCAATAATTGAGATCCAAAAAAATGTCAAATCTAAGTGTGGGTGAGAACCAAACTTCCTTTCTCTTAAATTCTTCAAACTGCTTTGTACTTTTTATGTATTTGATCTCAGCTATCCTTTATGGAAGCTTTGACATCTCACCCATCAAAAGAATTCATGGAGAAATGAATACTGCCTACTTCATTGGGTTATTGGTGTACTGAAATAGATATTACATGTTAAGTGTTAAGGACAGTCCCTCAAATGCGGAGTCTACTCCAAAATGTTGAATATAATAATTATTAGATAGGTTATTGAAATGCATGTGATAGATATACTTGTCTATACTTTTCTAGTTGCAGATACCAATGTTAGGAATATTGAGATCATTTATGACAGAACGAGATTCTAAACATACCTTTGTGATTCTGAGGCCTTCCAGCCACATCCTGTAGGCACCTTAGACTAGTGACCATCACGTGGTGTTAGTTTGCCCTCCCTAATAAAAAGAATACTGCTCTCTCATTCTATTTTTCTTTTCATTACACTCTTAAGTATCTGTTCTTGCTTATTTGGATGTAACCTGTTAAGTACATTGCTTTAATCTCTAAAAATGCCAACTTCTTCATAGACAACTTCAACAACTAGAAAGACACTTTCACATCTTGTATGACAAGGTCAGAAGAAGGTCAAAAGAAGCCTATGGTCAGTCAGTCCTTCCTTGGCCAGCAGGATGGATACCAGTTCACTTAAACAATGAGACATTCTTTAACTACCTCCAGAGCAGAGTACTTCACATCACCTTTTTAATTTTCATCAAAAAAACTGAAGAAAAATTTTGTTCTGCTTACTTTCAGTCTTATCAGGTTCACTATTTTTTGCTCTAATAGGTTTCTTTTAAGACACGATTTCTCTAAGGAGCATCCTATGCTTTTTTTATTTAAGTGGTATTCCCACAATTTTTTCTTAGTACAATGGAATTCATACTATCTGTTAAACTGAAGTTAAAAAAATCAAACTGATAAAAGAGAGATTTAATACATTCTTTAATGAAAATAACAGGGTTAGTGTGGTTTTGGGTGCCCTTTAAGAAGGGGTCAAATGGCATCACTGGGATCTAATTTTTCCTTCTATGTCAGTTCTCCCTTCTCTATTGATTTTATTCTCCCCCAGGTTCTCTCTTCATTTCCAATATATATTCCAGTAACTCCAGATCTTGCTGTCAGCTCCTAATCCATTGGAACATAAAGCATCCTACTTTATATTTGTAAGCCTCAAATAAAATTATGAGAGAGAATTATTGATGGGGTGGGTGCTTAAACAGGGTGGTATGGTGGATCAGAACTTTTGAAAGATTATTTATAAAATAAGTTTTCTATGGAGAAATGGCTATGAACATATCCAAAGAAAGTCTTTTTGAAAGCAGAAGAAATAGCAGGTACAAAAATTCTACTTGCAAAAAGAAGAGCAGTGTGGCTAGTACATTTTAAGTGACAAGGTTTGGAGGAAGAAAAGTTTGGAGTATGGCAGCGTCTCACTTTAGATAACCCTGTAGATTAACACAAAAATAATTTTTTATTTTTATTTTGTGGTAAAATAAAGACACTGAAATGTCTTTAGCAAGACATGAATAGATTTGAATTAGCTTTCAAATGCCAGTTTTGACTGCTTTGAAGAGAGTGGGTTAGTAGTGTATCTTAGCCTGGTCTCCCAGGTTCTTGAAAGTAGAGACTAAGAATGTTTGTGAACATAGTTCACTAGGGAGATGATCCTAAAGAAATCTCAATCGAGTGAGGGACCAAAGTAAAAGAAGTAATTAAAAACAAGTAAAAGGTTCAGAAAAAGTCCTCTTATTTCCCATCATGTCTGATAAGGTTATTTGCCCTTTCCTGCACCAATCACAGAAATGCTCTGATTGGGTTAAACCAGGGGGCATCCTTCCCTGGAGTCAGCAGAGAAGCCTTTCCCTAAGCATGGGAACCAACAGTTGGGGGAGGTGACAGCACAGAGAGGACCCAAAGGACAATTACCAAAAGAGTGATGAATGGCAAATGGATGAGATAAACAGCAGATGATCTTCATAGTTCCTCCTCCTGAAAACCCGCAGAAGATTGGCTCTAAAAATGACAACACTGAGTCTTGTATGTTAAAGCTCTATTTTATTCTTCTATGGTACCGAATGATGGGCTTTCCGATTTTTATTGCACTTTAATACAGATGAAAAAGCACAAGTGTATTGCATTGATGTTCAAAAAATGTTGAAGATAGAAAACTTGATAGCTGCTTTTGAGAAGATATCCTGCTGGACTTGATTATGTAGGATTATTGCAATTTTTTTTTTTTTTTTGGCCAAGCAGTCTGTTATAGGGTAGGGCATTTATTTAGCATTTTGATGCATCTATGAAAAGATTCTTATAATTTAAATGAAGCACTTTAAATATTTTATATCTCTCAGTTAATTTTGGATCTGAATATATCATAAAATATTCTTTGAGCTAATTTCAATTTCATATTACTTTCAAAGGACCTATCTCTTAATTTCTAAAAAAAAATGTAGAGCTGAGAGAAAACAGACAAAAAAAAAGTTTATTGAGACTGGAGGGTCTAATGCCATTGGTGAAGATAAGAGTGACAGATCTGCCTGATTGCACTTGGGAATTGTTAGCAAGGTGAAGCTCTGGAGAGATGTGTGAATCTTTCCACCTGACAAAGGGTCAGCAAATACAGAGAAAGAACTCAAGCCAGGACCATTTAAAAGGATCCCACTAAAAGTGAAATGAAAAAAAAGGGGGGGGGGAGATATGAAGAGACCCCAGACTGTGAAAGATAATATTGTTAAAGTTATGTGGAAGCATTCCCAATAAAACGAAACAAGGAGTAAAGACACTCCAAGCAGAAATGAATACTGTTGCACACATAACTCAAAAGTCAGCTGGCTGAGCTATATTCACTCCAGGTAGTGAGGGAGGAGCAGAGGAAATACCTGAACTTGGACTAGTGTGCACATGCTGTGTGGTGCAGGGATGGCTCTCCCCTGGGAGCTCCATCAATGTTTCTTTAGGGAAGCCTGATTTTCTAAAAATTAATTTCTTTTTTCTGCTCTTATTTACTATCCCTTTAGTGTCACTGTCCCAGGGTATTTTTTTTTCTTAATTGATCTGTTATTGTTGAAGGACATGCTTTCCTTCTTGGTATCTATGATTTCTCTCTTACCTCATCCCTGAGGGGCCTAATGAATTTCATACCCTCAGGCTTGAAAGCTATTTCTCATAGAAAAAGACCATCAAAGCACAGGTCGATTTTGTTTTTCAATATAATTCCCCCCTCTATGGGGGCCTATTCAGAAGGATCCATTTCTTCCTCCCCAGGTCTTCAATCCAGTCTCCAAACTAGTGCTTAAGCCTGAAGGTAAAATAGTTAAGCAAGAAGATAGACACAAAATATAGCTAAAAATCCTCTTGCAAAACAAAACAAACCAAAATACAAAAACTTTCATTGATTTTGTATTTGTTGAGGCTAGAAAACAGTAGTTGCTACAACAGGTAAGTCCTGAAATCTCAGTAATTTAATAAAGTAATATTTATTTCATACTCATATCTGGCCTGTTCTTGTAAGTGTACCGCTGGGTCTTGGATGGAAGGGGGACGTGGGAGGGAATTCTGCCTTGCAATTACTAAGAAAGCAGGTTCTTGTTTCTGGTGCCTTGATCTCTGGGACTGTCAACTCTCCATTTAGATAGCATGTGTGAAAAGTTGGCTGTGAGCTCATGTGGGGACAGGTGGTGTCCAGGGTCATGGCTGAGCCTGGAAGGGATGCACATTACTTAATTGAAACTGAGAGCAAGGGGCCATTTCCACATACAAGGAAACAGCAGCATATCTGACTTGCTCCTTGTGCATCAGCAAGCTCTGTCACAGGGCATCTGTGTCAGCTCTGGCTCTAGCCCCATTTATTGTTACTCAACAACCCATCTACCAAGAAATGGGCTGGGGACCAACACCAATTCCCAACAGCCAATTATCAAATTTTCAGGAAAATTGAAAGTTTTTAAACACAGCCATTATTTAAAGTTAAATGATATTAGTCTAGTGTTTAGAAATATTTAAAGCCAACTACTTAAACATTATCTGCAATTTAAAAATTAAAGTATTTAAAATGCATCCCTTTTTAATTATTTTGAATTTTTTTAACTATGTACTTTGGTTTGTTTACAATGCATCTGTGTAGGGAAGCATGATGTGACCCTGTGCTGCTACATGTCTCTCCCAAATTCACAAAATCATTGCCTTTACACTGTCAACTTGAAATCAGTCTATGTGTGTGTTCTGGTCATAGACTAATGCTATAAACAGAGCTGGATTTATTGTTTTGTTGATTGTTTGAATTTAAGAGAGTGAGAAAATATTAATAATTCTGATAAAATTGTAAACTAGTCTATATCTATAGCCATTACACAGTGGATAGCACTAATCTTGAGAAATATTCTTCCAGTATTCAAAATTGATTGTCCAATAAGCAAAGAAGTTATTTGTATCATTGATGAAAGAGTAAAATGCTGAAATACAGCAGTGTCGAAGCTGAAAGAAGTTTTAGATAAATGAACATTGTTTGTAGAAGGTGAGAAATTGCTTAAGAATAGGTCATGTAGGCTCCTCAAAAAATTAGAAATACAACTATTATATAAGCCAACAATAGCATTTGTGGGTATATATTCAAAAGAATTGGAATCTGAAACTTGAGACAACATCTACACTCCCAGGTTCATTGCAGCCTTACTCATGGTGGGATATGGAAACAACTAAAGTGTCCATACACAGACGAACATCTGAAGAAAATATGGGGTATGAGTACAATGAATCCTACTCAGCCTCAATAAAAGAAGGAAATCCTTCCATGTTTGGATGGACATGAAGCTCAGTGAAATAAGCCGGTCACAGAAGTCCAAATACTGCATGAGTAAACTCACAGGAAGCATTTGTAATAGTCAAACTAATAGAAGTAGTGAATACAATAGTGGCTGACAGGAGGTATGGAGTGCGGAAAGTGGAAATTTGTTCATATAAAGTTTAAGTTGTGCCAGACAAAAAAGTTTCAGAGATCTTCAGTACAACAGAGTATCTTTAGTTAACATTATGAAATTGTGCACTCCAACATTTCTCAAGAGGATTTATATCATGCTAAGTGTTCTTACTGCCATCCCCTCAAAAAATAACCTACAAAACAAAACCCAAAACAAACAGATACAAGCAAATTTTGAAGGGTTTCAGGTATGACTATTATCTTAATGGTAGTGATGGTATCACAGGTATGTTTGCATATGTCCAAACTCATCAAATTATTATATATAGTTAGTTCCTTTATATCAATGTGAAGTTTGATTATATTAAACTATATAATTTATATCAATTATTCCTCACTAAAGATGTTTAGAATGAAAGAAACTAATTTTGTCATTCAAAAATAAATGGCAATAGGTTAAATTGTCAAATATTGGTTGAACTAAAAGTGTATGCTGATCAAAGATACAAGAATTTGGCAAAAATCAATGAATGAACTTTTTAAGAATCAATTGGCTATATGAAATTTACAATAAATAGTACTGTATATTTTATTATTTGTAAATAATGGACTACACATCATTAATCTAAGTAGAATTTATAATAAAATTATAGAGATACTTTGGATTAGACAGAGAGGAGTGAAAGGAGAGAAAGAGGTGTAGGGTAGGAAAGATAGTAGAATGAATTGGACATTATTATCCTGTGTGCATATATGATTACATGACTGGTGTAACTCTACATCGTATACATCCAGAAGAATGAGAAGTTACAATCCATTTATGTATAATGTGTCAAAATGTGTTATACTGTCATGTATAACTAATTAGAACAAATAAAAAATAATATTTATATGTATTTATATAATTATGCCTATGTATACATATATAGTATGTGTTTATACATTTTTCCCTGGAGTTATTAAACACTCACCAGGACACCTTGGTACCTGCGTCTCACGGCAAGCAGATATGACTCTGCAGTCTTCCAAATATTTCTTTCTCTCTATACATATGTTTTTTCCCCTTCTTCTTCCACCCTTAACCTGCACACATCTTATTTCTTCAAATTTCACCACTGTCACTGTCCCTCTTCTTTCCACGGTGTGTCAGGTGTCCCCCCTCCTTTATGTTCCCATATGTGCTTATGAAGTGTTTTTCTGTTTCCCAGGATTAACATTGACTCACTTTTTCCTATAGTGGAAATTCATTTTAAATTTACATTTAAAAGAATATAGTGTTTTGAAATTTTATGGAAGTTTTACTCTAAAACCTGTTTTTACTCAACACTCTGTGTATGGGATTCAACCATATCCAGGCCTGCAGCTGTGACACACATTTTTCACTGCTGAGTGGCATATCAGTATATAAGTCTACCACAATTTATCCATTCTCTGCTTACAGATATTGAGGGATTTTAAGTCTTGTTTTTCAGCTTTTATTAATTAGCATCAGCAGAATATGTGTATTCCTATTGACTCATATTTACTCATATATTTTGATCATTTTTAAATCAGATTGACTTTTTCTTAAAGGTCTTATAGGATTTTGTAGCTTCACAAAGAGGTTTATGATTTTAATGTATACAGTCATTTATTTTATGGCTCATCTGTCATATGCTTCCTTTAAAAAATTATTTCCTACCTTTAGCACATAAAGTTATTATTTTATATTTCTTCTTAAAGTTTTAAAAGGCTCTGCTTTTCTCTTCAGTCAGACCTAAATTTGGATGGCAAATTCTGCAATCCACGTATTCATTGTTTCAATATGTGATGGGTCTATTTCGGGGCTCTATATTCTGGTACACTGGTCTTTTTCTGACTCTGCACTAATGCCATGTTATCTTAAACCTAATAATTGTTAAAAATTATGAGATCTAGAAAGAAGAATTGTCCTACCTTGTTCTTATTGATAAATGTCTTGATTATTTGGGGCCATTTTTATTCAATGTCCATTTAAAATAAATGTCAAATTCCATGAAACATCTCATTGACAACTGATAAGACTTGTACTTATCCTTTTGTATAATTTTAGGAAAAACAACATCCTTACAGTATTGAATCTTCCTCTACATGGTCAAGCTCTCATTCCCTCCCCCATCTCTCTCTTCTTTCTATGCTTCTTTTATACTTCCTTAATGTCTTATAATTAACTTTAATTTTCCCCATTAAGATCTTGTGAATTTTGTTAGAGTGCTTCCAAGAAACTATATCATTGTGGGTACTATAACTAATATCTTTTAAATTTACCTTTTCAATTATTTGTGAGCATGTGAGTATGTATGTGTATATTAGCATAGGTAGAACTACCTGCTATAACAAAAAATGCTAAAGAAGTATGAGGCCTCAAGTTAATTTCTTGCTCACATGGACAGTATTTGAGAGGTGAACTGGATGAGGGACAACATTTCTGTATTCCATTATTTGGGACCTTGGCTGATTGAGGGTCCCAACCCAGGACCTCCAAAATTACCCTGGGCATTTGAATACATTGAATCGAGCCAGAAGGGGAAATAATTTGGAGGAGCACTGCTGGGAGGCATGATAAGCCTGCTGGATTAGACATAGTGTCTATCATTTCTGTTTATTTCACTAGACAGTCCAGGGCCACCTGAACTGCTGGGAGTAGGCAACATGAGAAATGAAGCTCAGGCCTGGAGAGCCAATTCCCAGGGATAATTCTGCATTCCTGAAGTGAGGAGCTAAATATCTGCCAACGTCTCCCCACTGGTCCCCACATGCACTTCCACATGGAGACCACTCTCCTCCACATCTGAAATGCTTACCTCATTGAGTTTAAAGCACAAAAATATCTGGATAGTGCTTTGTGCTCTAATGTTTCATAAGGGTTAAGGAACTCTCATGTCCAGCAGCATGATCTAAAACATAATTCCTTTCCTGTGACGAATGCTGGGATGCTCCATTTGGACTTCCATTCCGGATTACAGAACATGTCACTCCTAGTGCTGGGAGGGTTGGTGGCTGAATGCCCTCAGTTGACTGGCCCAAGGTCATGCCACCTTCTCACATCCACACTGTTCACTGTGTGGGGCACAAAAGCTCCATTCTTTCAGTCAATCTCAGAACCATGCGGAAGGGACATCCCATCTGTAGAAATGCTCATCAGGTGCCTGGGGCTTCCATTAAGACCATATCACAAATAGAGTTCTCTGTCTTTCTAATCCTGCTTTTTAATCTATTCTATGCAGATGTTGTTCCCAAGAGCATTTTCCAGCAAACTGTCAGTGTTAATCTTTATCCAAAGCATCTGCTTCTGGCTCCTTGTGACAGTCTCAAACAACAAAATCAACGTCTTATTAAAGAATATGTCCCACTGTCATGGAGAAGAGGCTTCAGAAGATCTACTCGGTAGAGTTACTTCATTGCTGTGGATTAATGTCTGTGGTGTGCTTCTCATTCTTCTTTTTTTCTGGATGGAATTGTCCACTGCTATCATCCTCTTCCCATTGGACTATTACATGTTGGGCTGCCTTTGACAGGTATGGGGAAGGTGACTCTAAAGGAATACCATGAGGAAGTTTCTTTGGGCTAGAAGAGCAATTTTATATTCTGTTTGTGGGGATAGTTATATGACATGTTATAATATTTCATAAACTTTAAGGGTAAAATGTGTAAAAACTTATAAAATTGGAGTAATACTATTATATTATTTAGTATAGTACTATTATACTGAAGGCAAGTTCCTAGTTCTGGTCATATCATTATGGTTCATTAGGATGCTATCATTTGGGGAAGCTTGATGAGGATACATGGGAGCTCTTTGTGATGTCTTTTGCAAATTCTCTGTGGAACTAAAATTATTTCAAAATAGAAATGTTTTTTTAAAAATAAGTTTCTTACCTATTGCTTTTAAACTCAAGCCGATGGTGAATATTAATTTAATAATAAGTGAGAGGATGGTTTTCATATGCTTGATTGCTATGAAAGGAGCCTGAGCATGATGTTGTGAGCAAGGACCTTGGGCCTGTTCTTTCTAGATCCTTTGTCCACATAGGACATTCCTTACATGCAAAGTTCCACACTACACTTTACTTCAGTTCCACAGCCACTGGGCTTTTTCATGATTGAACCCCAGGCCTTCCATACCAGATTTCCTAGTTTTAAACTTCCCAGAGGCCACAGGTTGGGGTATGGGGATTAGGAATAAGAGAGAAACCAATGCTGTTTCCAAAGAGCTTCTAGTCATTTTTGGGAAATATAAGATGACCAAATGAAAGGATCAGTCATTCTCAAGGTATAACATAAAATAACTGCAAATGAGTAGATAATAGATATAGAAAATGGTGCTTAAAGTGGTGAGGAGGAAATATTAGGGAAAGACAGACTTAACCAAGGCAGCACAAGAACTTCAACAGAGCCTTTTTTGGTTTTATAGTGGAGTAAGATTGTTGAAAATTCTCTGAGTGGTTAGGTTTCTCTCCTGTTCGCCTAATTGGGTGGTTTTGTGACTACTTAGACCAATCTGATATACTGGAAGTGATGTCATGCTGGTTCCAAGCTAGTCTTTAGGAGGACGGGCAGTTCCCTGTTCTTTTAAAACACCCTCATTGTAAGAGATTCAGATACCTCATGGGAAAAAAAAAAAAAAAAACTGCATGAAAGGCCAGGTGTACTCCAGCTTCTAGCCATCTCTTCCAAGATGTCAAGAAATGACCGAAACTGTTGAGGACCCTCAAGGATCGTCCAAGTTAAAACTGAGTGCCACCTACTAATCCTGTTAGCACTTGAGGACCGAAGAATCACCCAGTGGGGTTCTGCCTGAATTCATGACCCAAAAACTTGTGAAATGTGTTTGATTATGGAATGAAGGACCTGGAATGTTTTTATTACAGAATTATAACATAATTCTGTAATAAAATTAATATGATTTATTACAGAATTATAATATAATTCTTATAATTCTATAAGAAAACCTGGGGAAATAATAATCTAAAAAGAATAGTGGAAATGGATTAGAGAAAAGTTACAAATCAGAGATTGTGAAGGGAAAGTCTAAGTAGAGCTTTTTTCTGCAACTGTAACAGGTTGTGATAATATGGATCAGAAACATAAGAAGTGGAAAGAAACCTGGATGTATTATCAGGGACACATCAGAACCTGCAGGTACAAATGGACAAACTGGAACCTTGGTTAGGCTTTCCCTACCTTCAACTTTGACCATGGAGAAGTTTTATAGGAGGATCTAGAGCCTCCACATCCCCACCCCCAGAGCTGTATACATGCCTGGAAAAAAAGAAAGACGATTTGGTTGGAGTCAAAGGCAAAGGTCTGGAATCCCCACTGGCTGCTGCCTAATGCGACAGTGTGAGTCATCAAATCAGAAGCAGTGTTCCTGTTCCTGAGCTTTAGAAACTGTTTCTGGGTGTAAGGCTGCTGCTACACTGCTGTCTCTAACTATTATGCAAATTTCTCCTTACCAATTTTAACCTGATCCATACTGGGAAGGGAGATCTGAGGGATATAGTTCCAACCTAGCAAATATATTTCATATCTACATTTTCTATTTAGAAACTTAATGATGGTCAGAATAGTACTAATAGTCCTTTTGGAAGGACTGAGTGACTTGGGAGCTACCAGAGTATCATGCATTTTAGGATTTAATAAATACAGAATCAAAGTAAGCAACATGAGTCTGTTGCTCTTGAATATTTTAATGAGCCAGACATATAAGTGGGAATGAAAACTAGGATCCTTGGTTCTGAGTCTACCTCCTTCCTCAACAGTAAATAGTAAATTCATTCATCTCACTCTGTGCTGATCCTTCAGAAGCTGCGAGCTATTTAAATGGCTTCTTTTTCTCCTTAGAGGAAGGTTTGTTGCATTAGCTATTTCCTCCGTGTCAGGCTTGAGAGTTGCTTCATTAGCAGATAGCACTGTTTTCATTTCTCCTCAGGGGACTTGATGGGTTGGAACTTCAGTATGAATGTTCAGTGGAGACCATCACCTGTGATCTGGGTTAAATGTGGCATAATTCTTTAAGTATTCAACTCCTTTACACCAAAGTAGCTTTATCAAAGATAGAAGGTTGTTCTTGGCTCTCTAGGATTTAGTGTGACCTCAGAATCTTGACACTCCAGGCTTCTTTTGAGGACAAATTTGAACTTTTCTCTCTTGTTGTTTTCATGTCTAATGAATGTTTTTTTCCTGAGAGGCTTTAATGTCAGGTTATTTCTCACCCAGAGCTATACTTTCATGTGTTATCTGTGGAGTGCAACTACTGTAGATTTTCAGTGTCATTAAATTAGGTAGGCGTGAGAATGGCTGCAACAGGGAAGGCTGAAATCTGCATTTTATTATTAAAGAGTCCCCATTGGAAAGGGGAATGGATTGTTTTTCATTTTTATTTGGTCTATGGTATTATGAGGGAAGGAGAGAGTAAAGTTTTCCATCTGCATTGGGCCAATATGGGATTTCAAACAATATACCTTACAAAATGATTATAGTTAATTTTAGTCTTCATGAGAAGTTAGCTGCCAGATCTCAGTCTCTCTAAAGAGGTTGAATTGTACAGAGAATATGAAAAATTGTTGCTTTCAGAACAGGGGGAAATAACAACATCAAGAAAGAAACCTTTTCCTTAATGCTTGAGGAGTGGACTCCAATGCTGTCCTTTTAGCTATTCTCAGTGCCGATGGTATGACCAAAACAGACTTTCAGTCTGAGGGATTTCTGAGCTCCTACAGGTTAATGAGCACCTAGACTAATAGCTCAATTGGGAATTCAATTTAGAGTTTCATGTAAGGTAATATCCACTTCTCATGGGAATAAATATATTTTTTTAATCTATACACAGGAGTTGGCTCTTAGGATTAAACAAAGCCATTTATTGGTGATTTTTTTTCCTGAAATTTCTTACCTAAGTTAAAAAAACAACAAAGTCCAACCTAGCTTTATGATAATGATTATGATGATTAACACTTCCACTTTCTTTCAGTTTAGAATAGCTTATTCTTTAGAGCAAGCATAAACTGTTTTGAGTCTATGCACAGGAGTATAATAAATGCTAAGAGAAATGTTACTGTGCATTAATGAATGCATTGCATTATGGTTGGCTAGTGGTCTCTTGGCAATAGAGATGCTACTAGATGCCATTATATTTGGACTTAGCTTTTGTGACCTTTGGAGGCGAGCTAGCAAAGAAGAAGGGAGGAAGACATATCTTTTTGTGCAGACAATGCACACTGTAAGACAGGTTGCAAAAAGCTATTGGTTTCATCACATAAATCTCTTTGCTTCGGAGAGGTTGGAAAAATCTTAGTGATTCATGGGCACAAACTTTAATTTACTATTTTTTCTGGATGCTACTGAGGACTGGTAGGAGGGAGAAACCTTATTACAAAGAGCTCTGCTCTTGTGTTGGGAAAAAAAAAGTTTGTAAAGATAGGCTTCAAGGGTAGCTTATCATCATGCATTTTCTTGTTATTGAAAAGACTGCATAAAATTCCTTTCTGAATAATTGCATGAGGAGTCTTGTAGCTCCATTAATTTTCTTTTGGACTGCACACAAACACCAGGACACTAGTCTTGTGCTTTGAACGGTTATGTACTATGTTATGTTGGAAAAACCAAAGAAAAGTATTTTCATAGGTATTCCTTTATGACTATTCAGTTTTGGGGTCTAAGTAATGTGTGTGATACATGAAGTAATTTTGAGTTCATAGTAATGACAAAATAGGAAAAGATGTATCATGTAGTCAACTTTGTTACTGAGATTTTTATGACTTTGTGGGGAGAAGGTTCAAAATATAAAAAGCAAGTAGAAAAGAATAGCCTCTTTGGACTGCAATCTCTCCTTTGTTTGGAATGTGCTAAAGAAAAAGACAGGAAGCATGCAAACTATGGTTTATTCCTGATAATGACATCTTGTTTCATTTCCCAGAAATAGGATGTAATTTTTTTTAAAAAAAATTATTATTATGTCCAGTTACCCTGAAGTGCAACAGTTACAAAAATCCATTTCTGGCACAGATGAACTCAAAGCATGGAGGCTTCAACATCTCATTGAACTCTGAGGAGTGTTCTCAAATAGCTAGTTAGCTGTTCTAAACAGAGATGCAAAACTCCAGGAAGTTCCTTAAAAAGAGATTTCTCTCTTTTTTTTTATTTCCACATTTTTTATTGGTAGATTATAATTGTACATACTGAACAGGATTTGCTGGTACATATTCAGACGTGCACATAAAATAATGATATAATTTGCCCCAAATCACTTGTGATCACAGCACCACTAGAAGTCCTCACACCTACTAGTACTAGGTGTCCCTAGAACTGTTTGCAGAATACAAGCCTCCTTTCCCAAGACCTTTCCTGAACAGAGGCTCTGGAGACAACATTCTAATGCAGGTCCTAACTGTACAATTGCACTCAAGAGCACAAATCACACTGCAGGTAACATTTGATATATAAATTAAATAGCACGTTCATTATCTCTTGAGACGTGAAACTAATACTGGAAATTAAGTAGAGATGCAGACTGTTTTTGTTCTGCTTTGAGGAAAATAGCAAAGAATTGGAAATATTTTCATGGAAAACAATAATACTATAATTTTAGAATGTTATCCTTTGTAAAACTAGTGATTTATACTAATAATAATTAATAACAAAAGGTAACTCTTTCTCTTCTCAATAACATACATGACTTAACCGGTAAATCACATCAAGTGAACTGAGATCTTAAAGAATATTGTCTCAATTGCTCTTTCCATGGTATAACGGGAACATTCTAGGTTTAGTACCCATTCCTCAGGGGCTGAAATACTTAGGACAGCTAAGTGTGACATGTTATATAACTTCGGCATACCTACCATTTTTTTTTTTTACTTACATGTCTTTGAATAGAATTAAGTCATTCTAAGCCTATAGGCATTATACTTGTGAAATAAGTGTGTTAGAATATTAATTTTTTGTTTGCTTTTTCTATTTTTTTCCAACCAGGTAGCTAGCCCCTTTGTATTTTTAAGTTTTAAGGTGTTTTTTTTGTTGTTGTTGTTGTTGTTTGTTTGTTTTTTGTAGAGCCAAAAGCAAAATGAAATGTAAAGTCTGTTTTTTCTCCTGCTTTTTATAAAGCTCTAAGTTCTTTGAAGTAATGACTCTGGTGTCTTGGAGGAAGGAGGGAGAAATGAGTCTCTCAGGATCAGCCAGTGCAACCTCTTGCATGCAACAGCAAGGCAAATGATATTTGCAAAACCCTGGGGAAAGGAGGAACCCCAGTGATGACTGCAACTGAACTCAGAATTGAATTTAAATTTATTTGAAGATAATATATGTAACATTTTCTACATATAAGGGTTTATAGGATGCAATCAAACCTTGCAACTTTTTTTCTATGCTCTGGCAACTGTGTGATACCTTCCATAATAGTTTGTGAAAGTCATTCTACTAGATTGTAGGCTGTGAGAGATGCTAATTAATAAGTAACTTGTCTCAGCTTCAAACTTGCCCCTTGAAGCTCTGCTCTGTGATGTGAAGGCTGAAACTCTATAGTCACATGTTGCCTTGTCTGGATGACCCCTTTAGGTTCTGCCAACAGGGAAACTGGAGGGAAATGGAAGGTTAGCAAAAGAGGAAATGCTTACTTCCTGCTTGCTTCCCATTCTTGTCAGTGTCACCCTAGCAATGATTTTGCCTCCCAGATGTTCCAGGTCATTCTGGTGGGAACTCTTGATTCAAATTTGTAGTTTTCCAATTTACAAAACCAACAGCATACCCTCTCAGAGACCCTTGCAGGCCAGCCAAGCCCTCCTTCCCCATAACCCACAAAGTCCTTCTGAGCTGAGACACCAGTGTTCAGACTGACTTTTTCTCAGGGGTCTGAGTTTCAAGAAGTGAATTCCCATCTCCAAGATTCTCTGTTTGAGAAATCCCATCCTTTTCTGTTCCTTCAATCCCAGAGATGAAATCTCTGTGCTACAGCTTTTGTGATATCCGAGTGTGTCTTTCATCCCTTTTCAGATCTTAAATAGCTAGATAGCTCTTCTAAACATTCTGTATATGACATTCTACCTGCTAAAGTGACTGGTAAGGTCTTTGTCTACTGACTATACCCTGACCAACTCAATAACTCCTCTGGCATGAGCCATTTTTGCCTCTGATGCTAAAATTATATGTTAATCAGTTTCCCATTGCTGTGATAAGATACCTGAGATAAACAATTTAAAAGAAGGAAGTGTTTATTTTGGCTTATGGTTACGGAGATTTCAGGTGGTAGCTGTTTGACCCCATTGCTTTTGGTCCTGTGTTGAGGCAGTATATCATTGAAGAAGTGCATGGCAAAGAAAAGCTGCTCACCTCATGGTGGCCAGAAAGCAAAGGGGGGGGGAGGGAGGGAGGAGGAGGAAGGGCCCTTCAAGCTCCTAGTTACCTCACTTCCTTCCACAAGAATCCACCCCCTAAAGGTTACTCCACCTCCCAATAGCACACAGGCTGGTGATCAAGTGCTTAACACATGGTGTTTAAATGACATTTCAGATCCAAACCATACCAGGTGTCTTGCACTTAACTAATGTGCTCAATGCATGTGTTTTGGTTTGATTTAATTCAGTGTCATAAAATAGCAAGAGGGTAGTACTTAAGCAGAGTGGGAAGATTAGAAAGTTTGGAATTTGACAGATGGGTCCAAATCTCAGTTTTGCAAATGAGTTGCTCTATTATTTTAGGCAAGCTATTTAACATGTTCAAGCCTTTACTTTCCTATCTGTAAAATGGATATAATAAAGTATTAACCTCATAACATTGTTGTAAATATTAAATAGGCAAAACTCTAGGCACCTGGTAAGTATTCAATAAGTGGAATTTGTACAAAGGGGTAGAATTCAGAAGAAGGAAGGTAAGTTTGCCAAGTATATAGCATCAAAGGAAGATGAGAGAAAGGAAGGAATGAGGCACGGTTAGAGAGGTCAGAAAGCTGGGTGTGTTGGAGAATAGATAGTAATACAGGGAGGAAACTGAGCGGATGAAAGAAGGTGCCTGCACTGATTTTAGTAGAATATGTAATGTTATAATGCAGGGTCCATAGTGTATCTCATTTTGTCATTTGTCTACTTAGGACAAATCATGACAAGTCACAGTGATGTTTAATTTATTCAGTTCAAGATAACTGAATTTCTGAATTTCAAACATTTCTTCATATTTAACTACTTCTGTTAGAGAATTTTTTTTTCCTGAAGGAGATTACATACTTTATTGCCTACTTTCATTCTTTCCATAGCTCTATACTTTAGCAGAGAAGTGTTACTTCACACCTTGATGGCATGTCAAATGTGTCTTCTTATCTCTTCCTGAAACTCTTTCCTTCTATTTCTCTTGAATTTAAGAGTCCCTGCCCTTAAACATGGATCTTGTAACAATTCTGTCACATTTCTAACTTGTATTGTAAAAGCATAAAATTCTTATTTACTCAAACTGAGATTCCCATCTCAATTGTGTGGGAATGACAGGCTGCAATTTGCCTACAGGTTCAAAAAACCAATAATTGGACTGAGCTTATGTTGTGTGATTTTTCTCCAGGTGCACTTTCCAGTGTTTGTATGCTACGCTGGATTCCTGGTATAAATCAGTCAGTGCCCATAAAAAATATGCTGGTACGTTGGAAAACAGTACTTCCTGTCTTCAAAGAAGGTCTCATATGGACCAAACCAGACATTGCATGTTCTCTTTGACAAATAAGCTGGGGGGGTGGAGTGGGGGGTGACATTAACTTAAGCTGACCTCTAACTATTGCTCTGTTTTCTTTTAAGCCACTGTGTTTATCATAACAATGCTGGTCACCATGAACGCTGCACAGCTTTGTTTTGTTTCACACCAAGTGGCTCCAGATGCCTATGATTTATGAGGACAAGGCCAAAGAGTGAAAGCAGACACACAAATAATCAGAAAATGAAACTCAACTCATGTTTGTTTGAGTAATATATGTGGATCCATGTGTTTACATACATGTATACATTAGATAGATGAACATAAGTATATGTATGTGTCTATCAAAAACACATAGATGTTTATGATTTTAGAAGTTCAGAGTCTCCTCTCTCCCTATCTGCCCATTTATCATTTACATCTGTTATAATTTATTGTACTCTTACTGGAAAGGGCAGGCAAAAGTACCTTTCTTTCTTTTATAAGGATAAAAAATTGCTTTCATGTTCAGAGAATATTCTTTCAACTAGCTCCCTAGTTTTCCATTTCACATGTATAGTACCTTAGTAACCCCAGGAGCCATAATGGAGTAAAAATTAACGTAGTAGATATTACTAATGCTCACTGAAATCTGTTTCTCCTCCCTTTCCAACTACACAGAATATTACACTACCCCAAAACCCTCAAAGTTATTTGCTGAATGCCATTGGTTGATTAATACAATGAAAGCAAAAGAGACATGGGTTGGTTGTGGGCAGAAATATCAACCATTGGTGCTTGATTCTCCAGCCCCTGTTCTCCTGCCAGGGGTCTGTAGGCATGCATTGTGATGGAGATCAAAAGAGGCTGAAATGCTGGACCAAAATGGAGAACAGCTCCTCAGAGAGGTATTTGCAGAGAATTTAGCAAGGGGGAGTTGTGTGAGAGTTGAAAGTGGTTTGTTATTGCAGAAAACCTAAGCTGCAATTATTCATACACTATCCTTGATGGGGCAGAAGGGGAAAGGTTATAAATATTTATGTTAATAGTCTTCACACATTCATTTTCTCCTTGAGTCATCAAAACAACCTGATAAGTTGTTACCACCTTTATGGAGACAAAGATACAATGGTCCAGAGAACTAAAGCTGCATGAGGGTACACAGCTCCTGAGGGGGTGAAGCTAGGCTGTAAACCCAGCTCAGAGTCCATGCTCTCATGGGTGTTATGGGTGCACTCCATTGCTCAGGTAGTGCTAGTTCATTTACCAAGTGAACCCTTTTATTGATATCACGATTATCCCACATCTGTTTACTATCAATTGTGTTTATGGTCTTGTCCCAGGAGAGTGTATACCAAATGTAACCAAAGAAGAGGTGTTTTTCCTGATTTTATGAGACAAAAATTTTCTGCTCGTTACAATATAAGAAAACTGGATAGAAACATGAGCAATTGGCTTACAGTTAAGAATGCTGTATTGTACTCTTAAAAATTTGCTCTTACTAAAATAAAAACAAAATGAAAACATAAGCAGCAATTGGCTTGCTGACAAAATACCCATAGAGATGTAAATGCACAGGTCCATACTGTCCTGGCATAACTGCTGGGGTCAAGTGGTGAACAGTTATATTTCTTAAATGTTTATCATATATTATTATTATTATTATTGATATGATGATTTCCAAAGGGGACTTTGAAAACCCACCCAATTTATGAATTTTTAAGTGTACCTCAGTTTATGTCTGTAACTGATCTGTTGAAGGCATTATTAAGCAAATCCACGTAAAATGAGATTGATTCCTTTGGAATCAGGTATCCTCAAATAAACTACACCATTTCAATTCCAAGTTGATTGGTTCAGTGGACATTTTCAGGTTCCTTGGCCAAACTACTCCAATGATCAATTCTGCTGACCTCTCTCTCAGCTACCTTTAGAAGTAATAACTTTCTCTTCAAACTACTCTAACTCTTGTAGTATCCACATGTCACAAAGTTTTATGAAACATCAAGTTCTTGTCCCTGAAATAAAAGTCTAGTTACATTCACTGTGAGTGCCTTCCTTGAGTGGGGTGGAATTGAAACTTTCCATTTTCTTCTGTTCAAATAACTACCAGGTCACACAGAGGCCAGAGAGAAATCAACAGAAATAGCTGCTGCTCAATACTTCTGTGGTTCCAGCTATTGCAGCTAGAAAGCGAAAAGCATGTGTTTCCCTGATACAAGAGACTTATTTTTTAGTTTTGCTTATGCCTGCCACATGCAAGATATGGTGATTCAAAAAATAAATGCAACTTACACATTTACATTAAAAGTCTGCTCTAAATATTCTCATGGATTGTTTTATCTTTTCTAAAATTGTATGAGATTTAGATGCAGATATATGGAACTATAGTCCATGACCCCTGGTCTCCTGATATGATATTGGAATTGTAAAAATTAGAGAGAAATGTAGCCATTGGATATGATTGTAGTTCCTGATAAAGTCAGTCTTTATCAGAGTGAATTACACCTTAACAGGCATCATAACAATCAACTAGAATTGAAAAATTATGAATGTTCTGGATATTCTTACACAGCAAGACAAAGATATATTTTCAATATTTCTTGGTGATCTCTCTCTAATATAGACTCCTTAAGTAATACTTAAAATGTAAACTATTGGTGAGCATGTAATAACAAGTAGCATGATTCCCTACTACAAAGAGGAATTTGGGTGAGTTTGCATGGTGCTCATTCTAACTTTCTCTGCATTTCCACAGAATACAAACCTGTATCATTAGTTTGTTGAATGGAGGAGTCAGGAAAATGGTGATGACTGACCCTAAAACAGTGAGGTCTTCTAACTTCATGCAATGTCGTCTCCTTCTTTGGCTGTGCCATCACAGAGAGGACCTACTGCTGGGTGTGGAAGATTGTTGCCATAAAAACATGCTGAAAACTACATATACTGCAGCAAAAGCCATGTACATATCTCACCAACGGTAACGCAGGTAGCATTGTTTATATATTGCCATATCGACACTCCCAAATAATATAATATATAAGAAAGATAATACCTCATGAGATATTTGGCATTAATACAAATGAGATTGGTGGTGGTGTGTGTGTTAGGGATTAAACCCAGAGCCTTGTACATGCCAGCAAGCAAGTGCTCTTCCACTGAGCTATACCCCATCCCTGGAATTTCTTTATGTGGTTTTAACAAGCTGTTTCCAGGAAACGCTTTTTTATTGAGACTTTGATGTACATTCTGGTAGTCTATTGGAGTATAAAACCTACCTGAAAATTAAGTGGTTTAAAATAAGAACAGTTATTTACTCGAGTTTGTAATTTGTCAATTACAATTTAATTAACAATGGAATTTTAATTTGGGCAGAAGTACATGTGGTTAGTTTGTCTCTGTTCTATGTGATATCAACTGGGGTAACCCAAGCAATGCTAACAGATCACTTTTATTAAAAATTTTATTGCTGCTGTCAGCTGGTAGCTCAGTTGGGCCTGTTGGCTATAGGTCTTGGTTCTTCTTCATTTGGACCTGTCCATGCAGCTGCTTGGGCTTCCCTTTAGCATATGGGAGAAAGCAGAAACTAGTACACTAAAGAATAGACTCCAACTGGACATCATTTCTGCTGTATATTAATGGTCAAACCAACCGTAGACTAGAGCATATTCAAAAGTGAAGAGATGAATAGATTCCACTGTATTTCAGAGCGACACCTACAGATAGGAAAGGGATAACTGAGGGTGGACGTATCAGTCTCCAAATTATAATTAACAAAGAAAGAGGCCTGAAAGTAGGAATGTATAATATCAGGAATCTGATCTTTGGTTAATATCTTCTTCTGTATTCATTTCAGAGCTTTTAGAGACTACTTCTCCATCTTTGAATAATCAATTTCTCCTTTGTAAATGTCGGTTACTCAGTGACTATTTGAAATACAGAGCAGGCTGATTTCTTTCACAAAAGTCTACAGGCACAGTGACACAACTAGTTTGGAATGGAGCACTTGAAACCACAGCATGGCTCTCCATCAATACCTCCTGATTTGCTAGAGCTCGGGAATGCTTGAAAATCTGACTAGCTTTCTGGATTTTGGTCTTTCTCAAAGTGACCATAACTAATTTTAACGTTTTTTTGTGGGTTTTTTTTTTTTTTTTTTTTTTTTTGGTACTGATTGGAAAATAATTTAGAAATCAGGATATGAAATGCAATATGTAAAACACAAAATAACTGAGTTGCTAGATTTTAACTCAGAATACAGGAATAAATGCCTGCATGCATAAAAACAAATACATTTTTACCTAAGATCTTCATAGAATTTCATCTAAGAAGATGGCTTATCTCTTGGCAAAACTGAAAAGAAGAGAATGAAATAAATTAACTGAATGAGGCTATTGGTCTCATCGTCAAGCTGGGCCTTTCAAACGTGGTGTAATATGATTAGGGAACATGAGAAGGTTATAACAGGGTTTTTCAATACCAGTACTATTGACATTTTGGGGCAGGATAATTCTTTGTTGTATGGGGCTGTCTTGTGCATTGGCATATGCTTAGCAACATCCCTGGCCTCTCTGATTGTGACAACCAAAGATGTCTCCAGAAATCTTCTGGGGGTAAAATTGCCCTTGATTGAGAACCACTGGGTTTTAAGAAATGTTTGCTTCCCCCCCCCCTCCTTCCAGGCAACTTTCTCAGTAGGGTTCCTTTGCCTGCCCTTGCTTAGTCAGAAGTATCTTCTTGAGCTGTATTTGTCTTCTATTTAAATGAACAAAACAAATGTTCAATTTAAAATTTGAATCTATGTCTCAGGAAATACAAATGAATAGCTTATTTTTAATGCATTTTCTCCCCATACTATTTGTGGATATTTCCAATAAGTGACTTTTTAATTGAAGAGTTTAAAGAAAGAACTTCATAAAATAAAAAATGAAAGGCAAGGCTTCATGAATCACAGTGTTGAAAGAACCTTCACTGTCATGAATCAGACACATAGAAGAATAGAACTGAAAGGTCTTTAGAAAGTACATGAGTCTCCATATAATGTATAACCACAAGAAAGGGATCCTAATTAGAATAAGATATACTCCATGTATTTATATGTCAAAATATACTGTCATGTATATCCAAAAAGAACAAATTTTTAAAAAAGAAATTATGTTGCTCAAACTGCTTATTTATAAACAAGTAAATTGAGGCTTAGATTTTTTTTAACTTGGTTAAATCGTTAGACTTAATTATAGACAATATCAAAATTAGAAGCCAAAGTGGCCCAATTTCAGTTCAGCTCTATTCCTACTACCTGTTGTTGCTTTTTAAGGAAGCCCCCTTTCATTATATTTGGGGTACAGTATTTTTATATAAACACATACTACAGTATTTCTAGACAGGACCCTATAGCCCTGTGGACAACAGATTGGAGCTGGAGGAAGACAGGATGTAGGAAGGGTTGCTTATTTCAAGGAAATTTCATCTGTGGAGTCGGTTATGGAAGGGTCACAACAGTAGTTATGTACACTAGTAATGTATTTGTTGTTTTCAGTGTTTGGCTGTATCTACTTAAGAAACCATCTCTCCCTTTGCTCTCCTCTCCTAATATCCCTGGCAGATAATTTGGTGCTGACACTAGGCTTTTGGGAATATGATTAACCCACATATTTAAAATAGGCAAATTTAGTTCCAGAGTTATTCCCTGGGTTGATATTTACACCACAGTTTGAATATGTTTTGACTGTTTTACCAGAGAGATAAGCCTGAGGGGTGAACTGGGAGGAGGGGCAAAGAGCACAGGCAGCGGCCTGTCCGTGGTGATAGGGAGAAGTGTCCAGCAGAGGGCGCCCTTGCTGTCTCAGAACCAGCCCTGTCTTCTCCCAGTTTCTGCTGCTTCTACTTTCTAGATTTCTCTCAAACCTCTTTGTACCTGTTGTGCACTGTCAAAAAAAACTCTCTCCTTTGAGTTTGGCCCATCTATTTTGTATTTAGTCTTTAAATGTTAGGATAAACATTTTTTCTTTAATTTTAAAGTAAAATATTTAATTGACAAAAATTGGATAATCATTACACAACGAATCATATAACCATATTGTATACCTTAAATTTAATCAACATTCAGGGTATACAATATGATGATATCTAGGTTCATTGTGTCATGATTACTATTATCAAATTAATTAACGTATCCATCATCACCATGGTTACCACTGTGTATGTATGAAGTACACATAATGTCTGCTCTCTTATCAAGTTTCAAGTAAGCAACGGAGTTTTATTAATTATAGAAACATGTAATAATACATGTACTATGCATATATTACAGCTTTTGTGTGTGTGCGTGGCGGGGGAGGTCCTGGTGATTGAACCCAAGGCCTTATGCATGCAAGGCAAGAATTCTATCAACTGAGCAATACCTCCCAGACTGTGTATTATAGATTTATATGAGAGTCTCAGAACTTATTCATATTATAACCAAAAATTTTAAACTTTCAACCAATAAGTTTTTGTTTACCCTGTATGCCAGCCCTCGCAACCACCATTCTACTTTCTCTGTGACAGTTTGACTTGTTTAGATTCCACATATGTAAGTGTGATTATGCAGTCTTTTGTCTTTCTGTTTCTAATGTATTTTGTTTAGTGCTTCTGTTAGGTGCAGAACAGGCTGAACTATGTTATCTGCAGGGCCGGCTGAACAAATGTTAGCTGCAGGATGGCCCCCTCTGTCTGGTCCTTTATCACCTGTTTGCGTCAAAGCTGAACACTCAACCCCCGCTCAAGGCTGAACACTCAACCCTCACTCAAGGCTGAACACTTAACCCTGCCTTGTGCCAACAAGGCAGCTTGCAGACCCAGAGGCCCCATTAGATTTGGGCTACAAAAACTCCCTCCTGCTGGGTCCCTCTCTCTTTTGTTCTCTTGCTCTGTCTCTCTCTCTTGCTCTCTCTGTCTCTCTTGCTCTTGCTCTCTCTTTCCCCTCTCTCTCTCTTTCTCTCTTTTCTCCTCTGTTGCACTGCTGCAATAAAGCTCTCCTGGTTGCTCCAAGTGTTGCAGTCACTTTCCTTTCAGTTTCAATGTTGTGTGTGTGTGTGTGTGTGTGTGTGTGTGTGTTATCTTCTCTTGAAAAACTGATCCCTTTACCATTATAATCTTTTTGTTTACTGTGATAGAATTAACCAAAAGTCTATTTTGTCTATGGATAGCTATCCCTGTTTTCATTTGTTGTTCATGTGTTGTTAAATATGCATATTTTTCTTCTTGTCTTTGACTGAATAATATACATTTTGTGTGTATACCACAATTTCCTTATCCATTCACTCATCCATGTATAGTTAGGTTGGCTACTAATACTGCTTTTGTAAACATAGGGATACAGATATCTTTTTGAGATACTGATTGCATTTCCTCTGGATATAGACAACCTGATAAGGGATTGTTGGATGGTATGGTAGTTTAAAATTTTTAATATTTTGAGGAGCTTCTATACCACCTTCCATATGACTGTCCCAACTTAAATTTCCACCAAGAGTATACAGAACCCCTTCTTCTTCACAACCTAGCCATCTCTTGTCCTTTTGAAGACGGTCATCCTAAACCATGTAAGGTGATATTGTAGGTGATATTGTGTGGTTTTGATTTGCATTTCCCTAATGATTAGTGAAGCTAAGAACTTCATTAAATAAGTATACCTTTTGGCCATTTTTTGTCTTCTGAGATATGTCTATTTAGAACATTTGCCTTCAGTTTATTGATTGTATTGTACATCTTTATGGGGTACAGTGTGATCTTTCAGTACATTTATACATAATGTACTGATCAAGTCAGAATATTCAGGTGATTTGTCATCTCTAACATTTATCACTTCTTTGCAATTTTGAATTATATGATACAACATTTTTTTTACTATAATCACCCTTCTGCTTAATAGAAGACCAGAAACTATTCCTGTTATTTGCTTTTGCTCATTTTTAATCAGTCCTCCCCTTCCTTTCTTCCTCCCTATCTCCTTCTTTCTTCCCCCATACATTTTCTCCTTCTCTCTCTCTCTCTCTCTCTCTCTCTCTCTCTCTCTCTCTCTCTCTCTCTCTCTCTCTCTCTCCTCTCTCCCCCGGGTGTTATGTGAGTTCCTTATATATTGGATAGTTACCCCTTTTCTTCTGCTGACTTTGGGCATAATCCATCCTTCTTTCTCTTGATTCCCTGAACATAAAGTAGGTTGCTATTTAAGATTTTTCCTTTTCTCTTCATGTTGACATTTATCACTACAAACTTCCCTCTTAGGATAAAATTTGTTGCATGCCATGAGTTTTGGCATGTTGTAATTTCATTTTCATTTGACTCAGATACTTTTTGATTTCCCTTTTGATTTCTTCTTTGACACATATGTTGCTCAGGTGCATGTTGTATAACTTGTACATATTTGTGAATTTTTCAAAATCCTTCCTGTCATTAACTTCTAATTTTATAACATTGTGGCCCAAAAGCTATTTGATCTGATTTCAGTCTTACAGATGATCTATAATGGAGAATGTTCCATGTGCACTTGAGAAAAATGTACTATATTCTGCTCTGTTGGAGAGAATGTTCTATGTATGTCTGTTGGGTTCAGTTGATCTATAGTGTTAACAAAATCCACTGTTTCCTTATTGATTTTCCATACAAATTATCCATTCATTTTTGAAAATGGGACTCCTACTATCATTATATTGCTATCTATTTATCCCTTTAGTCCTGTTAATATATTATATATTTAGTGCTTCAATGTTGTGTGTGTGTGAGAGAGAGAGAGAGAGTGTGTGTGTGTGTTATCTCCTCTTGAAAATCTGATCCTTTTACCATTATATAGTAATATTTTTGTTTATTGTGATAGAGTTAACCAAAAGTCTATTTTGTCTATGTATAGCTATCCCTGTTCTCATTTGGTTACTATTTCCACAGAATATTTGCATCTAGCCTTTCACTTACAGCCTACATATATATCTCCAAGGCAGCTTTGGGTCTTTTGCAGGCAATTTGTTGTTGGATCTTGTTTTTATTTACCCGTCCACCCATTCTATATCTTTTGGAGAGTATAACTCAATAACTATCCTTATTGATAGGTAAGGACCATTTTGCATGGTATCACCATGCAAATTATTTTCCACCATTTTGCAAATTATTTTCCAACTAATTTTAGTTACTTTGTTCTTTATTCTTCTCTTGGCTATCTTCCTTTGTGATTCATTGATATTTTTTTTTGTAATGGTATGCTTTAATTTTCTTCTCTTTCTCTTTTTGTTAAATAGTCTTTTGAAGTGATGAATAAAACATTAAAAGAATAACATGCATGGATATTTAGCATAGCCTTATACATAAAGACAAAAGTGGGGAAATTAATATTTTCATAGAGTAGGAGTGTAGTACATCCAAACAATGGGATACTCTGTCATCATGAAAAGTGAATCTTCAAAAAGCTGATCTAGAAAATGCTCATAAAAAATGGTATGTACTGATCATCTTTGGGGGATAAGGATACAGAGGATTTTTCTCTCTCTTTGTGGAAAGAACTGTCTGTATGGGAGAGCACTACTTCACCATTCTGCCAGAGGATTTTGTATTTTGACCAAAGAAAAATATAATAATTATGATATCTGCTTGGCAGACTTCCCTTGAATTTCCAAACCTTGAATTTCTTTTATCTCTAGATCTCAAAAAATGTGTGAGGGATTTGGGAGATGAGGAACAGGCATTTTGGTCTAATCCTAAACCAGAAGGACTGACATGGCCCTTTACTGACTATCAGATATTGGCAAATGGGGTTCTGCAAAGAGGCTCAATGCTAAAGTCTAACAGTAATAACAAGAGTATAAGCCTGAGGTTTGGGGAGTTTATGAACCCAGGGGTGCTTTATCACTGAGCCACACCCCCAGCCCTTTTTTAAGTTTTTATTTTGAGAAAGGGTCTCACTAAGTTGCTGAGACTGACCTTGAACTTGGATCCTCCTGCCCCAGCCTCCTGAGCCACTGGGATTATAGGCATATGCCACTGTGCCCACTATACAAAGTATTTTTTAATATTAAATTTCAATCTACCAAACATTATACTTGATACATACGAAATTTATCAAAGATGTGATGGGCATAATGCAAAGCATTAATCATGGTAATCTTTGAATATGGAAAATATCAATAACTTTTTTCCAAGTTTTTCTATATTCTCCATAATTATCTGTTATCAGAACAATCACATGTATGCAGACTAATATATACAAACATCACATCCACAGAGTAAACAAAAAGTGGAGATGGAGTACATTTCAAATTCTGTTGCTATAAGTTTAGAAGTAAAATTTAAAAGTTTAGCTCAAATACGTTAATAATTTATCCTAGAAAATAACGTGCTTTGATTCTGTTTGAATATTAGTATAGAGCAGTGTTCATTGGTCGTAATTTTACACAGAGGGTCCATGTCCTTAGACTCTCTATACAAAGCATGGCTCATTGTTTCGGGTCTGCCCAATAGTACACCTTCATTGAAAGGATGCTTGGTTTCTGCTCATGAGATGAGCAGCTCACTGAGCAAAGATAAAGATCTATTTGCTTGGCTCAGCTCTCTCAGGGCCAAGGATCCAGGAACTGGAAGCCAAAATGTCAGGAGAGCCAGTGTTTCTCCCAGTTTCTCACCTTCGTGAAGCCAAATGAGTTCTTTTCAGTCTGATTTGGAGGGGTTTGGTCACAGGAGGCAGCAGTCACATACAATGAGAGCAGATTAGGCTGGCCCATTGTGGGTGACAGATAATCATCCCTGCATCACCTCCTTCAGGGCCTGGAGACATTTGTAGCCAGATTCTTGGAGTGTATGGCTTTTTCATCTCTAAACTCCTGCCCGGGTAATTCTTCCCTCCTTCCTTCAGAAAGGGGTCTTAGTTGAGCCACTATTATAATTCTGCACAAAATATTAACCTTTTAGTCTCTAGATGAAGAGCTAAAAACAGAGAAAGAATAGAAAGAGAAGAATTGGAAACTCGTCTTGTTTCCTCATTGAAAAATTCTGGTCTATTCCCAGAAATGTATATCTCCTAGTGGCAGACACTGTCCTGGCTGTTTACCAACTGTTCTTTTTGGGACTCAGACATTCTGGAGTTTCCAGCTTACATTAGATCCATAAGGCTTCTGAGGTGTCGCGGGAGGCTGGAGTGAGTGCTGTGAGCATGCTCCAAGCATGTAGACCCCACTCCAGCCTCCCCAGGAAGCTCTGAAGCATTACTGACCTGAAGATGGTCTCTTCTCAGCCACTCCTGGGGCTGATTTGGGTTATATAATCCCAAATTTTTATAAACCAAATCAGCCCCAGGAGGCAAACTTTGATAACTCAGGAGACATTTAATTTAGTGGTCTTCAATTGATGGTCATTGGGACCTGAATTGCAGAAATGTAGAGATGGAAACATTTTGTGGTAGGTAGAATCCTGTCCTCTGGCACACATTCTTGTATAATATACTGTCACGGTGTATGTCTAAACCTGTGAATAGGAGGGGTTATCACTCCTGTGATAATGTTACAAAAAAAAAAAATCAGAGAGCTTGCTAAAGGCCATGTGATAAGAGACTGAGAATATCCTCTATTAATTTGGAATGACCCCTTGCCATCAAGAATAAGGGTCAGTTGAGGAGTTGCAAAGAACAGTGCAGCTTGCCCCCCTCCAACCTGAGTGAGCATGGAAGAGGGCTCCAGGCACCAGGCTCCAGACCTGGCTGGCTTCTTGATGTTAACCTGGTAAGACCCAGCTATACGCATCCATACTCCCAACCCATAGAAATGGTGATATCACAAATTTGTGTTGTTTAAAGTTGTCAATTTTGTGATAAACTGATGTAGAGTAATAGAGAACTGATATATACCTTATAGTTCATTCAGGTTATGGTACTGACACACTCACAAAATAATGATGCAGCTTCTCCTTGTATATAGCCATGGTGTGATCATGTTCCCTGCCCCCAGATTTGTGTGTTGCAATCCCATCCCCAAGATGATGACACTGGAAGGTACAGTTTTTCATAGGTGATTAGGTACTCTTGGGTGCCCCTACTATAGACACCAGAGAGCTGCCTTGACCCTTCCACATGTAAGAAAGACAGCCAGAAGATGCCATCATTAAAAGCCAGTCCTCCCTAGACACTGGTCCTCCCTGGACACTTGATTTTAGCCTTCCCAGGCTTCAGAACCATAAGTAACACATTTCTATGGTTTATAAGCTAATTTATGATACTTTTGTTATAGGATCCTGAATGTACTATGACAGACATCATTTTAATATTAGGGAACTCATTCTCTGAGTAGTTCATTATCTTTTTGCAAAGATTTTAATTATTTGGTATTGTTTCTTTTAGTATTAAGTTTTAGTATTAAGTTGAAAACTTCTCTGTAATTTTTACTCATTTATCTTAAACCCATATTATGGAATAACATTTTAAAAATCCCTAATCCTTCTATTATATGTAAGTGTTTCAATGATCTAATGGCAGCTCTTACAATCTACCTAAGTCTAATGTACTCTGTTTAAAAATCTGAATTCCTGGACTATGTTCCTGTGATGTTTTTTTCTAGATACTTCACTCCAGTTGGTCAGACACTCTTAAACACAAGGCCTAGAACATTGCCAAAATCATGGTGTTGTAAGTACAGATCATGTGCTTTTGTTACCTCTGATTTTTTGAGTATGTGGCAAATAATGATGCAATGGGTGTTTCTCTCAGGTTGGTTGTCCTTGGAAACCAGATCCCAACCCAGTTTCACTTGTGAAGAGTGGCGTGGGGAGTGCTCCGAGGAGCAGCAACAGTGCGGAACTGAGGAAAGCAGAGGTACACAAAGGAAATGTCAACATGCATGCAGGTGCAACAGAAGTATCAGTCTACTGCACAGGGAGCCCGAGAGCTCTGATGGCCCTTCTGAACTGACCCAATTGAGGCAAGGAGATTGAGCCTTTGTACCCTTACATCAACCAATCATCTATGAGGCCTGCTCCTGGGGAGGAGGCAGAAGCTTACATGATGCCAACAGCTTCAGCTGAGGTCAATTTTCAGTCTGTTCTCTTGGCTGACAACACCCCTGGCAGCTGTGGAAGGAGTGTCTTGGGGGATCTGGGTGGCACCCAACAGTTGTCATCATAGTCCATTTATTATGCCACTAATATCCACTTGTGTCCTATGAAATGCCCATCCCATTAGGGAACAGAGGATGGGTTGTGGCTTGTGAATGCTTGGCTAAGTGTGTTGGTACAAGCCAAAATCCTCCAGGATTGGGTTTTGTTCCATTTCCTGGGGAAATAAAAAGGTTTGGTGGCACAAATCAGAGACTCCTTCTACTGAAACTCATCTCAGAGATGTAGTTTGTACTCATTTTAATTCTCCTCTATTAACTATTTTAGAGTCTCCATACTATCAGCACCTCTGTTGGTTTAGGTAGATTTTTTTGTTAAGGCAAATTGAACCTTCATCACTGAATGTTGAAGGTCATAGTTACCATACCTTCTTGGGCCATGTTTACTGAAATTGTCCATTTGTTGATTGAATTGGGCAGGGGAGCACAAGAGATGCCCTAGTGAATCATCTGGATTCACACCCCTACTGTGGAACAGCAAACCCATCTCCTCCTTATGATTAGAGTGCATTAGCCCTTACAGATGTTAACTCTTCCTGGCTTGTCTCTTGGCATCAGGAACCTGAACTAACAAGTTGGCAGACATTTCTTAAAATTTGACTCTTTAATGACTCCCTTTGTCCCCTGGTGGAAGTTTTTTTTTTTTTTTTAAGAACTCTACAGTCCCAGAGCCTAGAATTATTGGGAGAAAAAAAAAATGTGTTCTGGTAGTTGGGCATCATGGGGTATCATAGTCCAGATGGCATCTCAGCTGTGCCTTCAAAGGACCACTTGATTTGTCTATCATGAGACAGTTTCTGAGGGCTATTATATGTGATATGATGAGTGGCCGTCAGAGTCCTATGCCCATTTCTACATTTCCACACACACATCTTTTACTGTAAAGTAGTGTATCCTTAGATGGATGCTGGGTTGTAAAAGATCCCACTTCAGTGAATCAAACTTCAAATCTTCTGATATGTTAACTAAATGAGCCCATTTTATCATGCATACCATGTTCAAAGAATGTGTGTCAGTTTTGCTCTAGATGAAATTCTGACCCTTCCAGTGACTCCATAAGAATGAAAGCACTTTAATGTAATGAACCTGTCAATAAAGGACTAGTTGGGCTCCTCTTGGGGATGGTAGTTTATCGACTCAGCTTTTTTTTTTTTTCTGGTAATGGCAGCAACTAGAAAGATCTTTGTGTCTTTGTGTCTCATGTACAGCTTCCCTTTATCCACTAAAGTGTTGACATTGATGTACCATTCCTACTTTGTATTTGCTTTCACAGGATATTCAGGCTTTCTTGTCATGATTTTTTGTTGATCTGATCTTCAGATTAACTAGCCAAGCCACTCATTGCTCTCAATAAGTTAGTATAAACTTTTGTACCTGCAGAAATGGGTCATCAAATTCACTACTTGAAGTCTTATCCAATGGGAAGGTTTCCTTCTATTACTATCTTTCAGCACATATAGTACAATAGCAACTCAGTTTTGGCTTTTACCAACATACCTAACCAACCCATTCATTAGCCAGTTTTATAGGAATTATTTTTTTTATAAAAGACTCTTGTGCTGCCATGGATGTGAGATAAGGGGCACAGCAGTGATTGAAGGTAGATGTCATAAGAATTATAAATACCCGTATGTAAAGCTTATTTCTGTCCTCTGGGCTTATTTAGGCCAGTTTTCAATGTATATTTTCCATCTTATGAATTTCTGTTGTACTCAAACTTTTGACTTAGTGGATTTGAGAAAACCCAGTTCACAGTGGTCAATCTGGCTCCATGGTCGTTTGAACCATTAGTTGCTTGGCCTCCCCAAAGCCTAATAGCATGTCAGAAGCTATTTTTAAGATTGTGAAACCCTGGCACAGCTTTCCTCTTGCATTTCAGGGTTCTATGTTATTATATTGCTAGTAAATTTTGTACTATATGCCAAACATCATCTCCCACTACAGATATCTCTAATGCCATTGGGTCTGCCAGGTTGTATTGGCCAAAAAGTAGGACTGCTTACACCACAGCCAAGACCTACATCAAAAGCCTTTTCTGGCCTGGACCTAAAGCTGGCAGCCATCTGTGTCACTCAAAAGTAGCCAGAACAATATTCCTAAGAGTAAAATTTGCTGGTTCCAGAGCCCAAAGAAGCTGAATAGGCATTGTGCTTCTTTATCAATTGTGAAAATTTTGAAATGCAATAATTTGCCTTTTAGTTTCAGTGATAATATCCTAGTAGGTCTCTGACTACTCTGCCCTTTAAAAGTTTACTGATGTGAAAGGGCTCTGAATGTTTGTAAGGTTTATTTCCCACTGGCTGGAGCACCTTTGTCTTACTGAGACCTTCAACATTATTGCCACTTCCTGCTCATCCAGTTTGATTAATATGATGCCATAGATATATGGATGAAAGCAATATTCTGTTGGAAGTCTTCTAGGGTCTGAAAGTACCCCGCCCCAAAGTTTACATGCTGGAAACTTAATCCACAATGCAACTGTTTTGGAAGTAGGGCCTAATGGGAGGTTTACGTGGCATTAGGATTTATGCATCTATAAAAGGGCTTGCAGAAGTGGGATAGCTCTCTTAGAGTCTTCTGACAAGTGGGGACAACATGGTCATCTCCCTTTTGTCCTTCTATCTTCTGGAAGCTGAGAAAAAAAAAAAAAGCAGAAACCCATCATTAGATACCAGTGCCTTGATCTTAGACTTCACAGCGTCTACAACTGTGAGGGAATAAATTTTAAATCTTTATGAATTACTCAGTCTTTGTTACTCTATTATTTCTGTAGAAAAATCGACTAAAGCAATGTTCAAAAAGTATAAGTCCCTTAAACTGTATTATTCAGACAGCAAGAGAGTTAGCACAGACAAAGGTAAGACTGTAAGTGTAAAATGTAAATCTTGAATGCAAATTGCTTTTGCTCCTCCCTTCTGATTGGAATGAAAAAGGTATCATTTGCCATATACTAGGTTATATGCCAGGCACCTAAAATCATATTAGTCTTCTCTACTGAAGATTTTACAACTGGCAATTGAAGGTGTGAGTATGAAGGATAAAATTTAGAGAATTCATTGTTGTCTTCCAAGTAGTTTTTTTTAAAATATATGTTAAGATGATGAATTAAAGGTATGTATAATGTGTAATACCACCCAGAAAATTCTTTAAATCTCTAATGATGGCATTAAGCCCTGTTATGCACCCAAGTACATACTGCTAGTTACTAAACTGTCTGAGTTGGGTTCTGGGTCTAAGAATTTGGGCTAAATGCAAAAATCTGGGCAATGGATCCTGACTTTTCATTGTAGTTGAATGCCTTAGACTTCCTAATCTTTCACTTTCCTTTCCTTTTGAACATGAAAATTAAACAAACTCTTTTGGCTACCACATATTTTTCTTCTAGCAGCTCCGTGTTCCACTCCTTTCTGTGGGCCAGTTTATAGTGGTTGCCATTCTGAGCATGCTACTCATTAAGATCATTGGAACTACCTTCCTGATGGATCGCTATCATCACATGACTTTTATTATTTTGAGATGCTTTATTCCCAAGGCTATCAGGGACATCTTTTGGTACCATCATCCTCAACATACAGGAGAATGGCATGACTGAGTTGTTTTTTTTTTATTTTATTTTTTTTATTAGCTACACATGACATTACAATGATCTTGGCAATTCATACATTTAAATCATTGGGGTATAATTTCTCATTTTTCTAATTGTACAGATTGCAGAATCACACTGGTCATAGATTCATCTATATGACTGAGTTTTTTAATGATTCCATTTCTCATTGTTTTCTAAAACAGGATGAATTTGGGATATAAGTTTAGTACAGACAAAAGGATTTGCTGATGAATTTGATTTGGAAAGTGGGGAAAATAGAGGTATAATAGATGGCTCCTAGATTTGAGGTTTTGTCAATGAAAAATATGATGTAACCATTTATCACAATGTGGGAAATGGCAAGAAAGAAGGCCTAAGACATCGGTAGAACACGGAAAATTACACGTATAAAACCTATTTTTTTTTTTTGTTTTGAAAGTAGAATTTTGCATATCACCTGTTACATTTCAGTATTTTAAATTCTGTCTGCCTGGTTATGAATAAAAGAAGTCTGGTATGATATAAGGGAAGTGATCATCTGTCTTTAATTGGAACTTATTTACCAGGGTCTAAGTCAGAATTAAAACAGCATCTGATGTGGTAAAGCATGAGGAAAAGGAAAAATTTTTGTGATTGGCACTCTTCCAGTTCTTCTCATTTCTCTATATGACACAAGAATTTGATTCTTGGGCTTCTGGAAACAGCTGCCTTTCAGAAGATAACATCTGCATGGGGAATCATTTTGAGAAAGAGATGGAGGAAGAAGATGCCACCGTTTTCATTGTAAATCAAGGATTTTCAAGGAGATTAGACAAGATATATCCCTGAAGAGAGCACTCAACAGGAAATGTCTCTAATATTATTCAGAGACTAGAAAATCTGATCTTCTCTGCTTGACTCATTAAACGGGTAGATGGTTCTCCATACAGTACTGCAATAGCTTTCCTGAAAGAATTAACCATCAAGTTCAAATGTTAGGTTGTCAGCAAGCTTTCCTCATACTCTGATTGTGTATGAGAATAAGCCAGCTACCTCATTAAAAATCTGGCTTTTAGATGGAGTATATTATGTAGGATAATGTAAAATGTTTACACTATATTAAAAATGAGAAAGAAAAGAAAAGAGGTAATTTTTTTGTTTTTGTTTTGTAGTAGATTTTTTTAAATTTTATTTAGAAGTACCATCAAGACTATAAAGGGGATGCTGGCAAATTTTGTGGCCAATTAAAAAGGCATCTGCCCTGTGACAGAAAGATATAGCAAAGACGGACTCTGGCAACACCTTTGTCCATTAGCATGCCAATTAAATGATTGCAATTAGATCAAAAATAAGATCCTACAGGAAGAAGTAATTTTTAATGACCCAGTTCTCTACCTCTGAAAGGTTCATTTGAGCCCATTTATTACACAGGAGAGACCCTTTGCTGGAAGCCCTTTCAGTCTCCCTGTGCAATTTCCCAGACAGATGTTGACAACAACCTCAGATGAACTTCCAATTTTCTATTCAGGAAATATTGATTTTTAATAAATATTTAAGTTTAATTTTTGGCAGGAAAAGTTCTTTTGGGGCCGGCGGGGGTGGGGGGGACACTGGACATTTGGGTCTCAGACTTCCCTGACACTTCTTGCATTATTTGATGTTACTTTTTAATTCAGAAAGATTCAAAATTGAAATACCCCAAAGCCATGAAGCTTGAATTCTTAAATTACCAAAGATAGTTAGTAGAAAGAATCATTCTCAAAAAATAAAGACCAGAACCAGTTAATATACCCAGAAAGAGAAATATAGATATCAGCTGGGAGTTGGCAGTTAGGAGTAGAAGAAATCTCTTCACTTCATGCAGTGCTATTTAACTTACATGTCTTTTTCAAGTCCTGAATTAAATAATTATAGAGCACCTGAGACACTATTAGGCCAAGAAATATGTTAGTAAAAGTTTATACCTTCAAAGGTGTGACAGGAAGAATAATGGTCCCCTAAAGATGTCCATGTTCCAGTTTCCAGAATCAGTGAATATTTTACCTTCCGTGGAAAAAGGGACATTACAGAAGTGTTCAAGATAAAAGACGTTGGGATGAGAAGTTTGTCTTCGTATGTGTGGGGGGGCCCAGTTTAATCACATGAACCCTTAAATGTAGAAGCCTTTATGGCTGCATCAGAAAGAGTTGACAGTGGAGGAAAAAGTCAGACAGATGTGATGTGACTGGTTTTGAAGATGGAAGAAGGGGGCCAAGAGGCAAGGAATGTGTATGGCCTCTGGAACTTAGAGACAGGAAATAGATTCTCCAGAACTTTCAGAAAGGAATAAAGCCTTGCAAATACCCGGTGAGACCTGCATTATATTGCTAACCTCTAGAACTATAATTGCTTAAGATGATAAATTTGTGGTAATTTAGCATCAATAACATTGAAGGTTTATATCTTTGATAAATTTTACAATAACTATGAAATTTTTGACAAGTGCTGATATTTTGGAATCATCATGAGATGAATTACAGGAATGTAGGGAGATGGGTTGGGCATAATCGTACACACCTGTAATACCTATGGTTTGGGAGGCTGAGGCAGGAAGATCTGAAGTTCAAAGCCAGTCTCAGCAATTTAGGTTATGCCCTAAGCAACTTTGCAAGACTCTATCTCAAAATTTAAAAAAATGAAAAGGGGTGGGGATGTGGCTGTGGTAAATCTCCTGAGTTCAATCCCCAGTACAAAAAAAAAAAGTAAACAGATGGCCATGGAGAAGTTATTTTAGTTTGTATATTTGTTGCAGTTTTCTAATTCTAAGAATATTTTTTATGCAATATACAAATTCTGGACAATACATGAAAATATAAGTAAATATAAACATATATTTACTCAAAAATCTCAATACTTTCTGTCAACTGTTACCAACATGTTTTTATAATCCTATTTTTTTCTAAATATGTATATATATATACACACATATGTATATATGCATATATAAATATACATACACAGAATAATTGAAATTTTATTGTGTATCTTTTCAATCATCAACCAAAATCATTTAGAATTCTTACTCTGCTCCCAAAATTGTGGGTCCATTAATTATAAAACCTTTACTTTCTGGAGCCCCTTGATGGGTTTTTGAGTGCATTTGCAGAAAATTTATGAAAGTACCAAGCAGAAACTTGGCAATCACCCTAGACATCTCCCTCTGTTTCATCCCTCATCTCCAGTTCACCATAAGCCTCTTCCAATGTGGTTGTCTTAGTATATTGGTTCGGCCCATTCCTATCCACCTCTATGACCACTACCACTGTCATCAAAGCCACCACCATAGTCTAGCATTATATCTCATTAACCTCCTATATTGTCTCATCTTGGTCCCCCACAGTAGATCTGCTCATGCATTGATGGTAATTTTCCCAAAGTACATATAAGAGTGTAAGTAAACTATTTCAATTATTTTCTATTGCTCTTGATAAAATAGTCTGAATTTCCCCAGGAATGTTCTGAATTTTGCAACTTCTTCCTTCTTCTCTAATGTTTTGTTTTATGAATGAATACTTTGGGGAAAATCTAAAGTTTGAAGATCTTGGTCTAGATTGCTGTATTCAGTAAGGAAAAAAAATTCCACAAATTAAATTTGAGAATATTTTAGCCAGAGATGTCCCTGCTAAAAGTTGGGTTTATTATGGCTTGTACTTCTTTCTTTTAACTCAATATTATCTGGTGTAAGCATTTTTACATTTCAGTAGAAGTTTTTCAGGTGTAGTATCCCCCATATAAAAGGGTAAATAATGATGGAACCTATAGATTATTTCAAAACAACCCTCAGGATTGTGCAGCTGCAGCAGATACTGGGGCTCATGGAAAGTGTTTCACTCAGTGATCCTATGAAAGTGTCTGCTTTTCCTAACCAATGAAGTGAAAAAAAAAGTGCTATTTTATCTAGAGATTCTCTGAAGTATATAAGAAAGATATGTACCTCTAATCTCTGTTATTATGTAGAAGAGGAAGGTAGGTAGGTATACATTTCCATTCCTTAAACAAATCCATGGAGAAGTCAAGGGATTAGAGAAGACTACGATAATCTATATAACTAGATTATTTTTTAAAACCCTAGTGCTATGCACTGACCCTCCCAATTTTTCACACCCCAAGATAACTGGATGCCCTTCTGCTTCAGGAGCAGATGGAACTAGAAGCAACAGGAAAAGAAATAGAGATAATATGCTTACAGCCCATTTGCTGATGCATACTTATCTCTTGGGTGTGGTTCTTAGTATTTTCAAATTTTAATTGATGTATTCCATCTTGTTTCAGAAAGACTTTAAGATGGTCTATAAGCTATGTAAAATACTACAAGATAACATTTATTTTCAGGTGAAAAATTAAAAAGAAAAGGATCAAGCAAGAGTCAAATGATGAAATGCAGACTAGAGTGCCAAAAGATTCCTTAGGATAATTTTGGATTCCAAAACACAAGCTCTGACATTTTATCACCTGCCTGTAAGCCCTGATAAGGATAGGGTAGTTAGGCTCAGCCCAGAGGTTGAGGTCTCAGTGTTTTGAAAGACTCCCAGGCAGACAGATTTCTGTTGGTTTACTCCTTAAGCATCTTACACTACCTGTTTCAAAAACCTGGTCAGACTTAAAGTATCTTGTATAGTGTCTAGTTTCTCTCTCTCTCTCTCTCTCTCTCTCTCTCTCTGTGTGTGTGTGTGTGTGTTTAAGCTCTGTAGAAACCTGGTCTGGAATATTTGCTAGTAAATTTGATCAGCTACCAAAGCATTTAGTAATTACTCAGTTTTTTTTGAGTTGATGAAAGGTAGAAAAAACAAAAACAGAGAGCAACTTGGAGGAGAGTTAAAATGGATTCAGTAAGAGTTGGGAGTAAAATTTCTTTTTCAAAAGTGACATTTTATGGCTCTATAAAATGCAACCATATGGATAGTACTGGGTTATGTTTCACAGCCTTTCTATCGTTGGAATTCTTGCTTATTTTCAGTGGTATCCTACTGAAGATATTCATTCACAAATCTTTATCCCTATTGCATTTAGACTGGATTTCTAAACTGAAATCATTGTATTGAAGGATGTGAACTATTGGAAATGAAATATTATCTTCTCTCCAAGGAACAACTCTCTTACAGTCTGGTGGCTATTTACACTCTCCTATCTTTTGCTATTCAGACTTCATCTTCAGGGACAATTTTAATCTAGTGACTTCCTAGAAACAAGTTCATATATTAAAAGCCCTGGCACAATGCACTGCCCTTCCAAGTTCTTTCTCACCTTCACAGCACACAGGTAGGCGGAATAATGTGCCTGCCTAAAAGATGTCCATGTCCTACTCTTCGGAATATGTGACTATGTTATCTTTTATGGCAATAGGGACTTAGGGTTGCTAATCAGCTGACATTAAAGCAAGGTGACTACTCAGGGACATACAGGAAGACCCAATGTAGCCACAAGAGTCCTTATAAGTGAAAGAGTGTCAGAAAAGTCAGTATCAGAAAAGCCAGTTTCAGAGTGATGGGATAAAAGAAAGATTTGATTGACTTTTGCTGGCTTTGCATATGGGAAAGGGACACAAGCCAAGGAAAATGGCAGCTTTAAGAAACAGGGGGGGCGGGGGTGGGGAAACAGATTTTCCCCTAGAATCTTTAGAAGGAATGAGTGCTGCCAAAACCTTGATTTTAGTCCAGTGAAACTCCCGTTGGACTTTCGACATCCGGAATGTAAATAATAATTTGTGTTTCTTTCACCTCCAAGTTTGTTGCAATGTGTTATAGAAGCCATAGAAAACTAATGCAATGCTCTTCAGCTTCCAAGGCCTCGGCTTTGCCTAGCCTCATCCATGCCCTCTTTATGTAGAAGAACACATTCTCATTTCAACAGCAAGGGTTCAATTGTCCAAGCTGCTGCACCATCTGCTTTATCATTGTGTCCCTTAAGACATGAAATAAAATTAAAATATTGAGGCATGGGATCAACAGGCCAAAGCTCAAAATTCTAATTTTGAGCTTATATTTATTGATTTTTGACCAGAATATCACTAATATTGATAAACACCAATCCTAGCCTCAGCCCATTCTTTTGGCTCTTGTCCAGAACTCTGCCTCCTCCGATAGATAGATGCTAATTGGCCTTTACTCTCTAAAGGAGAGAAACAATCTATTAGCACATTTTCTTCACCTGTTTCAGAAGCATGTTTTTTTTTTCTCCCTCACAAACTCTGAAATGGAAAATCTTCACACATTTTTTAATACTAACAGCTGACTTGGGTAGCGGATGACCTTAAACAAGGTGATTGTTCAGCTACTGTTTACTGCATACTTTCTGTCAACAAATCCCAAGGAGGGGATCAGTCTCTGTTTGAGTCTCCCTGGGAAACAGATTATTGCTTTATGGGACCCTTGTTGCAAATCCCTGTGAACTCTAACATCACTCATGGGTAGCAACTGAAGTACAGGAATTTAACAAATGCACACAGTCCTTGCCTGTAAGCAATGCTCATAGTTTGAATGCTCCGTCAGTGACACTGATATCTGATCTAGATTCAATTCATGTTTGATGAGATCTCACAGTATAACATGGTGCCAGGAACTGTCACATTATCTCATCAATTTTCACAATTGCCCTCATTTTTCTAACTCACACAAGCTACGTATGGTCCCTACCTCACGGCACTTAGATTAGGGAGGTGGGGAACAGGGGACAAAGCAGATAACTCTTCAGAACCCAGTCCAACAACCTGCCCAGGCGCCATCTTGCTACTAACCTCCCAACTCATGGGCTCCCACTGGAGCTAACACAGGGCAAGAGACGTTCAGTTTCAAACCAATCGAAGAAACAACCACTCTGAGCAGCCAAGGAAGAGAAGATGTGCCAAGGGAAGGAAAGACCATGGTGTTTTGCTAGGGGCAGGAGATTCTCCAAATTCAACTATAAGGGGGAATTGTACAACACTTGAACATTAATAATGGAAACATTACTCAAATAAGTGAGACTAGAATCACAGCATTATAGCACTGGAGAGGACCTCACACATCCTCCAATTCAATTACTCATTTAGAAAAGGCAGTAAATCTAGGGTAGAAAAATTTAAGGTTCATGGCCGTAATCTTACATGAAACAATTTTAAAAATTAAACTAGGGCATCCCATTTTAGGGCAATGTTTGTTGTTTTATGATGTCATCTCTTTAAAGGTCTACTGTTTCAAATAATAGAACCATATAATTTAGTTGTATAATTTTCATGTACTTTAATGAAAAACACAATTCCTTTATAACAATATATCCTATTAAATGACTGAAATACGCAATAGAGTTCTTGTGTCTTTGTACTTATTTTGAGAACCAATGTGGAATTATAAAGAAGACAGACTTGGTTGGTTTGGATGAATGGAATCCTTTGATTATGACTTTTCTTCAAACAAAACAATTAAGTGGAGATAATGACTGGCTCATATATTTAAGACAGAGTTTTCTTATCATTAATTCAGACATAAACCACCACTGTTAGTGATAATGAACTGTCAACTGAAGGAGACATAAAGAATCTGTTTGTGAGGCAGAAAAATGACCAAGAACTGTATCCCCAGTCCCAGGGCTTGCTATGTAAAAATGCACAATGAGAAAAATGAGCTGGAATAAAAATAGAACAGGCAATCCTGAACTGTTTCTAAAGTGACTCAACATAGCTGTACCTCCTTTTTGGTTAACTATAAAAAGATTCCAGTATGGATTCCTGCATTGATCCTTATCATGGACTCTAATGGTTTCAGACTGGAGAAAGTAAAAATAAAAACTATGAAAAATGAAACTAAGAGATTTGCATGGTAAACTACATTCTGTTAAGCTAAATTTGATGTAATTGACTACTGAGTTTTCCTGCAATTTTGATGCATATACACATTAAAAACTTCATCTTCTTCAAGGATACTAGTTAGAGTTTGTAAAATAGAATGTTAATGGTAATTTCTATATTTCCTGGGTAGCAAAATCTTGTTTAGGACCCTCAACTCTTATTATACCACTTTATTTTAATGAGGAAATAAATTTCAACTCTGCATAATTCTACTTTATAGCACTTTATTCTAAGTATATAATTTACTTTCTGTTTCATGAATATTTGTACTAAGAAGAGTTCTAGGTTCCTGTCATCAGTTTATTAACGAGCAGTCTATTCAGCACTCTTTGTAATCCAGAACCCTCAAAGAATTTTTGTTCAGAATTTGCTTTAATATAGATAATTTTTATAATCAGGATTTTCCCAGGATGGCAATTTCCTTCCCCCATTTCTCTCGGTGGAAACAGAGTTTTCAGTTCCTACCCACTGGGATAATTATCTGCAACTGAAGTGAGCAGAGCCCATTTATTAAGAAATGGCTTGCTAAATTCCTTGATTTGGAAATATGCCACCCTAAACTTGATACTGTCTAGAGTTGTTTCCTTTAAGTAGCTGACCTAAATTTTGCTTTTATTTCTGAATCTCTGGGGACTAAAAGACAGTTACTTTCTTTCTAAATCACATTAATTCTCACCAGACAAAATAGGTATCAATATTTGCATTCATTTAATTAATATAGTTTCACACAGACTCTTATTGCCTAGTGAAAATCAGAAGATAAATTCCAAGGAAAACTGATCCTAATCAAAGCCTCATATATTTCTACGCAGAGCTCAGTGGTATTTTATTTTGTATTCTTCATGATGATAGATAATTGCATCACCTTCCAATTTGGAATTTACACTTTAAGAGTTTGGGGTAGTTTATGGGGTGTGCATGGCTGCATGTGTGTGTACAAACCCCCACACAGGTGCACATGTGTGTATTTAAATAAATGTATGTGTTTGTGGATGTGCACATTCTTGTATACCTGGTAAACATTAACCTAAGTTAAAACATGAACTAAAAAGCATGCTAGATGTTGTTCTTAAAAAGTGTTCTAAAGATTTGGAGTTTCACTAATTCAATCCTTAGAAAGGAATCCAGGAGTGATACTGAGGGCTGGAATTCAATTTCAAGTCATTTTGTGAGCTGGTAACATGCTAATTGGTATTTCCAGAAACTGTAATTTTTCTCTCCAATTCCTTCAATATGCTGGTGAGGCTTCTGCTGTTTTTGTCTTGTATAGGAAACAAAGTAAATATGGAACACCTAAGGAATATAATTGTATTAAAGAAAAGGTATGTGGGAAATGAGGATTTGCCCTCTTGTGCTCCACAGTCTTAGTAATGCCAGGCTGAGTTCTAATTCTGGGCAGAATGGAGACCTACTTGGCATGGATCTGATTTTATCATGCCAGAAAAGAAAGACAAAAGAGCACAAGTACAGAGCAGGCAACCTTCTCCGGTGAGTTCCATTCATTTCTTTGATTCTGTTTTTGGCTGGAGGTCTTTCACTTGGCTCAAAATTTTGTTTTTAGGGATCCAACATGGCGGCGGCCACAGAGAGATCAAGTCTCTGACCTCTTCAGCTGTGCGGGCATAGGGAGTTGTAAACCGTCTAAATGCTGTTTGTTCAGGATCACTAGGCAATGCTGAGCTGACGTGGATCTGGGGCGAACAGTCTGGGCCTCTCAAAACACACACCGAGCCCGGATCGGCTGAATTCAAGCTCCCGTTCGCCTGCTTCTTGCAGACAAATTGCTGTGACTCAGCACTGAACGATCCTGCTGAAACAACTGGTTGGCCCTTCTGAACCTACGGAGGTTAATGCCAACCGAGCCTTCATAGGCAGTGGCCACAGGATTGAAACGGGGCTTGGGAGAGCCAGTCAGGACCCACCCGTTGCATTGGTCACCCAGCAAAGGGAACGAACTGTCGCCATTTGCATGGGATACCACCATGGCAGAGAACTGCCGTCACCAGAATGCGGCGGAGGAGATAACTCCATTGAAACCGGCGGCGACAGGTGTGTAACCCCCTAGCCTTCCCTCTCCACACAGCGGGGAAACCTTAAGGGCCCCTTCCAGCTCTCCCGTGAGCGCGATAGCCAGATGGAGGGAATCAGGAGTGGCGCGGAACTCCCGGCTACCGCTCCCACCAGTGCTGACAACTGAGGTCTCTTGCACCAGCTACCGGGGGCGTGGCTACCGGAGGGCAAGCAAAATTCGCTGAGGGTTCTCAGCCCCAAGCTCTACAAACTTAGGGTCTGAGGGAGGCAAACAGGGAGAGTGTGCCCAGTTGTTCATGAAAACAGGGCTACCAGGAGCAGCAGACCTGGCGTGTAGCCAGTATTGTGGTGAGCGTCACCGGTGAGCGGGGCCTGGCTTGAGGAAAAGTGGGGAAGTGACTAGACACAAGAGAAGGCCCTAGGCACTCAGGATTGGAGACCTGCCCAGTCTGGGAGGAGGAGCTGCTACACAGTGATTGGTTCCCGCGTACTGAGAGGAGAAGCTTGGCCCAGTGGGAACAGCTCCACCTACTGGAAGAGAAGTTAATCAAACTCTAAGACTGCATTTATTAATTTTTTTTTAATTTGGGTTTTTTTTTTCATTTTCACTTTTTTTTGTTTTTTAAATTTTTTTATTATTTTTTTAATTTTAATTTTAATTTTTTAAAATTTTTTTCTTTTTTTATTTTCTATTTTTTTCTTTTGTCTTTTCATTTCTTTTCAATTTCCTTATTCCCCCTTCCTTGAATTCTACCTGCTTACTCTCATTCTCTTTAGTGACTTCTTCCCTTCCCTTCTAATACCTTTCCTCCCAAGTATCAAATAAATTTATAGGAGTAAACAGTAACTCAGCAGTCAAACAGAACAAGAAGTAACATGAGCAGCATGAAAAAGCAAGGAAGAAAAGGAGTACAAACAATGCAGGACAGCCTAAATATTCAGGAGGACCTAGAGGCATCAGAAAAATGGTCAAATAAAGAACTCAAGGAATATCTTAGACAGATGGAATGGAACCTCAAAGAGGATATGAGAGAGCAAATTCAAACAGTGAAAGAACACATTAAAAATGAATTACATAAACAGATAAAAGAAGAAATTAAGCATCTTTATCAGGAGATAGAGATTATTAAAAAAATCAAACAATAATTCTAGAAATGAAGGAAACTATAAACCAAATTAAAAACTCAAATGAGAGTATCACTAACAGAGTGGAGCAAGTAGAAGCCACAACGTCAGATAATGAAGACAAAATATATCATCTTGAAAAGAGTCTAGCCAACTCAGAAAGGCTGGTAAAAAATCACGAGAAAAACATCCAAGAGATATGGGATAACATAAAAAAAACAAACTTAAGAGTCATCGGGATAGAGGAAGGTATAGAGGTTCAAACCAAGGGAATAAGCAACCTGCTGAATGAGATAATTATAGAAAACTTTCCAGAAATAAAAAAGAAAACGGATATACAAATTGTAGATGCATACAGGACACCGAGCACACAAAATCACAGTAGACCAACACCAAGACACATTGTTATGAAGATATCCAATATACAGAACAAAGAGAAAATATTAAAAGCTACAAGAGAAAGGAGGTAGATTACATTCAGGGGTAAACCAATAAGGTTAACAACGGATTTTTCATCACAGACGCTGAAAGCGAGAAGATCCTGGAACAACGTATTTCAAACACTAAAAGACAATGGATGCCAACCAAGAATTTTGTATCCAGCAAAATTAAGCTTCAGGTATGACAACAAAATAAAAATCTTTCATGATAAACAAAAGTTAAAAGAATTCGCAGCCAGAAAACCAGCATTGCAAAGCATCTTGAGCAAAACACTACACGAGGAAGAAATGAAAAACAATAACCAAAACCATCAGTGGGAAGTACCTCAGTAAAGACAGAGGGCGGGGGGAAAGCTAATCATGGAGAAACAAACTAAATTAAAATAAAAAAGATAAATAATCAAACATGGCTGGAAGTACAAACCATATATCAATAGTAACTCTAAATGTTAATGGCCTAAACTCTCCAATAAAGCAACATAGCCTGGTAACATGGATTAAAAAAACAAATCCAACAATATGCTGCCTCCAGGAGACACATCTGATTGGAAAAGACATACACAGGATGAAGGTGAAAGGTTGGGAAAAAATATACCATGCACATGGTCCTCGTAAGCAAGCAGGGGTGGCCATCCTCATATCGAATAAAATCGACTTCAAGACTAAGTTAATCAAAAGGGATAAGGAAGGACATTATATACTGTTAAAAGGAACCATTCACCTACAAGACATAACAATTATCAATATTTATACTCCAAATAATGGTGCTGTGACGTTCATAAAACAAATTCTCCTCAAGTTCCAGAATCAAATAGACCACAACACAATAATTATGGGTGACTTCAACACACCTCTCTCACCATTGGACAGATCCTCCAAACAAACGTTGAATAAAGAAACTATAGAACTCAATATCACAATCAATAACCTAGACTTAACTGACATATATAGAATATATCAACCATCATCAAGTGGATATACCTTTTTCTCAGCAGCACATGGATCCTTCTCAAAAATAGACCATATATTATGCCATAGGGCAACCCTCAGTAAATATAAAGGGCTGGAGAAAATACCATGCATTTTATCTGATCATAATGGAATGAAACTGGAAATCAATGATAAAAGAAGGAAGGAAAAATCCTACATCACATGGAAAATGAGCAATATGTTACTGAATGATCATTGGGTTACAGAAGACATAAAGGAGGAAATCAAAAAATTCTTAGAGATAAATGAAAATACAGACACAACATATCGGAATCTATGGGACACAATGAAAGCAGTTTTAAGAGGGAAATTCATTGCCTGGAGGTCATTCCTCAAAAAAAGAAAAAACCAACAAATAAATGAGCTCACACTTCATCTCAAAGCCCTAGAAAAGGAAGAACAAAACAATAGCAAATGTAGCAGAAGGCAAGAAATAATTAAAATCAGAGCGGAAATCAATGAAATGGAAACAAAAGAAACTATTGAAAAAATTGACAAAACTAAAAGTTGGTTCTTCCAAAAAATAAATAAGATCAACAGACCCTTAGCCATGCTTACGAAGAGAAGAAGAGAGAGAACTCAAATTACTAACATACGGGATGAAAAAGGCAATATCACAACAGATGCTACAGAAATACAGAAGATAATTAGGAATTATTTTGAAAACCTATATTCCAATAAAATAGAAGATAGTGAAGACATCGATAAATTTCTTAAGTCATATGATTTGCCCAGACTGAGTCAGGAGGATACACACAATTTGAACAGACCAAAATCAATGGATGAAATAGAAGAAGCAATCAAAAGACTACCAACCAAGAAAAGCCCAGGACCGGATGGGTACAGCAGAATTTTACAAAACCTTTAAAGAAGAATTAATACCAATACTTTTCAAGGTATTTCAGGAAATAGAAAAAGAGGGAGCTCTTCCAAATTCATTCTATGAGGCCAACATCACCCTGATTCCGAAACCAGACAAAGGCACCCCAAAGAAAGAAAACTACAGACCAATATCTCTAATGAACCTAGATGCAAAAATCCTCAATAAAATTCTGGCGAATCGGATACAAAAATACATCAAAAAAATTGTGCACCATGATCAAGTAGGATTCATCCCTGGGATGCAAGGATGGTTCAATATATGGAAATCAATAAATGTTATTCACCACATCAATAGACTTAAAGATAAGAACCATATGATCATCTCGATAGACGCAGAAAAAGCATTCGACAAAGTACAGCATCCCTTTATGTTCAAAACATTAGAAAAACTAGGGATAACAGGAACTTACCTCGACATTGTAAAAGCTATCTATGCTAAGCCTCATGCTAGCATCATTCTGAATGGAGAAAAATTGAAAGCATTCCCTCTAAAATCTGGAACAAGACAGGGATGCCCTCTCTCACCACTTCTGTTCAACATAGTTATCGAAACACTGGCCAGAGCAATTAGACAGATGAAAGAAATTAAAGGCATAAACATAGGAAAAGAAGAACTTAAATTATCACTATTTGCGGATGATGATAATATATCTAACAGACCCAAAAGGGTCTACAAATAAACTGCTAGAGTTAATAAATGAATTCAGCAAAGTGGCAGGATATAAATTCAACACGCATAAATCAAAGGCATTTCTGTATATCAGCAACAAAACTTCTGAAACGGAAATGAGGAAAAACACTCCATTCACAATATCCTCAAAAAAAATAAAATACTTGGGAATCAACCTAACAAAAGAGGTGAAAGATTTATACAATGAAAACTACAGAACCCTAAAGAGAGAGATAGAAGAAGATCTTAGAAGATGGAAAAATGTACCCTGTTCATGGATAGGCAGAACTAACATCATCAAAATGGCGATAATACCCAAAGTTCTCTACAGGTTTAATGCGATGCCAATCAAAATCACAATGGCATTTCTTGTAGAAATAGATAAAGCAATCGTGAAATTCATATGGAAAAACAAAAGACCCAGAATAGCAAAAGCAATTCTAAGCAGGAAGTGTGAATCAAGTGGTATAGCGATACCAGATTTCAAACTGTACTACATAGCAATAGTAATAAAAACAGCATGGTACTGGTACCAAAACAGGCAGGTGGACCAATGGTACAGAATAGAGGACACAGAGACCAATCCACAAAATTACCACTTTCTTATATTTGATAAAGGGGCTAAAAGCATGCAATGGAGGAAGGATAGCATCTTCAACAAATGGTGCTGGGAAAACTGGAAATCCATATGCAACAAAATGAAACTGAATCCCCTCCTCTCACCATGCACAAAAGTTAACTCAAAATGGATCAAGGAGCTTGATATCAAATCAGAGACTCTGTGTCTGATAGAAGAAAAAGTTGGCTCCGATCTACATATTGTGGGGTCGGGCTCCAAATTCCTCAATAGGAACCCATAGCACAAGAGTTAATAACAAGAATCAACAAATGGGACTTACTTCAACTAAAAAGTTTTTTCTCAGCAAGAGAAACAATAAGAGAGGTAAATAGAGAGCCTACATCATGGGAACAAATTTTTACTCCTCACACTTCAGATAGAGCCCTAATATCCAGAGTATACAAAGAACTCAACAAATTAAACAACAAGATAAAAATAACCCAATCAACAAATGGGCCAAGGACCTGAACAGACACTTCTCAGAGGTGGACATACAATCAATCAACAAGTACATGAAAAAATGCTCACCATCTCTAGCAGTCAGAGAAATGCAAATCAAAACCACCCTAAGATACCATCTCACTCCAGTAAGATTGGCAGCCATGATGAAGTCAAACAACAAGAAGTGCTGGCGAGGATGTGGGGAAAAGGGTACTCTTGTTCATTGCTGGTTGGACTGCAAATTGGTGCGGCCAATTTGGAAAGCAGTATGGAGATTCCTGGGAAAGCTGGGAATGGAACCACCATTTGACCCAGCTATTGCCCTTCTCAGACTATTCCCTGAAGACTTTAAAAGAGCGTACTACAGGGATACTGCCACATCGATGTTCATAGCAGCACAATTCACAATAGCTAGACTGTGGAACCAACCCAGATGCCCTTCAATAGATGAATGGATAAAAAAAATGTGGCATTTATACACAATGGAGTATTACGCAGCACTAAAAAATGGCAAAATCATGGAATTTGCAGGGAAATGGATGGCATTAGAGCAGATTATGCTAAGTGAAGCTAGTCAATCCCTAAAAAACAAATGCCAAATGTCTTCTTTGATATAATGAGAGCAACTAAGATCAGAGCAGGGAGGAAGAGCAGGGGGAAAAGATTAACATTAAACAGAGACATGAGGTGGAGGGAAAGGTAGAGAAAAGGGAAATTGCATGGAAATGGAAGGAGACCCTCATTGTTATACAAAATTACATATAAGAGGTTGTGAGGGAAATGGGAAAAAAAAACAAGGAGAGAAATGAATTACAGTAGATGGGGTAGAGAGAGAAGATGGGAGGGGAGGGGAGGGGAGGGGGGATAGTAGAGGATAGGAAAGGTAGTAGAATACAACAGTTACTAATAGGGCATTATGTAAAAATGTGGATGTGTAACCGATGTGATTCTGCAATCCGTATTTGGGGTAAAAATGGGAGTTCATAACCCACTTGAATCTAATGTATGAAATATGATATTTCAAGAGTTTTGTAATGTTTTGAACAACCAACAAAAAAATTTTTGTTTTTATTTGGCACCAGTGATTTATGAATTAGAAATTTTCAGAACATTATTCCAAATTTAAGAATTCAGTGTAAGATATTTCTATTGAGTGCAGTAGAAGGAAAACATTAGAATTTTCTAAAATTCTAATATAAATAAAATTCTAAAAATAAATTATGGAATGGAGGTGTGCTTATGTCTTTGGAAAGAGAAAAGAGGAGCGAATGTGTATATTTATAGTCACCTTATACCTTTCTTGCTACACTAACCTCAAAGGTATAGTTTATAGATGATAATCACTCAATTTTAGAAAGAGTATGTGACACCTTTATTAGGATAGTACTAAAGTAAGAAAATTAAGAAGAAAATCAGGAAAACAATAAAAAGTAATACAAGAAACCACATTATAGTAAGAATTGATAAATTACAGCATTCAGAATTTCCAATATTATGGGCAAAAGGACTGGAGTGAATTTCCCAGTAAAACATCTAAAATAGCTGAGTATAAGATAAAAGCATGAGTGAAAGTTTGGATAGTCATATGAAATTCAGACAAAATAGGCTATCCTGAAAAAGTCATTGAGATAGAGTGACACTTCATAATGATAAAAGGTTTAATTTGCCAAAAATTTATAAAAATTTAAAATTTTCATGCTCTTATTAGTGTAGCTTCATATATTTTAAATCACCAAGTGACAGAACTACAAGAAGAATTAGACAAGTCCATAATTTAATCCAGAGGTGTTTAACATACTTCTTACATAAACTGATAGATAAAGCAGACAAAATAAATCTATTCAAAAAAGATAGAAGTTTTAAAAGCACAACTCCTAAGCTCAGAATAATAGAAATAAGGACATTCTACCTAACCAATGCCAAGGGTCTCACTGTTTTCAAAAACAGGTAAAAATTAACCACATACTGGACTATAAAGAAACGCTCAACAGCTTTCAAACACCTGGTTACAAAAGTAAGCGAAACTGAGAAGGAAGACAGTAATACCTACAAAAACGAAACTTATCAAATTAGAAGCAAATCTGCAATAGAATAGATCCATAAAGCCAATATCTTTGGAAAACCATCTGCAAAAATAGCAGCCACCTCCACTGCCTCTCACTGTAGAACTCTAGTGCAGTCTAAACTCTTGCTCCTTCATGGACATTTTCCTACCCAAGACCTTTCTCATCATTTAGGTTCTCCCCCGTTCTTAAGACTTATTTGAATACACATCTGTTTTCACAGATGTGTTTTGAAAACGAGGCTGAAGAGATGTTTGTTAAAATACATAATCTACAGAGTTGGATACAAACACTATTAATCTTGGTGGCTTTCAGAAAATGGGCAAAGGAACAAAGCACTATTAATCTTAATGGCTGTCAGAAAATGGGCAAAGGAACTGAACAGACACTTCACAGAAGAAATACAAATGGTCAACAAATATATGGAAAAATCTTCAACATCTCTAGCAATTAGAGAAATGCAAACTAAAAGTATACTGAGAATCCATCTCATTCCAGTCAGAATGGCAATTATCAAGAATACATACAACAATAAATGTTGATGAGGATGTGGAGGGAAAAGTACCTTCATACATTGATGGTGGTGAGGCTGCAAATTGGTGCAATCACTCTGGAATGCAGTGTGGAAATTCCTCAAAAAACTTGGAAGGGAACCACTATTTGACCCAGTTATCTCACTCCTTGGTATATACCCAAAGGACTTAAAATCAGCATACTACAGTGACACAGCCACATCAATATTTATAGCAGCTTAATTCACAATAACCAAGTTATGAAACCAATCTAGGTAACCTTCAACAGATGACTAGATAGAGAAAACATGGTATATACTCACAATGGAGTATGACTAAGCCATGAAAAGAATGACTTTATGACATTTGCCAGCAGATGAATGATCTAGAGACTATCATGCTAAGTGAAGTAAGCTGTTCTCAACAAACCAAAGACCAAATGTTTTCTCTAAAATATGGAATCTAACTCATAATAAGGGAGGGGGTGATAGGAGGAAAAGAAGTGCAGTAGATTAGAAAATGGGGAATGGAGGGAAGAGGGGACAGATAATTAAAAGAAAGACAGTGGAATGAATCTGACATAATTTTTCCATGTACATAGATGAAAACAACATAGCGAATCCCACCACTGTGTACATCTTATGTACATCCATAAGAATGGGACTCCAATTAGAATAAGATATATTCCATGCTTGTATAATTATATCAAAATGGATTCTGCTGTCAGGTATAACTAAAAAGAACCAATAAAAAAAAATCTTGGTGGCTTTCCAAGAAACAACTGGCAAAAAAACCTGTTTTATTATTTTCCTGCCAGCAAAACTATTTTGAGGGGTGAAAGAGTAATGATCATTTATATGCTTATCCCCCACTAAGTGATTGATAGGGTACTCTACCGGGAGCCAATGCGGGAGAGAGGTGACATTTCAGAACTTCAGAGCTTCAACTTCTTGAAGTCTGTCACTTACTGGCTTTCTATACTTTGTGGGTAATGGTGAAACACAGAGTCTCATTTTTCTCAACTTTCCAGTTGCTTAGAAAATGGTACCAATGCATTTTAAAAATACTTACCTCACCCAGGTTTCAAAGAAGAGAGTCTTCAAAAAGCTGTCCCAATGTATTTGAAAAATAAGCTTGTATTCAACAAGTCCCGAACTTTTATGATTTTATATGATTTTAATTCCTTTTTTAGTTTCTGTGCTTCAGAGTATAAATATTAAAAAATATTGGGACTGGGGATGTGGCTCAAGCAGTAACGCGCTCGCCTGGCATGCGCGGGGCACTGGGTTCCACCCTTAGCACCACATAAAAATAAAGATGTTGTGTCCACCAAAAACTGAAAAATAGATATTAAAAAAATTCTCTCTCTCTCTCTCTTTCTTCTCTCTCTCTTAAAAAAAATAATAATTAAAAAATTAAAAATATTGAATACTAAGAAATTCTACTTCTGGTTCTTCCATCATGGCCTCTTTTCCCTTTGGGACTCTTCCCAGTTGTATTCTACTTTCTGAGCATTTTAGTAATGAGAGTTGCTGCTGGATGGTGACTTTACCAAGTGTTCTGGAGTAGATTCAAAGTTCAGAAAAGGTCCTTTTAGCTAGAGGTTACAAATTCTTCTTATATACTCAAACTCTGTATTTTTAGCCAGATTGCAGCCCCTTAGTTTGTTTAAATGCTATCACTTTTTAAAAATACACATACCAATTGCTTAGAGTGTTTTTGCTTTTTAATTTTTATTTTTATTACATTTTATTTTGGTTTGTGAAGTTCATATATGACTTAGCCAGATACATACTCTTCTAGGAAGGCCCACGGTTGACATTCCTCTAATATTCCCTCTCAGTCCCTAAACAAGCATTATACATTGTCAGCACTCAATAAAAATATGTCTATTGATAAGGAGTTAATCAGAAACCTACTAACTACAGGAAGGAAAAAGAGGAGCGAGGAGATGGCGGGAAAGCAATGTGAGGAGGAGGAGAGCTTGAAACAGACTTCAGAGGCTTAATGCTTGGAAAATCCTGCAAATGCAGTAACCTTTAAAATGTATGATTGCTTGCAGGCCACTGAATATGCAGAATATATGTACAGTACAATCCAGACTTGGGAGCGAGCTGATTTAATTTTTTTCATTAGCAATGCCACAGACTATAAAATATTTATGTTGATATTCTAAATATGTCCGCCTGGAGTAAATAAATAATTTACTGGATAGGCTGTAAATTATTTACAAAGTCATTCTAAATATATACTCTATTTGCATTTTACTGAAAACAAAACAGGGGTTCCAAAACAAACAAAAATGATAGAAAAAAAAAATATCAAGTCTTTGGCTACTTTGAGGAATGAGATGGCAGAAGACAGCCCCCATATATTGAAAATCCAATAAAATCAGTCTTTAATTGTAGAAAATATCAGTTTTACCCAACAGACCAACTGTCCAAGCATGAATCAATCTGGATTTAAAAAAGAAAACTGAGCTGAGCTTTTGGATTAGAAAACTAGGCACCACAGACAAAAACCTTTTAAAAAATCCTTAATTTCTTAAGGCTTGATTTGACTTCAGAGAAGTAAGCAAGAAAATGTCGTGTTTGGGTTGAATGCTCCAGAAACTATTGTTGTATAGCTGGTTCATTTTTTTGGAACCACTCTGCCGATTTCAGATCCCCAGCGATGTCTTGGAAGAAAGGTTCTTTCTGAATAAACTTGCTTCCTTCTTGAGCTTATTATCTGTTGACTGGTCAAACAGTTCCGACTCATTTCTGGGCAAGCAGCATTCTGAGTCAGGCCATTTCTGGTTACATCTGTTCTCGGAGTCAAGCTGGGAATCCCGTCTTGTCTCCTGGGCAGGCCTGGATGCAGTCTCACCATACTCTGTGAGAGTTAAAGCTACAGTGACTGAGGGGATAGGTCTGCTGCTCAGAGTCCCCTTCTCAGTCCTTGGGATCTAGCCTGGACCTTAACTTGGGAAATAATGATTACCACCTAAGTTACTCAAAGAACTTATTTCAGCTACAGGCCAGCAAAGACAGAGGCTCCACAAATAGACATTATAGGTTGACCCCTTGTTTGTTCTGGGGAATCTTGGGCAAGTGAACTCTATTTACCTCGGTTTCCTAATCTCTAAAATTGTGAAAATATTACTTACCTCATAAGTTCAAGGTGAGTGTTGAATAAATAAAAAGACATAAAACACTAAGCTTAATGCCTTACCCAGTGTAATCAGGCAATGAGCACTATTTGTGTTGTTATTATTGATACATAGTAGTTTTCTTTATTAAATTTTGGCCATATTTAAGAAGGAGAGTTTCCTTATTAGTTTAGAAACTAGCATGACTTTGTCAGATGATCAATAAATTTTAAATTGAATAAATGGATTAATTAACAAATGAGCAAGTAGAATGGATATGGAACCATGAGAGATATAGTTTAGCATTGTGGATTAATAAGTTCTTAAGAATGTTCTCTTTAGCTGAATTCCAACATGTACACACAAGCTGTAACTATCTGTCATATAATTATGGTTTGTATGTGTTCTCCAAAATCCATTTGTTGGAAACTTGATCCTCAACAAGGTTGTGCTAGAGGGTGTGGGCTATTGGGAGTGGTTTGGGTCCTGCAACCACCACATTCATGAATGGATCAATGCTGTTTTTATAATAGTGAGTTCCTTACAAAAGGACTAATTTGGCCTATCCTGGTCTCTCTTTGGTTCTCTCTTTATCTTTCTGAACATGTTATGATTCAGCAGAAAAAAAAATGCCTGAGCCAGATGCCAGAATCTTAATCTGAACTTCCCAACCTCCAGAACTGTGAGAAATGAATTTCTTTTCTCAATAAATTAACTAGTCTCCGGTATTCTCTTATAGCAGCACAAAGCAGAGTAAGACAATAACTTATTATCAATTTATGTGTATTTTAACATGAGACCATTTTTTCCATTCTGATAAGAAATTAGGTTAGGTTATTTTCCCTCACTTTGTCTGGAAATTGAAAAGATATTCATCTGTCATCTCTAGGTCATAGGTTGATGCATTTACCTAGAAATTTGTAACAAGAGTGCCTTCAGAAAAGAGAATATCCCTATATTCTTGGTAATCTTTCTATGTTACGTTGATCAGTGTCACTTAAGAACATGTTGTAAGCCACACTTCTTGTGTAGTATAGTGGTTGATACCAGAGTTCTTTCTTAAGAATGAATGCACTTAGCCTGTATAAGAAATATGGAATCATTGTGCCCTTCTTAGTGGGGTGATAAAACTCATGATATCAGAAAATGATATGAGAACATGAAGTCTCATAGGGTAGAGCTCGTTAACACTTGTGGCAACCAGTGGGGGCAAATTAGTGAAAGTGTTTCTCTCTGGACTTTCTGGAAACCCATAGTTCAGGCCTGGGCTTGACTGATCTAGTTGTCAGCGTATGATTGGGCAACGTGAGGTATTGCCTGGGCCACGGTCAAGTGCAAAATCTCTTTTGCCAGGAGACAACCACCATGCAGAGGGAAGGAAGCAGCCTACCTTGACCAAGGACTGTAGCATCCTTAGCTTTAGTGTAAGAATCAAGAGCAGGTGAGCCAACAGCAAAGAATCTCCTGAGACCCAACAAAGATTTCCCTGATCTACCCAGGTTTCATATATACACTTGCAAAGGGATTTTAGAGGAGAAGCCTTATATAGCATTTTTATTTGTTCTAAAGTCACTTTTGACACTTAATTTTATTTATTCCTTGACATTCCCTGTCTCCGTGAACCTAAGTCAGTGGTGCTGATTTCATCAACAGAGAACTGTCCCTTTAATTTATATACAGAGAGGGAGGTAGCTTCTGGTGTAGTATGTGGCAGGAGCTTCTATTGGGTATGATTCTTGTCATAAAACTAAATTGACATTTTGATGTAAATGACTGTCATGTCAAAATATCCTGTCTGAATCATCTTTACTTTTAGTGATGAAATGCCTAGCAATTATTTATCTAATTCTCTATGTATTCATTAATAGAGATTTTTATTATGTCACTAAATTATTTTCCATCTAATTTAGAGGCCAAAGTCCTCATAGCTTTTTGCCACCACTTTCTTTCTTGTGTCTCTCTTAAAAATCTTTAGTCTGTAAGAGTTAAAATGTTAATAATGCTTTTAAGATAGTAAATGATTTTTATTTTATTTTGTGTGCTTTTGTGTACATTCTAACATTATACAAAGAACCTCCACCACTTCGGTAATCAGAAAAAGCTATTAGAATAATAATGGTAGTGCAAAAGAAAATCTCAGTGCTTCCCACGAGGTCCTCCTCTGGCTTTTTTCCATGAAAACATTTTCTCTCTGCATGTGAATCACAAAAAATCGTTCAGTGTTTTGTTATTCTTATTTCCATTAAGTCTTTTTTTTTTTTAATTTTACAGAATCCCTACCTCTTCTCATCCCTCCTGTTGCTACACTGGTAATAAGGGGTAGTCAGAAGGAGGGGACTGCGAAATACTTTGGTCTAACTTTATGACACTGATTACTAATTTAGAGACTCTACTGTTCCTCTGTCCTTTCCCTATATCTGATCAATTAGCATTTTGTGACTAAACATGAACTTAAGAGGAGGAGATGATTCACCTCCTGTCATGCTCCAAACCCCTGGTGGCATCTCTGGCACAGTTGTGGAGGTAATGCCAATGATGCTCAGTATCTTCCTCCTCTGGCCATGATAAAGGAACACAACTTATTATTTTTGGCTTTACTCGGGTCTGTCTGTTAATTTTCAGCAACTTATTTTCTATCTGTTATATTTCTTTCTTTTTTCTATTTATTTATTTATCTATCTATCTATTTATTTATATGTGACAGCCAAATGCATTACAATTCTTATTATACATATAGAGTACAATTTTTCATATCTCTGGTTGTTTACAAAGTATATTAAGAATGAAGGCACTTAGCCTGTATAAGAAATATGGAATCACTGTGCCCTTCTTAGTCATTCATGGGGTGATAAAAATCACAAAAAATCTTAGACACCAATTTGTGTCTTCATACATGTACTTTGGATAATAATGATCATCACATTCCACCATCATTTCTAACCCCATGCCCCCTCCCTCCCCCTCCAACCCCTCTGCCCTATTTAGAGTTTGTCTATTCCTCCCATGTTCCCTCTCCCTATCCCACTATGAATCAGCCTCCTTATATCAAGGAAAACATTCAGCATTTGGTGTTTTGGAGATTTCTTGGATAATTGCAAATGGAACCACCATTTGACCCAACTATCCCTCTCCTCGGTCTATACCCAAAGGACTTCAAAACAGCATACTACAGGGACACAGCCACATCAATGTTTATAGCAGCACAATTCACAATAGCTAAACTATGGAGTCAACCTAGATGCCCTTCAGTAGATGAATGGATATATTTATTTCTTAACAACTACAAAGAGAGCAGAGATGCCTTTTCTATACCCCCTACCCTTTCTCTTTCCCCTGCTGACTCAACATCTGAGCTAAGAGTTGCTTAGTGGAATTTAATGGAATGCTGCTGCCTTGTTAATCCTTCTCTCTTTCCCCTCCCTGAGTCTGTCTTTGGGGAATCAATCCTTGGCTCTATTGATCCTGGGACTTTACTCTATGGAGCATCTGGATGTGGCTGAGGATCGCTGGATGCCAGTTTCTCTATCCCTCCCATCGTTTGTCCCCTCTCACTTTTTCAGACAGATATACAACATTTCTGGATCCTCCTTCATTGAAGAGTTTTCACAGAAAACTAGGAAGATATTTCACAATCAGTTTCCTAGGAAGGAAAGGAAAATGAGCTGCATTTAGGAAGGGGAAAACTGCATATATTGAGACCTAAGCATTCTGCAGAGCAGTGACTGAGAGAGAACTCTTCTGAGGGATGGATGTCCTGGACCCATTTTTAAGCAGCACTTTTTCTCATTAGACATAGCATGATCAGAGAAGAGTCATCTATATTTCTCTCTGTTGGGACATTGTCCCCTTCTTCACTTGCCTGGCTAATTTCCTCTCATTCTTCAAGACAGCTCAAACACTGATTCTTGCAATTAGTTCTTTCTTCTGCCTTAACTCATTGAAGACTTTCCCCATTGTCCATACCTATTTTGTTACAAGGTCATCCTCCAAACACCCACAATAACCTCTTGGTCCTCAACATCTTTCATGGTAATTGTTTATTTTTTTCTACGATGTGAACATTTTCTGGACTTTTCAGTGCTTTATTTTCTTTTTCTCCTGGACACCTTGCATGCGGCTAAGAGCACAGTAGGATCTCAGTAGGTATTCATTAAGTGGATTGTCCTTCTGTGGCAGCGTCAAAGACAAGAACTCATTGTAGGGGACAAAGGTCACACTGTGTCCTAGCTGTCCCTCCATGTGATTCAAATGGCCAGTGACATCTTTTCCCTGTTGGAAGTGTGAGATGTCAATAGCATCAAGCTTTCCTGAAAATGAAATCTCCACATAGCCTCTAGGATTTCAGAGTAGGGAGCCCATCATGGAAAGGGCTACACTGTACCATCCTGCTCTTCATCTCCTGTTGCTAGCACTTAGTTTCCTCATGCAACTTTCATTTCAGTTGTCTTTGTGATTCTTAATCTCTAATGTTGGCAAGAGGAGGGTGAGGAAGAAAAAAAAAAAGTCTCTGATGTTCCATGGCAGCTTGGCAGTCACTCACAGCTTTGGAAAGCAGAGACCATCCCAGTGTTCTCTGTGCAGTGGCAGAGCTCCAAGTGTTTTATCTCTGAAAAATGAGTTCAGTTTCTGTCTGTGAGCTAACATATGCACTTTGCACACACTCTGGTGTTGACTGTGTGAAGATAGTGTCCTGGAATAAAAACGCCAGAGCTGAACAGGCTCCTTGAGATCATAGTCTCATTTTTCAACAGCAGAATGTGACAGCCAAAGAAGTGAGATTGTTTGCTCGAGGTCACAGAGCATTTGGTAAAAAAAAAAAGGGAGTAGGACTAAGATCCAGGTCCTGTATCCAGTATAGTGCTCATTCTAAATACCACGTGACAATCCTTGTTAGACTTGAAGAGGGATCATGGCTTAGAATGGTGTGGGGAGAAGGGAGTGGATTTCCCTTTCTACAAAAGGGAGGGGGAATTGTGCAAGTACTTGTATGTGATCTTAAGCCATTCTGGAACCTCTCTGAGCTTTAGTTTCCTTCTCCTTAACATAGAGATCCACAATAGCTACCCTACCAGCTCTTTTGATGACCAAGTGAAATCATGTCCACGTTGTGCCTGGCACAGAGCCTGGCCTTAGAGGATGCTCAGAGAACAAGAGCCGTTATTACAAACAAGCATGTTGTCCAGCTTTGCTCCCACTCCAGCTCCGAGAGCTTCCCAGTGGGCAATCAATGCAGCAATCCACTAGCTGCAAAGCAGTGGAGCAGGACACATTTGAGAAAGGTTTGAGAGCAAATCTAGTATGTAAGAAAACAACCAAATTCCCATAAAGCCTAATTATTTGCACAGTTTATTAATAGCTCTGCTCCTGCCCCTCTCCCCCAGCAACAAATTAGGATCTGACTTGAGGTACGGCTCTGGATAGGGAAAGCCTTGCGTATTTCTGCAGGGGGTAGCTCCTGCATAATGCATCTGGCATCCAAAGGGAGCCTGGATGGCTGCCTGCTCTCAGCTTCCCTTTGTATCTCCCATCATTGCCCATAACAGCCTTCATTATGATTCGGGTCCCCTTTATTGCACATATAAATAAAATCTGACAAAATTGTAAGTAAATCCTTTAGTGGTAAAAGCTGATAGAAAAGGGCAAAAATTAATTTTATGCATGAAGAATCTCATTAAGTAGCTTCATGAAAACAAAAGGAACTGGCATCAGAGACTTTCAGATGTGGGCATCTCCAATCTGCATGTCCCACATCCTTATCCACAGAGGAGTCAGTCAGTTTATGCAGCCACTGTTGGCTCCGAAGATCACAGAGGTCCCCAAAACTGCATTTTCTGGGAAAGTCTTAGGTTTCCTAGACAGGCAAAGCATAGCTTTTCTGGGCACTTCTTCCTTCTACTTTTCCTCTCCAGGGGGCAAACTAAGGAAGGACTTCTCTACTCTGAGTGAGGCCCTGGAGCAAAGCAGCAGGGATCACAGCTGGGGAGAGTGCATTGCCTGTGTTAAGAAGACAAGAGCCTTCAAGATACCTGAAGCCCATTCCATCTCCTCTGCTGTGGGCCCTACAGTGCTATTTTTAACCTCCCACTGCTTTCCAGGAGGGAGGGAAGGGTGAGTTGAGGAGCTGAGGGATGAAATACAGCAGTGGGGTGGGGTGGTGCTTAAGCAGAGCCAGGATTTATCTTCTGGGAGCAGGGATTTTACAATGGGTTCAAACGCGCTGCCTGTGAGGCCCCAATTCCTGCAGTTGATTCCTCAAAATCATTCTTGATTGATTGATACCACATCAAATCACTGCATTCCCCCTCTGCTTTTGATTCATATTGTGTGGAATCAATGATCCATTATATGTGGTTTGTTTCCTCTCTTGAAAATGAAGATGTCGACATAAAAGTGAAAATAATCTGTTGGGTCCTTCTATAAGCCTTGTCTGTTCCAGGCTTTGTCACTCATCAGTGCATGATGGGTTGACTCTGGATATAAAATAATTCATCCCTGTTCACTTGGGGTTTCAGTGTAACCAAAGATCATTTCATACAGAAATTGTTTATTACAATTTTAGCTGGTCAACTACGTAAGTACTCTGCAGTGGTTGGTGGAAGTCTGCAGAGAAGATGAAGTTTTAATAAAAGATGATGTTCTTAAGTTATTTTCCAGCATTGATGAGTGTCTCACACAGAATTGTCAGAAACCATGGGGGCTTATAGCTGGTGGGTAGCAGAGAAAACAAGCAACAGCAACAACAATGAAAACTAGAGGGACAAGAAAACAATAGGAAAAGTATCCCTTCAACAGCAGTCTGTTATTGGTGTACAACTTCTCCATAGTATTTCCATCTGCAATCCCCTGAAAAAAGCTAAAGGAACACTGAACCTGCTAACATTTTCCTATACACTCAGATGTCAATTGGGCAGAAATAATGTTAGAATAATGGTCACAAGGGAGTCAAGCTCAGAAACAGCAGGAAGTGACAGACCTGGGTTCCAAACTGACTTCATTACTTATCAACATTGAGACCTCCTGTAAAACATTTAGCTCTCCAGACATTGGTCTCCTTAGAGCTCCTTTGAGGATATAGATAGGTACCTAGTATAGTTCTGCCACAGACTCTCCATAAATGACAGCTCTTATGAACCCAGAGTGAGCTGAGATTGGATGTATAAGGTGAGCCAGATTGTAATCTCTGGGCCTCTTCCAATTGTGTGCATCTGACTACTCCTTCATCTCACTGAATATTTTTGGTTCCATATGTCATGCCTTCACTTTGATAATGGTACCAAAGGGATTAGAATAAAGAGAAAATGCATTTTTGAAATGTCAACCCCAGAGTATTGTTTGGATATGGTTTTCAAGTTCCTTTCCAAATTGTTTTCAAGGAATTCAATTTTCTTTCTTAACTATGCTTGCTGATCAGGGCACCTGCTTTATTGGTTGGGAATGCCTCTGTCTTTATAAAATTCCATATTCATCATAAGCCCAAACTTAATTGCCTTGCTCTTAATTGCTGGATTTGTTCTTTGTTTAGACTGTGACCTGAAAAGTTATTAAAACCTCTTTAAAGTAGAAAAATATTAACCAAGTATTGCCCCTACAATTCATTAGGGAATTACTCATTTTTGATTTCGTGAAGATGGTTTTGCTTAGTAGTAAGATTATGAAATCTATGTGGCCTGTTTGCTACTCTTAGAAAACTGAGCTTCAGTGCAGACTTTACGCTGTGAAAAATGGGAATTTACCTATTTCTTCCCGGGTTCATTTTTTTGCTTGTCCCCCTCATCAAACTGTTGTTTAACAAAGCTGAAAGGGATAGCATGGTTTCCTGAGCTATCTGTTTATCCCACCTCTTGTGGGACCTTCAAACAAATCTAAAATCTTGGGACTTACCCCTAAATATTTACAATGACTTAAGAAATTCTTTTAAATTATCCACGTGCTGCTGTCCTATGAATTATATTTGGAGAGTATTAAACTAGTCCAAATGCTACATTTCTCAGTCAGAGAAATTAAGGGTCAGAGGCGTTAAGGCAACCTCCCAGGTCACAGAGGTGGACAGTAGCAGAACATGCTTATGTTACCAAGGTCATTCTGAATTCACCACCTAAATACTGCTGCTTGGAACAACTTGGTTCAACATTTTCTGTTTGGGTTTTTAGAAATAATTTCTTTAACATATGGCTGAAGAGGTAGATGATGTAGCACTTATGTTAACTCAGAAAAGAACATTACAATTTCAAAAGGGCAAAATGCCCTGGTGATGGTAGAAGATGCCTCCAAAAGAATCCATGTCTGGGGAGATGGTAAGATTCAGGAAATCTCAGTTTCACTTTCTCAGCAGTTCCTTGATGATATCCCACTTGTCCGACATATTGGACCTTGGGATGGCCAACCAAGATATCTTTGCTTATATCACAACCACTTCTGACTCCTCCATCAATGGCCCATGTGTCATATGATAGGACTGTGAATGGACCAATGTCATACCGATTTTGCTGGGAGAAGGAAAGTGGGATGCTATCCTATAATTCTTGAGAAGTCAGATCATCTCAGGTAGTAGATTCTGGACACTTCCCCCCCCCCCCTGCTTTTATCCATGTCTTTCTTTTGTTATTTTCAGAATGGTTTTAGGAGAAGCAGGTAGGATTGTTGGAAGTGCACGAAGTTGCCCAGGAACTACAGAAAGACTGGAGCTGATGAAGAACCTTGACCCATCTTCATACTCCTCATGCATTCTGTATCAGCAGCAGCAAACTCCTGCTATTGGGTTTTTTTGTTTTGTTTTGTTTTTGCTGTTGTTGTTTATTTCCCTCCTCTTTGTCACAGATCTCCTTTGTCAACATGATGGCAGAAACTAATCCTTTTATATGTTTTCAAAGTTTTAATGGCTTCAATTCCCCTAAAAACACTCACTATAAAGACATTTTTTGTTGTTGTTCAGCACTTATTAAATTCTGAGTCCTGATTTCCTCATTGGAAAAATGTGTTAATTTAGCTATTAGCCTAGTGACTGGGTATCAATACAAATGAATAAAATAATGACTACTGATATTTCCTCATTACTATTAATTATATTAACAACTTTGAAGCAAATTTTTTTTTGAGGGGAGAGATTCCAAGTGTTTCTACCATATGCAGAAACAGATATGTTCAGACTGCAGAGTTAACAGGTTTTAAAGCTGTGTTCCCACAGCACTTTGTGTTAGGAGAGCATATTTCAATCAGTGTGCTTTTCCTAATGTGTCACAGTTATTTGCTTTTAGGTCCCTCCCTTTTACCAGAGTGTTAGCTCTTTATGGGCAAATGCCATGACTTATTTCTGTATCCTTGGTACCTAGCACACAGTAGCTCTTCAAGAAATGCTTGGTGAATAAATGGAGGAGCGTGTCAGGTTCAGGAAGACACTGGGTGGTTATGGGGAACAACATGCATCTCCCATCTTAAGAACCACACAGTACTTTGGACTTCTGAGTTTTTCACTTTTCAAATTACAAAAGATTGATAATCAACTTTTCTTTCTCCTACTTGCCTTGTAACTCACACTGCTGTGGGTTATATGCCTTGGCAGAGAGAAGTCAAAAGCCATCCTGTTAAACTTGGCAACTTGCTCTCAATTTGGAGAAGATAATTTGGGTTTTCTCTCGTCTTCATTGGAGTCAGATGGTTGTAAATATTTTTTCAGACTTCATTTTATTCTCTTGCATTATAAGAAAACAGGGAAATCAACTTAGGTGGGAGCTTGCACCAAGCTGGTCCTTTAAGGCTGTGTGGTCATTGGCTACAAAGGAGACAGGTTGAAAGTAAGCTTTTTAGAATTCAGAACTTTCTACACAGATACACTATGTTGCTTTCTTGGTTTAACAGTAATTCCTGGGAAGGTGCAACTGACCTATACATTTACTCAATAAATATTTGTTATGGTTCCAGTAAATTAGGCCAAGGTTTTCCCTTACAGTTACTTGTGGAGATGAAGTACCAGGTAAGCAGAAGAGCTTTAGCAATTCTCTGGAGCTTTAGCAGATATTTAATTCTCTTTTGCCAATTGAAGAATCAGCAAAGCAGCCTCCTGGAATCCATTAGGGATCAAATCCTGGGGCCTTGGCAGGTAAGAGTGGACTGCTCTAGATGCTGTGAGGGGGAAATCAGGCATTATGCTCTGCCCTACACATTTGCCCCACAAATGCACTTAAAGCTCCTCTTGCTAACTCCATATGAGCTCAAACAAAGCCTACCTACTTTGATTTAATCTTTTTCTTTTTACAGTTATCAAAAGGTAACAGGAGAATTGCAAATAAAGGAAGAAATGAGGAAAAGAAGATGCACCCTAAGTAGTTTTTAAACAATTCATCTGGAAAGTTCATGCACAGCTGCCTACGCATCTGAAGGCCATTACCAGTTCCTGGAAGGATAATATCCCCACTTCCTGTTCACTGCATTTATCTTCTCTGCTTGGCAGAAGAAAACCATTCTGCTTTGCCTTGCAGGAGACCAGGGACCAATTTTCATCTCACCTGCTTTCATCTGAGCTCATACCACCACCCAGTAGGGCACTGGGCATGGAATGTTTAATAAATATTTGTATATTTTACTCAGTGGTGTTATTTTCCCCTGTATTAATCAAAACAAAACAGAGTCATTTGAACCTGAGATATCTGCAGTAGGGTCTATCTAGAACAGAGGATAGGAGAATTCCACACTTCCTTAATAGAACAGTATACTGTGGCAATTCATAGCCATCTTTTCACAATAGGCATGACTCTTTTTTATCCCCCAAATCAACACACTTGCTCCATTGTTCACCATTCCCTGATGGATATGTGTGATGTTTTGTAAAACAGAGCATTTCATTAGGTTCCTGATCTGCCACTGTGTGACCTCAGAAAAATTGCTTAGCCTTCTTGGAGTTTTATTTCCTTATCTATACAATGAGAAGGTTGGCATAGATTGCCTCTGAGACTGTAATGGTTAAAATTTTCTTAGGTATCAACACCACTCTATTGGCAAGTTCGACCTAAACCACTATGCTAATAAAAGTTGGGAGGCTCCATTTTGGCTCAGAAAAAGAGTACTTGGGCCAAATATTCATGTCTATGTTCGGAGTGGAAGGAAGGGTGAATTGGCAGATTAAGTGCTCTGCATATGCCAGCCAGTCATGTTCTGACCCTGACTAGCTAGGTTGAAGAGGACAAGTTAGCATAAGGCTGGTACCTTCCTTGTGGAGTTATGGAAATTAAATATAATGATGCATACAAAGGAGTTATATGACTGAAACATAAATTACATTCAATAAAGGTTAGATATATTATTATTTGTGGTTGTTAATTTTACCTTTTATTTATATATCTAAAATCTCTCTTAGCACTGATAGTTAATTATAAGTCAGCACTTGCACTTGATAAAAAGTCATATGCTGTGCATTGAAATTCTTGATTTTACATAAACCATTAAGTGTAATTAGCAATTTATTGCCTGGGGATAAGGAGTGAAGTGAGTCAACAATGGAGTCAAAATTAAATCTAAAATATATATATATTTGCATGGTGACGAAGATTCCTTCTTTAACTTAGGCAAGCTTTATTCAGTCTTTTGAACTTTGTTTTGGACTCATTTGTGAACTTTCTCAAAAACCTGGTTTTAGCAAGAATATTGCCAAGTCAGTTTAGCAGGAACCACTCCCCTTACCACCAGCCAACCTACTAGATATCCTATCTCCCCAGATATATCTGGTCAAATTCGTCATCCTACCCCATCTCTCAAGTGCTGTGTGATCATTCTGTTTCAGCAAGATCTTGTTAGGCTGATTTAACCAGAATCTCTCTTATCCCTGATGTTTCTTCTTAGTAATTTTCCATTCTCGGATTCCCACTTGGTTCTTTAGTTAACTTCCCATTTGTCCATGCTGTATATAGAGTTGAGTCTCATCACTCTATCCTACTACAAGACCCTACATCTACTGCGATGGAACTGAGTAAAGTCTTCTTTACCTTTTTTTTTTTTTTTTTTTTTTTTTTTTACATGCATCATTGTATAATTACTCTTTAATAATAGCAAGCTTCCAAAAAGGCTAACACTATTTCTACATCAAGTGGGCTTTCAAGTAATAGTGAATGCAACCCAGACTCATTCTTCTTTCTGCTTTTTTAATTTATTAACTCATAAAATATATAATTAAGGAATATCTATTATGTGCCAAACATTGCTGTAAACACTGGAGATGTAGTGATAATTAAAACAGACAAGATCCTTATTCTCAAATAACTTAATTCTACTGGGAACATGAGATAATAACCAAGAAGACAAATTTTAAAAAGAACCCAGTCTCAGATAGTGATAGGTAGTTATGATGGTAATAAAGCAGTCATATGTTGGGGATACTTTACACTGGGTAGTCAAGGAAGACTTCTCAGGGGACAAATATTTGCATTAACTCCTGATTCATAAGTAGAAATCATGGTGTAGGCTCCCAGGCGCTAAGCTAGTTAGTATCTGCATGATGTGAGCGCCTCACCCCAATGCAGCCTTAGCTTCCTTGGAAGGACTGAGCACCTTGATGGCACCTGAGGACCTAAGGAAAGCTGATTGATAAGTAGGAATCAATCTGCTTACCTGAGATATAAGGATGATTATTCCAATCAGAGGAAACAGCATGCACAAACACCTTCATGTGAGAGCTTAGTATAATCAAGGAACAGACAGAAGCCCAGTGTGGCTGGAGCAGAGTTAGCACAGGAAGAATGGTAAGGGCTGAGATTGGGAGTCAGGGGACGAGGGGGCTACATCATTTTGGATATTATAGGCCCTAGTCAGAAAATTTGATTTTTTTCCAAAGTACTGGGAAGTCATTTGAATGTTTTAATGAGGGAAGTGACAGAATATGATAGACATTTCTAAAGATAGATCACTTTAGATTTTTTTTTTTCCAAGTGGATTTTTGTGGACAAAAGTGACATTAGGTTAACCAGTTGCCACTAATCCAGACAAGAGCAGAAGGGGTCCAGAAGGTGGAGAAAATGAACAGACTTGGGATATGTTTTAGAGGTGGAGATGAAAAGATTTGCTTCCAAAAAAACATTTAACATCTTGTCTAATGTGATATTTGCCCCATCTCTGGGGATTTCCTTAAGGCTCTGAGCCCATCATTTCCTCAAGTACTTTCATTTGTCCAAAAGTATTCTGCTTGGCATTCTAAAAGCCTGAATGTGTAAATGCAACTTTTGTGAGTATTTATCTTGGAAACAAAAATTGCTTACATGCAACTCACACACTGAGAAATTAAATCAATAGGCAGTACCAAAATAAATGTCATTGCTTGGTCTCTTGGAGATGTTGCTATGATTTTTATTGTTCTTACACATGAAATAAATTACATAAAGTTCACAGCAAGTAATAAATGCCTATTAAAATCTTCAATTGTTAGAGAAGAAACATAAAGGTACCTAAGATCTTAAGAAACTCTTAAAAAATTATGAACTTCCTCCCACTTGGCTGACCCCACATGTATGGATTTCTTGCTTCCTACCTTTCGTGGGACCCTTAGCATTAAACTAGTCAACTTGTAATGCCCAGCTTCGCCAAAGGAGACTTTAATCCTAATGGGTACATTGCAATGAACTTATATCTGCTACATGGATTTTAAGGTGTGCTATTTGGGATTCCTGCCATTGTGGAAGATTCAAATGTTATCCATTCAAATGAAGCATACGACACAGCTTTTTTCTTCTTTTTTTTTAATTTTTTTTAAGAAAATTTGTTCTAATTAGTTATACATGACAGTAGAATGCATTTTGACACATCATACATAAATGGAGTATAACTTCTCATTTTTCTGACAACACAGGTTTTATTGGCCTCTTTCATCTGGTCACTTTCATATCTGTCTTCAATCATGTTTCTCCAGTACTCTTTGATTTTCATCATGGGCAAAGTTTGGTTGTTCATTTCTAAAGTACACAAGATATAAAACATAGTTGGCTGGTCAACCAATCAGAATGTGCATTACTCAATTTCAAATATTTTTATTAATCTTAACATTTCTTCTCCAAAGTAAGCAGATGGCACATTTATTGGAAGGATAATGGGTAGCTTTCCTAAAAGCAAAGGCTGACTAAAGACTTAAACAATGACCATAGTAGATGAGAACTACTGCTAAACAGCTAAAATCCTACCACAGTGGGAATGCTACTTGCTGCACCATCCCTGATGCTGGGTTCTTAGAGCACCGTTGGCCCTGCCTCCTACTGTCAATGGGCAAGGCTGCTGAGGCAGTGCCTCCTCGGGCAGAGCAGCCACTGTTTTCCAGGTGCTGTTGTGTTGTCTCTGCTGCCTCTGCCATCATCAGATTGAATTCTGAACTGTCCCATGTCCTTTGTGTCACACTACCAATATTAAAAGTTCCAGGAGGCAACTGGCAGGAATCAGGAGAGCAAAATTGGTATTTTTGGCTTCCATAGTGATAGGAAAACCACCTCAGTTTTTTATTCTGAGACGTAAATGTATGTTTTAGAAGTTCCTTGAGTGAAAACCTGTTAGGAGTAAGATTTTTAGTATCTGATAATATTAAACATGTCTATATTCTTTTTTTATTTGCCCGAGCTTTTTCAAATTTGTTTAAATGTTTGGTTTTTTTTTTTCCCACATTTTTGTTGGTTCACTATAGTTGTACTTAATGATGGGATTTGTTGTTACATATTCATACACATATATAATGTAACAATTTGGCCAGCACCACTCCCAAGCATCTCTATATTCGTCCCCAACTGTTAGACATAATTCCATATCTTTAAAATCTAGAATTATATTTCTAAGATGTATAGGTACTGACCAGTGCACATACTAATTAACTGACCAGTTGATTATACTTTATATATTGCATACTTATAAATGAAGAACCAAAATTTGCCTATGCTACAAATCAAATAAGATTGGATAAACATCCTTCTCTCTCTCCATACACACACACACACACACACACACACACACACGTCTCGTTCACAAGGATGTATGACTTTGGAACACTCATAAACTCTTGAAAGTTTCCTTATACTCTTTTCTTTTCCTTTTATACTGCCCTTCACAGCTTTCCCAAAGAAACTAAAGATTGACTTTCTTTTTCTAGAATTATATGAAAGTATGATCATACCTTATGTATTGTTTTATATCTCGATTCTTTTATTTAGCATAATTATTTCAGATCCATTAACATTTTCACTATGTATGAGTAGTTTTTATTCAGTAGTATTCCACAAAGCAATATACCACAATTTTTCTATTTAGCATTTTATGAACATTTGAGCATTTGAGTTGTTTCCAGTTTGGGGTATTGCAAGTAATGTTTCTAGTTGATGTATGAATATTTTCACATACATTTTATTTCTTTATTAATGCTTTTATTTCTTTTGTATAATTATCCAGACATGGGATATATGGGGTCATATTGTAGGTATATGTTTGACTTTTTAAGATCCTGCCAAATTATTTTCCAAAGTAGTTATGCTATGTTACTATGAACAGTGAATGAAAATTCCAGTTGTTACATATCCTCCTCAACATTTTATATGGAGAAAAACTGGTATAACCAGGCTGTTATAGTTTAGGAAATGCATATTTACAGTTCAGAGTCTAGTGAAAAAGACAGATCTCCTCTTTGATATTATACATAAAATATTAGGAAATAATTCCACAAGTGTGTAAGTCACTGTTCTATAATGTTCTTAGTCAAAAAAGAAGAAATAGCTGGGTGTGGTGGGTGCAGACCTATAATTCAAGCAACAGGGAAGGTTGAGGTGGGAGGATCCTTAGTTCATGTTAATCCATCAACAGTTCAAGGTCAACTCCAGCAACTTAGTAAGAACCTGTCTCAATATATAAAAAAAAAAAAAAGGCTGGGAATATCCCTCAGGGGTAAAGAATCCCTGGGTTTAATTTCTGATACAGGAGAGCGGAAGAAAGAGAGGAAAGATTGTTTTCAGAAGTTCCATTATAGTCACAGAAAACATGGAGATCAAGTTCCCCAAAGAAGGGAAGGGTTAAGCCAGAAGAATGAAGAAAAGGGATTCTGGGCAAACAAAACACTGGATGCTTTAAAATTGTTTCAAGTTTAAGGAAACCCTGGTGACAATATCCAATAGAGTTTACAAATAATATACAAAGTAGACAACATAAAGTTGGCATTTTATGTTTATAAGGAACAAGGCAAGAAGGGGAAGGACTGCTTTAGATACAAGACCTACAATGAATAGTGTCACCTAATAAAAACTTTCGGGAGGTGAGATATGAGTCCTAGAATGATTCTGTAATACAGTGGCTCTCAGTGCAGCCTGTAAATTTGAGAGTATCTGCTGGGAGACAATACTTCATCACTTACATGTTGATTATTAGTTATGATTGAAATATACTGTCAGTGAATCATGTGTGTAACATGGAAAACCAAAAGTTCGAGAAGTATCTTATTACCCCCAAATTAAAGCAGTCTTAGTCTTGGCCTTCAAAAATGTCCTGTGACATCTATGTATTTTGCATCTTTTCATCTAAGTCTAGTTCTACTTCAATAAGTGTGCTGAACTAGTGAGCACATGCTGGGTACATAATTTCTTCAGTATAATTGATGATTCTGGTGATTTGAGTACTATTCAAGTAGAAATATGAGTACCTGTTATTTTAAGGTAGTGTTAGAGTTTGGATCTGGAGTATCTTCCAAAAGTTCATGTGCTGAAAATTTGATCCCCACCTGGTGAAGCTATTGAGGAAGCTTCAGGAGGTAGGGGCCTCGTGGGAGAAAGATCACTGGGGTATGGCCTTGACCGATGTATCTTTTTTCTTTTTTAATTTTTGGTACTACGAATTGAGCCCAGGAGTACTTAAACACTGAGTCACATTCTCAGCCCTTATTATTGTTTTTATTTTGAGATAAGGTCTTTCAAATTGCTCAGGACCTCACAAAGTTGCTGAGGCTGTGAACTTAGATTCTCCTGCCTCAGCCTCCCATTTCACTGGGCTTACAGGCAAGAACCACTGCACCCCGAAGAACATAATATCTCATCCCCAGTCTTTTCCTTACTCTTTCTTTGCTTTTGGCTGCCTCAAGGTGACCAGATTTCCTCCATCACACTTTCCTTGCTATCATGTTCTGCCTCACCACAGGTTTAGAAACAATCAAGTTAAGTGACTCCATTGAATTCTCTGAAATCATGAGCCAAAATAAATCTTTTCTCTTTTTAAATTGTTTTTTTTTTCCTCAGGTATTTTGTCACAGTGACAGAAAGTTGATTAACAGTTACCAACTTTTTTTTTCTTCTTTCCTAAGTCTGATATTTCTGTGTATTCTAAGCTTTAGCATCTAGATGCCATGTATAATGTTTATATTAATGTCATTATGTAATTACAGTTTTCTAATTCTTTGCATTGCTTTGCTTTGCATTAGCAAACTGTAATTGCATAATAACATTAATAATCTCTCTACCCTGATGAAGTAGAGATGGGTATGTATATTGGTACTCTCAAGTGTTTCAGAATTTAAACCAATTAAATTGTTCCCCCTGAGATTTGAATAATTACACCATGGAATTTATATGCAGCCATTGATATTATAAGGAAGTATTTCATTGAGAGGTGAAACATTCATTAGAATGTTTGAGTTCTGAAACAAAATTGAAGAGAATCATTGGACTTGCAATGCTACAAACATACTGGAATCACATGCAAATGTTTATTCTTTAGCCGTATCTTATCCACCAGATTTCTCTATATCTCATAAAATAGTATGATAGACCAGCTTATTGTTCAAACCCTGATCTGAAAGTGTAATCTCTGCTGCCATGTTCTATAAGATATAAACTTTCCTCATAATGAGGCTTATGGGCCTTGGCTTCCATTGTTCATTCTGTCATCCCAAATTCAAAGTCCAATGATTGGTCACTTGACTGACACGGTCTACAATTCCAGGGGCTAGATGGCATGATGAATCAAGACCCCAGTTACAGAAAAGACAAAGGTATTTTATTTTGTGTACTCTAACTTGCTTGGCTGATTTTCTCTTATTCATCACACATAAACAGTACCTTCTTTGCACTGAAATTCAGGCTTCACTGAATCAGAAAAGAAAGTTGGATCAGATGCAGAAAATGTTTAACAAATGGCTTTCTAAAGGAAAACTCTAAAACTTCAATTCATAGGAGGCTTCCAGGGATCTCAGTAAAAGTCCTTTGGAAACTTATGCAAAAAAAAAAAAAAAAAATACTTCTAAATAAATCCATTCTAGGAACATTAGTGAACAAGGGTCATTAAGGGAGATGTCTCAAGAATTCAATTTTGTCAGTGAACACCAGCAGCAGAAAATTTCCATATAAAAGTTTAACATTATGATGATAATTTTCATTCATTTCATTGAATGAATGAAGGTTCTTTTTACTTTTATCACGATGACTCAGCTAAATATTTCTCAAGTATATATGTGATCTAAACTATGTACACAATCAAAGAAGTTGGGAAAAGCTAGAAAAGTTCATAATACAGATTAAAAACAATCATTAAGGGAAAATTAATTGTTATAGTATAATGGAGCATGAAACAGAGTTTTGAGACAATGGGGTGGGATTCAGTTGTGCTAATGTTTTGCTAGGAAGCTTTGGGAAAATCAGGTAATCTCCTAAATCACAAATTCTGCATACATAAAATTATTAGTGTTAGATTAATATCATGGGATTAGTTTACTTCTGTAGCCATAGTTCTCTAGTTGATGATGATACTAAGTGTGGATAGTTAAAATTTTGTCTCCATTTCACTTCATATATGGATATGAGTAGCATCCTATATCCTGAGAGCTGAACTTCTTCCAGCCAGCTCCTATTCTATTATTCCCCAAATGACATTTTGGTACAGATAATAGTCACCATTTATTGGCTGGACTGAATCTTCTCTAATTCCCTCTTCATTACCAGTTGGGAACCTCCAGTTTATTCCTCAGCCTCCTCCCCAGCCAGAGATGATCAAGTTACTCAGCTCTGATTAGCAGAGAGATATCCACATTTCAGTGGAGTTGTCTGAGGATGTTTTCTTTTTTTTCCATTTACTTCCCCCTCCTGGTATTGCAATTTCAAATGCTCAAATGATGCTTGAAACTGAAGCAACATCTAGTTATAGTTTGAACCGGTAGCCTCCTACATCTAGATCTCCTGTTGCATAAAGCAAGCAAACAAATAAAAAACTCACTTTATTTTACACTATTGTATATTGGGATTTATGATACTTGTATTCTAAACTATGTCAAATCAATACAGCACACCATGAAGTAATATCCTTATAAAACTTCTTCATTATCTGAGGATAATTGGTGCTGAAAAGAGGCCACTGGAGGTGAAAGCAATGTAAAGCAGGTGCCTCAACATCGGAGTTAATAAGGATAAAATGTCTAATTGGAATTTTATCCTAGAAAATGAAACTAAAATTGATGAAAATAATTTAATTAATACTTAATATTTAGGTTATAATTATAACTATATGTAATGAGGCCATTTTGAATTTTAAATAGCTTTGTAGAGATATAAATGACATATCATATATTGCAATTTATGCATTGGAAATGTATAGGTGGATAGTTTGGGGTGAATTTATGCAATTGTATAAATATCACTACAATCTTGTTCTAGAACATTTTTGTCACCCTGAAAAGTTTCCTCATACATGATACCTGTAGTCCTACCCCAACCCCAGATGAACATCAATCAGCTTTCTGTGCCAGTAGGTTATCGTTTTCTAGAAGTATCTTGTAAAGGGAATGATATTGTATGCAGGCAAAATGTTTTTGAGTTACATCTGTGTTATTGCATATATTAGTAATTTGATCTTTTATTGGAAATAACGCATTACTTACAATATATAGTACATTTTGTTTACCTATTCAGCAGTTCATAGATATTTGGATTGTTTCCATTTTTCTAGTTATGATGAAAAATATTGTTATAAACATTGATAAACAAATCTTTGTGTAGACATATGTTTTCATTTCTCTTGGGGAAATACCAAGGAGTGAAACTGCTGGGTCACATGGTTAGTCTATTTTTAAAAATATCAGTAACTGCCAAACTGTTTTCCAAAGTGACTGTACTCATTTGCATTTCCACCAGCAAAGCATAAGTTTTTGCTCTCCATGTGCTCCCCAACACTGGTGATTGTGGTTTTTTTCATCGTCATATTAGTGAGTACATAGTGTGTCTCATAGTAGTTATAATTTCATTGCCTGAAGGTCTAACAGTGTTGACAAATTCTCCATATGCTTATTTTCCATTTGTATCTAAAGTTTTGCCCATTGTAAAATTGATTTTTAAATATTTTTAAATTGTAAGAGATCTTTTTACATTTAAATAAGACGCACTTATTAAATATAAAATTTGAAAATGTTTTCCTCCATTCTATGGTTTGTCTCTTCATATTCTTAATGGGGTCTTTTTGCAGAGTCCGTGGTTTTTAAAAAAAAATTTGAAATTGAGTAATGTTTTTATAGATTGTTCCTTTGTTGTCATAACTAAAAATACTTATCTAACCTAGGTTCACAAATATTTTTTCCAATATTTTATTCTAACTTTATTTTATTATTATTATTTATTTTAGTATAAAATAATTTTAGCTCTTTCAGTTAAGTCTGTGAAACATTTTTCAGTGTGTGGGAATGTATGTGTATGTGTGTGACAGACATAAAATAAAGGGATTATAAGGTTTTAAGCTTTTTCCCCCCTTCACGTGGATATCTAGTCATCCCAGAAATTTGTTGAGAAGACAATTATTTTCCCATTAAATTTCCTTGCACCTTTGTCAAAAGTAAATTACCTGTGACCATAAGGATTTATTTTTAGACTCTTGTTTCTGTTTCATTGATGTGTATGAGGTCCTTAGCCCAATACTACATGAAATAAGGTCCCCCAACTTATTGTTTTTCAAAATTGCTTTGGCTACTTCAGGAGTTTTGCATTTATAAATTAATTTTAGAATCAGCTTACCAATTTCTGCAAGAACATCTGATAGAGTTTTGATAGGGATTGAATTATATTATACACTAATTTGGGGGAGCATTGCTATTTTAAAAATATTTGGTCCTCCAATTCTATAATATGGTATGTCTCTCATTTTAACATTTTATTATTATTATTATTATTATTATTATTATTATTACTCTGTGTTCTTTTGTAATTTTTATGACTTTTTTCTTTTTGCTGAAAATTTTTCTAAGCAACATTTTTCTTTCTTTTTAAAATTATTATTATTATTATTATTATTATTATTATTATTATTTGTCAGCAGACCTTTTATTTTATTTATTTACATGCAGTGTTGAGGATTGAACCCAGTGCCTTACACATGCTAGGCAAGCGCTCTACCACTGAGCCACAACGCAGGCCCTGAGCACTTTGTTTCTTTTGATATTGTTTTGAATGTAATTTTTGTGATTGAACCTTTGGATTTTTCATGTGAATTACATTTCTAGTATTATAATATGGATTTATCTGTCATATTTCCACTTTCTTAAATTTTGTTATGGGGTCTGGTACGTGTGTGAGAGAGAGGAAGAAAGAGAGAGAGAGAGAGAGAGAGAGAGAGAGAGAGAGAGAGAGAGAGAGAGAGAGAGAAATTCTTTAAGATATTGGGCATTGGAATCACACTGTTTGCAAATTAAGAGTTTGAACTTCTTCCTTTTCAAAATATGTGCTACAATGCCTTCCATGGTCTGACCTCTAAAAACCTCCTCAACTCCACTGTCTACTAGACTCATCACTCATTACTCTCCAGCCACATTGACCTTTTTTTCCCATAAAGCATATCTACATTCATTTCTATCTTAGACCATTTAGACATTTTACTTCTTTTTCCTGCAATTCTCATCATCCAAATATTTTATCAATTCATCATTCTTGTCTCAAATCAAAAGTCTTCACTTTCAGAGTGAACTTCCCCGGCCACCTAGGGAAGTCCCACCACTAACAACTTTCTGTAGTATTCTATTCTTTTCAGAGCACTTACAACTGCAAAGTAATCTCAATATTTTACATGTTTATTTTCTGTTCCCTACCCCCCAATCTTAATATAATTTCTTTGAAGACAGTGACCTTGTCTATCATTTCCACTGTTCAATCCCAGAGTTATTACCTGTCTGATAGTAGGTGTGCTTCTTCCTGTTTTTCTTTGTGATGATCAGAAGAAAGAAAACAGGAGGAATTTCAAAGCATGCACTCAAAAATTGTATAAAAAGTGACTTGCAAACTTCTGTTTGTTTATTATAAAAATTATCACAGGAATTAACTGATGTGATGGAGGGAGGAAAGGGCAATAAATGAAGAAAATGAGCATGTTTTGATGATATGTTGGAGCTTTGGCATAAGACAGGATACAATATCTTAGTGTACATCTGTGTGGTCATAGGGTCTGTCTGTCATTACCCTGGAGTTGTGAAGAAGTATTAACTTGCCTTTGTGTATCTGTGCAGATTCTTTCTGTGAATCAATTTGGGAATTAAGAGTGCAAGTTCTAGAATGGGAATTCTCTATAAACACAGACCAGCTCATGACACATGGATCTGTGCCTTGACCATTGCTCTTCAGATCTCTGCCCATCATGGCTGGCTCAAAGCATTGCCCTCCTGGGATGCAAGGCTGCAGGGCTAATGGCGCTGACACAGAGCCTCAGGGACTACTCCAGCATGCCATATATCTGCTGTTGGGCCCACCACATTGTTTACTCGTTTCCTTGGTGTCATTGTCTTGACAAGTAACTCTGGGAATTCAATGCATTTTTCCCCTTCAGCTAGACGCCGCCAGAATATCTGACTTTCTGGATGTGTCAGGCAGGCTCTGTAATTAAATGGCTCAGCATTTCTGTTTGTCAGGGTGATATAAAATAAGGGGGAAAAATGTTTGCTTTGTGAAACCCTGCCATAAAACCTTCAGGAAGGATTATCCATCATCAGGCCTTTGGCTCCCAAAGGAAAGTGTTCTGAAAGACAAAACATCTTTAGTGTCAATTTTCAACCAGAAGAAAATTGAATGAAATGAAGTTTGACATAGGGAACGGCTTTCATAAGTTGTTTCAAATGTGAGTCACAGGAAAGGTCACTTTGAGGATGCAACAAAAGACCAACTGAGAGGCTTGTAATAATTTGAATACAGCCTAGAAGCTGCCTTAACTTCCTGTGTTCATGGGTCATGGCCATGGACCACATTCAGTTTTGGAAGCACTAGACAGACCCATTGATCATTTGTCATTGTGGAGTTTATACAGGAGACTATATAGTTGCTTCTGTAGAAGGGAGGCTGAAACTGGCTTGGAAGCACTTAGGACTACTGTCTTAACCTACATTTATCTATGTCTCTCACTTGAAAAAAGCTCTTTCACCCAATACTTCCACTCCTGCATGATTTAAAAAAAAATTCTTCTACACCAGCAACTTTGCTGCATAGTTACAACTGGATAAAATATGTTCACCACAATTGCATCTTTAAGTCGTATTAGAAATTCAGTCTCTAAAATTAATGCTGATATGCCATGATGAAAAACAGTTGCTGCACAAAACCAAAGAGTATAGGAGGAGTGTATTTCTCAGAAACTATGGTCATGCATACATTTTGGGTTGTTAATAAATCAATATGACTAAGACACAGTTTCATATGGTGTCCATAGTTGGCTATAGTCTTAGTTCTACTCTCAGCATAAAATAATTATTTGACATTAATTTTTTAAAGTATTAGAATTTTTTTCCAAACCCTGTACCATGCATTTCTTTGCTCATTTATTGATCAGACTATTATACTCTCTTCATCCTTTCCTCCTCCTCCATTCCTAATCCCCAGTGCGGAGCTCACAGTGAAGCAAATTGATTGCTGTGAGTGATCTCATTTTATATCATGGCTCCATCTTATACTTGTGGATGTTTTTCTAAAGATAGATCTTGTGATTATAATGATTTTGAAATATTGGAGAGTTCTTGTTGTCATTGAGAAATCAATTGCCAGGGAGAATCTAATTGAGGGCCTCCTTCTAATAATCCTTCTAATAATGAAAATAAATGATGCCTGGCTATGGAAGGGATTCCTAAAACAGGAATGTACTTATTTATTCCAATGTACTTATTTATTTGTTTGTTTTTTATTTTTCTGTGATAGCTGGAGAGACCGCCATATCCCTGTTTCCTCAAAAACAAAATAACAAGTAAACTTGTTTCTGTTTTCATTCAGTTTGTGGAAAGTTCAATTAAAAGAGATGAGAAGGAAGCATACCAGCTCTCACTTCTGCCTCATGACCCCAGTTGAAATTAAAAAAAAAAAAAAAGTGAATGAATCTTCCCTTAGAGAGGTGTGGCTAGGAGCTAGAATGTAAAATTTCTTACAATATTTCAAAACAAGAAAAATGAAAGTGAATTTTTATTTTACATCAATGAACATATTTCAGCCCCCTCCCTTAATAGCTGAGTCACTACAGTAAGTGAAAAAGGAAGCGTCTTTCTTTTTGGATTAAAGAGGTTGACAGAGGATATTTGGTCCTCCAGGTGAGAGTAGCCCACCATCACAGGTAGCAATAGAAACATGCAAAGTTACAGGAGGTTGGCATTTTATCAGAGCTCCCTGTGCCTGATTCCTAGGGCTGTGCTTTTCCTGTACTTATGTAGAGCAGCCCTGTGTGAGTGCCCCATGGTTGTGTTGTGGCTGCCCAAGGGGCCCAAATGGTAATCCTGAGCAGATTTAAAGCAGCGGGCCCTTTCGTATTAGTCACGCTGATCAGTTCTAATTGAAAAAGAGAAAGCACTCATTTTGCACAGTATGGTACAAGGTACATCCACTAATGGAGCTGCTAGCCAGGAAGCCAGAGGATTTCCTACTTGCTTCTATCCTAAGAAGCTTGTCCTCATTTGACGGAGTCCACATTTTGAGAAGAATACACAAAGAGTAAAGAGGGAGAAGAGGGAGGGAAGGAAGATGGCGGCGAGGGGAGTGCATTGCCCCCGTGTGCTCCTTCACTGTGTGGGAGTATGACAAGTCAGGACGGCTAAAGGATATCTTGTTAGGAATTTCCAGCAATAGTGGGGTGCTCTGGAACCTGGAGGAAGGATTTCCATCGCACGAGGATCGGCTACGGGAACTCAAACGCGAGAGGTTTGTCGCACGGAGGGTAACACTGCTTATTCAGCAAAACGCCCCGCGGCTAGAGTCTGCAGCGCGCGCTGGGATAGAGACGCAGGGTTACAGCGCTGCAGTTTCTGCCAGCCGCGCAAGCACCGTACTCAGGGCTGAATTCTGGGTTCGAGACGGGGGAAGGAAGCGGTCCATCTCGGTTCTCCACACCGGTCAGACCACAGAGGAGGCCAGCAGCCACCATGTTGGTAAACTGACGTCACCTTCCCTGTTTTCGACTGACCGCAGCTCATTCAGCCATAGATCAGGTAATTTCAGGCTGCAATTCGCCTGCGGCTTGCAGACAGATTGCTAGGGTTCAGCGCCTGGGTGCTTCTTAGAACCTGATCCTATCGGAGCGAACACCAAGCGCGGGGCAGCCGAGTTCCGGCTCCCGGAACCGTCCCGGAACCGCCCTGGCCCAGGGCTGCGGAGCCTGCGGAGGCTGCTTGTTGGACCCTGCTCCTATCAGAGCATACACCAAGCACTAAGCAGCCGAATTCCGGCTCCCGGAACTGAGCCCGCGGGGACTGCTTCTTGGAGCTTACACTTATAGGAGCTTACACAGAGCACGGAGCGGCCGAGTTCCGGCTCCCGGAACTTCCCTGGCCCGGGGCTAGGAGCCCGCGGAAACTGCTTCTCGGTCCGGGTCCTGCTGAGGGCCGGTCAGGACTCACCCGTTGCATTGGTTGCCCGGCAAGGGGAACGAAATGCTGCCATTCGCATAGGATACCAACATGGCAGAGATCTGATGTCAGCAGAAAGCGGCGGAGGAGAGAACTTCAATACCAGCGGGGACATAAGCAGTTGGTCTCCTGGTAGGGGGGGTGAGGCACAGTCACCCGAGTCTCCTCAATTTGTAGTCGAGCCAGAGGGGAGGAGCCGGGCCGCCGCCAATGCCCGGAGCAGGCCCAGCGGCTCGCCAGCGTGGTGACCGCGTGACCCCAATTGGAGAGGGGGCGGAGCGGAGCCGCCACCTGCACCCGCAAGGTGGGCAGACCCGCGACCCAGTGGTACATGGGTGTGGTAGGAGGGGCAGGGCAGAGCCGCCGTTTGCGCTTGCAAGGTAAACAGACCTGTGACAGCCTGGCGGGTCAGGCACAGTGGCCTGCCAGTGTGGTACACACGTCACCCCAACTGGAGTAGGGGCAGAGCAGATCCTTCTCCCACGCACGGATTAGGCCCTGCCGGTGTGGTGGTCACGTGACCCCAATTGGAGTGGGGGCGGAGCGGAACCACCACCCGTGCCCGCAGGGTGAGCAGACCAGTGATCAACCTGCAGATCAGGCCCAGGGGTCCGCAGGCGTGGTAGGAGGGGCAGGGCAGATCCACCGCCCGCGCCTCCAAGGTAGGCAGACCTACAACAGACCGGCGGATCAGGCCCAGGAGCCTGCCGGCGTGGTACAAACACCACCCTAATTGGAGTAGTGGCAGAGCAGAGTCGCCGCCCATGCCAGGAACAGGCCCAGCGTCCTGCAGGCGGGGTAGTCACGACACCCCAATTGGAGTAGGGGCAGAGCAGAGCCTCCACCCGTGCCCGAAAGGTGGGCAGATATGCGACCGACCAGCGGGACAGGCCCAGTGGCCTGCCGGTATGACAGACATGTCACCCCATTTGGAGTAGGGGCAGAGTAGAGCCGCCTCCCGTGCCTGCAGGGTAGGCAAACCTGCAACCGACCGTCGGATCAGGCCCGGTGGCCTGCCGGCGTGGTACACTCGTCACCCCAATTGGAGTAGGGGCAGAACAGAGCCGCCGCCAGCTCACAGAACAGGACCAGTGACCTGCCGGCGTGGTAGTCATGACACCCCAATTGGAATAAGGAGAGAGCAGAGCCGCCGCCCGCACCTGCAGGAAAGATATGCAAGCAGTATGAAAAGACAAGGAAAGAAAGGACCACAAGCAATGCAGGTCAACGCAACTTTAGAAGAGGTAACAGCTGCAGCAGATGGAATGTCAGATAAAGAATTCAGGATATACATGCTTCAGATGATCTGGAGTATCAAGGAAGACATTAAACAGCAAAATCAGACAATGAAAGATCACTTCGACAACGAATTACACAAACAAATCAAGGAAGCAAAGGATCAACTATACAGGGAGATAGAGGTTATAAAAAACAAACAAACAGAAATCCTAGAAATGCAGGAAGCAATAAACCAACTTAAAAACTCAATGGAGAATACTACCAGTAGAGTAGAACACTTAGAAGATAGAACATCAGACAATGAAGACAAAGTATTTCAACTGGAAAAGAACATAGACAGCTCAGCAAGACTGTTAAGAAACCATGAGCAGAACATCCAAGAAATATGGGATAACATTAAGAGACCAAACTTAAGAGTCATTGGGATACAGGAAGGTACAGAGCTCCAAACCAAAGGAATGAGAAGTCTATTTAATGAAATAATACAAGAAAACTTCCCAGACTTGAAGAATGAGACAGAATCCCAAATCCTAGAAGCCTACAGGACGCCGAATGTGCAAAATCATAAGAGATCCACACCAAGACACATTATAATGAAGATGCCCAACATACAGAATAAGGAGAGAATTTTAAAAGCTACAAGAGAAAGGAAGCAGATTACATTTAGGGGTAAGCCAATCAGGATAACAGCTGATCTTTCAACACAGACTCTGAAAGCTAGAAGATCCTGGAATAACATATTTCAAACACTGAAAGAAAATGGGTTCCAACCAAGAATTGTGTATCCAGCGAAATTAAGCTTCAGGATGGAGGATGAAATTAAAACCTTCCACGATAAACAAAAGTTTAAAGAATTCGCAGCTAGAAAACCATCTCTTCAAAATATCCTCGCCAAAGCATTACAGGAAGAGGAAATGGAAAATAACAATGAAAACCAACAGTGGGAGGTAGGACAGGAAAGGGGGGGGGGAATAATCAAAGAGGAAAACAAACCATGTTTAGTAACAGAAATAAACAAATATGGCTGGAAGAACAACCCATATCTCAATAATAACCCTAAATGTTAATGGCTTAAACTCACCAATTAAGAGACACAGGCTAGTAGAATGGATCACAAAACAAGACCCAACAATATGCTGCCTACAGGAGACGCATTTGATAGGAAAAGACATATATAGGCTGAAGGTGAAAGGTTGGGAAAAATCATATCACTCATATGGACTTCGGAAACAAGCAGGAGTGTCCATACTCATATCAAATAAAATAGATTTCAAGCCAAAGTTAATCAAAAGAGATAAAGAGGGACACTACACACTGCTTAAGGGAACCATACACCAACAAGACATAACAATCATAAATATTTATGCCCCAAACAATGGTGCAGCTATGTTCGTCAAACAAACTCTTCTCAAGTTCAAGAGTCTAATAGACCACCATACCATAATCATGGGAGACTTCAACACACTTCTCTCGCCACAGGACAGATCTTCCAAACAAAAGTTGAATAAGGAAACTATAGAACTCAATAACACTATTAATAACCTAGACCTAATTGACATATATAGAGTATACCACCCAACATCAAGCAGTTACACTTTTTTCTCAGCAGCACATGGATCCTTCTCAAAAATAGATCATATATTATGTCACAGGGCAACTCTTAGACAATATAAAGGAGTAGAGATAATACCATGCATCTTATCTGATCATAATGGAATGAAACTGAAAATCAACGATAAAAGAAGGAAGGAAAAAGTATACATCACTTGGAGAATGAACAATAGGTTACTGAATGATCAATGGGTTATAGAAGACATCAAGGAGGAAATTAAAAAATTCTTAGAGATAAATGAAAACACAGACACAACATATCGGAATCTATGGGACACATTGAAAGCAGTTCTAAGAGGAAAATTCATTGCTTGGAGTTCATTCCTTAAAAAAAGAAAAAACCAACAAATAAATGATCTCATACTTCATCTCAAAATCCTAGAAAAAGAAGAGCAAAACAACAGCAAAAGAAGTAGAAGGCAAGAAATAATTAAAATCAGAGCTGAAATTAATGAAATCGAAACAAAAGAAACAATTGAAAAAATTGACAAAACTAAAAGTTGGTGCTTTGAAAAAATAAACAAAATTGACAGACCCTTAGCCATGCTAGCGAAGAGAAGAAGAGAGAGAACTCAAATTACTAGCATACGGGATGAAAAAGGCAATATCACAACAGACACTTCAGAAATACAGAAGATAATCAAAAACTATTTTGAATCCTTATACTCCAACAAATTAGAAGATAGTGAAGGCATAGATAAATTTCTTAAGTCATATGATCTGCCCAGATTGAGTCAGGAGGATATAGAAAACCTAAACAGACCAATATCAATTGAGGAAATAGGAGAAACCATAAAAAGACTACCAACTAAGAAAAGCCCAGGTCCGGATGGGTATACAGCAGAATTTTACAAAACCTTTAAAGAAGAACTAATACCAATACTTTTCAAGCTACTTCAGGAAATAGAAAAGGAGGGAGAACTTCCAAATTCATTCTATGAGGCCAACATCACCCTGATACCTAAACCAGACAAAGACACTTCAAAGAAAGAAAACTACAGACCAATATCTCTAATGAACCTAGATGCAAAAATCCTCAATAAAATTCTGGCGAATCGGATACAAAAACATATCAAAAAAATTGTACACCATGATCAAGTAGGATTCATCCCTGGGATGCAAGGCTGGTTCAATATACGGAAATCAATAAATGTTATTCACCACATCAATAGACTTAAAAATAAGAACCATATGATCATCTCGATAGATGCGGAAAAAGCATTCGACAAAGTACAGCATCCCTTTATGTTCAAAACTCTAGAAAAACTAGGGATAACAGGAACATACCTCAATATTGTAAAAGCAATCTATGCTAAGCCTCAGGCTAGCATCATTCTGAATGGAGAAAAACTGAAGGCATTCCCTCTAAAATCTGGAACAAGACAGGGATGCCCTCTCTCTCCACTTCTGTTCAACATAGTTCTCGAAACATTGGCCAGAGCAATTAGACAGACGAAAGAAATTAAAGGCATAAAAATAGGAAAAGAAGAACTTAAATTATCACTATTTGCAGATGATATGATTCTATACCTAGCAGACCCAAAAGGGTCTACAAAGAAACTATTAGAGCTAATAAACGAATTCAACAAAGTGGCAGGATATAAAATCAACACGCATAAATCAAAGGCATTCCTGTATATCAGCGAGAAATCCTCTGAAATGGAAATGAGGACAACCACTCCATTCAAAATATCTTCAAAAAAAATAAAATACTTGGGAATCAACCTAACAAAAGATGTGAAAGACTTATACAATGAAAACTACAGAACCCTAAAGAGAGAAATAGAAGAAGATCTTAGAAGATGGAAAAATATACCCTGTTCATGGATAGGCAGAACTAACATCATCAAAATGGCGATATTACCAAAAGTTCTCTATAGGTTTAATGCAATGCCAATCAAAATCCCAACGGCATTTCTTGTAGAAATAGAGAAAGCAATCATGAAATTCATATGGAAAAATAAAAGACCCAGAATAGCAAAAACAATGCTAAGCAGGAAGTGTGAATCAGGCGGTATAGCGATACCAGACTTCAAACTATACTACAGAGCAATAGTAACAAAAACAGCATGGTACTGGTACCAAAACAGGCGGGTGGACCAATGGTACAGAATAGAGGACACAGAAACCAATCCACAAAACTACAACTTTCTTATATTTGATAAAGGGGCTAAAAGCATGCAATGGAGGAAGGATAGCATCTTCAACAAATGGTGCTGGGAAAACTGGAAATCCATAGGCAACAAAATGAAACTGAATCCCTTTCTCTCGCCATGCACAAAAGTGAATTCAAAATGGATCAAGGAGCTTGATATCAAATCAGAGACTCTGTGTCTGATAGAAGAAAAAGTTGGCTACGATCTACAATCGGTAGGGTCGGGCTCCAAATTCCTCAATAGGACACCCATAGCAAAAAAGTTAATAACTAGAATCAACAAATGGGACTTAATCAAACTAAAAAGTTTTTTCTCAGCAAAAGAAACAATAAGAGAGGTAAATAGGGAGCCTACACCCTGGGAACAAATCTTTACTCCTCACACTTCAGATAGAGCCCTAATATCCAGAGTATACAAAGAACTCAAAAAATTAGACAATAAGAGAACAAACAACCCAATCAACAAATGGGCCAAGGACCTGAACAGACACTTCTCAGAGGAGGACATACAGTCAATCAACAAGTACATGAAAAAATGCTCAACATCTCTAGCTGTCAGAGAAATGCAAATCAAAACCACCCTAAGATACCATCTCACTCCAGTAAGATTGGCAGCCATTAAGAAGTCAAACAACAACAAGTGCTGGCGAGGATGTGGGGAAAAGGGTACACTTGTACATTGCTGGTGGGACTGCAGATTGGTGCAGCCAATTTGGAAAGCAGTATGGAGATTTCTTGGAAAGCTGGGAATGGAGCCACCATTTGACCCAGCTATTCCCCTTCTCGGTCTATTCCCTAAAGACCTAAAAAGAGCATGCTACAGGGACACTGCTACATCGATGTTCATAGCAGCACAGTTCACAATAGCAAGACTGTGGAACCAACCTAGATGCCCTTCAATAGACGAATGGATAAAAAAAATGTGGCATTTATACACAATGGAGTATTACTCTGCATTAAAAAATGACAAAATCATAGAATTTACAGGGAAATGGATGGCATTAGAGCAGATTATGCTAAGTGAAGCTAGCCAATCCCTAAAAAACAAATGCCAAATGTCTTCTTTGAAATAAGGAGAGTAACTAAGAACAGAGTAGGGACGAAGAGCAGGAGAAGAAGATTAACATTTAACAGGGATGAGAGGTGGGAGGGAAAGGGAGAGAGAAGGGAAATTGCATGGTAATGGAAGGAGACCCTCAGGGTTATACAGTGGAGGAGGTAGAGAGAGAGGAGGGGAGGGGAGGGGAGAGGTGGGGAGGGGGGAGGGTGGAGGATGGGAAAAGCAGCGGAGCACAACAGACACTAGTATGGCAATTTGTAAATCAATGGATGTGTAACTGATGTGATTCTGCAATCTGTGTATGGGGTGAAGGTGGGAGTTCATAACCCACTTGAATCAAAGTGTGGAATATGATATGTCAAGAAATTTGTAATGTTTTGAACAACCCACAATAAAAAATTTAAAAAAAAAAAAAAGAGGGAGAAGAGGTGCCACTGGCCTGCTGATCCGAGTATTTAGGTCATCCCTGATTGTCAACAGGAGAAGGATGTCACAGCCACATCACACTCCCACTTGTAATCCTTAAGAGAATTGGACTGTTGGACAGTGGCTTTATTGTGCTTTATTAAAATTGAATACCATTTACTAAACAGGGAGGGAAATTTTTTCTATATAGCCTCTTTTTAAAAATATTTTTAGTTTTAGATGGACACAATACCTTTATTTTATTTAAATGTGTTGCTGAGGATCGAATCCAGTGCCTCATATGTGCTAGGCAAGCTTTCTACCACTGAGCTACAACCCCAGCCTTACAGTGGGTCTTAACCCTGTACATTTATGGCTTCTAAAGACCTCCAACATCAGTCTTGACAACTTCCCCTTCCCCATGATCTTGCCAGGATGATCTGTCTTGAACATACCTCTTTCTCCCATTTTCCATCTCTACTTTGCTATCCTTTCATGACCTTGGTAGTTGGAGTTCTCTTAGCCTAGAAAGTTTCTTGGATATCTTTGGAACTTGTTCCCTTATTTTTCTGTCTTTCACTTAAACATCATTTTTAGAAAAAGGCCTCAAATCATCCCTCATCTCACTACCACTCATGACCATATAATCCCCGTTATCTTTCTTTATAGCTTTTTCATTGACAGAACTTGTCTTGTTTATTTATTCACTTTGTTTTCTGTCTGTCTTCCTATCTGAAAGACAAGCTCTAATAGGAGAGAGTTATTTGTCTTCTCTATCATGGTGGCAGTAGCGCTAGAAGTGTGTCTAGCACATAGTAGTTTTCTTTTTTTTAAAAAAAAAATTTTATTAGTTGCTCAAAACATTACAATGATCTTGACATATCATACATTTGACTCAAATGGGGTACGTAATCTTATTTTTCCACGTGTACAGATTGCAGAATCACATTGGTTATACAGCCACATTTATACATAGGGCCATACTAGTGTCTATTGTATTGTGCTGCCCTTCCTATCCCCCCTTTCCTCCCCTCCCCTCTTTATAAACAATCTACTATGACACATTTCTCTATCTCTCTTTTTTTCTTCCCCCTCAAACCATCTTATATGTAATTTTGCATAACAACGTGGGTCTCTTACCATCTTCCGTGCAATTCCCCTTCTCTCTCCCATTCCCACGCACCTCTCGTCCCTATTTAATGGTAATCTTTTTCTCATGCTCTTTCTCCCTGCTCTGTTTTGAGTCGCCCCCCTTATATCAAAGAAGACATTCTGCATTTGTTTTTTAGGGATTGGCTAGCTTCACTTAGCATAATCTGCTCTAATGCCATCCATTTCCCTGCAAATTCCATGATTTTGTTGTTTTTTAGTGCTGAGTAATATTCCATTGTGTATAAATGCCACTTTTTTTTATCCATTCATATATTGAAGGGCATCTGGGTTGGTTCCACAGTCTAGCTATTGTGAATTGTGCTGCTGTGAACATTGATGTAGATGTGTGCCTGTTGTATGCTCTTTTAAGGTCTTTTGGGTATAGTCTGAGAAGGGGAATAGCTGGGTCAAATGGTGGTTCCATTCTCAGCTTTCCAAGAAATCTCCATACTACTTTCCAAATTGGCTGAACCAATTTGCAGTCCCACCAGCAATGTACAAGTGTACCCTTTTCCCCACATCCTCGCCAGCACTTGTTATTGTTTGACTTCATAATGGCTGCCATTCTTACTGGAGTGAGATGGTATTTTAGAGTGGTTTTAATTTGCATTTCTCTGATTGCTAGAGATGGTGAGCATTTTTTCATTTATTTGTTGATTGATTGTATATCCTCCTCTGAGAAGTGTCTGTTCAGATCCTTGGCCCATTTGTTGATTGGGTTATTTGTTTTCTTGTTGTTTAATTTGTTGAGTTCTTTGTATACTCTGGAGATTAGGGCTCTATCTGAAGTGTGAGGGGTAAAGATTTGTTCCCAGGATGTAGGCTCCCTATTTACCTCTCTTATTGTTTCTCTTGCTGAGAAAAAAACTTTTTAGTTTGAGTATGTTACTTTTGTTGATTCTTGATTTTAACTCTTGTGCTATAGGTGTCCTATTAAGGAATTTGGAGCCTGTCCCCACGAGATGGAGATTAGGGCCAACTTTTTCTTCTATTAGATGCAAAGTTTCTGGTTTGATTCTTAGCTCCTTGATCCATTTTGAGTTAACTTTTGTGCAAGGTGAGAGAAAGGGATTCAATTTCATTGTGTTGCATATGGATTTCCAGTTCTCCCAGCACCATTTGTTGAAGATGCTATCCTTTCTCCATTGCATGCTTTTGGCACCTTTGTCTAATATAAGGTAGTTGTAATTTTGTGGATGGTCTCTGTGTCCTCTATTCTGTACCATTGGTCTATCTGCTTGTTTTGGTACCAGTACCATGCTGTTTTTGTTACTATTGCTCTATAGTATAGTTTAAAATCTGGTATCGCTATATCGCCAGTTTCACTCTTCCTGTTTAAAATTGCTTTTGCTATTCTGGGTCTTTATTTTTCCAGATGAATTTCATGATTGCTTTTTCTATTTCTGCGAGGAATGCCGTTGAGATTTTGATTGGCATTACATTAAACCTATAGAGTACTTTTGGTAATATGGCCATTTTAATGATATTAGTTCTGCCTATCCATGAACAAGGTATATCTTTCCACCTTCTAAGATCTTCTTCTATTTCTCTCTTTAGGGTTCTGTAGTTTTCATTGTATAGTTCTTTCGCCTCTTTTGTTAGGTTGATTCCCAAGTATTTTATTTTTTTTGAGGATATTGTGAATGGGGTGGTTGTTCTCATTATCATTTCAGAGGATTTGTCACTGATATATAGGAATGCCTTTGATTTATGCATGTTGATTTTATATCCTTCCACTTTGCTGAATTCATTTACTAGCTCTAGAAGTTTCTTGGTAGAACCCTTTGGGTCTGTTAGGTATAGGATCATGTCACCTGCAAATAGTGATAATTTAAGTTCTTCTTTTCCTATTTTGATGCCTTTAATTTCTTTCGTCTGTCTAATTGCTCTGGCCAGTGTTTCGAGAACTATGTTGAACAGAAGTGGTGAGAGAGGGCATCTCTGTCTTGTTCCAGATTTAAAAGGGAATGCCTTCAATTTTTCTCCTTTCAGAATGATGCTAGCCTGAGGCTTAGCATAGATAGCTTTTACAATGTTGAGGTATGTTCCTGTTATCCCTAGTTTTTCTAGTATTTGGAACATAAAGGGATGCTGTACTTTGTCGAATGCTTTTTCTGCATCTATTGAGATGATCATATGGTTCTTATCTTTAAGTCTATTGATGTGGTGAATAACATTTATTGATTTTCGTATATTGAACCAGGCTTGCATCCCAGGGATGAATCCTACTTGATCATGATGCACGATCTTTTTGATATGTTTCTGTATCTGATTTGCCAGAATTTTATTGAGGATTTTTGCATCTATGTTCATTAGAGATATTGGTCTGTAGTTTTCTTTCTTTGAAGTGTCTTTGTCTGGTTTAGGAATCAGGGTGATGTTGGCCTCGTAGAATGAATTTGGAGGTTCTCCCTCTATTTCTATTTCCTGAAATACCTTGAAAAGTATTGGTATTAGTTCCTCTTTAAAGGTTTTGTAAAACTCTGCTGTATACCCATCCGGTCCTGGGCTTTTCTTGGTTGGTAGTCTTTTGATGGCTTCTTATATTTCCTCAATTAATATTGTTCTGTTTAGGTTGTGTATATCCTCCTGACTCAATCTGGGCAGATCATATGACTTAAGAAATTTATCGATGCCTTCACTATCTTCTATTTTATTGGAGTATAAGGTTTCAAAATAATTTCTAATTATCTTCTGTATTTCTGTAGTGTCTGTTGTTATATTGCCTTTTTCATCCTGTATGCTAGTGATTTGAATTCTCTCTCTTCTTCTCTTCGCTAGCATGGCTAAGGGTCTGTAGATCTTATTTATTTTTTTCAAAGAACCAAGTTTTAGTTTTGTCAATTTTTTCAATTCTTTCTTTTGTCTCAATTTCATTGATTTCAGCTCTGATTTTAATTATTTCTTGCCTTCTACTACTTTTGCTATTGTTTTGCTCTTCTTTTTCTAAGGTTTTGAGATGAAGTGTGAGATCATTTATTTGTTGGTTTTTTTCTTTTTTTAAGGAATGAACTCCAAGAAATGAATTTTCCTCTTAGAACTGCTTTCATTGTGTCCCATAGATTCCGATATGTTGTGTCTATGTTTTCAATTATCTCTAAGAATATTTTAATTTCCTCCTTGATGTCTTCTGTAACCCATTGATCATTCAGTAACATATTATTCATTCTCCAAGTAATATAGGATTTTTCCTTCCTTCTTTAATCGTTGATTTCCAGTTTCATTCCATTATGATCAGATAAGATGCTTGGTATTATCTCTACTCCTTTATAATTTCTAAGAGTTGCCCTGTGACATAATATATGGTCTGTTTTTGAGAAGGATCCATGTGCTGCTGAGTAAAAAAGTGTAACTGCTTGATGTTGGGTGGTATATTCTATACATGTCAATTAAGTCTAAGTTATTAATTGTATTATTGAGTTCTATAATTTCTTTATTCAACTTTTGTTTGGAAGATCTGTCCAGTGGTAAGAGAGGTGCGTTGAAGTCTCCCATAATTATTGTATTGTGGTCTATTTGACTCTTGAACTTGAGAAGAGTTTGTTTGATGAACATAGCTGCACCATTGTTTGGGGCATATATATTTATGATTGTTATGTCTTGTTGGTGTGTGATTCTCTTGAGCAGTATGTAGTGTTATTCTTTATCCCTTTTCATTAACTTTGGCTTGAAGTCTATTTTATTTGATATGTGTATGAACACTCCTGCTTGCTTCCGAGGTCCATATGAGTGATATGATTTTTCCCAACCTTTCACCTTCAGTCTATGTATGTCTTTTCCTATCAGATGCATCTCCTGTAGGCAGCATATTGTTGGATCTTTTTTTTTTTTTTTTTGATCCATTCTACTAGCCTGTGTCTCTTCATTGGTGAGTTTAAGCCATTAACATTTAGGGTTACTATTGAGATATGGTTTGTACTTCCACCCATATTTGTTTATTTATGTTACTTAACATGATTTGTTTTTCCTCTTTGATTATTTTTTTCCTTTTACTGTACTACCTCCCTCTGTTGGTTTTCATTGTTATTTTCCATTTCCTCTTCCTGTAATGTTTTGCCAAGGATGTTTTGAAGAGCTGGTTTTCTAGCTGCAAATTCTTTTAACTTTTGTTTACCGTGGAAGGTTTTAATTTCATCTTCCATCCTGAAGCTTAATTTTGCTTGATACACGATTCTTGGTTGGAACCCATTTTCTTTCAGCGTTTGAAATATGTTCCAGGATCTTCTAGCTTTCAGAGTCTGTGTTGAAAGATCAGCCATTAACCTGATTGGTTTACCCCTAAATGTAATCTGCTTCCTTTGTCTTGTAGCTTTTAAAATTCTCTCCTTATTCTGTATGTTGGGCATCTTCATTATAATGTGTCTTGGTGTGGATCTCTGGTGATTTTGCACATTCAGCGTCCTGTAGGCTTCTAGGATTTGGAATTCTGTTTCATTCTTCAAGTCTGGGAAGTTTTCTCGTATTATTTCATTAAACAGTTTGCTCATTCCTTTGGTTTGGACCTCTATACCTTCCTGTATCCCAATAACTCTTAAGTTTGGTCTCTTTATGTTATCCCATATTTCTTGGATGTTCTGCTCATGGTTTCTTAACAGTCTCGCTGAGCTGTCTATGTTCTTTTCAAGTTGAAATACTTTGTCTTCATTGTCTGATGTTCTATCTTCTAAGTGTTCTACTCTGCTGGTAATACTCCCATTTGAGTTTTTAATTTGGTTTATTGCTTCCTGCATTTCCAGGATTTCTGGTTTGTTTGTTTTTTATAACCTCTATCTCCCTGTATAGTTGATCTTTTGCTTCTTGGATTTGTTTATGTAATTCATTGTCAAAGTGATCTTTCATTGTCTGATTTTGCTGTCTAATGTCTTCCTTGATACTCCAGATCATCTGAAGCATGTATATCCTGAACTCTTTATCTGACATTCCATCTGCTGCAGATATTACCTCTTCTAAAGTTGAGTTGACTTGCATTGCTTGTGGACCTTTCTTTCCTTGTCTTTTCATACTGCTCACGTTTCTTTCCAGCTTTCTGAAACTGTTGTGTTATTGATTTTCCTCCTATATATTTATATTGCTCTTGTATAGTTCCAAAGTCTCTCTTTTGTGGATAAAGACAATGTTAACAGTTCCCAATATCAATAGTACATCATCTAAACAAACGTTTTCCTTATTACTACATTTATAGCTAGACTTGATGTCTACAAATGTTGGTTTCAATTATCATTTAAAAATATAGTCCTTAGTTTCATGAAAGGCATAACGTTTCTGGTACCATGAAGAAAACTGAATTTCAGGTGTAGGATGTTACGTTTAGGGGGGAAGGAGTGAGGGTATGGGGTTAATCTAACTTAGTAACTTTGGACAGCTCTAACCAATAGTTGGGTAATTTATGGAAGAATGTATAGATTCAAACTCCTATCTGTATTTATAAGATTACCCTACATATAAACAGTAAAATTTAGGGGGTTGCAAGTGGGATAGAGGGAGTAAGAAGGAGAAAAACAAATAACAAGGAAAGAAAGAGAAAAAAAGAGTGGGAAAAAGAAAATAAGAGAAAAAAGAAAAGAAATAAAAGGGGGGGAGAGAGGTGGGGCATGAAAGAAAAGTGACCACAACACTCAGAGCAACCAAGAGATCTTTATTGCAGCAGTGCAACAGAGGAGAAGAGAGAGAAAGAGAAGGAGAGAGAGAGAGTGAGAGAGGGAGGAGAGGGCACGTGCGCAAAGGAGACAGAGAGAGCAAGAGAGAAGAGAGAGCAAGAGAGAGAGGCCCAGCAGGAGGGAGTTTTTATAGCCCAAATCTAATGGGGTCTCTGGGTCTGCAAGCTACCTTGGTGGCACACAGGGGGTTAAGTGTTCGGCCTTGATCAGGGGGGCAAAGTGCTCAGCCTTCAGCAGGGGCTTGGGCATTTGGGCTTGAAGCAAACAGGTGATAAAGAACCAGACAGAGGGTTTGAGTGGCCAGGTCACCCTGCAGCTAACTTTTTTTGGCATGCCCTGCAGACAACTTACTCAGCTTGTCCTGCACCTAACAGGGCATACGAAATTCCTCTATATTATATTATTCTGGTGATTCAGTTGTTAAAGACCTTTTTCATGCACAATTCTTGGTTTCACATATGTTGAGGTTGTGAGAACCAGAGGGGGAAGGGTAGAGGAGACTGGATGAATGGATGAAAAGAGAGAGAAGAGAAAGAAAGAAAAGAAAAAGAAAAAGAAAAAGAAATGTCTCTCAGAACTCTGTTTTCTTTTCTTCCAGTTGGTGGCTTTGTCTATTTCTAGCTTGAGTCTCTGCGTTCAGAGTGGTGGTGGTAGCCAGTGTGAGAGGACTTGAGCTTCCACCTGTGGCCTCTCTACTCTTATTCTCTGAGATGTAAACCAGGCGCCTGATTCGCTGCAGAACCGAGCTGGTAGCCACACCTACCGGTTGATGGGTTTTAAGGGTTGGTGGGATTTTCTAAGATGATTTCCATCAGTTTTTCTCATAAGGTGTTTGATGAGGTGGGGGATGTTGGGGAGACCTTATGTTTGTCCAGAGCTCGGTCCGGTGACCACACAGGCGGGCAGCTGGGCCCCTCCTCCAGTTGGGGTGGTCTGTCTACTGCGCAGGTGGGTGGCTGGGCCCCTTCTCTGGGTCGCGTGGTCTCAGTAGTTTTCAATCAACATTTGTGGTAAAACAAATCTGCAAGTGATATAATTACTATCACTGAATAAATCAGTAAATTGTATTTCAGAGAAGACAACTAACTTCTCTGTGGCCAATAACTGGCAGTGAAGGCGTGTGCACTTGGAGACTACATTCTAGGTGTGCAGGCTGATCTGAACCAGGATTCTCTTACTTTCAGAACTACCTCAGCATTTCTCCAGGAAATTTACTTCATTCACGTAACCTCTCTGCTGAAAAAAAAAAAAAAAATTGCATCAGCAGCTAATCATTTATCTGGACAATTTGCTTAGGAATTATTGGGAATCCATTTAAATAGTGTTCCTCTTCCTATATTTGGCATTTAAAAAAATAAGGAAATGAATTTTAAAAAAATAAATAGAAAACACTCTACTCTTTTGACTTTTGCAATTGGAATTTATAAAACCCAATTGTTCTTGGTGTAACAGGTTTATTGACACATAATTCATATATCATGCACTTTAACATGAAAAATGCACAGTCCAGTAGTTTTTAGTATATTCACAGAGTTGTGCAATCATAATTACTACCCACCACCATCTATCATTTTTATCCCCCACCAAAAAAAAATCTCTGAACATATTGGCAGTTTTTTTATTTTTCACTTTTCTCCCAGACCCCGGAACCTATTAATTTATGTTCTAATTCAATTTGGACATTTAGTAAACATGGAATCATACAATAAAGACATTTTGTGTCTAGCTTCTTTCATATAGCATGTTTTCAAGCTCTATTCATTCTATAGCATGTGTCAATTTTTCAATTATTTTATAAAACCAAATAGTATTCCATAGTCTACATTTTGTTTAGCTTTTCCTTGATTGATGGATATTTTAATTACTTCCATTTTCTGGCTCCCATGGTTGATTTTGCTATGAACATAATATACAAGTTTCTACGTGGACATATGAAGACAGTTCTCTTGGGTAATATCTGGAAGTAGAACTGCTGGGTCCTTGGGTAACTCATTGTTTAACCTTTTAAGAAAATGCTAAAGCATTTTCTAAAGTAGCTAAGCTGTTTTACATTCCCACCCTTGATCTGTGGTAGTTCCAATTTCTCCACATCCTCATAGTGTTTGTTGCAGTCCATCTTTTTACTATAGCCTTTCTAGTGGATAAGAAGCATTTGTTTTTCCTTAATGACTAATGATTTTGAGGGTCTTTTTGTGTGTTTCTTGGCCATTTGTGTATCTTTTATGGGAAAATATCTATTCTAATTCTTTGCACATTTTACAATTGTGTTATTTTGTCATTTTTTTAACTTATAAGAATTCTTCATATACTTTGGAAACATTTTTTTTATTATTTGCAAACATTTTCTTCCAACACAGAAGTTATCTTTCTGTTGTTTAAAAAATAGACTTTATGGGCTGGGGCTGGGGCTGAGTGGTAGAGCACTTGCCTAGTATGTATGAAGCACTGTGTTCAATCCTCACCACCACACAAAGAAATAAAATAAAGGTATTGTGTCCATCTACAACTAAAACAATATATATTTATAAAAAATAAAAATAGACTTTATTTTTCGAGGAGTTTTAGGTTTACAGCAAAATTGGGCAGAAGGCACAGAGAATTCCCACATGCTCTCTGCCACCACATTTGCATAGCTCCCCACAGTATCAGCATCCCCATCAGTATACATATATACTGATGAAGCTATATGGAGGTATCATAATCATCCAAAGTCCTAGTATACGTTAGAGTTCAGTCTTGGTGTTGTACATTCTACTAATTTGGACAAATGATTACTGGCATGTATCCATTATTATGGTTTCATGTAGAGTAATTTCACTGCCCTAAGAGTCCTCCATGTCCTGTCTTTTCATCCTTTCCTCCCTTCCAACCTGTGGCAACACTGAGACTTTACTGTCCTCATAGTTTTACCATTTATAGAATGTCATATATTTGTAATCACAAAGTGGACAGCCTTTTCAGATTGACTCTTTCCACTTAGTAATCTGGTAATCTTCTCCATGCTTTTAAAAATTTTTTTTCCTGACTCCACAGATCATTTCTTCTTGGTTCTGAATAATATTCCATTGTCTGGATGTAATATAGTTTATTCATTCACCTACTAAAGGATATCTTGGATACCTCTAAATTTTGACAATTTTGAGTGAAACTCTAATAAACATCTGTATTTAATATAGAGAAATAATTTTCAAATCCTGGACAAACAATAAGGAGTGCAATTTCTGGAATCTACGGCAATAGTATGTTTAGTTTTGCAAGAAACTGCAAATTGTCTTCCCAAGCAATTGCACCATTTTGCAGTCTCACCAGTGATGAGCAAGAGTTCCTGTTGCTCCCCATCCTCATTGTTCAGGATTTGGGCCATGCTGATAGGTGTGTAGTGATATCTTGTTGTTGTTTTAGCTGGCATATCCCCAATGACATGTGATGTTGAGCACCTTTTCATATGTTTATTTACCACCTGTGTATCTTCTTTGAGGAAGTATCTGTTGAGGTCCTGTTTCTGTTTGGTTTCCTATTTTTGAGTTTTTAAGAATTCTTTGTCTATTTTGAATAAGAGTTCCTTTTTCAAACAGTTCTTTTGTAATATTTTCTCCCAGTCTGTGGCTTGTCTTCTCATTCTCCTGACAGTGTCTTCCACAGGGCAGAAGTTTTAAATTTTAATGAAATGAAGCTTATCAATTCTTTCTTTCATATATTGTGCCTTTGATGTTGTAACTAAAATGTCATTGCCAAACTCAAGGTCATCTAGATTTTCTCATTACCTTCTTGTACTTTTTTTGCTTTTGCATTTACATTTAGGTCTGTGATCCATTTTTCAGTGTGTTTTTGTAAGGGTCTACGTTTAAGTGTATTTTTTTGAAACTGAGGGCTTGTGAGTGTTCAGTTATTATCACCCTATTTTTTAAAAGATTATATGTTCTTTATTGTATTTCCTTTGCCCCTTTGTCAAAGGTCAGTTGACTAGATATGTGTTGGGTTATTTATAGCTCTCTTTTTTAGGGGGGAGGGTGTGTACTGGAAATTAAACTCAGGGGCACTCAACCACTGAGTCACATCCACAGCCCTATTTTGTACTTTTTTAGAGACAGTGTTTCACTGAGTTGCTCATCACCTTGCTTTTGCTGAGGTTGGCTTTCAACTCCTGATCCTCCTGCCTTAGCTTCCCAAGCCACTGGGATTATAGCTATGCCAAGGCGCCTTGCTAGAGCTCTTTACTTTGATGCACTGATGTTTTGTCCGTTTTTTGTTTTTTTTTTTTTTTTAACTAATATCACACTATCTTGATTTCTGCAGCTGTATGCTAACTCTTAAAGTCTGGCAATTTCAGTCCTCCAGCTTTCTTCTTCTGCTGCAATTTTGTTTTTTTTGCCTCTTTAAATAAACTTTATAATCAGTTTGCTGATATCCCCAAGATACCTTGCTGGGATTTTAACTGATATTGTATTAAATCTGTAGATCAAGTTGGGAAGAACTGATATCTTGATAATACTAATAAAAACTAACATCTTGACAAGGTGTGAATATGGAATATATCTCCATTTTAGTACTTTTGTGATTTCTTTTATCAGATGTCAGTAGTTTTCCTTAAATAGATCTTATACATATTTGGTTAGATTTATACTCAAAGATTTCATTGGAGAGGTGTGTTCTAAAGTAAGTGGTAATGTGTTTTTAACTTCAAATTCTTATTTATGCTGGAATATAAAATGTTATTGACTTTGTATGTTCACCTTGTGTCTTCCAGTCTTGCTGTAATTGCTTTTTAGTTCCAGAAGATATTTTCATTGTTATTGTTGCTTCCTTTGGATTTTATACATGGACAATCATATCATCCAGGTCATCTGTTCACTGTCTTGGTTGTTCCCTTTGGAGCATAAAAGTTAGTGGGTTATTTTCATTGAATTTCGATGTAGTCCAATTTGTCTATATTTTATTGTTGTTGTTGCTTGAACATTTTGTATTGTATCTAAAAATCCATTGTCTAATCCAAGATCAAAAAGACTTACATCTCTGTTTTCTTCTAAGAGTTTTACAGTTTCAGCTCTTACATTTAGGTCCATGATCCATTTTCAAATAACTTTTGTTTATGGTATAAGGTTGGAGTCCTCCTTTTTCACTTCATTTTATTTTTGCATACGGCTGTAAGGTTAATCCAGAATCATTTGTTGACTATTCTTTTTCCATTGAATTTTATTGACACTCCTCTCAAAACTTCATTTGGCTATAAAAATAAGGTCTTATTTCTGATATTGGATAAAAATAATAAACTATTTCGTATCCCCTTATCTTTTAAAACTCTTGGCTTTTCAGTAAATTCCAGATCCCTTTTCTGAGAATTTTAAACCACATTTCCTATATAAAAATCTCTTATTACTGACTTCTCACATTTCTTAAATTGATTCTCCCAGAAGCAGACCATAAGGCCAGAATCTGTGTGCGTGTCACTTACCAAGTAGGTGAGGACACATTGGTTGAGAATGGGGAAATTACACACATAAGGGAAGGCCGATGATAAAAGTATTATTACTAAGTTATCTTCCAGAGGGCAACCACAGTTTCAAAAACGAAATAAGAAAATTCAAACCGCATATCTCTGAATGGTAGTTAAGAACTGTCATGTATAACTAAAAAGAACGAAGAATAAAAAGAGGTGAGGGAACTGGGGTCCTTTTATACAACAACTGATTATCATTGTTTGAGGCTTGTTCCTGAAAATGTTAATTCTCTGATATTTTCAGCCTGCCATGTATGTGAGAAGAGGGGCTCTCTATGGTTCTAGAGGAAACTTTAGACACAGGGATGCATCCTTAGAAGGAGGCTGGAGCACACTGACAAAGTAAGCTTGGAGGGATATGAAATGGCACTGATGCTGCCCTTTACACAGGTGAGACTCTCTTTCAATGTGGGTACTTAAAACCCAGATCCTCCCTAAGGGACCTCAGGCTTACCCCAAGCACCACTTCCAGAGGCAGCCAGAAAGAATATAGAGAAAGAGAATAATGCCAAGTTACACTTGCAGTAATATGCCATCCTGATCCAATGTACTAGAGCAAATAAAACTTGATTCAACTGCAGTGCAGTAGGAAAGTGAGATACTTTTATATTTGAGGTCACTGTTGTAGTTGGGAGTCTTGGGCTGCAAGTGACAAAAACTAAATTTGCTTAAGGAAAAGAGCACTATATTAGATTATCCAGTCAACTATAGAAAGAGCAGAAGGAAGCTGGTGTTCTGGCACCTCTGGACCTGAGCCTCAGATACACTTGTGCTTCTGTCTGTGCATTGTGATTTTCTAACATGTTTAGCTTCTCAGAGAAAGAACATGACTTTCTGCTACTTTTGGCTCACATCCTTGTAGCTACCCAATTAGAAACTTCCCTGGCAACCATAATTTAAAACATTCTGAGGAAATAAACCAATTTGGCCTTCTTTGATAACATACTCTGTGTTAACTATTCTTTTTCCAGAAGGATATTGGTTGCTCTGACTTGATTCATGATCCCATTGCTGTGGTCAAAGGGTAAAGCCTATTACCATTACAATAGAAGAGATAAGACCAGGCTGTTGAAGCAACTGGTGGAAAAATGTCATGGATCCCTCTGAACAACATCCAAGGACTACATAAAAACAAAAAAGACAATACACCTTTTTTTTTCCCCATGAGTCCTTGTGCACTCCTGAAATACCCCAGGACCCTCAGCTCACTATGGAACACTATTCCAAGGGCATACTGGGAAACTCTGCTTTTTGCAACTCTCATGCTCCTTTGAACAGTAAACTCACAGCTCCCATGTTGCCTTACGTTGTAAGACAGCTAGTTTTTTACTTGATATTTTTGTGAAGAGATAATGAAAAATCTGAACTAGTGTCATCTATTTTTGTCTTAATTTTTAAACCTCTCAAATAGTGTCTTATTAAAAAAGAAGTTACAAATGTTGAAACTGCCTAGTTACCAAGAACAACCGAGCTAGGTTTTAGAAATAGTGATTGACATCAAATATCAAATAATCAGTCCTCAAACAAAGATTAGAATGAGAAAGCCTTAATAATGCTTAGGAAACTCTGGAGTGGTTCCTTCATTGTTTCCAAGATATTATCACCACTCATAAACTTCAGGAATCCACCAGACTATCACACAATTGACCACACTTTCTTCTGGGAAGTTCAAAAGTCTGTGTCACCCCCAACACACTCATATGTAGAAACTCAAACTCCATTGTGGCTTTATTAAGGGGTGAGTCCTTTGGAATATAATTAGGTTATGAGGGTAGAGCCCCCATGAATCAGAGTAGTGTCCTTATAAAGTGGGCCAGGTGGGTCTTCATGAAAACACACTGACAAAGGTGATTCTGTGAAATAAGAAGTCGAGCCCTCACCAGACACAGATGCTGTTGGTGCTTTGATCTTAGACTTCTCAGCTTCCAGAACTTTGAGAAATGCATTTCTGTTGTGTATAAGCCACCTGGTTTGTGGCATTTTGTTAGAGCAGCCCAAATGGACTAAGACAGAGAGCTTAGGCTTTTTGCTTGTGAGGGGAAAAAAATCTCTTCAAGTAAGAAATAAAATAAGAACATTGAAACTACTTTCACTAGTAATGTGACAAACATAGCAAGTAGTTAGATGCTAATTCAGGCTATCACCTTTAATTAGGATTTGGGGAGGCTGAGTTCTGCTATCTTCAGTCTTTGGAAATGAGCACTCATGATCAAAGAGCTACCTTCTTTAAATAATTTAAATAGATATCCATTATAATTAAAGTAGATATTCAATAATGAATATGAAAATGACTTCTAAAAAATCTTTAGATTGGGTGACTGCTGCTTAAATGAGAGGTCCCTGTATAGAAAAAAACAACATCTGGCAGAGTCTCGCTTCAGGAATGAGGATGAACCATGAACTCTGCTGGAAACCTTCTGTGATCCCAAAACTTCCCTGGGAGGAGCAGCTGGTAGGCAGACCCCTCCAGAGCTGCCTGGTGGGTCAGTTGACAGGTCTTAATAGCTGACAGAGGACAAATCAATATGTTTCTGCTCTTCTGAAAAGGGCCAAGTGTTCTCCCTGACCCCAAGCAAGAGTGGTTGGGAATGAGGCAAAGCATTAAAGGAATCATTAGACAGATCCTCAACATTTGCTAAAAATGTCCCTGCTGAAGTGTTCAACCTATGCAGAGAACTGGATGTGGCCCATGTGCACCATCACCATCTACAAGCCTGACTTTTAGGGGTGAGTAAAGAAGCATATAAGAAAAGTTTTGCAAAGAATTAGTAGGCTGCAAGATTTCGATTATCCCCCCAATTCTTAATAATTTCCTCTTACTTTCTGCTTCATTATAGTATTTTCTCCCTCCTCTCCATTATCTGGTATTTTTTCCTTCTAATCCCTAGGCCAATAGAATAAGAAGCTGTCATCAGCAAATCTATGCACAATTGCATTCGAAGAAAGAAAGACAGAAAAAATAATAATTCAAAAAGTGCCTATAAACTTCCTCTAGGTTTCTGTTAAAAAAAAAAAACAATGACTTTTTTCCTTCTTCTTTTTCTTTTAAAAGAATGTTTACAGATACTGCTTAAACTCAACAGTCCATATTTATTTTATTTATCTTACATTCTATCAGAGTGGAAAGGATAGATTAAACACTACTGCCACTTGGTTTGGAGATGAATTCCATGAATCAACAAAAATACCCATAAACATTCATAAAAATCAATCAACAAAAATACCCTCTTGCTGTTTATGAAAACCAAATGGCATGCTGCAGTTCACCTCCTGGGCACATGTTCAATTAGCTCCCAGCACTGAGTTGGATTTGCTTCTTGTTCCTTTCATGATCTCCGATTGACCAAGATCTTGGTTTTATGAGGTCAAACTCCTCTGCTCTGAGTAACTGTTTACCTTCCACCATCATCTTGACTCTTGGAAGCTTCTCTGAGAAGGGCATTAACAGTTGTTTCCTGGCTTTATATGCTGTACATATGGATGAGTCATCATGTCTTTCAATCACAGCTGCCAAATCTATGCAGTATTCTTCACTCCCTTCACTGGTCCTTATGCTATAGAAGGAGTATTTCATATCAAGTTATTGGAAGCCATATGAGTGACAGTTTTGTTCAAGGAAAATAAAAAAGAAATAGAAGTCATGCTTGCTTTGGCAGCATATACACAAAAATTGGAATAATTCAGAGGAGATTAGCATGATACCTGGGCAAGGATGATGCACAAATACAAGAAGTATTCCATATTTTTAAGGAATGGAATCATCATTTGACCCAGCTATCCCATTCCTTGGTATTTATCCAGATGGTCTAAAATCAGTATACTATAGTGATAATGCATACAGATGTTTATAGCAGCACCATTCACAATAGCCAAGTTATGAAACCAGATTATGTATCTCTCAATAGATGAATGAATAAAGAAAATGTGATAAACATGTACAATAAAAGTTTTACTCAGTCATAAAGAAGAATAAAATTATGTCATTTTCTGATAAATGGGTGGAATTGAGAGCATCATGCTAAGTGAAATATGCCAGAATTAGAAAGTCAGGGGTTGAATGTTTTTTCTCATATGCAGGAGCTGGGGTAGAGAAGAAGAATAAATATAAAGTTTTTTAAAAGGTGGGGAGCTTATGAAATTAGAAAGAAGACCAATAGAATAGAGTAATTAGATCAAGAGGGAGAGAAAGGAAAGAGGGGAGAGCATGGGGAAGTACTAAGGAATGGGATCTACCAAATTTTGCTATGTCCATGAATGGATATACCACAATGAGTCATTCATATATATTAAAATAATTAAAATAACAAAACAACGATAGAAGGGGTAGATGATACAGCAAGGTGAAGGGGTAGAGGGTACAGCAAGGTACTGGGAAATGAGATTGATCAACTTAAGTTTTGAGCATATATTCATCTGAGTATGTCATATGAATCCCAATGTTATGCTTTATTATAAAAACAGTTAAACAAAAATCACAAATTGAAGTCAAGACTCTGAAACAGTAGTAGTTGAGGCAGTGTCTGGAGAATATGGTTGGGGACAGACAGAGGCAGGAGAACTGATTCATTCAAGATGAGAACGGTGTTTTAAGGATGGCCGTGATTTAAGGTGGTTAGTGTCATAGTGAGTGAGCCAGAGGACAAAGTGAGCCTAGCCAGGATGAAAGACAGAAAAGTGAAGGACATGATGGAAGAAGCCTCAAAGCAGGAGAAAGTATTCGTTGTTAGAAACGTCTAAAAAAAAATGCCTTCTGAAGACATCTGAGAGATTGAGATCCAAGAAGTAGATAGGGAAAAACCCAAATCAGCATGTGGCTGAACAAGAAAGTCCTATATTCACAATCAGAGGATGATGAGTGGGCTTCTCTTGAAAACAAGCCCAAGGCACTTGATAACACTGACTGCAAAGCATGTATTGAAATAAAAGTGAATTTTTTTCATTTTAAATATTGCACTGGATTCTGACATGGAGCTCAGCTGACAAGAAAATTCACTTTCAATTGCACACAAAATATTACCTGAACTTGCATTAGAATAAACCTTTCAAACGTCTGAATGTACTGTGAATTGAGCAAGAATCGAGCTCTTTTCTAAATGCCAATATCAGAGAAGTATTAAGAATACTATGTTTCCATTACAGATCAGAAAAAAAGGCACTAGAAATAATTGGCCATTGGCTATCACTGCTCAGAACTTAGGCTCAACCTTTCTGTTATTACAGTAAAATTCATCACAAAATGCCAACAAAAGTACAGAGCAAGTTATACCTGTACATGTCATGTGCAGAATAGGCATCCTCTGTGATGCCAAGATTGGTGATCCTGGAACATCTATCATAGAAGGAATCTATTACAAGGAAGAAGTACTGACTTCTGCAGTCCTGCCTCCTGTTCTTGGGGTACATTAAGAAATAAAAGATAATTGTGTCTTCCCTGACTATTTCCATAATCAATCAAGTTTTTATGTCTAAACCACCCTCTCTCCCTCATCTTCCCAGCTACTGTTCTCTTCTACCTTCCATGACTATTATTTCTCTGCCAAACATGAGAAGAGAACAATGGAAATTATGGAGTTTAACTGATATTATCTCAGTGCATGTGTCCTACCTCACAGAACAGAATGGTCAGATATTTGGTCAAAATATTTTTTTCTAGTCTGCAATTGAAAAGACTTGGAGGACAAGTCACAGTCTGCCACCTCTTACACTCTGCAGAGTGACCCTTTATTACTCCTCTCTGGGCTGGACTCAGTGTCACAATCCAGCCTGAAATTAGATCTCTTATCTAGGGTAATCTGAGCTGAATACAATACATTAGATGCTATTGATCTCTTGCATTCTCATTACACTCCCAGCATGTCTTTTTCTGAACACCAAGGAAAACGCAAGTAAAAGGAAGTATTGGTTCATATGACTGGCGATGGGGAATGATCCAGAGAGTGCTGATATATTTGCTTGTGAATACCTTAGCCCCAATATGCAAGAAACTCAAAATAAGCATTTTCTGTTACCATTAGAACCTGGTTACGTATAAAATGAACAAATTTCCATCTACTCTGCTGGCTTCAGAACTGTGAATTTCTTCAAAAACATGGCTTTTGTCATATAATACTTTGGTAATAATTGTTCTTTGATAATAGCTTGATAGCTCGAAAAGCCATGTTCCTGAAGGAAGCAGATTATTTATGTTCTCACAATATTCACATTAGAAAGATTCAGCTACCATTTGCATGTTTAAAGTTTCAAAGACCAGACTGGGGTGTTGGCTCATTGGTAGAATGCTTGCCTAGCATGCGTAAGACACTGGGTTTGATGCTCAGCACTGAAAATTAATTAATTAATTAATTAAAGGTCCATCAACAACTAATAAAAATATTTTTTAAAAAAGTTCCAAAAACCTAGTCACCATTCCTTCTGTGTCATATTCTAACACACTCTCTCTCTCTCTCTCTCTCTCTCTCTCTCTCTCTCTCACACACACACACACACACACACATACACACACATTTACACACACACATGCACACACACAGCATACATTCATTGCCTCTGATGGGAATTAGAAACAGTGGAGTTTCTTTATCCTGATGATGCCACAGTGGCTTAGACCTTTGGTTTGTTTATTAGTTTGTGTATGTGCATCGATGGGTGTTTGCTTTATTTTATTCCATCTGTTTTGCAATAAACAATCATGGCAGGGATGACCTTTGTGCTGCATTGTTTGTAAGTTTTCCCTGAGGCTGATGAGCATGGCTTAGCTGATGAATATGATGAGATGACTCGGTCAAACACTGCTGGAGAAGTGTGGGTGCCTATCAGAGTGACGTCTGAGGCTCCTATATGAACAAGAGAGTGTGTGCGTGCTTGGGCATGTGAAACAAATCTCTGAGGATTGATCACGCATTCATTGATTTGTTTATTCTTCCATGCCACAAATACTTATTGAGCTAATGTTGCCAGGTTCTGGGGATAAAAAGAGCAAAGACAAGTGACTATTCAGGCTCTTACAAAACTTACTAACAGGAAAGAAAGATACTGCTCAAAAGATCAAAATATAAATAATAGGAAATATTAGCTTCAAAGAAACTATATTGTGCTGAATTATGTTCAGATCTCAGATTAAATAATAAGAATGAAATGAAGCTGGCTAAAGGTTTTGGAAAGTTATAATTATGTGTTCAAGTATATTTAAGGATATTGTACATATTATATTTTCTTGTTAAAAAGAGTCCTTTGGTTCAGTATAATTAACTGAGATTGTTTTTGTCAGAGGAAGAACATGTCTTGATCATCTAGATATTTAGAGATTAAGTCAAAATAAATGTACAAATGGTACTGCACAGGTAACCACAAGGGAATGGAAATTACAGAGTTGAACTATGTAAGAGTTTGGGTAGGGAAGAGTAATAAATCAAATGCTGAATGCTTGGTGGATGGATGAAATAAACATGCAGACCTTGCATGCTTAATGATATAGTGAGCTTGGTGCCTGCCATTGTGTCTCCTACATATGCATCATGTGGCATATGCATCATTAGCCTAGCCGGAGAAATGGAAAAGAGCTCATATTGCCTTGTCTGTTCTATCAGTTATTTCCATTTTTCTAGACTTTTCTAATGGTCTATTCCACTACTCCTCATACTGAGAGGTAGCAGAGGCCATTCCCCAGGTGGTGCTATTGAATTAGGTGGGGTTGCTAGCTATTGGGTCAAGATGGCATTTCAATCACTCTCCTAGCCCTTTGCTCCCCCTATCAGGGGCAAGAGAGGAGTGGACACACAGTTCAAGGAGCCAAAACCTTGGTAAAATGAGCTAGTAAACAGAAAGAACAAGAAGTGGAAAAGGGATAAACACAATTTGATGGATTAAAAAAAAAACTGAGATGATGACTCAATCCAATTTAGCAGTACAGACTATTTCTTAGCAGAATGGACAGTTCAGGCTGTGGTAACAAAGTACAGTAGACTAGGTGGTTTAAAGAACAGATATGTATTTCTTATGGTTTTGGAGGCTAAGAAATCCAAGATCAAGGTTCCTGCTGGTTATATTCCTGTTGTAGTGTCTTCTCCTGGACTTGTAGATGGTTGTATTCTCACTGTGTACTCACAGAATGGAGAGAATTCAAGCTTTGGTTACCTTATGGTGACTTGAATTCCACATGAAGGCTGCATTCCTCTCCTGACCTCCTGTGAACCTAATTACCTTCCGAACCCCTCTCCCAAATGTCATCACATTGGGAATTGGGGCTTCAACATATGGAAGTGATGGTTGGGGAGCAGCCTTGAACATTCATTCAATAAGAATTAACCACTGGGGGCTGGAGATGTGGCTCAAGCGGTAGCGCACTCGACTGGCATGTGCGCGGCCCGGGTTTGATCCTCAGCACCACATACAAAGATGTTGTGTCCACTGATAACTAAAAAATAAATATTAAAAAAAATTCTCTCTCTCTCTCTCTCTCTCTCTCTCTCTCTCTCTATCTATCTGTCTCTCTCTCTCTCTCTCTTAAAAAAAAAGAATTAAACACTGATTTCAAGACCTAGTATGGAGTCATTGTCAATTTAATCATTGTGCTTTTATAATTGGATCTAGAGGTGACTGTTTCTTGTCTCACAATATTATAATTTCTGTCTTTTAATAAGTCTGGTAACTCAATATTTTAGAATTGAGTCATTTAATTTTACATGTTTACAAAATTAATTTCATAATCTCCAATAGCTTTCTCTTGCTGATTTCTAGTTTAGTTCTGCAATTGTCTGAGAAAATACTTTGAATAACTTCAATTAATATGTATCAATATTTATTTTGTAGCACAGAATATAGTCTATTTGGGGGAGTCTTCCAGGTATGCTTGAAAAGAATATATATTCTGCTATAATTGGGTGAAAGGCACAAGAAATGTCAGTTAACCAAAGTTAATTAATAGTATTATTCAAGTCTTCTGTGTATTTTCTGATTTTGTATCTACCTGTCCCCTCAAATACTAAAAGAGAAGTGTTGAAATATGCAACTATTATTGTACAGTCCTCCTTTTCTCTTTTCATTTTTGTCAGATTTTGTCTAATATATTTGGTAGCTTTGTTGTTCGGTGCATTAATATTAAATTATCCTTGAAGGATTTTTTCTGTCATCGCCATGTAATATACCTATTTATCCTGGATAATGTACAGTTACTTTGCTGTCTTTCAATTAATATTTTCATGGTTTTCTTTTTCTGTTCTTTTACTTTTTAGCCCTTCAATGTTTTTATAACTAAAGTGATTTATATGTAGTTGAAACTTGCTTTTTATCAAATACACCAAATTCTGCCTTTAATTAGTTTTTGGACTACTTATATTTAACATAATTATTAAAATATTTGGATTTCCATCTTCCATTTTAGCTGCTTTCTGTTTATTATTTTTATATTTTTATGCCTTTATCTTAGCATTTTTATTATTCCATTTACCATGACTATTAGTTTATTGCTTACACTGCTTTTTAATATTTTAGAGGTTGCTATAGAATTTATAATATATATAAAACAATACATTACCCCATCACAATAGTGTAAGGACCTTACAATAATGTATTCCTAATTTTTCCCTTCCATTTTCTGTGCTGTTGTTGTCATATATTTTACTTTTATTTATGCTATAAACATACAATACACTGCTACATTTTTGCTGAAGATAGCCACTTATCTTTTATGACCAATGTAAAAAACAAGAAAAAAAGAATTTTATATTTGACTATATTTGCTATATTTCTGATGCACTTTATTTCTTTGTGTATTTCTAAATTCTTTGGGCATGAAGTTCCTTCTACCTGAAGAATTTCTCTTAACACTTTTTTTTTTTTTTTGGCTGCTGATTTTGCCATGAATTATCTCATTTTTCATTTGAGAAAGTCTTTTCTCATTTTCACTTTTAAAAGATATTTTAGCTAACTACAGAATACTAAGTTGAGGGTTGGGGCTGTAGCTCAGTGGCGGAGTGCTTGCTTAGCATGTGTGAGGCACTGGGTTTGATCCTCAGCACCACATAAAACAAATAAAGGCATCCTGATGATTTTTTTTTAAGAATACTAGGTTGAACAGTTTCTTATTATTTCTTATAAAATAGATCTTCCTGTCTTTATGGGTCAAATAGTTTCTCATAAGTCTAATTCTCATCTGTTTTTCCTTCTGTTTCTAATATACCTTATATCTCTGGTCACCTTCAAGATTTTCTCCATGTCTTTGGTTTTCAGCAGTTTAAATAAAATATATATATTTTGCTTGTGTGTTTGCTTGCCTCAGTTTGGGACCTTCCCTTTGCAGTGTGCCTCCAGAGCATGCCTTCCTGTTTTTATAGACCACTCTTAACTGATACTCCAGTGCTTACCAGGGTGGGGGAAAGATGGGGTGGGATATTCTCTATTGTTTTGTTCAAGTTCCAGTCTTAAGCAGGCATTGTTTTCTTGGCACAGGTCTTTCTCAGTGATCTTGTCTACTTCCAGCTGTGGTTCTGGGCCCAGCATGGTTTTCTGCTCCTGTCTCAGGAGTGGAGGGTTTTTTGTTGTTGTTATCCCCATTCCCTGGCATCAAAGAATCTTCTTCAGGGCTCTGAGAGCATCAGGTTTTATTGCCCTTCCTGCAATAATTTACACTTTTGTTTCACAAAGAACTAGGGCAAAAGCAATCTGTGCTTTTCCACCAAAACCCTCACTGCTCAGGCCTGCACCATAAGGGACACATTAAAGGACTCTTGCTGACCTTCCCTGATCTGACCCTTGGCAGAAAAGCATGTTTTCTCCCTGCTTTTCTTCCAGTGTCTGTTTCCTCCAGGGGTTGTATATTCTCCTTCCAGCCCACCACTGTCTTTATTAACTCATTTAAATACAAAGCTCAAGTCTTCCCACCATGGATAGGATAGTGTTTACTTCAGGTAAGCAGGTGCTCATGCCCCAACATTATCATCCTGGAAATGCCTCACTTTCCTTAGATTTCATATTAGTTGATATTTATCAGTTTTCTGCTGGCTTTAAGGAAACTTAGGGATTTTCAGACTGTTTGGTGTTTCTTCTTCTGCTCCTGTGGTGGTGGTTGCTGTAGGAGCAGGGCTGATGATGCTCTGTATAGTATTCTACATCCTGAGCCAAAACTGAAAGTTCCAGCATACACAATATTTAGCTGGGCACATGGCCAGTTGGAATCAAAACTCCATTTCCTGGCCTCTCATATGCCTAGGTCTGGCTAATTATATGTACATGAAAGTTGTCAGTGAAATTTCCATCAAATGTCCTTAAAGGGAGGGCACACACCTTTCTCCTTGCTTCTTATCCTGCTGACTCTACTGCACACATGAGATCTAGAGCTGATGAAATCACCTTGCACCACAAAGTGAATTTGGGGAAAGAGGCCATGGCCTGTAGTACAAGCAAGACAAAGGCAGCTTCATAAAACACTATGTTATCTACACAGGTTTTCACCTGAGAGTGAAAACGACAAGAACAACTTGTTTGGTTTACTGTCATTTTGGATGTTCTCTTTCATAGCTGTGCTAAGTCCTAACTGATAATCTGTGTAATCATTCATATCAGTGATGAACAACTGGCATCAAGACTAGGGTCATTCTTGGTCATCAGGCTGCTGGTTGGCATTCCCGGTGGGGAGGGTTTTCTCCCTCCTGCACATGTCTTCACCCTGCACCTGGCTCAGGGGCTCCCAAATCAGCAGTATTTAATAAATATTCAATAATGAAAATTGCAGGTGTACCATCTGACTGTGACTTTTCCAGACTACAAATTCACACAGCTATTTTTGTGATATTCTTTTATATAATGTGAGTTATAAGTGCCTCCTGCACCTGCACTATTTAATCTGACCTTTTGTCAAAGATACATAATTAACAGAGTGAATTATGTTTTTTTCTTGGTTTTTCCCTCTTTGAGATGTAAAGAGACCTAAGAAGACAAGAATAAGTCTGAGAAAAAGATGAGAAGCCAGGAACTGCAAACCTCTTAAATGTAAAAAAAAAAAAAAAATACCCAAATAACTAAGAGATGGCTCTTGGTTATCTACTCAGACAACTGTTTACATCTTTGATTCTGGTTGAAAGTCGGGTCATGGGAGTTTTCTTGGAAAAAAATATTTTCTTTCCTTTCCCAGAAAGACACTATCTTCCAGTTATTTATATCACCTGCTGAAGAGGAAAACATTAAGACAGTTCTGCAATCTGTCACTGAGCCATAGAGAAAATGCTGAAGCTCTGGACTACATAGCCAAATATGACTCAAAAGCCCCTGGACCATGGCGGTTAAACTCAGAGTTCCTCAAGACTAGGATCTTGGCCATCCATTTAAATTTCAAATGTGATACCATGACAAACATAATATGAAAGTTATTTACTATACCTGAGACAGTTGTTTCTGCAAAAGTCCCAGAAACTAACAACTTGAGGGCTTTAACTGAAGATGAGGAAACTATAAGAAATATTATCTCCTCATGTAGGAAGCAAAGAAAAGGCGTGTTTCTATTCTCTATGTGTTATTAGAACCTGTCTGGCCTCCTCAACATCAGCACTAATGGTGCTAAAGTCTATGAAAATAATTGCCTGAAGTCATTCTCAAGCCATGGAGAAGGTAAGATTAATAAAGAACATTTGTTATAATTTTGCAACCAATTTATGTAATGGAGCTCATAACAAATAACCATATTTAACGCAAGCATTCATCAAAAGCAATTTACACATCAATTTTTTCACTATGTGTTAAACCAACCATTTATAAGAATAAGTTTGGTTTCTTTCTATGTCCCCTGCACTCTCTGTGAAAGCAAAAATTATTGTTAGATATGATAATTTTTTGGCTTTTATAGAGGCAGCATTGATAGTGATATATGTTGACTTCTCAGCTTCTGCTACATGATGTATAATTTTTCACAGCATGTTGTTTCTGTCTGAAGTAAAAGGAAATTATTGTTTTTAAAATATAAAGCCATTATTAGTAGTCTGTTCTTCTCTCAGTAACTTGTCACCCCAGGTGAGCATAGTTCACCATAGGAGAAGCTGTGGATTTCCACAGACTGTCAACTCAGTTATTCTCAGAAAAAGGGACAGGTGTAGTCCAATAAATGAAGTTCACAAATTATCTCCAAGTATTTTGTTAAAACCATTTTTTAGAAACCCTATTCACAAGCTTCAGCTGACATCATCATCTCTTCAAGGCTGCAAGAGTATGATAGTTTTCGTCTTTGTACGTTCTAGAAAATTCTGAGTTATACAGCCATTTACAAATATGTGTAGAAGAAAAAATGGATCCATAATCCTTCACTGGTATGGGAAAAACTGAAGTCAGGATTATTGACAATGTGTATAAAAGACAAGAGAAACAGGAGGAAGACCAAGGTCTTATAGTGTGATAGAGCCCAGGGCACTAAACTAATGTCCTGTCTCCCTTAAACTTTCAGCAGTCTAATCTCAGGCATCTATGAATATGTTACCTAACTTGGATGAAGGGATTAGGCAAATGTCTGAATTAATGATCTTGAGTTGAGGGGAGATTTCCTGGATTATCCAGGTGGGCCTGATGTAAACACAGCAGTCCTTGCAAGAAGGTGGCAGGAAGATCAGAGTTGGAAAGAGGGAGACATGATGATAGAAGGTGAGAGATGCAGGGTCCCAATGGTGGTACCTCCTAATGACTCCTAAAGGCTATGCCTGTGAATACTGTTGCATTGGGATTAAGTTTCAACATGAATTTGGGTGGGGGAGACACCATCATTCAAACCATAGCAGCTAGGAAATAGCTTTTATGGAAGGAATAAAGTTTTGTCACCAACTTGACTAAATGAGTCTTCCATCTCTCTTCTTCTGATATTAAGCATGATCTATGATTGATCAACTTTTCCTTCTATGCCTTGCTTTTCAACCTTAGAAATTTATTTATATCACAATGTTAATGTTTAAATACTCAAGAAGTCATCTCTGAATAACTTTGTGTTGGGAATATGCTTTTCTAAAAAATAGTACACTAGCCTTTAAGAAACTAAACAGAATAAATTTTCTGATTTACAACCTGAATCTATCTTTTCACATCATTTTTTGCCTGTTTGCTATCAATCTAGCTCTCATAGAATGAATTGCAGTTTACTTCTTGCTTTCTTTGTTAATTGTTTCATACATGTTAATCTCCCCCATCTCCGCTACCAAACAATGAAGTTCCTTGATGATATGGACTATATTTTCAGAAGTTCTCTATAAATTTGCAACTGACTATTGGTAGACAGTATTTATACCAAAGTTGCATCAGTGCTTTGATCTAGGATTAATCATTAATAGCTCGTTAAGTTTCTGAAACAAATAACATCTTCAGAATTAAGTTTCACACAGATTTTCTTCTGGATTTATGTGAAATGTTCTGGCTTTGATGCCTCAAGAAAAAGATTCTATTCTATTGAATGTTACCTAATTTCAAAATTAAATCTTTTTCTCCTTGTAGAAAAACGAATGTGTTCTGTTGTTCTCAATTCTTATTTTAATATTTCTATGGCATAGAACTGACATGTTGATCTCTAACTTATTTCACACACACACAAAAAAAAACAGCTCCTGATCTTAAGTCACAGGTGTCAACTCAGCTGTTAAAGTGTTGCCTGCAGGTTCTGCAGACACCCAAAGGAGCTGCATATTTGAGGGTAGGTGCCCAGGCCTTTGCTGGTACCACAGAGCCATGGCCTCCCTTGCTTCTCATCCCAGACAGATGTGCACAGACCATCCCATAGCCCTGGAGCTCTGACACCACATACTACTTTCCTTGGCTTAGTGTGACTATGAACTATGTGCTTAATAAGATTGTGGGTGTTAGAAGACATGATAGTCCCAGCACACACCCAGGTGCTGAAGAGACCAGAGCTGTCTGGCATATGCCTGCATTAGACTGAGAGATTGAAAATGACTTTTCAATCTCTTCTTAGAACTCTAAGTAGATTTCTTCCCATTTCACAGAATTTCTCCCCTGAATAATTGCTATAATTACAGGGGTTATGATCTGAACAGAAAGTGAGAATATTAGTTACCTACTAACCAAAAGAAAACAAATAAACAAATAGGAGCAGCATGATTCCTATGTTGGTGGCTAGGGAAGTAGCTTGCATCTTGCCAGCAGCAGCAGGATTTCTGTGGCCTGTTATGCGTATGGACAGGACCTGTGTTTGGGGAAGCTCTGGCTAGAATGTGTTTCCTCAGCCCTGCAAAGGTCCTGTGAACTACCTGCACCTTCAGTCCCTTTCTGCTTAAACTAGCGGGTTCCATGGACTTCCATGAAGAACTCTGAATGACACACCATCTAACCCAGGGAAAACAAAACAAAACAAAACAAAACAAAAAGCTTACAAAGCACAAAGACTGGGAGGACAAGTGCAAGAAGTAAACTTTTTTTGACAGTTGGGTTTCTTCTGAGCACAGCCATTAATCCTGCTGTCAGCAGGAATAAAGACACTTCCTGAGGAAAGTATAAAGAGCTGAGTTGGGTTCTGGGAATGTTGTGCATCAGTAGCATGCAAATATAGTCTTCAGAGCCTTCTTCTCCTATCCGTTAACTCTGCCCAGAACCCACTTCAAATCTTTGGTAAAACAAGCTCTTTTCCTTTAGACCCAGAGATAAGATGTTTAATCTCTTTGGGAACCAATGAGTCCACGGAAAGTCTGAGATATTTTATTTATTGATTTCTTTTTTAGTGTAGAGGGCAGAAGAGGATAGATTCTGTAAAGAAAATGAGATGTGAAGAGAAGAAAATTATTTTTTAAATCCCCTTGTCTCAAACCCTATTAAGAAAAAGAAAAGCAGCATATCTTCCACAGGTATTGCTTTATTCCTTCATGACTGACTCATACGTTGCCAAAATGCCCTTTAGTTGCCTGTTTTCTCCGGCCTTGCTCAGAATTCTCTGCCTGGCCCTGGGTGGCTGGGAGTTTGTCTCTTTGATGGTCCCTGTTGAACTGGGTGACTTCAGTCCCAGGTGTGTTCACCATTGGTAACCATCAGGGCTCCGTGGGGCTCCTTCCTCTATCCCATCCTAGAGATAATGCAGTCATGGGTCTAGGCTTTGTCAGATCCTGTCCTTTCCTCTCACAATTTCTACTTTATCCTTCTTTTAAAATCGATCGGCACTTCTTACTGCTCCTCTAAAAGCCGCTCAGAGTTATCATGCAGCTGTTCTGTTGTCCCCTTCCCTGCTATCCAGTGATTCTTCCCACTGATCTTTTAAGCTCTTTGAGTGGGACAGTAGACTCTGAAATAGTTTTGCACTTCTTGATTTCCATCAGCCCCTACATGATACTGCATTAACTCACATTAACACAAAAGTTCCTTTATGCAAGTTCAGATTCATGACAAATTCTGATTGTCCCTTCTTATCAGATGGTCACCCCCGGATCTGCTTTTCTAGATGTTCTAAAGTCACTACTGAATTATTGCAGTGATCTCTCCAAACTCCCTATGTTTGGTAATACTGAAGTTTGACAAATGAACACTGTCCTGATTTCTTTTGGTGAAAGACCACATGTTATTTGTTTTCTGGGATGGCCAGGAAGTTCACCCAAGGGCCCTCACTCTAAAGTCTCTGGCCCACACTGCTACAGAGCGAAACCTGTATGTTTGGCCTGTAACCTGTCTAACCTTGTGCTATCCTAAGTGTTTCAATGTTGACCATCACTTAGGACACATTTCCCTTCTGAACTGCCCGCTTTCACTCACTCTAACTTAGGTCAATCAGGGAGACTGAAAAATAGAAAATTTGAAATCACACAGAATTAAACTTCTGACTGCTTCCCCTATAAAATAAAGCCAATTATTTATATTATTTGTATCTAAAATCTGCTCAAATATAAAAGCATAAGTGAAATGCCATGATTTAGCTGACATTTTGATGTGAGAAGTTTAAAAAGCACATTACATGCATGTATCAACATGTCACAAAGAAACCCATTATTTTGTATGATTAAAATGCACTAATAATTATAACAAAAAGCATTTAAGTGACAATGGACATAATAGCTGCCACATTGCCATTATATGCTCAAATAAATAAGTCTTACATAAGTTTTCTGTATTAATAAAAAAATGAGTTTACTTCCATACAGATGGCATATTTCACCCCAATAATAAAGGCCTGGGAAAATATGATTTAAAATGTATAAAACATGCATCAGATTTGATATGTAAATTATACTGCATAAATCTATGGTCAGGCAGAAAAAGTCATGCAATAAGTTCTGCCATTTCCAGGATGTGTACTTTCAGAATACAAATTATTTTTATTTTTAGTTCATCTTTAATGAAATTTATTTTTAACTGATGCCTAAAAACATGAAATTGTACACATTTGTGGGGTTCCCTGTGATGTTTCAGTACATGTATACAATGCATGATATAAGAATCAGTTTAAACATATGTATCTCCTCAAATAATTATCACTTCTTTTATGGAGAAAACACTAAAAAAAAATCTTTATTTTAGCTTTTAGAAATATAAAATTCACAAAAGCACACCAGAACTTCTTACTTCAACCTAAAATAACCTAGTACCCAGTGATCAACCTCTCCCCACTCCTTCCTCCCTGCTACTTAAGAATATTTATTCTAAATGTGGATAGACAGAAGGATTAAGGTACAAGAAACTGACTATTTAAAATTAGCATATTCAATAAATAGTGCAGTGGCATTTATCAGAGCAATGATTTCCAAGAATAAACAGATGTTTCTACTTTCATGAACACATTTAGACCTGTGAGGCACGTCTCTTGAAAAGATCGCTGTTTATCCTATGAGTGGGTTTCTTGCTGTATCTTCTTGTTTCCTCAATTATTTTAATCTAGCCTCTAAGTAAATTGGGTTGTTTCTTCTTTATAAGCCTTAGGATATAGACATTTATTCTGTCATTTCACCTCCCACTTCCAATTCTTTTACTAAAAGCAGCACGTGTGGTCAAAAACCATTTTCTACCTTAGTATTTGGGAGCCGCGTGTCACATCAGAAAAATGCACACTGTCTGTTGTTGCTGTTGGGTGTAAATGAGGCTGATGTATTTGGAAACTACCTGTCCAAAGCCACCATAGTTTGACTAATGGATCTGAACAGTGATGTCAGTCTTGTTCTCTCCTAAGCTTGAATATGCTCCGTGGCAAAACAGTGGTTCATTTTTCTAGGTAATCCAGGTAGCAAAATGCAATAATCTAAAAACAACTTGACACGGACACCACATTCTTGTTCCAGCTTTGGGCACTCTGACATCTGAGATGAATGAGTTTCATAAGTTTAGAGCATCAATAATGAATGTCCTTTAACCTGTTTCTAACTACAACAGAGAGACCTGAATCACTTACCAACCAGTACCACTTGTTGTTTTGACCTAGCAAGTGTTTCAGTATGTCTTTCTGGGCTACAAGTCACAGAAGAGTTTTCCCTCTCTGCTTAAACTCCATCTCTTGCTGGGCCTTGCAGGATCCCAGTAGGTTATCTTGGGAGATATTTGACATGACTGAGGTGGCCTGTTCTGGCATGAGTTTGCTTTCCTTAAAAAAAAAAAATCTGAAATAGAGTGCTTTATAGGAGTTCATATCAAATATCATAGTTCAGCTTCTATGTAGACCAAGAGCAGAAAGCACATTTGTTTTCCTGGGCTGTTTCAATATATTTTAAATAATATTTATTTCTAATATGTAATAAAGAGATTATTGCTACTACTAATGAGAACATCAAAATTTGTGACTAATTTTTAAAATATCAGAAGCTGACATGGAACCAGAGGTCTTGTCAGACAGTAATTTGCAAGAGCTGAGGAATATTGTTCCACTTAATGGGCAGTTCTCCAGTTCCTAAGTCCTTAGGGCTTCTATTGTTTCCCTGAGAATGAGGGTGAGTTTCTGTTGTCATTGTCTTTGCACTGCTGTTGCTACCTTCCTTAGCATGAGCAATATGTCTCTGGACACAATTCTCTATCAGAGGTAGAAACCAAAAGGAAAGACAATATAGATTGAAGAAGAAAAATTGTCTAGATTATAATTCTTCATGGAAGTGAGAAGTATCCCAGATGATCTACTCCTTCAGGGACACCGGAATGACACTGCTTTATTGCTCCATCATTTTCTCCATGTAGAGGAGGAGTGCCTTGCTGCTTGCAATTGGTTCCTGACTTTTTTTTTTTTTTTGCATTTTGTTGCATTCCCACAAAGAATTGACTTATACTCAAATAACTCTGTCAGAACTTTAATCTAAATATTAAAACAACTATTTGTCCTGTTAGGAAATCAGAGGTATATTTTGGAGTAGCTAATTATCCTCAGAATCATGTACCATCTCTCTGGGCATGTTTGTATGAGCTGGATTTGATTGTGAGAATATGAACAAATTTAGGTAATAAATAAGGCAAATTATTAAAAGGACATGGGATTGTTCTACACTCAGTAATAACACTGGAGAGAATCAGGCTCATCAGCAGGATGAGAACAGATGCAACTCAAAGAAGCTGGATGGCAGAAGTTGAATGACAGTTTTACCAACATGCATTTGATGACAAGTAGTGTCTTCAAAAGATGTTTGGTTTTTATTTTTCCACACATTGATTCAAGACTCAAAGTCCACATGTCCATTGCCCTGGAGTGAATGACATTTTTTCCAACGAGAAGTCATTGTACTTTGGTTGACAGACAGTCTCACCAAGACTACAAACAGGGGAGATGTAAGAAAATCCAGATGCCTATGAGCAGAAAAAAAAGAGCAAGTACCCACTACAAGATCTGTTCATTATGTAGAAGATGATTTCCAGTGTCTTTGCAAAGTTTTGATTTAAAAAAAAAATAAGATGACTCACTTTGTGCTTTTGGCACATTGTCTACAGACTTTGTCTTTATGGATACAGGGCCATTTCCTGTCAGCCTGACTCCTTGCAAAAGGGTGAAATGCTCTTTTGTGAAAAGCAAAGTCTCAGTCTCAGTGTTTCTAGGGGAAATTTTAAGTAACAAAAGTCTTAACAAAATTAGAAATTTTACTTAAATTACCATAAGGCAGAGAAGTAGATCTAAGCGTTAAAATATATTTTTCTCCAAAGTGAATGGCCCTGTTTACCATCCCTCTCAGCTTGATAAACCTACTCATCTGTTGTGGTGCCTCAGGATAGAATACCCGTTTTCCCTTCAGGATTTGCTGGGCTAAGAATGTCCCACATCCTTATTTTGATCTGTGTAGCTTCAGCTACCCATAGATTGTCAGGAGGTAAAATGATTGCTTGCCAGAGAGTGCCTGGGACCATTCATAGCTCAGGAGATTTTCAAATGATATCAGAGTAGATCTAAAGCTTGTGATGCTGCAGACCTGCTGCAAAGATTTATTAAAAGTAGAAGAATTATTTATGCTGGAGGGAAGAATTACAATAGGAACACATAGGGATTTGGGCTGATGAATTAAAAACGGAGTTGAATTTAGTATATACCATGAAACTCTGTTTGTTAATATAATCCAAAAGGATTTAAAAAGCAGTAAGGTGGAAATAATCAGCATGCAGCTTGGGCCAGTTGGGGAGAGCCAAAGAGGTCTCTGAGCTGAGTTTCAGCTGTATGTGTGGTGGGATGGAGAGTAAGGGTGGAAGGAATGCAAGTGAGGGAATGTCTTGAGCAAGGCTGAGCTTTGTGCTAAGCATATTCTCTCTGTCAGAAGATAGGACAGTAAAGGAAAATTTGGTTACAAGATCAAAACAGTGATTTGGGTTGGGGAAGAAGTTTTTGATGAAGTTTCCTTTTTATTATGCCCCTTTACAAGAAACTTACCTTTATCTCTACTTCTCTTCTTTTTATTTATATTTTTAAATTTCTTCTTTTTAGATATACATGATCGTAAGTGTATTTTGACATATTTATACATACATGGAGTATAACTTCTTCTAATTAGGATACCATTCTTGTGGTTGTGCATGATGAGGAGTTATACTGGTTGCCTATTCATATATAAACATAGGAAAGTTTTGTCCAATTCATTCCATTGTCTTTCCTATTCCTATCCCCCTTCCCTTCATTCCTCTTAGTCTAATTCAATGAACTTCTATTCTTTCTCCCTCTCTTATTATTTGTTAGCATCCAAATATCAGAGAGAACATTCAATCTTTGTTTTTTGGAGACTGGCTTATTTCACTTATTGTGATAGTCTACAGTTCCATTCATTTATCATCAAATGCCATAATTTCATTTTTAGAGACACATCCACTTCAATGTTCATAGCAGCTCAATCCACAATAGCTAAGCTATTGATCCACCTTAGGTGCCCTTCAAGGAATAAATGGATAAAAAATGTGATACATATACACAATGAAATATTACTCAGTCATAAAGAAGAATGAAATAGAAATGCCATAGAAATTATGGCATTTTCTGGTAAATGGATGGAACTGGAATCTATTTCTCTTTTCTGTCAAACTCTCTGTGAGATGCCCACATCCTCTTCCCATTTTTCCATCTTTATATTTCATAGTAAGACCTAGATAAAATTTAATATGTGATTTTCATTTTAATATCTAAGGGACTGCAGATGTAGCTCAATGGTAGAGTGTTTGCCTAGCATGTGCAATGCCCCCGATTTAATTCCTAGAACTGCAAAAATATATAAATTAGTTAACTCATTAATTAAAATCTAAATTTGCTAGAGGTTTAATTTTCAATATCAAGTATAAACATAACTCAAAACAGATTCTTCCTTCTCTGATGTCCATTCAAATTCTTGGCCTCCAACAGCTCTTCTTCCTTGCTTTCTGAGCCTCCTCTTCTGTCATGACTTCATACTGTCATCTCTATTTCTGCTTCTTAAATAAAGAGAGGGACAGAAGGTGGCAAAGGAGAAAGTTAAAGATGGTAGAATGAGTAAAAAGAGTTTTATGCTACATCCATGTGCAAATATGCCATAATGATTCCTGCTTGTATATATAATTATAATGCACTAATTGAAATAATAATAATAATTAAAAAGGGAAATCGGTAAAGCAAGCAGATCAGGAGAAGGGAGAAGAGAAGGTACTGGGGAATGATATTGATCATGTTATGTGAATGTACAAATATGGTGTTATAAATTCCATTATTAGGTATAATTATAATGCACCAATAAAATTTTTAAAAGTTTTAATGTAGATCCCACATAGGGCTTATCTTATGCCCATCATGTTGTCTCCTTGATTTAAAAATTGTACTATGGGAGTTAAAGGGAGGGAGAAGGGAAGGGAAAGGGAAAGTACTGGGGATTTAAAGGGAGCTAACTATGATATGTACATTTATGGGTATATTCAAATGAATATCATTGTTATTTAGAACTATAATGCACTAATTAAACCCTAAAAATTGCACCATGAACAAAGTGTTTTAATTCTTTCAGGGGAGATCTAGGTATGTGATCTCTAAAGTTTATTTAATTGGGGGAAACTTTTATGAAGAAGAATATAAAACCTTAAATACCAATTTAAGTTCAAAGGTGAATATTAAGCAGGCTTCTACTTCCAGTTTATAAGAACAACCAAAATAATAGTTCTTCCTCATAGAAACTACAACAATATCGACAAAATGGATAAAGCAAACACCATTTCTCAGTGGCTAGTGAAGAACGGTGGGTTTAATTAACAAAGCCTTGATGGACTGAAGTCCAGAGGGAGCCAAGTGGTGCCTAGCTAAGAGCCTGCACAGCCCGTTCTCCATGACAGGTGGTTCCTGGCCTGACTATGAGTGCAGGGAGCCCTGGGTCTGCTGCCCATGAAGAGAAGTTCAGGGTCAAAAAGACAACAGCTGGGACACAGATGATCCCAAGATGGCAGTAGATATTAGAGCGTGGAAGAGTCAAGACAAAAAATAAAATGCTTAGTCAAGTAAGTTTTTCTATATGAATATTATCAAGAAATCAGTCATGAAGAAGGGTATGCAGCAAGAAAATAAATATTGATATGTAACAAGAAAATACATATTCTCATGTTGCTAAGATTTTAAGACTCTGACAATGTTGAATCCAAAAGTAAATCAAAAATATCTTTAAACTGTAACCCAACCCTTTCCCATCTCAAATATTTATAAGATAAAAAGGATTATGGTGATAGGAGGAGAATGGAGCTGGGCTAATCACAGGGAACTCAATGCTGTGTGAAGCACAAGTTCACCTTGACCATTAAGATTCTGAGGCCAGAATCCTACCACAAAGGGGCAAAGGTTTGTGTTCTCTGGCAGTAGCCAAATAAAACACTGTTATATTTTTATTTTACCAGCAGAAAAATATGTCTCATTTTTCAAAAGAAAAAAAAATCAATGTAAACAAAATTAGAAATAACCAGATATTAAACCTAGTATACCCAAAATTAAACATAAGTATAAAAGTTATATTAAGTAAATTAAAGGAAAAGATGGATAAAATGAATCAAGAGGTGAAATAATTTGAAATAAAGACAAAGTTTTAAAATAAATATGATCAAATTAGAATTCTAAATTTGAAAATTATGATATTTGAAAACAAAAATGCATTGAATGGCTCTTCTAGCAAATTACAGAGTTAAGATTTGGTGAACTTAAAGAAGGATAATGGAAAATATCCAATCAAAGGACACAGTAAATAGATAAAGAAAAATAAACAGACTACCTTCAATTTCTGGGCATTACCAGGCGCTCTAGCAAGTTGGCACTTGGAGACTTATAAAGGGAATAAATAAAGAAAAAGAACCAGAAAATGTATTCTAAAAGGAATGACCAATTTTTAAAAATTTGACCAAAAATATTAATCCACAGATGCAGAAGTTTCAAAAATGCCATGTAAAATGAAAAAAAAAAAAAAAAAAAAAAAAACCTTTGTGTATCACAGTGAAGTTGCTTACAACAAAAGAGAAAGATAAAAATCTCAAAATCAGATAACAGGGAAAAAGAAACAGTAGGTACAAAGAAACGACTATAAGAATTATAGTTGACTTCTCATCAGAAATGCTGCAAGCCAGAGGAGAAAAGCACATCTGATTAAATATTGCTGAAGATACAGAGAGTTGGTAAAGATACAGAGCAAGTAGAATGCTCACACACTTCTGGGGTAGGTGTGAAATGTTCACTGTGGAAGATATTTGGGTTTCTTCTTATATAGTTCAATTTTCATTTACCCACAACTCAGATATACTTCCAGGAATCTACCTGGAGAATTGAAAATATTTGTTCACAAGAAATCTTGTGTCAGAATGTTTACTAGAATGGGGTAATTGGGAACAATCATCAGTAGGAGTGTGCATAAATAAGCTTTGGTATAATCATGCAATGGAAAAGTGATCAACAATAAAAAAGAATGAACTTCATTAAACAAGTAAAATGGACAAATCTTAACATTACACTGAGTGAAAGGACCCTAGGCTCAAAGCAAATGTACAATATATACCTATTTACATCAAGTTCTAGAATAGGAAAAATTAATCTATAATTATAGAAATCAGAATAGCATTTCCCTGTAAGAAGATCGTCCAGAAAAGGGCGGAGTGAAGTTTCTAGGGTGTTGGAAATATTATATATCTTGACTAGGTTTGGTACACTTAATTACCATTATCAGAATATACATCTGACAATGCTAATTAAATTGTACCCTTTAACCTACATTAAATCAAGACCGAAAAGATAAGAGAATACTATCATAGCTTTTATTACAACACCTTTGAAAATTTAGACAAAATATATAAAATTCTTAATGGAATACAGATTTGCAAAACTTACACAAGAAATAAAGAACCTGAATAATATGACAACTGGAAAATAATTGGAATCAGTGGGTAAAAATACCTCTGCCAATTCATGTGAAACAGGCTCCTCAGAGTTCTACTCTTGGGCTTATATCCAGTGGCAATTGTCATCACAGGAGAATTGCAGAGGAGAGATACAGGGAGAAGACAGTCATGTGAAGACGGGAGAAGAGACTGTGGGTATGGAGGTATACAGCCACAAGCCAAAGAATGTCTGGAGCAGGAGCTACCAGGAGCTGGGTGAGGTTAGGAAGAACCCTTCCCAGCACAAGGAAAGCGGCTTTCCCGCACCTTGATTTCAGAATTTTGACCTCCAAAACGGGAAGACAGCAAATTTTTCTTAAGTCACAAAATGTGTGGTCATTTGCCACAGCTGCTCTAGGAAATGAATACAGAGCTCTTTGAGGAGAAATTAAATAGCTATTAAAAGAATCTATAAAGTTTTCATGAATGTGAATGAGTATGTGGAGAAGGGTGATATGTACCCACTCTGAGAGGAAATAGGAAAATTTACCCATATTGTGCTCATATATGAAGAGTAAACATGGATCATATATTGCCTATATTTCTCATATTTTTATTCAATAGTATTCACCCCACTGTGTAATTGAAAAAATAAATGAACAATTGGCAAAAATAAAAATAACGCTTCAACTTGCCAATTTATAATATCAGTCTTCTCTGCTTTTAGCCTGTCTCTTTTAAATGACTTTATGCAAATATTCAATCATGTATGTCTTTCCTATTCTTCTGTGACTAATCAAGATAGTGGCTGGATATAGAGAGAGTAGACTTGTAGTAGAAATGGAAAAGTGGAGTAAAGATGCCCAAGAGGTCCTCTAGGTTTCCACGAGGGTCTGCAGCATGTAGCTGATTCAGTGTACACTGTACTGTAAGTGGTCTTGCCTAGACATTTGGCCATCACAGTCCATGGTTTCCAGTCATTCAATTATTCTTATCAAATCCCCATAGTTCCATATCTCTTAGATTAAGCTTTCCACCAGTCTACTGGATTTTAAAAATCTTTTTCAGTCTTCATAAGACATGCAGGAACTTCTGAACTCCCTGATTACTCTGTATGGGCCATATGGACTCCGGATATTTTTTTCCAGATTATCTAAACTAGGTATCTCCCTTTAGTCATGAGAAGTACAGCACTAGATATGACTGAGTTGTGCTATCTACCATCCAGGGCAGGGATTTTAGCCTGGGAATCATGGATTCAGAAGGTATTTTAGAATAAATTAATGAATCTGGATGTAAAAAATATTGTATCATATTTTCAGCAACCACTAATTTCATCTTAGAATTTTTTCAACAAATCACAACAGATTTAAGAAATATGTGTGATTTTGCTGACAGCAGAAATTAGATATTTTCATATCATATTATAAACTTGGAAGATATTTTGACATATCTTCTAAACTTGTAAGTATCAGACCTGTGGCTAAGTCTCATCTGATACATTAAAACAGATCATTTATATTACTATATTCAAATGTATTTTTATATTACCTTAACACTTGTTTAAATATATTTGGTTTCCTTTGTAATCTTCTTTTATACAATTAAAAAAATTATTCTGGTGAGTTTATGTGCCTCCCTATGTCAAAGAAGCTTTTGCAGTTGCCCCAAAATATATCTGGGGAATATGCTCCTACTCAATCCCATGGTCTCAGAACCCCTGTTTTTATTTGGATGCTTGTTTAGCATACCCCAGCCCCACCAAGCCCCAACTCCCAGAGGAGTAACTCCTCAGGGCTACCCTCTCTGCCTTAGTTCTACTGTTATTCCTTTCCACATTTCACCAGAGACACGCAGGGTGAATTTCCACTTTCTTTTAGATCTTTATGTCATAAACACTATTTTATAAACACTTTCCTTAGCCACATCGCCACTCTTGTATACCCCACTTCTTGGATATTTAATGGTGGAACTGTTGCCATGAAGCTGCTTTACTGGAAGAAAGGAATTTTTAAAAATCTATTGGCTTATTTTTAAAATATTCCCACTAAATTTTTCCTTTAGTAAATGTCTAGACCATCACAAAGAATATGTATTATAATCTAGGTCTCTCCATTGTTCTTTAAAAGGTGAATGTTAGTTCTGCATTGTCTGACTACTCCCCCACATTTTCCATGTTTAACTAGGCAAAGGAGACTAGATACTCCATGAGATTCTGAACTCCTCCACTGGAATTGCATCTCTTCAATCCAAGGAATTTTGCTTCTTCCCAGGCAACCAGCCACCCTCACCCAGGCTTCTCACTGTGCATGTGGTCAAGCAAGCCTTCTCCATATGGGAAAAAGCCTTGGTGGATCTCTTACCATGTGAGAAAGTTGTGAATTGAGGAAATTCCTTTGCAGAAGAGCAGCAGAAAGCACGTTCTGAGACCTGATCCAAATCCTCTCCTATGTTCTTCACTCTATGCCTTGCTCGACTCCAAAGCCCAGTGGTCATGCCACATAAAGCCAATATGAACCATTGCTATCTTCCCAGTTCCCAGGTTCCTGTGATCGCTCAAGCTGCTCTTAGTTTCTATATTACTAGCTGGGTTCTATTTCTTAAGAGCTCAATATTTTTCAATAAAACACAGACTTTAGCCAGGCAAGGAGGTGCACACCTGCAATCCCAGAGGCTCAGGAGGCTGAGGCAAGAGGATCTCAAGTTTAAAGCCAGCCTCAGTAAAATCTAGGCACTAAGCAACTCAGTGAGACCCTGTCTCTAAATAAAATACAAAATAGGGCTGGGGATGTGGCTCAGTGTTCGAGTACCCTAAATTCAATCCCTGATACCAAAAACCAAAACAAACAAACAAACAAAAATAACAGCCTTTGCAAATATAATAAATATCTTAATATCTTCGTGTGTGGGGGTACGATTTGCTATGTCACTAAAACAAACAAAAACAAATGAATGAAACAAAACAAAAAACCCAGAAGACTATCAAATAAACTATATAGTGTTTTAGTGATGGATTCACATGATTCATCATTTACCCACAATGGCATTTCATGGCTTTGAAAGTTCTTTTCTTCCATTCTGTAGGTTTAGTTTGTTTTTCCTGTCTTCAGTTCTTGTGTTGATGTATGCTGAGTTTATAGGTTAGCTATTGCCACAATAATGTTGCATAGCACTGCTCCAAAACTCTGTGGTTTAAAATAACTCTTTTATTTTAGTCTTTTAGTATAAGGTAGTATGGTTGCTTGCAATTTTGTATCAGTGTTTTGTTCCTACCTGTTATACCCATGCCCTTTCTTACATAGAAGAGAGAATATTCCCCTTAGCTTTAGCCAAAGATCCCTTGACATCAGTCCCAGTTAACCAATAAAACATGAATCAAGATGTTACTATACAGGCATTTAGTAGGAAGTGATTAAAGTTTATCATCAGTAGACTCTAAGGTATATTATCCTAGATAATACCAGTGATTCTGATCCAATCCATTGGAAGCCTTTAAAAGGAGAGAAGGACTTAAATTTCTTCCTGTACCCGAGAGTTCTAATCTATAGAACTTCAGAGCTGCCTAGTCATACACCCACCATTATATAAGCAAAAAACTGTGATAAATCTCTTAAAATAAATCTCCCATTTGTTATGTTTCTCTGCTTGTATCCTACTACACTGTGTGACTTATTTTTCTCTATTAGACTAAGGTAGAATCAATAGCGCACCAGGCCCCTAAGAAACCTTGAATGTCCTCACTCATTCTTTCTGCCTTTGACCTTCATAAAGAGATGAACATGCCTAACTACTGTGCTGGTCCCCGGTAGTGGAGGAGAGCCCGGTGGAGCACACATGAGAAGCTAAGCCTTCTACATACCATCCACCTTGACCAGCTGAACTCCAGCTATCCTACAAGTTCAGACATGATAGTAAATGGGTTATTTTCAACCAGAGATTTTTGGAGCAGTGCTATGCAACATTATTGTGGCAATAGCTAACCTGTAAACTCTGTTTAAAATGTTACATGGCTTCATCTATTTATGACTATCTTTATTTTAAATTCCATAATTTGTCATTACTTTGAAAACAAATATGAAGTTGCAAGTATTCTTCCAATAATGAGCATTTATTTCACTACCATCCAATTAGTGCCCTGCTGTTTCTGTCTTTTTGCACACAACGAACTTGTCTCAGTGCCAAATCATAGTGCAATGGTTTTGAAGACATTTTAAACAGACATTTGACTCAACTCATGAAGTGCCAACAACACACACAGCTCCTGTGACGTGGGGTCAATTGTGAACAGCCATGATCACATTCACGCATGCAGAGGCACTAACAACCATGTCACAACTGTCACTTGGCTGACAGCAATTGTAAAGTGTCATCAATTACAGGAAACATGCCCCTTTCAAGATGTTAAACTATAATGTGCTTCTTGGAATCAGTGGGAAATGCTATGTCCCTAGTCTCTGCTTTTGCAGCTGGAATTGTTGTTTTGGAGCTGGACTTCCCTTTCTAGATAAGCTTTATTCTTTTCAAAATGCCTGATTTCAAGGTCTTAAAGATAACTTTCTGTCACTCCTACTCCTCCATCTGTTGCATATCATTAAGCTCTTGCTACATATTCTTTTTCTTGCAGGGTTGGAATGGCCACTAATTTTGGATAATTCTGCTCTCTGGTTGTAATTGAGGGATTTGGAATCAGTTTCTGATGCACATTGCTACTCATAGATGTGGGGAAGAAGAGCGCTTACCCTAGGCCCCAGATGTTAGCAAATTGTGCTCTGGTTCTCTCCCCACAGCCAGGGAGCCTATTGAGCTAAAAGGACATGCATTCCCAAAGCCTAGGCCCCTTCCCCAACTATGCTGTGTTAAGTTCATGGAAAGCCAGCCTGTGTTGCTAATGTCAGCATCCCCTGGACTGAGAGGTGGGCTAGTGGTGTTTGTTTACAGGAATACATATGCATCTTGGTCATGTGGGCTAGACTAACAAAATATGCATGTATTAGGTCTCATGCAGCACAGATGGTAGGAAGAAAAGGAGGTGGGTAAGAAGCTAGGAACCCAACTCCCATTACCTTCTAGTGATATATTTCATTTATTCATAATTGTGGTAGAATATATTTAACATAAATTTTAACATTTTAACTATCTTTAAGGATGCAACTCAGTAGTGTTAAGTATATTCCACATTGTTAAGCAATCAGTAACCAGAAGTTTTCATCTTGCATAACTAAAATTCTATACCCATTAAACAACAATACACTATTTCTCTCTCTCTCCAAATCCATGGCAAACTTCACTCACTTTTCTAATTCTATGCATTTGATTATTCTAGATATCTCTTATAAAATAAATCATATGGAATTTGTCTTTTTTTTTTTTTGGTACTGCAAATTAAATCCAAGGGTGCTTTACCACTGAGCTACATGCCCAGTCCTTAATTTTTTATTTTTGTATTTTGAGTTAGGTCTCACTAAGTTGCTAAGGTTGGCATTGAACTTGTGATCATCCTGTCTCAGACTCCTGCAACATTTGTCTTTATGTGACTGTCTTATTTCACTTAGAACAGTGTCCTGAGGGTTCATATATGTTGTATGTGTCAGAATTTCTTTCATTTTTAAGGCTGAATAATACTCCCAGTATGTAGATACCACATTTTATACCTATTAATGGACACCTGGGTTACTTCAACTTTTTATTGTGGATAATGCTGATATGAACACAAATATATCTTCTTCTCTTTGAGTAACATGATATTTTAATGATGATAAAAGAACATTATTTATAGGAAGAATAAAATGCACTACATATATTAGTTTAATAATTTTGAAATATCAATGGTGCTACATCCTGTGCCACATCTCTTTAGTACTTTGATCTCAGGGCATATCAGAGCTTTGATCTCAGAGCCACATAAATAAATAGTCAGTTAAATACACTTAGTATTCAAAGATATTAGTGTATAAATGAAAAGTGATATTTTTCCATTCCTCCCCCAAAGTAATATGATTGTAACAGTAAGAACAAGTTGTCAATAGAAGAGATAATTACATTTGATGCTAGAGACTTTGCTTTACCTTGCTTCTTACAACAGGATATAATTGGGAATTCAACCCTGAACAAACCCATCTCTTGAAAATATTGTTGGAGGAAAGCTATTGCCAAATCCAATCAAACACAGTTTCATTGCCATTGATGCAGCAGCTACAAAGTGAATGAAAACCACTGAAACACCTGCAGAGGTGCATTGCAACATCTCCAGTGTGTCTCCATTTCGACTTCCCCTCTCTCACCTTGGTTGAAGCAATCATGGCTATTGACGTGTTGAATATGCAACTTTCTCAATTGTGAAGACAAAGTAAAGGCCACTGTTTCAGCTTAGTAATAACACTAATATGGCCAAACTCTTTATTTAACAGAGAAACAATACCAAGAAGAGTATCTTCTGAGACGTAAAGTTATATTCCCACAAAATTCCGATGCACCTGAGTAAATTGTAAGGAGTTTTTATTGCTTCATTTTACTTTTATAAAGTTAGTTTTAAGTGTTTTATAAATTTCTAAATATTTCAAATTAGAAGATATTTAGATCCATCTTTGTTTCGTGTTATAATTTATAAAGGTAGTGGGCTTATGTTGAACGTTTTCATTTCCTAAAATCACAATTTTATATTATGTTAAGTTCTTAGCAAAATACCTCAAATCTTTGTGTGTATTAGATATCAATTTCAAAACAAAGAAATCATAATTTAAAACACAAGTTTCAAAACATTACAAGTTAGGCTGAAGTTTTCTTTTGCTTGTTTGTTTCATTACCCCCAAGGCAATTTCCCTCTTCTTGGTTAAAAAAAAAAAAAAAATCAAAGCTGAAACCATGGCTTTCATGATTATAAGATCTGGCCCAAATCTACGTCTCCAATTTGATCTCCTTCTCATTCCTGTGGGGCCTTATCTCCAGCTCTGCAGAATTCTTTGCTCTTCTTCAAACATCCTAAACTTACTCCTATCCTGTCATGTTAGGCTGAATTACTCTGCAATAATTTATAACTCCAAAATCTCCAACTCTCATAACAGAAGGCTTTGTCTTCTCAGATCCATCATCCTTATTAAGGGAGTCCAGAGTGAAAGAGGAAAAAGTGTTTGTTTTTTTTTAACATTCATTATTATTCAGAAGGGGGGATGATTATGATTATTCCAAGTCAACAAGTAAATGCTTCAGCCCAGAAGCAACACACATCATCTCCACTCAAAAGCATTGGCCAAAATTATCCATAGGACCACAACACAGTGAGGCCAGAAAATACAATGTTAGTATGTGTTTAAAGCAGGGAAAAGGAGAAATATAGCAAGAAGCACAAATGGTAATCCTAGAGATTTCTTATTTGCTGTTTACCTTGCCTGGAAAGTCCCCCACCACCCCCCAAAAAGGCAAATGACCCACTTTTCACTCCATTTTAATCTCTGTTGAAATATTTAGAGAGGCTATCACTGCTGACTTGATTTAAGACGAACTTATCTCTGTCTCTTCATCATGTTTTATTTTTGTTCCTCACCTATTCCTACCTGAAATTAAATATTTTGTTGCTTGTGTTAAGCACATATATTAATTTTAATATGTAGAATGCTTTAGTTTCTGTAATATTCATTATTCATTGCTATATCCCCAGTGATTAAGGGTATCTCTTTATACATATGCAAATATGTATATGTGTACAGGTTGAAATGCCAGCTTCATATATATACTTCAACGACACAAACTTAATCTCACATATTTTAAATATAAAAAGAAAATTTAGTTTCTGAAGTTTTATAAAATCACTTAGCTTTTCCTCATGAAGCTCCCTCTACTGGTTTTCTTGGGGAAGGGCAAAGATTAGGCTCACTAACTCAGGTTTAAAATTACCCAAATCTAGGAAATCAAGAGATCTTTTAAATATAAACTTGTTTTCTTTGGGAAACTTCTTTGCCTTCCAGGTTCATCTTCCCTTCATCCTATTTTCCAAAATGGCCTGTGGCTATATAGGGAGGAGTAGAGCCTATAAGGGTAGACAGAAGCCTGGGTCCTTAAATCCTCCCCACAGTCCTCTGACACTTCCCTGACCTTTTTTTTTTTTTTAATTTTAATTTGTCATATATGACAACAGAATGCATTACAATTAATATTATACATATAGAGCACATTTTTTCATATCTCTGGTTGTACAGAAAGTAGAGTCAGGAACTAGTATGCTTTCTTCACTAATGTGCTCTGAAGGTGGATCTCTCTCTCTCTCTCTCTCTCTCTCTCTCTCTCTCTCTCTCTCTCTCTCTCGCTGTTGCATTTGATATGCTAATACCAGAGACCTGACTTTCAGTATTTGCTTCTTACCTCACTCTAATGATTGCAGGTGTAATTGGAAATGGTTGTGTCTAATCCCTCTCCTGGAGGAATTTAACAGTTCCTGAGTAGTCTGGGAATTAATGCTACTCACCTGCTCACTTTCCTTGTCTATCTGGATGTTTCTACACCATGACCTCCCCACACACATACCTTGCTCTTCAAGCACCCTCATTTCTATCTTTCTCTCTGATTTTCCACAATATCTCTTCTTGGAATAGTTTGGAAGAAACTGTGTCTGCTATTCATGGCTTCTTTACAGTGAAGCCTCTGATTGGGAAGCCAAATGAAAAATTGGAGCTAGAGTGAACAGATTGGCCCATTTTAGTTTCTATTTCTTTATAATTTTAAGCACTATTCAAAGCATTACTGGATTTTGGTTCTCTAGGCTTTTTTTTTTAATATAAAGTCTCACTGGTGATTTTGAGAGGTTTGATCTCTACCTTATTCATTCATTCATGAAAAAGAATTCTCCTTTCCTAAAAATAGAGTCAGCTCGTGAAATTTCATTGGACAGTTGGGTAACCACAAGGTTCTTTCAACTAAAAAATAAATGCTTCGGAAAAACATATTTATTTGTTTATTTTTGACTTTTCAATGAAATAGCAATAAAAAAAAATAACAAGGCACTAGGTATTATGTAAATAGGTCCCTTAGCTAGAATGATTGGATGGAAAAGTGAGCTTGAATAAATATTAAAGCCAAATTATCCCTGAAATTTATGTCACCATGAAAAATGCATGTAGCTCAAAAATAACCGAATCATCAGCAGAACTTACAAAACTATACAAATATGTGAATTTATGGTATAGAACATGATAATTTAAAATGCATTTTGCTCTAAGTTTCCAAACACATCCTAGGCCAGAGAAAACAAGTAGAACTGGTACAAGGAAACTCATGAATGTGTAAGTCTCCAGTGGCTAACTAAGGTGGAAAAGTACAGAGTGAGCTAAATTTACTACAGAGCAGTGGCAAAGTAGATTTTCATGACTCCCTATCTTCTTCTGTATTTAGCCCACAGGGGCAGGGGTAAGAGTCATTGATTAATCATGGGTAAAACAAACAGGGCTCTTCATGTCCCACTTCCATAAACTGAGATGTGAGGAGAAATGAGGAGCCTTCCTGAGACCTCTGGTGCTTTTATCACTGACCCAAAGATACAGTTTAGTGTATGAGCAGTTTGGAATAAAATTTTGAAGGCAAACCCAAAAGCAACCCTCAGGCAGTTAACTTTGAAATCCAAAAGTTCAGTGAAACTATGGAACAATTGTTCTCAACCAGAAGCAATTTTGCCCCCCAGGGTACTTCTGTTGTTACAACAGGCAGCAGCAGGAGTGAGGGGATGGGGCTATTACTGGTATCTAGTGCCTAGAGACCAGAGATGCTACTAAAAAGCACAGAAAACCTATCACATTAAATAACTTTCTAGCCCCAAATGTCAGAAAAACCCTGCAATAGAACTATGTGATGTGAACACAGTGGTATAATTAAGGTGGCATAAGAGGGAAAGAAGGAGTATCTACCATATGTGTTTTAAGCAATACTGTGCAAGAATTTGTGAATTTGTGGATGCATTATAAATTTCTTTGGACTTGTTGATATAAAAAATTTAAAGTATGAGGAAAAAACACTGAAAAGGTAATTCAATATCAGAGAGTTACAAAGAAGTTTGTTACTAATAGGAACAAAAGAATCAATTATTTGAATTAGAATTTCTATATGTTACTATAAAATTTCTAAAATTAATGATGCTAGCTATTTTTGTCTATTATCTTCATGTTTCTTTTCCATAAATACACTCACCAATGCTAGAGTAAGTATATTTTTTTCAGGTATTTTCTTTCTTAAACATGTCTCCGGTATGCCCCAACAAACATATGTGAATCATACTATTTGCCCTTATTTTAAAATCACAATAGGATAAATACTCATTTTTATGCTTGTATTACTCAGAATTTATTATTTTGTTTCTACCCTTTTCCCCTTAATATATACTTTTTAATTTTCAACACTCTAATAAACAGCCTAAAAGTCCCTTAAGTAATTCATTCTCTATATGTTAAAAGGTCAAAGAAATAGCTTGTGTAAAAAAGAAGTTGTTTTGATGGTTACTAAGAGAAAACTACAGAATCTATAATAAGTGAAGGGAGGAAACCCTTGGTTTGCTCTTTCAAAATAGAAATAAACATAATGGTAAAGTAGCATGGAAACAAGTTTTAGTTCAAAGGGAATTTAGACCTGAGGGAGCTAAACACTTCCTAAAAGAGGCACTTAACAGTAAATAAGAGCTGTAAAGGGTAAATAGACAAGAATATCTTTCTCTTTCTCTTTCTTCCTCCTGTCAACTTAAAGTGGAAAACAAATAACAAAGAATGAGAAAACATAAGATAAAGGGGGAAAAAAGAGTAGCTGAAAGGCTCCATTTGATATCAACACAGTCCCAGACTCATAGACCCCTTTGTGAGTTTTATTTTTTTTTTAATTTATTTATTTATTTTTTTATTGTTGGCTGTTCAAAACATTACATAGTTCTTGATATATCATATTTCACAATTTGATTCAAGTGGGTTATGAGCTCCCATTTTTACCCCATATACAGATTGCAGAATCACATCAGTTACACATCCATTGATTTACATATTGCCATACTAGTGTCTGTTGTATTCTGCTGTCTTTCCTATCCTCTACTATCCCCCCTCCCCTCCCCTCCCCTCCCCTCCCCTCTTCTCTCTCTGCCCCCTTTACTGACATTCGTTTGTCCCCCTTGTATTATTTTTCCCCTTCCCCTCACTTCCTCTTGTATGTACTTTTGTATACCTCTGAGGGTCTCCTTCCATTTCCATGCATTTTCCCTTCTCTCTCCCTTTCCCTCCCACCTCTCATCCCTGTTTAATGTTAATCTTCTTCTCATGCTCTTCGACCCTACTCTGTTCTTAGCTACTCTCCTTATATCAAAGAAGACATTTGACATTTGTTTTTTAGGGATTGGCTAGCTTCACTTAGCATAATCTGCTCTAATGCCATCCATTTCCCTGTAAATTCTATGATTTTGTCATTTTTTAATGCAGAGTAATACTCCATTGTGTATAAATGCCACATTTTTTTTATCCATTCATCTATTGAAGGGCATCTAGGTTGGTTCCACAGTCTAGCTATTGTGAATTGTGCTGCTATGAACATCGATGTAGCAGTGTCCCTGTAGCATGCTCTTTTTAGGTCTTTAGGGAATAGACCGAGAAGGGGAATAGCTGGGTCAAATGGTGGCTCCATTCCCAGCTTTCCAAGAAATCTCCATACTGCTTTCCAAATTGGCTGCACCAATTTGCAGTCCCACCAGCAATGTACAAGTGTACCCTTTTCCCCACATCCTCGCCAGCACTTGTTGTTGTTTGACTTCATAATGGCTGCCAATCTAACTGGAGTGAGATGGTATCTTAGGGTGGTTTTGATTTGCATTTCTCTGACTGCTAGAGATGGTGAGCATTTTTTCATGTACTTGTTGATTGACTGTATGTCCTCCTCTGAGAAGTGTCTGTTCAGGTCCTTGGCCCATTTGTTGATTGGGTTATTTGTTCTCTTATTGTCTAATTTTTTGAGCTCTTTGTATACTCTGGATATTAGGGCTCTATCTGAAGTGTGAGGAGTAAAGATTTGTTCCCAGGTTGTAGGCTCTCTATTTACCTCTCTTATTGTATCTTTTGCTGAGAAAAAACTTTTTAGTTTGAGTAAGTCCCATTTGTTGATTCTAGTTATTAACTTTTGTGCTATGGGTGTCCTATTGAGGAATTTAGAGCCCGACCCCACCGACTGTAGATCGTAGCCAACTTTTTCTTTTATCAGACGGCGCGTCTCTGATTTGATATCAAGCTCCTTGATCCATTTTGAATTAACTTTTGTGCATGGCGAGAGAAAGGGATTCAGTTTCATTTTGTTGCATATGGATTTCCAGTTTTCCCAGCACCATTTGTTGAAGATGCTATCCTTCCTCCATTGCATGCTTTTAGACCCTTTATCAAATATAAGATAGTTGTAGTTTTGTGGATTGGTTTCTGTGTCCTCTATTCTGTACCATTGGTCCACCCGCCTGTTTTGGTACCAGTACCATGCTGTTTTTGTTACTATTGCTCTGTAATATAGTTTGAAGTCTGGTATCGCTATACCGCCTGATTCACACTTCCTGCTTAGCATTGTTTTTGCTATTCTGGGTCTTTTATTTTTCCATATGAATTTCATGATTGCTTTCTCTATTTCTACAAGAAATGCCGTTGGGATTTTGATTGGCATTGCATTAAACCTATAGAGAACTTTTGGTAATATCGCCATTTTGATGATGTTAGTTCTGCCTATCCATGAACAGGGTATATTTTTCCATCTTCTAAGATCTTCTTCTATTTCTCTCTTTAGGGTTCTGTAGTTTTCATTGTATAAGTCTTTCACCTCTTTTGTTAGGTTGATTCCTAAGTATTTTATTTTTTTTGAAGATATTGTGAATGGAGTGGTTGTCCTCATTTCCATTTCAGAGGATTTGTCGCTGATATACAGGAATGCCTTTGATTTATGCGTGTTGATTTTATATCCTGCCACTTTGCTGAATTCATTTATTAGCTCTAATAGTTTCTTTGTAGACCCTTTTGGGTCTGCTAGGTATAGAATCATGTCATCTGCAAATAGTGATAATTTAAGTTCTTCTTTTCCTATTTTGATGCCTTTAATTTCTTTCGTCTGTCTAATTGCTCTGGCCAGTGTTTCGAGAACTATGTTGAACAGAAGTGGTGAGAGAGGGCATCCCTGTCTTGTTCCAGATTTTAGAGGGAATGCCTTCAATTTTTCTCCATTCAGAATGATGCTAGCCTGAGGCTTAGCATAGATTGCTTTTACAATATTGAGGTATGTTCCTGTTATCCCTAGTTTTTCTAGAGTTTTGAACATAAAGGGATGCTGTACTTTGTCGAATGCTTTTTCCGCATCTATCGAGATGATCATATGGTTCTTATTTTTAAGTCTATTGATGTGGTGAATAACATTTATTGATTTCCTTATATTGAACCAGCCTTGCATCCCAGGGATGAATCCTACTTGATCATGGTGCACAATTTTTTTGATGTGCCTTTGTATCCGAGTGGCCAGAATTTTATTGAGGATTTTTGCATCTAGGTTCATTAGAGATATTGGTCTGTAGTTTTCTTTCTTTGAAGTGTCTTTGTCTGGTTTAGGTATCAGGGTGATGTTGGCCTCGTAGAATGAATTTGGAAGTTCTCCCTCTTTTTCTATTTCCCGAAGTAGCTTGAAAAGTATTGGTATTAGTTCCTCTTTAAAGGTTTTGTAAAACTCTGCTGTATACCCATCCGGTCCTGGGCTTTTCTTAGTTGGTAGTCTTTTGATGGTTTCTTCTATTTCCTCAATTGATATTGGTCTGTTTAGGTTGTCTATATCCTCCTGACTCAATCTGGGCAGATCATATGACTTAAGAAATTTATCTATGCCTTCACTATCTTCTAATTTATTGGAGTATAAGGATTCAAAATAATTTTTGATTATCTTCTGTATTTCTGAAGTGTCTGTTGTGATATTGCCTCTTTCATCCCGTATGTTAGTGATTTGAGTTCTCTCTCTTCTTCTCTTCGCTAGCATGGCTAAGGGTCTGTCGATTTTGTTTATTTTTTCAAAGAACCAACTTTTAGTTTTGTCAATTTTTTCAATTGTTTCTTTTGTTTCGATTTCATTGATTTCAGCTCTGATTTTAATTATTTCTTGCCTTCTACTTCTTTTGCTGTTGTTTTGCTCTTCTTTTTCTAGGATTTTGAGATGAAGTATGAGATCATTTATTTGTTGGTTTTTTCTTTTTTTAAGGAATGAACTCCAAGCAATGAATTTTCCTCTTAGAACTGCTTTCAATGTGTCCCATAGATTCCGATATGTTGTGTCTGTGTTTTCATTAATCTCTAAGAATTTTTTAATTTCCTCCTTGATGTCTTCTATAACCCATTGATCATTCAGTAACCTATTGTTCATTCTCCAAGTGATATATTCTTTTTCCTTCCTTCTTTTATCGTTGATTTTCAGTTCCATTCCATTATGATCAGATAGGATGCATGGTATTATCTCTACTCCTTTGTATTGTCTAAGAGTTTCCCTATGACATAATATATGATCTATTTTTGAGAAGGATCCATGTGCTGCTGAGAAAAAAGTGTAACTGTTTGATGTTGGGTGGTATATTCTATATATGTCAATTAAGTCTAGGTTATTAATTGTGTTATTGAGTTCTATAGTTTCCTTATTCAACTTTTGTTTGGAAGATCTGTCCAGTGGTGAGAGAGGTGTGTTGAAGTCTCCCATGATTATTGTATGGTGGTCTATTAGACTCTTGAACTTGAGAAGAGTTTGTTTGATGAACATAGCTGCACCATTGTTTGGGGCATATATATTTATGATTGTTATGTCTTGTTGGTGTATGGTTCCCTTGAGCAGTATGTAGTGTCCCTCTTTATCCCTTTTGATTAACTTTGGCTTAAAATCTATTTTATTTGATATGAGTATGGATACTCCTGCTTGTTTCCGAAGTCCATATGAGTGATATGATTTTTCCCAACCTTTCACCTTCAGCCTATGTATGTCTTTTCCTATCAAATGCGTCTCCTGTAGGCAGCATATTGTTGGGTCTTGTTTTGTGATCCATTCTACTAGCCTGTGTCTCTTGATTGGTGAGTTTAAGCCATTAACATTTAGGGTTATTATTGAGATATGGGTTGTTCTTCCAGCCATATTTGTTTATTTATGTTACTAAACATGGTTTGTTTTCCACTTTGATTATTTTCCCCCCTTTAGTGTCCTACCTCCCACTGTTGGTTTTCATTGTTATTTTCCATTTCCTCTTCCTGTAATGTTTTGCCAAGGATGTTTTGAAGAGATGGTTTTCTAGCTGCAAATTCTTTTAACTTTTGTTTATCGTGGAAGGTTTTAATTTCATCTTCCATCCTGAAGCTTAATTTCGCTGGAAACACAATTCTTGGTTGGAACCCATTTTCTTTCAGTGTTTGAAATATGTTATTCCAGGATCTTCTAGCTTTCAGAGTCTGTGTTGAAAGATCAGCTGTTATCCTGATTGGCTTACCCCTAAATGTGATCTGCTTCCTTTCTCTTGTAGCTTTTAAAATTCTCTCCTTGTTCTGTATGTTGGGCATCTTCATTATAATGTGTCTAGGTGTGGGTCTCTTATGATTTTGCACATTCGGCGTCCTGTAGGCTTCTAGGATTTGGGGTTCTGTCTCATTCTTCAAGTCTGGGAAGTTTTCTCGAATTATTTCATTGAATAGATTGCTCATTCCTTTGGTTTGAAACTCTGTTCTTTCCTGTATCCCAATGACTCTTAAATTTGGTCTCTTGATGTTATCCCATATTTCTTGGATGTTCTGCTCATGGTTTCTTAACAGTCTTGCTGAGCTGTCTATGTTCTTTTCAAGTTGAAATACTTTATCTTCATTGTCTGATGTTCTGTCTTCTAAGTGTTCTACTCTGCTGGTAGTATTCTCAATTGAGTTTTTAAGTTGGCTTATTGCTTCCTGCATTTCTAGGATTTCTGTTTGTTTGTTTTTTATAACCTCTATTTCCCTGTATAGTTGATCTTTTGCTTCTTGGATTTGTTTATGTAATTCATTGTTGAAGTGATCTTTCATTGTCTGATTTTGCTGTCTGATGTCTTCCTTGAGACTCCAGATCATCTGAAGCATGTATATCCTGAATTCTTTATCTGACATTCCATCAGCTGCAGCTATTACCTCTTCTAAAGTTGAGTTGACCTGCAATGCTTGTGGTCCTTTCTTTCCTTGTCTCTTCATACTGTTCGCGTTCCTTTCTTCTTGGTGAAACTGTTGTGCTATTGAATTTTCCCCCTATATATTTATACTGGTCTTGTATAGTTGCAAAGTCTCCCTCGCAGGCACGGGCGGCGGCTCTGCCCCTCCGCCAATTGGGGCAATGTGCCTACCACGCCGGCAGGCCGCTGGGCCTGCTCTGCCAGTCGGTAGCAGGTCCGCCGTCCTTGCAGGCGCGGGCGGCGGCTCTGTCCCTCTGCGGGCCGCTAGGCTTGTTCTGTCGGTGGTCGCCGTTCTGCCTACTTTGCAGGCGCAGGCAGCGGCACTGCCCCTCTGCAGGCCTCTGGGGCTGTACTGCCAGTGGGTCGCAGGTCCGCCTACTTTGCAGGCGTGGGGGGGGGGGGCGGCTCTACCCTTCCTCAGGCCACTGGGCCTGTTCTGTCTCTCGGTTGCAGGTCTGACCTGTTCTGATGGTGGTCTCAGTTCCGATTACCTTGCAGGCGCGGGGGGGAGGGGGCGGCTCTGCCTCTCAGCAGGCCGCTGCTCCTCTTCTGCCGGTGGGTCGCAGGCCCGCCTACCTTGCAGGAGTGATTGGAAGCTCTGTCCCGCCGCGGGCCACTGGGCCTTTTCTGTCGGTGGTCACCCTTCCCCTACCTGGCAGGCGAGGGGGGTGGGGGGCAGCTCTGCCCCTCAGCAGGCCGCTGGGCCTGCTCTGTGTTTGGTCCCAGTTCCCTCTACTATGCCGGCGCAGGGGGAGGGGGCGGCTCAGCCTCTCAGCAGGCGGCTGCTCCTCTTCTGCCGGTGGGTCGCAGGCCCGCCTACCTTGCAGGAGTGATTGGAAGCTCTGTCCCGCCGCGGGCCACTGGGCCTTTTCTGTCTGTGGTCACCCTTCCCCTACCTGGCAGGCGAGGGGGGTGGGGGGCGGCTCTGCCCCTCAGCAGGCCGCTGGGCCCGCTCTGTGTTTGGTCCCAGTTCCCTCTACTATGCCGGCGCAGGGGGAGGGGGCGGCTCAGCCTCTCAGCAGGCGGCTGCTCCTCTTCTGCCAGTGGGTCGCAGGCCCGCCTACCTTGCAGGAGTGATTGGAAGCTCTGTCCCGCCGCGGGCCACTGGGCCTTTTCTGTCGGTGGTCACCCTTCCCCTACCTGGCAGGCGAGGGGGGTGGGGGGCGGCTCTGCCCCTCAGCAGGCCGCTGGGCCTGCTCTGTGATTGGTCCCAGTTCCGTCTACTATGCCAGTGCAGGGGGAGGGGGCGGCTCAGCCTCTCAGCAGGCGGCTGCTCCTCTTCTGCCAGTGGGTCGCAGGCCCGCCTACCTTGCAGGAGTGATTGGAAGCTCTGTCCCGCCCTGGGCCACTGGGCCTTTTCTGTCGGTGGTCACCCTTCCCCTACCTGGCAGGCGAGGGGGGTGGGGGGCGGCTCTGCCCCTCAGCAGGCTGCTGGGCCTGCTCTGTGTTTGGTCCCAGTTCTCTCTACTATGCCGGCGCAGGGGGAGGGGGCGGCTCAGCCTCTCAGCAGGCGACTGTTCCTCTTCTGCCAGTGGGTCGCAGGCCCGCCTACCTTGCAGGAGTGATTGGAAGCTCTGTCCCGCCCTGGGCCACTGGGCCTTTTCTGTCGGTGGTCACCCTTCCCCTACCTGGCAGGCGAGGGGGGTGGGGGGCGGCTCTGCCCCTCAGCAGGCCGCTGGGCCTGCTCTGTCTTTGGTCCCAGTTCCCTCTACTATGCTGGCGCAGGGGGAGGGGGCGGCTCAGCCTCTCAGCAGGCGGCTGCTCCTCTTCTGCCGGTGGGTCGCAGGCCCGCCTACCTTGCAGGAGTGATTGGAAGCTCTGTCCCGCCCTGGGCCACTGGGCCTTTTCTGTCGGTGGTCACCCTTCCCCTACCTGGCAGGCGAGGGGGGTGGGGGGCGGCTCTGCCCCTCAGCAGGCTGCTGGGCCTGCTCTGTGTTTGGTCCCAGTTCTCTCTACTATCCCCTTTGTGAGTTTTAAAGCAAAGTTAATGCTAAATGTAAATGACAAATAATTTCAGTTGAGTTTGTGTTAAATTGAGCACTTAATGGAAAAAAAAGAAAATTTGTTCTAAAAATGACTTGTAGTGAAGTTTTTTTCAGCCATTTACATTAACTTTAAAAAAAAATGATTTTTTTCTTCCAAACTCCTGTGTGTGTGTGTGTGTGTGTGTGTGTGTGTGTTGGGAGAGTTGCAGAAAGAGCCGAGAAAAGGGCCTATGATGCAAAATGAAAGAAAGGGGGGTAACATTATGACATAGTCTAATATGTCATAGGCATTATGCTGCACATTCTTTCCAGTTATTTAACTAGTGACAGCTCCAAACCTACGCTTTTGTCCTTTGCTGTCTGATGCTGGGAAATGAGAGCACATGTAGGAGAACGGAGAGGATGAAGAAACAATTCTTCCAATTGCCTTTCTCTTCCTGCAAGTGTGGTCTTAAAAGTAGACAGTTTGTTCAGGTTTCCATTTTTTTCCTGGGCTTCCAGAACCACCTGTTATTATGTCCCTCAGAAGTGTCAGCAATAGCTAGGCAGTGTCCCCCCATCAACGGCCTGAGCCCCACTGTGTGAGATGTCTCCTCTAATCCTCACATTCTGATAATCCCATTCTTTTTGATTCCATGGACTAGGAATGGTAGCAGTTTTCTCCAGTTCCTGTTTCTGTATTGTTTTTATGTTCCTTTCTCATTTTCTCAGTTCTCAAACACCTTTTAGAATAATTGTTGACATCAGTTCTGTTAAAATGATTGATGAGAGTTTTTCCCTAATTACCTTCTGATTGATGGCAATCTCTATATAAATTATATCCATTTTATAAATTAGCAAAATGAAGTACAAAGGGTTCGGTGACTGCCTATTATATCATAGCTAACCAGAAGTAAAACTAGGATGTAGATCCAGATTTACAAGCACAATCTTTGCTAATATTTCAAGAAGAGTCGGAGACATAAGACAATAGTGAGAAATGTTTTATTGCTAAATAAAAATAAATAATTTAAGAATTAAAGTATAAATATTTTAACCATTTTTTCCTCCATTTCTTTCTTTCTCCATATATACCTATATAGAGATTATTTTTTTTCTCTCTTTTAAATCACCATTTACTGATAGCAAAGGGGTTATTAAAACAAAGGTATGAATCCATAAGGATAAAAGACAATAGTGTGTTGGAAGTACTAACACAACTGTGGAGGTTAGAAAGCAGTTGAACAAGCAGGAACAAATCTAAGCAGAGAAAAGCAAAATAAACCAAAGTCAGTAGTGGGAAAGTCTTAAGGCAGACAAGATTGTGTCTCAAAATGCCAGAAAGATTCAGAAATGGAGGGACCAGGTTTCTTTTCATAAAGTTGGTGCTGAAAACAGCAGGATTTGTTGAAATTCTTACAAGTAGCAGTCAGATGCTAGAGTCCCTTCCCTTCAATTTGTAACTCAGTGGTTACATCTGCCTATAAACCAATAGAAAGATTATCACTTAAAAAAGCAGCCAGGGTTTGGTAAGGCTCATGTCATTAGTGGTCTTAACAAGAGAGTGGTTTGGATGGAAGGATGAGAGCACCTGGGACTTCCAAAGGTTTAGAACTGGGTGATGGGAAGAGTTCTAGAAGATGATGAACATCTGATAGAACAAGCTTTTGGAGGAAAAGAGATTCAGAGAAATGGAACTGGCTGGTCTTCATTAAGAGAGATGGAACTGGCTGGTCTTCATTAAGATAGATTTATTTTCACATGTAAATAAAGCAATAGTTGAAGGAAATTTTATTTGTAACAACTTGAATATTCTCTGTAGAAGGACACAAGGATAAGACAAAATGGGAAGAAAAACCAAGTTTGAATCAGCTATATGTGAATGAAAACAGAAACGCACCCCCAAGATTTTTCTACCACATATTTTGTTATTTTAAACAAATAATGATAACTTAAACTCACATAATATAGGTCACAAATTTGTGGCCCATGTGTCAAACTTAAAATGTATGATTTTAAAAAATTATTTGCCAATGGCATCAAAACAGACATGAAGACCAATGGATTTAGAAGATAGAGACAAATCCCCATAGTACAGTCATCTTATATTAAAAAAAAAATGAACTTCAAAAAAATATTCAAAAAAACCATACCTTGGAGAAAAGATAAACTTTCCAACAAATGGTGTTGAGATTTCCCTATTTAGAGGAATGGAACTAGATCCCTATCTCTCATCCTGTGCAAAAAATCAACTCAAAATGGATCAAAGATCCCAGAATTAAATCAGAAACTCTGTAATTTCTAAAAGGAAACGTAGGCTCAATACTCCAATATATTAGCACGGACACCAACTTCCTGAACAAGACTCCTAAAGCAAAAGAAAGAAAACCAAGAATCAATAAGAGGGATGGCATCAAGTTCAAAAGCTTCTACCCTGGAAGGAAACAAGAGCATGAAGAGAGCCTACAGAACAGGGAATGGGCCTTCTACTACTCCTCAGACAGGGGATTGATATTCAGACTGTATAAAAACTAAAAAAAAAAAAAAAAGACACACACAAAAAGAACCAATCAAATTTATAAATGGGCAAAATAACAAATGAGATACTTCTCAAAAGAAAAAATTCAAATAGCCAAGAAATATATGAAAAAATGATCAATGTGTCTAGCAATCAAGGAAATGCAAATCAAAGCTGCACTAAGATTCTATCTTACTCCAGTCAGAATGGCAATTATCTAGAACACAAATAATAGTAAATGCCAGTGAGGATGTGAGGGGAAAGGTGTATTCATACATTGTTGGTGGAACTGCAAATTAGTATAACCTCTCTGGAAAGCAGTATGGAGAATACTCAAAAAAGTAGGGATGCAAGCTGGGGCTGGGGCTTAGCATTAGAACGCTTGCCTAGCATACATGAGGCCCCGGGTTCAATCCTCAACACCACATAAAAAATAAATAAATAAAATAAAGGTTTTGTGTCCAACTACAAAAAAAAAAAAAAAGTAGGGATGGAACTACCTCATACCCAACTATTCCACTCCTTGGTATATATCCAACAGATCTAAAATCAGCATTCTATAGGGATACAGCCACAGCAATATTTATAACAGCACACTTTACAACAACCAAGGGAACCAAGTTAGATGCCTGTCAATAGATAAATGGATTAAGAAAATGTCATATGTATATACAGCCGAGTTTTACTCATCCATAAAAAAGACTGAAATTATAGCATTTGCTGATAAATGGATGGAACTGGAGAATATCATGCTATGTGAAATAAGCCAGACCCAGGAAGTCAAGAACTGAATTTTTTTCTCTTACATGCAAAACCTAACCCAAAATAAGTGTGTGGGGGGAGTCCCATACAAATAGAAGATTAATGGAGTAAAGGAAGTGGATTGAAGGCAGAGGAGGAGGGACAGGAAAAGGGAAGAACAGCAGAATGAAACTGATCAAACTCCCGTATATACATATATGAAAACGGCACAGTGAATTTCACCTTGATGTATAAATCTATCCTACATTAATTTTTAAAAACTATAATTAAATAGAATACCTGTAGTTAAAAAAAAAAGGGAACAAGGGAGGAAGGAGTGGGGGGCGGGGAGGTCAAGTACTAGATTGAATTGGAGAGGATTATATTCCATGCTTGTATAATTATATGAAAATGAACCCTATTGGGTTATAACTATAATGCACTAATAAAAACTTAAATAATAAAAAAAAATTCCTTGCAACAATTTGAAACTTTGTGTTTGGATTTAGATATGAGGTATCCCACAAAAGCTCCTGTGTGAGACAATGCAAGAATGTTCAGAGGTGAAATGATTAGCTTATGAGAGTTGTAACCTAATCAGTGGATATGTATTAACTGAGAGGTAACTTCAGGCAGGTAGGATGTGGCTGGAGGAGAGAGGTCGCTGGCAGTGTGCCACTGGAGCTGCTTCCTTCTGCCATGCCCTTCCACCATGATGTTCTGCCTCATCTTGGGACCCAAAGCTATGGAGTTGCTGATCATGGACTAAACCTCTGAAACCATGAATTCCACATAAAGTTTTCCGTCTCTAAATTGTTCTTGTCTGACTTTTGGTCACAACAATGCAAAAGCTGACTAAAATATACACTGTACACATTTCATTTTAAAAGTCCATTTAAAGGTTTCTTTCTGAAAGACTAGAAGATACAACAACACAGTTCATACATGTCAGCATGTAGTCAAGTGGCAAGACATTTCTCTAGATGGGATAGGCATTCTCCAGCTCCCATCATTAATATATGTTACCTTTCTGACCTGTGTGGTCATTCAACAGACCTGATAATGTACCTGTCTCTTGAGTATCTCCAAGCTGTGTGTGTGAAATTGAAAAATATATTATCTATGTTTTTCAGAAAAGGAATATAAGGCATCTCAGGATCCCTTTTTCATTGCTATTACTCATAGATTGAAAGCTTCAGATGAAGTGAAATACTCTTTAAAAAATGACTACTAACGGGATGAATGTCTCCAATAGTTTACACTGCACTTGGCAGGATCATCTTAATCCATTGCCATAAACTCATCTGACAAAGTAAAAACCACTGTCATTCATAGATTTCTGCTGGCATCCATTAAAGATCAAGTGCATAAAAGGTGACTGGCCCTTCCAGATTTGCCTACGTATAGTAATTTAGCAAATTCAAGTCTCTGACATAGTGTTTACTTATATGTCAACAATAAAATGCAAATGCAAATAGATGCCACAACTTCATTTATTTGAATAATAGTGATTATAGGAGTATAATCAAATGCTCACTCTATTTTCAAGAAATAACTCTTATTCAGTGATTCATTAATTTGGAATTCATTTCCATCTTGTAGTCCAATGAAACTCAACATTCTGGGAATGACTGATCAAGAATGCTATACAATCACAAGACAAGCATCAACTGAGAAAAGCAATAGTTATATAATTGGAAATTTTTAACTGGTGAAATCACTTCATTCAACTGACTAAAAGTTGACTACCAATGTAGGACTAAAATATGACTATTAAACAGCTTGCACTAGGATGACAGCTCCTTTCCACCCAATGACCTCACATTAATTACAACAAATATTCCTAATATGAAGCTCTCTTGGTCTGTTATTAATTTCTGGCAATGTGAACTCCTTTTTTTGGTGAAACATTTTCTTTTCTAAAGAAATTGCTTCAGTCATCTGAGGAAGCTCATAAGGTTTGGTTTGCTTATGCAGTTTCTCCTCTCTTCTCTTCATAATTTCTTCAAAGTGTTTTTTCTCTTCTAAGTCTTTATCTTTCCGTTTTTTGGCCTCATTCATCGCCTCTTCTTTCCTTCGCAAATTCAGTTCTATCTGCCACTGTTGGAGAGAAAACTTCATTTACATGTAATTTCCGTGAAAAAATTTCAATTTAGCTTCTTAAAATGAAGATACTTATATACATATTTCTTAGTCTTTCCCCCGCCAACCCTCGCAGACAATCCTCAGGAATCTTATACTCTTCTACCGTACTAGGAAAATATACAAACCATCTATTAGAACACATAAAATTCCCACAAAAACAGAATTCCCTCTTAGTATTTTTAACATTTTTAACATTTGAAAGAAGAGATAAAAGGTTTTGGTTTTCTATATCCCAAAGGATTTTACTTTCTTCATCAATATTGATATTTACATGACAGCATGGGTCATAAAATGAAAAATGAAACTAAGCTAATGCAAAACAAACAAAAATATAGGAAAAAATATAAATGGAAGGCAAAAATTGTGATACTATTCCATATGAGATTGAAATGAAGTTAATGGTTGGCAGCAGACCGATTCTAGGGGATTCATCTTAACGATCAGTTAATTCATGCCAATAATAGCATATCTGACATCAGGAGTCCTAGGACTGAGTAATCAGTGTTGGAAGTTATGATGATAAATCAAACATCATCAAGAGAAATTTTTTCCCTATCCTAATACATTTTATCAGGGAATATATAAAAGGATGGTAAACCCCTTTCAGACAAATAAAAGGTTTAGGGAAGAATGACTCAGCATAAAATGTTAGAAATTCCTAAGGACACTACCTACACCCTCAGCTCATGCACATGTACAAATGAGCTAAGGAGCCTCTCAGTTAATTTATAGGTTATTATGTGTATCAGTGCTGTGAATCCTGACTACTATTTGACAACTGAGATGTACAGATAATAATAAGCAGAACCAAACTTTAGAGTCCATAGATATCATTCAGCCTTGCTGAAGGCCTAGAATTCTGTAAAATATCAAAATATTCATAGCAGAATGACATTAAGAGAGGAGGAATGAGAAAGGGGAGAAGTGTGGAATGAATTTGACAAAATAACTCTATATGCTGCATAAGCATACAACACTGAATACACCTTTCTATTTATCTATAAAGCACTAAAGCATTAAAAATGATTAGACAAATAAATAGAAGGAAGACAAGTAGAGGAAGAGGACTAGGGGGAGGGAAAGGAGGCACCAGGACTGAAATGGAGCAAATTAAATTGTATACATGTGTGATTACATCAAACTATTATACTTAACTATAAAGCATTCACTGAATCATTAAAAAATCAAAGCATAATAATATCATCACATACACTTATTACATTATATATCCCAGTTAGGTTTTAATGACATAAGAAACACAAATTATCAGCACTTTCTTTGAGATTGCATCTACACAGTTATTACTCGCATATTTGGTTCCTCAGCAACAATTTTTTTTTTGCAGGAAATATATAGAAAATTGAGGCAAAACATCCAGAACATTCAGGCACAGGCTTAAATTCATGTTTTGTCTACAAGTTCTATGATATTTAAGAGTGACACATAATTCCTTCACATATATTAAACTAAATAATAATCTGTTTAATAACACTACCAATTTATCTTAGAGCACATAAGTAGTGGTTGGTTTAATATATTTTAATATAATATTTTCTATGGATAAAGAACTAATGTACTTTATATGTGGTATACCATGTACCTATCTCATACTTTGCTGTTTACACTGTGAAAAATCAAGAGGATTAATTTTTAAGAACTGTCGGTAAAATCAAAATTTTAGGTTTCCAAAACAGCATGTATAAATGAAGAAATACATATGAAAGCTGCCAAGAAAGGTTACTGTATTACTATTGTCCAAGAGGCCACTCTTCCTCCTTAATTCCTTCCTTAAAACTTGTCATGGCTGGAATTCACAATAATATCAAAATCCTTCATTTTATTAATCCCAGAAAAAATAAAATTAATTTTTGTCTCAGCTGACCATGACTAGTAGATAAATCATTGTAGATAAATCACTGTATTGGGCTGGGGTTGTGGTTCAGTGGTAGAGTGCTCGCCTAGCATGGACAAGGCACTGGGTTCGATCCTCAGCACCACATAAATGTAAAATAAAGATATTGTGTCCACATAAAACTAAAAAATAAATATTATAAAAAATCATTGTATTGTTTTGATTAGAGCATGTCATTTTTATCATACATTATGGTAACTAGGAGGATGCACATATACTTGAAGTTGGTGGGAAATGGAAGCACCAGTTACACCTTTATTCATCCCATGAACTCAGTGATTTGATCATCATGCTGTGGAACACCTGCTTTATACAAGGAACCTTAATATCCACTGATCAATTAGGTATTTCTTATTCCTTGCATTATTACAGTCACTCACAAAAGTCAGTTGGCTTGTAGGTACAATTATATCTGTAGGTTCAGGAATGTGTTTTTGTTTCTTGTCAATATTACAGATCCCATCCTCTGGCCTCCAATCCTGGTAGAGACTATACACAAAGAACTTGAGGTGCCATGAAGAAAGGAAAAGGAAAGTAGATTTGGAGTCCAGAGATCTGATTTTGTGTATAGACTTCATCATTTACAAACGTTAAAACTTTGGGCAAGTAACTGAACTGTGAACCACTAATTATTCTTATTGACAGATGTTTTACAAAGTTGTTGTGAGGATCAAACTAATAATTTTTAAAAGTGTGAAATACATCTGGAAGGAAATGATATGTGCATGAATACTTTAATAATATAATATTCAGAGGCACTTCCATTAGCTTTCCCAAATCAAAACTAAAAACTATTATCTATTTTATTAGGCTACATATCAAACAACGTGGATCTCAGAAACTCTCAAGCATAGTTTCAGACAGGATTCCTTTACCCTTCTTTAGTTACAATATAAGCTGGCCAATGGCAGCAATTATCTGAATAATGCATATACAACAAAAAAACAAAGATGACCATTGTCAGAAGCTATTTCCCATCCTCTTTTCTGTCATTATCCTCTGTCTTTTTTTTTTAAATTTTTTAACATGTTGATGGACCTCTATTTATATGTAGTGCTAAGAATTGAACCCAGTGCCTCACACATTCTAGGGAAGTGCTCTACCACTGAGCCACAACCCCAGCCCCTTCTGTCTTATTAAGTAACCCTAAGAACCATTCAAATTTATTATGCATGAAATATATTATATGTTGGCTAGCAAATACTTTATTGTTCAACAGTAGAACCAAATAGTAGCTCTTTTTGTGACTTTAACATATCAATCAGTCTCCAAACTTCAATATTTACATTTATTGCTACAGTGGCTTAAATATTAGCTATGTGGTATATAACTATTCAATGCAACCAATAAATGATATAATCCCTTATTTTTTCCTAAGAGATAACTAAATAGAATGTGAAAAATTAATCTGGTGATATAATCAGAATCTGATAAATATTGAACTACTGGTGATAAAATAATCACATTTTTTATGTTATTGAATTCTTACTGTGTTCAAAGAAAACACAAAAATAATGTCTGTTACTCTAGCTCTACTGCTAAAAATAATGTAGACATAAAATGACAGGAACTAGGTAAGCAATTATCAATTAAATATAGCACAAAAATTAAAGTGTCTTACGTGAATAGCCTTATATTGTCACTGCTTCTTTAACGCATATTAAGAACAAAGTGATTAAAAGTCTTTCTAATTCGTCAAGGGTAAAGAATGGTCACTGAAAATTGAGTCAAAATTTTTTTGTTCTGTTATTAGAATTAAACTGCAGAAGAAATCAGTGTTCAATGTTCAATATTAGATTCTTGTCACAAGAAAGCAGTACTAATTCAGGAAACAGGATTAGGCTAGTATTTCCCAAGTTTCCTTTACCCAGTGAAGGCACTGAGTATAGCATACCTCATGCATCTCACTATGTGGATAGCATAGTGAGATAAAACCCCTGCATCCACCATTCCATTCAGTGACCAATCATGACTCTATTTTAAATGCCACGTACTAATACTTCCTTATCAGGACTACATTTTACAATTCAAAGTGCTTTTGAACACAGCTTTTGCTCCTGGTTTAAGAAAGTCAATCTTACGTGATAGTCAACGATTTTTGCCAAGTTCTTATCTGCCTTGGTGAAGAAATCTGGATATGGAAACATGGGAAGTTCTGAAGGACGTTCCCTTTAAAAGAGCACAAGAACAGAGCCAATGTTAGGGATAGGTATTCTTTCTGCCCAGAAATGAACAGAGTTCTAAATCATAATTCATGACTAAGCACTTGGAGTCTATGTTGTTAACATAAATTGCTTACTCTGTATAGACTACTGGGTTTAGCTTTTAGTTTTTGTGAGCCATCTGAGGTTAGCAAAATGGGCACGCTTGAAGGTACAGCATGAAATACAGAATGAAAACTACACAATAATAAAAAGGCGATCCTTGCCTAGCAGGTATAAACAGTATAGCTGCAGCAAATGAGACGGTGGATATGAAGGGTTTGAGGAAATAGGCAGTAGACTGTGTTCAATGGGAATGAAAGTGTCCATCCCTACACATAGCTCCACAGCCCTGGAAGTTCTGATGAAAGCCTGTGACTAATAATTTGAGCCAAGATATGCTGAAACAATGATGTGATTTCAATAATTCTTTCATGTGCTTCTATTACTAAGGGTGGGTGGAACTGTGGTCATTTGGCAACAGCATGATAAAATGGTTGGAAGCACAAAGCTGGGCTCCAAACTATGGGAGATTTAGTGTCAAATTACCCATATACTGGTGCATTATTAAAATTATTATGCAGGGAAGGTGTGAGTCAAGAAAAAAGTAAACAATAAGATGATGGTAGAGGATGACCTTGAGGGAGAGATAGTGGAAGTAGAGAAAGTAGTAGAAAGAATTAGGGAAGGGCCTAAGGAGACAGAGTTCCTGAGAAATTTCCATATCCAAAACAGTTTGAATTCTTAAATTCTTAGTCTGGAATGTCTGACATTAACTTTTTCCAATTTATTGCTTATACCATTTCAGTGAGCTCTACATTCGTGACTCCCCTCCCTCGTGTTCCTTTGACAGCACCAGATTCTATTGCTCTATAGTGCTCTAAATGCTCCTCAGATTCCTCTATTTATCTTTCATCTCTACTGTCACTTCCCTAGGCTAAATCATCATCTCCCACCTACTCTAAGACCTTCTTTTCTAAAACCCCTGCATCCACCATTCCTTACCTACATTATTCTTGTCTCTACCTAAATTTTTTCTTCTAAAATACAAAATGTATCATGTCAAACTGCTACATCAGACTGTTGGATATCTCCCCATTAAGTTCAGGATTAAGATCACATGTGCTAAGAACACCTAAGGCATGCTACTGTGCATTTGTTAAAGTAGTTAAGCGTAGTTTCTCCAGACTTATTTCTCTCTCTCTTTTTTGCACCCCTAGCACACAGGCTTTCTTGCAGTTGCTGCCATCTACCTTGCTCCTCCTCAGTATCACTTGTTTGCACATGCTGTGGACACTCTCCAATTCCTCTCACCTGCTCTCCATCCATGATCCAGGGCTTGTTAATGAAGGTTCATTCCTCAGCTCTCAGTTCAAGGCCACTACTGTAGCTCTCCATCCATCATGGACCTCTCTTTCATTATGTTTACCTGAGCTATAATTCTGTTTGTCTTGTGCCAGGGTGAATTTTGTGTTCTCCTGACTAGAGTATGGGCCACATGACCGTGGAAACTTTTACCAGTTTGCAGACCACTGTTTCTTCAGTGTGCAACACAGTGCCACCAATCACTCACTGAATGTTGGCCTGTTTGCTTAATGGTAGAGGAAATGTATAACCTATGATAAGCTTCAACCCTCAATTTTTCAAGCCATTACTAACAGTTCATCCCCACAACACTTTGTGTCAGTTGAGTAGTACTGGGTATAGCAAGAGGACCAAGAGATGAGCTCAGAGTGGAGTTGGCTGCAGGAGTTCAAAGGAAAACAACTGAAGTGACAGGTGATCATAGAAAATGGAGCCCTCTCCCAGCCTAAAAAATATTCAGAAATGTTGTGAGAAGAAGATTGAGCTTTTCACTATATTCCAAACAAGGTCTTTTACCATTGTATTAAAACTAAAGAAAAATGTGTATCTAGAAACCTGGGGATTTGATTTGGAGGACATGGAGGAGCTAATGTTGGGGTTAACTATATTCATTTTAATGAAATATGGGCATTTCTAATGTTTAAACAATTATGCCAAATGTTGTAAAAAGATAAATAAGACATAATCTTAAAATCATTTAAAGGTTAAAAGTATTCAAGCAAGTTTCTGAAAATTCCTTTTTGAATAATGTACTCAATTTTTTTAAAAAAATGCAGTAACATAATGTTAAAAAGACCTTTAAAAAGTAAAATTAAATAAATATGAGTATGCATCTGTGATTTCTATTACCTCTGTTGAATTGTTTGTACCAGAAAAGAAAAAGAAATGCATGGATAATTATAATGCAGGAAAATATGAGACATAAGACAGGTAAACATTGAGTTGTATGAACAAACAAATACAAAGGGGTTAAGCACATCGGCTCTGCACTTGGACATATCTTGATGTGAATTTTGGTTCTTCCAATTAGCGGTACATCATCCTTAATGTGGAATAATAACAGTCCCTACCTTATTATGATTTTACAAAGAGATAAGATATAAATCAAACACTAAACAAGTTTTAGATCTCATACTTTATCGTCATCATTATCAACAGCACTCAGAGAAAGAAGCCATAACTTCAGTTGACACTATCAATTATGGGAAAAGGGACTAAGGACGACAATTCTGATGAGCTGTAAATAAGATATAGAATTTTGATAAGTTAAATGGCAAGTCAAAGAAAGAGACTTCCAAAAAGACGGTGTTTATTTTCCCAAAGTTGCTTTAACAACTACAAACTGGGAGGCTTAAAACAACAGAAATTCATTTTCTTACAGTTCTGGAGGCCAAAACTCCTAAATCAAGGTGTTGGCAGGGTTAGAGGCTCCAGAGGCTCTGGAGGAGAATCCATTCCTTGCCTCTCCCTTAGCTTCTGATGGATGTTAGCAATTCTTGGCTTGTGGCTACATGTCCTCATCTCTGTCCCTGCATTTGATTCTTTTTCTTTCTTTGGCTCTGTCCTCTCCTTTTTGGTTTCTTATAAAGATACCTCTTATAAGAACATAGGGATGCCGCCGTTGATTTAAGGCCCACATGATCAAGATGGCCTTGCCATTCACTTCTGCTGTACTAGACTGAGTCCTCTGGGCTATAGGCCCCTAATTTCCCATTTTTTAAAGCATTTACTTAGAAAATGTCCAATTTTAAATACTCCCTCAACCCTTGAAAATGTAAATCTCCTCCCAGAAATGTTTTTCTAAAGGACCTGGAGCCATTCTTTGAAATGTGATTATCAAAGAAAATAGTTCCCATTTCCCAGGTTATTTGACAATCAACAAACACATCTCAAATACCTAATCACAATGACTAGCCTACTCTTTTCGGTTCTCCTACATGTGCCCTACCAGCTCCCCACAGCACTCACAATTCTCTTGCCTTTGCTTTATAGGAGTTGCATTCAATCTCTTTCCCCTACTGCAACAGCCATATGAAAAATCCTGTCTGCCTGTTTAGTTTATCTAGTGCAATTTTCTTGGACCTATATAATCTAGGATGATCTTGTCTTGAGACCCTTACATTTTTATTGATCTTTCTTCCAAATAAGATCACATTCATAAGCATAGGGCATTAAGATTAGGCCTTATCCTTTGGAGAACACAATTCCAGCCCACTACAGATGACAAAGACTCATTTGGGGAAAAAGTTGATGACCGGTGTGGCAGGAATCCAGAATACTTCTAAGGGAAGAGGGAGTGACTCATTTATTCACTCATTCATTTATTTAATACAACATTTATTGCAAGAGGGATGTTAGTATAAGAAAAAAGAAGAAAAAAGAGAACTTTAGCTATGGCTCTCCAGGAATTTGAAGGTCACAAGGAGGGAGGTATAAAAACAGACACCTACAGTACATTGGGAAACTGTTGGAAAACAGTAAAATAAGTTTCTTTGCAGTACAAAGGTGGGTAGATGGCACAACTTAGCAAGAGAGAACTTCCTGAATGGATTATGCATGATTGTCCAAGTTGTAGCAATAGGGTTATGATGAGATTGATAAAAAGACACATTTGGACATGTTCAGTTTCTTTAATATATCAAGGATGAGAAATGTACAGATATTTACCAAAAAAGTGGGGAAGATGACATAGTTCCTTATGTGGAGTTGCGGGTTTTCAAGTCTCCAAAACCCTCCTGAGGGCACACAGGTATGGAAAGAGCATCCAAAGTGAAGAAAACACTGTATCAATTAAACAAACCACAGAACTCCACCAGTTGAAAGACTTGCATTTGAATTAATACAAACCCAGGTATTACACATACGGAACTTCTCAAAAAACACTGGGATTTTCTTTTGTAAATATAAAAAGCCACTTGCAGCAGACCCATGATCCCACAGATAACAATCAATATCAGAGTTAAGAATTATTCCATTAAAAATTGTTTAAAACAGTGGATGATACACTGAAGCAGCTAGGACTTAATGGCCAAAATCTCAGAGACAGAAACGAACCACAGAAAGCAAATAATACCTGTATGATATGCTTCTCCCTAAGGCATTTCCCCACTTATTGTATGGAGTACAAATGGAAAATCCAGGCAGAGTAATTTTTATTAGAAGCAGAGAAGCCAGCAGAGCATTTGGCAATCTCACAGTGTGGGAGAGGCGAAACTTAAGAGTTTGGAGCTGCTAAGGTAGCCCAGACTGAAGTGATCAAACTCAAGAGGAGTGCTACACTCTTTACTAGGTTTCCCCTTGAGGGATTTGGTGGATTATTAACCCATGAAGTCTGAGAAGCCAAGCAAAGGGGTCACTGACAAGTAGAGTGAGATTTTTCAGAAAATTGATGGAAACACAAAATTTGGAGTATAAAATTGGCGAGTCTTTGATAAAACACTTCAGGCTCCATTTGGGAGTCTTGAAAATCTACACCCTGAAGTTACATTTGCTTGACATAGATTGAAATTAAAAGCCATAAAATTTTTGAGTCAGTTCATCCACTGGTTGGACTAAAATGCTCTGAAATCAAGTTACAAAGCAAGAAATGGCACATCCTTTCTGGAGGCATAGAGCGTCAATTAGATTTACAATTTCCATAAACAAGTTTCAAAATTCAATAAATCATGATTAGACACCCCAAATATTATATGGAAGACTCATATATGATTAAAAGTGGGGATTTAAAATAACTATGATACATATATTTAAATAAGCTATAAATGGACAAATTCAACAGAAAACTGGAAGCTATTTTACAAATTCATAGATGAATTCTGTAATTAGAAAAAAAGCAGAAGTGAAAAATTAAATTTAAAATTTAATAACAGATATAATAGCAGGTTGGGAATCGAAAAAAGATAAGTGACTGAAAGAGGGGAAAATAGAAATGTCTAGGCTCAAACAAGCAGACATAGAATATAAAAAGTAGAAAAGATACATGCATGAAAATATTCAAAATAGCATTGTTGTAATAGCAGAAAACTGGAAACAACCCAGACATTTACCAATAGTCAAAGGATAAATTGTTGTTGATTCATTAAATGGAAATTATTTAAAATTGTAAATACATTAAACAATTTTAAATTGTTGAATGAACTTCAGCTAGATGCAGCCATGCAGCATAATTAAAGTCCATACACAATTTATGTAAGAAAACTTGCAGTATAATTTTATTTATAAATATCCAAAACCATATAAAACCACACAATGCAAGATTAAGGATGCAGACATTTGGTTTTAAAAAAAATAAGAAAAACAAAGGAATGATTTACAAGATTTAGAATAGTAGTTCTTTCTGCAATAAAGGAAAAAACAAGTGATTAGGGGAGGATAATGAGAAAGTGTCTAGTTTTAGTCATATTCACTTCATGGCTGGGTGATGGGAATTTTGGTGCTAGTTTTATTTTATCATTAGTTCTCTTGTTATTAAACTTGAAAAGGCACATTACATATTTCTTGTATATATTACACATTTAACAATAAAAAAATATAAGTAAAAAGAACATTTTTGCATAAGTGAATCACATTCTGGAGCATCAGTCTGCCTTGTGGTCTAACCGCCCAGTTACCAAAAACAAAGAGTTACAAAGACACATTCATATGGTAATTTGAGAAATATGGATCACAGGATCTTTAAGGGCAAAATACATGGCTTTTTGACAAAAGCCAAATAGGCTGACCCTATACTGGGCTTGCCACTTGCCTCTGAAGAGGATCAATATTAGTTGCCTAAGGAGTATCTCAGGTGCTATCACCCAAACCATCCCCAAGAATGTGATGAGCTTTTTGCTGGGAGGCTGGTAGCACTGGAGATTTCCCTAGATAAGGTGGCATCCCTGTTCAGCCAGGGCAGTGACAACTGAACTGAGCACCACACTCATCTAGTGATCTAGGTTTCTCCACGAGGGATTTTTGAGTCCATTTTACATAAACATGTTTCATCCTCTTCTCCTTTTCTAGGCTCTTCTTTTTCTGCAGCACCAGGGGCCTCTTCTGTTTCTCCAGATCTGTTTAGTACTATGCCACTGTCCTCTGATTGCCTTTGTCCAGCTTGGCCAGGTTTGGGCTGTGCCTCCCCAGAGAGACAGTGATGGGCAAAGCCCACTAAGTCTTAAGACATCCCTTTTCTCTGGTCCTTTGGGTCCTAGTGAAGGGCTACTTGGGCAGTCCCACCACTTCCATGGTCCCAGTGCAGAGATCACTAACAAACAGCGAGGCCTTTTTTTTTCTCCAAAAAAGTAGATTTTTCTCTTCGCTTAACATTGTTCACTTAATATTACATCACCTTCTATCGTGATGTAGTATTTTCATTACATCATTTTTTTTTCATTTCCTACAGTATTTGCTCATATTTTCCTAATGATTTAGGTTACTAAGAAAAAATAAAAACAGTCCTTTGGCTATCATATATTTCCTTTCCTTAAGCAGACTTTGCATAAACCAAGATGAACTCAAGCTGACCAGCACTATGCCAGGCTCTGAAAACTTCTGAGCATGTCACCTGTCACCGCCAACCGCCCCCCCCAAACTGTTCAGGAAACTCAATTTGTACTTAACAAAAATCAGATCTTAAGTAGCATTGCCTGTTAATTCTTCAGTAGCATTTCCCCCAATTTTGTTTTATTATTCTTAGGAACCATGACGCATTGTGAAAAAAAACTGTTTTCAAGTCCTTAGCGACACACTTGATGATAACTTTAACACTCAGAACCCCACCTACTCAGATTTAATATTTCAAAAATCTTTAAAAGAAGAGTTTAAGCCAAGGGTGGTAGTTCATGTCTTTAATCCCAAGTAACTCAGGAGATTGAGGTAGAGGAATCTCAAATTCAAGGTGAGCCTGAAGAACTTAGCAAGAGAGGAGATTAAAAAGTAGATGATTTTTATGGGTATATTAAGGGAAGATTTTTATCTTAATAAAACAATTTTGTTTTGCATTTGGGAGACCTGATTGATACAAATAGCAAATCATACCTGAGTGTACTTTCATCACTATTTGTATTTTTTGAAACCTAATTATCTTGTTCAAATCATAGCTGGCCATAAAAGAAAAGACTTTTTTTGTACCAAGGATTGAACCTAGGGGTGCTTGGCCACTGAGCCACATCCCCAGACATGTTTCTATATTTTATTTTGAGACAGGTTTCACTAAGTTGCTTAGGGCCTTGCTAAATTGCTGAGGCTGGCTTTGAATTTGCAAACCTCCTGCTTTAGCCTCCCAAACCACTGGGATTACAGGCATGTGCTGTGGCCTGACTGAAGGACAAGATTCAAAGCACAAATGTTTACAAGACAGTTATATGGAATTAACAAAGCTAATACAAATCTCTTTGGCAACTTTTTAAAGGCTGGTTAATAATTTTTTACAATTACTTGTTCCCACATTAACAATATCTTGTAACTAGTTAATTGATCTTTTTTATAAATGTATTTCCTATTTTTAAAAATTTTCACAGATACAGTTCAATCAGTGAGAGTCACTACATTGTCTTTCTCTCACCCCTCCCCTCCAACTTCTATAATTGGGCAGTGATCTCATTTCTGCCTAGCATGAGAAACTGTCAGTCAAAGGAAGACTCTGGGGTCCTTGGGCTTCTGACACTCCCAATGATGATGTCCCAGGGGCTCTGTCTCAGACATCGGCTTCCACAGTTTCAGTCTCAATTTTCTTTGCCAGCCAGACTATTGATCCAGTGGTTTCCATATATAGTTTCTGTTAGAAAGTTTCAGGTATCACTTTCATATTGATTACAGCCTACAGAAGCAATTGAGCTACACATAGTGGTGGATTTTCAAATTTTAATTTGTGTTCTGAGTCAAAATATCCAGTGAACCAGTTCCATTGAAACAAGCCTTTCTGTATTCCCATACATAAAATGTTATAGTCCTGAGCCATGCATAGTCTACTGCTACCTAACATTACGGATTTACCTTCTACTGCAGTTTATCTACAATCTCCTAATTTAATTTATCCATTAGAGTCTGGGGTCTTTTCATTAATTTCTTTGTAGATACTAATCTGTGTGATTATGGCAATAGGATTGTGATGTGATTGATGTCCAAAACTTGTCAGAAGACATAGTAAAGGGATGTTAAGCAGATTTGACACAGAGGAAAAAAGTTAATATGTCTCCCGCAGAGGTGTGGCTCCAGGACCGCCTCAAACTAGCCTGGAGGGATGCGCAGGAGTAAGTGTAGAATTACTGAGAAATGACTTAAGTGAGTAGTAGTATCAAGTGTCCTTCACGGGACAAAATTGAGTGGAGAACAGGGGATTATTTTCATTTAGAATACATTGGATTTTAGAGTCTACTTACACCTATTGGAACTGGTGGCTTTCTGGGCTTGCTGTGTTTCTGTCATCCTGAGAATACTCCCCACCTCCGCTCCCGGGACCACTGCTTTCTATACCCAATAAGCTCCTGTTTCTTGATTTATTTTCTCATTCTGGGGAACACATTCTTAAGATACTTCCTCAGACATAGTGAATAAAAACTAAATGATAAGAAGCCTCATATATTTGAGGATGTCTTTATTCCACTCTAACATTTGATAGATTAGGATATGAATGTATTCAGGAATCATTTGTTAAATGAACTTTGTCCAAATTGAAGAACAGATCATATTTAGATAACTTTTATATGAAAAGTTGTTACCTATATTCCAAACATTATGAACCAAATATACTGAATAACAAGAAATGCCTATAATTCTTTTGAGGATATTGTTTCCCTCAGTGTACTGAGGCAATTGCTCCAATGTATTCTTGCTTCTGGTGCTAATTTTGAGTAGTCCAATACCATCCAGATTCTCAGGCATTTATAGCAGTCTGCTTGTTCTCTCTGGGACTATATTGTTTAAGATATTTATTACTAATTTTCTCAATAGACAGATGCAGAAATCTCAATTAGCAAACCAAATGTGAACTTCTTGCTCACAAAAGTCTGGTGCAGTTTAATAGGAGCTCTCTTCCACCCAAATGTCCACGAACCCAGTTTCTTCTCATGTTGTAATCCCACCATGCCAGTAAGTGGCATTCCAGTTCACTTTGACCAAGGAAGAAAGGTGTGGAGGAGATACACTAATTTTTAACTGTTCTTCTACAGAAATATCATGCCACTTCTGCTCATGGTACTTACCAAAAAGTGCATAATTCTAACGCCAGGTTTCTAAACGTTGGCCATCTTGGTATTTGGGTAGGATGTTGATTTGTCATGGGAACTATCCTGTGCATTGTAAGATATTTAGCAATATTTCTGGCCTCTTTCCCTTATATGTCAGTAACATGCTCCACTGTGACAACCTAAATTGTCTATAAATATTGTCCAGGTCTTCTGGTAGGCAAAATTACCCTATTTGAGAATCACAACTCTGACCTAATGACAAGGAAATATTCTGAATAAATGTATGAAGCATATGAAATATGTTATGATTGCTGGTGGTCTCTGCAACAGGAAGTTTTAAATTTCTCCTTTCCCTAGCTTTGCCATTTTCAAAATAGAAGGTGTAGCAAAAATTTCCACAATGGCTCCCTGTAATTGTCACCTCCTAATATTCATGCCCTCATGTAATTTCATCTCCCGGAGTATGGGCTGGGCAAAAACTTGTATCTAACCCATAGATCAAGGGGATGATGAAATGTCATTTCCACCATTAACTGTGACTTCTGTCTTATTAGCAAACACTTTTTTTTTCTTCCTTAGCATTTATGCTTTGGTAAATCAAGTTGCCATACAGGAAAGGCCCATAGCAAGGGAATGAGGATGGTTTATGGCTGAAAGCCAATAAATCTCCGATGTTCTCTGTTAAACAATTCACAAGGAAATAAATCCTGCCAATCATTTATGAGTGATCTTGGAAGCTGGGTCTTTCACAGATTTTCCTTTAGAGGAGATGCTAACCCTAACCAACATGTTTACTGCCAATACATATGAGACCCCTAGTCAGCGAACCCAGCCAAGCCATGAAACTGTGCGATGATAAATGCATGTCGTTTGTATGTGTCACAACTTGTGGTCATTTCTAACATGGCAATAGGTAATAAATACAAAGCACCTTAGAGTAAATTCATTTTGAGCACTATTCGTGTCCCTTAAATGTGTATTTGTCTATAGTTCTTCAAATTTAAAAAAAATAATAAATAACTCTTTTATCTTTTGTTGTTTTTTGAAATTCCTTTAATTTTAGTAGACCTCTGGAAATGTGCCTCTTGCTTTACTTACTTTCTTGTTCTCATTTCCTTTTTCTTTGTCTTCGATTTTATCTTCTAAACCTTCTGTTGAATTTTTAACTTCTACTATTATGCTTTTAAATTTGTAATAACTCTTTCTTTACTATTCATTTTTTAAACCCTTCATTTTTCAAGGATGAAAAAGGTTTCATTTATTTCTCAGAGGATAATAATTATAGATATTTTTAGACATTTTTTTTTTTCTGTTCCTCTGCTCTGTTTCAGTTTTCTCTGAGTGCTTTTTGTATTTTCTTTATTTGGGCCCTTGTCTATTATATTGGAGTCATTTTGTTCAAATACTTGGTGAGTCTTATTGCTCCATTAATATTTGAACAGCTTTACTAAGGCATAGTTAACATACATAAAATTGTACATCTTTAAAATACGTAAGTTGATAGTTTTTACATATACATATTCATGGAATTATCATCATATTCAAGCAAAATATAGCACCCCCAGCCAATTTCTTCATGTCCCATTTACTACTTGTGTGTGTTTAAGAATAAAATGCTCAAAACACAATTGAAAGCTCTGGCTGGGTTGCTGGGGCATGTTGAAAAATGGCTCTCATTATGGAGTGATTGGGTAGTGATTATATTAGTTACATATTGCTGCATAACAAATTGCTTCATAATTGGCAGCTTAAAGCAACAAACATTTATCTTCTCATATTTTTTTTTTTCTGGGTCAGGAATTTGAGCATGGTTTCTTGTTAGGGTCTCTCACAGAGTAGAAGTTGAAGTGTTTCAGGGACCTCATACTGTGGAGCATCTACTCACAAGTTTATTCACATGGCTACTAGAAGAAAACCTCCTGTCCTTGCCGGTTTATTGGTCAGAGACATCAGTTTCTTTCCACTTGAGCCTTTTCTTAAGGCAGCTCAGCATACCACAATGGTTTAAAAGTTAGAGAGGGTCCTCAAGACAGAAGCCACAGATACTTAGTAAGCTAACCTTGGAAGTGGTTTCTCATCATTTCTGCCATATTCTGTTCATTAGAAACAAAGCATTAAGTTCACATCGCACTTGATTACACAGGTCCTGAGCAAAAAAAAAAAAAAAAAAAGTCAAGGATCATTGGGGGCCTACCACAATAGGGAAGCCATTTCTTGGGCAATCCAAACACCACCATCTATAGGTCTTTTCTGTTGTGCTGGATGCAGATAGACAATCTCCTACCCGGGGTATGTCACTGTGGATCATATGGTGAGGAGAGAAGGGTGAAAGTGGAAGTACCAGGGAATGAAAGTAGAGGCTTTGTTCCCTATGAATTCTTTACCTTTATTCAGCATAACATCCTTGTAGTCTTTGAAAGCTTTTGAAGCAGTAAAATAATATGCTCATGATTCTGTTTCAAAATGATTGCTCTGATAGTTGTACAGATTGAACAAGAAATACTGAGACATGTGGGACCACTTTGGGGACGACCAAAATAGACAGTGGAGGTGAGTATGAAAGATTGGAAGAGGAGTCTTACCAGAGGAACAACTGATTGCCATAGCAACCAGATAGATTTGGGGAAGAGGAAATCGGGAGATGTAAGAGACCCTGCCTTTTTCTTCTTTTTCTGCCAATGAGAGATTTCAATGTTGCTAGTTTAGAGGACTTAATAATATAAACTTTCCACTTCAGGTTAAACTGCCAAGAATGTTTGGATGTGAGTATCCTCTAGTATTTTATTTCAGATGTTCTCAACTAGGAAATTTTTGACACACTGACATTTTCTACAATTGTGAGGTACATTAAAATTATTTATTGTTAACAGTAACTAGAACCAAATTCTGGAAATTATCCACTTTTATAAAATATATTATTCTGGGCTTATCCCCATACTAACACTCTCACTCCCATTTACTATAATAAAGTGCTTGAATGGAATTTGATCAATAGAACTGCAACCATCATGTGGAAAAATGGGGCATTACTCAGAATCTATAATTTCTATGTGGTGATCTTAAGTAATCTAAGGGTCATAGGAACTAGAGTTCAAAGTGGTTTTAAGAACCCACTAGTACTCTTTAAACAGAAATGGGGGTAATGCTTTTCAGATTTCAGAATCCAAAAGCAGGCATCCCTTCCTCTCTATTTTTTGCTCCAAGGCAACACAGGTACCAACACCATAGCCAATGACTGGCAGCACCAAAAGTGATTCCTTTTCCTTCATTCTGTCAACTCTCCTATATTTTTAGTTAGTCTTTTCAGGTTATAAAAAAATTTTTTTAAAGGAAATAGAAAAAAATGATGGGTAGATATTATACTTCATTCTAGAAACGGTGCTTACCACAAGTAAGATTCTATTGAGGGGAAAAGGAAAAATTTGGGAAGATTGGAAGGGCCCTGTTTTCTCAACAGAGGACTAATAATAGCACTTTTCAGAGATCTGAGATCCAGGCAAAATGGATAGGAAAAAAAAAGTTACATCTCAACACAGCTACCTTAGATGAAAGGCTAATAGAGACCAGAACTAAGCTGGGCACTTTGGTTAGCGCTATGCCACCTGCCATCTAAGTAGGAGCTTCAAGTAGCAAGCAAATGTCTACAGAGGGCTGCAAGCACACTGGTAAATCATACCTGTAGGCAAATGTCAGTCCTTCACAGAGCTTATTTTAATACCTGGGAAGTAGAAGAAAACCTTCAAATGATCTCTAAATCACTCAAGGCAAGAAGATTGATACATCACCTCACATGTCCAGGGGAAAACAAACTTTCAAAAGTTATTTGCTGCAGGATTAGAAAGAAGGCACAGAAAACTAGTAAATGGTACACCCAACAGGATATAAAATACAACCTATAAAATAAGAGAAGAAAGTCATGAAAATAGAAAATTCAGGGGGAAAAAAAGATGTGAAATGAGGAAAAGGGCATGAAAACAAAAAGCACCATTGTGACAGATTAATACCTAGTGAAAGCAAGTTTAAAATAAAAACAGAAAAAAACTATGAAAAATAAATCTGTTGGGTGAATTACCAATCTGAGAAGCTTTCCAAAGTTCAGAGAATGATATGAATGAAAAATAAAGAGAGAAGAGTTAACTGAAATGAAATAAGGAGATGCTACTCAGCCTAAATATTATTAATTACAAAAACCTAAAATATAGAATAGAGGTGATATTAAAAGACATGACCTCAGAAAACTTATTGAATTGAAAAATGACCCATTATGTGTCTTGAAATGACTTAATATACCAATTCAAAAAAGAAAAGAATACTCAAAAAAACTTTAAAGACAAAAGCAAAATTCTCTAATTAGTGAGACAGAAAAACAATTAAATGGAAGTAATTATGTAAACATAAGTAAAATCAGCATTGGATCTCTCCTTTTTAATATATAATGGTAAAAAAATATCTTAAAATTTTTCAAATACTTAGAATAAATGCCTTTTCTATGCTTCCTATAAAGTACCCACATTAAGAGATTAAGGATAGAGGTAATTCAAAGATTATTAGTACTTTTAAGTAAAGAAGGAGGAAGAGGAGAGATGTAGTAGTAGTTGTTGTAGTAGTAGTCGCAGTAGTAGAGGTAGTCATAGTAATAACATTGAGAGAAAGCCAGGTACTCTAAGCTCTTCAAGGACAGTGATCTGTGGTTCTAGAAACTAACATCTAGCCAATACTTTTAAAAAGTCTAGAAGTGAATACTGAACTACATCTAAATAGTTGTTTTAATTTGCTACAAAATTGAATAAAACTAGAGTGCTTCTTAAAGATAAAATAATAATAAGAGTTGTTTTCTGAAAATGTGAACATATTTATAAGAGCAAATGAGGATATAAACCTTCTAAATTATTAGAGTCTAAGTTAAAAATGAAAAAAAATATTTTAAGTAGGAAAAATACACAGCAAAAGCAAGGAATCATATAAAACATAACACAGTAAACATAAAAGACAAGATACATATGTTTTTGATAAAATTTTGTTGTTAATTCCATAAAAGGTAACAAACCAAAGTAAATGTAGCTTTATATTAGACTATTGAAATAAAATGAAATAAAACTTAAAAAAGAAAGAATAAAATGATTTGTTAAGAAATTCCAAACATTAAAATATCAGAAGTTGTAATGCTATTTTCAGAAAAAAGAAAACTTTAAGGAAAGATCATTGAACAGTTCAAAGAGGTTAGTTCATATTGACCAATGGTATATTTCATAAATGATATATTCTCCATTGAATATTTCCATATGCATTTTAAATGGCTGAAAGTAAATATGTCAGATTTAACAATCATTTCAAGAAGATGTGATCACAGACAATTTGTACTTTCATGATTCAGAGAATCTCTATGGGCATGATTATATAACAGTATGAAAGTGAATGAAATCATGAGAAGCCATCTATAGAATAAGAGAAACAAAAAATTTAACCCCCTAACTGTGAACTGAGATGGTTATTTCTTAGTTCTTAACATTTCTGTATCATTTAATGTTTAATAACTTTTTTAAAGAAAAGTTCTTTGTTTTCTGAGATTGTTTTCTATCTAATTTGTTCTTCCCTGCAATTATATTATGCAATTTTATGAATTTAATTTCTACCTTTCTCAAGGAAGTTTTTACTTCCTGTTTATATCTACCTTTATAACTACTTGATTGACACCCAAAGTGTTAGTGTATCTAACATTGAACTTCTTTAGTTACATTGTTCATTAATTAATAAATCTGTAAAAAGCACCTGTCATATGCTCAGTTTTGTACCAGATTCTGGGACTACATAGCATATTCTTGCCTTCAGAACCTTCTTCTAACATTGCCTTCAGAACTGCTTCTTTTAATATTTGTTTCTTTTTTGTTGTTCCCTGTTTTGGAAAAATCACGGTCAACTTCTGAATTACCTAGGCTCAACATCTCTGGCATTTATTCATTTAAAGTTTGCTCTGTCTTTTGATTTTCACATCCAACCGAATACCCTCCCGAAGCTGCATTTTCAGTTCCTTTATTTTTTTTCTTTTGCCTTCTCTTCTTCATCTCTGTTATCTACTCTCAGGTTTCATCTATCTCACCTTTACTTTGAAACTGCCTTCTAAAATTATCTTATTATTTCCAAACCTCTTCACTTTTTTTTTTTTTTTTTTGCGCCTCGCTAAACTGTTGAGGTTGGCTTTGAACTTGCAATCCTCCTGCCTCTGCCTCCCGAGCTTCTGAGATTGCAGGAGTGCACCATCGTGCCCAGCCATTTAAACTCTTTAAAGAGCATATGACTTTGACATTTCTGCTTGCTTGGCTTTTTCCCCACTGTGCTTATTTTTTTTCTTTTGTTTTTTTATTAGTTGTTCAAAACATTACATAGTTCTTGACAAATCATATTTCATACATTTGATTCAAGTGGGTTATGAACTCCCATTTTTACCCCATATACAGATTGCAGAATCACATCCGTTACACATCCACGTCTTTACATACTGCCATACTAGTGACTGTTATATTCTGCTGCCTTTCCTATCCTCTACTATCCCCCCTCCCCTCCCCTCCCCTCCCATCTTCTGTCTCTACCCCATCTACTGTAATTCATTTCTCTTTCTGTTTTTTTTCCCTTTCCCCTCACCTCCTCTTATATGTAATTTTGTATAACAATGAGGGTCTCCTTCCATTTCCATGCAATTTCCCTTCTCTCTCCTTTTCCCTCCCACCTCTAGTCCCTGTTTAATGGTGATCTTCTTCTCATGCTCTTCCTCCCTGCTCTGTTCTTAGTTGCTCTCCTTATATCAAAGAAGACATTTGGCATTTTTTTTTAGGGATTGGCTAGCTTCACTTAGCATAATCTGCTCTAATGCCATCCATTTCCCTGCAAATGCCATGATTTTGTCATTTTTTAGTGCTGAGTAATACTCCACTGTGTATAAATGCCACATTTTTTTAATCCATTCATCTATTGAAGGGCATCTAGTTTGGTTCCACAGACTAACTATTGTGAATTGTGATGCTATGAACATCAATGTAGCAGTATCCCTATAGTACGCTCTTTTAAGGTATTTGTGGAATAGTTGGAGAAGGGGAATAGCTGGGTCAAATGGTGGTTCCATTCCCAGCTTTCCAAGGAATCTCCATACTGCTTTCCAAATTGGCTGCACCAATTTGCAGTCCCACCAGCAATGTACAAGTGTACCCTTTTCCCCACATCCTCACCAGCACTTATTGTTGTTTGACTTCATAATGGCTGCCATTCTTACTGAAGTGAGATGGTATCTTAGGGTGGTTTTAATTTGCATTTCTCTGACTGCTAGAGATGGTGAGCATTTTTTCATGTACTTGTTGATTGATTGTATGTCCTCCTCTGAGAAGTATCTGTTCAGGTCCTTGGCCCATTTGTTGATTGGGTTATTTGTTTTCTTATTGTTTAATTTTTTGAGTTCTTTGTATACTCTGGAGATTAGAGCTCTATCTGAATTGTGAGGGGTACATATTTGTTCCCAGGATGTAGGCTCCCTATTTACCTTTCTTATTGTTTCTCTTGCTGAGAAAAAACTTTTTAGTTTGAGTAAGTTCCATTTGTTGATTCTTGTTTTTACCTCTTGTGCTATAGGTGTCCTATTAAGGAATTTGGAGCCGGACCCCACGAGATGTAGATTAGAGCCAACTTTTTCTTCTATCAGACGCAGAGTCTATTGACAGTTCTATCATGCTGTAGTAGAACCTTTGGATTCACCCTCACTCTTCTAGACTTAGCAAAAATTCAGGCAAACCATGAAAATTAGGCAAAAATATTTTTATCAACTATATAACATGAGGACCAACCTACTCGACAGGTTTTCAACCAATTAGAAGAAATGTTAGATGCAAATAAACAAAAGCAACTGTAAGGGCTTCCCAGCATTCCTTGGATGTACCCACACCCACCTGGTAATCAGAGGTGTTCTTGGAGCAGAGACTGCAACATGTTCAACAGAACCCTGAAAATGTGTCTTGGACACACTGCTGGACCCCATTTCCAGTTTTCCTAGGTCCTGTCAGTGCAATAAGTATGAACCTTTTGAGCTAGTTAGTTATGGCTAACTAACTCTCTTGGTTATCCTCACTCACAGAAATGACCTGAAGGAATTCTGAAAGAGTGGAGCTACAGAATCAAAGAACCTAATCTCCTGCATGACCATATCGGATGCCATCTGAGAAAGAATCCTGCACTTGGCTGTCATGGGTCTAAAAATGCATGCTTATTGTGGTAAGCCACTACTAATTTAGGATTTCTTTCTTTAGAATTTGCCCTTCTTTGTTATCCTCCTCTCTGTTTCCTCAGCATCCAGTATCAGCTTTACTAGAGAAGCATTCAGCATATAATCCATGTGTATTTTGTTTGTGCCTTTCTCTCTTTCTTTAAACTCAACACTTCTTTATTTTTGCCATTTAGTTTTTTTTATTGGTTGTTCAAAACATTACAAAACTCTTGACATATCATATTTCATACATTAGATTCAAGTGGGTTATGAACTCCCATTTTTACCCAAATACAGATTGCAGAATCACATTGGTTACACATCCACATTTTTTACATAATGCCATATTAGTAACTATTGTATTCTGTTACCTTTCCTATCCTCTACTATCCCCCCTCCCCTCCCCTCCCATCTTCTCTCTCTACCCCATCTACTGTTATTTCTCTCCTTGTTTTTTTTCCCCCATTCCCCTCATAACCTCTTATATGTAATTTTGTATAACAATGAGGGTCTCCTTCCATTTCCATGCAATTTCCCTTCTCTCTCCCTTTCCCTCCCACCTCATGTCTCTGTTTAATGTTAATCTTTTCCTCCTGCTCTTCCTCCCTGCTCTGTTCTTAGTTGCTCTCGTTATATCAAAGAAGACATTTGGCATTTGTTTTTTAGGGATTGGCTAGCTTCACTTAGCATAATCTGCTCTAGTGCCATCCATTTCCCTGCAAATTCCATGATTTTGTCATTTTTTAGTGCTGCGTAATACTCCATTGTGTATAAATGCCACATTTTTTTTTTATCCATTCATCTATTGAAGGGCATCTGGGTTGGTTCCACAGTCTAGCTATTGTGAATTGTGCTGCTATGAACATTGATGAAACTCAACACTTCTTGACAGAAAGAAAATTCTCTTTTATTTCCAGAACTTAGTTTATATGCCTGAGGCTACTGCCTGAAAATATTCCTTTTAGATATGCCTTTTGCTTTTTACAAATGAATGCTACTTTGTAATATATTTCAATAGCTCTACAACTTAGATGGCCCCCTCATTGCCTAAAAAGGAAAGGTCAGAGTCTCGTTTTGGTTTGCAGGGGCCACCATGTTCCAGACTGAACCTTCGTATTTTAACCTCATCTTTCACTTCTTCCTCATCCAGTGCCTTAAGTTTTTCTAGTCATTGTTTTCAGTAGTATCCCATAATATTTTGCTTTAGTGGTGTTGTTTATACTCCTCCTGTCACATAAAATGACTTTTTTTCTTTTTCTCCATGTTTACATGAAGAATCAAGTACCTTACTGTCAATTAAACATTTCCTAATTTTTTCTAGCAGGAAGTTTTCTTTCCTTTCAAGGAATTGTTATGGCCCTTTACCTTCCTTAGAGCACTTATTGTTTATAATTACTACTTATAACAGGTATTTATGAGAAGCACTTATGCATATTTGGTATTTTAAAAGATCACTTAACCTAGTACGCTTCCAAGTATGTCATCTTTTTGCAATCTCAACAAGAAATATATTTTCTATCTCCTTAGTGTTCATTCAATGGTTTACTTAAAGGAAAACTTGTAACCAAACAAGTGTTAAAATACTGAGAGACTCTCCAATTACTACTGTTGTTGACTCTGGCTAAATAACTCATCATGTTCTAGCAAGGAAAACCATCATAGGTCCTTATTCAGTTGAGATTGCTTTCTTACATGGCACTTCTAAAATAAAGCTGGCTACAGACTTTAAGAAATAACCTGATGCAATCTTTACAATTTTAGTAGAATAACAATTGCTCCTTTTTTCATAAAAATGTTATATATACTTAAAATAAGTCCAATAAAATGTTACATAAATTGATTCCATATCAGTCATTTAGGTAATCAATAAAATATTTATTCATTATTACGTGGGAAAAAGTATTTTTTATCACAAACAACTGATGTAAGTTCGACTCACTGTTTAGTTAATATCTTCCAGCGCCTTAGTTTCACCTCAATAACCCTCTCAGTTTTGAACAGAATAACACAGTATACTTTTATTTGAAGAATCCATCCAGATTGCTTAAATTTCCCTGGGATTGATTTTGCAGCTTCTGAAGTACAGGTAGTATTTTGTTCTGTGTGCACGCAAACAAACCCCGAATTGATTTAAAATGAGCTAGGTCAGTGTAGATCAATTTAGGCCAGGGTGACCCATGAGGAGATGCAAATTAGGATTCTCCAACTGAGACCAAAAATAGATTTCTTCAAATCCTCTCTGAGCAGGAGAGAATTCTTAAAAAGAAAGGCTATAAAAATTCCACTATTCCTACAGCAATATGAGTAAGAGGAAATGGAAGAAAGAGAAAGGAATAAAAGCTATTTAAACCAAAGAATTCCCTAGTATATGGTTTACTCTTTTTGTTCTCTATGTTAATCAGTTTAGGAGTAAAGACACCACAGGAAGAACAAATAAAAGGGTAAACTACTAATGACTTTAAGCCAAATGTGTTTGTCATTCATGATTTTTCTTGCATAAATTGTAAGGGGCAGTCTTCTATTCCAGGTAGAAGCACTGTGTCTGCAAGCACATATACAGTCCTTTCACTGTGTGTGATGCTTCACAGGAAGCTTCCAAATGAAGTGTCTGGGAGACCAAAAGGTAATCTCTAAAGCAACTGCATCAAAAACTAGCTCTATTTGAGCCAGGTTATTATAACATAATAATTACTTCACCGATACCATGAAGATCACTGCTGTGCCTTATTGATAATTTATCTTAGAGGAAGAAAATGATGTTCCAACTTCTTTTGGCCTATTTTCACACAGCACAATGAGTTGTTTCCTATAATCTGTTATCACAGAGTTGTAGATTTCCTATTCTGAGAGCCATGGATACAAGATATCTGACTTTAAATCTCTACCGTTCACCTTTAAAACTCAGTATTAAGATGCTTGTTCAGAAAATATGCAGACATATTTTCAGTTTGGGTGGAACTCAAGAGCCACGCAGTATAAGAATTTTAGCATCTGACACTAGCTAGCTGAGTACAACAGCATGGTAGAGCTTTAATTTCTTCATTTGAGTCTCTCATCTGAGCCATTATTTCCTTTGACTCTGAGCCTTGTTGCTCAATTCTTTTACTATTTCAATTTTTAACAATCCAGTTCTAATTCCAGAGTTGGGTACAGTGGTGCACCTTTGTCATTTTGGCTACTCTGAATGCTTTGGCAGGAGAATTGCAAGTTCAAGGCCAGAATTGCAAGTTCTGGGCAATTCAGTAAGACATTGTCTCAAAATGAAAAAAATAATAAGAAGAAGAAGAAGAATCAAAAAAGGTCTGAGGATGCAGCTCAGTAGTGAAGTGCCTCTGGGTTTAATCCCCTCAGTATTCGGGGGCCAGGGACAGAGAAAGTGAAGAAATAAAGGCCAATGGTCAATGTTATAAAGCACACCACCTTAAGTAGTGTGACATAGATAAGGAATATCACCAGGACTAAAAATAAATTTCAAAATATGAAAAGATCAGTTCACTAAGAATAAAAATGAATCTGAAATGTGTGTGAATCTAAAAACTGTGCTGAGAATATAAAAAGAAAAACTAATGGAACTGAAAACAGACATAGACAAATCCATAATTATATTTGGGTACTTCAACAATTCTCTCTCAGTAATTAATATAACAAGCAGAAAGGAAATCAATAAGGATACAGAAGCCTGAAATAACACTGTTAAATAACTTTATGTGATTAACATTTATAGAACTTTCTGACTAACAACAGTAACAGAACATAAAATATTTTTAAGTACACATGAACTATTTATTTAGTTAGACAAAATTCTGAGTCTTAAATCAAATCATACCAAATCAAAAAAATTAAAAATTTGACAAAGTTGAGGCCATAAAAATACCTAAAGTATAAAAAAAATAGCAGAAAGGTATCTAAATAACAGAAAAATCTCTAAATATTTGGAACTATAGACTTCTAGATAACCCATGGTTCAAAGAGGAAGTCACATGGAAAATTAGAAAATGTTTTAAATAGAAAGAAAATGAAAAAAAAAAAAAAACCATAAAACAAAATTTGGGGCATGCAGTTAAAGCAGTACTTGGAGGAAAGTATATACAGAGAAAGAGTTAACATTAATTATTTATCCTAGAAAAAAATTTTTTAAATCTTCAAACAGTAATCTAAACTTTTGCTTTAAGAACTGGTTAAGAAAAGCAACTTAGGGCTGGGGTTGTGGGTCAGTGGCAGAGTGCTTACCTAGCATGTGTGAGGGATTGGGTTTGATTCTCAACACTGCATAGAAATAAATAAAATAAAGGTCCACTGACAACTAAAGAAAAATTTTTTAAAAAGCAACTTATACCCTAAAGGGAAGCATAATGAATATAGGTGCATAAATGAAATTGAAAGGGGAAAAACAAAAGAGTAAATGAAAACTAAATGCTTGCTCTTTGTAAAGATCAATTCAAAAAAGAGACTATGCAAATGATCAGTATTAGAATAAAAGAACAAACATCATTATAGAACATACATTTAGGAATGAGGGTGACACTCAGCTCAGCCCTCAGCAGTAGAATGTTTGCCTAGCATGTACAAGTCCCTGGGTTCAATCTCCAGCACCTGCCCCCCAAATATTACAATCACGTTCATGCTCATCACTTCAATGATATAGATGTAATGGTCAAGTTCTTTGAAACGCATGAACTATCAATTTGTTCAAGAGGAAATAGGTGCAACAAGACTTCTAAAAGTGTGAAGAAATTTAATTAATATTTAAAATCCTTCCAAAGAAGAGAATATCATGTCCAGTGGATAGAGATTAACTATCCCAAATATTTAAGGAAGAAATAATGCTAATTCTATAGGAACTCTTCCTGAAAGTGACATGTCTCCATTTATACCTGGAGGGCAGTGTTGCCCTGATACATAAACCAGAAAAAGATGTTATGAGGAAAAACTACTGATCATGAGTGAACAGAAACTTTTTAACAAAACAAGAGCAAATCAAATCCAGCAATGCCTAAAAAGGATAATTAATTATGAGCAAGTGGGTTTTATCCCAGCAATGCAGGACTATTTTAGCACCAAAAAAACCCAACCAGTATAATTAACCACTTCATTAGACTAAAAATGAAAAACCTTCACAGGTTTACTTAACAAATGCAGTTAAAAAAAAAAACTCTAAACAAAATTCAATAGAATATTGTTGTTCATTCATGATGAAACAACAACTCTTTAAAAACTAGAAATACAAAGGAACTTCCTAAACTTGATAAAGGGCATCTATGAAACCCTATGGCATGCTTTCTACATGGTGGTGAAAACTGAACGTCTTGCCTCCCCAAATTAGAAACAAAGCAAAGATGTTTGCTCTTACCACTTCTATTTAACATTGAACTGGGGTCGGGAAGGTCTTTGTCAGTGCAATAAATTAAAAATAAAAATAAAAAGTTAAAGGTACAAAGATAAAAAATATTTATTTGTAGTTGATAGATTTACTTGGTGAAAACCACTTGAACTATACAAATGTCAGTTGATCTAATAATAATAAGTAAGTTTAGCCAAGTTACATGATAAAAGGTAAATATACAAAAAACAATTGTAATTGTATATCCAGTAATAAATATTAGAAATTATAATTTAAAAGATTTATAGCAGCAACAAAAAACATGAAATGATTAGATGTAAATCTAACAAAACTGAATAGGGTCTATGTACAGAAAATTATACAACACTGATAAAAGAAACCAAAACTGATCTAAACAAAAGACGAGGCATAACATTGCTCACGAATTGGAGGAATAAATTTTATCAAGAAAATGTCACTACTTTTCAAACTGATCTAGAGATCTAATACAATTCATAAATTCTCAGAATGGTTTCACTATAGCTAAATGGATTATAGAATTTACATGGAAAGGCAATTTAAAGACTTATAGAGTTACAATGTATGAGATGAGAAAATGTGATATTGACATAAAGTAGACAAATAGATCAATGGAATAGAAAAAGATTCCATAAATATACCCACAGGTATACAGTCAATTGTGTTTTTATAAAGGTAAAGATGTAATTACAATAGATAAAGAATAGTCTCTTAAATGATGCTGGGACAATTAATTTTATAATACCTTTCATAATATAAAACCTCATATTAACTCAAAATAGATCCTACATTTAAATATGATGAATTAAAATAAGCTAAAATAATAAACTTCGACAAGAAAATAAGAGAAGCCGGGTGTTGTGGCACACGCCTGTTATTCCAGCGGCTCTAGAGGCTGAGACAGGAGGATCGCCAGTTCGAAGCCAGCCTCAGAAAAAAGTGAGGTGCTAAGCAACTCAGTGAGATCCTGTCTCTAACTAAAGTACAAAAAATAGGGCTGGGGATGTGGCTCAGTGGTCAAGTGCCCCTGAGTTCAATTCCCAGTCTCCTATCCCCCATTGACCACCAAAAAAGAAGAGAAGAGAAAGCAGAAATTTTTTCTGGGTCAGATAAGATTTCTTGGTTACTATAGCAAAAGCATGACTCATTAATTTTTTAAAAATTAAAGAATTGGACTTCATTAAAATTAAAAAAATATTCCTCTGTTAAATATAATGCTAAGATAATTTAAAAATATGACCCAGGCAAGAAGAAAAAATTTGCAAAACATATGTCTGACAAAGAATTTATAAACCTCAAATTTTATTAATAAATTTTTAATTAACAAAAACAATTAAAACAGATCAATGATTTTACAAATGAAGGGTTTTTTTAAAAAAAAAAAAGATGACATATGGATGCAGAATGAATACATGAACTTTGTTTAACATAATTAGTCATTCAGAAAAGGTGATTTAAAACCATGAGATACCACAACTTACCAATAAATGGCTATATGAAACAAACAAAACACCAAATACTGAAAATAACTAATTCTGGCAACTGGAACTCTCATATGTTCCTGGTGGAAAGGCAAAATGGAAACAGCAATTCTGGAAAACAGTTTGGCTGATTGTTTTTTATGAAGCTACACACACATTACCATACAAATTTAAACAGGTGAAATAAAACTCTGTTGATCAAAAACCTTTATGTAAATGTTTTTGGTGACTAATTATAGTCACCAAAACAAACATCTGAAAACCAAATGATCTTGAATTGACATAGAGAGAATTACTTGACATCTGTGGACAATTAAATATTACTCTTCAGTACAAAGAATGGTTACTATTACATGCAACAACATGGGTGATCCTCAAATGCATTATTTTTTAAAAAAGAAGTCACCTGTAATAGAGCTTAGATGCTTTAAGTTAAAGAGGAATGTAAATAAGACTTTCTGATGGAAATAATGGTATGTATTAGAGGGAACTATTCCAACTTGAAAAAAAAGACTACAGATAGATATCAAAGTTACATGATAATAAATAATATAAATTCTAAAGTTTATATGTATATTGATTAGGTAAGGTAAAAAAATAATATATGTATATCTATACATATGACCATTATATTAATATTAATATATCTATATGACTATATAAATGAATAAATAGTGTCTTCACTATAAGTTCTTTGAAGATAAAAATTGTGCTTTTCTGCCTGTTTCATCTAATAAATAAAAGATATTTCTATTAATTATATGTTTAAGGTCCTATGCATGTTCATTTAAATTTTTATTCGTATTTCATCTCGAATGAATCCATGTCTCAACTCTTTATTTGTATTAATTCTCAGGTGTTGCTTAATTATGGGGATTTTGACTGCAGGCTACTTGCAAGTTGTTATTTTTCTTTTTCTCTTCTCCATCTTTTACTTGTTATTCTCCTCTCTCGCTTTCTTTGCTCAACCTTCCCCAGATCTATTATCCTTCCAGGTTGCCCAAGTTTTCTAGTACAAAACAAGACCACATGCTGGCTGTGGGATGCTCCTGAGCTTTAGCAGTATGAGGATATTGCAAATCGATGAGCTAGCAGGAGGCTTATCTCAGTTTCTGGTTTGGGGGTTACATCTGCTGTGTTTCCTAATTTCTGTTTCCTGATATAAGGTGCAGGCTCTGGCAGATTAGTAGTAGCCATCTTCAGCCCCTTGGCAGGAGAGATGAACTGACTAAAAACTGTGCTAGTGTGTCTGCGACCCCACACTTCATGTGGAGTGCATTTATTCCATGATAACCCCATAGAAACTGAACCCATGGAAGTCTCTGGTCATCATTTTGAGCCCCATTCAGTACTTCACTACTTTCCATTTCTTTTCTGGTTTTTATTTATGATTATTTTTTTCTTATTTTTTATATGACTACGAATTTTTAAGTTTAAAAAATATTATTATGTTCCTCCTATGTGTTTGAAGCATTTAGCAGAGATGGAATGCTTGGGGACTTAAAGCATGAATTATTGTGCTAGCTTGGTAAGTAGCTCTGGTATATAAAAGACTCCAGATGATATTTGATAAACTGATATGTAAAAATCATATCTATAATGAAACATTATAAACTGGGTGCAGTGGCGCATGCCTGTAATCCTAGTGGCTCAGGAGGCTGAGACAGGAGGATCATGTATTCAAAGCCAGCCTCAGCAACAGCGAGGCACTAAGCAACTCAGTTGTTGCTAATAAAATACAAAATTGGGCTGCGGATGTAGCTCAGTGCTTGGGTGCCCCTGAGTTCAATCCATGGTATCCACCCCCGCCTCCAAAAAATGAAACATTATAGTTATATTCTATTGAATTCTTTTCTCTTTCTCTTACTTTCAGTATTCTGTAGTGAATTGAATCAAAATGAATGCCTATATTTGGGTAATAAAAAATAATTCTTTAGGATGAAAGATCTTCAGGCATCTTTGAGGAGATAAGACCATTTGATAATATTCACAGAAACTGATCTAGGCACATTTCTTTAGAATCTTGTTATTTTGTTTACATACTTCCCTGTAGCAAATACAGATATTGAAGAGTACACTTTATGCTATTGCCTTAGAAATGTCAACTTTCTACTATTTTCAACTGCATCAGTAGCAATCTTTGCTCCCTGATATTTAGAAAAATACAAGTCCCTTTAGACTATGTGGACCAACTCCTCATTTGCAAGGAAGATGTTAATTTTTTGACCCATCAGCAGAATTGGTGTCTCTCAATGTCAAAAGGCTAACAGAACTTGAAAGATATATAGCACTGGATTTGATCTTGAAAATACAAAATCAAAGTTTTTTTTTTTCAAATCTTAGAAATAACTCCTGCTCTTTGACTTATAGTAGTTAATTTAAAATATTATCAAATCTTGCTTAATGACCTTTGAAATTAGAAATTGAAATTAATTAGTTAAATTATTCTATAATTAAATTGATTCATTAATAAAAATATTAAAATCTCTTTTAGGAAAATTCTAACTCGTAAATGTAGTCCAAATGATAGAGGTAAAAAAAAAATCATAATTTTGCAACCATGATAGCAACACAGGAAATATTAGTCAGGAAGCATCAATGTATATTAAAACTAGGAGAAATGTTTAATGGGAAACAGGAGGTTTAGGTAGTATCAAACTATTTCCTTAAAAATTAATTATTAAAAATGGAATATAGAGTAGCTTTGTAGAGGAAGATTCTACTAGATATTCCCTTAAATAAGTCATGAAAATTAAAATTGCCAATAATAGAACAAACTAATATCATCCCTGATATGACATATTGACAAGGACAGATTGCGTCTGTGCCTTTCTTGTAGAAGATGGATAACCTCAAACTAATCATGATGAAAAATTAAACCCAAGTTGAGATTCATTCTACAAAGTAATTACCTGTAGTCTGTAAAAATGTTAAGAAACACAAAGAAAGGTTGAGTAATGATGCCAAACCAGTGAGACCAAGGAGACAGGACAATCAAATGCAATGTGTGATCCTGAGCTGGATTTTGGACCTACAGAAAATAGCCATAAAAGAATTTTACGACAATTAGAAAAATTTGAGTATGGCTGCAAATTGTGTAGTAGCATTGTATCACTTTTAATTTACTGATTTCAATCATTGATGTATGGTTGTGTAAGAGAATGCTCTTTTGAGATAAAACCCTGAAGTATTTACAGGTAAAAGAGCAAAAATACAATGTCCAAAATTTAATCTCAAATGCTTTAGTAAGGGTGTATATGTGATGGAATATACATATGTGAGTGTGTGTGTGTGTGTGTGTGTGTGTGTGTAGGGAATAAATGAAAAAGCAAATGAAGCAAATGTTAATTTTTGAATCTGGAAAAGGTATATGGGTGTTCTTTTCGCTACTCTTACCACTTTTTCTATATTGAAAATTGTATCAAAACAAAAAAATTATCTCAAAATTACTTGCAGTGAAATGCCAAACATTTATTCCACAAAAATATTTCAGAAGATTCTTACATTTTCTCAAATCACTTAAAAAATCACCTTTAAAGATACTTTGTCACTATAGGCACACACACACACACACAACTACTATTTATATCACATCTGGATATTTATTAGATATCTTAATCCTTGTATGTTTTAAACATATTAAATATATTATTCTTGTTCATATTGCCCTGCTGTTCTCCTGGTCATATTAAAAACCTTTCATTCTAAAGAAAATGTATTATATATGCTCAACAGAATATTACTCAGCCATAAAGAAGAATGAAATTATGGTATTTTCCAGTAAATGGATGGATCTGGAGAATACTAAGTGAAATAAGCCAATCCCAAAAAAACAAAAGCCAAATGTTCTATCTGATATGTGGATGCTAACACATAATGGGAGGTGGAGAATAGCAATTCATTGGATCAGACAAAGGGGAATGAAGGGAAGGGAGGCGGTTAGGCACAGTAGATAGTAGAATGAATCATACATAACTTTCCTAAGTTCATGTATGAATACATGACCAGTGTAACTCCACATCATGTACAAGCATACTCCATGTATGTATAATATGTCAAAATACACTCTACAGTCATGTGTACCTAAAAAGAACAAGTTAAGGAAAAAAAAAAAAAAACTTTTATCCTCATTTGAATTAATTGGCAAAATTCTCCCTCTGGCAGAATCCAGTCACATGAAACTTATTCCTAAGGCCTTGAGCTGACCTTTTGTGTATTGCTAATTCATTAGTAAATATTTTTAATTCTATTTGAAAAACACTCTCCCTTAACTCCACACTCCTGCCCTCCTCCAGACCTGCAGCTGCATCTTGTCCTCCCTAGAGAACTAGTTCCCACAGGGTCATCTGTGTTCCCTTCACTCTAGTCATCCTTTTGTCCCTGAGTCATTCTCACCTGAGGGCCTTTGTGCTTGCTGAGTTATCTGAAATAACTTATCCCCAGGTATTCACATACCTGTCTCTTTGTATCATGCAGGTCTTATCTCAAAAGTCACCTACTCTGAGAGGCCTTTCCTATTCCTCTTTTGCAAAGAAGCTGCACTCTAATTTTCCATCTGATTACTTGAACTTTCTCAGCAGTTTTCACACACTGAACTTGTAGTTATTTGTCTTCCTTATTAAAAGGGTCACAAAAGAAGAGAACTTGCCTGTCCTTCTCAATCTTTATCAGCTAAACACAGTGGCTGGCAAATTTTAGATGCTTAATAAATATTTATCAAATCAGTAAAAAAAATGAACAAATTATTTATGAACGAGTGAAAATGAACAAAAGTTACACAAGAAATAGAGCCTCGCATCGTTATTTCTACTGCATAATACTCTCTGGCTACTCTTTGCTCTCGTCAGCAATTTGGGACTATATTGGTGCTGGCTGAAAAGTCAAGATGCTGAGAAGAGCGAAGGGCAAAATCTTCAAGTCTGGACATGTCATCACAGGGGCAGGCTAAGTCTGGAATATAGACTCATGAGTGCTGCCAGTTTACTCAAAATGCTATTAATGGGTAGACAGTTGCAACGGGAAGAATGCCACACATAAATGTAAGCGGAGACCCAGGAGCCCAGCTCTGCTAGCATATGATGCGACCTTTAAGCTCAAATTTATTCACGTTTGCCACAAAGCATCAGTCAGAAGATTTACAGTTCTCATACTTTTAAACATCATCTTTATTTAACAAGAGAAATTTGATACTCTAATTATGTGAGGGTAAATCATTCCATATTAAAAAATACACGAAGAACTTAACATTTTGAACAAAAAAAAGAAAACTGGGATAATATAAATTACCATAGCATTTGGAAAGACCTGGTATTTAAATATATATATATATATATATCAACAATCTTCAATCTATCTATCTAGCTATCATGAATGTATAAAATTCTACACTTCCAGCACTTCAAACTGCATGTATTTCCAAGGACCTGGAGACAGTAAATCAACAGTGGAGCATGCTAATGTCTACCCTGGCAAGGCTCGCACGGGAAGCCATCCAGAACCTGGGACTGGTATCTCTAAGTCAGTGCAACCTTAAAATAGACAGGTTTTATTGAAGAAAACTGAGCCTATCTAACAAATCACACCAAGCAAAGCAGTACTAAAAGATCTGCAAGGTGGATACAGAGTGAGGAGCCATCCTTACTTTCTGCTACTGGGTTACTGCACTGTCAGATGAATATGCTGATAGACAAAGACAGAGGAAACCAGGTCAAGAAGATCAGCTTGTTTGGAAAGCTTGTTCTGATAAAATATTATATCAGTGAGGCATCAAACTGGAAGCTCCTCAAAGCTGTGGTTATGTCCAGTTTTCTATCTGTCACTGGGACCTTTACCTGACAAAGTTGTCACATTCAACTTCTTAAGCCACTCCATCAGTGTCATCTATGATTGGTGGTTAACATCATATGACAAGGCAGGGTCTGTGAAAGGGTGGCTGACAGCCCAGCCACTTTACAGCCCTGATGTTAAACTGCTTATTATTTCAGCTGGATCCAGTTTCAGAATAGAAGTCTGAATGTATGAGAGTATTATTTTTTTCCCTCAGATTGTATTATTTATTCAATAAAGATTTTAACTTGAACTGTCTATTTAGACCACCATTTCAGTATTTAGGTATATAAATAAGCATTTTGAATTTTAAATTTAAATTTAAAATTTAAAATACTTTAAAATTTTTGTAATTCTAGCTGAGCACAGTGTGGCAACCCACATAACTTGAGAGGCTGCAGAAGAAAGATTCTAAGTTCAAGGCCAGCCTCAGCAACTTAGGGAGAACTTATCTCAAAATAAAAAATTAAAAGGGTTGGGAATGTAGCAAAGTGGCAAAGTGCTCCTGGGTTCAATCCTCAATACAAAGGAAAGTTTGATAATTACGAAAACCTAATGTTTTCATTACTTCTTTTTAACTGAACTAGAAGCTGTAGCCAGTACAAGAGAGACAAGTTCATAAAAAGCAAAAGTTTTGGTATGAAGAAAAAAAAAATTATTATCCTCAGTGAATTTTGCTCATAGAAGATAGATACCCACTAATAAATTAGTAGACTTAATTTATATATATAATATATATGTTTATATACATTAGATATAATGTATATATATATATTATATATAATATGTAGTTCATATAAATGACATAAATCATTTACACTAGCAACAAATAAATAGCAAATAAAACTTTAAAAAATACCAGTTACAAAACAGCAAAACATTTGATTTTTTGCTGTATAAATAACACTAAGGGTCTAAAGATGCAGCTCAGTGGTAGACCACTTGCCTAGCATAAATAACACTAACAAAAAATGGTTAAGGGGCTGGGGTTGTGGCTCAGTGGTAGAGTGCTTGCCTCAGATGTGTGAGGCACTGGATTCAATTCTCAACACCACATATAAATAAATGAATAAAATAAAGGTCCATATAAAATTTTTTTTAAAAAATGGTTAAGACTTTCACACTGAATATTGTTAGAATGTAAAGAACATCTCATTAAACAGAGGACTATACTATGCCCATGAACTAGAAGATTCAAAACTACAAAGATAGTTCTTACTTCAAATTAATTCTCAGATCCAACATCAAAAATCTGATGCTAATATTCTGTGAAAAATAAAATATCCTTAAGATTCCTAAGACAATCTTAAAGTAGAAGGCCAAATATTTTACCACAATATATCATACAATTTAGAAATTAAGGAGGATGATATTAGTAGAATATATAGAACCAGATCAATGGAACTATAGACAATCCAGAAATAGACTCATTTATACACAGTTAATTGATTTGACAAAAATGATCTTGCCATGCAATGAGGAAAGGCTATTCTTTTCCATTTTCAGTAACTAGGGGTGGATTTATTGTGCATCAGTAGGGTAAAACAATTTTGATACCTGTGGAGCACTATTTACAAACTTTCATTCCTTATATTGTGGTTTTAATTATGAAGGTAAGTGTCCAGCCAAATGGTGTTAGGAGTTTTTAATTTATGTTCCTATATTAAAAAAAATGTTTTTTTGAAAGCCAGGGATATATATACACAAGTATGCATACACATATACATACATACGTATAAATGTGTACATTTATACATGTATGTATGTATATATAACAGTTCTCAAAACACTGGACAGCCAACAGTAAAGGACATTCATTCCCTAATATGAGGAAACCAATGAAATCCAACTGTCCAAGCTCACTGTCCATGGAAAAATCATTAAGTTCTGGTGCTTGAAAGGAGAATCCAGTGAGGATTCAACAGGTTACCTGAATTGAGAAGGTGGAGCTGGAGTATAAGGAGGTCAAAGTTTGCAGGGGAAGAAACAGAAAGGTCAGAGCTTTCCAGAGAGAACTCTGGAGAGTACCCAGGGCCCATTCAGTTGAGTACAAATCAGCATGTACATTTGGGGACAGTACCAAAGGCCAGAAAAGAACCTTTAGGAAAAAAATTAGAGAAAACAATACTTGTTATTCACATGGACCCAAAGACAATCCATTTCTAGTCAAAGTGAAAAATTGAATTAAGTGAAATACTTAGGAAGACATTGATTCAGTAATGGAATAAGATTAGCTCTAAGTTAAACTTTCCCTTGGTGCTGCCTAACAAGGCTTAAAACTGAGATCCAAAAGAATCTCTTTCCAACATATCCAAACATCTACCAGAACAAATCTCAAAGACAAGGTAAAATTCTTAATGTCTGAAATCTAGTTTAAAAAAAATCCAGGCATGTGAACAACTAGGAAAATATATTTCATAATGAGAAGGAAAAAAATGTCAAAACTGATCTACTAGAGACATGGGTTATAGAATTACAAACAAGGGTATTAAAATAGTTATTATAACTATTTCCTATATATAAAGATGCTAGAAAAAGACTGAATGTATTACACAGACTCCTACTAGATCATTAAAAAGAATCAAATGGAAGTTTTAGAAATAAAATAGTAAGATGTTTCATATGAAAGACATGTCTGGTATTAATGAGAGAATAATATTTCAAAAGAAAAGATTAGTAAACTTAAAGTTACAGAAATAGAAACTATAAATTGAAACATACAGAGAAAAGAGGACCACTAAAAATAAAAAGAACACAGCATCAGTAGACTGTGGAACAATTTCAAGGAGCTGAATATTCATATGATTGGAATATCTGATTCAGGAGAAATAGGGGAAGAAAAAAAATTGAATAAATAATACACAAATTTCTTCCAAACTTGTTGAAAATCATCAACCTATAGATCCAATAAGTTCAGCAAATTCTAAGCAAGGAGATAATTCAATACATAAAAATAAAGTTGCAGCAAAGCATATCATAATCAAATTACTAAAAAACAAGGTTAAAGAGAAAAGTCTTAAAAGCAACCAGAAGGGATAAAGAGTGTACACAGAGAGAAACAAAGATGACAGCAGATTTCACCTACAGAATGCAAGACAAAATGTCATGCAAGGGAGGACAATGGAACAGCATGTTTAAGTAGAAAGTTAAGCAAGACAAAACACAGTCAACCTAGAGTTGTTTACCCACAGAAGATATTTTTCAGATTTTAAGCTGAAATAAATCCTTTTTCAGTCTTACAAAAATTTAAAGAATTCATCACCAGCAGGCTTGAGTATTTTGCACTACAAGAATACTGAAAGAAATCCTTTAAGGAAAAGGAAATAATATCACAGAAATGTGGATTATACAAAGGAATGATGAGCACCAGAAATGATAGCTACGCGGATAAATGTAAAATATTTTTGTGCTATAATTTAAATCACTTAAGAATATAACTTGCTATTTACAATAAAAATTATAATATATTTTGTGTGAATTATGATCAATGTAGAAATCAAATTTATGTCAAGAATAACACAGAGACCAGAGGAGGAATAGGAATACAATGATTTTATATTTAAGTGAAACATTACACTGGTACTTGAAAATGAACTGTTCAGGTCCTTGGCCCATTTGTTGATTGGGTTATTTGTTACCTTATTGTTTAATTTTTTGAGTTCTTTGTATATTCTGGATATTAGGGCTCTATCTGAAGTGTGAGGGGTAAAAATTTGTTCCCAGGATGTAGGCTCACAGAGGAGGACATACAATCAACCAACAAGTACATGAAAAAATGCTCACCATCTCTAGCAGTCAGAGAAATGCAAATCAAAACCACCCTAAGATACCATCTCACTCCAGTAAGATTGGAGGCCATTATGAAGTCAAACAACAACAAGTGTTGGCGAGGATGTGGGGAAAAGGGTACACTTGTACACTGCTGGTGGGACTGCAAATTGGTAAGGCCAATTTGGAAAGCAGTATGGAGATACCTGGGAAAGCTGGGAATAGATCCACCATTTGACCCAGCTATCGCCCTCCTCGGACTATTCCCTGAGGATCTTAAAAGAGCGTACTATAGGGATACTGCCACATCAATGATCATAGCGGCACAATTCACAATAGCTAGACTGTGGAACCAACCTAGATAGATGCCCTTCAATAGATGAATGGATAAAAAAAATGTGGCATCTATACACAATGGAGTACTAGGCAGCAATAAAAAATGACAAAATCATAGAATTTGCAGGGAAATGGATGGCATTAGAGCAGATTATGCTAAGCGAAACTAGCCAATCCTTAAAAAACAAATGCCAAATGTCTTCTTTGATATAAAGAGAGCAACTAAGAACAGAACAGGGAGGAAGAGCATGAGGAAAAGATTAACATTAAACAAAGATGAGTGGGGGGAGAGAAAGGGAGAGAGAAGGGAAAGCATATGGAAATGGTAGGAGACCCTCAATGTTACACAAAATTACATAGAAGAGGATGTGAGGGGAAAGGGGGGGGGGGAAACAAGGGAGAGAATTGAACAACAGCAGATGAGATAGAGAGGGATGATGGGAGGGGAAGGGAGGGGGGATAGTAGGGGAAAGTAAAGGTAGAAGAATACAACAGTCACTAATATGCCATTATGTAAAAATGTGAGTGTGTAACCGATGTGATTCTGCAATTTGTATTTGGGGTAAAAATGGGAGTTCATAACCCAATTGAGCCAAATGTATGAAAGATGATATATCATGAGCTTTGTAATGTTTTGAACAACCAATAAAAATATATAAAAAGAAAATGAACTGTTACAAGCTAAAGATGTAAACTATAAACCATATAGCAAGAGTATCAATAACAAAACAAACAGCTGCAGTTGATAAATTAACAAAAGAGTTAAAATGAATGATAGAAATACTCAAATAACTAACTAACAATTAATTCAAAAATAAATGCAAAAAGAAAAAAAGAGCAAAGAAAAATGGAGGACAAATATAGTATAATTAAGCCCAATCATACTAATAATTACATAAAATGTATATAGTTTCAATGTCACAATTCAATGGTAAAGATTGCCAGGGTGACTAAAAAAGTGAGAGACCCAAATAGAAGCTGCCTGTAAGAAACACACTCTTAATTATAAATAGATTGAAAGTAGGTCAGAAAGCTATATAGTAATCATATAGCACATTAATATTAATCAAGAATGCTGGAGCAGGGCGTGATGGTACATAACGGAAATTCCAGCGACATGGGAGACTAAGGCAAGAGGATCAAAAGTTCCATACCACCAGTCTCATCAACTTAGGCCCTAAGCAACTTTGCGAGACCCAGTCTCAAAATAAAAATTAAAAAGCTGGGGGTCGGTGAAGTGGTGGTTCTGTGGTTAACCACCTCTGGGTTCAATCCCTGGTATTGAAGAAAAAAAAAAGACGAATGCTAGAGTAGGGTGATCATTTGTGGGAGAAGCTACAGAAAGCCTGCTTGTCGCTTAGGCTTTCTGTAGCTTACAAAACCATCAAGATTGATCCTCAAGTCTGGGCAGAGGCCTGTGTGAGACAGGGGAACCCATGTGAGCTCATCCCTGACACTCTCTCTTCCCTTTCATTATTTACTTTTTTGACTAAAATTGCAGGGAGAAAAATAGCATCACTGACAAGCAGTGATTGCGTTTGTATCTTTAGTCATATCGAACATATTTGGGCTGCTGTTTATCAGTGTATTCACCACTTTTGAGGCAGCATGCTGAGAACAGAAGTTCAAGAAACCATTGTCTCCATGGCCACGTGTAGTTCAGTGGCACTCAATTAAATCTGTGCAAAGCAATCATCCCATATAGGATACCAACCTTTTAGCAGGGTTGTAATCTACATAGAAAATCTAACATAAGCTCTTTCCTTTATTCTGGAGCAAAGAAAGAGGCTATTGTCATGGTTTTTGTTCTGATTAAATTATTTGTTCTTGTTGCTTGTTAGAATGACCTAGTTAGCGATCAAAGGTCATATGAAAGCAAATTTCTTAGTTAGGAAAAAGAAAGGTGCTTTTATTTAGAAAATTCATTTCACAAAAAAAGACCTTTACTTTACAGTCTAAAATAAGAATTTGAAATTGTTAAAATGAAATTGGCTTGTGAGGTTAAAAACTGATTTTTCTCTGGAAATGCTGTTGAGTATATAAAAGCTTTCAGATATTATTTCATTTAACCTTATACAGAGCTCATGTGGCAAACAAAATTATTCCATATTCATGTTAGGAAACTGAGGCTTCAAGAGGACAGATCCATTGATTAAATTCACAAAGATGGTAAGTGACTAAACTACACTGAAATTAAAATCTTTCAGTAAGGAAGTATCACTGTTGCTTTGGATGTTGGTTGCTAATGAATTTAACCTAAACAATTGACCTTTCAGTCAAAATTATATTAAAAATTATTATCTCCTTAGTTTGAAGGAGAGTAAATGAGAAAAATGATGCCTTGTTTAAAATTGATTTTAGTGTCAGAACCAAGATCTATATTTAACTATCACATTGACTATTTGATATTTCCAGACAAGTTGTCCTAATTGAGTTGCTCTGATATCATCCATTAAATTTTATCGAAAGCACTGGAGGAAACATTTTTCATTTTTGTAAAGACTGAAACCATGATTCAGGTTATTGCAAACATGTCCCCTACTCTCAAAATAATATGTTATTTCGAATTATAATTACTTTTTCCCTTTTAGGAATAATTTGAACCTACAGCTTCATTTTAGCCTTACCAATTAATCAATTGGATAGCTTATAGAACATTTGTTATTAGACCAATGATGAAAATACAGAAATAAAATACTATCCAAGTTCTCAAGGGGTTTACAATAATATAGAGTCAAATAAAAGGATAAGTAGATAATAAAGGAAAAGCAACTTTGAACAATGAGAAGTAATAATATTGTAGGCAAAAATAACCAAAACAGTTTTGGCACCATAATGAAAATACAAATAACTGGGACAGAAGCAGACCTCAAAAGAATCAGCAAGCTTTCCTTTATTCTGCAGCGAAGTCAATCAATCAGGCATGGGAGGGCTGCCTTTCTGGGTATAGAAATGGCCCCTGGGCTACAGAAGGAGTGGGTGAATTAATCACTGGAGACTGCGGACATGCTGTTCCAACAGTCAGGGACTGAGTTGTACAGGTTAAAATTTTAACTCAGGAAGACAGTTATAAAGAGTTTAAAATTTCATTGTCACTGGGAAAAGCTCAGAATTTGTCTTCACTGCTTACCTTCCTTCCTCTGGGAACCATTGTTATCTAGAACTTAACTATTCGCTTTTCTCCTTCCAAAATTCATCTGCAATGGGAAAGGCTAAAAGTCCAGGGTCCAGGTTTCAGTTTTCACCTCCTTCCTTCAAGACCCATTGTGGTTGGGAGAGGATAAATGTTTACTTTTGGTGAAGATGTTGGGATGAACACAGGAAGGGATGAAAGTTTGCTTTTTCCCTCAGGGTCCATTCTTACTGGGAAAGGATGTACTGAGAGAGGTTTAATATTTGGCTAATTTCCTGCCCTCCTCTTGAGCCACACTATCCATCCATTTTTCCTGGGAGACTATCTTGTAGGAATATTATTTTCCATAACACTTCAATAAACATAAAGAAAAATTATCAGTATATTATCCACTTAAAAATATCTAAACCATATGGTTTACTCTGAGTGCTACAAGGTTGGAGTTGTAAAGTTCATGAACTCTGAAAATTGCTACTTAAATGGACATTACTCAGGAGACGAGGTACATGAGGGCAATTTTCCCTTGCGTGGAATGGTCTTTTTATCCCTGCAATTATGTCAAAATCCCCCATACTTCTCTACTCAGAACAAAGATACTTTTTCCAGGTTAATATTTCACTTAGTGAACTAAATTATTTGTCCAGTAGTGGAGAACAAATTGACTGGAAGACAGGCAAAAGCAGAAGTGGATAGATCATTTTGAGTCTACTATAGATACTAAAATGAAAACTGATGGTGGCTTGAGCCATAGGAATATAGAGGGTGAGGGTGGAGAGGAATGGGTTGATTGAAGTATATTTTGTAGAGAGAGCTAACAAGAATGCATCTGAATTGAACATAATGCATATATATATATATATATATATATATATATATATATATATATATACACACACACACAAGTTTCTTAGCTTTGAGCAGCAAAGTCCTTCCTTTGTTTTTTTTCCTCATTTTAATCCTTTCATATGGTTTGTATTTGAAGAAGATTTTTTTTCATTTCTGTTAGTAGTTAAGACCATAGAATACTATATATATATATATATATACAGTTTTCCAAATTCCAGAATTTGGAATTTCCTTAAAATGTGAAGAATAAAAACATAGGAAACCCCATTCAGGATCAATATCCATATCCAGAATAGAAAAAATATTGTGAAAAAACAAAATTAATAAAAGATGAAATTAATCTAAAACTTTTAGTGATCATAAAAACCAATATGGAATGTTAAAAACAATAATTTCATTAAGAAGACTAAGATTATTTAAAAGTTAATAAAATTATTCTGCATCTAAAAAAGGAGATTTTATTTTAAATATGGAGAAAAGGGGGGAAGCATAATTTAATCTTAAACATCTTATAAAGACTAAAAGAATTAGTAATAGGTACTTAAAATAGCTATAATTTATTATATAATTTTAACTTTAATACATTTATTATGTGACAAGAATTATTCTAAATACTTAATCATATTCACAAATACAATTTGTTTTAAATAATCTTCAAAAATTAATGTAAAACTTCTTTAAACTAGCAAAACCTAAAAGCATTACATAACACTTGAACAAAATAATATTTTAAAGTAAAGAAAATGAGAAAGAGGATATATTTAATTAACATAAAAATAGAAATATTTTAAGATTGGGAAAACGTAAAATCAAATCCCCAAATAAGATATTTTTAATTAATAATTTAATTTAATTTTTTGTAGTTCTAGGGATCACACCCAGGGTCTCATGCATGCTAGGCAAGCATTCTACCACTGATTCATACTCCCAGGCCCATAGGCTGTTTCTTAAAGCATTTTTTAAAAAGTAATATTACAAAATATTGAGAAATATAGTGTGCTACAAATAAACCAAAAAATGATAATATCATAAAAAGCTGTGTTGGCAGAACTGATAAAATATGAGGTACATTGGAAGGCAAAAACTAAATAAACAAACAAAAAATAAAAATTTAAGGGCTTATAATTGAAATTTTATGATAATAAAAAGTAAAAATTGAAAAAAAATATTTAAAAAGCTATAGCCACTGACTCTTATGTTTCAGAAACTTTCAAATGTAACATGTAGTTCAGTAATCTAAGTAAAAATAAATCATGATCAAGTACAGTATAAACTATTAATACAAAGATAGTTCCAACATTTAAATATTATCAGTTCAATTTATCACAGTAATAGGTTAGAGAAAAATATATCTTGTCCTCAATTGATGAATAAAAACAAATTTTTAAGCCCAAGAACAAATGCATTTTAAAATTCTTATCATACTATGATTTGAGGGATTTTATTTTTAAAACTAAGAAAAATACCCCTGCCCAAAAGCTATAACAGAAAAATGTACTTAGTTATAAAACTTTAGAAGAATATCCTTTTGTTCAGAGAATAATGTAAGGATGCTCATTATCAACATTCTTTTCAAGATTACCCGAATATCCTAGTTTAGAAATAAGCATATAAGTAATATATAAAGTACACATAGAAATACAAGTTAATCTACAAACTATCAAGACTATTAAGAAACTCCAAACTATCAAGACTATTAGGATATTAAAAGCTTTATTGGATATGATATCAATGTATAGTAATCATGAGTATAGCTATGCAGTAACCAGCTTGAATTTTAAAAAGAAATGTATATATAATTTCATCACAGTATAAAAGACAAATAAAATGGAGAGCAGATATTGATATAACAATTATTCCCAATCATCTATAAACCATTATAACCCAAATCAAAATTCCAACAAGATTATTTATAGAGTTTGGTAGATTGATCCTAAAATCTATAAAGAGGAAAAAAAAGGATCAAGAATAGATAAGATTGTGTTGTACATGACAAACTACAGAAGGAGATTTATTATGCCTCATTCAAAGACACAGTATAGAGGCATGATCATTAAATCATTGAGGGATAGGCAAAGAAACAGAAAAACAAGGAACTGAGCAGAGAAACAGGTTAGATGTATTGGTATATGATAGATGTAGTAGTACAAATATGTTGTAAAAGAATAGCTAATGAAATTAAGCTAAGATGATTTATGTTCCATATCGAAAAATAATAAAATTAAATCCTTATTATACTCTGAACAAAAAAAAATATTCCAGATGGGTTAAAGACCAAAATGTAAAAAAAAAAAATGTGGGGGTTTCTCAAGAAAATATAGGAGAATACTTTTAGGATATACAGATAAGAAAGGACTTCTTAAAACAAGATACAAAACCTCAGAGAACTTGAAGGAAATAATACACTAAACTTAAAAATACACATATATGAAAAAAAACAACAGATCATATTTGGGGGAAAATTTAAGGAAACAGTCAAATTCAAATTAAAAACTCAAATTAATTAGAAATAGTTGAACAATACAGTAGAAAAAAATAACACAAAATATGATCAGGTACTCATTGAAGAGGACTTAAAAAGAGAAAGCCTATTCAGAGATTCACAACCATGGTACTAACAAGAGAATGCATATCAAAACATGGTGAAGGAATTTAAATCTCTTTAAACTCAGTTTTGGCAAAATTTAGGATGAGCAGGAATTTCTGCACATTGCCCTTCAAATTACATGACCACTTTTGAGAACAATTTGACAGTAGCTAGTAAAGCCCCATATGCACGCTTCTATGACTCAATTCTTCCAGGCACCACATCCTGGGAAGCCCTTACTCATGTTCGAAAGAAAAATGAACTAGACTATTCACTGTAACACTGGTTGGAATTGAAAAATAAAAGATTTGGAACTACCTAATTGTCCCTTTGTAGCAGGATTATTTGAAGTCTCATCATACAATTATATACTACATGGCAGTTAAAATGAGTGACCAAGAACTATAACTATCAATATATGTTGCTCTAAAATATACAATGTTGACAAAAAAACAATTGCTAAATTAGTGTATTTAAAAAACACAATGCTATAAAAAAGGGTGCCTTAATATAAAAATACAGGTGTAGTAGAAAAAAATTAGTAAAAGTTAAAACATGGCAACAAAGAGAGTAAATTGTTTATTGACACATTGTATCTAAAATATATAGACCTGTAGACATGAATGATATCCCCAAGTTTTAGACTAGTGATCACTTATCGATAGGGACAAGAGGGAAATGGAAGTCAGTTTATGCATATATGTGTATATATTTGCTACAATGGAGACAAAGAGATAAAAGAGAATATGAGCAAAGTGAAAGAAATAAGGGAATTGCTCTGGGCATATGGGTGTCTAGATCTCTCACTGATACACAGCCTACACCACGTCTGTAAGAAATACTCATGTATTCTTTCACTCTGACCCATTTCAATAAATGCTGGGTATTTTAAAGGAGGGCCTTCTCTGATGTTATAGACCTGAGTTTTATGAACAATCCTCTTACTTAGCTGCAGATGAAGTGGACTCCCCCCTGAGAGGGCAGACAGCACTCCAACATTCCGCTCAAAGGAATGGTCGCCCCTGGATTCTTCAAAAGAGAACCTTTTTATACAATGCATCCTTAGTCCATGGTTGTTGACTAAATGCAACTAAACCTGGTGTTGAGATAACCTTTGGGAATTCCTTCATGGGTAACCAGTGGCTCAGTGGTACTGGTAGTATCAGTATTCACTATTATTGCACACTCTTTGGAAACTCGTGTGAATCTGAGACAGAAACACAATGACTTCCACACTGCTTTGAATTTAACAAACATACATTTAAGTATAAATAAATGTTGAGGTATTTATTTAACAAATGCTATCAGTAATTATCATTAGGAAGCAGATAATGACAGTTGCTTTTTCTCCTTTCTTTTCTACATTTTCTATTTTCTAATTTTTTTCACAATATACCACATATTACTACATGTTCAAAATTTTTTTCTTGTTAAACATACAATGCAGGTATTTTCTTGAGATGGGGAAATATGTGTAAAGACTAAGCACAAATTTGCACTCAGAGACATTTATACTTAGTGAACAATGGAGCAGAAGTTTAATAAAATAAATACAAACCTTGGCTTGTCAAGCCAAAATACTGAGTATTTACAGACAAGTTGGAACTATGTGTGTGCGATATGTTCACAGCTTTTCCCTTGCCCCAGACAAGAGATATTTAATGGGGAAATATACAAAAATTCTACCTGGATTTCAACACAGTGTAATTTTATTTCCTTTCTTTTTTTTCTGCTTAGTGGTTAGGCTGGTATTCATGTGACAAAATATTTCTTAAGTCTGTTTGGTGGTCATAATTTTAAAACTAGATTTTTATGTACACTAAAAATGGTGTACTATGTCATAATCAAGTGTTTTTCTCATCAGCAATAAGCTCAATAAAGTATCTAAATTATAGTTCTATACTCATAAGGAACATGAAAATTATTTCATCTAAGAATCCATCCATCCATTCATTTCCCCAATATTTATAGAGAGTCCAGGCTCTGAGCTATGTGTAACATGCAAACATGCTTACATGAACCATGGTCTCCTTTCTCAAGGAATTTACTCCTTACAGGAAAAATAAAGCCCAAAACGGAAGGAATTCAACACACGTAGACATGCCTTATCAATTTAAGATGATGCCACAATAATGTAATTTGAGTTATGGTACAGAATAAAAATGACAGAGTCCTTGGAACAAAGAATCATTATTTCATGTTTTTGAAAATTATATATTATTTATGGCTTTGTTATTAGCTTTGTAGCTATTTTTGGACAATCCCTAAATACTTCATATTGATTATGATGATAATAGAATTTAAAGGAAATCTAGTGGCATGTGTTATGGGATGAATAATGTATTTCACAAATGCATATGTTGAAATCCTAAATAAAAAATACCTTAGAATATGAACACATTTTGAAATAGGCTTTTGAAGTGTCATTGAGGTTAAATGAGGTTATATGGGTGGACTTTAATCCAACATGTTTGGCATTTTTATAGGGGGAAAAAATATATATATATATATATATATATATATATATATATATATATATATATATATATATATCATGCAAACATGCTTACATGAATCATGGACTCCTTTCTCAAGGAATTTACTGTCAGCTTAGTACTTTGTGTGAGGAAATATAGGATTATTACAACATATATATATATATTTTTTTCATTCTTCTGGTAGTGGGAATTGAACCTTGGAGCACTTTATCACGGAGCTACATCCCAGTTCTTTTTGAAAATTTGTTTCTTTTTTTTTTGAAATAGAATCTCATTAAGTCACTTAAGATCTCGCTAATTTTCTGCAATTGGCTTCAACCTTATGATTCTCCTGCCTCAGTCATTGGGAGTCATTGGGATTACAGGCATAAGCCTGTAATCATTGGGATTACTCCTGAGTCATTGGGATTACAGGCATGAGCTATTGCACCTGGTTAAAAAGAGAAATTAAGGCACAAAGACAAGAGAAAAAGGTATGCAGGAGGACACAGCAACAAGGTGATCTTGAAAGTTAAGGAGAGGGGCTTCAGGAGAAACCAAATTTGTCATCACCTTAGTCTTGGACTTCTAGCTTCTGGAAACACCAAAATAACAATTTTCTGATATCTAAGTTCCCCAGTATATTATTCTGTCATGATAACTTTAGCAAAATAATATGGTATATAATCATAAAAAATACAGTTCATAGTGAAATTTCCATAAAAATGGATTTGTAATTAACATATAAAATATCATTGTAATAATTCTAGATTTCCTCACCTAAAACACTAAGCTGACAGTGAATTGCCTGAGTAAGCACTGGGATGAACAATGACCAGCACTATCTCAAGTCTGCCAGCATTTTTCCAGATGTCATCTTATTACACTTTTGAATATTCTGATTTTTTTCCTCAATGAACCAAGGGATATATGTTCTTGAGTACTTCCATTTTTATAAAAAAATATTTTTTTCAGTTACCTAACACTTGTATTTTGAAGAAGAGTAATATTTTAATTTTCAGATTGATCAGCTTTTTTAGCACCAGGATGATAACATAGATGGTTTTAGAAATAAGAAATTCACTTATATTGATAGCAATTAAATGTGATAAAAATGGCATATGAAAGCTGGTCTGCCTTTCAGAAAAATAAATTAATTTTACTGGTTGAGCTCCATTTTAAAACTCAGAAAAGTCTCTCAAAGCAAACCTAAGACCTATTTCAGAAATTTAAAAATAAGTAAATAAAACAAACCATTAACACATTTACTGAATATATCCTACTAGTCTAATATTAATACATTTTCTACAGGAGAAAGAAATCAATGGTTTCTACTGGGAACCATGCTTGGTTTTTGGTTTTGCTTATATGGTTGAACTTTGCTTATATGGTTGATAGTCCCCGAACTGTCTTTCAAAATGGATCTTTGTTTTGTTATAACGGTACCTAGAAATAGGGAATGATGTTCTTGTTGGGTGACATCAACCATTATTTAGCAATCATTATTCAAAGGAACAAAGCTAGCTTTGTAAATGGCTTAGTAAAACACTGAGAAAGAATTCAACTTTCTTTGTGTCATTTTGGCTTTTTGCTCAAGTAATTATATTTAATTATTATGTTTTGCCTGTCAAAAAGTTGAAATGTGGAACTATAATATTAACAATAATATTATGTAAACCATTTTGGCTATGTCAATCATACTGTCCCTTGATTGTTATATTAAGTACTACTCTCTTATGGAAAACCAACCTCCAACTATTCAGAAACCCCTACTACCTCCCCACCCCCCGGTTCAATTTCCTAAAACATCTGTATTTCCATTGATAAACTGCTTACAAAAAAAACAACAATTTTATAATGATGATAAAACATTGTCAATTTACTACATCAGCATCCATCAAATGAATTGATTAAATATACATGCTCATTTTGTATAATAGGAATACAATCACTGCAATAAAACACTGTCATGGGATTAATGTCTTGTACTCTGAAAATGTAAGTCTTGCCTTTGGCTTGGTATTTTATGAAGCAGCAGGAGACCATTATCCCATGACAACATTTTATTTCATTGACATCTCAAATATATTCTTAATATCCTTTATATTTATGTTCAGTTTAGAATGAGAGGATTAGAATAGGTATTATTATAGTGGAAAGGCATTCATTATTGCATTCTGAATAGCATTACCATGTGACATGTCTCAGCCATAAGAATCTCTTGGCAAGCATTGCATATTTTATTCTTATGTATTCACAGTAAAACTGACTGTATCTCAGGCTATGAATTTTTCCTGTGTTAATCATCAACATTGACCCAGTTTTGCTGCTGTATGGTTTCCACTTTAATTTATATACTGGTAAAATCAATGTAATCACTCAAATGTTAATGAAATATTAAAAAGAAAAAGTTTTCTAACTTTAAGCCAAAATAATAACCATAAATTTAAATTTTTACTTCCCTTTAAAATAGATTTCTTCCTTTCGTTTTGAAATCACTTTTCTCAGCACTTTTCCACAGTCTGAATACTAAAGATCTGCCTATGCATGTAAAATAGAGATGTGCAATAATTGTCTTTATAACTCAGACCAAAAGCAACACAACTTCATCTGAAATATCTAAGCAACTAAGGCCATTTTTTGGCTTGGATTATCCAGAAAATAACTTCAATTCTCCACTACATTTTGCATGTGTATATATAGAAACAGACACAGGATAAATTATACAAAATAAGATTCTGAGTGTTAAATTTGAAGTGGAAGATAGAATAAGAACTATGAAAATTCATTTGTGGGCATCGATATTGAAAGTCTGTGCAGAAAAGGAAATTAACACAATTTTCAAGATGTTAATATTGTAAGGCAATGTTTTGCGTTTACTGAGCTTTAAAGGTGCCAAAGTTGCCTTGTTTGTGTTAGACCACTGCTGTAATTACATTTCAGCTAGCTAATGAAATGCTAAGCAATGTTTCGTCTGCATTGTTATAGGCAAGTAGAAGTGTTTTGATTAAGAGCAGATGGAGACATTGATTTTTTTTTTTTTTTCATTTTTGCTCTTTCTTCTTGGGTTAGTAAAAAGCCACGGATTGGTATCCTTGGTTAGAACTTAATTAAACTGCCAATGAATTTCTGCTTAGGTCTACACAAGTATGGTAGAACTAGAAATTCCTGAAAAGTTGACTTGTTCCAATATACTACAGCCAACCTATATAGTTTTGTGACTATAATTTTCTTTAAAAATATCCAAGCAAAAAACATAAATAATGCTTTTAATGCCTAAGGTATTATTGGGTTATTATTCTGTTTCTGTCAAAATACATTTAGATATAACCTACACAGAGGTAGGAAACTATTTCACTTTAGTCATTTACCATAGATATTTTTTGTAGACATAATTGATTATAACATAAATATAGAGGTGTTAATAAATAATCTACAACTTAAATTATTGCAGAGTAAATGCATTTTATTAAACAGCTTGGTGAAGAAATACAAAACCATTACCAAAGTAATATAAAGCCCTCCATGCCCCACCTCCAGTCACTAAGCCTTCCCCAAATATAAGCTCTACTTTTCCTCATAACACTATACATTAGTTGTTATACTTTTGAAATTTTACATAAATTTCATTATAAAGTACACAACATTTTGTCTCTTGATCCTTAGATTCAACCATATTTTTAATGTAATTGTAGCCTGTTAATTCTCATTCTATGATATTTAATGACCTTAATACAACTCATTTATTCTAATTGTCTATGGACATTTTAGATTCTTGTTATTGTCCACTTAATAAACTTGTTTTTTTTCTTGATAGTATCTCTGTTTCATTGTGGTTTTTCACTAAGTGTATCACTTACAGAATATAATTGTGCTAGTGTCTGCTAAGGCATTATTGAAGACAAATTCCATTAAAGCCTATAATCAAATGCACTGTCTTCCAAAATAATAAATATGGCACTTTTTTTTCTATGAAGGATTCACTTAAATTCACTTCCACATGTATTAGGCATGTATTATATGGTTTTCAAAATAAAATAATTTTTAATGTATCATTTTTTTCTGCTGAGAGAAAAAATATATATAAAGCTAAATCTGTTCAATTCATAACATTAATACCAGTTCTTTTTCATGTATAATGTCTTGAAATAGTTCCTAATTATTTCTGTATATTTTCCTTCAATTCTCAATAAAATTTAAAGCTTATTTTACATTTTATAGAAATAAAAGTTGGAGATTAATGTTAGGAAGAGCAGTCCACTTTAGTGTCCCTTAAATAAATATCAGTAGAAGAAAAGAAAAACATTTATGTTCTCCATGAAAAAAAAAATGACATCCAGAGATTAATAAAAGAACTACTAGTTCAGTTTTTATGCTCAGCTCCTATTGAAATAGTCTGATGGTGTATTTTTCTTTATCCATTAGGTATATACAAAGCCAATCCTTTTGAGTGACTCACTGTACAAGGGCAAAGAATTTAGAGGTTTTCTCAAAAAAAAAATTGGATGAATGAAAATGATGAGCAATTATGGAATTAAGCTATTGACCATATCTAAGTAGAAAATTTGAAATTTTTTATTTGGCTATTTAAGAGAAGGCATAAGAAGTTTCTTCCATAGTCTTATTTTTTCTTAGGGCCCATCTTATCATTTTTGCAATGAGAACTTTGCTCACTCATTTCCTTTGATAGTGATGGAGACTGTGATTGAAGTAGGGAGTAGGGAACAATATGAAAAAATGATAGAGACACTTCAGGGAAACTTCTATTATAGATTATAAGAATGAGATGTGGAGGATGAAACAAGAAGTGTCAACTAATTATTTCCATCATCCAAGAAAAGTATAGAACAAAATAAAGATTCAGTTTTACTTTCTTTTGTATAATAATAAAGATAATAATAAAAAATAATAAAGATAAATATCGAGCTTTTTCACAAGGGTAGGTGAACCAATATGTCATTTTCTCCAGCAATACTGCCAAGTTAATGAAGAGCTTTATTTTGATTCAAAATAACCACTTTCTTGACTGAAACTTGTTTGACGCTGTAAATTAGAAGATTAGTATATATATTTTGTCCTATGTACCTAGTTAATATGTACTTGCTATTTATTTTTATTACTCATAAATAATTGATAATTATTTGATAAAAATATTTTTAAAATTTAGCACATGATAATCAATCAATGTTATATTAGTAGTCAATCTTAGATATTATATTCCCATGCATAATTAGCTAATCTTTCTTTATGCTATTTCAAATATTGCTTTAAGTATAATGCTATCATCCATTTCTATTCACTGGGGCTTTCTAATTTAACTGATAATGTAAGATTTTCAATGCTAAATTACACTGTTATATGGGTGGATGATAAAATGACTTTTCGAATTATTATTTTATTATAAAGGCAAATACAATATAGGAAAAAACAGAAGTCAGGAAATCAAATACCCATTTTCAGACCTATTGATGAGGAACTGCATATATTTAAACAGAAGCTTGTCTTTGAGCTATAGATATTATATTTAAATTGAAGATTGGCCGCTGGGTTATAGCTATAGATAGAATGCTCTCCCTCTTCCTTCTTTTTTGTGAAATCCCTGGAAATATACAAAATCCTCCTTTAAAAAATTATGCAATATCAGAGCTGGAAAACAAGAAGGGATGTCATGAAATATTTGCCATGTATAGTATTTTGACCATTCCCTGAACTACGGGAAGATGACAGCAGATTAAAATGAAAAACTATGGTACCAAATTGTAGGATTATACTTCCTCAGTAGATAGATATAACACTTGAAAAGAGTAGGCTTTGAAGCAGTCATCTAGATGACCCCTGATTTTTATCCTAGTTCTTTTCTTTTTCCTGTCCACCAAATAATGCCAAGCAATGGAAATAGTCACTATGAGAATTCAGGGTAGAAAAGTGGGGTTGTGATCCAGGATTCTAGTGAAAACTGATAAAAGTTAGCACTCAGAAAAAAAAAGTTAATAATAAAATAAGAAGTCTAGCTCTTGGTGCACAGTATCTAGGAATACTTCCCATTCCTGTCCATGAAACCATAAGAAGCAATATGTACTACACAGACCCAATAACATAGGTAGGATAGCAACTTTTAACCTCAAAGGCAAGCATGAAACCAAGAATCATTAAGTATTTGAGGCAAAGACTATTTCCTCAAAGCAAAATCTAATATCATAGAGAGTGTAACTCAAAGAACTGACCAACTAGAAGTGTATGCCATGTCCATTGAATAAGAACAGTTGTTTATAACAAAGTTCCCATTAAGCAGTTTCCAAAAATATAATATAAATAAATAACCCCCAGAAAGGAATTAATTGCAGCCTTTAAATTAATTTTTAGATACTTATGAGCCTAAATGATATAAGCAGGGAGAAACAAATGAATTTAGCACAGAGTTTGAAAAAGACTTTTTTTTTTTTTCTGGTGTATACATAGTATATACACACCAATTGGTGTCTTCATACATGTACTTTGTATAATAATGATCATCACATTCCACCATCATTAATAACCCCATGCCCCCTCCCTTCCCCTCCAACCCCTCTTCCCTACCTAGAGTTTCTATTCCTTCCATGCTCCCGCTCCCTATCAGTCTCCTTATATCAAAGAAAACATCCGGTATTTGTTTTTTGGGGATTGGCTAACTTCACTTAGCATTATCTTCTCTAACTCCATCTTTTTACCTGCAAATACCATGATTTTATTCTCTTTTATTGCTGAGCAATATTCCATTGTGTATATAAACCACATTTTTTTAATCCATTCATCTATTGAAGGGCTTCTATGTTGGTTCCACAGTTTAGCTATTGTGAATTGTGCTGCTGTAAACATTGATGTGGCTGTGTCCCTATAGTATGCTGTTTTTAAGTCCTTTGGGGAAAAAGACTTTTATAAATAAGTATATAAATAAGAATGAATACTATATTTCACTGCATAATTGTTACCATGACATTAACATATAATTACCATAATTCTGTTCATCTTAATCTTGCACCAAAGACAGTTAAGTAATAATTTTAAAATAATACTGGCACAATTTAAAAAAAAAAAGCTCCACATAATGGCAATACCCCAAATTTTTTGCAAGAAAAAGGAACAAAATTGGCATAAAATCTGTAATGATTATATGGTGAAATGTGGTAAAAAAATGAAATAAGCCTTTAGTTAAATTCTTTGAAAAAGAAACAGAAGGTAGTGCCACGATATATTAAAAGTGCTAAAACAAAACTACCAAAAATTCTATACCCAGAAAAAGAAACTGGCCCTCAAATACTAAGAATAAATAAAGAAAAACAAAGAGAATTTTCCCATGCACACTGTACAGCAAAAAATAAGAAAGGGGCTCCTTCAGACAAAAATGAATAGACACCAGGCAGAAGTGACTCAAATTTACATTAAGTTGCTAAAGGCAACCACACAGGAAAATATAAAAGAAAGTTTAAATGTATTTCTTGTTTTCAGCTTTTTAAAATTCTATCTGATTTTAAAAGTTCTCATAAAGTAATAATTATAAATTTATATTGATGGCTATACAATGGTGAAATTTGATGAAATATTAATGGCTATATATTGATGAAATTTGCAAGACAATAGGAACACAAGAGGGATAATAGAACTATAGGGTGATGAAATTTTCATATACTGTTGAAATCTACTTGGCCCCAATTTGAGCCAAATTTTATAAGTTACTATATTAGTTGTAATACTCAGAGCAATTACTAGAAAATGACTTGAAAAAACAATAAGATAAATGAAATGGGAATTTAAATGGTGTGATAGAAAAGTATTTATTCAACAAAAAAATCACAGTAATAGAGAAAAAGAAAACAAACAAGATGTATATAAAATTGTTAGACAATGGTAGAAATAAGTTTTACCTTATCAGTAATTATATTGAATGTTAATGGATTAAACAATCCAATTTAAGGTACACGCACACATATTGTCACTAATAAGTGAGTGAATCAAGGTTTCAGGGGAAAAGATCAATATACAAAACCCAATTTCATTTATATACATTAACAATGATGTATGTGAAAAAGGAAAATAAGAACATTAAATGAAAAATAAATTAAAGGTATCAGGTATCTGTTATTAATGAAAAACATTTAAGATTCAAAGATACATTTATATTGAAAGTTAAAAGAATAAAGTTACAATTCAAATGATGATAAAAATGAGCAGGACTGTGTATGGTAATATGAAACAAATAGATTTTATAAGAAAAATTCTAGTAAGAAAAAAAGACAATTAATGATAAAAAAAAAAGAAAGTGAAACTAAAGCCAGAAGAAGGAAGGAAACAGGATTAGAGTGTAAATAAATACTGTAGAGAATAGTAAATACAAAATCAGTAGAACCAAAAATTGTTCAGTTGTTTCTATGCAAGGACAACAGAATTGACACTCCTTTAGCTAGAATGATCAGAGAGAGAGAGAGAGAGAGAGAGAGAGAGAGAGAAGGGAGAGAGAGAGAACAAGACAGAGAGAGAAGACTCAGATTTCTAAAATCATGATGAAGGAGGAGACAACAATATTTAACAAAATTAAAAAGTTTTTAGGGAATACTATGTACAATTTTACACCAACAAAATGAATAACCTGAGTGAAATGGACAGATGCTGAGAAACTAAAAACTAGAAAAAGGACAAAAGAAGAAACAGAATATATGAAAAGGCCTATAAAAATTTAAGGTCTATTTTTAAAAATTCTCATTAATGAAAGCACCAAAAGGCTTTACTGGTGAATTCCACCAGACCTTTAAGGAAGAATTAATGTCTTTCATATTTGCTCCACTCAGAAGAGAACACTTCCCAATCTCATTCTGTGAGATCAATATCATTGTGATAGCAAAGCCAGATGAAAAATGACCAACAAGATAAGTAAATATCTGCTACAAATATAGAAACAAACAAACAAAACCCAGGCAAAAACACTAGAAAACCAAATCCAGCAATATGTAAGAAGAATGATATAGTATGACCAAGTGGAATTTATCTCAGGAAGGAAAGGCTGTTTGAACATCTGGAAATTTAATAGTGTATATATCAGTTTAATAGAATAAGGAATAAAAATGACATGTTCATCTCAATAGACAAATAAAACCTCTTTGAAAAAATTCAGCACACTTCATGATAAAAAAAAAATTCTCAACAAAAAATGTGATTCTCAACAAAATCTTCATCCTGATGAATGTCATCCATGAAATGTTCACAGATGGCATCATACTTGATGAAAAACCAAAAGCTTTCTCCTTAAGATCAATGATAAGAAAAGGACATCCACTTTTGTCACTTATATTCAGTATTTTACCGGAGATTCTAGCTTGAGCAATTGGGTAGGGAAAATAAATAAAAGGCATTCAGACTGGAAAACAGAAAGTAAAACGGATTCTGTTTGCAAATAATATATGTAAAAACTCCTAAGGTGTGTGTACACACACACACACAGATACGCACACATATTGTCACTAATAAGTGAGTGAATCAAGGTTTCAGGGGAAAAGATCAATATACAAAACCCAATTTCATTTATATACATTAACAATGAACAATGTGAAAAAGGAAAATAAGAACATTAAATATTCCATACTACCAAAATATTACAACTAGGAAGCAAAGTGCAAAATTATATTCTGAAAAGTACAAAATATCCTTGAGAATTAAAGTCCTAAAATACCCAAAGATACCCCAAGCTCATGGACTAGAACAGTTAGTGTAGTTAAAATGGTAATAATTGGCAAACTGATCTTCATATTCAACACTTGCATACAAATGTTCATACCAGCATTTTTCAAGACCATATAAAAGCCTGATTTTTGTAGAAATCAACAACTTGATTTTAATATATGAAAATTCAGTGGCAAAAGAATATTCAAAAACAAACTTGAAAAAGAATTAAAAAGTTGGAAGACTTCAGACTTCTCCAATTTCTAACTGTGGTATTGACATAAACATAAATCTGTGGATCAATGGAATAGAACTGTAGGCCCATAAATAATCCACCCATTTATGAGACATTGATTTCAACAAATATATCAAGACAATTCAATGGAGTAAACAATAGTCTTTTCAATAAATGGTATTGGGACAACTTGATATCTATAAGAAGAATGATGTGCACATTTACCTCATAGCATATAAAGAAATTAACTAAGCTAGGTCAAAGAATATGGTGTATAAGACAAATATGTAGAAGAAAATTCTCAGAACAAAAATAAAGGAATTAGGCAAAAGTTTCTTAGATACAATACAAAAAGCACAAGTAACCAAAGAAAAATAAGTAAACTGAACTTCATCAAAATGAAATTTTGAACTTCATACACTATCAAAAAAGTGAAAAATCCACCAATGGATGGAAATTCAGGGTAGGGGACATGAATACACAATACACAAAGAGCTTTTATGACTCAACAATAACAAAAAGCCCAACTGAAAAGTGGGCAAATAATTTGAATATTTTTTTCAATACATATCTTTTTTGAAGGTGTTTCTTCAAAGAAGGTATACAAATGGGCAATACAACATATAAAATGTTCAACACTATCTGTCATTAAGGAAATGTATACAAAAACACAATGAGAGCTTTCACATATTCTAGCATGACTCTATTTAGAAAGAGTAACAACATTTGACATATATGTGACAAACTGTAATTCTCACACATTGCTGAGGAGAATGTAAAATGATGCAGCTCCTTTGAAACATTGTAATAGTTCCACAAAATGTTGAATATGGAGTTTCCATGTGACCCAGAAATCCTAAGTACATACCCAGGAAAATGAAAATATATGTTCACAAAAACGTGCAAATGTTCATACCAGCCTTATTTAAAATAGCCCCAAGTAGAAACAATCCAAAAGCTCATCTACTGATAAACGAATAAACAAAGCAGTCTATCCATACAATGATATATTATTCAACTACTTAAATGAAGTACTGATACATGACAACTACTGAATAACCTTGAAAATGACCTAAGTAAAAAATGACACATACAAAAATACAAATATATATTTATATAAAATATCAAGAATAGTAACCTCCATAAGGAAAGTAGATGAATCATTACCAGGAATTAGGGGAAGAGATAAACGAGAAGTGTCTACTAAAGGGTACAGATTTTATTGGAGAATAACCAAATTATTCTGGAATTAGAAAGCGGTAAAGATTACACAACTTTGTTATTATACTTAAAAATCCTAAATGAATAATTTCAAAACATATATTTTCTGGAATGTGAATTATATTTCAAATTTTGAAAACTTTCCACTACCCCAAGTGAGATAGAAGGAGGTTGTCAAGGTTGAGAGCAGAAATTGAATAGAAAATAAAATTCTGAAAAGATAAATATTATTTTGGTGAGATTACTAAAGATAACAAATCTGAAATATAGAAAATAAGCAATATTAGGAAGGACAAAAGTAAGAGATTAAAATTATAATTAAAGATTACTCTGACCATTTGATACAAATATGTTTCAAAATCAAAACAAAATGGACAAATTACTAAGAAAAAGTGAGAGAGCAGTTTAAAATATCCTCATTAAGCAAAAACAACCCAATGAAAGTCCACAATAATATTTAGTAAACTTTCAAAGGACAGGATATTTCAATATTGTGAAAAATCCTTGAGAATAAAATATAGAATGCTTTGGATTATAAAAGCAGGTAAGATTATTAACAGAAAGGAAAATTATAAGCCAAACTCATACATGCATATAGATGCAAAATACCTTCACAAAATGTAAGTAAACTGAATTTGGGAATATTTAGAAAAATAAAACACTATTACCAGTTTGAAGTTGCTCCAGGAATATTAGTGTAACTTAACATTATATAATTAATAAAAATATGAATTGATGATGAATGAAACAATTTAATAAGTAACTTAATTTTTTGTACTTCAATGAATAATATCTACTAAAATTTTGCAACAAACATCATTCTTATGGTGAAAAGTTCAAACTTTAAATTTGGGAACAGCACATTAATACTATTTCTACTCAAAATTTAAGGTGGCACCCAAACATTTAGTGACCTAGTGACCCAAGTAAAACAAGTTATAAGAAAACAGCATACTACAGAGATATTATTAATGGTAGATATTTAAAAATTGGCTTGTGTCACATAATTATGCCAAAGTGTACTCACTTCTATACAGTTGTAACTTTTAGGAAATATAATATATCTCAGAAATTGCTTCAAACCATCATTTATTGGTTACAAGTAAAATTATATCAAAAACTTGTTTAAAATAATCTGGGGGTTGGGCACAGTGGCAAATGCCTATAATCCCAGTGACTCAGGAGGCTGAGGCAGGAAGATTGTGAATTCAAACAGCTTCAGCAACAGTGAGGAGCCAAACAACTTGGTGAGACCCTGCCTCTAAAAAAATACAAAATAGGGCTGGGCACGTGGATCAGTGGTTGAGTGCCCCTACGTTCAAGCCCTGGTACCACAAAATAATAATGATAATCATGATAATAATCAGCGTTGGTGACAAACAATTGGCAGTAGTATACATAAAACAAGACTAATCATGCTTGATAATGGCCAAAGTCATTATCAAGACGGTCAAGAGTACTATACACTTACTTTTCTGTTTCAGACTTTTCATAATGAAAACTTATTAAAACACAAAACAGAAACAGAAAAAGATGAGCTAATCTTTATAAAGGCAATTTTACATTTCTTTTGATCCATAATTAAAAGACAAGTTAAATTATGTTCATAGAGATGAAAATTAAGCACCAGAAAAGTGCTAATTTCCCAAAATTGATTACTAAATAGAATTCAATTAATATTCACACCAAGAGTATGCAAGCCTTCCCTTTTCTCCACATCTTCACCAGGACTTGTTATCTTCGTTTTCTTTTTTTCCTCTCTTTTCTTCTCTCCTTTCTTTCTCCCTTCCTTTGTCTTCTTTTTCTTTTTTTTTTTAAATAGGAGCTATTCTTATTGGGGTGTGGTGATTATCTTGTAGTTTTGATTTGCATTTCCTTCATTATCAGTGTTGGACATTTTTTAATATACCAATGACCTGTTGTATTTTTTAGAAAATGTCTGTTAAGGCTAATTGCCCTTTTTTTTTTTTTTTTACATTTTTATTGAGATTTTGGAATCCCTTATATATTTCAGACATTCATTTGCCCCCTGTAAAATGTAGCTTGTAAATATTTTCACACATCCTGTAAGTTGTCTCTTTACTCTGTTGTTTCCTTTGTTGTGCAGAACTTTAAGTTTGATTTAATTCAATTTGTCAATTTTCATTTCCTGTGCTCTTGGAGTCTTTTCCAGAGAGCATCTGCCATCCCAATGTCCTGAAGTACTTATCTTATTTTTTCTTGTAGTAGTTGCATAATTTCAGGTCTTCCATATAAGTCTTTTATCCGTTTCAAGTTATTTTTGGAACTGGCAAGAGATGGGGGTCTACTTTCAATCTCCTGCATGTGGATATTCAATTTTCGAAGCACCATTTATCAAAGAGGCTGTCCTTTCTCCAATTCAAGTTCTGGGTACAATTTTTTGAAAATCAGTTGAGTGTACATGTGTGGGCTTACTGCTCAGCTCTCTATGTTGTTCCCTTGTTTATATGTCTGTTTTTGTGCCAATACCACACTGTTTGGGTAGTATAGCTCTGTAGAATATTTTGAATAAAAGTAATGTAATGCCTTATGTTTTGTTCCTTCTGTTCAAAATGCCTTTGATTATTTGAGATTTTGCTTGTGGTTCCATATAAATTTTAGAATTATTTTTTTTCTAGTTCAATGAAAATGTTTTGATAGAGATTGTATTGAATATGTATATTGCTTTGGGGTATAACTGACATTTTAATAATTTTGACTCTTCCCATCCCTGAACTTGAGATACCTTTCCATTTTTTGTGTCCTTTTTCATTTATTTCATCAATATATTATGATTTTTGTTCTATAAATCTTTCATTTTTAAAATTACATATAATCCCAGGTATCTTCAAACAATGGGATTGTTTTCTTGATTTCAATTTCAGATAAATCACTATTGGCATACAATATTGTTGCTGATTTTCCTATGATGATTTGTAGCCTGCAACATTGCTGAATTGATTACTTCCAATATTGTTTTTGAGGAGTTATTGTGATTTTTCCACATATAAGGTCATGTCATCTTCAAACACTGACTATTTGACTTCTTAATTCAGATAGCTTTTACTTCTTTCACTTCACTGATTGCTCTGTGATTGCTCAACAGTACTATGTTGAATAAAATTGGTAAGAGTGAGTATTCCTGTTTTGTTCCAGATCTTAGAACACTTTTATCTTTTTTTCCATTCATTATGTTAGTTGTTGACTTATTAAATATGATTTCTATTATGTTAAGGTATGTTCCTTCTATACTTAATTTGTTCAGGATTTTTATTATGAATAAATGTTGAATTTATTCAAATGCCTATTCTTCATCTATTGAGATAATGATATTTTTGGTGTGTGTTTCATTCTGTTGATGTAGTGTGTCACATTTATTGTTTTTTATACATTGAACTATCCTTGCATCCTTGGGATTAATTCACTTGTATCATGCTAAATAATCTCTTTAATGTGCTATTGAATATGGCATGTTGGTATTTTGACAAATGGATAAGCAATGTGAACACAACAGAGTTTTTAGTATATGATGTGCATATTGGCTATTTTTTATGTGAGAAAAAATCTATATCCCTACCTCATGCCATAACCTCTTCTCCTTTAATGAAAGAAAAATGAGAGACATACTTTTTAAACTTTTGCAATAAAATACAGGAGCATATTTTATGATATACGCACAAGGAAGGACTGCTTAAACTTGAATAAGTATTCTAAGTAATAAATACAACTTTATTAAAATTAGAAAATTATGTTTCTCATAACATAAAGAGCATAACAGATGTGGAGCCAAACCATAATTCATTAATAGAATGAATAAGTCAAAATAAAAATGGACAACTGACATGAAGAGGCATTAAGGAAGATACACAAATGTGAAGCAAATGCATGGAAGTCATTAAACCCATTAAAATCACTAAGTGAATTACTTTGTTTATCCACTAAATTGACAAATTAATAAAGTCTGACAGTAATAACTGTTGGTAACAAAGCAGAACAATGTGAAGTCTTTTAACACTGGAGAAAGTGAATTAACAATACCACTTGGGGGGATAGAGGTCAACATTATCTTACATGCTACATATTCACATTTCATATGATCCAGAAATTCCATTCCAATGTAACTCCAAAAAAATGGTACCATACGTATACCAGAGTCCAAATACAAATGTTCATAATAGCTTCATATTCAATAACAAAAGCTAAAAAAATCATAAGCATCTATTGACAGAAAAATGAAAAATATACTATATAATGAAATGTTATAGTTCCATGAAAATAATTTAATTACTATAACTATATATGACAATATAGAGAGATCTCTGAGATGTACTGATGATTGGACAAAAAGGAAAACAAATCCTGGAGTTGAGTGGATGGCTGTGGGCAGCTGTGGTGGCCATTGGGGGCTCAGGAGGGAAGAAGAGAACACAAGAGGAGTCTTTGGAGCATTCCTTCCTTGTTGTGAAAAGCAAGGAATCCATGTCCTCCATTGCTGGGGATCTCCAAGTCACTCGCTGGTTTTGCTGAGCCAGGTCTGGGTGCCACCCTTAAATGGAAGAGAATATTTACAAAAGAAAATACATTCTTCAGAGAAAACTCCTGGCAGACCAACATAGCGGCAGAACTAACATCACTAAAATGGCGATATTACCAAAAGTTTTCTATGGGTTTAATGCAATGCCAATCAAAATCCCAACGGCATTTCTTGTAGAAATAGATAAAGCAATCATGAAATTCATCTGGAAAAATAAAAGACCCAGAATAGCAAAAGCAATTCTAAGCAGGAAGAGTGAAACAGGCGGTATAGCGATACCAGACTTCAAACTATACTATAGAGCAATAGTAACAAAAACAGCATGGTACTGGTACCAAAACAGGCAGATAGACCAATGGTACAGAATAGAGAACACAGAGACCAATCCACAAAATTACAACTACCTTATATTTGACAGAGGTGCTAAAAGCATGCAATGGAAAAAGGATAGCATCTTTAACAAATGGTACTGGAAATACATATGCAACAAAATGAATCTGGATCCCTTTCTCTCGCCATACACAAAAGTTAACTCAAAATAGATCAAGGAGCTTGATATCAAACCAGAGACTCTGCGTCTGATAGAAGAAAAAGTTGGCTCTAATCTACATCTCGTGGGGTCAGGCTCCAAATTCCTTAATAGGACATCTATAACACAAGAGTTAAAAACAAGAATCAAAGACCTTAAAAGAGTGTACTATAGGGTACAGCTACATCGATGTTCATAGAAGCACAATTCACAATAGCTAGACTGTGGAACCAACCTAGATGCCCTTCAATAGATGAATGGATTAAAAAAATGTGGCATTTATACACAATGGAGTATTATTCAGCACTAAAAAATGACAAAATCATGGCATTTGCAGGGAAATGGATAGCATTAGAGCAGATTATGCTAAGTGAAGCTAGCCAATCCCTAAAAAACAAATGCCAAATGTCTTCTTTGATATAAGGAGGGCAACTCAGAAGAGAGCAGGAAGGAAGAGCATGAGAAGAAGATTACCATTAAACAGGGATGAGAGGAGGGAGGGAATGGGAGAGAGAAGAGAAATTGCGTGGAAATGGAAGGAGACTCTCATTGTTATACAAAATTACATATAAGAGGAGGTGAGAGGAAAGGGAAAAAAACAAGAAAGAGAAATGAATTACAGTAGATGGGGTAGAGAGAGAAGATGGGAGGGGAAGGGAGAGGAGGGGGGATAGTAGGGGATAGGAAAGGCAGCAAAATACAACAGACACTTGTATGGCAGTATGAAAAAACATTGATGTGTAACTGATGTGATTCTGCAATCTGTATATGGGGTAAAAATGGGAGTTCATAACCCACTTGAATCAAATGTATGAAATATGATATGTCAAGAGCTTTGTAATGTTTTGAACAACTAATAAAAAAAAAGAAAAACAAATCCTGAGTACTACATATAGTAAGAAATATTTAATAAAGCATAAAATCAAGCTAAACTAAATATTACAGCATTCATATACATGTTTTATAAATATTTAAATGAAAACAAGAGAAAGAGACATAAAATTCAGATTAAATATTAATACAGCATACGGGTTAGATTGTGGATAAGAACACATTGTAATTTTTGGTTTGAAGTTATATAGTAGGATTATGGATAGTTCTTCCTTTTTTCAGTATTTATTATTAGTTAAAAATACATACATTTTTCAAAAACCAAATATTACATAGAAATAAATAGAATCTTTGTGAGATTAAGCAGTTTAGAAGGTCATGGAAGAAGTTAGAGATGGCTGTGGTTTAAACTAGGTTTTGTCCACATTACCAAAAAGATTCACAGATTCAGTACAATACTTATCAAAAATATCATTTTTTTCTTAACAAAATCAGAAAAAAAACAAATCTAACATTCATATGGAAGCACAAAAGACCCCAAGTAGCAACACAAATCATGAACAAAAGGAGGTATCACACTGTCTGACTTCAAAATATATTACAAAGCTGTAGAAATTAAAACAGCATAGGATTGCCATAAAAACATACACAGACAGATAGAATAGCACAGAGTACCCAGAAATAATACCATGCATTTACATGCATCATATTCTTGACAAAATTTCTAAAAACATATGGTGAACAAAGGACAGCCTCTTCAATAAATGGTGCTGGGAAGACCTGATATTCAAAAGCAAAAAACTGAAACTTGACCCTTATCTCTCACTATGTACAAAAGTCAACTCAAGTAAAGTAGATCAAAGACCTGAATGTAATATTTGGAACTCTAAAACTCGTGGAAGAAAATAGGGGTGGGGAACACTTCAAGACATTGATATAAGCGCGCGCGCGCACACACACACACACACACCCCAAATCATAGAAAACAAAAATGAGATTACATCCAACTAAGAAGCTTGTGTATAGCAAATGAAGCAATTAATACATTAAAGAGACAACTTACAGAGTGAAATAAAAGTTTGAAAACTCTCATATGATGAAGAATTAATATCCAAAATGTATGAACTTTAAAAAAACCTCAATAACAAAAGACAAAATCCAATTAAAAATGGGCAAAGGATATTAATAGACACTTCTCAGAAAAAGAAATGCAAACAGCCAAACATTGTATGAAGTATTCCCAATTTCAGCTGCCCAGAAATCAAGTCAAAACCACAATGAGAAATCATCTAACCCCAGTTTAGAATGACTATTATCTACTCTTATCAAAAGGTCAAAAACTAATATGAAGTGTAGAAAAGGAAACTCTCGTATGCTGTTGGTAGGTATGAGTTGGTACAGCTACTATAGACAAGATTAAGAAGGCTTCTTAAGAAACTAAAAATAAATCTCCCATATGATCCAACTCTCCAATTTCTGGATATATATCCAAAGAAAATGACATAAACATATTGAAGAGTAACTTAAGTGCCCACGTTTGTTGCTGCACTATTCACAATGGTTAAGATATGGAATCAACTTAGGTGCTCAACGACAAATCGATAAAGAAAATGTGTGCATACATACCCCCCACACACACACACTGAAATCTTATCCATTGATAAAAAGAATGATATCCTGTTATTTAGAGCAAAATGGAACTGGCAGACTTTTAAGTCATGTACAGATTGATAAATTTCACATATTCTATCTCACCCAAAGATGTTAAAAATTGCATTGAAATGTATAATTGTGACTCCAAAAGGCTGGGAAAGGTAGGGTAAAACAGGAGAATTGGAAGTTAGTTAATGCATACCCAAGCACATTTAGAAAGAAGTAATAACTTCTAGGGTTCTTCAGAAAAGTGTGTGTGTGGGGGGGTGTAGTTCACAATAACCTATTATATACCTTATAGATAATAAGTACAAGAGAGAGCTCAAATCCTGCAAAGACAAAGCGATGATAAGGAGATAGATACATTACTATGACTTGACCTACAAATATGATATGCATGTATTGAGATATTACATTATAATACATAAATATGTACAGTTATTACATGTTAATAAAATTTTTAAAAAATTATCTAAGGAAATGAAAATGTTAACTTCCCTTATTTGATCATTACACACTGTGTATATGTATCAAACTATCATCTGGTGACCCATAAATTTGTACAGTTAAAATAGTAATTTAAACTTGGTGTGCTGGTACATGTCTGTAGTCCCAGCTACTTGAAAGATATATGCAGGAAGATGGCTCTAGCCTATGAATTTAAAAACAGCCTGGGTAACATAGTTAGAGCCCATCACAAATAATAACAAAAACAGTGATAGTAATAATAATAATAATTTTTTCAAAAAGTCAGGCCTACATTATTCATATGTCAATATTTTCCTTTCACTTATTCCAGTTTTCCCAAACTTGGATGCATAGTGCATTTAAAAAAATAATGATGTCTAGATTCCACTTCTAGAGCATCTGATTTAATTTGACTAGGCCTTGACATTAGGATTTATAAAAATTCTCCAAGGTAATTCCAACGTGTAATAATGTATAATAACCACAGATACATTCCAAAATAATCATGTTTCAGAAACTATCTTACTTGGTAGAAAGAATAAAATGAAAATGTACATGTTGATTAAATAAAGCATTATATTTAGCCCAAAGGTCCTATTTTGTAGTAAGGAAATGTTAAAATAAAAATATTATGCTTTATGGATATGAAAATTATGATTTTCCAATACAAAAACATAGGCGAGGCAAGAATATATATTAGTATATCCACTATAGCAATAAATGCAATATCACATTAAGTAAAATAATTTATTTGACTCAGGAAACAAAAACATATTTCAGATATACTATGAGAATAAACAAAATGAATGTCATTAACTTAATGTCACATTTATAACCTTTATATTTATTAGAACACAAATGGAAGTGATCTGGTCTTTTAGAAAGTGATGATTCTATTATTAAATATTAATTGGAGAAATTAAATATTTGTTAAGTAAAAAAAGAACAAATGTATGTTTCCCTTGCTATTAAAGAACCACTGAGTTATAATAAACACAAAGAAATAATAGAACTTCAAATAAGCATTTCAGACATAAAAGGGAGTTATCTTTTTGCATTATTTTTAAAATTATATATCATTACTTATAAATTTGAGTTTGTGATTTTATATGAAAATTACATTCAAATCATAAAATTACAACAAATAATTCTACTCATAAATTATTTTTGGAGAATTAGACATTTTGCTAAAACTTTTAGAACTATTTTGATAGTTTTATTTTGTAGTTTATTTCAGGAAGTTTTTCCTTTATATGCAATAAAATTAGGTATGTTAAATTTATTTGCATAATATCTAAGCTCTTTAACAATTTAAAATGGTTGTGAATATAGTTTTGTTTCATTAAAAAACTACTTAACTATAACTTTCAGATTAGGCTCTGAGAAAGAAGTTATAAATAATTTTAATGAATTGAAGCTCATAAATAATGTTATTATTCATCTAGAGTTCTAGATTAGAAGATCACTGTTTTCATATCTGTAAGCCCTTATGTTTTGCTTTAATGTTACATTTATAGAAATTGATTTAGGATGCCATCATGTGGTATAATGACTATGTTCTAAAAGTAAACACATACTAGCACAGAATATAGCAATCCTACAGTTTTCTTCATGAAATTTAGTTCATCTTAAGAATCTGTGAGAGGATAGGTGGTTCAGATAAGAGGACACATGCAGTTGTTTCATAACTACAATGCCTTTTTGTTTGCAAGGCTCATTAAGGGAAATAGACAAAATCAAAATTTTGGAAACAACAGAGTTAGACCAGTTAGTAACTTCTCCATTACCAAATTAAGTATATGGATGAGGCCATCAGGTACTCCCAATGTCAAGGGAAAGATATTTTATTTTTTATCTTTGAATCTAAAGATTCACTCACCTATACTAAAAAGAGAAAACCTGAGGAAGAAACAGAACAAATTTATACCTTGATAGTAAATGAAAAATTATCTTGTCCTGAATCAATTCTGATGGAAAGAGAAACAAATAGAAAGATTAGATTCATGGGAGCTGGCCAGTAACTTTCTAATTGGCCAAAAGAAATTCAGCTAAAGGGTTTAGGTGAGATCTACTCACAGTCTTCAAATCAATAAGCTTCCTATATTTTCACCATTCCTCACACTTTAATATAAATCCTTGTGACTAATATCAAGTATAAATTAATAAGCAAGTATGAAAACTTAGAAACAAAGAAAATATGTTGGGAACTGAAGCACAACTTCCAAGGTACACAGATGATAGCATTGAGTGATAAAATGTTTTCTTGACTACTACAACCATAGATTTCAAAGAAAGGGAAAAAAGAGAAATGAAGACCAGGGAACTCTTAGCACCTTTGTGGGGACATGAAATTTGAATTGGGCATAGGAAAAACAAAATAGAATTTGAACAGACTGTGCAAAAGAGCCTTCTAAGCAAGCAAGGGAGAAGACACCAGCAGAAGAAGAACCAACGATAGAAATAGGTTAATAAAGAGACAGGGTCTCTGTATGCTAATCAGACATGTTTGTTATGACCTGAAGGATGATTCCACAAGAAGAAAATTTCACACTCAAGTCCATGGCATTTTTAGTTTTTCCTGAAAGGGCAGATAAGACAACAATAGCTCATAGCACACTAAAGGCAAAGGTCAACGAGGTTGACCCTTCGCATAACACATGCTACTCCAGTCCATTTCATCCTCTAACATTTTATAATGTTTCCCCAACTTGACCAGCTTTTATGTTGTCTATTCCTGCAAGCATTAATTTGAACATAAAACCCCTGAATATAGAGTAAAATAAGCCCAGGGAAGAAAGAAGAATAAAAGTCAATTGAGTGAAGATTCTACTTTAGATACCTTTTATCTTCTTGATTAATTTTTTTCCCCAGGCATTTTATTTCTTTATTTATTGTAGCTGGGATTTCTTGATTTATTTTTTGCATAGTTCACTATTAGTGTATAGAAAAGCTTCTGATGTTTGTAGGTTGACTGTGTATCCTGCAATTTCCCTTAAATTGTTTATTATATCTAACAGATTGTTTTGTAGAGTTATATTTTCTATATTTAAATTAAGATGACTGCAAACAGGGACAATTTAACTTTCTCCTTTACAGTTTATATGTCCTTTATTTCTCTTTCTTAGGTTAGAGCCTAATTGCTCTAACTAGGACCTCTAGTTCTCTGTTGCAGGGAAATGGATGGCATTAGAGCAGATTATGCCAAGTGAAGTTAGCCAATCCTAAGAAAACAAATGCCGAATGTCTTCTCTGATATAAGGGGGGTGACTCAAAATAGGGTAGGGAGGAAGAGCATGAGAAGAAGATTACCTCTAGATAGGGAAGAGAGGTGAGAGGGAAAGGAAGGGAGAGGGGGAATTGCATGGAAGATGAAAGGAGACCTTCTTCATTATACAGAATACATGTATGACGATGTGAGGGGAAAAAAAGAAGTGGGTCACATTAGATTGGGTAGAGAGAAGTGATGGGAGGGGAGGGGAGGGGAAGGGGGAAAGGAAGGACAGCAGAATCAAAGAGACATTATTATTGCTGTGTGTATATACATGACTGCATGAGCAATGTGATTCTGCAACCTGTACACAAATAAAAAAAATAAAAATAAAAGAAATGGTGAAAGTGGTGTTCTGTGTCTTTCCTGACCTTAGAGGAAAAACATCAACAATCCCCATCTTGGATGTGTTAGGTATGGACTTGTCACTTACCAGTTTTTGTGTGTGTGTGTGTGTGTGTGTGTGTTAAGGTATATTCTTTCTATACCTAATTTATTGAGAGCTTCTAATATTAAAGGAATGTTGGGTTTTGTCAAATGCTTTCTTCTCTACATGCATTGAAATGATCATGTGGTTTCCTCCTCATTCTGTTAATGTGATACATCACATTTATTGATTTACATACATCACACCATCCTTGCATCCCTGAGTTGGATTGCACTTTATCATAGTGAATGCTTTTTAAAAAATATGCTGCTGGAATCATTTGGCTAGTATTTTGTTGAGAATTTTTGCATTTCATCAAAAACAATTGACCTGCAGTTTTTTTTTTCCTTGTTGTTGTTGTTATGCCTTTGTCTGGTTTTAGTATTGGGACATTAATGATCTTTGTAGAATGAGTTTCAAATAAATCTTTCCTCTTCAATTTTTTTAAAGAGTTTGAGAAGAACTGGTATTGATTATTTAAGTATTTGGTAGAATTCACCAGTGAAATCATCCTGGACTTTTCTTTAATGGGAGAAATTTTATTACTGATTCAACCTCCTTACACATTGTTGGTCTGTTCAGTTTTTCTACTTATTTATAACTTAATCTTGGTTATCTCTGTGTGTCCAGGAATTTATCCATTATATCTAGATTTTTCCATTTTTTTGGCATGTAGTTATTCACAATAATCCCTTATGATCTTTTGTATTTCTATGGTATCATCTGCAATATCATTGCTTTTTCCCTCTGATTATTAACTTGAGTCCATTTGTCTCATTCTAGGTATTTTGTTGAGTTTGTTTATCATTTCAGAAAAAAAACAACTCTTTGTTTCTGTGATATTTTATGTTTTTCAATCTCCATTTATTTCTGCTGAGGTCTTTATTTCTTTCTACTTACTACTTTAGAGGTTGGTTTGCATTTTTTATATAATACTTTTTTATTTTGCACACTTTAATTTCAGAACAAAATAAACATCCCCTCCCCTAATACATAACACTCTCTGATAAAATTAGGGAGGGGATGAGGTTTAAGGCCCTTGTTTTCTGTCTTAGATGCTACAGCACAGAAAAAAAGAGACAATAGATAATAAACAGAGGAATCCAGGTAGGAAAAGGTCACTGAAGGCTGCCCTGGGAATTGTGGGACACTAAGGAGAGGGCATATGATTTTGAAGTAGAAACTTTTAATCTGCTGCCATGTGAGACACATCCACATCACCCGCATTCGATTATCAGGAACAGTAGCACTGGATTCCTCTGCTTAGACTTCTTATTTTCCTAATTCCTGAATGAGCAACATTAAGCTGTTTATTTGAAGAATTTTTTCTTTCTTGATGTAGGCATTATTGCTATAACTTTCACTTTTAGAACTACTTCTATTGTATCCCATAGGTTTTAAAGTCTTGTGTTTTTATTATCATTTATATTAATAAGTTTTAAATTTTCCTTTTCTTTTTTGATGCAACAATTATTCAGGAGGATGTTGTTTAGAAATTGAAAGAGACCCAAATAAATGGAAAGCTACATCATGTTACTAGACTGGGAGAGTTAATTTTGTTAAAATGACCATTCCACCCAAAGTAAACTAAAGATTCAATGCAATCTCTTTTAAAATACAATGATATTCTTCACAGAAGTAGAAAAATATCTTAAAGTTTGTGTGGAATCATTAAATAATATGAACAGCAAAAAAAAAAAATCTTGACAAAACAACAATAGCCAAACCACGAATCAGTCCTGGAGGCATCACCCTGACTTAAAAATATACTAGAAAGCATTAGTAATGAAAATAGCATGACACTGGCATAAAAAACAGACACACAGACCTATGGAACAGAATAGAGAGCCCAGGAATAAATCCATTAATTTTCAGCCAACTGTTTTCTAGCAGGAATACATACTGGGGGGTTCATTTAAAAAGAAAGAATACATAAAAGGATAATCTCTTTAATAAATGGAGCTGGGAAATTGGACAGACACTAAATAGAATGAAATGAAACCCTTATCTTTTATTATAAAAAACAGCTCAAACTGGACTTAATATAAGAGCTTAAACTACTAAATTATTAGGAAAAATATAGGGTGAATGCATTATGACATTGGATTAAACAAATGTTTTTGTTGTTATTATTGTTTGATTTTGTTTTTGTTTTTGTTTTGGATAAGACTTCAAAGGATTGCAACAAAAGCAAAAATAGACAAAGATGATTACATCAAAATAAAGATTTTGCACAGCAAAGGAAAAAATCAACAGAATGAAAAGAAAACTCACAGAATAAGGGATTATATTTGAAAACTACATATCTGAGAAGGGTTTAATATCCCAATTATATAAGGAATTCAAACAATTATGTAACTACTAAAAAACAGCCCAATAAGTAAAGGGCAAAAGATATGAATAGACTTTTCTCAAAAGAAGGTATACAAATGATCAAAAAGCATATGAAAAAATGCTCAATATCATAAGTCATCAGGAACATAGAAATCAAACCACAATGAGATGGCACCTTACCTCAATTAGAATGGTTATTATCAAAAAGACAAAAATAAGTGTAGGTGAGAATGTAGAGAAAGGAAACCCTCATATACTATTGTGGGAATGTTTACTATAGCCATTGAAAAAAACAGTATAGAAACTCCTCAAGAAATTAATATAGAGCTACCATGTAATCCAGCAATTCCACCAATGGGTCTATATCCAAAGGAAATGAATCCACATATCAAAGAGATACCTGCACTACTGAGTTCATTGCAGCATTATTTACAATAATAGTTCAAATACTGAAGCAACCTAAGTGTTCACCAACAATTTAAGGGACAAAGACAAAGACAATGTAATACAGATACACAATGGAATACTCTTTGGCCACAAAGAAAGGTTGAAATCTTAATATTCATGACAACATGAATGAACAAAACTAGAGATCATTATGTTAAGTCAAATAAACCAGGCACAGAAAGATAAATACCACATGACTTTACTCCTATGTAGATTCTGTAGAAGTAGTAACATAATTGTAGATACTAAAGGCTTTTGGGAGGAAGTTTAAAGGAATAAGGTTGTGAGGAAAGATTAGTCAGAAGATATATGATTGTAGTTAGAAGAAATAAATTTCAAAAGATCTATTGTATAACAAGGTGACTATTCTCAATGAGGATATGTTGTATTCTTGAAAAATATAGGGCGGATTTTATGTACTTTCACCTGCAAAATGATAACCACATAGTATGATTTGGATATGAGGCGATCACTGAAAACTCATGTGTGAGACAAGGCAGGAATGTTCAGAAGTGATATAAGAGTGTGAGAGTTGTAACCTAATCAGTGGATTAATCTATCTGATGGATTAATAGTTTGAAAGAACTACTGTACTATTTGGTAACTGTAAGCAGGTAGGGTATGAAGAGGAGGTAGGTCACTGAAGGTGTGCCTTTAGAGTTTATATTATCTTTGGCTTATCATTTTTTCTGCTTCCTGGCTGCTATGCACTGAACAGCTTTCCTCCACAATGTTTTTCTAACATTACCTTCTGCCTCATCTCAGGCCCAGAACAATAGAATAGCTGTCCATGGAATGAACATCTGAAACCATCTGCCCCAAGTAAACTTTTCCTTCTCTATGTTATTCTTGTCAGATATTTTAGTCACAGCAACAAATAACTGAGGAATACATTATGTAAGGTTATACATTTGTTAATTCGGTAGATTTAACCATTCCACAAAATGCAAAATATCATGTTGCCCATGATAAAAATGTACAATGTTATCTGTCAAATTAAAAGAAATAAGGCACAATAAATAATAATAAGTGTATACTTTTAATGCCTCACAGTTTAAATGAATCTCTTTTTATTGAACCTAAGTTAAAGACTCTTGAAATACGTGTGAGAAATTAAGTAAAGAGCATGTAAAACCAAATGTAAAACAAAGTATCCCAAATCTGGAATCCTTTATACTCTCTGATATTATAATGTCAACTTCATATTAATGCAAGAAAAAAAAAACTGTAATAAACTTTTCCCTGAAGTAACATCATTTAACTCAACGTAAGAATAAAAAAAAAAAAAAAAAAAAAAACTGATGATGAAATTGTTCTTTTAAAAAAACAAATTAATTATCCCCCAAATAGAGACTGAATTTCTAGATCATATAACTTGCTATGGTCTATCAGGCTCTGAATCTTCCAGCTAATTTCATCAGGGAATCTTAATATTTAAAAAATTATCATTTTCCCAGTTTCACTTCTAGAAATGACATATCAGTTTAATTTGAATTGCTTTCCCATAGGTGACAATCATGAGCTCCAGATAATATATAAAAATCAACTTTTAGGGTATTGGAGAGCAACTGAAAGCAGACAGAAATTGAAGGGGGTTTAACTCTGGAAAGAATGGGAATGCAACTGAGTGGTACAGTCATTAATGTGACTTCTCTTAAGGGAATGGTCCAGTCTTTCCACATGCAGAATAGCTAATACTCAAATAGAAACCTTCAGGCCTATTGCTTTAGGTGTCAGAAGAGTCTGGGTTGTTTCAGAGCATCTGGAAATTTACAGAGAAAATCCCAAGAAACTAAGGACCAGAGAAGGTGAAGCCAGAACATCTGTTTATAAACCTCCTTCATTCAAATCCTTGGGTGATCTATGAACTACGGAAATGTGAAAGAAACTTTAGCAAGCATAGGAAAAAGTGACAACTGGAAGGCTGAATATTTGTTTGGAAATTTAAGCTGTTGACCATTGCAAACAAACAACAACAACAACAAAGAATACATAATTTGCTTACTATTCAATCTAAGGAGTTTGCCAAAAGCTGTTAACTGGCCATTAAACTCCAAAAGACCATACCTTAAGAGCAAAGAATATTTTCTAGGACCAAGGGATTTTCTCTAAGACTAAGGACCAAACTACAAATCATAATTCCCTAATAAATTGAAAGCTAAATGTCTGCAAGTTCAAGGTGATCAGTTAACAATTAAATTGCTGGTTACAACAAAAATCAACTCTTTACAATAAGTTACCAAAATCCAGAGTCTCTACAAGTTATTCTATATTATATGAAGAACTTTATAATAATGAGAGTTTGGTATGTTGAAGATGCTTATTGTATTATTTAAACAACCACTAAATAATATAAAATAAAATAGATATTTTGATTTGTTTGCTTTTTTGGTGGTTGTTTTGTTTTGTTTTTGTTTTCTTTTTTTGGTACTGGCAATTGAACCCAGGAATACTTTGCCACTGAGCTATATCCCCAGCTTTTTAAATTTTTTTTAATTTTGAGGTAGTATATCATTAAGTTGCTTAGGGACTCACTAAATTGCTGAGGCTGGCCTGAGCCTCCAGAAAATAGATGTATTTTTACAAAAAGGCTAATAGATGACATAAAATGAAATACTAAAAAATTTTATTAACACAAAATAAGGAAAGGATGAAAAATGTGAAGAGAAAGATGAAACACATAGGAAATAAATAGACAGGTAGATTTAAATTCACTCATATTAGTTTTTACATTAAATATAAGTGGATAAAAGACTTCAATTAAGGGACAAAGATATAGCTAGCTGTCTTTTAAAAAATATTATACAAATGCTGTCTAAAAGGATATATTTTAAATTTAAAAACACAGATAATGTGAATGGAAAAGCATCCGGAATATGCATAAACACACACGATATATATATATACATATACATACATACACATACACATACAAGCACATATGTATAATAAGAAATATAAGCATTAAAATTGGGATGAAAGTATTCACATGAAACAATGTAAATTTTCATACAAAGGAGATTTCCAGAGGAAATGATATTTAATAACACTAAAATATGATAAATTCCTCAATGAACATTAAATCCATGAATGTATTTCTACTTAATAGGCTGTCCTATACAGAAAGCAAGCTCTGACAGAAAAAGTGTTATAGTCACATCCGCATTTATTTTGGGGGATTTAAAAACCCTTCCTTTATTAATAGAACCACAAATTAGTAAATATAGAAAAAATATAATTATATTCAATTTAAATTTATATTTATATTCCATCTAAATGCCAAATTAGGTCCACTTTGACCTAATTTGGCATTTAGAACACTATACACTGTAGAATGCATACTCTTAATGTATCTTGAGCATTCACGAATCTAGACTGAATGCTAAATGAGAGATGCTTCCATTAAATTTTGAAAACTCAGATTTTATGAAGTATGACCTTTGGTAACACTGGAATTAAATTTGATGTGACTAGAATGATGATCCTAATATTCTTAAATATTGGGAAATTAAAAAGCATACTTCCCAATAGTCATGGCTCCAAGATGAAATCACAAAGATATTATGAGAATATTATGCATTTAGTTAAAATGAAATACATTTCAAAGCAAAATGTAGAGGAAATTTTAGAGAACTTTAGAGGAAATATTTTAGAAAATAATCACAATATGAAAATCAACCATCAGTCATAATAAATATTGTGGAGATCTCAGGGCTAGACTAAGGTATAATCTATACTTAAAATTGAGGACAGCAGACTCCCTACCATATCTTAGGGGTGGAATGGTCAAATAGGGTCAATTTGTTTTTGAAAGGCAAAGTTTTGGCTTTCTATCTAGACAGAAAATAGTTCTTGCATTGTGCAAAGAACATTAGCCACTTTTAAAAATCTTTGTTAACTAGTCATAATTCAAGATATAAAAAATTGTTGCAAAGCATTCTTCATCTTTCTTTAGAAATATACATTTTATTTCTGTAATAAATTTATTCACAATACTCCAATAAAATGTCTCCACTAAGGGAAAGTGACACTTTCCCATTGTTTTCAGGGTTCTAGCAAGAACAAATGTTGTAATAATAGGGGGCCCTTTTACCTGCTTATGCTGGAACAGAAAAGGAAAATATCAGCCTTTTGTTTTACTAAGCTGCTCCAAATAAAAATGCTAAAGTAACACTTGAGCTAAAAATAAATTATAATCTAATGCATTAAACTCATTGAATACAAAATATTGGCATCTAATCTATTAATTAGCTCTGTTTATAAAGGAATTGCAAGAGAAAAGTAGAGTGTAAATACTAATTAGTCTTACTATAATTAATCATTATACTTTATCCTTGTGATAATGTTATATAACCCTTAAGAGGAAATTATAATGACATTTTAAGTATAATCAAGGATTAAAACTTTTGAGTGCCTACATTAAAAATTACAGGATAACTTTTATTAGACAAATTCATTTCAGGGAAGTATAGCCTTATGATGAATGCAGTAGAGGTGGCAATTTTAAAGGTTCTCATGGTGGGTAATAATTTAAGGAAAGGAGAAAGGACTTGAAGACCTCAAATAACCCGTATGACTTGACTGTGTCCCAGGAATTTCCACATTAAAAATTAATTCCTTAGGATACTAACTTATGGGTTGTCAAGAGTCCTCCTTAAAATTTTAAGCAACTATTGAAAGAAAAATCCCTGAAGACATTGCAAATGAACATCTCACAAATCATTGGCTGAAGCTAGCAAAGTGCAACAGGTGGTTAGTGAAAAAAAAAAGCACCATAGGAGGTGGAAAAGACATCTCCCACAGGTAAGCAATTTGCTTAAGTCTAAATCTTTTTTGAGAATCAGGTAGGGAAGTTAAGTTTTGTTGAGTTTTTAATAGAGCTACATTGAATTATTCTATGACTCGTTGAATAATCTGAGACCCCAAAGTGTAGAAAGACAATGTAATGTAAAATAAAGGAATAAAGGTCAGGGATGAAATTATTATCAAAATAGGAACTTTCCCTGTTTATTGTAGGAAATTTTGTGATAATAAGGAAAAGAGATGACTGTCATAGAAATATATAAATGTATCATCATTAAGATGGAAAATATCATAAATATAAAAACAGATTAATAGGATCTTATTTTTTCTAAGATTTTTGGTGCCTTTTGTTTTTACTACAAACTTCTTTACAGAGTGTGTATATATGTAATTTTTTAAAACAAATTAAATACATGTAAATGCTTACACTAAAGGAAATACCTAAAATGAAAGGCCAACTTCAAGAATCTATAGATGTTCTCTATTTTTCTTATTATTCCAATGAATTGGTCAAATGTTGCCCTCATCAGGCCAGCAAAGGTTTACCAATGTATTTCTACAGTTGCCGGGGGCTGAGATTATGGCTAGATCACACAGCTGTATTGTGTGATACAAACAACTCTAATTTCAGTCACTGATTGGGAAGGATAAGTTGTGGCAAAGAAATTTTCATCTGGCAATTTATAAATCAAGACAAGCTTTAAATCTTAAAAGGGAGATAAATGGAATAAGCAAGATATCAATTGAGTTCAGTCATCACCTTCAGACTGCAATCCTTTCTCCTCTAAAGGTAAATTTGCTCATGTCACTTCCCTGGTTAAAACCTTCCAGTGACCCCCCTTTGCGCTTAGAACAAAACTGGAATTCCTCATTTGCGTTAATGAGCCCTGCGTGGTCTGGCTTAGGTGGCTACCTCGCCCTCACTCACTGCTCTGCAGGCACACTGACCATCTTGTTAATGGAAGCACTTGGTGAGCTCTTTCCTCCTTCTGGCCCTTGCTCACCTCTGCCCCATGCTCTCTGCAAGGCAGGCTCACTCTCCTCCAGCGGGTCTCCACCTACAATCCTTTCCTCAAAGAGATCTCTCCTGGCTACCTAAAGTAGAATGTTCCTAATATTTTCAATTTTATCATCTGGTTAATTTCATGCATGCAATCTGTAATTACTTCATTCACTTATTGATTTATCCCTCATCTCCTTCAGATTATAAATTATGTGATATTGTTCACCCCTCTCTCTCTACTATGCACGATGGTGCATGACCTATAGTGCAGATTTCAGTTATATTTAGCCTCTTATTATTTTTACCATTATTCAAATGTTTGACAAAAATCACTTCAATAGGGAGACTGTTCAGTCTCAAATAATCATTTATTTTTTCTTCTTTCCTGAATCAGGTGAAAAGAATAGGAGCAGTGAAAAGTGCCTAGATTTTTAGAAAAGACTATAGGATCCTCCAATAGATGGAATGTGAGTGAGATGAGGCAAAGATTATTTCAATAGCTGAGTGAATGGAAAAATGAATTTTCTAAATACTGAAAAAATAATGAGGTAAGCAGGTTTGGGTGAGAAGGAGAAGAGTTCGATTTTAGATATGTTAAACTTATGTTAACATATGTCTACATATGTTAAAACAATATGTGGGTGGTTGCATACCTGAGTATAGAATTAAAAGAAAAAAAATCAGGCTGCTAAGAAACTACCAATAGGCAACATAAAAATGTTTATCATGGTAAAGCTTACTAACTGGATTAATTGAATGATTTGACCTATTTTTCATTTAGATTCTTATTTATGTGCATCCAGAGTCTACTGAGGTTTGCCTAGATTGAAATTCTACAGATTAATTTGGTCCGGATCTCTGTTCCCCTTAAATTCATTATTCTAACTCTATCAGCCTTAAATTTTGCTACTAAATTGATAGCAGATTCCTCCTTCACCTTGCTTTCTGCTTTAAAATGAAACACCAATCTTGAGTGTTTGCCAAATGACTGAACATTAAATGGAGCTGTAGGACTTTTGTGGATAAAAAAATGATGCCCTTGACTTTTCTGTACCTAAGGATCTGACCCTTAAAATTATACAAGAACATGGCAGAATTGACACCTTGCGTGTGTCCCTTTTTATTTTCTTTTCTACTGTTGTTTGTAAAAACGAACAATGCATTTCTCAGAATTTCTTGGGACTTAAAACAATTATTGACTTGAATCAATCAGGCAATTGGTAAAGTATGGCATAGGACATATGTTTGTGGTTATAAATTAAAATAGCCATCTATTTTTAGATAAAAACAGGTGATTGAGACAGCACTGTTTTAGTTAACTAAAGTGGGATTTGGTATTAGTATACAACTTAAATATGGATATATCACAATTCTCCATTGAAACATTCCTGTAAGATTAAGAGTTATGAACCACCAATCAGAAAACATTAAAAATATGAAGAACAGACTTAAACCTAGCTACTTGAGCAGAGGAAAGTGGATTCCTTTCACATTCCAAATGCTGGGCTTTCAAAAAGAGATGTTAATGCTGGGGTAGAGGAGGGCAGAGATAAAACACTAAAGACATTACACAAATTAGCTGCATGAATCAGGCCTCTGCAAAGAAACAGATCAATAAGTTGTGGGGGCTATAGGGGTATAAAATAAGGACTTGCTTCAAGTGGTTATGGAGGCTGAAAAGTCCCAGGATCTGCAGTCAGCACCCTAGAGACACAGGTGAGCCACTGTGTAGTTCCAGTTCTAGTCTGAAGGCCTGAGAGCAAGCAAAACTGATCACTGACCAAGAAAGTTCCAACTGCAAGCAGCAGGCCCAAGACCCAAGGAGGGTCATGCTTCAGTTTGAGTTCAAAGCTCAGAAAAGATGGTAGACCCAGATCAAGCAGTTAGACAGAGTTTCTCCTTACTCACAACAAGGTAAGATTTTCTTATTTTTTTAAATATTTTTTTTATTTGTTCTTAGATATTCATGGCAGGAAAGTATATTTTCAAATATTATATGTATACATGGAGTATAAATTATTATAATTAGGATCCCATTCTTATGGTTGTACATAATATGGAATTATACTGGTTGTGTATTCATATATGAACATAGGAAAGTCATGTCTGATTAATTCTATAGTCTTTCCTATTCTCCTCCCACCTCCCTTCACTTCATTCCCCTTTGTCTAATCCAATGGACTTCTGTTCTTCCCCTCCCCACCCTCCCTTGCTTTAGATCAGCATCTGCACATTAGAGAGAATATTTGGCATGATGGTCTCCAGTTCCATTCATTTACTGGTGAATGTCATAATTTCATTCTTCTTTATGGCTGAGTAATATTCCATTGTGTATATATACCAAATTTTCTTTATTCATTCATCTTCTGAAGGGCACCTAGGCTTGTTCCATACTTTGGCTATTGTGAATTAAACTGCTATAAACATTGATGTGGCTATGTCACTGTAGTATGTTGATTTTTGAGTCCTTTGGGTATAAACTGAGGAGTGGGGTAACTGGATCAAATGGTGGTTGCACTCCAAGTTTTCTGAGGAATCTCCATACTGCTTTCCAGAGTGGTTGCACCAATTTGCAGTCCCACCAGCAATGTACGAATGAATCTTTTTTTCCCACATTCTCACCAACATTTACTGTTGCTTGTATTCTTGATAATTGCCATTCTGACTGGAGTGAGATGGAATCTCAGTGTAGTTTTACTTTGCATTTCTCTAATTGTTACAGATGTTGAACATTTTTTCGTATACTTTTTGACCATTCATATTACTTTTTCTGTGAAGTGTCTGTTCAATTCATTACACCATTTATTGACTGGGTTATTTGTTTTTTTTGTTAAGTTTTTTTTTTTTTTTGAGTTATCTATATACCCCCTCCTATAAGCTCTTTGTTCATGTTCTTGACTGTTTCTTTTGCTGTGAAGAAACTTTTTAGTTCTATGTCATCCCATTTATTGATTCTTTATTTTACTTCTTGAGCTTTAAGAGTCTTGTTGAGGAATTCATTTCTAAGCTGAAATGATGGAGATTTGGGCCTACTTGTTTTTCTAATAGGTGCAGGTCTCTAGGTCCTTGATCCACTTTGAGTTGAGGTTCATGCAGGGTGAGAGATAGGGGTTCAATGTCATTCTAATACATACAGATTTCCAGTTTCCAATTGAAGGAAGGCCTCCCAAATTAGGAACAAAATCCTCTTTGTTCAGTAAACTAATTCAAATGTTAATCTTATCCACCAGCATTCACCCAGATACATGCATAAAAATCTTTGACCAAGGACTCGGGTTATGGCTCAGTGGCAGAACACTTGCCTCATACATATGAGGCACTGGGTTTGATCCTCAGCACCACATAAAAATAAATAAATAAAATAAAGTTATCACGTCCATCTTCAACTAAAAAAATATTTAAAACAAATGTTTGACCAAATACCTAGGTACCCTGGGTCTCAAGCAAGCTGGCACATAAAATTAGCCACATAAATATGACTGACATTTATTTTAATACAAGAATACTTGAAGATTTTAGCTCAAAAAGATGAATAAAATATGTTAATTCTTATTCATGCATTCCATTTCTCCCCTCAAGACTGTCTTCTTTAACTCCTAGAGTACTTTACATCTCTATGAAATTATGGAAGTTTTCTAAAACCAGTTAGGGAATGAGGAAATCTTGAGTTCTTATTCCAAGTCTGCTGTCCGGCTTTTTATTTTGTGGGTGATCTTGGACAAGTTTGTTAACCTTGTGAACTCTTAATTTTGAATACAGGAGGGCATGGGACCAAAAGACTCCTATAGTTCTTTGATGGGAATGGCTCTTGAAACTTGTGCAACTATTTTCTTTACTGCTCCATTGGGCCTCCTCATAGGTGGAAATGAACTCCCCAGCTCTTAGCCTAAGAACAAGTCCTTGCAATAATCATGATACTTAGTGAAACAGAGGAAGCAGAACAATACTTTCTACTTCCCTGAATTGTTTTCACACTGACCATAGTTGGTTTTAGTATCCAAGTTGTTCTCAAATAGGCATGCTTATATTTACATAATTACATAAAATTAAATAATTCTCCTTCTTCCTTCTCCTTCTTTTTCTTCTACTCCTCAGTCTCCTCCACTACATTCTTCTTTTTTTGTTATTCCATTTGAAGGTATACCCAGAATTTGGATATGGGGAATGGAGTGATCATGGTAGAAGGAAGCATGGGAGGTGGAGGGGCCAGGTTGATACAACCTATTGATGTGCCCAAATGAAACTTATACATCTAATTCCTTAAATTTCTTTGTCATTAAAATATAGAGGGTTAATTTCACTGAGGTGGTTTTACTGAACGAACAGCTTGTTTTCTTTCAAGTTATGCTAACCACAGTAATCTGTGGTCCCAGTTACATAAAAGACTAGATGTTCCTTCTGTAACAAAATTGATGTTGTTTTCCCCACTAACCTTGTATTTCTATTGTTGTTAGTTTTTTTGTGTGTGTGTTTGCGTATTTTTTTGCAAGCCTATTTTACCTTAGATTGTTGTCTAGTTATTTTTAAAATATACTTGGATTTGAACATATTAATGTATTAATGGTCAATTTTACCTATCATCATTTAACTCCCCAATAAAATCTAAAAGCAAATTGGCTGAGGAAAAAAAAAAGTGTTAGAAACAGTTGTCCGCACACTGAAGTGAAAATATGGCAATTATCCCAGTGTTGTGACTCACTGAGACAACCCACTAGGCTCCCTCAAGTCCTAAAGGAAGAATCAGGGGTCTGAATTATCCACTTTGGCTGTCGGCATCAATCAAATTAATTGCTCTCTTTTTCCAATTCTCATTCATGCAGTAACATATAGCTACAATTAAAGGTGAAAAATATGGACTAGCCTTCTGACAGTGAGACTTGCTCAGCAACAGAGCATATGGACAAGAATAATTTCCATTTCTGATGATTGGAAACCCCATTGAGTCAGGGTTAGATTAGATGCATCTCCGACTGTAGGAAGAAAAGAGAAAATGCCTTCCTGAGAACTCTTTATTTAAGTGTATTCTTTCCTAATATAGAGCAGTCTGTCTTTATATCCTTCCAAAAGAGCAATTATATATATATTTTTTCCTTTCATATCTTCCAGCCAAATGATTGCTATCTTGGGCTTATCACTTTATCACACTCCTGAACATATCTGACCAAGTGGTAATAAAACTCTGACATACAGTGCTAACATTATTGCTTTCTGTGTTAGGAGTGGAGAAATTTACAGTGAGACTACTCACCAGGGCTATCTTGGCTCATGTGGAATATCGATGGATTTCTAGCATCCAGAATTTAGAGATGTTCACCGTTTTCACAACATGGGGATGATTAATAGAATAGTACATGGAAGTGAACAAGAGAGGGAAAGGAGCATGTACATTATTTTGTGTGACTTTTTTTATTCTTTTGTTATGCGTGCCCTTGTCACAACCTCTCCTTGCTTTGTGTCCCTGTGCTTGTGGTTGATTCTCTGGGCCAGCTGGGTTTAGAATCTTGTATGACAGCAAGTGCTGCGTGAGGACTGAAAACAGGAGAAATACAGAGATCTCGGAAGTGCTTCTAAAATAAAGCAGAGCATTTTGCCAGTAAGTTTTGTGAGCCCAGCTTGTTCAGTTGCTTCCACTTTCCCCAGCTACCTGCCTCCACCATCTTCACCATCACTACTATGACAGGCTGACGATAAACCGTGAAAGTCTTCAGCCTGGATTGATCCAACCCAACTAGAATACATCAGAGACCAAGATGCAGAACTCTAATAGAAAGGTGCAGCTGAGGTCTTCAGAGTGGCCTTAACTGACCCACCCAGGCCCACAGCTTGTCACCTTGCTGACTCAGCAAGCTCTGCTCTCCTAGCTAGATATGGGTCTGTCAAAGAAGTTGTCAGGCTGCCAAGTGGAGTTCACCATTTATGGGCCTTCTTCCTATATTTTATCTATGGATAGAAGGTGAATATTATTAGAATGTGACCCACAGGGCATTTGGATATCATGAGGGCCAAGATGCCAGATAATATATATTTTTTTTTTTTCTTAATGCATGGCCTTTAGAAAGAGACTCTTAAAAATCACTGCTGACTGTATCCCATGCTATTTCTAGCTATTTCATGCTATTTCGGTTAGAAAAGAAGCCAGTGAAATTATTACATGTGACTTTTCCCCCTGTGATTCAGTTAGCACAATCTCTCCTTCTTGATATCAGTATGCTAATAGGTGGTTGATTTGTCAGCCAGCTCTGCTTAAAATTCTGTGTGGCAATACTGGTTTGCTTACATAAGGGCTTTAGTAAAATTTTGATGCTTAAAATGGGTTTCCTTCAAATAGTTTTACGTAGAAAAAAAAAACAGAAAGGAAATCACTTGACATTAGTTCTGGCTCAACAAGACTCAGGTTAGTGAACCATTGGGAACAGCCAAGAATTTAGTGACATTACTTCAGATATGATGGATGCTTAGCAATTACTGATCTTATATTGCATTGACAGATTTGGCACTGAAAGTGGAAGCTGTTCAGAATGATTAATGGATATGACAATTTATTAAAGATAGAAGGCATGATTAGTGTTGGATGCAGATGCACCCTTTAAGAAAGGAGATAGGAGATGAAGGAAAATAAAAACCAAATAAAAAATGAATTTAGAATGTGAAAACTAAAAATTGGGGAAGAAAGGCATATCTGTAGCACACATTAAATATATAAAAACACAGAAATTCTAGAAATTATCATTGTAGCTTGGGGATAATGAAGGCATGCATGAAACACAATTTTCATACATTCATGGTCCTTGAAGTCATCTCTCTATATATAATATTTGTAGAAATCACTTTTATATCATAGTTTAACATTATCAGAATCTTCTATAAATTTATCTCAAATTTTTATAAATATTCTTGGATTTTCTCCTACTTTTTTGGCTGTTTCTGGGGTTTGGTATGTCATTTGTTTTTATGTTATTCTCCTTTTTTTCAGACACCGAATAGTAACATTACTCAAAATTCTACCCTTGTCCTGCTTCTCATCTCACTCTATGTTCTTCATCCAGGTGATGTTACTTGTCCCTGTAACTTTGATTACCACCTTCATTCAAATGGCTCACAGGCCACACTTTTTTTATTATTGTTATTATTATTTACAATTATCCTACTGTACAATAGCATACCCCAACTTTTTCTTCTAAAACTTTGCAATTGCTAATCAACCTTTCTTTATTCCTCCCTTTCCACTACTCTTCTCAGCCTCTGTTAATCACCATTCTACTCTCACCTTCTATGAGATGAACTTTTTTAGATTCCACATATAAATAATGTCATGCAGAACTTGTCTTTCTGTGCCTGGCTTATTTCATTTAACACAATGACTTCTAGTTCATGTATGCTGTTATAAATGACAGTATTTTATCCTTTTCATGAACTGAATCATATTCCATTGAGTGTGTTCCATCTTTTCTTTACCTATTTATCATTTGATGGATCCTTAGGCTGTTTTCATTTCATGGCTATATAATAGTGTTGTGATAAATATAGGAGTGCAGACTACTCTTTGACATAGTGATTTTATTTCCTATGGATACATACCAAATAGTGGGTAATAATCACTTTTAGTTGACTACCTCATAATTTCTCAAAAGTACTCAAAACAAAAGGTATTATCATCACCCTGTTTCATATACAGACATTTGGATTTGGAGAAATTAAGTTGCTTAACTATAGTACTTCATACTTCTGATCATCACCACCTCAAACACAAACACACACACACACACACAACATACACAAAACCTATTACTCTTCACATAAAATACATCCAGTGCTTCTGACAGATTCTAAGATGAAGTTGAAAATCCTCACCTAACAATTTCTCCAACCTTTTCCCTCTGTGTCTCAGTGAACCAGCCACATCACTGTTCTCTTAGTTCCTTAAATTCTCCATGATCCTTTTGGCATAGTGCCTCCCTTCCCCAAACCCTCCTCCCAGTTACACCATTGTCTTCCTCAGGACAATTATTTCTTGTATAACATAATGAAGCTCCCTTTCATCACACTCATCATTCCAGAGACTTAACACATGTCTGATTACACATGTAGAAATTATAATTAATGTCTATCTCTTATACTTAGTTGTAAGTTGCATCGAGAAAGAACTATAATGATTTTTATTAAGTATTTTTATCTGAAGCATTCAATAAATGATTACGTACTACACAAATATAGGAAAAATAAGAAACTATTTGGGTGCAAAATTTCAAACTACTTTTGATGGACAAAAGCATGCTAGACACATGAGCAGTAATTCTAGACAAGAAATGATCAATCTCACTGTTAAGTATGATTTATTTTTCTTTATATCACATTGTGCTCACACAATGCCTGTACCCAGAAGTATTCAATTAATGCTCTCTGAATGAACATACCACTTCAATAGAGGCCTGTTTTATGCTTACCTCTTAAATCTATAGCAAAAGACTTACATGGAAAGGTCAGTTGGGAGCAACATTTGCCCTTACAGTAGACAGATATCTGAATGCACCTGCCCCAAATACTAAGGTTTTCAAGGAGTTCATATGCCATACAAGTACCTGACCCTATCAAGAAGAATTTAGAAAGAGGGAGTATTAAGTCCTTCAACATATTGACTACATATTTTTCCCCAAATATGAGAAGGTTATACCAATTTGATTAATGTTATATCCAAGTTTACATTTTAATAAGGCAGGTAATATAAGTTTGTCAACTACTGCAAAAATATTTTATCATAAGCTGAACACAACCCTCTTTTTTGAAAGAACAAAGAGCACATGAAAAGCAAAACATAAAACAAAAATATGCAGATCTTTGTGTTTTGCTTTCTGTTGCAAAACTTTTGTTTTCCTATAGGTCTGTCATTTTTATTCTAGTTGATATGTATTTGAAATATAAAATGCTTTCACATTGCACCAAGATCATTCTAATACCTATGTCATGTTTAAGAATCTGCAAGATATCCTGTCACTGTTAATGGAGAAGTCCTAGGGTTGATGATTGTGTTGAAGACAGACACCTGCAGTGAAAAGTGGAGCTAAAACTATGGCCCCATTGATGCAAAAGTTCCTGCTAAGATCAAGGCTCTATTTCACCAATGGAAAGGTAGCAAAGAAAAAGAAATGAAACAAAAATATGGGGATTGATCTATTTCCAAGGCAAGGCAGCATGCAGACTCTGAGACATGTATTGGAAATGGATATATGAAGCACAGCTCTGTCACTGGCAATTGGATTTCACCTCCGAGTTTCCAATAACACCTCAATCTCAACAAAAGCAAAAATAAACAAGTAGGACTCCAACAAACTGAAAAACACCCACACAAGAAGACAACCAACAAAATGGAAAGCCAACTTGTGGAATGGGAGAGGATAATTGCAAATGCACAGTCAATAATATACAAAATATGTAAGGAACTCATGGAACTCAATAGTAAAAGAAAAAAAAATTAAATAAAAAAATACCAAATAACTCAAATATTGGCAAAGGAATGGAACAGACATTTTCCAAGAAGTCACACAAATTGAAGGTAAGTATATAAAAAGCCCTCAACAGCCCTCATCAGGTACATGCAAATCAAGACCACAATGACATATACTCTTATACCTGTGGGTATGGCGATTATAAAAAATTCAAAATATAAGTGTTGGTGAGAATGTGAAGAAAAGAGGACACTTAGGTATTGTTGGTAGAAATGTAACTTGGTACAGCCATCATGAAACATAATATGGAGATTACTCAAACAACCAGAAATAAAACTGATGTGATTCAGCACTTATTGGTTACATAAAGAAATAAAATCAGTATACTGAAGAGAGAGATTAGTATGTTAAAGAGATATTTTACTACAAATTTCTAGCAGTGTAAATATTTTACATGATTGATTTGAGCTGATAATCTAACCAATTTATAAATATTCAAATATTTCATAAAATTCAAGAAACATGACCTAATCTGAAGAACCCCCGCCTCTTTCTCTCTCTCTCTCTCCCCCTCCCCTCCTCCCTCCCTCCCTCCCTCCAACTAACAACTGTGATCTGCAATATTGACTATCAACATTTCCAACTTTACTCTTCTCTAATAAGTCTTGTTACCATAATCCTGAAATGCACATATGACATAGTGAAAACTAGGTAAAAATTGTGTTTAACTAAATTACTAGAAACAATAAGGAAATAAAACATTACCCAAAAGAAAATTATTGTGAAAGTGTATGTTCTTTTTGAAAAGTTGCCAACAGCAGTTCATATCTCAAAAAATCACAGACATAAAATGTAAGTTTTCCATTTATGTATTTATCAAAATCCAATAAGATAAGAATTAAAATTTATATTCTGAAGAAGTAAACATTTTAAAAATCTTCTGAATTAGAGAATGAAAGATAAGGAACTTTCTTCAATAGAGGCCTGTTTTTTGCTTACTTCTTAAATCTATACCAAAGGACTTACATGGAAAGGTCAGTTGGGAGCAACATTTGCCCTTACAGTAGACAGATATCTGAATGCACCTGCCCCAAATACTAAGGTTTTCAAGGAGTTCATATGCCATGCCTAGGCCCTTTACCTACATTCTTTCCTTTTATCCTCATAAAAAATCTGAGAGTATTATACAGCTTTTAAAAGATTAGCTGCCTAAGGCTCATAAAAGTGAACTAATTGGCTCAAAATTAATCAGAAAGAATCTTTAAGATAAACACATTTGTATTAGGTGGAGTCACAGGTTTTTAAAAAAATTAAATTGCTTTTATTAGATAATTATTACTATAATTACTTATTATTAATGGTTATTGTTAATCTTGTCCTGAGCCTAATTTATAAACTAAATTCTATGAGAGGTATATATGTTTAGAAAAAATAACAGCATAGGTAAGTTTAAGGGATCCTCTAGCCTTTTTATGTTATTTATTTTGTTTTATTTTTTGCCAAATTCAATATTTTAACAAAAACATGGTACTGATATAAAACAGACACATAGACCAATAGACTAAGATAGAATAGAAAAAGACCCCAGAAATGAACGATATTAGAATAGAAAAAGACCCCAGAAATGAACCTATGAATCTACAGCCAACTTATTCTTGACAACAGTGCTGAAAATATAAGCCAAAGAGAGAACAGCTTCTTCAATAAATGGTGCTGGGAAAACTGGACAGCCATATGCAGAAGATTGAAATTTGATTCACATCACTCATTCTGAACAAAAATCAACTCAAAGTGTATCAAAGATATAAACATAATATCTAAAACTATGAAACTATAAAAGAAAACATATAGGAAACACTTTAAGACCATTGGAATAGGCAATGATTTTTTTGGATAAGATCCCAAAAGTATAAGGAAAAAAAGCGAAGTATAAATAGTATAAATAGTATTGTATCCAACTAAGAAGCTTCTGCACTGCAAAGGAAGCAATCAAAAGAGTTAAGTGATGACCTATAAAATAGGAGAAAATATTTGCAAACTATTCATCTGGCAAATGATTAATATGCAGAAATATGTAAGGGACTCAAAAACAACAACAAAGTTATCCAATTTTAAAAAATGGACACATTTTTTAGACACTTCTCAAAGAAGAAATACAAACGGGCAACAGGAATATGAAAACATGCTCAATATCATTAGCCATCAAGAAATCCAAAAGATAAATAAATAGAAAAAAAAAGAAAAGCTATCTGGCCCCAGTTAGAATGGCTATTATCAAAAAGACAGAAGCATAACAAAGTTAGAGAAAAAGGGCTCTCTCCTACACTGTTGGGGGCCATCTCCATAATAGTACAGTCATTATGGAGAGCAGTTCAGAAGTTCCTTAAAAACATTAAAGTTTGACCTGCCATCTGATCCAGCTCTCTCAAGGTTTAAGTGTATATCCAAAGGAATTGGAATAAACAAAACAATTGGATACCTACATGCCCATGTTTATTGCAGCACTATTTATTGATAAGAGTAAGATAGGCAATAAATCTAGGTACCCACTGACAGATGAATGGGTAGAGAAAACATGGCATATGTGCACAATGAAATATTATCCATAAAGAAGAATAAAATCCTGTCATTTTCAGAAAAATGGATGGAACTGAAGGACATTATGTTAAGGGGAATAAGCCAGACACAGCAAGATAAATGCCACATGTTCTCTCTTATAAGTGGAACCTAAAAAGTTTTAATCTGAATGTAGAATAGTGATTATCAGAGGCTGGCTAGGTTGAGGGGGGAGGGTAAAGAGTGCTTCCCAAACAATCAGAAGCAATAATTCAGGTACACGCCACCCCCACTCCTCAGTTAGGAATCCTAGAAGCATAGCCAAGCCATCAAATAAGAGAATAAATCAACCTTTAGGCCCTATTCTTTGCAACTTTCCATATGTGTATATATTTCTCCATTGGCTTTGGCCAACATCATCTGATCTACCAGGTGCCTCTTCCTTAATATAGATCTTCTAGAAGTAATTGAGGGGTTCATGTCCCTTGATTGAGATCAACTTCTGAAAATCACGAGGTACAGATTGAAAAGTAAATTAAAAAGTGTTTTATTCTGGATTGAAGGTAAGTTTTTAACAATTTCTCAAGGCTCTGAAATCAAATGAAGTTCACTTTGTGGGGAAAGAAAGCAGCACAGTGAACTCAGGAGTTAGAAAGTCTTCATTTAAATTTGAACTTCAAATTTAATGGCTGAGTCCTTGGACAAATCACTTCATGTTTCTAAGACTCAATATCCATGTAAAATGGAGGAAATAATCATGTCTACAAATGCTTGTTTATAGAATGCACTCATGTAAGTGGCAAACAGAATTGTTCATCTTGGATCATCTGATGACTTGCTGTCTAGAATTGAAGTCTCAAGCATCTCTCATTTGGTGAAGTTTCTTTTTTCTAAACTCAACTTTGCAAACATCTTAATGAATTTCTTGTAAAACTAGAAAGGACATTTCCAAGGGCTTCAGGTTCTCAGATGCTGGCATTTCCAGCATCTCCAATCCAACAGGTACCTCACCCAGGATGGCTTGGCAACTAAGCCAAACATATTTATTCCTCCACAGAGAAGAAGCTTCACACTTGCAAGAAGGTAAAGCAGTAGTTAGATAGTATTGGTTCTTTCAAAATACAAACCCATGGAATGTCCATGCTTCCTCAGACCCCAGCACCTGTATCAATGCGAAATGGGGATCACAAGAAATGGGCACTAGTGCTTCTTTCGGTGGATCATTGGTTTCTATATCTCTCCAATAAGCCTATTCTGCAACCTGTCTCATGGGATATCACAGTGCTCATCTCTCACACCTTGTTACCATGCAGTGACTGATAGCTATTCCTAGTTCTACTGCAGTGGACTTGGCTGCCTTTGTAAAGGAAGCTGTGGAGCAGGAGCTTTTCCTTGCATTTGGCCACCCTGTTCAGGAAGTCAGCTGTATAAAATCTTCAACCTAAATGACAACAGATGTTCTCAGTCCATCATTGCTGCTTTCGCCTGGACTTCTTCCAGGTACTGGTCTGATGAATCAAGCTTCTAAAATATAGTTTGAGTAAACTAAGCATAATCAGAGATGAAGTTAGTCTTCTCCTAGTCTTCATGTATGTGCAAATAACTAATTGTGAGTTTTTAGAGATTTAAGGTATAAGTGTAGAAAATACACTTAAAAGAAATTCAGAAGCAAAAAACGTTTAAATGTGGCATTTGAAAATTTGGTATTCAGAGTTCTAATTCTCAGCCTTAAGGTAAACTTAAGATAGTTTTACTGATAAAGAGAGAAAAGGGAGATATTATACTTTGAAGTGGAAGTATTTTATACTTGGGTTTTTGGCTGCAGTTTTTATTATATAGTAAAGAGTCACTGTGATATTTTTTATTAAAAATGCTTAAGGGCAAAAAGAGCATACATCCAATGACATGTCCTACTAACTTAAAGTAAAAGAAAAAAAATTAATATACAGAAGCAAAATGATCAATTCTCTTTTTCATTTTTTACCTAATAAAGTTAAACTTGTAAATCAGAGAAAATGCAAGTTTGTGAACATATAAGAGACAACTAATTAATAAGCTAAAATGCAGGTTGTTCTTTCAAATAATTTATAGGCTAAAACCACAAAGCAAAATATTTTTGGAAAAAAATTATAGGTTGTGAAATGCAGCAGATGATTTATCAGTAAGAAAGCTCCCATTTTTCTCCTTACTAGTAAATTTTCAGATCTTCACACTGAAGTGAGAATGGTTTAGAGTTCCAAAAGCAATAAAGAGCCATATTATCCTAAATGTGTTATTCTCCTACCTTTTAAATGTACCCCATCTTCTATAGGAGTCTTATTAATGTTTCTTGTCTTTTGATTTTTATTTGTTGAAAACACAGACTGGAAATTTCTAGATATACTACATGAGGAATTGGTGATGTGACACTGAATACAGACCTCTCCAGGGTGAAAAGACTGGCACACTCTGGGGTTTAAGTATAGATTAGACCAGTGGAGCTGCAATGTGCTCAGATAGACAACCAGCTCCATTAATTCCAAGTTTGTAGGTTTAGAAATGGGAAGAGGTGAAGAATAACAATAAAATCTACTTATGGGGTTGCTGGTTTGATGGAGAACAAAACAAACGGAAGAAATAGAATTTCCCACACTTAGTGGCTAGTGAGCCACAGGCATTTTTTTCAAAACATAGCTTAGATTTAAAATGGGTTTTCAACAACTAATAGGTAAATACCATACCCAAACTGTTCTTAATGGTCTTAATGTCATTCCCTATTCCACCCCTCTCATTTGTACTTAGAGAATAGCTTGCCCCCAAAGGAGCAGGCAGTATGCAGGACTCCAGGGGTTGATGTTCACATACTGCCCTGTGAATGGAGCAGAGTGCGCTGCTATGTAGCTATGAAACAAGGGGCATTACTGCTAGAGAGACTCTAGGGCTGCTGTATTGCTGAGGCTCTCTCATTTGCAGCAGAAAGACACTAAATTTAATTTCTGGAGCCTGTACTGAGCTGTGAAAAAATGGATAAGCGGATAACATTTTTTCAAAGACCAGTGATGAATGATTGTCATTTACTTAATGAACTGTAGGCTCTGATGAGAAGTTTAATTTACTAATCCTTCAAAACCTACAGGACTTTTTGGGTCTTAATACCACTCTACTTCTCTTTTTATTCTTCTCTGACTTTGCAAATTCTCTTCACCTTCTCTGAAACCATGTGCATATTTCTCAGTACCCTTCATTCTCAGCATATCTCTTTCCTTTTGGTCAGATTCAACTTTCTTATTCATATTGAATAAAAAAAAAAAAAAAAACAATGGAGTCCTTATCTTATAATTTTTCACTCTTAAAATTTGTGGTGCTGGCATTGAACCCAGAACCTGCTAGGCAAGTGCTCTACCATTCAGCTACATCCCCAGCCCTGTATGTAATGATTTCCATTTCTGTTTTTCTACCTTCCCTGTCCCCAAACATTATTCATCTCTCCCCTCGTTTTCACCCTTTTCTTTTCTCTGGATTCTAGCAGGCACATTCATCTACATCTGCCTTTTTACTCTTTCCTCGTTCCCTGCTGTTTCTTTCATCTCCTTTGGTTAACAACCAGTTTCTTATATATTTCCAATGTTTTTTTTTTTTTTTTTTTTTTTTTTTTTTTTTTCTGGTTAGCTCTTCCTTTAACTGTTCTGGATGTGAAATCAAATAGAGTTGTTTAATGTTCTTTGTGACTCCCAACTGACCTTCATCCATTTCTATGGTTCTTGAGAATGCACAGAATACATTTGAAGATTCTAAAATAAACCCCAAAACCTGCCTATTCCATTTGAAATCAGCATTTTCATTGTACTTTGATCATGTTACAATTTCACAAAAAAGTATAACATATCCTGAAGTAGTTTTGTAATATGTATCTCTGCACTCCAGATTCACTAAGGCCCAGGCTGTGTAATCCTTAAACCCAAAATCTACACATCTTCCTAATAACTTTCGAAGTCTTGAAAAAAATATTGAAAACTTTATCAAATCCTTCTCAAGCATTTTCTGTTGACCATTTGTATACACAAAAGAGAAGCCTACCTACTGGTCTTATTGAACCCCATTATTATACTTGCAATAAAGCATAACTCTGGGAAATGAGATATCCATGACTTTGAAGCTTAAATAATAGTTTACACAAATATACAATATAAGAATTGGTTAAATGGGAAATCAAAAAATGTGATGCCTACCGTTTTGTTCTTCTTTCTCACAATGACTTAGCTATTCATGATAATTTGCAGTGCCATATAAATTTTAAAGATTTTTTTATATTGATTGAAAAGATACAACTAGGCACTAATTAAAATAATAATAATAAAAATAGAAGGGGGATTACTAGAGTAGAACAAGCATCTCAGGAAAAGAGAGAGTGAAGGGAAACAGAAGATACAGGGAAAGAGCTTAATAAAATTCTGTGCATGTACAAATACGGCATAATGATTCCCACTATTATGTAGTGGAAATTACATAAATTTTATTATAATGCACCAATAAAAATAAATTAAAAAGAAAGAAAAAATGAAATTATTGACAAACAGAAAAAAATCATTAAAATTTTTGTAGAGATTTTACTGAGTCTGTAGATTTCTATGGTTAGTACTGACATTTAAATTTAACAGTATTGAGTTCTCTAATGCATGAATACAGTATATCTTTCATTTGTTTTTGTCTTCTTTCTTTTTTAATCAATGTTTTGTGGTTTTTAATGTAATATATCTATTTCCTTAGTTAAATGAATTCCTAAGTATTTTTTTTCATGGGGGGAATACTAATTGTAAATGCAACTGTTTTCCTAGTTTCTCTCTGACATAGTCTGTTGTTCACACATAGAAATAAGTTGATTTTGTATGCTGATTTTACATTTTACAATTTTACTGAATTCATTTGTTCTAATAATTATTTAGTGCCATCAGTAAAATCATCTCTATACAAGATCATATTATTTGCAAATAACAAAAATTCTAGTTCTTACTTTCTAATATAAATGCCTTTTCTTCCTTTTTTCTTATCTAATTACTCTGACTGGACTTCTAGTATCATATTGAATAGAAAAAACAACAATGGAGTCTTTATCTTATTGCTGATCTTAGATTTTTTTTTTTTAAAAAAAGTCCATTTTTACCATGGAGTGTGATCCAGAGGTGGATTTTTATTACAGCATTTATTATGTTGAATACATTCCTTTTATTCTCAAATGTGCTGATAGTGTTCATCATAAAATTGTGTTGAATTTTGTCAAATAGATTTTCACTATACATTAAGATGATCACAATTTTTAATATTGCATACTATTAATAATTGATTTTTTGTATATGGAACTATCCTTATATCCCTGGAATAAAAATCCCCTTTCAGTAAGTGTTAGAGTCTGTTTGCTAGCATTTGTTGAGGATATTTGCATCTATATTCATCAGAGTTATTGTCTGACAGTGTTTTTTTGTTTGTTTGTTTTTATTCTTAGGTGGTCATTGTCTGGCTTTGGTATCATGATAATGCTGACCTTTTAAAACAAGTCTGGAAATCTTTCCTCCTCTTCAATTTTTGTAAGAATGTACGAAAAATTGGCATTAATTCTTCTTCCAGTGTTTGGTAGAATTTGAATTTGTTTAGCCATCTTGTCCAGAGCCTTCTTTTGTTGGAAGTTGTTTGATTACTGAATCAATGTCCATAATAGTTATAGTTGACTTCATATTTTCTCATGGTGTAGACTTGGTAGGTTGTATGTTTCTAGGTTATTCAGTTTGTTGCCACATAATTATCCGTAATTGTCTTTTCTGATCATTTTTATTTCTGTGGTATCATTTGAATATCTCTTTTATTTCTGATATTTTCAATTCTTCTTTAAATAATATATCAAAAGTCTTGCCCATTTTGCTTACTTTGATTTTTTCTATTTTTTTTTATTCTCTCTTCCTTTGTTTTACCCAAAGGAAGAGAGAATAAAAAATTACTTTTTTTTTCTTTCTGCTAACATTGGGTTTAGTTTTAGTTTTTTTGTTTTTCCCTTTCTCTTTGAGATATAAAGTTAGGTTACCTATATAAGATCATTCTTCGTTTTTAATGAGGGTATTTATTAAAAGTTTTTGCAGTATTTATAAGTTTTATTGTGCTGATTTATTTCTGTTTCTTTCAAGATGTTTTCTAATTTCCTTTTTGATTTATTTTTTGACTCCATGGTATCTTAAGTGTGTTGTGTAATTTCCAAGTATTTGTGAATTATCTGGTTTTGTTCCATTGATTTGTTGATTCACCCTATTGTGGTTGGTGAAGAAACTTGGTATGATTTCAGTCTTCTTGGGTTTGTTAACACTTTTTATAATGTGGTCTATTGGGAGAAAGTTCTGCTACACTTGAGAAGACTATGGATGCTGCTGTTATTGAGGTGAATGTTCTTTATATGTCTGTCAGGTCCATTGGATCTATACTGTTGTTCAATCCCAATGTTTCCATATTGATCTTCTATTTGATTCTTCTAACAATTATTGATTGTAGGATATTAAAGTTTTCTACCACTGTAATATGATTCCCTTCAATTACATCAACTTTTCCTTTTTATATTTAGGTGTTCTGATATTAATTATGTCTATAATTATGGTTGTTATGACTTTCTGGTGGATTAATACTTTTACTAATTATATTATGGCTTATTTGTCTTTTTTGATAGTTTTTACCTATTATCTCTCTCTCTCTCTCTCTCTCTCTCTCTCTCTCTCTCTCTCTATATATATATATATATATATATATATATATATAACTACCCCAGCTCTCTTTTGCTTACCACTTTTCATGAAATATCCTTTTCCATTTCTTCAGTTTCACCCTATGTGTCCTCAAATCTAAAGTGAGTTTCCTATATATTGCCCAAATATTTTTTATAAATGTGCTCAATGAATATGAGAAAATATAGTTCTAAAGCCACTAGAATTTTTCTTAGTAAAAGCAGGGACAGAGAAATGTTAACATTCACTAGTATTTTACTAGGCATACTGAATATAAAATTCATAAAAGAAATGAAGTAAAATTATAACATGTTATATGCATGTACAATATGCCACAATGAAGCCTGTTATTTTTGCATAAGAAACATACATTGATAAAAAATTAAAACTCATAATCATACCTAAAAAAGAGGAAAAATAAACTGTCTGAAACTAATTGTGAATCAAGACAAAAAATCTCAGTAAGTAAACTTAATAAGGTAGTAATAGGGTGTACAATTAATCTATAGAATGCAATAGCATTCAACATATATAAGGAGTAAACTGTGGGAGGCTACATTTAGAGAAAAGATTATGTTAGCAATAAAAAAAATGAAATAATTAGCAATAACCTTATCAAAAAATACAAGGTTTATATGAAAATATTTAAACAGTATTACAGAATTTAAAAAGAAAAAATTCTGAATAAATGGAAGGAACAAATCATGCTGTTGGAGACATTAATCTTCAAAATCATGGAAATATAGGTTTTATAAAGTTCATGTAAAATTTTAAGATTATATAAACATATGAATAAGTTGTTAGCATTAGAAAAACTATCTTGAAAAGTGATATGAAAAATGAATAAACAACAATAGCTGAGGGAAAAATCCAGAAAAAAACAATCAATATTCAACTAGCTTGATCTATATTAAAATATATTTAAAATAATTAAATTTACGTATTTAAATACATTATATAGTCACATTCTGGGAACATCTTTAAAAATAGCTTGGAACAAAGAAACAGCATTTAAAAATCCAGAACTAGACACAAAAGAAATTGGAATTTAGTGTTTTGTAAAAGATAATATTTAACATATAAAAAAGTGGTGAAGTTAAATGGATAACTCAATAAATAATACTGGGATAACTGAACAGCCCATTTGGATCTACACTTTACACTAAGTTTTAGACAATTTTTTTGTCACTGTGACTAAATACTTGAGAACAACTTAAAAAATGAAAGGTTTATTTTGGCTCATGTTTCAGTAGTTATAGTCCATGGTTGGCCCAGATCCATTGCTTTCGGCCTGAGGCAAAGAATGTCATGGTGGAAGGCTGTGGTGGAGAAGAGTTGCTTACCTAATGGCAGTCCGAAGAAGGGAGAGAGAGAAGGTACCAAGGCCCTCAGGGACCTACTTCCTTTAATTGGTCTCCTCTTTCTAAAAATTCATTCAGGTACAAACTCATCAATAAATTAGTCTATTGATGAGTTTAACACTTTTATGATCCAATCATTTTCCCAAAGCCATACCTCTGAACATTGCTACATTCAGGACTGTCTTGAAGCTCTGAGCCTTTGTAGGATACTTCCTATCCAAATCATATCATCATAAAAAACTTTCAGATGGAACAATGATTGTATTTTATGGAATAAGTTTTTAAAAATACAGAATACAAAGTGATAAGATTTTAGTCTTAAATTCAAAAAAGCTTTTCTAAATAGACTGAAAAAAATCCTCAACCCCATAAACTATAGAGAAAATTAACAAACCATATTATTTAGGAAAAGAATCTATGCCAAAAATTACTATAAATGAAATTAAAAGATAAATTAAAATGGTGGGGGAAAATCTACAGCCTTTGCCATGAACAAAGTGACATGTATAGGAATAAATAGTTCCCTGAAAGCAAGGTGAAAACAACAAAAATTCAGTGAAGAAATGGGTAAAAAAAGAGTTAAATTCTAAATAAACAAAATACAAAAGGCTCTTAACACATGAGAGGTGTTCAAACCACTCATCCTAAAGAGTAAAAATTAAGACTACATTTAAAAACCATATTTTGCATCTCAGATCGTCAAAGCCCAAATGTTTATCAACACCCTGTGTAGAAAAGCAAGCATTCACATCCATTTCTGCTGGAGATATAAACTTGCACAAGTACTCTGAGAGGCAAGTTGGAAATTTCTAACATTTTGAAGGCAAACAGATTTTGACCCAGAAATAATCTCTTTTGAGAATTTACCTTGCATGTAAAAAAAGACATGCGTAAAGGTTATCTGTGTGGCTCTGCCTGTATTTGTAGACAATCAACAACCCAAATAGAGAACTGGTTAAATAAATTAGGGTATACAGACACTAAGAAAAACGTAATATTGTATCAAAAGTAATAATGTGAAAATTGCCTATGTTTGCAATGGAAAGAGCTGTAGATATGAGTTTAAATTAAAAATTTAAGATGCCAAATAGCATGTTTAGTATGTTAACATTCATGTAAAAATGGAGAGAACTTTTAAAAAAGACTCACACTTTCTTATATATGCATTCTAGGATCCCTGAAAAGACACAGAGAAATTACTGATGATGTGACCTAGATGGGGAGGGATGGAGCGGAAGCAGGCAAATGGTCATTAGTAGAGAGGGAGGCTTTCATGTTATGCCTTTAGAATATAGCATTCTAAAGCATTTCTCATAAAAATGCTTGACAGAGAGAATATGCTACACCTTTTGTTATAGGAAAAAGAGGAGGGGATCGCACAAAGAAAAGAAAAATCACATAATACATCAGACTCTTCAAGCACAATATGATATTGTGGTGATAATTATAAAGGGTAAGTGAATTTTTACCAAGAATTTTATATTCATACAAATTACTTCTTACTTTTGGAGGCAAAAACAATATATTTGATTTTAAAAGTAGATGATGTTTTGGTTAAGTGAAAAATAAATAAAAATAAGTACTTAAAGTATATTTTCAGAAGTGGGAATGAAATGCATAAATCCAAATTTATAGATACACGATCACCAGCTATTTAAACCAACTAAGTTTATTCACTGGGGTCAAATTTCCTTTAGTTCAGGAAAAAAAAAAAAAAAAACTCAGATGGTAAGATGAAACAAAGACAAAGCCAATCAAATGTAATATCTGAGACATGCACAAGATATAGCTGATATAATCAATAAAAATAAAACCAAGAATGACAAAGTTGAGATCAAAGTGCGATCTAACAACTCTCGATAATAATCTACCAGGAACATACTGTTTTGCAGACAATCAAAACATAAAAAATGAATTGTTAAAAATACAAAGAAATCTGATTTGATTGTGCTCTTAATAAGAAAAAAAATGAACAACAAAACAAACTCTTAAGAGTGACTTGGTTTAAATAACAAATTTAAAAAATCTTTGTCTTGATTAAAACTTTACTGAAAGATCTAAAATTGTAAAACATGTAGCTTCAGTTATATATCAACAGAGTGATTCCTTGTCTACATTTAAATCTGTCAAAAAAGTGTCAGTCTGGGAAAGATCTAAGTGTGGTAACTGGTAACAAGAATCCTAAGAATGTGAAGTCAATCTACCATTGAAGAAATGGCAAATAAATTTGAAAATTATCCCCTTTAATCTTTTCTAAGTCTGTGGCGTTATGAAGTCATTAGAAGTAAATTTTAAAAAATTTTAAGGGGTTTAAACATAAAAAAATTATCCTCATACCTATCACTTATTGAATGTCCACTATATTTAAGACTCTAAGTTAAATACATTAAATATATAATTGAACATATGTACATACATGCACATAAACACACATGTAAAATGAATATAGTCTTAAAATTTGGAATGCTGAATGATATCATTCTTGTTTTTAATCTGATAGACTTCCACATAAGAATTACTTTAACATTGATCTGAATTACATAATAACTGTTTTAAACATGAAGAAACAATTTCTGAAAAGGCAATAACTTGCTCAAAGTATCTTGATCAGTGTAGAATATTTAGGAGGTAATGGAGCCATGAATTGAAGAACAAACTGAGTTCAAAATAACATGAAAGAAACTGAGTTCAATAATGTGATACACAATTGTCTACAATTTCTGTGACTTTGACTTCAAAGTATTTAATATTGTTTCAAAGTATTTAATAGTGTTTCACTTACCTTACAGTAAAACGTAGGAATCTTTTCTTCATGGTCTCCTGTTTTTTACAAAGGTATTTCTTTTGATCCTGTTTGACCACTCGTTTCTCTGAAGGGAGAACTTGGGCATCAAGAGAGGGAAATAACAGTTTGGAAAGTGTGTTGGCAATTCTCCATCCAATATATTTGGAGAAAACTTCTTCCTCTACATTCGACGAAACTTTTGTACTATATCTAGTGAAGGGATTGATTGGATTATTTAATTCAGCCTATAGAAAGAAAAGAAAAAAGGAATCAGTTGAAAGGAAAAATGATCTTATCATTAAATAATAGATTAAATTCATGTTCATTTTATTTTAGTAATATTTCATTCTTTTGTTAAGTAAAAATAACCTTTATAAGGAAAGAACATAGTTTCTGTAGAGACCATGATAATAATTCTCAAAAAAAAAAAAAAAGAACAATTAAGCATTTGTGAATCCAGCCTTGAAATTTTGAAAATGATAAAAAGTTTATATTTTAAATTTCATAACCTGTCACACAAGAATTTTGTAAAATGCATTTAAAAATAAATTAAGTAATTTGTTGAAATATTACATAATTTATTTTAAAAGACAACCATTTTCCTGTGCAACGTCTTCATTTTAATTTAATTGAACAAAATATTTCTATGGAATAAAAATTTTAAGTGTGAAATAAGGACTTGGTATTTGGCTTAATCTGAAGAGGTTTCAAAATTTAATTTTTTTTCTTTTTATTTACTTTAACTGTTACACAAAAACATAAAAATTGAACATAACCACATTATATTTTGATGCATGTCATTTTAATTACATTTAATATGTTGTAATACCAAAAAAGGGAAAAATCCAAAATATATAAGCAATATTTATTCAAGAAAGAGTTATATTTAGAAATCACCTACTTATGTGTGATTATATGTGTTACTGGTTTTTAATTACTTCTTTTGAAATGGCTAGAGGCATGTTTTCCTTGACTATTCTGGAATCAATAATAAATGAAGATGCAAGTAAAATGTCATGTGTTATAATTTTTTTTTAATGTTCACAATATGGTCAGATTGGGAATTTTTTCTCATAAATAAGTTTGATGTCACCTATTTTCATTTGAGGTTTTAGATATTTTATTAAATATTATTCATCTTCATTCAGCTCATTACCATTTACTCAGGATTCATTTCAGATTCCTATAAAACCGGTCATAGAAAATATAGGAATGGAAAATGTTTTCCTGCATATGAACATGTAACTTAAAGTCTTAGTATTCCAATATCACTCTGAGTTCAATTAAAAGATTGTCTGTTAAAAGATTGTCTATTGAGTTATATAGATAAAATTAAAGTGAAAAATGTACACAGTGTAGTCTCAAGATAATAACTGGCAAGAGAAAAGGTTAAAGCACTGAGAAAAATAGAAGACAGGTAAGCAAGTATGTATTGCTATGAAATCCAGAGGATGGGAAGGAATAACATAAAAAAACCCAAAATATTTTAAAAGGATAAGGTGAAAATCATGCACACAAATATGATACAGTAGTCCTACTATTCAAAGGAAATAAAACAGTATGTCATTTATTGCAGGACTTGTCATGAAAGCAAAGATATGGAATAAACTTATGTGTCCATCAGCAGATGAACAGATGAAGAAAATGTGATATAGATAACCAATGAAATACTATTTTGCCTTGAAAAAGAAGGGGATACCTGTCATTTGAAATAACATAGAGGAACCTGCAGGACTTAAATGTCAAGTGAAATAATCCAGGCACACAAAGATAAATACTGCATAATCTCTCTTTTGTCTGGAAACTAAAAAAAAAATGGATTTCAGAGAAATGGAGAGCAGAATGGTGATTACCGGTGGCTCTGAGCTGCTTCAGGGATATGTTGGTCAAAGCATACAAAAGTTCAGTTGGATAGGAAGGAAAAGTTCAAGAGCTCTATTGCACTACATGGTAACTATAGTTAATAATAATATAGCACGTATGTGAAAATGCTGAGAACAGATTTTAAGTCTTCTGAAACAAAAATAATGACCATTTGAGGTAATACATGTTTTAATATACTTGACTCAGTCATTCTATAATGTGTGTGTGTATGTGTGTGAGGTGGGGGAGAGAGAGAGGGAGAAAGTGGTGAATATATGTATACATAATATAGAAATATATATATTTCTAAACAATGTCCATGGTAAACATGTATGATTTTATGTCAATTGAAAAATAAAACATGAAAATGGCATCAAAAAGAAGAGAGTCCTTTTTATACTATTTCAGAAAAATAAAACATTACCACTATTCCTCCTTGCAGTATGTCCAATTTTAAGATATCTTTGAATTCAATTATCCTCAGATATTGGAATGTGCCGTGCCCAGCATAGCTGTTAATTTAGAAACCGGCAAGGGGTGATGGGGGATTGAAAAAAGACAAACACATAGAGAAATCTGGGACCAGGTGGGACACTGTCTTCTGATGGAGGAACAATGACCCAGATCTAGCTCAGCACATTTATTATAATAGGTCTTATCATCAAAAAATTATTCATGAGAAAGTTGCAATAAAGCAGACAGACTTGAAGGTTGTAGTGAAACTTGGGAGACACGGAGGCTATCTTGTTATTCCCAGAATTCTCTATCCCCCAGAGTAGGTGCCTAAGCTCAAGGTCCAGACTGACATAGTTCTTTGCCTTAGCACAGAGCCTCCCCAGGCCAGTGTCACAATAGCAACTGGGAAATCTTGACCTGCACCTTTGCACAGGAAGTTCCCAGCCCAAATGCAGCCATGAGGCAGTCAGAGTCCTTGATTCAATTCACCATTCTCCACAGGAACCAGTATACAATTATCTCTATGTCATTCCCACCTAAGCTGAGTATTCTGCCTCTTAACCAGGCAGAAATCATGAACAGAGTATTCAATTTGAAACAAAAAGTAAAACTGTGTGTCTCACACTGAGTAGCTGTTGTGACTTTGAAGACATTATTTAACATCCTGAAGTCTGAAGCTACATCTGTAACATGGTAATCACAAAATCTGTACTGTTTTTTCCTACTTAACTTCTCTAGCTTATTTATCAGAAAGTTACTTTAAAACCAATAGTAACATATAATAGAGCAGAAATATAGGATATTATGGTGATATTTCAGTTATTGAGAGAGTGATGAAGAAATAAATGAATGACTAAATAAATGAACCAACAAAAATAATGTCTTCTTATAAAATAATTTCTGGTAAAATACATTGTTATCAAAGGTGACTCTGCTCCTTATCATAGAATGATGATGCTCTTTTCACATTGTCTCGTTTGACTACTCCTCACTTTCTTCCCTCTAACACAGGAGAGCCTGGAGGTCCAGATGCCAGCTCTCTTAGCAAAAAGGAGGTATTCCTAGATCTTCCACCATGGTTCCCTTGTTGGAAGTTCAGATAAATTTCCATCCCCCATTGATATTCAAAGCCTTCAACTTATAAAATATGTAGTCTCAAATCTGCTTACTAGGTTAGATTACAAACTCAGCAGTTTAGTTAATTTCTCCTGGCGTATTTTGTGCTGAGTTTTGTATGGCTGTGTTTTTCATTTATATCATGAAGATAATAATAGTTGCCTGTTAGAGTTTTCTGAGGCCTAATTTTAGATCACATAGGATGACTGTTCTGGCAGACAATAGGAAGCTCAACAAATAGCAGTTGCCCTCAGGACTTAGCTAGGACAGAGTACTACTCTTCTGGCCTTTGCATCTACTCCCAGGACCAACCCTAGAAGACTGAGCTCAATCTCTGCCATGCCAAAACCAATGTGGTCACATTAGTTTCTTTTTTTTTTTTAATTTTTATTGTTGGTTGTTCAAAACATTACATAGTTCTTGATATATCATATTTCACACTTTGATTCAAGTGGGTTATGAACTCCCATTTTTACCCTGTATGCAGATTGCAGAATCACATCAGTTACACATCCATTGATTTATATTAGTTTCTTATGAGCAAATTTATCAAATAGGATCATGATTAGGCTTCTATAGTCATCTTCCCTCTTCTCCTAAAGCCATTACTCTGATATGCTGCAATTCAGAGCCTTAAATTCTGTCTTTTCAAAAGTCAGGGGCAGTAGCACACACCCAAATCCCAGCCACTGGGAAGGCTGAGACAGGAGAATCACAAGTTCAAAGCATGTTTCGGAAACTTAGGGAGCCCTCAGAAGCTTAGTATCTCAAAATAAAAAATAAAAAAATGGGCTGGGATTGTGGATCAGTGGTTAGGCACCCCTGGGTTTAATAACTGGTATAAAAAAATCTTTTCATAAGGTTCAGTCTTTACTTATTGAGAGAAGATTAACTCAACATCTTATTGACCAACCCTTATAATAGATTCAAAATTCATTGATTTCTTACTGCCAGTGAACATTACCTCAAAATCCATCTTTAATCATTGTGTGGATATTTACATTCTCACTATGTGTTCTAGTTTTTTTGTGTGTGATGCTTATGTAGGCTGTATAGATTCAGAGTTTTCTTGCATAATTAAAACTTGACATTTTTGGTTAAGAAACAAATGACAATTTTTTAACATCTGCTAATTTTATGAATTTATTATTAATATTGGAAAAGTGGCATTCTTGAAGAATATTTCCTTTACATGCATATTCTAAGCAGGGGCAGGAGCAGGTTCTCTCTCTTTGTCTCTGTACTGGAAAGGTGGTAAAAACAAGCAATAACGTAGGTTGGTAGGAAGATGACAGCTAGATCCACACCAGGGAGAATTCTCCAAGGAGTTAGGATGTGGTATTAATCAAAGAAAAAAACCAGCCTCTCCAGAGTTCTGAACTTTTCATCAATAATTAGGGAAATGAGGCATACACACCAAAATTTGAACTCATTCACATTTTTCAAGACATGAGAGAATAAAGGAGAAAGAAAGAGGTTATTGAGTCATTACAGCATAGTTTGCAGCAAATTATCTCCCTATTACTTTCTTTTTAAAAGATGTACCCACCTTTCTTTATGTAATATTAGAGCTGGGCATATTTGACTTGTTTTGGAAAAACAACTTTTTTTCTTGAAACTTCAAAATTTAAGTATGGTGACTAATAATTGGTCATCTCAAAAGATTATTTCCTGTAGGAATTATAAAAACTCACAAAGGAAGAACAGCATGAAAAATTCCTCAGCATTTAAGTTTTGTTCCTTAACCCATTACTTCTATTACCTGGGATCATGTTACAAATGCAGAGTCTCAGACCCTGCCTTTGTAGGTACATTAAAGTTTACAAAGAACTGATGTAACAGATTAAAGAAATGATTAAGAATATCTATTTTCCAACTCACTAGTTGTGTGGTCTTGCATAAGTTACATAACTTCTCTGAACATATTTCTATTGCTGAATTTCGATGTTCCCCTTCACAAGGATGTTCATGAAGATTATATATGAAAATAGGATGTTTTCTAGCACAGTGCTTGGCCCACAAAAGTTCTTCAATGTATGTTAGTTCCTTGCTTATATTTAGCTTTAGAAAGGGCATGACATAATGGAAATTGAAGAGCCTTTTGGTGACGCTCACTCATAGTCCATCTACAACCAACCACTTATTTAATAAAGATTGAGGCTCAGAACAGTGATGTAATGGTGATGTAGACGGTTAGGGTTAGGGTTAGGGTTAGGGTTAGGGTTAGGTTAGGATTAGGAGAGCTGTGGCACTTAAAAGAGTTAATGTTTATAAGGCACTTAGCACAGTGTCTTAGGCTTTGTAAAATCTCTACAAACAATATCTTTGTTTTCTAAAACCATGTATCTGGCCTGGTACATTGACACACATTTGTAATCCTAGCAACTTCAGAGGCTGAGGCAGGAGAATACTAAGTTTGAGGCCAGCCTCAGCAACTAACAGGGTCCTAAGCAACTTATCAAGATAACTTGTCTTCAAATTAAAAAAGAACAAGAACAAGAGGAAGAGGAGGAGGAGGAGGAGGAGGAGAGAGGAGGAGGAGGAAGGAGGAGGAGGAGGAGGGGGAAGAGGAGGAGGGGGAAGAGGAGGAGGGGGAAGAGGAGAGGAGAAGGAGAGGGAGGACAAGGGATGGGGATATAGCTTAGGGTTCAATCCCAATCCACATACCCCCAGCCCCCCCAAAAAAAGGGTCTGTAGCTTTGGCCATTCTATTGATAAGTTTTTATATGACTATATTTTCCTCAAAATACATCTACTTTTCCACACTCAGAACTTTGATTTATATTTATAACAAAAGAAAAGCCACATGTGAAGGAGGAGACAGGACAGACCTTGAGAAAGTAAGAACTAATCATGTTGTTTTTTTCTATTTTTGCTATTCTACAGAGTGCATAAGGAGTATGGAAATATCATTAAGAATAAAAACAAATTTTATTTTAACAATCTCACCATGAAATGTTAACCACGAAGTACATTTCACCTGATGAGTCAAAGGTACTCTGAATAAAGGCACATGTTCATTTCATCTGTACATATTTCTTTTTGATATTTTAGGTCATATTCCAGATGGCAGAAAGCACTTAGACATGATGACTTTTCCTAGATGTGCCAACATATGCTGCTGAATTGCCTATACAGAGAAACCTTGCTCATTGCAAGTCTCCCTGGAAGTATTTCAAACAAAGCACATCAGTTAACATTTGTTTATTATGCCACTGTGAGTATATGACAGCCTTTTATTTCTTTCCCAACTACTCAGGCAACAGTTGGGTTTATATTGAATTTGTCACATGAAGGGCTCATGTTTAGGATCTATTCAGAATTTTTTTTTTCATTTCAAATATTCATATTAAATATCTAACCTTTCCTCCAACCTCTACAAACATCAAATTTTATGAACAGATATAAAAAGAATTATAGATGATAGAAGGTTATTATAGACCAAATAAATACAAGATATGAGAGCACATAATGTGGTTTGTCATGAATTTACAAGCACTGTAGACAAATGCGTTAAATATAAAATTTTATTCATTAAATTAAAAAATGTATCATATAAATTGCATAGTTGTTTTTAAAGTATAAAAAGAGACAATTTCTACTTAACTTCAAAATCATTAAGGTATATTTAATCCTTGGAAAGTAATGCCTTCCCCCTATAATGTACAGTAGTTATAATTAAAGCTACATGTTGCTGTATATGTAATATAACTATAGTATTGCCTTACATGGCTTTGGAAGCAAGGAATTAGGAAAGAACAAAGGTTGTACTGTAAACAGTCATTTGCAATAACTAAAATAAGAGTGGAATATATATTTTACTTTACAAAAACTGTGTGAAGCATAAGCCTTTATTGTATATGTTTTTAAAATGAAGAAGTGAGGGAGCACCTAGGCACTGAAAGTTTTTTAACCACTTGTAAAAGACATCCACTAGCCAGTTTATATCATACAATTTGTCCAAAGAGGTATCACAGGAGAGTGTGATAGATTGGCTGAATGAAAGTCGAGATTAGAAAGTTATTAAGGAAATAAAAGGATGAAAGTAAATAATCTTTGGAGTTTTATTATTATAAATAAGTATGATAATGCAAGAAAAGGAAAAAAAATCCTTGAGTTTATCATTCTTATGTTTCACTGTAAAATGAAACACACTTGAAAAACTAATTTGCATAAAAAGACACTTAAATTTATATCTTATCTAGACCAACATAGAAGTCATAGCCAATGAAATCATCTTTCAAAATTAAATTGAGCAGAAAATCTTTCAAATAAATGAAAACTGACAAATATTGCCACCAGCAGAATTTCACCAAAGGATATGAAAGGATTTTCCTCTAATAGAAGAAAAATTATCTGACACAGAAGACCAGGGTCTTAAGAAGGGGAAAAAATGTGTAAATATGTAGGCAAGCCTTAAGAATAGTGATAGTATTAAACAATACTTATATATTGGTGTCTCTAAACACACTTGCTCATATGCAACCCTTCCTAACACATCCAGATATATATGTATACAATTAAAATTCTCAAATCATAACAGGAGTGAAGCATCCAGAACATGCATACACCTTGGAAAGTTATTTGTCATTGTTTATGAAAGTTGAACATATGCCTTCCTTATGACCTAATCATTTCATTCTTAATGGCTAACTCTAGTCAAGCAATATTAAATATTATTTTCAATAGGACAAAAACATTTGAATGATAGCTATTTTAATATGGTTTAACCAGAAACACATAAAAATTTGCACCAGATGATAGTTACAAAAATACTTTTGATAGAATTATTTATAATGTCTTGAAATTGAAAATATCCAACATATTTATCAAGAGTACAACTAACAAATGATATATTAAGATAGTAAAACGACACATGATATTGATGAATTTAACATAAGATCAATTGAGAAAAGTCAGACAAATACTATATAATGCATGAGTTCATTTAAATAAGCAAATCTTATCAATCAGATATTAGTCTTAGGAGAAGGTCACATTGATTAGAAGGAGGTTTAAGAATATATATATCTTCAAAATATTTTCATTAAATATTCACTTTTTTATATATTCACCCTTGATAACTTAGAGTGATACATATTCAGTTTGTGTAACTTTCTTCTTATGTGCTTTATTTCAATGAAAATTAGGAATACACATAGGAAATATGTGGAAAATATAGAATGTAGCACATCTTGTAGTGTCAAAGAGTGAGAAAATGCTCCTAAAAGGGGAAAAAAATAAAAAGACAAAATTGAAGAAAAAACTCAAAACACAATAAGAGGTGGTGTGTAAAAAGTAGACAGCAATAAACTGTAAAAGCTCCCCAGGCCACAGTTCACAGTTGGAACAATCTGAACAACATGTGCATTGGTTAACCATTTGCGGGGGAGGGGAGGGGGTACTGGAGATTGAACTCAGGGGCACTCGACTGCCGCAGTCTGACTGGGCAAATGATCGGGAGGTGACAAGCAACTTGAAGGTTCAAGTGGGAACTACTTTATTGCGAGAGAACTCAGCGGGAACTGAGTGAGAACTCAAAGTAGCAGGCACCCAAGGTAGCAGGAGCCGCTTCTCTGCCGGACAGCAGAGGTATATATACTTAACTAATTACACACAGCTTAATTTAATTAACATCATCTAGATACAGCAGTCAGCCAATAAGGAATCCTCATCATCTTAATAGTTTGCTGGCGTTGCTTCACAAACCACTCTTCCTGGCAAAGTGCCAGGCGCCATCTTGACTTGATTTGCATCCCGAACACTCAATCATTGAGCCACATACCCAGCCCTATTTCATATTTTATTTACAGACAGGGTCTCACTGAGTTGCTTAGTGTCTCCTGCTGCTGGAGGCTGGCTTTGAACTCGTGATCCTCCTGCCTCAGCCTCCTGAGCCACTGAGATTGCACCCAGCTCACTGGACAACCATTTAAAGACAAAAGGTCTTTCTAGAGTTATACAGACCAATCTTTAAAACAGACAACAATGAGTATAATAGACAATTAGAGAAAAAAATGTTAAAATTTTTTGAATTGGCATTTTAAAAAGGAGTAAATCCAAATGGTGAATAAAAGATGAAAAGATACTCAACCATATTTGTAGTAATGAGAAAATGCAAATTTAAACCACAAATTATTCTTTTGTACTAATGAAACTGGCTGTCCGGCAATCCATGCAGAAGCCAGTTTTATGCCAGGTGAGCTCTGTGTGGCCTCCAGAAACTAAAATAATTTCATCTCTTCAGGTTTTCTCATATTTTAATAGCGAGTTATAATTCCAACTTTAAACATCCATTGTTTTATTTGTGTGTGTATTCTTATTATTTCATCAAAAAAATTGCAAAACTTGCAGAACACTATATGTACTATAACAAAATAAAACATAAATGAGGAGCCACAGGAAGAAAAAGAAATAAGAAAGTAAAATGAAGTCCAAAGCAAAGTTAGTATATTAAACTTAGGTAGTAAGAAATGTTAGCAATCCTTCTAATCTACTTGTAATCCTCATTAATATTCATATTTTGTATTTTATAGATTTTATTAAAATAAGCCAAGAATTCCATATAGGGGAAAAATCAATGGCAAAATGTTTAAGAGCACTTAGGAGAAGGTCACATTGATTAGAAGGAGGTTTAAGAATATATATGTCTTCAAAATATTTTCATTAAATATTCACTTTTTATATATTCACCCTTGATAACTTAGAGTGATACATATTCATTTTGTGTAACCATAGAATTATCACATATGGGTTTGAATTTAAGCCATAGTGCTGCTAGGTTGTTATGTATCCATGGGCAAGTTACTTCAGCTTGCAGAGTATGTAACACTTTTCATTTAAAGTTTTAATTTACACATCTATAAACTCAAGGTAATATATGTATGTTTATGGAAATTAAATAATTGATGCATATAAAATCCTTAGCGTTCAGCACACAGTAAATGCTTAAATCTTACTATTATTATTAGTTCCTTTTAAAAATGATAAATATGAAAGAAACAATTTCATATTGAACAATGTATGAGGCTAAAGTCCAATTTATGCAGCTTTCAAACATAAAACTCTTACTGTTGAAAATAATTACCCCAAAACTCAGAGGCTTAACATGACCTTTTGTTTATCCCACCGTTCCACAGTCAGCAATTTGAACTGGGTACAGCAGAATAGTTCTCTTCTCACTGGGCTCATTCATTTATCTGTGGTCAGCTGTTACATTAGTTGGAGACTGGCTAGTCTTGAGGAGGGGACTGGATCAGTTAGGATGGCTTTTCTTGGTTCCATGTTTTGCCTCAACTTCCAACTGGATAATGGGCTCTTTTTTGACGTGGCAATTTCAGGGTTCCAAGAGAACAAGAGACATCAGACCTCAATGTAGAAACATGTTTAAAATCTCTGCTTGAGCCGGGTCAGTGGTGCATGCCTGTAATCCCAGTAGCTCAGGAGGCTCAGACAGGAGGATCAGGAGTTCAGAGTCAGTCTCAGCAAAGGTGAGGTGCTAAGCAACTCAATGAGACCCTGTCTCTAAATGAAATACGAAAAATAGGGGCTGGTGTTGTGGCTCAGTGGTAGAGTGCTCGCCTAGCACGCGCGAGGCCCTGGTTCGATTCTCAGCACCACATAAAAATAAATTTAAAAATAAAGGTATTGTGTCCAACTACAACTAAAAAATAAATATTTTTTAAAAATAGGGCACATGGCCAACTCAAGAATTTGAATGTGGACAAAATAATACAGATAGAAGGAATCGTGAATAAACTGGAGGTGACTACTCTAAAAATATATCATATGTTCCAAACAAGTCATTCAGTACTTTAAAAAAGATACTGGAAACTGTACATGATATTAAGTACCAAACAGTTAAATTTCAAGTAGAGCCAACAAATTTCCACAAAACAAATTCTTCCAATTTAGGATTTCTATTTCTAAGAAATCACCACTACATTAGATTGGTAATTCAAACATATCTTTCAAATTTAACACCCACTACTGCTCAGTCCCAACCAGGCAAATCAACTAGGTAAGTCGACTGCTGTGTCTGATTGACAATTTTGTTTCACAGTATACTCACTTCTACTTGGCTAAGGACATGTCCTTATCTGAGAGATATTCTCTTTGACAATGTCACCTTTCTTCATTGAATCATACTTATAATTTAAGTTTTTGGAACACATACTATTGAAGATAATAATTTATGTCTTGCTACTATAAGAAAAATTTAGTGACTAAACATCTATCTAAGCTTCTTTTGCATGCTATGAATTTTGATGGGGCTAACCATATATATAATGTTCCAATGTTTTTTATTTCTGGAGACTATCTTCTGAATAAAACAACAAAGCTGTGTGTAAAAGTCATTTTTAGGCCTTTTTTTTTTTTGCCTCTTACATATAATTAAGCAAGGTTGAATTGATTTAGTAAGTACTCAATAAAGAGATGATTATTTCATATTTTTTACAATTTAGGTGAAAACGTTTATGAAATCTCTTACTCCAAATGTAGTGTCTTAGATTAAGAGAATTCAAAATAAATCAAATGTACTTCAGTCATCAACTAAATACTGTATCATTAACATTTAAAATCATATACTTTATTGTTTGATAATCCAATGGCTCTAATTCTAACTGCTTTTTAAACAAAATCTGTCTAGAGTGAATTGCCTCTTAGTCTATCTAATGCAAATTAAGCTTATTTCTTATATATTAAATATGTATTAGGCCTAAATTAATATAACTGCTTTTAGAAATTTCTAATTTCGATTTTTCTCTGAGGAAAACTTGCCTCCACCACCCATTTACTATTTAAAATGAATGAAAACACTTTTTAAAAGTCTTCTTATTAAGCATTGAAAACTAATTAGCACACATAGTGGTTATGCTTTTGTTTATTCTTTTATTCTCAGTGCTCACTGCCTGAGTAATGAGCTCTTTGCCTGCATCTAATATCTAAAATATATTTGCTATGTCTGATTGACTTATGAATTTCAAATGTAATTATCTATAGATATTTACTAAAATCTTGAAGAATGAAGAACATCTTATACCAAATGATTGGCCCAGGAAACAAGCATATAAATAGAATTCTAATTATAGAAATAACAAATTTGAGTTGGTTTATTGAGTTATTGTATAATCCATTTGTGGTTTGAGATGGCATATAAAAATAGATGTAAGATGACAGAATAATATCAAGAATTTTAAAAAATCATAGAAACAAACAAACCACAAAATAAAATAAGGATATATGAGACAAATGTATGCCGTCCTCTTTTTCTGTTGGAAATTGGTCAAAAATTTGACTCTCATTATTTTAAGCTCCAGGAAACATTTATACAAAATCAATAAGGTATCAGAGAGTGCATGAAACTACGGAGAATTTATTTCCTAAACTCTAGTAGTGGGGATATTCTGTGATATAGTGGCCATCACCACAGTAGATCCAAAAATTTTGCTTTTCTGTTCTTTCTGAGTTCTCGATCCAAAAGGAAGTCTAAAACTTTAACAGAGTTACATAAAAGCAAGTCCTTTACATTAAAAAAACACTGGTTCAAGTGGGCAGTCCTCTGATTATCTATCTTGTTCCAAGGAAAAAAAATCTGAATATCAAGAGAAAATGATGAACTTGGATTTTAGATAGTCCTCCTTAAACAATATTACTCCAAATCATGATCAAATAGCAAGAAATTAAGGTTTCCTTTTCTACTAAGACTCTAGAGTATAAATTCTCTTCATTGTCATTATAATGGCCATCCACATGCTTTGAGGACACATTGACAGAGTGAATTAATCAATTGCCCTTTCTACCTATGAACATTAATTGTATCCTGTTAACATTAATTGTGATTGGAAAATAAAACATTAAGAAAATTGAATATGTGAAAGCTAGAAAGAACTGAAAATCTCAATGATAGAAAAAAGTATACTTAAGATGACAACAAATTTATCCTGCCTCAAATTAAGACAAAAAGAAGTAAAATTTTGTAATTTTAAAATATCATAGGGTGCCATAAAATATCACAAAATCATATTTGTACCTTCTGAAGAAAATGTATATTGTCATTCGATCAGAACTAGGAAAACCTAGAAATTAAAAAATACATTTTTAACTTTGAGGAGAAGGACTTTGACGTGGGTGAATCCAGATCTGCCTCTTGTCTAATGCTGAACAGGAAAACTTCTAAGTTAGATAACTAAATAATTTATTATGTAAATTGAGATAATTTTGAAAGTCAATCCACAGCTAAGAAGAAAGCGATAGAAAACCCATACTAACATGAGCAATTTGGGGCTTGGTTAACATGGTCTCACAGTTCATAAAAATCACTTCCTATAAACCACCTCCTCTCTTTATGCTTTGGGCAGTGCTAAGCACTGGCCTTGCAGAGATTAGCACAGCTATCCATTCCCATTGCCTGGAGATAAAAGCTGAAGGACCATGAGACTTTTTACACATAGCATTCAGTCATTTTAAAATCTAAAACTAATAATTCACACTAAAAAAACCATACCAATACCAATCAAGTTTTGCCTCACCTATTTTGGAAACAGATAAATAAAGCCATTTGTGAGACCCCCAAAACATGTTTACTCCATAAGTGCTGTAAACTTTTTTTAAGCCTGTGGTCTCATAGTTTGGCAACAACTTGAAGACTGTCCAGTTAGCAATGACAGGAGGGAAAGGGAGGGAGAAGGAGAATTGCATGGATGGTGGAAGGAGACCCCCATCATTATACAAAATACATGTATGAAGATGTGAGAGAAAAAAAAAAAGAATAGCGTTACCTTAGATTAGGGAGGGAGAAGTGATGGGAGGGGAGGGGATGGGATGGGGAGAGAGGAAGGATAGTAGAATGAAACAGACATTATTATTACTGTGTGTATATATGTGATTGCATGACCAATGTGATTCTGCAACTTGTATACTCAGAAAAATGAGAAATTATATCCCATCTGATTCAAATGTATGATATGTCAAGGTCCTTGTGCCTCATTTTCCTTCCCTGAGAATAAAACTTAAAATGTGTAACTAATTAAAACAAATTTTTAAAAAAGAGAAATTCATCAATTTGCTCTGTAGTTTACTTATTCTTTACTACCTTAAAATATTATTCAGATATTTTTAATTTCTTCATCTGAAAATACCAACATATACTGTTGAATTTTTTTCTATTAAAGCAAAATTTTTCTGCTACCAGTTCCATTATAGCAGCTACATAATAAATCCTATTTTTAGAAATATTTAGAAGTATTGTACTACAGAGTATAATAACTTTTATCTCAGTGTCTTTTTCTTTAGAAAACTCTTTAAGTGCTTTATAATGTTAACTCAATTATCACAAGTCTAGTACTAGATTATTATTAAGTTTTATTTTCAGGGAAGGAAACTGAGGCACAAAGATGCCCAAGGTCACCTAGCTACTGTGGTAGAGCTGCCACATGCACCCAGGTGACCTAGTTCTAGGTTCTGTGTTCTCTATCAATTTTCTGCCTCCTGGGTTACCTTTAGTAACTAACCTTGTCTGTGAGTACTGTATTTCACTGCATAATCATTGCCACTGCATTAACATATATTTACTAGTATTCTATGCATCCTAAACTTGCACCAAAGGCAGTTTAGTAATACATTATTTTTTAATAATACTGGCACATTTTTTAAAAGCTTCACTTAATTGTCACACCCCACTTTTTTTCAAAAATAAAAATAAAGACAAAATCTGAAATGATTATGCAGTGAAATACCATAGTATTAGCGCCCCTGAGCACCCATCTCAAAAATAAGAAAATTAAGATTTTGACAGATAATTTGTCTAGGTCCAAAGTGACTATGTTGAGTTGGAATTTAAATTCTGTTATTTTGTTTCTGTCCCTAAATGCTTTGCTAGTCTAATCTAAGACTATGGTGTGGCAAATATTCTATTATTTTTTATATATAAGGGCAAGAGATTAGTGTGTCAAAAACAATGGTAAATTATAGTGATAATAATGAATACTTTAATCTTGTTTTTCATCAATCAATTTTCTTAGAAAGTCATTTATTGCAACAATATTTGAAATATATTAGCATATAGTTGCACAATGATAATTTTATGACTATTTTACAATTACTTTCTTATAGTTATATTCCCTTTACTCCTCTGTATTTTGACTAATAAATGTTCTTTTAATTTTTTTCTATTATTTCATCTACTATACAAATAGTTTTTCATATTATTTTTATTTTACCCAAAGAAACAATTTTAAGATGTATCAGTTTTACGCTTCTTAATGTTTAGTGAGTTACTTCTTTATTGTTTTGATATCTCCCACTTAAATTCTTTCTTTCTTCCTTTTTTGAAATTTACAAAAGCCTTTATTGCATCTAGATTATAAATCAATATTTAAAATCATTTGTATTTATTTTTGTAAATTTTATTTATTTTATTAATTTTTTATTTATATACGACAGCAGAATGCACTGTGATTCATATTACACATATAGAGCACAAATTTTTCATATCTCTGGTTGTATACAAAGTATATCTTTCTTTTTTCTTTTTCCTTTTTTCTCTTTTTGGAAATGCTTTTACACTATTGCCAGAGCTTACTTCTCTGTCTTCTGTAGCCATCTTACTTCTTCCTAGCCATCCTCTTCTTTTGCCTTTCTCTCCTTCACTTCTCAAAGTCTGCACACAGTGGCCTTCTTGATCTCTTAATACAGCAAACTAATTCTTGCCTCTGAGCTTCTGCAGTCTTTTCTATCAGAATTTACTGCTTTTCTGGCCACTTCACTCTCACTGTTTCGTTCTTGCAAATACTGCCATCTGGAGAGCCTTCGCTGACACTCCAGCCAGGGCATCTACCCCGATCGGACTCAATCACATTCCAGGGATTTTGCTCTATTTCATTTTCTTCATAGCTGCTATCACCACTTAATAATTATATTTTAATTTGTTGGGTTACATTTTAACTGTGAGTTTCCCCAAACCAAACTCTATAATTAAGAGAATATATATCTGCTCTTTACACTGTATTTCTAGCACCTAAAACAATGGCTAGTGCTTAAAAATAGGTTACTAAAATTATTCTTATACTTGTTACTATTATTTCTTAAGGCATGTTTTAATTTCCAAGTTTTACTGATTTTAATAATAATTTTTATTTTTAATATTTTATACATTGTTATTAATTTTTAAATATTAAATTTAATCATTAGAGGTGATCTTAGTATTTCTTTTAATATTTAAAATGAGCTTACTTGCAATTATTAGTTAAATAAATATAAAAAAACATCTACTAAGGGTATAAGCATATAACATTGAAATAAACTACCTCTTGGGGGCAAGGGAGGCATGGGGGAATGTTGGTCAATATGTGGTAGTTAAATAGGAACAAGGAGTTCTGATGTGCTACTGCACAACAGGGTGACTTTAGATAAAAATATTGTCCTGTATATTTTGAAAACTTATAAGAAAGGATTTGGAATATTTTCATCATAAAGAAGTGACACAGTTTTGATGAGATAGATATGTTTAACCTGATTTAAATATTACACAATGTGCATATGTATCAAGATATCAGATCTTGCCCATTAATATGTATAATTTTCATGTTTTTCAATATTAGTTAAAAATAAATTTATCTTAAAATTTAAAAATGCTTTTGTATTTTCTTTACTGACATACATCTTTAGTGTGTCATTACTATACTAACAAAAATGGAATATGTTTGGGTCCCTTCACTAACTAAAGGATGTGCTTCAAATTTTTTAACTTAAAAACCAGGTGATAAAAGTTCCATTTCCAAACACATTTGTCAAACAGGGTGAGAAGCCAGGACACAGTTGTAAAACTAGGAGGTACATCAATAAAGTGACCTTTGACTTTCCCTATTTATTTTTTATGTTTGTTGAAATAACTGGAGTTAGGGCCACTTTTAGCCTTTCTCTGGTCCAGTATCATAATATGACTGTGTTCAGCCTTCTTCCTGGTATTTCTGCCCATTGAACCACAGAAGAAGGACACACTCAAGAGTGAACACATGTTTCTGGATTCCTCATTTTGGTAAAAATCATAGAAAATCCCCTTATCCCTCCGATTTGAATCCTAACCACAGCCCCTCCTGACAGCTGTGAGCAGGATGTGGTGAGGTGCTTCTATATGCATCTTTCCACTGCATGCCCTAGCAACAACCCTCAAATTAGAGGTATGTGTTTTACTCCTTAAAACTTCCATACTTTCCAAGGTTTTTCACCAAATTCTCTGAAGAGAGAAAAAGAATCGGGGTTTGATATCTCACTTCACTCTAACACCAATTTCATGTCTACCAGCACTTTCCACCAAATTTGAGTTCTGTAGAGGAATCGTTCCTTGCTAATGGGTATTTTTTTTTTTAATTTTTTATTGTTCGTTGTTCAAAACATTACATAGTTCTTGATATATCATATTTCACACTTTGATTCAAGTGGGTTATGAACTCCCATTTTTACCCCGTATACAAATTGCAGAATCACATGAGTTACACATCCATTGATTTACATATTGCCATACTAGTGTCTGTTGTATTCTGCTGCCTTTCCTATCCTCTACTATCCCCCCCCCTCTCCTCCCCTCTTCGTTCTCTACCCCCTCTACTGTCATTCATTTCTCCCCCTTGTATTATTTTCCCCTTTCCCCTCACTTCCTCTTGTATGAAATTTTGTATAACCCTGAGGGTCTCCTTCCATTTCCATGCAATTTCCCTTCTCTCTCCCTTTCCCTCCCACCTCTCATCCCAGTTTAATGTTAATCTTCTTCTCAGGCTCTTCGTCCCTACTCTGTTCTTAGTTACTCTCCTTATATCAAAGAAGACATTTGGCATTTGTTTTTTAGGGATTGGCTAGCTTCACTTAGCATAATCTGCTCTAATGCCATCCATTTCCCTGCAAATTCTATGATTTTGTCATTTTTTAATGCAGAGTAATACTCCATTGTGTATAAATGCCACATTTTTTTTATCCATTCGTCTATTGAAGGGCATCTAGGTTGGTTCCACAGTCTTGCTATTGTGAATTGTGCTGCTATGAACATCGATGTAGCAGTGTCCCTGTAGCATGCTCTTTTTAGGTCTTTAGGGAATAGACCGAGAAGGGGAATAGCTGGGTCAAATGGTGATTCCATTCCCAGCTTTCCAAGAAATCTCCATACTGCTTTCCAAATTGGCTGCACCAATTTGCAGTCCCACCAGCAATGTACAAGTGTACCCTTTTCCCCACATCCTCGCCAGCACTTGTTGTTGTTTGACTTCATAATGGCTGCCAATCTTACTGGAGTGAGATGGTATCTTAGGGTGGTTTTGATTTGCATTTCTCTGACTGCTAGAGATGGTGAGCATTTTTTCATGTACTTGTTGATTGATTGAATGTCCTCCTCTGAGAAGTGTCTGTTCAGGTCCTTGGCCCATTTGTTGATTGGGTTATTTGTTATCTTATTGTCTAATTTTTTGAGTTCTTTGTATACTCTAGATATTAGGGCTCTATGTGAAGTGTGAGGAGTAAAGATTTGTTCCCAGGATGTAGGCTCCCTATTTACCTCTCTTATTGTTTCTTTTGCTGAGAAAAAACTTTTGAGTTTGAGTAAGTCCCATTTGTTGATTCTAGTTATTAACTTTTGTGCTATGGGTGTCCTATTGAGGAATTTGGAGCCCGACCCCACAATATGTAGATCGTAGCCAACTTTTTCTTCTATCAGACGGCGCGTCTCTGATTTGATATCAAGCTCCTTGATCCATTTTGAATTAACTTTTGTGCATGGCGAGAGAAAGGGATTCAGTTTCATTTTGTTGCATATGGATTTCCAGTTTTCCCAGCACCATTTGTTGAAGATGCTATCCTTCCTCCATTGCATGCTTTTAGCCCCTTTATCAAATATAAGATAGTTGTAGTTTTGTGGATTGGTTTCTGTGTCCTCTATTCTGTACCATTGGTCCACCTGCCTGTTTTGGTACCAGTACCATGCTGTTTTTGTTACTATTGCTCTGTAGTATAGTTTGAAGTCTGGTATCGCTATACCGCCTGATTCCCACTTCCTGCTTAGCATTGTTTTTGCTATTCTGGGTCTTTTATTTTTCCATATGAATTTCATGATTGTTTCTCTATTTCTACAAGAAATGCCGTTGGGATTTTGATTGGCATTGCATTAAACCTATAGAGAACTTTTGGTAATATCGCCATTTTGATGATGTTAGTTCTGCCTATCCATGAACAGGGTAGATTTTTCCATCTTCTAAGATCTTCTTCTATTTCTCTCTTTAAGGTTCTGTAGTTTTCATTGTATAAGTCTTTCACCTCTTTTGTTAGGTTGATTCCCAAGTATTTTATTTTTTTTTTGAGGATATTGTGAATGGAGTGGTTGTCCTCATTTACATTTCAGAGGATTTCTCGCTGATATACAGGAATGCCTTTGATTTATGCGTGTTGATTTTATAGCCTGCCACTTTGCTGAATTCATTTATTAGCTCTAATAGTTTCTTTGTAGACCCTTTTGGGTCTGCTAGGTATAGAATCATGTCACCTGCAAATAGTGATAATTTAAGTTCTTCTTTTCCTATTTTTGTGCCTTTAATTTCTTTCGTCTGTCTAATTGCTCTGGCCAGTGTTTCGAGAACTATGTTGAACAGAAGTGGTGAGAGAGGGCATCCCTGTCTTGTTCCAGATTTTAGAGGGAATGCCTTCAGTTTTTCTCCATTCAGAATGATGCTAGCCTGAGGCTTAGCATAGATTGCTTTTACAATATTGAGGTATGTTCCTGTTATCCCTAGTTTTTCTAGAGTTTTGAACATAAAGGGATGCTGTACTTTGTCGAATGCTTTTTCCGCATCTATCGAGATGATCATATGGTTCTTATTTTTAAGTCTATTGATGTGGTGAATAACATTTATTGATTTCCGTATATTGAACCAGCCTTGCATCCCAGGGATGAATCCTACTTGATCATGGTGCACAATTTTTTTGATATGTTTTTGTATCCGATTCGCCAGAATTTTATTGAGGATTTTTGCATCTAGGTTCATTAGAGATATTGGTCTGTAGTTTTCTTTCTTTGAAGTGTCTTTGTCTGGTTTAGGTATCAGGGTGATGTTGGCCTCGTAGAATGAATTTGGAAGTTCTCCCTCTTTTTCTATTTCCTGAAGTAGCTTGAAAAGTATTGGTCTTATTTCCTCCTTAAAGGTTTTGTAAAACTCTGCTGTATACCCATCCGGTCCTGGGCTTTTCTTAGTTGGTAGTCTTTTGATGGTTTCTTCTATTTCCTCAATTGATATTGGTCTGTTTAGGTTGTCTATATCCTCCTGACTCAATCTGGGCAGATCATATGACTTAAGAAATTTATCGATGCCTTCACTATCTTCTAATTTATTGGAGTATAAGGATTCAAAATAATTTCTAATTATCTTCTGTATTTCTGAAGTGTCTGTTGTGATATTGCCTTTTTCATCCCGTATGCTAGTAATTTGAGTTCTCTCTCTTCTTCTCTTCGTTAGCATGGCTAAGGGTCTGTCGATTTTATTTATTTTTTCAAAGAACCAACTTTCAGTTTTGTCAATTTTTTCAATTGTTTCTTTTGTTTCGATTTCATTAATTTCAGCTCTGATTTTAATTATTTCTTGCCTTCTACTTCTTTTGCTGTTGTTTTGCTCTTCTTTTTCTAGGATTTTGAGATGAAGTATGAGATCATTTATTTGTTGGTTTTTTCTTTTTTTAAGGAATGAACTCCAAGCAATGAATTTTCCTCTTAGAACTGCTTTCAATGTGTCCCATAGATTCCGATATGTTGTTTCTGTGTTTTCATTTATCTCTAAGAATTTTTTAATGTCCTCCTTGATGTCTTCTATAACCCATTGATCATTCAGTAACCTATTGTTCATTCTCCAAGTGATGCATGGTTTTTCCTTCCTTCTTTTATCGTTGATTTTCAGTTTCATTCCATTATGATCAGATAAGATGTATGGTATTATCTCTACTCCTTTATATTGTCTAAGAGTTGCCCTGTGACATAATATATGATCTGTTTTTGAGAAGGATCCATGTGCTGCTGAGAAAAAAAGTGTAACTGCTTGATGTTGGGTAGTATATTCTATATATGTCAATTAAGTCTAGGTTACTAATTGTGTTATTGAGTTCTATAGTTTCCTTACTCAACTTTTGTTTGGAAGATCTGTCCAGTGGTGAGAGAGGTGTGTTGAAGTCTCCCATGATTATTGTATGGTGGTCTATTAGACTCTTGAGCTTGAGAAGAGTTTGTTTGATGAACATAGCTGCACCATTGTTTGAAGCATATATATTTATGATTGTTATGTCTTGTTGATGTATGGTTCCCTTGAGCAGTATGTAGTGTCCCTCTTTATCCCTTTTGATTAACTTGGGCTTGAAATCTATTTTATTTGATATGAGTATGGACACTCCTGCTTGTTTCCGAAGTCCATATGAGTGATATGATTTTTCCCAACCTTTCACCTTCAGCCTATGTATGTCTTTTCCTGTTAAATGCGTCTACTGTAGGCAGCATATTGTTGGGTCTTGTTTTGTGATCCATTCTACTAGCCTGTGTCTCTTAATTGGTGAGTTTAAGCCATTAACATTTAGGTTTATTATTGAGATATGGGTTGTTGTTCCAGCCATATTTGTTTATTTATGTTACTAAACATGGTTTGTTTTCCTCTTTGATTATTTTCCCCCCTTTAGTGTCCTACCTCCCACTGTTGGTTTTCATTGTTATTTTCCATTTCCTCTTCCTGTAATGTTTTGCCGAGGATGTTTTGAAGAGATGGTTTTCTAGCTGCAAATTCTTTTAACTTTTGTTTATCGTGGAAGGTTTTAATTTCATCTTCCATCCTGAAGCTTAATTTCACTGGATACACAATTCTTGGTTGGATCCCATTTTCTTTCAGTGTTTGAAATATGTTATTCCAGGATCTTCTAGCTTTCAGAGTCTGTGTTGAAAGATCAGCTGTTATCCTGATTGGCTTACCCCTAAATGTAATCTGCTTCCTTTCTCTTGTAGCTTTTAAAATTCTCTCCTTATTCTGTATGTTGGGCATCTTCATTATAATGTGTCTAGGTGTGGATCTCTTATGATTTTGCACATTTGGCGTCCTATAGGCTTCTAGGATTTGGGATTCTGTCTCATTCTTCAAGTCTGGGAAGTTTTCTTGTATTATTTCATTGAATAGATTGCTCATTCCTTTGGTTTGAAACTCTATCCCTTCCTGTATCCCAATGACTCTTAAATTTGGTCTCTTGATGTTATCCCATATTTCTTGGATGTTCTGCTCATGGTTTCTTAACAGTCTTGCTGAGCTGTCTATGTTCTTTTCAAGTTGAAATACTTTGTCTTCATTGTCTGATGTTCTATCTTCTAAGTGTTCTACTCTACTGGTAGTATTCTCCATTGAGTTTTTAAGTTGGCTTGTTGCTTCCTGCATTTCTAGGATTTCTGTTTGTTTGTTTTTTATAACCTCTATCTCCCTGTATAGTTGATCTTTTGCTTCTTGGATTTGTTTATGTAATTCATTGTTGAAGTGCTCTTTCATTGTCTGATTTTGCTGTCTGATGTCTTCCTTGAGACTCCAGATCATCTGAAGCATGTATATCCTATCTCCTGAATTCTTTATCTGACATTCCATCTGCTGCAGATATTACCTCTTCTAACGTTGAGTTGACCTGCATTGCTTGTGGTCCTTTCTTTCCTTGTCTCTTCATACTGTTCGCGTTTCTTTCTGCTTGGTGAAACTGTTGTGCTATTGAATTTTCCCCCTATATATTTATATTGCTCTTGTATAGTTGCAAAGTCTCCCTCGCAGGCGTGGCTAGCGGCTCTGCCCCTCCCCCAATTGGGGCAATGTGCCTACCACGCCGGCAGGCCGCTGGGTCTGTTCTGCCGGTCGGTAGAAGGTCCGCCTACTTTGCAGGCGCAGGCGGCGGCTCTGCCCCTCTGCGGGCCGCTAGGCTTGTTCTGTCGGTGGTCGCAGGTCTGCCTACCTTGCAGGCACGTGGGACAGCTCTGCTCCTCCGCAGAATGCTGGGCCTGTTCTGCTGGTGGGTCACAGGTCTGCCTACCTTGCAGGCGCGGGGGGAGGGGGCGGCTCTGCCCCTCCGCGGTCCACTGGGCCTGTTCTGTCGGTGGTCACAGTTCCGCCCACCTTGCAGGTGTAGGGGGAGGGGGCGGCTCTGCCCCTCAGCAGGCCGCTGGGCCTGTTCTGCCGGTGGGTCGCAGGCCTGCCTACCTTGCAGGCGTGGTTGGCAGCTCTGCCCCTCCACGGGCCACTGGGCCTTTTCCGTCGGTGGTCACAGTTCCGCCTACCTTGCAGGCGCGGGGGGGGGGGGGGGCGGCTCTGCCCCTCAGCAGGCCGCTGGGCCTGTTCTGTGGGTGGTCACAGTTCCATCTACCTTGCAGGCGCTGGGGGAGGGGGCGGCTCTGCCCCTCAGCAGGCCGCTGCACCTGTTCTGTCGGTGGTCACAGTTCCGCCCACCTTGCAGGCGCTGGGGGAGGGGGCGGCTCTGCCCCTCAGCAGGCCACTGCGCCTGTTCTGCTGGTGGGTCACAGGCCCGCCTACCTTGCAGGCGTGGTTGGCAGCTCTGCTAATGGGTATTTTTATAGATTTGTTAAATTTATTTAATTCTGTTTCCATTAAAGGTTTTGGAGGTCTGGTTTTATGCCACCATTTACAGCTCAACTCTCTTCAAACAAAAATAGCTCAATGTTATGTGGATGCTAACACACAACAAGTGTGGGGATCGGGGTGAATAAAAGTTCAGTGGGTTAGACAAAGCGGAAATGAAGGGAAAGGAAGAGGATAGGAAGAGGAAAAACAGTAGAATAAATCACACATAACTTTCCTAGGTTCATAAATGAATATTATACCTCCAGTCTAACTCCACATCATATGCAAACACAAGAATGGGGTCCTAATTAGGATAATTCCCTAACCCTAACCCTAACCCTAACCCTAACCCATAATTAGGATAAAACTCCATGTATGTACAATATGTCAAAATGCACTCTATTGTCATGTATATCTAAGAAGGAAAAAAAGCCAGCCTCAGCAACTTAGTGAAGCACTAAGCAATTTATCAAGACCTTGTCTCAAAATTAAAAAGAAAAAAAATAAAAGGGCTGGGAATGTGTCTCAGTGGTGAAGAGTCCCTGAATTCAATCCCTGGTACCAAAACAAACTAACAAACAAAAAACGCATTATTTGGTTGTGCTTTTTATTCTATTATTTGTTTCGTCAGAAACTGTAGTCTATAAAATTGTAAAAAAAGAAAAAGAAAAAGAAATATAGGGCAATGTTCAATTTTAGAAACGGTATTCTCCACTGTGAATCACCAATACCCACTGAATGTGAACATTTTTTGTTCATTCTTTGCATAAAGAATAAATTAACAAGCAAGATAACTGATGATAGAAGCATCAATTTTTCAAGCAGTGTTTTTTCTTACCTGGGCTATGTTGATTGCATTTTGGATTCGTTCATCTTTCTCATAATCCTTTGTTATTTGTAATGTTTTCCATATCGTGTTTCTAAATCCATCTTGTTCCTCATCATCCCTAAGTTCCCACAACATTTTCACCATGTTATACACTAAGCCATAGTATCCAACAAAGACCACTTGGTGACCTGTTGAAATAGAAACATTCTTTGTAAAGTTTTTATTTTATTCACCTTACTGGAGTATAGCTAGGTGGGGGAAAAAAACAATTTTACCAAAATTCATAATAATAGTATAAAGCCTGAAATTACAAGCTTTGGAAATTTTTGACCCTTAACTGATTTTATTCCCTTATGACAGCACACAATATCTCACATCCTAACCATTTGAAAATATCAACTGTACCCAACTACTACACCTCATAAATTAGAATATGCATGGGTAAACTGTGAACCACATGGAAAAACAAGTCCTTAAAATTCAAGTGAAGAGGAATGTGCTTAAGGCAGGATAAACACATAATCTACCAGAGTGAATTTTTAGAATAAATCAGGGGAAAAGGAAAAAAATCACTTGCCATTGTAAAACAACAACAATAAAATAACAAAGCTCTATTAAACTTGGCATTTGAACCAAGAAGAAAACTTAAAATAATGCAAAAGGCAAAAAGAAATTACTGATGCAATTATTATTTGGAAGATTTTTTTAGATAATAAGGACATAAATAAATTGGAATAGGAGAAAAGAATACTGAGTGTAAAGAAGATTAAAAATATCTAAGACACCTCCCTTTAAAACTTTTTGTAACAATTAGCAATTTATATATATATCATGAAGTTCCACTTTCAAAATATGTACTCATCTTACAGAAAGGAGGAAGAAGTTTCTATTTACTCTTTATCTTAAGTATTTACTCTTTATCTTAAATATTTCTTGCATAGCTATAGTATACTGCTATGCAGTAATATTCAGGAAAAGATAATTCTGGTTTAGGTACAGATAGAATACATAAATAAGAGGAATAAAATAATACAGTCCTCAAAGGGGAGAAAAAACTTATGTTAGTCAAAGAGCAATGTGAAAATACTAAGCCTATTTGAAGAACAAGAGCAATAAAATGCTGAGAGAGGAAGGTTAGAAGGGCTTAAAAGCCCATTAAAATTCATGTTGCACTTTTCCAGAAAGTACTGGTTATAGTCCGTGTAACACTGGGAATCATCAATATCCTCCTTGCATAAGAATGTAAGCACAATTTGAAAAGCCAGATCCTCAACTTTCCCTAATTCAATCTGATGTACTGGGGAATGATCTTGGCTAAATTATATTGTTATATTATGTGCATGTACAAATATGTAGCAACAAATCCCACTGTTACATACAACTCTAATACACCAAATAAATATGAGAAAAATGAAAGTTAATGATAATAATTACTATTATAACTAGCATGCATGGGAATGCCATCTAGTTGCCCCAGTTCTTGTGCTCACTACAGTCTTGCCATGTAGATTTTGTTGTCTTTAGAATGAGAAATCAGAATATATTAACCTATAAACATATGAACCTCCCTTGAATCAAAGAGCTGATAAGTGAGTGCCATATAATCTTGTTCCATGAGGGACACTCTTTCTAACTCAGACAAGTGCTTTCCTTTCCATAACCCACCTTCCATTCCATTCATAAAAAAGGGTGAAACTAGAAAGTAGAAAGAGGAAGCAAAAGAGAAAATATGTACATGTTTTAGAAATGGAGAAGGAAGGCATATTTCTAGTTTCCAATCTTAAAGTACCTTCTACCCTTTCTATCATTGGTACTTTAAGAGAGAGTCAAAGATGCAAATATGAAGCTATAATGAAGCAGCTTGTTCTTGGGGAAATGTGATTTTTCTCTTCATAACAACTTCATTCATTAAAACTGGTGTACTGCAATATTTGACATTATATAAAAATGAAAAATACCTCATTTGAATGATTGGTAATTAACATTTTTGCTAGAAAATGAAATTTAATCAAGAAATACGAATTTAATTTTTAAAATACTTTCTTTGCCCTTGGATGAAAGAAAGATAACCTGTGGCTTCAAGTAGTTAACAAGTCTAGAAACAGAATAATTTGTATGAGAAGGTAGAGGGCAACAGTTCATGAAAAGGTAATCAATCTACCAAAGCAAGGGATCAGTGAGAGCTGGAAGAGTGAGGAAGGGACTTAGAGAAGGTGAGACCTCGTCAGACCTTGTCTAAGAGGTAAACTTGGAAACAGAGCAGAGGAAGACATTGAGGGATATTTCACTGGGTGGACACCTGGAAAATGTTAGCACTGTGAATAATTACATACTAACTTCCTGTCTGTGCTTTCCTCTTCCTGTCTTGTCCAGACTGCTTCACCATTGGTAATCTAGGTTGTGAAAAATGACTTTGTAAATCTATCATTTTGCTTCCCTGTTTACAACTTATCCATAGCCTTTTGTCCCTATGTAAATTCCAAATTGCATAGCCAGACAATCACGGCTCTGTCTTTCTAATCTTTCTGAAATACATATATTACAACTCTTTTATTTCTCCCCGCAACTTGCAAATATACTACATTAAGAAAAAAAGATTGAAGTTCTTGAATACACACTTAATTCTATCTTCTAGTCTTAATATAAACTATTCCATTGACTTAATCAGAAGTCATTCTGTCCAAAAATATTTTGATTACTATACTATAGCCATTCCTCTGCATCTTGTCATTAAAAAGCCTTCTCTGAAAGAGAATTGTGTCCATGGTTAGCTATTAGCTACATCCCTTGTACTTACTAGATAATAACATATCATATTATAATTGCCTATTTCACCCACAGATTCTAAACAATGGGAGGATGGGATTATATTTTATTCTCTCTTACGCTCCTAGCACTTACCATAATGCCTGCAACATAGTAGATCTAATTTCTAAAAGTATGTCCACTGAATGAGGGGAATAGACAGAGTAAAAAAGTGTCTCCATTTACCTGGGACTGAGGGGTTTCTTAAAGCACAGAGCTTTCAAGGACAAATGGGAACAGGGCTAAGTAAATCAGAACAGTTGGACCAGTAATAGGACTTCCAGCAGAGAGGTAACAGTAAGGAAAGACAAGAGAAGATGATAGTGGGTATCTCAAATTGAGCTTGAGTGGAGAGTTCTTATTAAAATACTTGAGATTCGATAGCTCAGGATAAATGGGGTCAGATTAAATGATGGATGTTTGAGCAAAGGAGTAATGTTATTCCTGCTCAATGCAGTGTTACGTCTAGTCTATTCAAGCAATAAACTGGGAAGCCTATATGGGAGTTTTATGAGGTAATCTATGTCTTCACTATGATGAGCAGCAGGAGACTAGAAAGGAAGGGACAAACTTAAGATACCGTGGCGAAGGTCTAATAAGACTTCTTGCTATGAGGGAGAAGAGGGAATGAAAGGCAAAGGAGAAGTTCGCGTTGAAGCTCAGGAGACTCAAACAATAATGAAACCACTTTAAAAAATGAGGAGATTGTGAAGATAAGACAGTTTGTTCAAAGGAAATAAAAATGTGGAAAGTGTGGCATGGGTATGAGAGAATACAATTTTTAATAATCTGTAGCTTGTTACAACATGGCTGAAATGCAAGTAAAATAGTAAGAGTGAGGGTATTGATTTGTGAAGCATTAGTGAAACATAATGCCTGAATTCAATATGAGTGAGAAATAATTTTGAGTTTTTAAATGAATAATACTGGAATTGTGAGCTTCAGTAAAATAGCTTTCAAACAATATTATAAATAAAACATACTGTGCATTTTAACTCATTTCTCTTTTATTTAGATACTCCCAACATCTTTACATTGACAAGAATCGTTAAAGTACATACAAACCACCTTCCGTCCATATATTTTAAATTTGTTTGAAGATTAATGTTTGATAAAACCACAACTGTTTAATTATCAAACTGGTATAATTTGATTTTAGAATTTGCAGGACCAATGTTGAGCCGTTAGATACTCTCTGATAATTATGTCTCAGTCTCACAATTTCTTTGAACATTCTTTTTATGAGTCTAAAAGTGACCTGTTCACCTGTTGACTTAAACACCAGTGAAATACAGCTGATGAATAATATTTGTAGGGAGAATCTAATTGATTGACAGTAAATGAAGAAAAAAACCTTATAAAGACAGATGGTGTGTGTTGCAACTGTCATAAAAAGTAGACCGTGTTCTCATTTGCACGTCTAGACATTTGCTGAGAAGCATGCCTGCTCTGAAGTTCCTCATCCAGGGACCAAGCTGTAACATAAGGCACTCTTCTGTTCTGCTTTCAGTGACCCTGTGGCAGCTATCAAAGACGTCACTTTAAATATACTGCAAGAAACAGGATCTGTGTCTACAGCTAAGCAGACAGTATCCTAGGAAATAAAAAAGCTGAACCAAAATAATAAATTCTTAGGAATTTATTAAGAAACTATTCTATTTGAAAACCAATACTGTGACTCTTTTCTGGTAACAATGCTACATATTAGTGGTTGTATTCCTTGGTAGCATTTAATTGCCACATTAGATGTATAGATTGCAAATATTCAGTGGACATGAAATATAAACATTTCTACTCATATGAATGTGCATAAATGACAAAAGCTTTTACAATTTTGACAAATATAATTTGACACCACAGAATCAAAAGTGTCACTGAAAGGTAACTGGAATGTCAGCTGTGGTTCAAAACACTGTATGAAATGCCACGTTGCATGAAAGGAAGCAGATCAATGACCAGAGTTGGACAAGAACCAGTCATCCAGCCATGCATTTAACAAACACCTACTGTTCTTTGTACCAAAGAGAAAGCAACATTACTGCTTTGGGGATATTTAATTTTGGTTGAGAAAGACAGAAACTAAAAAAGTATATTAAAAAATATCCATTCATAATAAGTGTTATGAGAATAATGGAAGATGGTGATGTGACCAGCAATAACTAGAAGAAAAAGCTATTATAGATAGTGAAAGAAAGACTTCTATGAGGAGGTAATATTTGGGATAAGCTCTGATGGATAAAGGAAAGTTAACCAAACAAGGATCTGAGGAAATGCTTCTCAACAGGGGGTCAGAAAATGCACCGACTTTGCTCTTAGAATAGCATGATAGTTTGAATGCAAAGAAAGGAGAGAATGGATATAGCTGGGGGTTCTGGGAAAGATCAGATACATTTGTCCTTTACATGGATAAACTCTGAATGATCAGAGCCAATTTGTATACTATGGAAAGTAATTAATATTTTATTATTAATATATTTAAAAGCTATCATAGCATTTTATTTTTACTAATTCAAAACCAAGGGTATTTACTAAATAGTATCCAAAATCTAATTGTCTCTTGGTAGAATACTTTCAAAAGGTAAGTTTTCCCCCCCCATACACAATATGATTTTGTTAGCATCCTCATGTTGTACATTACATTTCTGGACTTGTTAATCCTATATATCTCTACTTTGTATCACAGCATTTTAAAGAAGGGGGGAAATGAACTTACTTTATCTTTCTGGCTTTTTGGTAGAAAATGGATTTCAGTGGGCATAAGAGAAGAACAAGGAGATGTTCAACTTTTTGAAGTAATCTAGAAACAAATGATGATGGCTTGGACTTGGGACATATAACTAAAAAATTAACCTCAACTAAAGGAAGGACTGGCCTTTGTACTTGGTCTGGTTATAAGAATTGACCTCATAGGTCTTGGAATGCTCTTCCTGATAAAAATGTCTTTGTTTCCCTTGGAGTCTTTGACTCTTGATAGATAGTTTGTAATAAAAATGTGATTTCTGGTGGGGATGGCTTGGGTCACATGGAATTAGCTCAACCTCTGAGAGGAGCAACAATGAGGGCCAGTCATGTAGCATGTAGTCAACCAAATGCATGTTTGGCAGATCCCCAATAAAAATCATAGATACAAAATCTTGAGTGATCTTTTGTATGAGTATTCTATGTGTTTTACATATATCATTACTAGAAGAAGAAAACGCTCTCCATGCATTGGCGGAGGACCATGGGAAGCTCTATGCTTGGAAATGTCCTTGACGCTGCCATACACACCACTTTCCTTGGCTGGTTTTAATCTGTGTACTTTCATAGTCAGAAACCATATCAGGAGTAAAATGGCTTTGCTATCTTTAGGGAGTCTTTTCAAAAAATTATCAAACATGATGGTCATCTCAGGAATCCCGAAACTTACAGTTACTGCCAAAAGACAGGGTAGTCCTAAGGTTTCCCACAATTCACAGGAGATAATATTAGAGACAAAGACTGGTAGAAAAATTGGAAAAGTATTTTGGATCCATAATAGGGTGAGCAGAAAATCTAGGGCACTCTTTATTTTTAGAATCGTGTTAGACTTAGAAAATGAGGACGATATATCTATAATTATATATTTTATATGTACATAACACAACCATATGTAAATATTAGTAAGAGTCATTTTGCATATATAATCACAATGGGAGTTCTGGGCAAGATCAGGTACATTTGTTTTACTATAAACACTAAACAAATACCCAACATAATAAATTGAATAAATTAAAGAGAACTAAGTTATTAATAAATGCCCACTTTTTTGCAGGTAACATTGAAAACCAAAGACAAAATATCAAATGATTCTTTTATTAGAATGTGGTAGTTGATTGAAACAGGATGTCAAGTAAGATGTCAAAATGTTCATGAATAATTAAGTAATTGAACAGAATTTGTTTTCTTAAAATTTCATAATCTTTTCCAACAGTCAATTATGGAAATCTGCTAATTAAAAATAATTATTTCTGGAGTCATAACTGAGAATCAAGGATAAACGTAGTTCTTTTGTGTTGTTGTTGTTCAAGACCAACTGTGATTTTTATAAATTAACTAAAGAAATATCAGACTTCTGACTCTTGGATTTATTTTAAATTTCATTTAATTTAAATTATACCACAAAGAAATATAACTTATCTTAATAGCAGCAGATAATTTTCACAGATTTTTGTCTTCCAAGGGCCACAACAACAAAAAATAACAAGGATGATCTTGGATACTTAAAAAATTAATAATAATTGTATATTTGTAAATACCTATGTTATATACAAAAAAAATCTTTTAAAACCCACAATGTTGAAGAAACTAAATTTCTGAGAGATATGGTAAGTTACTTAAATTCATCCAGAACTTGAAAACTGAGCTGTGATTCATCACAAGTTTCTGGCATCCCAAATTTCTGACACCAAGTCTAGTACAGTGTCCATATCTTCACCTAAAACTGCATCCTTTAGCACTATTTTGGCATTACTTTTCCTGATTTCTGTACCTAAATTTCTCATCCATCAACCTGTTTAGAGACTTTTATCATTCCTCCCATTTGATACCTACTTGGAATGTCTTTAAAAAGTGAAATATGATTGATAACATCAGTAAGATGGCAGGATAGGAAGTACTGGACTCTTCCCCAATATGTGGATATTCCAATTCAATATGAACACATGGATCTAGTCCCAGTGTCATCCAGAAACTAGTACGAAGATGTCTGTACACTTGGTAAGCATATATCTAGCCATTCCAAATATGGTAGGAAAAGCAGAAACACCCTTGTGCCATAACCCCTACCTCCAAAGCATAGCACCATACAACCAGAAAGGAACAACCAATTGAAAAATTCCCAAGTGTAGGGAAAAAATGGACATCCAGATTCAGGAGGCCCAAATGACCCAAAATTAGAAATTCACACCAAGACACATTCTATTCAAATTTTTAAAAGCCATAGACAGAATTTTCAAAGAAGCAAGAGAAAATAAATTGTTATGTATAAGGGATCCTACATGAGACTATCGGCAGAATTTTTAGTAATAACCTTGCTGGTCAGAAAGGACTGGAATGATATAGTTAAGATGTTGAGGGGAAAACCCCGGCCAATTAAGAGTACTATACCTAACAAAACTTCACTTTAAAAATGAAGGATAGAGTTTCTAGAAAAACAAGTTGTAGGAGCACATTTTACTACTAGAATTGCTAAAGGGAGATCTTCAACTTGAAACAAAAGGAGGCAAAACAGCAATATGACAGCATAAAAAAGAACAGAATTCATTGGTAAAGGTCAATAAATGTGCAAAGGTAGAATAGCATATTACCCTAATGGTAATGATAAAATTAATGTTAATTCTATCATAAGAGTTAAAAGAATTATAAAAAATTAAACATATGTTCATAGATGTGCAATATAAAGAAATATTAATTATGTGATTACAGTCCATAGAAGGTCAAGAAAAATATTCTAATTTTTATGAGATTGAAGTTAAGTTGTTATCAACTTAAATAGACAGTTATAAGATATTTTAAATAGCCCCCATTGTGTCCTCAAAGAAAATACTTATAGAAGTCACACAAAAGAATTAGAGAAAAGAATCAAAGTATATCAACACACACACACACACACACACACACACAAAGATAAAAAGAAGAAAAGACAGAGAAACAAGGAAAAGAATGACAAAAATAAATCCTTTCAAATGAATAATTACTCAAATTTAAATTAACTAAATGCCACTGGAAGACAAAGGGTGGCTGAATAGATGAATAAAATCAAGATCCAATGAGAAGAGGAAGAAGATAAGGGGAAAAAGGAAAGGAAGGGTAGGGAGAGTTGCAAGGGGGTAGATATGATCAAAGTATACTATATGCATGTACAACTATGCCACAATGAAACTCTATGTTATGAATAATTAAAATGCCTTAATAAAAATAAGATACAAAGATATGCTGCCTACAAAAGAGTCACTTTATTTTTAAGAAAATTTATAGACTGAAAGTAAAGGCATGGAAAAATATATTACTTGCAAATGGTATCCAAAGAGAACCAGGGTGGCTCTACTTACAGCAGAAAAAGATTGACTTTTAAGTCAAAGACAGTCATAAGAGTTGAAGAAGTACATTATTTAATGTAAAAGGAACAATCCACTAGGAAGATGTAATAGTTATCAATACATATACAAATATATATAAAATAGCAGAGCATGCAAAAGTATAAAGGAAATACTGATGACAGACTAAAAAAAATGACAAGACAGTAAATAGTAAGAAATTTTAATATCTCCCTTTCAATATTAGAGAGAATTAAAAAAATAACAATGAAACAACAGACTTAAATAACAGTAAAGGCTTAGCAGACCTCACAGACATATAGAGAACATTGAATTCTCAAACAGTACAATATACATTCTTCTCAAGTACATTAAAAAAAAAAATCCCCAAGGACTCTTTAGATCATAACAAAATCATACTACCTTTTCCAACAGCATGGAAGAGATTACAAGTTAATAGCAGAAAAAAACTAGAAAATTTGCAAATTTATATGAACTAAAATACACTTTTGGGAAATAACTGGGTCTTGGAAAAAAATCAAATGGGAAACTACAAATATGTTGGGACATGCTAAACAAAATACACAGTACTCTAAAACTTATAAATGGTGCAACAGCAGTTGTAAGAGGGACATTTATTGTGATAAATGTTTATATTTAAAAAGAAAAAAGACCTGAAACAATCTAAGTTAACTTTCCAAGAAACAAGAAGGGAAAGATGGTGAAATGAGATGGACATCATTACCCTGCGTACATGTATGACTGAACATATGGTGCAACACTACGTTGTGTACAACCAGAGAAATGAAAAGTTGTGCTGCAATTGTGTACAATGAATCAACATGCATTCCGCAGTTATATTTACCTAATTAAATAAACAATTTAATTTAAAAAAAGAAATAAGAAGGGGATAAATAAACAAAAGTCAAAATTAACAGAAGAAAATGAAGAAATAGAGAATAGAAATTTTTAAAAAAATCAACCAAACTAAGTTTTTGAAAACACGTACACAATTGACAAACTTTTAGCTAGACCAAGAAAAGGACGCAGATAAAATAAAAGATGACAGAGGATATATTACAAATGATGCCACAGAAATAAAAGGGATGAAGAGCCTACTATGAAAAATTATTATATACTGACTGGACAACCTGGATGAAATAAATACAGCTCCAGAAACACACAACTTACCAAGAGAGAATCAAAGAAATAAAATCTGAACAGTTCTGTAACCTCACACCAAAGAAAAACCCCAAACCAGATGATTTCATTAGCAAATTCTACCACAAATTCAAAGCAAAATTAATACAAATTCTTCTAAAAACCTAAAAAAATTGTAGAAAAAAAAGCACTTTTAATCTCATCATATGAAACTATGTTATATTTATGGTATTGGCCTAAAGACTGACAGAAAGACCAATGGGGTATTGAACAGTCTTTTCAACAAATGGTGCTGGAAAAACTAGTTATCCACATGTAAAAGGATGAAATTGGACCTTTATTCTATACATATACTAGAATCATTTACAAAAATCTAATCAAAATAGATTAAAGACAAACATAAAATATGAAGTTTTACAACTTCTGAGGAGAAATGGGGAATTCTGGTTGACATTTGTTTGAGCAAAGATTTCAGAGACACCAAAGCACAGGCAACAAACAAAAATAAGCAAGTAGAACTATGCCAAAATGAAAATCTTCTGCACAGCAATGGAAGCAATCATCAGAGTAAAGAGACATCCTGCAGAATGGGAGAGAATATTTGCAAATTATACATATGATAGGGTATGTAGGTAACTCCAAACACTTGATAGCAAAAAAAAAAAAATACATAATCCAACACAACAAATAATTTTGTAACAAAACAGGCAATAGATAAAACAGGTATTTCTTAAGAGAAAACATAATTGGTCAATGAGTATATTGAAAAAAAATGTTCAATCTCACTAATCATCAGGGAAATGCAAATCAAAACCACAGTAAGGTATCACCTTATCCCAATAAAAATGACATCAAAAAGACTAAAGATAACAGTGCTGGTAAGGATTGAAGAAAAGTGGTCTCTTGTACACCATGTAAATGAAAATTAGTACAGAATTAGAAAATATTATGGAGGTTCCTCAAAAATGTAAGAACTGCTAGGTGATCAAACAATTCCACTGCTGTATATATCCAAAGGAAAATAAATCAATATATTGAAGAATACATCTGTGGCAACATATCCACAATAGCCATAAAGTGGAAACCACCTAAGTATCCATCAAATGATGAATGAATAAAGAAAATGTAGTACATATAGACAATGGCATACTATTCAGTTATTAAAAAGAATAAAATCCTGTAATTTGTAACACCATGAATTGAACTGGAGATCAGTATGCTCAATAATATAAGTTAGACACAGTAAGACAAGTACTGCATAGTCTCACTAATATGAGGTATCTAAAAAGATTGATGTCATGGAAGCTGAGAGTAGAATGGTGCTTACCAGGGGCTGGGGAGAGTGGGCAGAGTTGGGAAATGATCAATAGGTACCAAGTTATAACAAGATAATAAAAAGTTCTGGTTTGTCATTTGCATAGTAAGGTGAACATATATTATGATAATATACTGCTTATTTCAAGAGCCAGAAGAAACGATTTTAATGTTTTTACTATAAATGATGTTGAAGAGATATGTTTGTTGACCCAGATTTGAACATTGTACAATTCATACATGTATCAAGACATCTGATGGTACACCACAAAAATGTTCCATTTTTATGTTGTCATGTATCAGAAAAATTTTTAAATAAAAATGGGTAAGGTCTAACATAATGATAATAATTTACATTCATGGTTATTCACAACTAAAAGAAATAAGTGAAAAGAGTATTGAAAATACAAATAACACAATGGCTAGTGATTTAGAAGCAGATATGATGCCTGGAACTGTAGCAACCTTTTGCGAAACTGAATCCATAATCCCAAGAAAAAAGTTAAACATAATGAGAATAGTGGAAACAAAATCACATTTAAGACATTCTTTTAAAAAGTGGAAGAATATATTCACATACCACATATATACTAAAGGGTTATTCTCCAAAACGTATAAGGTACTCCTAAAACTCAATAGCAAAACCTCCCTAATTGCCTGATTAAAAACAATGAATAAAGGATTTTAAAAGATCTTTCTCTAAAGAACACATACAAATGGCCAACAGGTATATGAAAAGATGTTCAAAGTCAAAAGATAAGTGCTGACAGGGGTGTAAAGAAGTTAGAAATTGTTTATACTGATGATGGGATTGCAAAATGGTCAGCTACTATAGAAAACAATATGGCATATCCTCCAAAAATGAAAACCAACTGCCATATGATTAGCTATCCTACTTCTGGATGTTTATACAAATGAATTAGAACCTGGTTCTTGACAGATTTTAGCATTCTCATGTTCATTGATCCTGCAATATGCAATGACATAAATAAACTTTGATGACTTCAAGACAAGTGAATTAAGCTAGTCACAGAAGGGCAAACACTACATGATTCCACTTATATGAGGTGTGTGAAACTCAAAGAAGCCAAGAGGAGAATGGTGGTTACAAGTGTTGCACTAATGGGAGAGTTGCTACTCAATGGCTGTAAAATTTCAGTTATGCAAGATGAATAAGTTTTAGAGATCTGCTGTAAGCCATTGTGCCTATATATAATAACACTCTATTGTAAATGTAAAACTCCATTAAAAGAGTAGTTCTCAGGTTGTACTCCTAAAATATATTTTACGAAAGAATACAATGACTATAAAAGATGAACTTTTAGTTATATAGGATGAATGAATACACTGCAGATATCTGCTGTACACCATTATGCCTATATATAACAATACTGCATTGTACACTGAAAATCTGTTAAAAGAATAGTTTTCAGGCTGTACTCATAAAATATTTCTTTAAAAAAGAATATAACGACTATTAAAGGTAAGTACTAAAAATGTGAAATGATATGTGTGTGTGTGTGTGCGTTTGTGTGTGTATCTTTACATAAATCATACCATAGGGTTGAAATAGCTCTTCACTCAAAAATCTTAAGAAATGTCTGGACCAAATGCAGGAATAATGTATTAGATCAAATTAGAAATTTCTCTATCTATGAACATATTATCAAGTTATTCTTAATGGATGGGAGGGTAAAAAGAAATGTGGTGTTAGGATATTAATATTCATTTCTGGATCATATTAAATATGAGAAAAAATCATTCTGAAGCACACTGGAGGATCTTAATATAATTCTACATCATACAACATAGGAAGTTACAAGTATCTAGTGAGTTATTTTTATTAATGTACATATATCAGTTTCTTAATTTGAACAGGAAGCCTAAATCCCTTTTTATTCTGTACTAAGATACATTGTTACAAAAATTTGTTTTTTAAAATGGTATGTTGGGATTAACTTTAGTATCTTAAATACTTAAGAAATATTGCATTGTTTCTAGTTCATGGATCTTTTCCCTCTGTGTTCAGCTGTCAAAGGGTTTTAGACAATTGAATCAAATGGGATAATTTGTTTGTTCATGTTTCAAAAGCACATATAAGATTTTCAACTCCCTTATTTTCAACTCCTATTTTTAAGTAGGTGAAGATCTTACATGGTGAAAGCATTTTGATTAATCCAGCATGTTATTTCAGTCTCTCTCAACTAAAGGCATAGCAGTGATAATATCAGCAAATAAACAGAACAAGGTGGCAGATCCTTTTAGTTTAAATATGGACAAGGTTAGATTGATTATTTCATTCATAGAAATGACAACAAAACATCTTGAGAAGAGTAACAACATTTTTTAGAAAAAAAAAATTCCAAATGCTGGTAACCCATTATCCTGATTATTTTGGACTTTCTGAAAATCCTCGAGTAAATTTGGAGGGTGAGTTCTGACCTTTATAGTTAATAGTAGTGTTCTACAGACCACAGATTAAGCCTTGGTTGCTGAAGCAGTGTTGATGTTAACAAAGTAAAAATGGTCAGCTTTTCATTTATTTGTTAAATGTAACTTATTTTCACTTATTTGTTAAATGTAACTAATATTAGACCACAAAGTATAGTTCCTATTCATGGTTGGAAAAATGGAAATACAAGTGAGTAGTGTATTTGGCCAGAGAAGCTATTCTTCCTTCACCTCATACTTAAAATTTCCAGCTATTATCACTCATTCAGAACTGAAACTATTCCCCTCTGCCTTTCCTGCAGCCCTGCTCAACCAAGGCTTCAGTAAATAGAAAACAGGAAAGAGCGCCTGAGGCATTCCTCACCCAGCCTGCTCTCTCTAAAGCACTGATCTCAGGCCATATTCCTGGAAAGTCCAGCTCCAGGCCCTTCTCAGCTCACCTTGAAGTACTAACATAGACAAGAAAGAGGAAGGTACCCCGCTATGGCCTAGAGATTCGACCAACTCATATCAAAGAGTTTCTCAGTGAAGTTTATAGATTTGGAGAAATGTGTTTGATGTTCCAAATAAGGACTCATAGGTCAACCTGTAAGTAGCTCACATTCCACCATAGGGATCAGTGTAGAGAGACATACAGGTCAAATTAGGATTTAGTTTTTGTCCAGTTTCAGCCATCTAAAAAGTTCAGAAACCACGCTGAAGGCTGAGGATGGCAGTAGTAATTACAAGTGGTATTTCATTCAGTATCATCATCATTTCTATTTTATAACTTGTATATATGATTTCCAACTTTCATTTGAATTTTAAATTTTATCATTTTTTCTGCACAGATATTATGATCTTTGGGCAGTTGTTTCTCATCATGTCTTTCAAGAACTGTGATTTTTCTCTTATTTAGTCAACCTTGTTTGCTTAGAGGTCTAAAAGGTATTGAGCTATATTTTATTCTGATTATTTTAAATGTTTTAATTTCTGAGGACTTTTTAAACTTTTTATGTATAGGTATGGTGTGTGCTAACTAATTAACTTTAAAAAGGTTAAATGGATAATTAATTATCAAAACATAATCTATTGATAATCCATTATTTCCCCTATTGGTTTGAAATGCTACATTTATCAAATGTCAGCACAGGCAGCTTTTTTCCATATATATGCTCACATACATGCCCACGTATAAATATAGACATATATACACACACACAATTACATACACAAATGTAAACCAAGAAGTATTTTAATCTAAAACAGTCTTATGAATGGAACAAATGGCATCAAAGGCCAAAGCTGACTGGCATGCCTTCCTTGAAGAAGGCACAGCACAGCATCCACCTCCTATTAGTGGACACTTTACAAGTGTAATGAGCCTAATGAGCCATAAACTACGTAGGTAATCAAAGGTCAAATTTTTGTTACCCTCACAGATCTTGAGACTTAAGACTTATTGTTCTATAGTACTTTATCAGTACTATAGAACAATAATCAGATGCATTAAGATCAAATCTAATGTTATAACACCCTCAAAGGAACACAGTAACTGAGCTGCTGAGGGTTATTTTTTTTTAATCAAGAAAATCAGAAATTAGAGGAAATGAAACAGTAACACAATTTCAGTGGGAAAATTATAAAGTTATAAAAAGTTGAAAAAGTGGTTTTAGACAAATATAATTAGAATAATCCAATATCCCAAAAATGACAATTCACAAATTTTAAATGATAAGGACAGAAGTTGTCAACATAATGGAGCTTCATATTTATTAAAATATATACATACACATATTATATATGGGTAGGTTGAAAGTAGCATAAAAGTCATTGGGTGATTATGAAAATAAAATAATATACAACTTTTAAACTAATGCTAAGAATCAAACTAATGTTAGACTTTTATGAATATCAAGTATATACAAAGCCCCTCTGGGATTTGATATGTCATCGAACAAGAATGTACACCCCAAAAGTATAAATACTATGACTATTCAGATTGCTAATACTATGGCTATTACACACCTTGTAGATAGTGAAATATATTACTGTTGCATTAGTATGTTGCATTGATATCACAAACTTGACATCTTTTTTAATTGTGAAAAGAAGTCATTATTACTTTTATTTGCATACTTGAGAATCAATTCTCATGGGTCAGAACAAATGCCTCTCTTTTCACCAAACATTTGCTCTCCCAGGCTTCCTTGTAGCTAATGGTGACCCCTGTAAACAGTCTTGTCAATTTCATGCAGGAGACAGTCAAGTTAGGGAAATAGGAGTGAATTTATTGCAATATATAGAACTGTTCTCCAACTTTTCCAAAATATGATATTAGAAGTTTAGTTTTCCCAGGACATTCTAATACTACATTAATGGTAGATATGGTGTTTGTGTGTGTGTATGTGTGTGTGTGTATACATGCAGACATGCAGGTATATAAAGGTAACATGGACCTGGGGCAGCGGGTCAAAAGCCCTTCCATATTATCATTGAAAGCTACAATTTGTATATAAAGTAAATATTCCTTTTATTCATATATATTTTATTATCATTATACTCAAAAGTTTATTATGAGAATATTCAGAATAAATAATTTTTAATTATGAGATGTACAACTAGAACCACTTTAATACTTTCAAGAGGGAAGAACATATTCATCATGATTCAGAAATCACTTCAAGAGCAATCATATTAAATTACTCTTCAATTTTATTAGAACTACTTTTGCAAACTATAGTTAACCTCAACATATTAGAAGTATTTTCTTAGCTACCTGACACCTTGGTAGATATTTAGCTTAGTTTACTTCACATAAACTTGATGGACAGATTACTGGATGGAAAGAATGTTATGAGTTGCTGATATTAAAGGTGCTTCACATTGTGGGTGAGGAAGGTATAGATTTTATAAGTGGTAAAGATTAGTTTTGAAGACTTCTTTTTAAAAAAACTAAAAAAGATCTTACTTTTTCAAGGTTTTGAAAGACATTTTCCTAAGAAAAAATGTCCCTAGTGTCCTTCCTTAAGGCCTTGAAAAGATTCTATGAGGTGATAGCTCCCCATCAACTTAAATGTTACTAATATTTCTGTAAATAAATCTCTGCTCCTAGGGATAATGCAGGAAAGGTTTGTACAAACTCAATGACATTTTTGAGGTAGGAATCTATAGTCATCAATGATAAGCCCTATTTTCAGTGAACACGGTTCCAAAAGTCTAAAATAAGAAAAGAATGAGTTTACTTAGCAAGTCTAGATAGTTTGGTGTCCAGATGAATTTTTCTCATGGGACAGTTTTGTCAAGTGCTACTAAAGATTTTCAATGTGTATAAAGAAGTACAGGTTTATCCTGAAGTTCAAGTGCTATTGTATACATCAAACATTAGATCTTAGAACCAGGACGTCATTGCAGGCAGCTGGGTTTCCTCAACAGCCACTTAAATTTTCATGTTTATTTAGCACCCATCATCCTCTTTCTTCCTATCTTCATCTTCTCCCCTTTTCCAAATTTTGACTTAAAAAAATATACGCTTCAAACTAAAGCTCAAATCGTACCTTCCTTAATCAATCATACATATATTTATTAAAAGTTTTCTAAAAAATTTCTTTGGTGCTCTATGGCCATTAATATAGAGTGTTGAATGTACAAATTCACATTGTAATATTTGTTATGCATAAACAAACTGACAGCTTCTATCTTTAAGATTAAACAAATGTGTGCTAGACAATTTAAAAAAAATAATGAAAATAAATGGATCATTTATATACTCACAGAGTATTTAAAAAACATTTGGAATTGGAAATTTTATTTCATAGTAAAATCTCTACAAGCATTATAGTGTCCTTTCCCTTTTTTTTAATTCACTTATATATTCTACATGCTTACTAAGTTTCTGAGTGTCTATTCTGAGCAAGGCAATGTGTTAGGTAATGTGTGAGGCAAGGGACATTTAAATACATCTTTTTTTTTTTTTTGCCCTGAACAAGAATAAAAATTGGTAAACTAAGCTTTGCACAGATAGCTCATTTCTTTGAAATATTATTTATCACCTTCTTTCTTAATAATCTGAATCACAAATTTTAGCTTGACTTAGTGATACTTTGCTTAAAAAATATTCCCATTAATTGTGGATATCACTATCCTTAATATTGTACTATAGTGTATTTATAGACCACAGTTTAAGACCATGAGAATATAAAAGAAATGCTATGCAATATTTTCTATGAGAAGACAGTAGGAGATGAATAGTTGCCTTTTTTGTCTTTCCTTCTACTGTCTGGAAAGTGTTCTGGTAGATGAACTCTCACAGCAGAACATGGCTGTGCCCTCTGGATAAAAGGAAAACAAGGAGAATGAGCCTGCCCCAAGAACTCCTTATGCGCTCCCCTCCCCCAACCAAACTGGGATTTCCTGTTGTTTATGTCAGAGAGAAAAATATTGTTTTGTCTAACATAATGTATTTTTCTTACATGTATAAATATTTGTTCATAACTTAAAAGAGATATAAAACATTTATTAAAAATCCAAGCTATCATGTGACAAAGTTATTAGTACAAAAGGAAGCTCAAAGAAACATGAGGTTACATGCCAGCAATAAGCTGGGGTATTAGGAGAGGTTAAAGACTTGGGGTGAAGGGTTGCAAAATTTAGTGAATAAGTTATTCTGGTCTATGTAAATTTTTTTTACATGTACACAGCATCTAATAAAAATGTGAGTATCAGAGAGAATAAATATCAAATATCTATATTCAGTTGGACTATACTATTTTTTTGTTCCTTAGGACATATAATAGTATCTACAAAAAAATTTTTAAAAAATATTTTATGACAAAGATATCTTGACTTCAATTGAATATTTTACTATTTTTTTAATATTTCAAGTATGACAGAGGATACCTTTACTTTATAAGGCTTAATTAATTTTTAAAGAGTAGCATTTGGCTTTCTTAAATGATACAAGCCATCTGTATTAGCAGGTGGAGAGACTGCTTCAAATGTGCAAGGCTTTTGCAGAAATTGTGACATTGGTGATACCTCTTTGGAAAATGATATATTTTTTCTCTAAAGAGATTGACAGAGATAAAGAATGATATACTGAGCATAATGAGTTAATAAATAGACCCACACCTATATCCAAAGGAAAGCAGAAAAGCTGCATGATGATTTCTGAATTCTTCATTTTTAACATATAGGTGTTCTAAAAGACATGGACGAAAGCATCAGAAAAGATGTCAAAGGAAAATCTGTAAACAGATCCCAAAACAAGTACTGAGAAATAATATAATTGATCATACAGCAGGTAAAAATGATTAATGCAGAAAAACTTCAATAGCATTAAAATAAATATTTTTTTTAGTTGTTGATAGGCCTTTATTTATTTATATGCCATGCTGAGAACCCAACCCAGGGCCTCACACATGCCAGGCAAGTGCGCTACCACTGAACCACAGCCCCAGCCCAAATAACATTTTTATAATTGTTATTTTTTTTTTGCAATTTCATAAATAACACAAGGCCAGAATTCATTAGGTACTCTACCAACTTGTTTTTAGATTTCCAGTAATTGCATCTGTTTTAAAAAGCCATGTAGTGAACTGAAATATTTTTGATATTATAAATATCTAGGTAGAGCAATGCTAAATCAATCATGAAGCTGTATTTTCTGATAGCCCAATTCTGTATTGATAAAACCACAATCCTGATTATACTTATTGAAATTTTGATGTCACATAAACTGAGACCAGAATGCTTGAAATTCAGGAGCACTGAACATAAGTTGTACCTATGCAAAGGTGAACATCTTAAAAATAACATCACTTCCAATGCACATATGTGTAAATTTCTATAACTTGGTTTGTTCTCTACCCGTAGATTTCCCCTTCTCTCTCTATCATCGATTACAGAATTGAAATCTTGCTCAGGTATTGGATTGTTATGAATTTCAGGAAAATCGAGGAGATAATCTTGAGTTGCCTAAATCAACCATATTAATTCCATTCCTATTTCTAGTCAGCATGTGATACATTTCTGGCCAATAAGATGAGAGGGGATTAGAAAGTTTAGAGCTGAAAAACAAGATCTGTTTAACATCCAAAAGTCAATTAAAAGACTGGAGGAAAAATACATATGATCACATATAAATGAAAAAGATAAATACCCTTTCATGATAAAAACACTCAAAAAAAGTAATAATAGAATTTCCTCAAACTGATAAAAGTCCTCTATGTAAACCTCCAAATTAATACTTAACATGAATGCTTTCTTCAAGAATGCCAGCTATTATATACAGTGACATGGTCACATCAATGCTTATAGCAGCTCCAGTCACAATAGCTAAGCTATGGAACAAACCTAGGTGCTCTTCAACAGACCAATAGATAAAGAAAATGTGGTATATATACACAATGGAATATTACTCAGCCATAAAGAAAAATGGAATTATGGCATTTACAAGTAAATGGATGAAACTGGAGATCATCACGCAAAATAAGCCAATCCCAAAAAGCTAAAGGCTGAATTTTCTCTCTGATATGTGGATGCAAATACACAATAAGTGGGGAGAAAGGAAGAATAGAAGTTCATTGGATTAGACAAAGGGGAATGAAGGGAAGGGAGGGGAGATTTAAAAGATGAGAATAGGAAAAACAGTAGAAAATATCAGACATAACATTCCTGTGTTCCTATATAAATACATGACCAGTGTTACTCTACCTCATGTACAACCACAAGAATGGGAAGTTATGTTCCATGTATGTATAATATAGTAAAATACATTCTACTGTCATGTATAGGTAAAAAGAAAAAAAAAGAATCTCTGCTGTCATCATTTCTGTGCAACAGTGTCGTGAAGGTCCTAGAGAAGACAATTAATTATAAAGAAAATAAAAGTCATTGAGTTTAGAAAGTAAAAAGTCATACTATTTCTATTTAAAGATGGCATAATCTTCTATACAGAAAATCATAATAAAATCATAGAAACTGTTGAAAATTAATAAATGAATTCAGCAAGTTTGCAGAATTCTAGGTCAATCTACCGATCTTTTTTATTTTTATATGCCAAAAGACTTTTGATACCATTTTAAAATGTTTCTCAGTGTTATTTACATCTTTAAATATAAATGAAATAAACATATCCATGATACATGGTGCACATAGAAATTATTGCTAGTGATAATCATAATATTAGCAACCACATTAAGAACCATAGTACCTATTTTAACATTTATGGGATCTTTACCATATATGAGAAATTATGTCAGAATATATATATATATATATATATATATATATATATATATATATTCCATATTTTTTTTCTAAAAAACAAAAAGTACTATGATATGGATAAAATTATATTTTTTGTTTGTTTTTGTTTTTGGTACCAAGGGTTGAACCTAAAGGCAGTTAACCACTGAGCCACATTCCCAGCCACTTTTACTTTTTTAATTAGAGACAAGTCTCACAAAGTTGCTTGGATCCTCACTAAGTTACTGAGGCTGGCTTTGAACTTTTGATCATCCTGCCTTGTTGTCCTGACTTCCCGAGGTTACAGGCATGCACCACCATGCCTGGCTGGATAGGATTTTTAACACAAGGATCAGGCAAAGAAAGTAAATTTTAGCAAGACTAAATACCTTGACCTAGGATCATGAGATATAAGTGACAAATATAAAATACAAGTTCGTATGACCCAAGAGCTGATTTCTTCACTCTAATCCCAAAATGAAATTACTTGAAGGGTAAGATTATGAGGAAAATCATCTTCAATTCTATCACTTTTCAGAAAGTCAGACCCATCTTTTGCAGTGATTATGTTGAAAAGGCCACATAGAGAATACTGCTTTTGGAACTCTATATCCTGAGGTCTTGTGGAACTCATCCTTCTCACTAATGATAATGCATAAAGGACAAACCAGAGAAAAATAATTTTCTCTATCTGGAAAATTATTCAGTGATGCTACAAAGAATTAAGCTCTACTGAAGCACATCAGTACAGTTTTTAACAATGCATTTGTTGAGTACTGACTTTTGATGGTAGTAGCTGAAGGAATCCAAAGACCCAGTAGAAGCAACCACTAGAGGATATCAAAAATTTATGCCCAGAGGTGGTATATTCTCTGATTTTGACACAGAGAAAGAAAACAGCAGAACACATCCTTGAGAAGATTCTAAGCAAACTGTCAACAGGTTACCAACTTCCAACGTTTCCCAAAGAAATCACAAAGATTCTATGAGAATTGAGGATTTCAAAATATTCAGAATTTTCAACGAGACAAATAGCATTAGTATCACTTGTGGCTTATACAGAAAATTTTGTATAATTCTGATATTCTCTTTATTTTGGATCAAGTTTCTAAAGGCATCTCACAGCTTAAAACATCCATTTGTCCACCTGTGCTTATAAAACATGGATGAAATTCTAGCTTATCATTTCATCGCTGGGTTCAAGACTAATAATAGGAAGGACATCAGTACAAGCAGAAACAGCATCCATTTCCTCTATGCCACTTGCAAAGGCAGAAAGTGATCTCCTTACAGCATCCCACCTGTTACGCATTATCACCTTCTTCTCTATCACCATTTAAAGAACAAATGCTGAGACCTTGTTATCTATAGAAATGGCTCTCTGTAACATGATCTCATGGTACATACAATGACATCCAGAAATTCCTGAAGGGTTTATTCAATGAAGAATAACTACAGAAAAGTAAAGACCTTAATGACACTATTGCTTATGGTACAAAGATATAGGTGCCCCTCTTATCTAGGGATACACATGAAAAGAATCAGAATTTGCTATTCTTGGATATCATACTTTCACTTAGTATTAAATTAATAAAAATTAGAAACATGTATGCTCACTCAGATTCACAGAGATGAGAAAATAATGACTGTAGATTTTCTGTATCCTTAGTGAGTTTGAGTTCACAGATAGCTCTCTTTCATGTGTGGCACTGCTAAGAAGGAGGGAAATACACATGAATGCCTAGATGTCTAAGCAATGTTCAGTAATAGATGATAAGCACTAAGACAAAATGTCTTTCAAGAAGTCATCCAAATTCTGGACCATCAAAATAAATTCTTCAGGGGAAGATTAAAATGCAGAAAAAGACCAAAAATGAGCAAATGAATGACACAATCATAAATTTTCTGGGGGAAAAGTCAGATAGTTAAGAAGGAATAAAAATTGTAATATCCTCAGAAACATACACAATAACATCATCACAAAACTTTGCCAGAGATTAGACGTTCCTCTCTAGAGGGACACCAAGAGGCTTCTAGGAGCCAAGATCCTCCCCATGGAGAGCTGCCCAAAAAGATCAATGAAAGAAGCCAAGATGCACCAATTTACACAGCTAGACAAGAATTAAGGACTAATATTCATAGATTAGTCTGCTCGGTAGACTAAAAACCATGTGTTGAAGATTTATGATCATTATGTATAAAAGTATGAGTAGCAAAATAAATTAATACTTACCACTTTAATTTGTCAACTCAATAAACACTGGAGAAATACAATTTACATTTTAAAGAATAAAGATCTGTTTAAAATTGGCAGCAACAAATGACAATAATTTGAAAAGTAGGAAATGGTTAAGCAATTTGCACTCAGAAATGAGTCTCCACTGTGCTAAATAAACCAAGAGTATATTGAAAGTAATTTTAAAACAGTGAACAACTTTTAAAGAGTGAAATTAATATCCATTACTCAAGTCTTACTATTTAAAATCACATTTCAGCATAATTTATCCCCAATCAGTAAATTATGGATCTAAGGAAAGACAATCTTGCTTCCCTCAATGCTTTCAAAAATCTTACAATTATATCTGAAATTCAGTGATTTAATTACATGATAAATCCACTATAATTAATTGCCCAACATTATTTGCTACTATGCTAGAGTCTGGATTAACACAAATGCAATTCAGAAAAGATTCTCTAGTCTCAATTATCTCACAATTTAATGAAAACAAAAGTCATATAAACAACAGACTATAACAATATGTAGACTGTAACGATTTTTATAATAAACCTACAAAGTTCAATCAAACTAAAAGGACTTCTCAAATTAATATTATGCTTATAGTACTTTTTTAAAAATAAGCATATTTTATTCTACTAGCCCCCATAAACACCACAGAAAATGACCTTTACTTTTGAGACGTAAGACTCATACTCTTTGTTGGAATATAAGAAATCAGGTGTAAAGAATGTACTACAATACTTGAGTGCGTGAGTGAAGAGAAATCCTCTGACTAGGAAAAGTACAAGAGAGAAACAGTAGATGCCTATAAAAAATGGGGGAAAGAAGAAGTCCTTAAGGGGAAAAGAATAAAAATGAAGTGGAAATAAAGGTTATATACACTTCACAAATTCTCCTAAGTTCATCTTTTCCTTCACACCACATCATTTAAATCATAAATCAAATGAATCTAGCTTTGTGTTTCAGCCGTTTTAAAATTATTGATAAAAAATTCCATTTCATGAACTATTCTTCCCAGGAAGTCACACTAAATTTAAAGATATTTCTCATTTCTTAATGTTAACCTTTTGTAAAGAGCATATTACTATATGTAGAAATGGACATTTAAAATATAACATGAAAATTGTTTACTTACAATCATCTGATATTTTTGAAGAAAAATATTCAAAAAGACTTAAAATATTTGTTTCCTGTAATTCTGGCTCTTTTTCTGATTTTTCCATGAATAAAATATTCTTTCGTGAACTATTACAGTCACAGAAACCAATAAGAGCAGTTTTTCGCAAATCAGAAGTTGCTGCATACAAGCAGATTTCTGCAACAATTGTTGTATATGTATAGATGATAATCCAGGTCCACGAAAGGTCATCAACCTTGCAGTTTTCTTTCTGAAGTAAAAAAACAGGTATTAGGAAAATCAGAGGACATTCTGTCATAATTAAGAACCATAAAAAGGTCTTCAAATTTCATGGAATTATTAAAAGATCAAAATAAATATTTCTAAATGAACTCATTAAAAAAGCAATTTTCCATAGATATATTGCATAAATAGTAGTTCAAAATATAAAAACTGTAAATAGCATATAAATATATAAAGAACAACTTTTTAGTTTCTTTAGGAAGCAATAGAACATAAATTAATCCAATGAAATACTACTTTCTGCAATAATATTTTTTAGTGTGTTATAGTTTCATGTATTTTTCATAAGAATAAAAAAAAATTACAACTTTTGGAGAGGAATTTAAGCATCTGTTCCAAGACCCTTAAATACAGCTTATAGATCTTTCATGCAAAATTTATTTTTAGTAATTTATTCCAAAGAAGTAGAAATACAAATAATATGTTATATTTGAGAATGCCAATTCAACTTTTCTTGTAATTAATTATGAACAGTTAGAAAATAACTTAATGTTCAATAATAGAGAAAACTTATAAGTTAAAAAACTTATTTCATTTTCACTAAAATACAAATCTTAATAACATGTAATGACAATGGAAAAGTTTATGAAAAATAGTAAATGTTATATGCATATTTACTTTAAAATATAATTATTACAAAGTTATGAACACTAGGTGCCCTAATATGATATATAATTTAAATAGTAGCAAAAAATAAAATATGCTTCTATTCAGGTGTCTTTTCACATTTAAATTAGTAATGTTGTTACCTGACTATGAAGAGACATAATGCTTGAAAGAAAATCTTTCACTATTTCCATTAAAGCTCTCAAGCAGGCCATGTTTAATTTGGCAGCCTCCCCAAGGACAAACAAAGCCAGTGCTGAGTCCAACCTGAATTATGAACAAATGACAAAGACTTTAATAGAAAAAAAAAAAATCCATTTTAATGAATATAAAAGGAAATGAGTGCTGAGATAACCACAAAAACTTATTTTCAATAAAGATTGGTATTGGCTGGCACCAATTACTATAAGTCTTTATAGGATGTTTTGGTAAGATGTTTTAATTTAGAGTGTGCTCTGACAAAATTCTGAGAAATAATACAGTCGATAGCATCTCTTCATAAATCTGGTATGACAAGCAGTTGTGTTCTGCTGCTACAGAGTCTCCTTTTGTGACTGATTCCATAGGGTGAATATCAAGAGCGTGTTTTCTTCTCAAAATAGAGAACAAATTTTAAAAAATTATTTGCCTAAACATTCCAAAAGTTAATATTTGGGTTTGTAAAATGTGTAGTATTTAAAAATAAAATTTATATTTCACATGAATGATATACTGTCATGTATTCATTTTTAAAATATCATACAATAACTGGGAAATTATACCAGCACTTTTTAGTCATAAATATATATATATATTCTGAAAGTTTCAGGAAATTATATATTTAGTGCTATTCCTATCCAACTGAAAGAGACATCTTTTGAAAGGATCTGACAAGCATCAAAAGTAAAATTGCCTCTATTTAGAGTTGCTTATGGCCTTGATTTATAGATTACTAATAAATTTAAGAATCTGTATATTTTATAAGCATTTTTAAATTTTACAACTGTAATATTTCAGGTCAATCAGTTGAAACTCATCATCATTTTCAAAAGGAAATTCCTCTGATCAGGAAAGTTGCAGACAATTCTATATATTTGAATAAGGCTTTACAGACCTCAATGTGCTGTCACACAAATTATCTCATTTGATTTGAATTTTGGACACATAAGGCCTATTAAAACCTTTTTTCTTTAAAATATTAGAAAACTGAGACATAGATAGTTCTAGGAGATTTGTCTGAGTTCACTTTTCCAGATCAGTCAACTGTAACTGAAGCTTTTTCTAACATATGGATATTTCATGCTTTATAATTCTTCTTTTCCAAATCATTATTTAAATACTCAGCATTTAACCTCCATGTGGAAAGTGCTGACTCCATCTACCTAACAGAACCTGAATTTTCTTCAAGATGGCAAAATATCATCAGTTAAGGTTGCCTCTTCAAGATAGAGTGTTCTGTCTCTCTTGGAGCAGTGATTATTATAAGCATAGTATTTATCAAAAATCATAGATCTGTATACATAAAATGTGCAACTATTATTGTATCTAAACTTTATCTCAACAAATCTGATTTAAAATTAACTAATTGAACTTCCTTAAATCTTGGAAACACTATATAATAGATTCTGTAAATGAGATATAAATGGAAGTATAATATGAATGTCTTCCAGGCAAGTTATTATTTTTCTGGTTAACAAATAAATTAAATTTGGATAAGAGACCCTTTTTTCTCCTTTGTTCATCCTCTTGGTGCTCCTGCTAGGAAGGCATGCTTGACATGAACAGAAGCAGAAGAGCCATCATACACAAGAAGGAAAATCATAGGATAGGAATGAAAGGGATGCTCGAAGATGCTGGAGTCTTGAGAATGTCCTTAATCCTCTGCGTCAGCATCTCACTGCTTGTCATGTGCAATAAATACAGCCCAACTGAGTAATGCAAGTGTACTCAGGTTTCTATCTCCTGTGAAGACCAAATTCAAACTGACACATTCGGCATGATACTTATGAACACAAGACAAAATTGTAGCTCTGCCACTAATTAGGTGTCGGATGTAGAATAAATTATGTACCCTATTTCAGGCTTACTTATCTATACAAATATAGCAAAATCCACTTTTCAGAAAGTATTGTGATTTCTAAATAAGATACTCTGTAAAATGATTATGTTCAAAATGCTGAAGTGGATTAGAAAAAATCCATTTCTTCAAAGCTAAAATATATGAGTTTGTAACTTTCTTTGTTTATAAAGTTTTAGAATGATGGAAAGAAGTCTAGAAGACATGCAAGATGGACAGTGAGTAGTTCCCAAATATTTCCCATTCGTACTTCATAATATGGCCAAGGTAAAGAGGATAGTCACAGGCTTTGTAAAACTTTTTTTCCTCTGAATATACTTCATAATCACACAGTTTGGGTTCTTCTATTCTCTTTGAAGTCTAGAAAATTGTATCTAACCTACGGCACTATGGATTGAAAAAGATCCATCAGTGCCAGCCACCTGTGGTAGAAAAATGCTTCACCAGAAACACACTGTTTTCAATCAATGCTGCTGACTGCAAATTTTTCTATAAGCAAAAAAGGCTTTGCCAAAAATAGAATAGAAGCATCAATACTTATAAACTGGAGTTCGTTAAAAACCAAAACTAAAAAATCAATGCACATAGAAACAAGAACTCAAATTGGATTCGTCTACAAATTTTAACACAGCACTATATTCTTTGTGAACTCATTATAATACAGAAAATCTCAATTATGAGTACATTGACTTGGTTTTACAATGTTATGAAAATAAACATGTACAAAGTCATTCTAACTCTTATAGATTTCCCCTGTGTAAAACTGAGACAGAGTTTAGTGGCTTATCTAAAATAATAATATCTATCTATTAATATGTATTTATACACATCCACACACATACACACACACACACACACACACACACATGTATAAAGAGGTTAGGAACATCAGCATTCAAAAATTTCCTTAGTCTTCTATACCTTTTTCCTCAATAAACAGATTGTCAATTAAAAAATGGATTAACAATATCTCCAATTAGTAACACTTTTACAGCTTGTTCGACGTTTAAAATAAATATTTAAGAAAATACTGAAAACATAAAAAATCACATGATCTTAAAATCTAAAAATAAAAGAAGGTAAATGAAACAGCAACCTATACAAATTTCCACAAAGCATAGCATTGATGAAGCTGGATGAAGAGAAGCAATAAGGTGTACCCGTATGTCACGTCCTGAAACACACAGCCACAAAGAAACTTAAAAGAAAAAAAAAAAAAAAACAGGGAGAAAATAATCTCATCTGTTTACTTTGGTTTTCATAAAATGAAAAAGTGTGGCGTATTCTTTACCTTGGGATATGATTTTCTTTAACCATCCAGAGTAATTAATTCTGCATTGGATTTATCTCTTCATATTTATTTAGAGATGGCAATACCCAAATGGTAAAATGTGTAGAAAACAGTGCTGTAGGGATGTGGGATTAAAGTGGGAGGGAAGAGGAGTGATATGACTGGAATCCAGGAGAGTTTTTGTTTGTTTGTTTGTTTTTATGGTTAAGCTTCCTGATAACTGTCCATGTTAGCATTGTAATTTTTAATAACTTTAAAAGGTTTTAGCAGCTGTGAATACAAACCTCGTATAATCTATAAAAACCTGATATTTTAAAATATCAAGTTTTTATAGATTTCTCCTAGTTTGGGGATAAGTAAAATGAAAAGTAGAGGAGGGACACCTCCATAAGACCAAACGAAAAATATGTCATAGCAAGGGCTAAAGAGAACATCAGTCTGAATATTCAGAGGAGATCATAACTCTGAAAATTATTTCTTATAGGAACCAGAAGATAGTTTTATAATCTTCTTAAATATGTTTAATAAAACTCAGGAAGAAGTCACAATGAGAAGCCTGGATGCGAAGATGCAGGTAATATAGTGTGATAAGATATTACAAGGGAATTAAGATTATGAAAACACAATGTAATCCATATAGAGGAAGTTGAATGCAGAGGTGACATTTGGAAGGAAAAAAACTTGAAATATCTTTCCATAATTTAGAGGGAAAAGTGGCATACTTAGACCTATTACTGTCTAATTCCTTTTGAAACAACGTGAGATACATAACATCAAGAAAAATCTTTGTAGTACTACCACAAAAGGGAAAGAAGGGAGGGAGGTAACAAGGGAGGGAGGGAGGGAGAGAGGGAGGAAGGAAGAAAGGAAGAGGGAAAGGAAAGGATAATGAAAAATTTGATGTTATAAAGAAAATGGAATCCAACCAAAGGAAAACTTTCTACTACTAAGATGTCAATGGTTTAATGAAGGGATCCATGAGAAATATCTGGGTTTTCCCATGATAATTAAGAATAACACTGGGCCCAAAGAGACAGGAGTTGAAAACGCACAAGAACTGTGAGTAGTCAGGGGAAGCCTTTGGAAAATGTAAACTGTTAAGTACTAGTATTTGTGCACAGAGAAGTGACTTCTTTCTAGGCAAAACAGAGGATTTGCTTCAAGACCCTCCTGAGATGGCCAATGGGACAATCATCAATACCTAAATCCTGGTTACATGTCACAAAGGCATTCCTAAATATCCCTGGACTGAAAGTAAATAGAAAAAGGCAAAAAAGCTAGCTTTAAACATTTTGTCATAACTATCAGTTAGGAAAAAGCATAGCAACATTTTGATATTCAAAGAGGGAATTAAAAAAAAAAAAACAGTGATCAAAAAGTCTATCACCAGACAAAATATACATTATGCTTTTTAAAGAAAAAATAAATTCAAGGTCTCACCTAATAAAATAGGTAATTTATATCCATACTTAGAAATTTATTCAAGGGGCTGGGGATGTGGCTCAAGCGGTAGCGTGCTCACCTGGCACGCGTGCGGCCGGGTTCGATCCTCAGCACCACATACCAACAAAGATGTTGTGTCTGCCGAGTACTAAAAATAAATAAATAAATAAATATTTAACAAAAAAAAAGAGAAATTTATTCAAGACAATCAAGAAATTAACAGTTGAAAACTTAACAGTTGAAAAAGGGGAAAAGCCTAATTGTAAATGGCTGTGAGTGGGGGAAAAAAGGTAAATTTTGAAAATGTAACTTAATAACTAAATGAAATAATATATGCATAATTACTTTAGTATAATGCTATAATTATATAATCTTGCATTTGAATAATAATTATTATTCAAATTATACATATATACAAATGTATTCAAATTACACATATATAATATATGTATATATTTGATTTAATTATAATAATTATATGTATATTGGTGCTTAATTATTCAATTGTATTTATAAAATTAATTTTACTTACTAAAATTAATACTCAGAGGGGAAGGACTACATGAAAATCCAGTCTTGAAACTATCTGCTTTAAGGATTCTTTCTCCAGATTACAGGGGTCTGGATTATGTGGGACTGTAGGGAAGCCAGGAGGGGAGAACAAAGGGATGAACTGTTAGTCAAGCAATGACTATTGCTTCATCAGGGAAAGCACAGGTGGGTCACTAATTGTTTCCCTCCGGTGACTACCTTCAGGCATTATTGGCTATTTGGTTCTTTGGTAGAAATGAATCCCAGTAGCAGAATCCTTTAGTCATTTTTTGCTCTTATACTTTCAATATTATGGAAAATTATATGACATTAATTGATGCTGCATCCCCTGTGCCATGTAAAAGCAGTTTTTTTAAAAAAAAATTTAAGCTGAAAAGGGATATAATGACAGTTTATGTTGTAACAATGGAAGCGGAGTGTATGTGACAGATTATTGAGGGGAAATACTTAGAGCAAGGAAACAAATTAAGAATCTGCAATAGCTGTGATACAATAGGGGCCCAAACTAGGTGACAGTGGGAACAGAGAGCAGGGGACAGGTCTGATATGTAATTAACGCATGCACAACATATTCAGATCCTGGATTAGATGGGGGAAGTGAGGTAAGGGAGATAAGGTATCTAACTCAATTAATTCAAGGGGAGAACATGAGAATACATAAGAAGGTAGACATTCAGCAGGCAGGAGCCTGATTGGGGAGAAATTTGCTTAAGTCTGAATTAGCAAAACAGAAGATACCTAGGGGAGAACTAGAGTATAAAAGATGGCATCGTATACTTATTTAAATCTCTATAAAAAAAAACTCTTTGAAGTGGGTTTTATCTCTAAATAACTACTAAACAGACTTTGATCCATAGAGGTTAAGTGGCTCACTCAAAATTAGACAGGTAGTGAAACAGATCTAAAAATCAGGTCTTCTCAATGGAGGTTGAAAGTGTTTGTTCACTGCTTGATAATTAGGCAATGCATAAGTCGTATGTTTATCCTTCACACAGACTAAATGATTATAAAAAGCACAGATCTAAAGATCAATAATAAATCCAGGAAATGAATGAAATTGAATCCCTATCTCTCACCATGCACAAAAGTTAACTCAAAATGGATCAAGGATCTAGGGATTAAACCAGAGACTCTGCTTCATCTAATAGAAGAAAAAGTAGGCCCTAATCTCCATCAAGTGGGACTAGGCCCCAAATTCCTGAATAAGACACCTATAGCACAAGAATTAAAACCAAGAATTAACAAAAGGGATGGAGTCAAACTAAAAAGTTTTTTTTCAGCAAGAGAAATAATATATGAGGTGAACAGAGAACCTACATCCTGGGAACAAATTTTTCCCCCTCACACATCAGGTAGAGCTCTAATCTCAAGAGTATACAAAGAACTCAAAAAGCTAAACACCAAAAAAACAAATAACCCAATCAACAAATGGGTCAAGGACCTAAACAGATACTTTTCAGAAGAGGATATACAACCAATCAACAAATATACGAAAAAATGCTCATAATCTCTAGCAATCAGAGAAATGCAAATTAAAACTACTCTAAGATACCATCTCACTCCAGTAAGAATGGCAAACAACAAGTGCTGGCGAGGATGCGGGAAAAAGGTACACTCATACACTGCTGGTGGGACTGCAAATTGGTGCGGCCAATTTGGAAAGCAGTAAGGAGATTCCTTGGAAAGCTGGGAATGGAACCACCATTTGACCCAGCTATTCCTCTTCTCGGACTATACCCAAAGTACCTAAAAACAGCATACTACAGGGACACAGCCACATCAATGTTTACAGCAGCACAATTCACAATAGCGAGACTGTGGAGCCAACCTAGATGCCCTTCAATGGATGAATGGATAAAAAAAAATGTGGCATATATACACAATGGAATATTACTCAGCACTAAAAATAATAAAATTATGGCATTTGCAGGGAAATGGATAGCATTAGAGCAGATTATGCTAAGTGAAGTTAGCCAATCCCCCCCAAAAAAACAAATGTCGAATGTTTTCTCTGATATAAGAGGGGTGACTCAAAATGGGGTAGGGAGGAAGAGCAGGGGAAGAAGATTATCTCTACATAGGGAAGAGGGGTGAGAAAGAAAGGGAGGGAGAAGGGGAATGGATGGTGGAAGGAGACCCTCATCATTATACAAAACACATGTATGAAGATGTGAGAAAAAAAGAATAGCGTTACCTTAGATTAGTTAGAAAGAAGTGATGGGAGGGGAAGGGAGGGTTTGGGGGAATAGGAAGGATAGTAGAATGAAATAGACATTGTTATTACTGTGTGTATATATGTGACTGCATGACCAATGTGATTCTGCAACCTGTACACTCAGAAAAATGAGAAATTATATCCCATCTGATTCAAATGTATGATATGTCAAGGTCATCATACTGTCATGTGTAACTAATTAAAACAAAAAATAAAATTTAAATTTAAAAAAAAAAGAAAATGAATCAAGAGTGAGAACTTACCTTGATATTTCAGCTTGTAAGGAAGGGAGGAATACTATTACTACAACTTTTGTTTGTTGTTAGACTGCTACATGAACATTAAAATTACTTGGGTCAAAAATATAGACCATGTACATGTCAGTGATCTAGCAGAAAAGCAGAGGTCTTGCTGTCCATACAAAGCAACTGATTCTTTGATTCATTTTAATGCAAACACAAATACTATATGTCTGGAAAGCATTTGCCATGTGGATATAGTTTTAAACTGACAAGTTTTTTGGAATGCATTCATGGAGCGCATTAAATTGGCTACTTCACTTTGGGAGATAGAATTTTATACATTATAGTGCTCCACTGAAATGTCATACTGCATTTCTCAGCAGTCTTCATTGGCCGATAATTCAATTATAAACACAATTCATTATTTTCATGTGAGATTAGAAAGGCTTTTGCGTTGGCTTGAGCTATCTCCCCAGAGTAAATGGGGCAGTTTATAAAAGGCCAAACCACAGGGTGGAGCATTGAGAGTACGAAGTATCATATAAAATAACCATATTAAGTAGAAATCTGCCTTCCAGCAAGCTGTTTATCTCCAGCTCTGGGCAGATAAAGGCCAGTGCACAGCAGCTGAGAGTGGGGCTCTTGCATTCTTTTCCCTACTTCTTCGAGTTTTTAAGATTTATTGTCTTTGTGCAGCCTTTCCTCGGTTTTCCCCTGTCTGCCAGTGAGGCTGCTCTAAGTCTTTGCCTTCCTTGAGTTCTTTCAGGACTCCTGGGCTTGCCCTTTTCCAAAGCTTTTTTTAAAAAAAAAAAAAAAAAAATTTAGTTTTTAGTTGTAGATGGACACAATATCTTTATTTTATTTGTATGTGGTGATGAGGATTTAATCCAGGGTCTCGCACGTGCTAGGCGAGCACTCTACCACAGAGCCACAACCCCAGCCCCTCCAAACCTTTTATTTCTACTCATATCCTTTTGTATGTCAGGTTGTTTATAAGGGGGATTAGAAGAAATCAGACGGAGAGATACAGAATCAGAAGTGAGCAGGTGAGAACCACTTACTTGTACAATACAAGCTATTTTTGTCACTGAAGTGACAAAAAAAAGGTTATGATACCTCATTGAATGGTCTCCCTTTGCATTTTAAATCTCTGAATATTTATTCATTATTATGTTACTTTCCTCATATACGTGGAAAATCAAATTGTTCAGATTATTCCTTTTAACTGTCCCTTGGCACTGTATTTCAGATACTAAAATAAAGGTATTTTTGTTGGTTTATTGGTGCATTATGATTATACATATGACATATTCATATTTGCACATAATACAACTGATCAAGCTCATCCCCCATACCCATCTCCTGTCTCTTCCGTATTTCCTATCCCTTACCCCTTGCTTTACTCTATTGGCCTTAACTAGTGAATTATAATTACATATAAAAGAGGCTTCATTGTGATATATTTATACCTAGACATAGCATGATTTGATAGCTTTAAAGTGAAAGTATCTTTGCTTGAGCATCACTATTCCAAAGCTATCTGATTCAGAAAATCTTGAGAACGTCTTAGCTTCTCATCAGGCCCCGATGCTTCAATATTTTTATTTAATTCTGAATATATTCAGTTCATTTTTTAATTTTTCACTTGGGACCAGTTGTGTCTTTGAGTACATGAGAGAAATATTGAAGTTTCTCAGAAATGCAAAGAATAGCCAATTTGATTTTGATTATTGCATCACATTTTTTTTAAATTGGAGTAATGGCCCAATTTAATGAAAGGTACATGGACTCTTATATAAATAACTTAAATACTTGGTAAGAATAAAAGTTATTTTTAAATATTTCATATGATGCTATTATTAACAAAATAGTCAAAATGATAACTTAAAAAGACAAAACAAATTTTTTTAATATCAATAGTTTTTGTTTACTAGAGTCATTGTTTTAAAAAAGATTAAATTATTTCCTTAAAATAAAAAGATAAATATAAGAAGTAGAATCAGAAATATTTGGCAGTTTGTTAAACAATTTTTTAGACTTTTTAAAATTGTTTTAAACAATTATTTTTCCTTTCTAATATGAACAGTCACTATTTTACATTTTTTTCAATCCATCCCCTGTCCTCTCCCCTCTTTCTCCTCCCCGCCCCTCCATTATTCCTACACTAGCAAAAAAAAGTGAAGATTCAACTACAGGTTGTCTCAGAGCAGTTACCTGCTTAACAATGCCTCCAGAAAAAAACAGTAGAATGAAGCATTGGGGACAGGGTTATACTGGGACTTTTAAGATCTGTTCTAGTCATAAGAAGCCTAATAAACTTGACCTCAGTTTCTTTTTATTTTTTTTGTATTTTTTACTTGTTCTATTCAGTTATACATGAAAGCAGAATTCTCTTTGCTTCAGTGTACACAAATGAAGCACAATTTTTTACTTCTCTGGTTGTACACAAAGTAGGGTCACACTATTCATGCGATCCTACACACACCTAGGGTATGATGTCTGTCTCATTCCACCGTTATTTTTATTTTTAAAAATTGATTTGGTGTTGCCTCTAATGCTTTAAGTCTACAAATGCTAAGAATTAAAAAATAGCTGGCTCTTAAATGTTTATAGATAAACATTATCATTAGCAAATTAAATTAAATAGATCTTGATGCGATACAATAAAACTTAAAAATTGGTTAAAGAAATAATTAAATGACTTCCAGAATTAGATATTCTTAATAAGCCTCTTAATGTTTTACCACTTATTTAAACCTGTATTAGACTGACTGCTATGTTAATAAATTCAACAAAGTCATGCAATATTTATTTTATGTATTAAAATATGATTTATGTTCTCTTAAAAATCAAGTTAGAGTTGTCTAAGAACTAAAGTAGTTCTAGTTGTTTATCCTTTTGAAAAATAAATATTTAAATCCCTTATTACTTATTTCCAATAATTAAAAATGTCTGAAAGAATCACCATGGGGGCTGGGGTTGTAGCTCAGTGGTAAAGCACTGGCCTAGCATGCGTGAGGCACTGGGTTCAATCCTCAAAACCAAATAGAAATAAATAGATTAAATAAAGGTATCGTGTTCATCTATAACTAAAAAAAAAAAAATTAGAAAAGAATCACATTGAAAATCTATAATTTCCATTGTATTTAGGAGCTCTATATTAAAATTGCCTAATAAAATCATATTGTGTTATTTGTATAATACTCTTTTCATTCACTTTTATTTTTTCATCTGTAATTATTATCCTTATTTTTATCCTTAGCTTTATCCTTATTTGAAAAAGAATTACAATGTTTCTCAAATTGCAAAATTAAGTAGGTTTCTCCCCTCAGGCTTTGAGACAGTGAGTTTTTGTTGTTGTTATTGGTTTCTTTTTTTTTTTTTCCTAAATAAGCTATTTCTAGGAAATTAGGTAAATTGTAAGCCATTCTCTAGAAATATTTACCTGCTCCAGAACCACACAAACTTCCACATATAAGTGGGATAACTGCTTTCCTTGAGAAAAAAAAAAAATGTTCCAGATTCTAAGAAGATTCTACAATTGGATCTGAGAGACTTAAAATTTCATATAAAAGGCTTTTGAAATAGGACAAGCTGGTAGAAATTTAAAAACAGAATTTTCAAAAGTATGATACCTGAATTTTCAACTTGTTATGGCATGATATATTATTATTTTTGTCATTAGCACTGAAAAAGGAATTCAAAACTGGGATCTTCTTCAAATAGTAGAAAAGAATACTTTCTTTTTTTAAGAGAGAGAGGGGGAGAGAAAGAGAGAGAGAGAATTTTTTAATATTTATTTTTTAGTTTTCGGCGGACACAACATCTTTGTATGTGGTGCTGAGGATCGAACCCGGGCCGCATGCATGCCAGGAGAGCGCGCTATCGCTTGAGCCACATCCCCAGCCCAAGAATACTTTCTGATCAATTTCCTCAGAAATAGTCCTTTAAAGTTCTTCAACAAATAAAGACCATATATTACAAGCCCATACCTAAAATCATCTTCAATGATAAAACTTTGTAAGTTTACCCTCAAAACTTAGGAATAAGATGATATCCACCCTTATTACTGTTGTTCTACATTGTACTGAAAGTTCTAGCTAGAGTAGATAGGCAAGAAAAAAATAAATAAAAATCATAGAAAGGGAAAAGTTAAACTTCCTGTTTGCAGATGAAAATGATCTAATGTACAGAAAACCCTAAAGGGCCTACCAAAAATCTTATAACTATTAAGTTCAGTAAAGTTGTAGGATACAAAATCAACACACAAAATTCCAAAGCACTTCTATGTACTAACAGACTATCCAAAAATGAAATTTTAAAAATCATCCTTAGAGGGCCTGTATAATCCTAGCTACTCAGGAGGCTGAGGCTGAAAGATTACAAGGTCAATCCAGATTAGACAACATAATGAGTCTCCATCTCAAAAAAATGAAAAAAGAAAATAAAAAAGACTCCTTCTATTTACCATCCCCCAGAATAAATTTAACTAAAGGGTGTAGAAGATTAGTACACTGAAAACTATAAAATGCAGATGAAAGAAATAGAAAATGACAAGAAATAGATGGAAAGATATCTTATGTTCATAGATTGGAAAAATCAGTATTTTAAAAAATAGCCATGTCACCCAAAATGATCTAGAGATTAAATATAATCCTTATCCAAATTCCAATATCATTCTTCATAGTAACAATAAAAACAATCGTAAAATTCTTATAGAACTGCAAAAGTCCCCAGATTGCAAAAGTAATTCCCAGCAAAAAGAACAAAGCTGGAAGCATCACTGTGCCTGGTTTCAAAATATATTATAAAGTTACAGCAATCAAAACTGAATGATGATGCTGCATAAAAACAGACACATCAACAAGTGAAACAGGATAGAAAGCTCAGAAATACACCTAAATATCTATGGTCAATTGAATTCTGATAGAAAATGGAAAAAAGATAATCTCTTCAAAATTAGTGCTGGGAAAACTGAATATCTACATGTAGAAGAATGAAATTAAACCTTGAGCTCACACCATAAAATCAACTCAAAATAGATTAACTTTTTAATTAACTCAATGAAATTGTAAGATTACTAGATGAAAACACAGGAAAAGGCTCTATAAAATTGATGTGAGCAATGATTTCTTGGATATGAACCCAAAAGGACAGGTAATAAAAGCAAAAATAAACATGTGGTATCATCCAACTATAAGGTTTCTGCACAGCACTTGAAACTAACAGAGTAAAGAGATGACCCGCTTATTTGGAGAAAATGTACATATCTGATAAGGAGTTAATATCGAAAACATATGAGGAACTCAACTCAAGAACAAGAAAACAAATTCAATTTATAAATAGACAAAGGACCTGAACAAAAATTGTTCAAAAGAAGGCATATAAGCCAGATAGCAGTAGCACATCCCTGTGATCCCAGTGACTCAGAAGGCTGACAAAAGAGGATCTCAAGCTTGTGTCCAGACTCAGAAACTTAGAGAGACCCTGTCTCAAAATAAATTTTAAAAAGGGGGGGCCAGGGATATAGCTCAAGGATAGAGCATCCCTGGAAAAATCTCCAGTACCAAGAAAAAAAATTTTTAAAGACATATGAATAGCCAAAGGTATATGAAAAAAAGCTCTACCACACTAATAATCAAAGAAATGTAAATTAAAACCACAATAAAATATCACCTCACTCCTATTACAATGGGTATTATCAACAGGATGAAAGATAATTATTGGTGAGGAATGGAGAAAAGAGAACACTTGTGCACTTTTGATTGGAATATAAATTAGTGCAACCATTTTTGGAAGACAATATGGAGGCTCCTCAAAAAATTATAAATAAAACTACCACATGATTCAGCAATTCCACTTCTGGCTAGGTGTCCAAAGGAAATAAAAGCAGAATGTTGAAGAAGTAACTACAATGGCATGTCATTGCATCATTGTTCACAGTAGCCAAGATAATAATTGTTCTTTGACCAAGGGATGAATAAAGAAAATGTAGCATGTGTACACAATAGAATACTATTCAACCTCTACAACAACAACAAAAAGACTACCCTGAGTGACACATGCAAGAACCTGAGGGGCATTTTGCTAAATAAATAAGACAAGTATAAAAAGACAAATACTGCATAAACTCACAAGTCAATTTGAAAAAATCCAAACATACAGAAGAGTAGAGAGTATAATGGAAGCTATCAGAGGCTTGTTGGGCTTAATGCAGATGGGGAAAAGGAAGAGGTTAATTGATTAGAGCAAAGATTCAGTTAGGAGGAATAAATTTTAGTGATCTACTGTACAACCTTAGTAAGAATAGTTAATAATAATGTATTTAATATTTCAAAATTGCTAAGAGAGTAGATTTTAAATATCCCAGCACAAAAGAAAGATAAGTGTGTGAGGTGATGGATATATTAATTAGCTTGATTTAATCATTCCACAAGGTTTACACATTGTAAAGAATATTGTACTCTATAAATATATACAAATTATTATTTGTCTATTAAAGAAAACAATTTACTTCCATTGAGCCCATGCCTTCTTTTGTAATACTACAAAACATCTATTTCTCTTCTTAAATTAGCACATGTGCTGGAAGGAACCAACATTTCCTAGTGAGACTCATAAAGAAATAGAATCTTAGTATATTTCCCCCAACTATAAATGTTGTTCTTTAGTAACATGGAAAATAAAGGATACATGCACATCTATAGAGTAAGAGAGAGAGAGAGAGAGAGAGAGGAGTCATTGATAAAATGAACTAATACAAAATAAATAAATTGCTCTTGTCTTTAGAACTGCGATTATAAATTTTTTTCATAGTCAGCTGAGGTGTGATTAACATTTAAATACAAAGGTTATTTAACATTTAAGCACAAAGGTTTCTTCATGAGTTCCTTTGGATTTATAGGATCACCCTTACCAGCATTTCTTTTGAAGCTGCTTTTTATGGAAGATGAGATGCTCAAGCACACTATTCAGCTGAGGACTATTATTCTGAACACAAGACCAAACAGCCACACAATGCCAGAGCAGGTGGCTAACTTCATATCCTCCTGGATTAAATGGCAAATGTTCCTGGAATTAAAACATAAAAATATATCTGGGAAAAATTCTTTGACTTGAACAACATGAAAATAAATTTTAAATATACAAATGAAAATGCATATTCTCTTACACTTGAAGTTTTACCAGGTGAAGTAATTTATGTGAGAATATTTTTGTAAGTATAAGCAGTCAATCTGAACCTAAGGTATCTATTTTTCAAATGGGTCCCTTGTGTTCCATGATATCCATTCTACAAATATGACAAGAATCCTACATCCTCTGAGGGACAGCTGCTAGACTAGATTACGTTTCTTACACTCTGTGTGACTCAGTTCTTCCTGACACATGAGCAAGAGTGGATAGAGGAAAGTTTGAACAAAGATCGGACAGCAAACTAGAATTTGCTGTGAATTTCCACCTTAAGGAGCAAAATATATGCCCCACAGGACATGGTCACTGTCAAGTAAGTGTTTTAAAAGCCTGCAAATTCAGACAACAAATGGGCTACTATTGCTTTGTTTTATTTCTCAGAGTGCTTCCTGGCAGTTTTAGATCTAATTGGTCCACTGAAGTAATTGGTATTCAATGATGACACGGCACTCCCATTGAGTCGTAAAGATCCAAATACACATGTGCCCATATCGCCAACTTAGTTGATATTTTGTGCTGTTAAAAAGAAACACTTCCAATAATTCTTGTCACATAAAAGAACATCACAACTACAATTTAAAGATTATTTCATGTTGAGCACTCTTAAGACAGGTCAGAAGTTCATACATAAATTCAAACTAAGACATTTTAGCTTTCTAGTAAACTAATTAGTTAAGTACTGCAGATGTGTATTGATTTGATTTATGTCAGGAACTCTGCTACCTGCTAGAGATAAAGGCAAGAGTAAGACACAGTCTGCATGAGCTTACTGACTCTGGGGAATAATAACTCAGAAAAGCAAATGGAAACAAATCAATGTGTAGAATGTTAGAATATTCCACAGAAAAGTTCTATTTTAAAGTAATGTAAGGTATCAGACTGAGACATGCTGACTTCAGTAAATGCACACATAACTCAATTTTCTGCTTTGTGGTATACCCCATACAAAAAGCAGAACTCACATAAATGAGATTCTCTTCCCACACTGCCCTAGGTGTCTCAGTTTAGATGTCTGACAGTTGTCAGGTTACAAACTTATTCTGAATAAAATGGTCAGTAGGTAGGTTTTGAAACTTTGGGGTGACTTTGTCAACAATCAATGCATTCTATTTAGTTATCATTACTATTATTACTATTTCTTTTTAAATCACAAATATTGCATGGCTACATAGAATATTCAGTTACTTGAAATATACTTGTGTTAACACATCTGTATCATCACCAGAGAAAATTCCTGAGTGTATTTAGTGAAAAAAAAATCAGGATTTAGACAACGAACAAGATTTTAGTTTTATTTTCAATTTTTTTATGATGCCATTTCTACTCATCATTGAGAAATAAAAAGCAGCCTCTGATGTCTGGACTGATTTGACAATGTGTTATTACAGTCTGGTCTGGTGCACTCAGCTAGGTCATTTTGATCTCCTGTTGAACATAATTCACAAAATACCAAACTCAGGTAATATTACTCTGATACTATAATAAATCAACAAAGCCATCTGATAATTATTTTCCCAAGCACAGGCAAAAAGCAAAGTCACTGAATCATTCACAAAATTCTTTTTTTAAAGCATTTATTTTTTAGAAGTAATTAAACACAATACCTTTATTTTATTTATTTATTTTTAAGTGGTGCTGAGGATCAAACCCAGGGCCTTGCACATGCTAGACAAGCGCTCTACCGCTGAGCCACAATCCCAGCCCTTATTCACAAAATTCTTGATCATCCAGTTGCCACTACTTTCTAACAGCATCCAATCTAGAAAAAAGCCTTTCTCCCTCAATCTTCTCCCAGTCACTCACAGTTCAAGTCCTACCACAGATGCATTCTAGTTCCCTCTTGCTGAGACATCCTATGGTTCCTAGTGATGAGGGTTCTCTCTACAACAAATAATAAACCCAATGTGCTAACCGCAGACCTGCTCCTGTTCACTTTGTCTTAAGGGCACTCGAATCATCAAGATCAATTTTACCCAATTAATATTAATAAAATAATGATGATTATGTGATTTAATACAGTTGACATGAACATCATCAATGAAGAAGACCAAGAGGGAGAATGGTCTGGGAGTTCTTTTTTTTTTTTTTTAATTTTTTATTGTGGGTTGTTCAAAACATTACAAATTTCTTGACATATCATATTCCACACTTTGATTCAAGTGGGTTATGAACTCCCACCTTCACCCCATACACAGATTGCAGAATCACATCAGTTACACATCCATTGATTTACATATTGCCATACTAGTGTCTGTTGTGCTCCGCTGCCTTTCCCATCCTCCCCCCTCCCCCCTCCCCACCTCTCCCCTCCCCTCCCCTCCTCTCTCTCTACCCCCTCCACTGTATAACCCTGAGGGTCTCCTTCCATTACCATGCAATTTCCCTTCTCTCTCCCTTTCCCTCCCACCTCTCATCCCTGTTAAATGTTAATCTTCTTCTCCTGCTCTTCGTCCCTACTCTGATCTTAGTTACTCTCCTTATATCAAAGAAGACATTTGGCATTTGTTTTTTAGGGATTGGCTAGCTTCACTTAGCATAATCTGCTCTAATGCCATCCATTTCCCTGTAAATTCTATGATTTTGTCATTTTTTAATGCAGAGTAATACTCCATTGTGTATAAATGCCACATTTTTTTTTATCCATTCGTCTATTGAAGGGCATCTAGGTTGGTTCCACAGTCTTGCTATTGTGAACTGTGCTGCTATGAACATCGATGTAGCAGTGTCCCTGTAGCATGCTCTTTTTAGGTCTTTAGGGAATAGACCAAGAAGGGGAATAGCTGGGTCAAATGGTGGGTCTGGGAGTTCTTGAGTGGTGTAGAGTTCTTTGCCTTTACACCAAGTCACTCCTACTCTAGATGTGATTGGCAGAAAAATGTGGTTTGCCAACTGTTAACACTAGAGAAATGAAGAATATATAATTAAAAATTTTCACAACAAATTGAAAGAATAATTATAAACATTCAGTCTGATAAAAATTACAATGTGTTTTTATAATTTTAATCTTCTTTTTTCAGTAATTCATTATTATTACATTTTATAATATCATCATTCTGTGATGGTTTGGAAATTAAACCAAAAAAAAAAAAAAAAAGAAAGAAAGGGAAGAGAAGTTGGGACTAGAATAATCTTTCACCAAATCTAACGTTTGGTACCAACCACGGCATTAAATGACTCCCTTCTTTCCTTCCTTAATTTTTTATTTAACTGCTTGCTACAGTTCTTTCACCTCCTGCCTTGCTGCCCAGCTTTGACTGCCAGTTGCAGCTTGTACAAGGCCTACTTTGAGAAGCTCATCTCTGGAAGTGCTATCAGACAGCTAAGAATTCGGATAACCACATCACCTTGAACTTTATGAAAATCGAAGTACGTAAACCCTGAGTGTCTGCTCAAGCTTCTAAAACATAAATGAGTTTTGAAGCATGGGCTCTATCATGGCTGCTCAGATACAGATTTCAGAGTTTCACCCTTGTTTTAGTCATTTGGGAATGGCTGACATTGCCTCCCAAGGGCCTCTCCAATACAAACTTGTTACCTGGATTATGGGGCATTAATCACAGGATAATGCTCCTAATTTTAAAGAAAAAAGTTCTTTAAATCCTCATAATCCAGTTGCTCATGCCCATTTACAATTACAGTCAGCATAAAATATCCTAAATTTAAGTGGTGGCTTTGGTTTCCTGAATACTTGTAAGTGTTGGATGATGAGATTGCTAATCATATAACTCTGTCAGCTCGTTTTTCAGGGAATTTTTGTACTTTAGAACAGATAAAACTCTTTAATAAAGAATCTACTCCATTTTCACTGAGTTTAAAGTTACCTTCTCCAAAAGCCGTGTTATTATTACCATGTGACAACTGTGCTTAGAAAATTCAGCTTTGCTGGTGAGCATGGAAAACTCAATCCAGCATTCTGGTCCTTCAATCCACAGAGCTAATTAAAGTGTACCATTTGTAAAAGTCAATCAAAACCCTGTGTCTGGATAACTTAAAAGGACATTAAAACAAGAAATGGAGTACAGCAGGAGAGGAAAGGAAACATCTTTTATTTGTTTGTTTGTTTGTTTGTTTTTACGTGGTACTGAGGATTAAACCACAAGTGTGAGGAAAGCACGATACCACTATGCTGCAGCCCCAGTCCAGAAATTTCTTATTCTTAAATAGAACCAACACCATATTGTGTGTATGGTAATGTATAAATCCTACATAATTTTAAAAGCAGTTTTAGCAACACTTGGACAACAAATTAAGTAATTATGCTTTTGCCCCAATGAATTAAAAAGATAAAATTTTTTACAGTGGCCAAAAGATGCTGCCATGGACCTTTTATATTATCAGAGAATAAGGTCTCCTAGGAATAAATTCACAAATCCTCTACTGTAATGTCCTACTAATAAGGAAGGGATAAAGGATGACTATAAATGTCTTTTATATTCCAACTTTTATCTTTTTTCCTCTTCCTCTTCCCAGCAGTTTGAGTAAGGTGGTATAGAACCGGGAGATGCTCAACTGAACTGGGGAGGCTGGTGTAGATTAAGTGATTCCGGAGGAACTGGGCTGAAATCTGGAAACTTTAAGGCATGGCAATCAAGTTCTGAATCAGTGCTGATTACCGAATCAGCAATTTCATAGCAACGTGGCTACACTGTCCTTTATAGCTTTCATATTATGAAGTAATTGAAGGAGGGAAAAAAAGGGCAATAAACCTGATAGGCTACAATCTGTTATAATCCCCTCTGAGAATCACATTGATAGAGCTGAAATAGAATTTAGGAGCAATTGAATTTAAGCCCTTTGTTCTACAAAGTGGGAAAAGACACAGAAAGAGACTAAGTGTCATCTAAGCAGATAGGTTCCTCTCAATGTTGACAGTTTTGCCCCTTAGGATTCTGCTCCCATTTGCTTGCTCTGTGTGTGCACCAGCTTCATAACCAACGTTCAGGTTGCTAAGATTTCATGGCATCTTATTTGTATAAAGGAAAAACACTGAAATCACTACATTAAGTCAATATAGCCTCATGCTTAGATGAAATTATTACACTTAACTGTCTATATTAAAATGAATGCCTAACTATTTTTCAATGATCATTACTTACATTTACGTAGCATTTAATATACAAGGCACATTTTTTTTTTAACTCACAACAACCCTGTTGTTTTAGTCAGCTTTTTTGCTGCTATGACAAAAAGGAACTGACCAGAACAATTTAAAGAGGAAATATTTATTTGGAGGCATATGGTTTCAGAAGTCTCAGTCCACTGACAATAGGCTCCATTCCTCAGGGCTCAAGGCAAGGCAAGGACATCAAGGCAGAAGAGTGTGGTGGAGGAAAGCAGCTCATATGATGATCAGAGAGCAGAGAGAGGTCTCCACTTGCCAGATACAAAAATATACCCCAAAGCCATGTCCCACTTCCTCCAGCCACACCCTACCACTTCAATTACCACTCAGTTGATCCCTATCAGGGGATTAATTCACTGATTGGGTTAAGACTCTAACAACCCAATCATTTCTTTTCTGAATCTTCTTGCCTTGTCTCACATGTGAGATTTTAGGGGTCACCTCATATCCAAACCATAACACCTGTAGAAGAGTTAGGGCAGATATGACAAGATGGTGATGATGAAGACTTTTACAGCTAAGCAAATGGAGATATGGAAAGTTTAATGAATCTCCTCCAGATCCCAGTGCCAGTTGATGAGCAGGTCTTTTCTTTTCATGATCAGTATTCTTTCTGTTGCTCAGTGACTTACATTATGTATTTATTATCAAAACATTTTAAACTTACAAACAAGATCTCTTCCTTTAAAATGATACAATTCATGTTCATTGGTAATTATTACTAGAAGGTTCAAACTATTTAGCAAATATATAAATGGTTCATCTATAATGAACCAAAAAGAAAACACTTAGAGTTCAAATAGATGTGGTGAAATGTCTTTTCTTGCATATTTAATTCATGGCTAATTTTAGAAAAGGCCCACAGAAAGCATGGAAAGCTGTGGGTCACATAGAAATAGACCTGTTGGCAAATAGAATCTTCCCCCAAATTCCTATTGTTTCAACTTCATTATGTTGAAAGCATTTTTCTTCTTTGAGAAACTTTCAAAAATGAATTTTCTATTTATAAACTATAAAATAATAACTGTGCATCAAAAAATAAAATAATGAAAGAATCAAGGTTTCAAAGTGTTCACTGATCTCTTTTGAAAGATAAGTGAAGAAAGGAAATAAAGACATTATTACATCAGAGACTGAAGTTTGTCCTTTGAAGTATATCAGTCTGAATGGTGTATGTATAATTATATTGCACATTGCACTTGTGTTTACATAATTATAGTTTAGTACATACCAAGGAATTACATAATTAGGATAGATTGTGTTCTCTAAGGTTGATCATTAATATTTGAGTAGATAATTAAGAGAGGTTTAAGAATTATTTGAGTTCCTTAATTTGAAATATTTTTAAAGTTTTCCATTGATTTTGAGAGCATATTAAATGTTACCCTATACAGACACATAAAATATTACACATATCTCATGAATAATCTGCCTTTACATATTTTCCCTTTAATAAAAACATAGTATCTTGCAATTTTAATTTATCAATCTAAATCATGTTGTAATTTTAGCTAAAAACTAAAATGAAACCTATAAGGAAGAGGTATTATGGCATTACTCCATTTAAAGTAGTACTGGTGCATATTGATGCCCTACTACTGATCCAATTGTCTCTTTGCCATGAAATGTGCATATGGTTGCATGAAATTAGTGTATGTGGTGTTCATCCCATCAATGCCCACTCTCCCTGCAGTGAACTCATCTTCAGCAATGACTGCTGAATTGACAAGCATGATTATTCATGGCAATCATCATATAAATCATACAAGATATGCCCACCATGTCAAATTACCTACCACATCTGAATCTATGTTCTTGTATTCTTCCTCATTTTCCTCATGGATAAAAATTGATTCAGAAAGTTCTCTTTTACATATAATTTCTGATGTTTTCAGGATGAATTGCACATTTGAATAGATGCTTGGATACTTGTGATATGGCTCTTCAGAGAAAGAAAGTGCTATTGTAAGAAAAATCATTTGTGAGAAATACTTCAGTAATATCTTTCATTGTACTTCATTCATTTTTTATCTGTTAAAGTATAATTAAATTGAGTATTTAGGTGCTGGAACTGTTGCAAATTTACCTAGTAATCAAGATTTACAATAGTATGTCTGCCACCTGGTGGTGTAATAAAAAAAACTACAAAATAAATAATTCAGATAGGAGTTTATGTAATTCAGAACGACATTACATAACGTTTGAATGCCCAATTAAATATTGTTACTGCTCAACAATGCTTGGTTGCCTCTAGCTGAAAATAAATCAAGTTATAATATACATTCTATTCATAATAGATACTTTGAAGTTGCAATTCTAGAAACAAATTAATGTCATTTCTAACCCCACATTCTCTGATTTCATTTCAAGATGTTGTTATTGATTCTTAAAGTACATACTTCAAATATAGACAATAATCATATCATTTAACATACAACTATGTGATAATTTAGCAGGACCATCTTGTGTTTGTTATTCCTACAAACATTTAGACAACCTTTGGGTTTCAATCCATTTGCACAGAGGAAAAATGAGTGATGCCCCTTTCTACTGGACAATGACACAAATAGGCCGCAGCTGCTAATGGTTTCAGGTTAATGACACAGCCTGTTGCTGAAGCTAGAGATGTGGCCTAAGGCTCTGCCTAACAGTATTTGGTAAGAGGGCAAAGGTGGGGGGGGGGGTGGATTTATCCCTTTATGAAAGGAAAGTGCTGGTTTTCTTGGGATATACCTCCAATAACTGAACTAATAAAAGAACATGAGGTTTTATCCATGTATTTTTTTTCAAAAATGTATTTGCCACTATCAGCTGAATATTTGACAAGTCCATATGCTAAACACTATAAGGAATTACAATTTATATCATATTGAAGATATAAGAACAAGCAGTATGACAGACAAGAATTCATGCTCTACCAGTCTACAGCTTCCTCTGGGTTTCATATCTTATTTGGACTTGTAGGGTGCAAACTCCATTCCCTCTGTTCTCTCCTTAACAACTTTTCCCATCAAATATTATCTCCTTTGTTTTATCTTGAATCTCCCCATCCCTTATCATATCTCTTCTTTGGATGTGATTTTTTTTCATCCAAACTACTGGCATATTTCTATATTAATATAAACATTTAAAAATAGTTCACAATTTCGAACCTTTAAAAATAGTTCACCATTTCGTCTAGTACTTAAATGTTCCCTCAGCATTTGCCTCCAGTCTGAATTTTGTTCTCACCTCTCCCTGAGGAATGCCCCTAAGATCAGTGACTGATATTATGATTCCAGAAACCCATCACTGCTTTTCAGAGCTCCTGCTCTTTAACACTTCTGCAACTCTTGATGATGTTGATCTCCTTGAATTTTCCTATCTAGATGTCACTACTCTCTTTTACTTTCCTGAATTCTCTATTAGTGGGCTCTGTTACTCCAATAATTCATTAAATGTCTATCTTCTGCAAGACTCAGTTCCTAGAATTAGTCCCCCCACCTCAAGTTATCTCAGGGACATTCAAATAAATGACTGTAAAATAAATTTCCCAGGTTTCAGCTTTCTCTCATGGCCTTCAAATTTAATGTGCCCAATATTTCTCCAAATCTTGATCCTTTTATTCAATATGTAAAACTTCAACTTTCTCCTGAATTCCCCACTTTGTTACATATATCCTAGCTCTAATTGGTCACCAATCCAGTCTCTTTTATCTCTAACTATTTTAAAAACTATTTAACAATATACCATTCCCATTATAATAGTCCACATCTTTAACCTCTCTTCAATGGCAACACCTTTTTCTATGAATGTAAGTGAATGTACATTGTGTGTGTGCTCATTGCAATGCAAAGGATATTTCTTTCTATGGATCTTAATCAAAACAGTATGAAAATCATTGTTTTGAATAGTGCTAAGAAATATTCTGTTTATGTACAATGCGCAGAACTGGCCTTCTGAATCCACTCACTCTCTCCTTACTCCAATCCAGCAACTACAGTAGGCTTACCTGACTAAAATGTGAGTTTAACTTTTTTGAAATCCAGTTAGTAGGCAGGGCTAGAGATGAGAAAAATAAGTCAAAACATCATCATCCTCTGGGCCTGGTGGTATAGGCCTGTAATCCCAGCAGCTCGGAAGGCTGAGGCAGGAGGATTGCAAGTTCAAAGCCAGCCTCAGCAACTTAGCAAGGTCCTAAGCAACTCAGTAAGGCCCTGTCTCTAAATAATACACCAAAAAGAGCTGGAATTGTGGTTGGTGGTAAAGCACCCCTGGTTTCAATCTCCAGTACAAAAAAAAAAAGAAAAACTCATCATCATCCACTTAGGTGAAAGCACAAAGCAGAGCACAATGGTGGTTACCAGAGATGGGAAGGGGAGGACAAGGGTGTCTGGGAAAGGGGAGATATTAGTCAAGGAGTACAATTTTTCAGCTAGACAGGAGGCATGAGTCCTAGTGATCTATTGCACAGCGTGTGGTTACAGTTAATAATAATGTATGTTTCAAAATTGCTAAGGGAATAGATTTTAAATGTTCTCACCACAAAGAAATGGTAAGTGCAGGATGGGTGAATGCCAAACAAATTCAGTCTGTCTCAGAAGCTAACACTGTACCTATTATCTTTCATGAAAATAAAATACAATTTATGCTTTTTTTAGTGACAGTCAGAGCTTCTTAAAATGTAACATAAAACATTTATAAGTCTAAAATAAAAGATATTGTACCGTATAAATATGGTTGAAGTCTAAGTAAATGTTGTTTAAAACTTTCTAGGTGACCATGCAGGAAAAATATAAAAAGTCGTAAGAAGATCAAATAGCCAATCTGTCAAAAGATAAAAGCATTTTTTTGTATTGCATTAGTGAATGTTTAAAAACCATATAGAAAATAAACCATTTCATTATTATGTTGACTTTTGATAAAAACAACTTCAAACTGTTGATATTATGTATTTTAAATAATTTTAAAACATTTACATCAAGATTGAAATGCTAGTCCAGCCACAAAACTTTTATAAATCATCTCTACATTTCATGTAACCAATACTGAATACTATTTTGTTCTATATCCTTTACAACAGCATTTTTCAAATTGCTGGTCATGCTCCTGAAGTGAGTCGTGAAATCAACTGTGAGGGTATTTTTTAAAATAAAAATAAAGAGAAAACATCATGAAGTATTGCAGAATTCCTTTTTTTTTTAAGTATGTAAGTGAGTGTATATTTTATGCATGCTTGGTCACAATGCAAAGTATATTTCTTCTTATGAGTCTTAATGAAAAGAGTTTGAAAAACACCATTTAAGTCAGTGTTGATAAATATTCTGCATGTACATAGTATGGTTCACCAAGTTCCCTATTCTCTCATTTAAAAAAAAAACTCATAATGTCATTACTAAGTAAGCACTGCAAAACCTCATTTCTGTGACATTTAAAATACACATGTAGATAAAAAAAATAGTTTATTTTACATAGACTATAGAAAATGGCACATCTGCAAAAAAATGCATAATAAATACAATTTCACATAAAATTAGGAAAAGAAACACAAAAACTATAAAAAATAAATAAAATATAAGTAACTAAATCTTGGAGAAGAAATAAATAGCAATAGTTGTCACTATCGTGCGTGTGAGTGTGTGTGTGTGTGTGTGTGTGTGTGTGTGAGAGAGAGAGAGAGAGAGAGAGAGAGAGGGAGAAAAAATATCTCAAATTTTCTTAACAGTAACATAAGGTATTATCAGATATACATGTTAAAATAAAATAAAATCGTTTAATTTAACCACATCTCAGTACTTCACCTAATACTCTTAAGCAAATCAGTGGCATTTCAGGACTTTCAACCCACAATTGTGTGTACTACTCCATAAACCATAAAATTTCACTTACAGCTGAGAATTCAATTGTTTTTTAATCATAAGCCTCTATCATTAAAAATACATTTTCAGGATGAACCATCAATATTAAGAAATGTTTCTATAAATTATGAACATCTACTATTTATAGACTTATAAAATAAAACAAAATGTTTCTAAGGCATGCTCAGGGAGTCTCTTCATCTAGACCACTTTGTTATATTGCACTGTGTTTCTCTGAGAGATTGAAGTTAAATGAGAAGGACATGAAGGTCAACAGACCATGTAAAAGAATATTGCAGTAGTCTACATGAGAGCATTACAGGCAGCAACTTCTACAGTTACAGGCAAAGCATGAAAAAGCTATTCAGAAAGAGGATTATTGAGGATTTTTCAAATGAATATATATAAATATTGAAAGAAATATTAATTGATGCTAAAAAATTCAATATGGCACAAATGGAAAATACTGTATTATCCTCCAATTTGGTTTTTTTTTTTTTTTTTTTTTTTTTTTTAGTAATAACATCTTTTATTCCTGCAGTACTTTATTTTTTTTTTTTTTTTTTTTTAATTTTTTATTGTTGGCTGTTCAAAACATTACATAGTTCTTGATATATCATATTTCACAATTTGATTCAAGTGGGTTATGAGCTCCCATTTTTACCCCATATACAGATTGCAGAATCACGTCAGTTACACATCCATTGATTTACATAATGCCATACTAGTGTCTGTTGTATTCTGCTGTCTTTCCTATCCTCTACTATCCCCCCTCCCCTCCCCTCCCCTCCCCTCCCCCCTTCTCTCTCTGCCCCCTTTACTGACATTCGTTTGTCCCCCTTGTATTATTTTTCCCCTTCCCCTCACTTCCTCTTGTATGTACTTTTGTATACCTCTGAGGGTCTCCTTCCATTTCCATGCATTTTCCCTTCTCTCTCCCTTTCCCTCCCACCTCTCATCCCTGTTTAATGTTAATCTTCTTCTCATGCTCTTCGACCCTACTCTGTTCTTAGCTACTCTCCTTATATCAAAGAAGACATTAGACATTTGTTTTTTAGGGATTGGCTAGCTTCACTTAGCATAATCTGCTCTAATGCCATCCATTTCCCTGTAAATTCTATGATTTTGTCATTTTTTAATGCAGAGTAATACTCCATTGTGTATAAATGCCACATTTTTTTTATCCATTCATCCATTGAAGGGCATCTAGGTTGGTTCCACAGTCTTGCTATTGTGAATTGTGCTGCTATGAACATCGATGTAGCAGTGTCCCTGTAGCATGCTCTTTTTAGGTCTTTAGGGAATAGACCGAGAAGGGGAATAGCTGGGTCAAATGGTGGCTCCATTCCCAGCTTTCCAAGAAATCTCCATACTGCTTTCCAAATTGGCTGCACCAATTTGCAGTCCCACCAGCAATGTACAAGTGTACCCTTTTCCCCACATCCTCGCCAGCACTTGTTGTTGTTTGACTTCATAATGGCTGCCAATCTAACTGGAGTGAGATGGTATCTTAGGGTGGTTTTGATTTGCATTTCTCTGACTGCTAGAGATGGTGAGCATTTTTTCATGTACTTGTTGATTGACTGTATGTCCTCCTCTGAGAAGTGTCTGTTCAGGTCCTTGGCCCATTTGTTGATTGGGTTGTTTGTTCTCTTATTGTCTAATTTTTTGAGCTCTTTGTATACTCTGGATATTAGGGCTCTATCTGAGGTGTGAGGAGTAAAGATTTGTTCCCAGGATGTAGGCTCTCTATTTACCTCTCTTATTGTATCTTTTGCTGAGAAAAAACTTTTTAGTTTGAGTAAGTCCCATTTGTTGATTCTAGTTATTAACTTTTGTGCTATGGGTGTCCTATTGAGGAATTTGGAGCCCGACCCCACCGACTGTAGATCGTAGCCAACTTTCTCTTCTATCAGACGGCGCGTCTCTGATTTGATATCAAGCTCCTTGATCCATTTTGAATTAACTTTTGTGCATGGCGAGAGAAAGGGATTCAGTTTCATTTTGTTGCATATGGATTTCCAGTTTTCCCAGCACCATTTGTTGAAGATGCTATCCTTCCTCCATTGCATGCTTTTAGACCCTTTATCAAATATAAGATAGTTGTAGTTTTGTGGATTGGTTTCTGTGTCCTCTATTCTGTACCATTGGTCCACCCGCCTGTTTTGGTACCAGTACCATGCTGTTTTTGTTACTATTGCTCTGTAATATAGTTTGAAGTCTGGTATCGCTATACCGCCTGATTCACACTTCCTGCTTAGCATTGTTTTTGCTATTCTGGGTCTTTTATTTTTCCATATGAATTTCATGATTGCTTTCTCTATTTCTACAAGAAATGCCGTTGGGATTTTGATTGGCATTGCATTAAACCTATAGAGAACTTTTGGTAATATCGCCATTTTGATGATGTTAGTTCTGCCTATCCATGAACAGGGTATATTTTTCCATCTTCTAAGATCTTCTTCTATTTCTCTCTTTAGGGTTCTGTAGTTTTCATTGTATAAGTCTTTCACCTCTTTTGTTAGGTTGATTCCCAAGTATTTTATTTTTTTTGAAGATATTGTGAATGGAGTGGTTGTCCTCATTTCCATTTCAGAGGATTTGTCGCTGATATACAGGAATGCCTTTGATTTATGCGTGTTGATTTTATATCCTGCCACTTTGCTGAATTCATTTATTAGCTCTAATAGTTTCTTTGTAGACCCTTTTGGGTCTGCTAGGTATAGAATCATGTCATCTGCAAATAGTGATATTTTAAGTTCTTCTTTTCCTATTTTGATGCCTTTAATTTCTTTCGTCTGTCTAATTGCTCTGGCCAGTGTTTCGAGAACTATGTTGAACAGAAGTGGTGAGAGAGGGCATCCCTGTCTTGTTCCAGATTTTAGAGGGAATGCCTTCAATTTTTCTCCATTCAGAATGATGCTAGCCTGAGGCTTAGCATAGATTGCTTTTACAATATTGAGGTATGTTCCTGTTATCCCTAGTTTTTCTAGAGTTTTGAACATAAAGGGATGCTGTACTTTGTCGAATGCTTTTTCCGCATCTATCGAGATGATCATATGGTTCTTATTTTTAAGTCTATTGATGTGGTGAATAACATTTATTGATTTCCTTATATTGAACCAGCCTTGCATCCCAGGGATGAATCCTACTTGATCATGGTGCACAATTTTTTTGATGTGCCTTTGTATCCGAGTGGCCAGAATTTTATTGAGGATTTTTGCATCTAGGTTCATTAGAGATATTGGTCTGTAGTTTTCTTTCTTTGAAGTGTCTTTGTCTGGTTTAGGTATCAGGGTGATGTTGGCCTCGTAGAATGAATTTGGAAGTTCTCCCTCTTTTTCTATTTCCCGAAGTAGCTTGAAAAGTATTGGTATTAGTTCCTCTTTAAAGGTTTTGTAAAACTCTGCTGTATACCCATCTGGTCCTGGGCTTTTCTTAGTTGGTAGTCTTTTGATGGTTTCTTCTATTTCCTCAATTGATATTGGTCTGTTTAGGTTGTCTATATCCTCCTGACTCAATCTGGGCAGATCATATGACTTAAGAAATTTATCTATGCCTTCACTATCTTCTAATTTATTGGAGTATAAGGATTCAAAATAATTTTTGATTATCTTCTGTATTTCTGAAGTGTCTGTTGTGATATTGCCTCTTTCATCCCGTATGTTAGTGATTTGAGTTCTCTCTCTTCTTCTCTTCGCTAGCATGGCTAAGGGTCTGTCGATTTTGTTTATTTTTTCAAAGAACCAACTTTTAGTTTTGTCAATTTTTTCAATTGTTTCTTTTGTTTCGATTTCATTGATTTCAGCTCTGATTTTAATTATTTCTTGCCTTCTACTTCTTTTGCTGTTGTTTTGCTCTTCTTTTTCTAGGATTTTGAGATGAAGTATGAGATCATTTATTTGTTGGTTTTTTCTTTTTTTAAGGAATGAACTCCAAGCAATGAATTTTCCTCTTAGAACTGCTTTCAATGTGTCCCATAGATTCCGATATGTTGTGTCTGTGTTTTCATTAATCTCTAAGAATTTTTTAATTTCCTCCTTGATGTCTTCTATAACCCATTGATCATTCAGTAACCTATTGTTCATTCTCCAAGTGATATATTCTTTTTCCTTCCTTCTTTTATCGTTGATTTTCAGTTCCATTCCATTATGATCAGATAGGATGCATGGTATTATCTCTACTCCTTTGTATTGTCTAAGAGTTTCCCTGTGACATAATATATGATCTATTTTTGAGAAGGATCCATGTGCTGCTGAGAAAAAAGTGTAACTGTTTGATGTTGGGTGGTATATTCTATATATGTCAATTAAATCTAGGTTATTAATTGTGTTATTGAGTTCTATAGTTTCCTTATTCAACTTTTGTTTGGAAGATCTGTCCAGTGGTGAGAGAGGTGTGTTGAAGTCTCCCATGATTATTGTATGGTGGTCTATTAGACTCTTGAACTTGAGAAGAGTTTGTTTGATGAACATAGCTGCACCATTGTTTGGGGCATATATATTTATGATTGTTATGTCTTGTTGGTGTATGGTTCCCTTGAGCAGTATGTAGTGTCCCTCTTTATCCCTTTTGATTAACTTTGGCTTAAAATCTATTTTATTTGATATGAGTATGGATACTCCTGCTTGTTTCCGAAGTCCATATGAGTGATATGATTTTTCCCAACCTTTCACCTTCAGCCTATGTATGTCTTTTCCTATCAAATGCGTCTCCTGTAGGCAGCATATTGTTGGGTCTTGTTTTGTGATCCATTCTACTAGCCTGTGTCTCTTAATTGGTGAGTTTAAGCCATTAACATTTAGGGTTATTATTGAGATATGGGTTGTTCTTCCAGCCATATTTGTTTATTTATGTTACTAAACATGGTTTGTTTTCCACTTTGATTATTTTCCCCCCTTTAGTGTCCTACCTCCCACTGTTGGTTTTCATTGTTATTTTCCATTTCCTCTTCCTGTAATGTTTTGCCAAGGATGTTTTGAAGAGATGGTTTTCTAGCTGCAAATTCTTTTAACTTTTGTTTATCGTGGAAGGTTTTAATTTCATCTTCCATCCTGAAGCTTAATTTCGCTGGAAACACAATTCTTGGTTGGAACCCATTTTCTTTCAGTGTTTGAAATATGTTATTCCAGGATCTTCTAGCTTTCAGAGTCTGTGTTGAAAGATCAGCTGTTATCCTGATTGGCTTACCCCTAAATGTGATCTGCTTCCTTTCTCTTGTAGCTTTTAAAATTCTCTCCTTGTTCTGTATGTTGGGCATCTTCATTATAATGTGTCTAGGTGTGGGTCTCTTATGATTTTGCACATTCGGCGTCCTGTAGGCTTCTAGGATTTGGGGTTCTGTCTCATTCTTCAAATCTGGGAAGTTTTCTCGAATTATTTCATTGAATAGATTGCTCATTCCTTTGGTTTGAAACTCTGTTCCTTCCTGTATCCCAATGACTCTTAAATTTGGTCTCTTGATGTTATCCCATATTTCTTGGATGTTCTGCTCATGGTTTCTTAACAGTCTTGCTGAGCTGTCTATGTTCTTTTCAAGTTGATATACTTTATCTTCATTGTCTGATGTTCTGTCTTCTAAGTGTTCTACTCTGCTGGTAGTATTCTCAATTGAGTTTTTAAGTTGGCTTATTGCTTCCTGCATTTCTAGGATTTCTGTTTGTTTGTTTTTTATAACCTCTATTTCCCTGTATAGTTGATCTTTTGCTTCTTGGATTTGTTTATGTAATTCATTGTTGAAGTGATCTTTCATTGTCTGATTTTGCTGTCTGATGTCTTCCTTGAGACTCCAGATCATCTGAAGCATGTATATCCTGAATTCTTTATCTGACATTCCATCAGCTGCAGCTATTACCTCTTCTAAAGTTGAGTTGACCTGCAATGCTTGTGGTCCTTTCTTTCCTTGTCTCTTCATACTGTTCGCGTTCCTTTCTTCTTGGTGAAACTGTTGTGCTATTGAATTTTCCCCCTATATATTTATATTGGTCTTGTATAGTTGCAAAGTCTCCCTCGCAGGCACGGGCGGCGGCTCTGCCCCTCCGCCAATTGGGGCAATGTGCCTACCACGCCGGCAGGCCGCTGGGCCTGCTCTGCCAGTCGGTAGCAGGTCCGCCGTCCTTGCAGGCGCGGGCGGCGGCTCTGTCCCTCTGCGGGCCGCTAGGCTTGTTCTGTCGGTGGTCGCAGTTCTGCCTACTTTGCAGGCGCAGGCAGCGGCACTGCCCCTCTGCAGGCCTCTGGGGCTGTACTGCCAGTGGGTCGCAGGTCCGCCTACTTTGCAGGCGTGTGGGGGGGGGGGCGGCTCTACCCTTCCTCAGGCCACTGGGCCTGTTCTGTCTCTCGGTTGCAGGTCTGACCTGTTCTGATGGTGGTCTCAGTTCCGACTACCTTGCAGGCGCGGGGGGGAGGGGGCGGCTCTGCCTCCCAGCAGGCCGCTGCTCCTCTTCTGCCGGTGGGTCGCAGGCCCGCCTACCTTGCAGGAGTGATTGGAAGCTCTGTCCCGCCGCGGGCCACTGGGCCTTTTCTGTCGGTGGTCACCCTTCCCCTACCTGGCAGGCGAGGGGGGTGGGGGGCGGCTCTGCCCCTCAGCAGGCCGCTGGGCCTGCTCTGTGTTTGGTCCCAGTTCCCTCTACTATGCCGGCGCAGGGGGAGGGGGCGGCTCAGCCTCTCAGCAGGCGGCTGCTCCTCTTCTGCCAGTGGGTCGCAGGCCCGCCTACCTTGCAGGAGTGATTGGAAGCTCTGTCCCGCCCTGGGCCACTGGGCCTTTTCTGTCGGTGGTCACCCTTCCCCTACCTGGCAGGCGAGGGGGGTGGGGGGCGGCTCTGCCCCTCAGCAGGCCGCTGGGCCTGCTCTGTCTTTGGTCCCAGTTCCCTCTACTATGCCGGCGCAGGGGGAGGGGGCGGCTCAACCTCTCAGCAGGCGACTGCTCCTCTTCTGCCGGTGGGTCGCAGGCCCGCCTACCTTGCAGGAGTGATTGGAAGCTCTGTCCCGCCCTGGGCCACTGGGCCTTTTCTGTCGGTGGTCACCCTTCCCCTACCTGGCAGGCGAGGGGGGTGGGGGGCGGCTCTGCCCCTCAGCAGGCCGCTGGGCCTGCTCTGTCTTTGGTCCCAGTTCCCTCTACTATGCCGGCGCAGGGGGAGGGGGCGGCTCAGCCTCTCAGCAGGCGACTGCTCCTCTTCTGCCGGTGGGTCGCAGGCCCGCCTACCTTGCAGGAGTGATTGGAAGCTCTGTCCCGCCCTGGGCCACTGGGCCTTTTCTGTCGGTGGTCACCCTTCCCCTACCTGGCAGGCGAGGGGGGTGGGGGGCGGCTCTGCCCCTCAGCAGGCCGCTGGGCCTGCTCTGTCTTCGGTCCCAGTTCCCTCTACTATGCCGGCGCAGGGGGAGGGGGCGGCTCAGCCTCTCAGCAGGCGACTGCTCCTCTTCTGCCGGTGGGTCGCAGGCCCGCCTACCTTGCAGGAGTGATTGGAAGCTCTGTCCCGCCGCGGGCCACTGGGCCTTTTCTGTCGGTGGTCACCCTTCCCCTACCTGGCAGGCGAGGGGGGTGGGGGGCGGCTCTGCCCCTCAGCAGGCTGCTGGGCCTGCTCTGTCTTTGGTCCCAGTTCCCTCTACTATGCCGGCGCAGGGGGAGGGGGCGGCTCAACCTCTCAGCAGGCGACTGCTCCTCTTCTGCCGGTGGGTCGCAGGCCCGCCTACCTTGCAGGAGTGATTGGAAGCTCTGTCCCGCCCTGGGCCACTGGGCCTTTTCTGTCGGTGGTCACCCTTCCCCTACCTGGCAGGCGAGGGGGGTGGGGGGCGGCTCTGCCCCTCAGCAGGCCGCTGGGCCTGCTCTGTCTTCGGTCCCAGTTCCCTCTACTATGCCGGCGCAGGGGGAGGGGGCGGCTCAGCCTCTCAGCAGGCGACTGCTCCTCTTCTGCCGGTGGGTCGCAGGCCCGCCTACCTTGCAGGAGTGATTGGAAGCTCTGTCCCGCCCTGGGCCACTGGGCCTTTTCTGTCGGTGGTCACCCTTCCCCTACCTGGCAGGCGAGGGGGGTGGGGGGCGGCTCTGCCCCTCAGCAGGCCGCTGGGCCTGCTCTGTCTTTGGTCCCAGTTCCCTCTACTATGCCGGCGCAGGGGGAGGGCTCCTGCAGTACTTTAGAGTTCACAAGGCACTTATTCCATCTGAGCCCTGCAAAGTCCCCAGATCACGGGTCCATTTCCAGGTCTCGCCTGCTGTTTCCAGATAGGTATCATCTTCCTCTCATTTGATATGAAGACAGCATAACACTCTTCCAAAGGATACTGGTTGTGGTTTTTGATGTATTCACAGAGTTTCCAAATATTTTCCTCACAGTAGCAGCTGCTGTAGACACAGGCGTCCCGCGGGGGGCTGGCTGGCTGGTAGAGGGTGGCGGCGGGGACGTCCCTCTCCATAGCCCCGGCCTGGGGCTCAAGGACAGGACCCACCAAGGAATCCGCCAGTGCGCAGCAGCTGGCGCCAGAACTCGAGCAGAGTGACTCCAATTTGGTTTTGAATTTCACCTGGCCCAGATGTTATCCCTAGTTGTAACTATGCTTGGAAACATGGTTTTAAAAGCTTTTACCTATAATATTCTGAAGACCAGATTTAATGGAAAACTCTCCCTTTCCGCATCTCTCAGGATTCCTGGGACTTTCTTTGTGTCATTCTCTGTGTGTCATTTTTGTACATGTTCTATCTGTAACTAGAGGATTCAAGCATGCCTCCTAGGCTGAATTCTTGCTTCTCTATTCCTTTCTCTGTCTTCCTATCTTTCCTTTCATTTTCATTTACTTCTTTCTCTCTTCTTCGTTCTTTTCACTTCTCTACCCTTTTGGCTGACTTTGAAATGGAAATGCTAGACAATATTTATTGTGTGTTATATTTTCATAGTTGGTTATGTTTCATGATCTTCCATAGAAATTTAAGAAGTGCTACCTATGTTTATATCCAAATCTATTAAACTGCTGTTGTTTATATATTATTCTCTACATTTCCATAAGCAGACTTCAATAATTAAGAAGATTCTACATTTAGAAGTAGATGGAGAGGAAAGAATACATTTAAAAAATCTTAAATGAAACAATATTAGGGAATCATGTATTTCTGGCTTTATCCGAACCTGAGTTACTTCGTCAAAGGAGGAGTAAAATGGTGCAGATGGAGGTGTGTGGTGCCTCTATGGGAATACCTTTCCACTAAGCCTTCGGTTAAAAAGAAAAGAGCAAAAGAAAGTTTTCCAATGATTTACATAATGAAATTCTACAGTGTACGTAGGTCATGCTTGCTTCCACTAACTAGTTTAAACTGGCTAAAAGAATAAAGAGTAAGCTTTAAAATGAGTACACCTGAGATCCAGGTATACATGTAGCATCATGGCTGAGACTCCACTAGACTCTAAACCCTTTTTGCTGAGTCATTGGCTAAGTCAGTAAGCTTTCTGTGCTACAATTTTCTCATCTGTGAAATGGTTGATAATGCTAGCACACAACTCTTAGGACAATTGTGAGATAACATAAGGTAATATGGCAAACATATCTAAGGTACTTATCAGTGTGCAAAGCTCAGAGGTAAGTGCTGCTCCTTTGCAGCTGCTATAAGAACCTATGTGAATTGTCTAACCTCAAGATAAGAAGATGCAGGAAAATTTAAAAATTAAAATGACATAGTGTGCATGATGTACAAGCAATACATTCAGTGGAAGAAAATGTACTTTGTAGTGATTTTTGTTTCTAGAAGAAATACAAAATCAAGAAATGGAGAAAGGTCTCTAAAAAACATAAGAAGGAAAGGAGAGATAAGCCAGACTTGCTTAGTGTTTTTCCATTCCATTCTATCTTTTATTTCACTGCATTTAATTTTTCCATTATAAATAAGCTTGTGTTTGTTTTCTGTATTTCATATTAATATTTCTACATATATAGTTCTATATTTTCTATTATAAATGCAAATATATAGATCCCAAATTATAACCTCACCATTCTAAGGCAGCTCTTGGTAACATCTTAATTCTTTTTTTCCAACTTTCTGTGCAAAGCCTCAGTTCTTTGCACATTTAATTTCTTTTATCTCCTCTCTTCATCTGTTCTTGTGTGGTCTCTCTAAGACTTTTACTCCCATACATGTAGAAAAGCAGTTAGGCTAAGTTTATAAGAACTAAAACCTCCACAGAATGTATTATTGATGGACTGATTCATGAATATTCTCTCATGCTTGGTTTCTAACAATTGATAATCAAAACTGAGTAAGAATAATAGATCCTTGCATAGTCAATTTTACTTGTTTCGTATATATACACATATATATGCTACATGTCATGTTAAAGAAATCCTTCTACCCTTTCTTTTCTTCCTTTTCAATAAATTAATTAATGTATCTAAATTTATTTGACTAATAATAAATTTTGTGACAGTCAACCAGGATGATTACAGGGAGTGAAACCATATGACTTCCAGGATCATATAAAACATGACCTATGTGAAGATGGTTTCTCACTTTACATTTCTAAAATGGCATAGAGTACTGAGAGGACCACTCATCTTTCAGGCTGAGAAACTAAGGTTAGATGTCAGCACTTTTAAATGGCAAAGGAAGAAAAAAATTCATTAAAAGATGCATTAAATGGAGAAAAAAATCTATATGTATTCAAAAAACAGTAACTATCCTGATTTTTAATTAAATGTTTTCTAACATAGCTAGTGAAATTTTATTTTCTCAAACCCTTTGCACTTAGATATCAAACAATAATGAACTATTCACATTTATGGTAAGATTAAAATTACCAAACTGGAGAATGTTCCATAATAAAAGTAAATGTCTTGTTTTGATTCTAAAACAGATGTCATTTGGATACATGTAGTGCATATAGCAATTAAAAGTATTTAAAAAAAATTTTTAAAACGTACCTTTGCCAGTTTTATTTCAACTGAATATAAAAATACCTTCACAAATGCATCACAACAAAATCTGTGTAAAACTGATTCCGCAAGAAAAAACAAGGCAGGCAGATGATCGCAATCAAAGGAAGCATGGTCCAGGGAAGCATGAAGCATATTTAAAGCTTCTAAAATGTTTAAAAAAAAGTAGAAACTTTGTCATTTAAAAATCATCCTATTTTTCTACATGCTACAATTAATTCTTGCAATTAACTATTTGCTCCTCCAATTCTGGTTTTAAACACATTTTCAAATTATTTGCCACCTTCCCATCAAGAGGTGAATGTTCCCTTCCCTCAAGCAGGCCCTGTGAATGCTTCAACCAATAGAACCCACAAAAGTGACACCCAGTGATTTCCAAGGCTGAATCAGAAAACACAATATAGTTTCCACCTGGATTTCTGTCTATCTATCTCAAGATACTAGCTTTGGAACCCTAAGCTGCCATGTAGGAGGTCCAAGTCATGAAGCTGGACTCAAATGATGATATAGCATATTGGGAGACACACACAGAGATTGAGAGGGAGGGAGGGAGGGAGGGAGGGAGAGAGAGAGAAAGAAAAAGATGCTCAAGGAGCCCCAGCTATTACAGCCAACATGTTTATATTGATCAACAGGTCACATATGGAATGGTAGAGAAATAAGACAAAATTATTGATGAAAAGGAGTCCTGAAGATAAATGCTATAAAAGAGAAGAACAAAAGACTGGAAAACTGAAGCAGAAGAAACAAGGCTACTCATGCTGAAGGAGGAGGAAAGTAGGGCTAAGTGCCTATAGAAAAATAGGAACTCAAGGTCATTAGAAGGGTTTTGGTGTAAATTATCCAAGGAAAAACAGCAAATGCAGGGACTTGAGAAAGGAAAAACTCTTTAACATGTTCAAGAGATAGGAAGGAAGCCAGTGTGACTAGAGCATAATGCATACATAGCAAGCATCTAGCAGTCAGATCCCGTAGAGCCTCTGTAGGTCATGATATAGAGTTGGGACTCATTTTAAATAAAATCAGAAGCCATTGAAAATTAAAAAGTATTACACATGGTCACTACTAAGTTGAAAGTAGACTACAGATAAGAAGCAGAAAAGAGTATAGGTTGGACAACTCCTAGGAAGTTATTTTAGTTGTGGAGATGGTGAAAAGAAGCAATATTTAGGGCATCATTTAATATCTGATATGTGTGTATGTGTTTACACGCAGTGCTAGGGATTGATCCCAGGGCATCACACATGCTAGGCAAGAGCTCTATCATTGAGTTACACCCTCAGCCAAGAATTTAATATCTGAATGAATTAAAATGCATTGGGGCTATGCTCAGTGTCGTAGGCCTGTAATCCCAGTGGCTTGGGAGGTTGAATGAGGCAGGGGTGTTGCAAGTTTGAAACCATTCTCAGTAACTTAGCAAGACCCTGTATAAATAAATATATAGGGCATTTTAAAAAGGGATTAAGGATATCGCTTAGTGATAAAGTGCCCCTGTGTTCAATCCCAGTATTAAAAGAAAAAAAAAATGCTTTTGGTTTTGTAGCATTCAATTCAACAGAAAGTAACTGCAAACTAAGGCTGTGTCTTATTTCACAAGATCAGAACTGGAAAGATTCCAGAAATTATTAATGGCTGCCCTCTGTATGCACATTTCTTCATCCCCTAGTTCCCTGATGTACATAACTGAGATGGCTACACATGCTCCAGACAGCATGTTCTTAATGAAGCTAACCAGGCAGGAATAATGGGGGAAGGGATATGAGGAGAGAAAGGATGCATTATTTCCAAAATATTCTTGTATGTTCAAAAACAAATACTACTAATACACCTGTGTTTACATTCCTTCGGGCTGGACCAGATAATGTCACTACTCATAATGTAATCACTAGCAAATTAATAAGAATTGCTATAATTAACTTAGACCAGCCACCATTCCCTCCCTGAGTCAGGGCAAAGGGCAGAATCACAGGACTACAGGATGCCTGAACAAAACCGAAGTTCAACTGAATGAAGAGCAAGTGGCTGCTGGTTGATGGTACACCAAAAGTGCTTTCCTCAATATCATTTAAACATTTTAATAGAGGTTAATCTGTGGACTGGCAGTGTCCACAGTGAAGAGTCATTAAAGGCAAGTTAAATACAAAATAATTTTGCCTCTTCCTGTTGCTTGAAGCTTCCAGGCAACATGACAAATCCCAATTTACATGGGGAAATAGCCTCTGACCTTATGTAGTTAACATTCTAAAACTCATTTTAAAAGGCATACAAATAACATTGAGGATAATGATAAAAGGAATTTCAGCCTCTCAAAAATAATGTTATTAAATTTCTTTTCCAGATTGGTTAGAGGGTGTTTGAAAGAAGACATATAAATGAGAAAAGATAAATGAAAAAGCAATGAATACAACTTGCTGTTTAATATAAGAAAAACACGAAGACCATTAGACTAATATTTTATGGTAAGGATTACAAAATACAGAAACAAGTTATTTTAACATATAATAAATAATGTAATTGGAAATCACCAAGTGACACTTTATATTACTTTTTGATCAGTTATTGATTTTAGAAAAGAACTAAAGATTTAAAACAATTTTGTAATTAAAAAGTTGAACAATAAAACTTATGGATTCAAAATTACAAAAAGAACTTTTATAATTAAACATTATGAGATATTTTGATGGAGAATGGAAACTTTTTCTTGACTTCTGCAAAATTTCCAAAAATCAAAAGGTCTCAAATTATGTATTAACTGCTAATCTACAAAAAAAAAAAAAAAAGTGGATTGTTCAAAAGAGCTTAGATAGAGCACATACCTTCTTGGATTTCTCCTTTGCACTGAGACAGATACATTACTTCAACCCATGCAGCAGGAAGATGAACATGCTTCCCGGAACCCAAGGTTTTGAGACCCAATTTTCTCTGTTATTGGAAGCATGAAAAAAGCAAAAATCTTCAAATTTATTTGTTTATTTTTATTATTTCTTAATTATTTTCTGAAAGTCCTTCTATCATGCTAGTGTTATGTGCCAGAGTTGTATACAACTTTATAGTTTTGCTTTAATTATTTGTGTTTTTGACTTTTTTTTTTGCAAATTGTATCAGTGTGGCAAGTAGAGATTATTAATATTCTGAGAAATATTATCATTTGAGAATATTTGAAATATTATCATTTGAGAAATATCATCATTTGCTAAAACAATTGTCATTTTGCTTTCGAGGGTTTACTTCTACCTCATTTTCCCAAGAGAATGCATCTCTTGTCTTATAAGAAAACATATTAAAAAAACAAGTTTGATGCTGCTTTGCTGGAAAACTCTGGCTACTACAATATTGATGGATCCACGCTAATGAAAAGGAGGGAAGTGACGTAGATTACCCCACCTCCCTTATTATCCTGGCCACTCCTGAGGCTGCCTCAGGGAGCAGTTGGTCAACTGGAAAAAAAACTTTCTGAAAAAGGTAGCTCCTGGCACCTGTCTGCATGCACATTTGTTAGAAGTATATGCTTTTGTAATCAAATGTTTTAAATGTATTTTTTCCAAAAAATTCAAATATATAAAATATGTTTCAAATAAATAACCACAAAATGGAAAACAGCAATCACCACCAAAAAAGTGACTTAACATGTCTCAGTTTTGTACAGCTTTTATTTCATGAATTATTCCACAGTGAAGTAATATCATATGACAAAATGGCATTTCTCTGTCAAACTTACAGTGAATTTAATGTAGGAAAGGGAAGGTAAGAATTTATTTCACTTTCTGTTCTATTTTGATCTGTTTGAAAATTTGAAAATTAATGTCATACTTTTTAAAAATGTATTTTTCACAAGCGAGGTGAAGAATGGTTTATTACAAAGAAAGAACAGAGTACTTTGTGTGTGTATAATAAAGGTTTAGAAGGCTCTCTTTTTGTGTGTGGCACAGTATCTTGGCTAAACTTTTTTTTTTAAGTGGGATTTTGTAATCAATAATTGTTTGTCAGGCTTTGATGTTTTGCTGTGAGTTCTTCAACTGGTATCAACAACTATATTACCTACTAATCTGTGGGGACACTTCACACAGAAAGGCATTTGGCATTAAGTTATTTGGTTATAATCTTTTTACCTTTAGTTTGCATTAACATTTTATCTATGCCTATTTATAATTAAAGAAAGCTGTATGTGTGTTCTTTTTTCTGTCAGTATTCTAGAATATGTAATATTTCCCCAACTAGAAAAGAAAATTCACACATTAGGGAATAAGTTTACAATTACCTTACATCTGAGAATTTTTTTTCTAGCATGTTCCAACAATTTGTTCTCCTCTGCTGGATCCTGTGTTTGATTGAATTTCAAAATGAAATTTGCACTGATTGGAAATAAGAACCTAAACAAAAAAAATCAATTATTTTAGCTATTATTTTCAAATTTTAATTAATCATCTACTAATGGATAAGTATACAAAGTTTCTAGAAAAAGTACCTTTTCAATGAGAATGTTTCACACACACACATACACACACACAAAAAAAAAAATCAGAAAAATTAAAAAGTATATGTGCAATCCCTCCTCGACTGGTTTTGTCATGCTCTTTGATTGACGAAGAAATTTCCATTATCAAAGACCTTTCTTTATAGACTCTCAGAAAAGGTTTCTGAAAAAGTTTCTAGAAGTCTTTTTGTCATATGCTTTCTTAATATATAAAATCCATCACAACTTCAATTATGTTGAAGACTGATTTATCACCTTACATTAATCTGTTGATTCAAATTAAGCTAAATCTTTATTCCTTCTTGCAAGTGAAATCAGAATAACGGTGCTAGACTGAAGTAAGCAAGAGAGAAAAGAAATATGAAGGTCCAGTAAGTACCAAGTAGCCATCCATATTAGTTTTGTATGCAGGGGGAAGCTATTGCAGGGTTTTGCCAAGAGGAGTTGCATGACTTAACTGTTTCAGCAGGATCATTCTAATGCTAAACTGAGAACTGGAGTATGGGAAAGTGGAAATATCAAGACAGGGCAGCCACACAAGTGCTTAGGTAAGAAGTAATGATGATTTTGATTAGAATAAGAGCAATGTAAGTAAAGTGTTTGAATAAAGGACATATTTTGACATTATCCACTAGTCTGGCCAATGAACTAGAAATTAAGCATGAAGGAAAGAAAGGAATTTTGACTGAGCAAACTGGGGGAACAGAATTGCTACTTATTGAGATGAGAAAAATTGTAGAGATGCAGATTTCGGGTAAGATAAGAGAATAAGTTCAGAATTTAGGTATGCTGTGTTTGAAGTGACTTCTTGTCATACCAGTAGAGATAAGAAAATAGGCAGTCAGGTATATCTATGAACTTGAATGTCAGGAGAAGGGTTCAGATTAAACACATCAATATTTGAATCATCAGCACACATATAATATCTAAAGTATTATGAATGAAAGGACCTACTGAGGAAAATGTAGAGACTAGACATTTCAAAAGAGTATTCCAAAAAGAATTGGCACAAATAATTTGAGGTTGTATGAAAAGAGGATTGTGAGTACAGTGATTATAGTGATGTAACACAGAATTTAACATGAGCATGAGATTAAATGTGACATTAAAAGAATAGTGAAATTAGTAGTCAGTGAATTGTATTTTCCTATGGTCAATAATTGTCAGAGACATGCTATTAGGAGATTAAAAAGCAAAACACATTTATGTATAGCTCATTATAATCAGATTTTAATAAATTAATTATTCTATAGATACAGAATAAAGTGAATAAAAATCAGAGATTGCCCTTGAGTAACTCACAGTACTACTAGGAAGACAGATATACCCCAAAGTAATAACAGTTCTACTTGATCACAGACTGAGCGGGGATAATAATGAGATACTCTGTAAAGTGGGACCGAATACAAGTATTCCAGAGAAGAACAAGTAATGCAATAACAAACTCTAACTGCTATCCTACAACAGGCATTCATTTGGTAAGCATTTTTTGACTGTTACCTGTGTATCAGGTACTAAGCTTTGCATTAGGGATACAGTGGTGAAAGAGACAAACACCTCTACCTTATTGGAGCAGACAGTATAATATAGGAAGAAGTGTTTGAGTTCACAAAGTCTGCTTAGAATTGAGCTTTTTTTTTTTTTTTGGTACCCAGTATTGAACTCAGGGTACTCAACCACTGACCCACATCCCCAGCCCTATTTTGTATTTCATTGAGAGACAGGGTCTCACTGAGTTGCTTAGCACCTCGCCATTACTGAGGCTGGCTTTGAACTCATGATCCTCCTGCTTCAGCCTCCTGAGCCACTGGGATTACAGATGTGTGCCACCATGCCTAGCTAGAATTGTACATTTTGAAATAAGTAATTCCATTCTTGATTTCCTATTCTCCATTTAACTCTTAATTTTGGAGATATCTACTTAGATATGGTAGAGGTTGACTGAAAATCTTTCTCAGTAGTCATCTGAGATGTCATATTTTTGATGTACATGGGCCTACTCTACATGAAGAGTCCAAAAATAGCTTTAATCTTCCAATTTTTACAAATTGCCAGGAGAGTTAAAGAAGGTAAGTCCTTTGTCTATTTTATTTTTGATGAGTTCATTAGAAATTTGGTTTTTGAAAATATGAACATAATAATGCTGCTTATAAGAAACTACAGATTTAATAATGCATGAAAAGTTAGCAGACTGCTTCTCAACACTGATGCCTCCAATTCTACCCATCAGAAACAGCCCAGCATAATAGTCATGCCTTATCTTTATATACCTTTGTCAATGCTCACAAACACAAACCATCTATATGCATATTCAACCCAAACTTCCAGGATACAGCAAAAGCAATACAAATAGGAAAGTTTATAGAAATGACTGCCTACATTAAAAGAAAACAAGATATCAAATAAATCGCTAAACTTTAAATTTTAAGAAAGTACAAAAATAATCTCAGTTGACAGAGAATGGAAATAACAAAGACTAAAGTAGTAATATATCAAAAAGAGAATATAAAAACAAGAGAATAATCAGCAAGATTGAATTGTTTCTTAGAAACAAAATAAATTCATCAAACCCTTGGATAGACTAACCAAAAAAAAAAAAAAAAAGAGGGAACTCAAATATGAAGATATAACAATGGATGTCTCTGAAATACAAAGAATAAGAGCCTATTATAAACAACTATATACCAACAAATAAGATAACTTAGAAAAATGGACAAATTCCTAGAAGCACATAACGCACAAAAATTGAATGAAGAATAAATAGAAAAGCTGAACAAAACAACAAAAAATAAGATAAGTAATCAAAAACCTCCCAGTGAAAAAAAAGTCAAGGACCAAATGTCCTCGTGAGTAAATTCAAACATTCAAAGCTGAATTAATATCAAGCCTCTTGCAAGGCACAGTGCTTCTCTCCTGTAATCCCAGTGACTCGGGAGGCTGAGGCAGGAGGATTGCAAGTTCAAAGCCAGCCTCAGCAATTTAGCAATGCTTTAAGCAACTTAGCAAGACCCTGTCTTGAAATAAAAAAGGGCTGGGGATGTGGCTCAGTGGTTAAGCCCCCTTAAAAGATTTTTCAAAACCCTGGACCTCCCCCCCCAAAAAAATCAACTCTCTTATTAAATTCCTTTAAAAAATAGTAAAAGAAATGCTTTCAGACTCCTTATACAAGGACATAATCAATGTGGTACCAAAATTACAAAGACACTACAAGAAAATGAAACTATATATAGGTCATTATCTGTGATAAACATAAATGCCAAATATGCTCAATAAAATACTAGCAAATCAAATTCAATGACACATTTAAAATGTATCACAAACCATGGCTAAAAAGAATTTATCTGAGGGTTACAAGTACGGATAAACATACAAAAATCAATTGGTTTGATATACCACATTATCAAAATGAAAATAAACTGTAGCTACATACACAATATGGGCACTCACAGATATATTGCTAATCAGGACACAAAAGGATATACACTATAATATTATATTTATATGAAGCATAAAACTGTAAGGAAAAAAGAGATTAGAAAAGTCTTTATATGTGCTAGCATTTCAAAGCAAAAACATTTAAAAAAACAAATGACAAGATCCAAAATCATGTATACATTTTATTATAACAGATTTTTAAAAAATACTTTCCAAAAATATCCTAATCATTCATATTCATCTTTTTAAAGCATGGAAAATCCTATTATTTTATGTTATCACTGGAACAATATGATATCAATTGTTTTAATTATTGCCAGCTTGATTGATGAAAATAGTATTTCCTTGTGTGGTTTGTATTGCAGTAAGTACTAGCATTCCTTAGCATCTTTTCCTGTATGAATGCTCATAAATTCATTATTACATTTTCTATTCTGTGGCATGAATGCTTATATATTTTGTTCATTTTTTATTCACTTTTATTGGATCATGATGATCATATATGGATTTTTTTGTTACATTTTTGTACTCATTTTTTTCTTAATAGGCTTTTTTCTTTGTCTAGCACTTTTAGGCAATATTGTTTAGAGGTTATGTGCACAGCTCCAAGATCCAGATTGCCTTTGTCCTTTATTAGATCTTTAACTGCAAGTAGTTTATTTAACATAACCGTGCTTTAAATTCTTTGCCTGTAAGATGGAAAAGCAAATATACACAGTTCATGAGTTGTTCCAAAAGTGAAGTAATATAAGTATTGTACTTAGAAAGTGTATGACACGAGCTAAATATTTGGTTAATGATAACTGATACAATTATCATTAAAATTTTGCAAACATATGTTGCAAGTATTTTTTCAATTTTTTTAGTTGTAGATGGACACAATATCTTTATTTGTTTATTTTTATGTGGTGCTGAGGATAAATATTAGTGCCTCACACATGTGAGACAAGTGCTCTACCACTGAACTATAACCCCAGCCCATGCTGCAAGAAATTTTTATCTCATTGTAGCACTTATCTTTTTCATTGTCATAGTAACTTAAAGCATAAATTAAAATTTTATATTTATATATGACTATATTTTCCTTTGTAATATCTGGGATTTCTTATTTTGATTATCTCCCTTATCCAAATAATATAGAAGTAGCCACCTAAGTTTTCTTCTCAAAATATTTTATACTTATATTTTAACCTATTTGGAATTTATTGTTGTAAATATTGAGAAGTAGGGATTAAATAATTAAATGGGCATCTTGTAGTGACTTTATTTCAAAGGGAGGAAAAGGGAGGAAAGGAGTAACTTTACAGTAGAGAAATGTGACAAACATTGCTTGAGCTTGATGATCAAAGTCAACATCAGCAGTGATAAATCGTGTTGATAGCCTGTTGCTTTGATGTAATATGAGAATGGCATTAATCTCAGTGGTCTGTCTCACAAAAAGCTCATAATCCCAATATAACCATAAGGACATCAGATCAATTTCAATAGAAAAAATTCTACAAAATGACCAGTTCTCTTCAAAACTACCAAGGTCTTTAAAAGCAAAGAAAGGCTGAGAAACTGTCACAGCCTAGAAGAGCTAGAGACAACATTGAGCTAATTCTAATTTGGTATCTTGTATAGGATCCTGGAACAGAAAAATGACATTGAATAGAAACCATGAAAATCTGAATAAAATATGGACTTAAGATATGGTTAATAAGCACATTTCAATGTGGCTCAGCATAGTGACAAATGTACTATACTAGTAATGTAAGATGTTAACAATAGGAGAATCTAGATACAGGGCTCATGAGAACTCTCTGTAGTATCTTATTATTTATCTATAACTGCTCAAAATAATAACATGTATTTTATAAGAAGAAATATAGACAGAAAAGGAATGGAACATGATTTAAAAAACATCATTAAGATAGAACAATACATGCGCTGATTTTTTGATTCACATAAATTGCGTACCTATTATGAGTCAAGCACTCTTCTAGGCATAAACAGAGTGAATAAAATCCTGATGTGCAGTCACTTGCCCCTTGGATCTTACATTCTAGTGAGAGAGAATAAATATCCAATAAATAGGAACACAAATAAATGAAAAATATGATTTCGCAGAGTGATAGGTGCTGTGAAGATCTAACCCGAATGGCATGGAAGACAGTAGGAGAGGAAGGGACTAATTTATTGAGGCATTCAGGGAACATTTTGAGGGAGATGAGAAAGAGACAAGGAGCAAAAGGCAGAGACACCAGGAAGGTGGCCAGGGACTAGACCTCACAAGGTACTCAGACCACAGGATGTGGTTGGGATTTGACTCTAGATGCAATGGGAAGGTACTAAAGAGTTTAAATTAGAGCATGACATTATTTCATTTACAGTCTTAAAAGATCACTGAGGCTGCTGTTCAGAGAACTCATGGGTGAGGGCAGAAATGGGACACCAGTAGGAGGCCATTGCAGAATGACAGGAATTAGACTTGGTAAAGACACCGGGCTGTGACAGTGAAGATGAAGATGTTGTGCTAAAATTACATAATTACAAAGGTTCAAGAACTCATTTCAATCCCCACTTTAAAATCTGCAAAAATATGCCACATAATTTAATATTAATGTAGCTGTCTAAAATTCCTTCCTGTGAGTTTCTTAAGTTTCTCTTTATTGTTTTATATACAATTTGCTTAGTAAACATCTGGTGTTTGCCTTATATATACAGGTTAAGAGTCCCGCTTAAGGTCATATCTTTCAAAATAAACAAAGCAATATTTAAAATAAGCTATCTGACTCAAAATTTGCTTTTAGTTCCTTTTCTAAGATAACTCAAAATGATTTAAAGTATAAGAATATGCAGTGCATACACATTGATAATAAAATAATAGTTAATTTTAAAACTATTAAATATAATGGTTTAAGCAGATTTCACCCACTACCAAACACAGGCACCCCCAGAAACACATCTGCACACAATATTCTAAAATATGAATTAAAAATATATTTTCTGAAATTAGACATTTTATCTCAGCTTCTTCATAGGCTCTGAGCAAATGTATTTATGCATTTATTTCCAAAGCAAAATAAAGTCTTGGAATGAAAATAATATCTAATTCAATTTATATGCTTAGAATACATTTTATGAATAATTTTAGTTTTGTCAATTATTTTTCAGTATGGATTGTGGTCTGTAATGCATCATTGAAAATATGGAAAGCTAATTATTTTCCACTTTCTGTACAGATATTGAGTGCCTTAATTGGTCTCCCACAGCTCATGTTAATAAATATTTAATGGGAAATAAATATAGCTATTTGTAACAATTTCCTTCCCATCACAAATAGAGGTTGTTATATGAATTGACCCTTATTTAATGATGTATAAAATTCATGATAAGAAGCAGAAAGAAATTTTAAAAAATAAATATAGGCATTTGCAAAGAAAATGTACTTTAGCTTCATAGAGTCCAATTTCTTCAAAATATCAAAGGATTTCACAAAAAAATAAACACAATCTACTCCAAGTATGGAAAAACATTCTTGAGGAATAGGCACTGAATAGGATAATCATTTTAATTTTCACATATAAAGAGACCATACTAAAGTCTCCTGATTGCATGGATACCTAATTCAAACTAATGATTTATATTGGATGCAATTTATTTTATCAATAAATATTTCATAAAGATATTTTGTTAGATACAATAAGGGCTAGAAGAGGAATCAGGCCTGGCCTCAAGAGGCTCATACTTTCAGAGTGAAGCCAGATACACCACAAAGTATATAACATAAAAAAGATATGCTAAAGAATTGAAAGAAAATCCTGCATGAATTCAAGAGTAGAAATCATGATTCCAACATCTCCTAGTCCTATACTCTTTGCTGAATCACTTAATCCATGTGGGCTATAATTTCCCATGTGAAGAAATAGGGACAAGATCTCATAGAATTTTGAAAAGCAACAACACAGACCACACATCTGAGTTCCTGGCATATATTCAGTGCTAGATAACTATTAACTATAAGCATTAGTATTTTGGGTTATATTTGGAAGAAAAGCTTTTTTGCAGAAATGGTGCTGATACTGTTCTTTAAGGTATAGACAGGAACTAGAGTGTGATGAAATAGTAGTCATTCTTTCAAAATTCTTTCTCTGCTTCTTTGGGTACAGAACCACCTACAGCCAGGGTTTAGGTAAAATCCAAGATAAATAAAGCTAAAATTGATCAAGTTAAATCAATAGGACTTGATGACTAATGGAATATGAGAAAAGAAACTGTGAGGGTGAATAAACACATAGGCTTAAGGTTTTTAGCCTACATGATTGATGTCAAGATAATACAATGGGAAAATCTGGGCAGACAACCTGTGCCATTCCAGATATTAAAGTATGGTTTACATGTGAGGTATCCAAGTGGAGATTCTTCAACCCAAATGGAGGCAGCTATGAAGAAGTAGATAAGATCAGGAGATAAAGCTTTAAATTATATATCAGTGATAGTCAAAGCCATGAAACTTCAAGAGGAAGGGTATTCAGAGATAAACAGACAGAAAGAGATCTTTGGAAAAACCCTAGAGTTACAAGACAAGAGGGAAAAAAGAAATAGCAAATACAATAGGATATTCAGTAAAGTATTAAATTCAAATATATGTACAATTTGGTATGTGAATTGTTTCTCTGAAAATTGTCTGATAGTCAAAATTACCTGTTAAGCTAGTATGTCTGAGTCCTATATTAGAACTATCTGATTCCGACCTCCTGGCCATTGCTGATTGGATCACAATGGGCATCTGACTCAAGTTGCTCCAATCTAATCCTCTCTCCATGAATTTTAAATAATTGTCTGATACTGCAGTTAGTTGGTGTTGAAACTAAAAGGTCAAGGGATAGCTTTTGCTGAGAGATTGTACTGAGAATTACTCCAAATCTCAGAAGTATGATTTATATCATAGCTTGTTGACCAAAGTCCCCAACAAATGATAATGTACTCAGAGCCCTCAACCTTTAGGAGTTTATAGTCATATACTATTCACCAATTTGATCATTTTATCTCCAGCAGGTGTTCATAGTGAGTACAGAATGAAAGAAGAAGACCTGGCTATACTTTTTACTCTCATTTTTCCTTATATCCTTGGATTAATTTTTATTTTGCTTGTGGGCCTGTTTCATGCAATTAAAAATTCCATCTGGGTGTGGTGGCACACACTTGTAATCCCTGCAACTCTGGAAGATGAGGCAGGAATATCACAAGTTCAAAGCCAGCATCAGCAAATTAAGGAGGCCCTAAACAATTTAGTGAGACTTTGTCTCAAAATTAAATATAAAAAGGGCTTGGAATGCTGCTTAGTGGTTAAGCATCCCTGGGTTCAATTCCTGGTAGTAGTAGTAATAATAATAATATTTATTATTTATTAATAAATAATAATGTTATTATTATTTCAAAGAATAAGAAGATATCAAAGAATAAGAAGTTAAAGATGCTGACCATCAAAAAAACTGTAAATCTGCAAAATTATCAAGACTAAAGACAAAAAGAAGACTATTATTTATAAAATAATAATGTTTCATTATAAAAACATAATACAGATTTCCAGATCTTAATAAACACATGGACAAAAAAAAGGAACAAAAACATTAAATATTGACTATTCTTCTGATAATTCTGGTACAATGAAAAGGTAAAAACATGGAATTGAAGCAGAAATTTCAAATAACAATTAGTAGACATTCTCTAAAAATATCAGAAGTATCAGCAGGATAAAAAGGAGGGAAGGTATGACTCTTTTGATGTATATATGACACAATTGAATATATGAAGAATTCAGGGATATATTTATTAAATCTGAAAGGTATAATTAAGGAGTAGATGATATAGGCATGTACAGAAATTTATCATATAAATTCCTCCCTTAAAATTATCGTTCCTGACTCAGTGATTTTGGACCTGCACTCTTTAAGTCAGGAACTGGAAATATCTTCTGTCATCCCTGATATCTGTGTGATTGATTACAGAATCCTCATATTGTGGATATTTAATAGACTTTATGGTATAAAATTAGAAATATAGGCCTCATATTAACTTCAAAAATATATATGATTTGATATAGTCTTTTATTAAGTCCTCATATTTCTTTTAGATTTTAAATTTATGATTCAGTCTTAGAAAATGGAATACTGTCTCATGCCTTGACAATGCAAGTGCTTCAACTTTATTGCTCCAGTAAAGGAAATTCTAAAAAAATAAGGGAGGAAAAACTCTTGAAAGCAATCAAGAAAAAAACTGGAGGCTGAAAATATTTACAAGTATAAAAATATAATTCCTTTTTTAAATGTTTACTCTTATATTTGAAAATATTCTACTTTGCATTTGGTTAATAGTGAATGATCCTATCGAGATTGTTCCTATGAAGACTATTCAAAAACAACTAAACTTCTAAGTTTAATGTCATCTCTTATAGAATGTAATTATCAATCCCAAAGAGCATTAATTCGTTGCATGGGTAACAGTACCTCAAATTAATATATTTAATTACCAAAGAAACCAAACTTTGTCTACATTCTTTTGCTTAGGAAAAGACCTTCAAAAATTTTATCTCTGGAATAGATTAGAAGATAAAGAGACAAACCCATACATCCACAGTCATCTGATTCTGACAAAGGTGCAAAAGGCATACATTGGTGAAAAGAGAACTTTTTAAACAAATTGTTCTGAGAAAACAGAGTATCTATCCATATGTGGAAAAATGAAAGTAGAATCCTACCTCTCACTCTCCATAAAATCAACTCAATGAGGATCAAAGACCTTATTGATCAATTTAGATCATAAACAATGAAATTGCTAGAAGAAACCATAGAAGTGACACTCCAACACATTAGCAACCAGCACCAACTTCCTTAACAAGATACTTAAGATCATGAAATAAACTCAGGAATTCACAAGTGGGATAGCATGAAATTTAAAAAACATTTTCACAACAAAGGAAACAAAGACGAAGAGAGAGTCTAAAGAATGGGTGAAAATCTTTGCCAGCTACTCTTCCAATAGAGGATTAATAGCTAAAATATAAATAACTCAAAAAAAAGCTAAAAGAAAAAACTAAAAACCCACTAAGTAAAATGCACAAAAAAATCTAAAGAAACATTTCTCAAAAGAAGAAATACAAATGGCAAACAAAATATGAAAAAATGTTCAACATCCTTAGAATCAGGAGGATGCAAATCAAAACTACACTGAAATTTCATCTCCCAAAGGCTAAAATCAAAACCATCAAGAATAACTGATAATTGCTGACCAGTATATGGGATAAAGGTACACTTACACACTGTTGATGGGACTACAAATTAGTACAGCCACTCCAGAAAGCACTATGGCGATTCCTCAAAAGAACTGAATAGAACCATCATCTAACCCAGCTATCTCACTTCTTGGCATTCATCCAAAAGATAAAAATCAGCATACTCTAACAATACATGCATACCAATGTTTATAGCAGCACAATCCACAATAGCCAAGTTATGGATAGATAAATGCAATGTGGTGTATATACATGATGAAGTTCTACTCAGCTATAAAGAAAAATGAAATTACGTCATTTGCTGGTAAATGGATGGAACTGGAGAATATCACACTAAGTGAAATATGCCAGACTCAGAAAGTTAAGCGTTGAATGTTTCCTCTAATATGCTAGAGATGAAAAGAATAAAAAAAAAATCTCATGAAAATAGACAGGGAGATCAGAGAGAAGTAGGGAATCAAGGAGAAGGGAGGAGTGGAGGGAAAGGGAAAGCAATGGGAATGAAGTTGACCAATAATGCTATGTGAGTGTGTAAATATATCACAATACATTCCAATTTCTTATATAATTATAATGAAACATTAAAAACAGATAAATAGAATACCAATGAAGTCGAGGAAGAGGATCAGAGAGAGGTGAAGGGAAGGAAAGGGGTTAGTACTGGGGATTAAAATGGAGAAAATTGTATTATATGTATTTATGAGTAAGTCAAAATTAACTACACTGTTATATATAAATATATAACTATAATGCAGTAAAAATACAAATCAAAAAGGAAAGGTAAATATATAAATCTAATGAATAAAACAAACAAAAAAGGCATATGATAAAAACTGATACATAGACCAATGGAATCAAATAGAATATAAGACCCAGAATAGAATATAAGACCCAGAAATAATTTCTTCTACTGAGAGCCAACTGATTTGGGACAGTTGTGTCAAAAATATACAATGGAGGAGGGACAGTCTCTTCAATAAATAGTGCTGGGAAAACTGGATATCCGTTCAAAAAATGAAACTAGACCCCTATCTCTCAGCAAATACAAAAATAAAATCAAAGTAGACCAAAGACCTAAGTGTAACACCTTAAGCTATGTAATTACTAGTAGAAAACATAGAGGAAATATTTTAAGACAATGGTATGGGCAAGAATTATCTGGATAAGATCCTAAAAGCCTAGGCAATAAAAATAATATAGGCAAATAGACTACATCAAACTAAGAAGCTTTGCCACTAAAAAAAAAATAAAAAGAGTGAAGAAACAACCAGCAGAGAAAGAAAATATTTGCAAACTATTAATTCAATAAGGAGTTGAAATCCAGAATATATAAGGAACTCTTAACAACTCAGCAATAACAACAATAAAACACAAGTGATACAATAAAAATGGGCAAATGATCTGAAAAGACATTTTTCAAAAGAGGATATACAAGTGACCAACAAATATATGAGGAAATATTCAGCATCACTAATCATCAGGGAAATCTCCTCACCTGAGTTAGAATGGCTATATAGGAAAGTCAAAAAATAAATGCTGATGAGGATGTAAAAAGGGGGAACTTACACACTACTGGCAGGAGTGTAACCTAGTAAGCTATAATGGAGAACAATATGTAAGTTTTTCAAAAAATGAAAAATAATACTACTATATGATCCAACAGTCCTACTACTACAAACAGATCTAAAAGAAATGAGGTCCGTTTTATTATCCACGGTTGCATATTTATCACAATGCTATTCACAGTAACCAAGATGTGAAATCAACTGTGATATTCATTGATGGATGAATAGAAAAAGGAAACATGATATATACACACATGGAATATTATCTGGCCATCAAAAGGAATGGGATCTTATCATTTGTGACATGGATAGAGTTACAGGATGTTATATTAAGTGAAATAAAAAGTTCTAGTGTAAGGAACAGGTTCTAGTTGTAGCTCACCAGGGTAAATGTAGTTTTCAACCATTTCTTATACATCTCAAGATAACTAGAAGAGATGAATTCAAGGGTCTCTGCATGAAGAAGTGTTAACTGCCCTGATGTGAAATTACATGTTGTACACATGTATGAAATTATCACACTGCATTCCATACATAAAATGACATTTTAATTGAAAATGTTAAATGCATATGTATTTTTTTTTGACTGTGGGTTAACCTTTCCATGATGACACAAATAAAAAGGTTTGATGAAGTAGAGACACCCCCTCTTGGGGAAGAAGAGCTCATTGTAAATGTAAAGACAATAATACCTCCAAGGAGGAAATGGAGTAGTAGAACTCCGGCAATTATTTTCTTCCCATAACACAGATTTCTGCCAGAGAACCATAAGAATTGGCTAGTTCAAGTGGAGACACAGCTGTTACGGAGTGGGGTCAACAAGTCTGCATGAATGAAGTGGTGGTCAGTTGTGTATGAGAAACTCTTAAAGAAAAGTTTTGAATGTACTAGCCCACGCTGCAAATGATGACTAACACAGAAAAAAATGTTCTCCACTAACCCAACTAGATCAAAGCCCCAAAGCAAATCTAATCCTTGTTCATATGCTCAATAAATGAGTCATCTGGCAAGAGAATAAAGCTAACATGAAGACCAAAACTGTTAACCAAGGTAGTGCTGTGAAGCACAGATTACAGGCTTTGTTCTAGAGAGCTAGAAAACATGATTTACACACACATGGAATATTATTTGGCCGTCAAAGGGAATGGTATCTTACCATTTGTGGCATGGATAGAGTTAGAGGATGTTATATTAAGTGAAATAAAAAGTTCTAGTGTAATCTCAAAAAAATTACCAGAAACATTTTTTTCCCTAAGACAATCAGTTTCACTAAAATTATTGTAAACTAATCGAAATAGACACTGATTTCTTTTTCATGAGAAAGACCAAGATAAGCAATCCAGAGGTCTTATGGCAGACCCAAGGTGTTAGAAGTTTGGGTTTTTTTAAGCTTTTATTGATGCATTAAAATTATACATAATAGTGTAATTCATTGTGACATATTCCTACATGCACATAATTAGATCAATTTCATTCCCCAATATTTCCCTCTCTGCCTTTCTTCCTCCTTCTTTATGATCCCCTTCCTTTACTCTATTGGTCGCCTTTCTAACTTTTTTAATCAGTGCATTATAATTATACATAAAAGTGGATTCATCATGAAATATTCATACATGCACATAGCATAATTTGGCTGACTTTGATTCCACAGTACTTCCCCTAACCTATCTCTCCTTTCCCTCTCAATCCCCTTTCTGTATTCTACTGGTTCCCTTTGATTTTTGTGAGATCACTTTTTATCTCCTTTTTTTCTCTTTAACGTTTGCATAGGAAAGAAAAACATTCAACTCTTGACTTTCTGAGTCTGGCTTATTTTCACTTAACATGATGTTTTGTCCATTTACCAGTAAATGACATAATTTCATTCTTCTTTATGGCTATATAAAATTCCACTGTATATGTACACAACACTTTCATAAACCATTTATCTGTTAATGGACACCTAGGCTGGTGTCATAACAAGACTACTGTGAATTGCACTTTGTAGGCTGCTATTCTGCTTTCCTCGACACATATCTTTCACTTTATGGCCTACGGCATCTTCTCTAGCTGCCTCAGTTGCATCCCTATTCCAACTAAAGGAAGCAGCAGAGTGAAGAACAAGAAGAGACACTGCCTTTTAAAAGAAAACAAAAGGCTGGACATACAACACTTCTGTTAACACATAACTCATCAGAATCATACCCATGAAAACAACTAGCAGCAAGAGATGCTGAGAAATATAGTCTTCCATGTCAGCCTATCTATCCAATTAAAGGTTCTAGTAATAGGGAAGAAGGACAGAATGGATATGGAAGGAGAGCAATGAGCAGCCTTTGCCATGGTGACCATGGTTTATCATAGATTGAATGAAATAACAACACAAATTGCCACTAATTAAGCACTCACTGGTAATGTATCAGATTACCATGGTAACTATATGGGAATAATTTTCAATAATATCCCTTTTAAGGCAAATGCTAGGTGACAAAGGAAAGACTTATACGTCAGAAGCCAGTCACTTTTTTATTATCTTGACAATATCATCTTTATATGAGGGTAAAGAGGGATAGAATGTGCTTGCTTCCAAGACTAATAAAAAGTTTGTCGCTCTGGAAGATGTGCTGAAGGTGCAGGGTGATGAGAAATAGATCTGTGATCAGATAAAACTCTGCATGAGAATATCTCAACACTAAGGAATTAGTAAGGTATAGTTAGAGGAATAATTTTGGAAACACATGGTTCCTGGAACACTGGAGGACTAAAACCTTAATAATCAGAATTCCTGAGCACTGACTTTTTCCCCTAGATGAAGCCTCAGAATCACTGATATTAGGTTGGATTTGGGAATAAGAAAAGCCTGGTGTCTGAAAACATTTTCCAATATGAAAGCATATTATAAGGTTTTTATAATCAATGTCTCTATTAGACATAAATAGCATGCTGACTCTCAGATTTCCTTGAGACCTTCTTGACTTTATTGACCAAACACTGAGCTGTCCTTTCCCTTCTTGCCTAATTTCAGTTTTTTTAATCTTCATAGTATTAACTTTGTAAACCAAAAATAAGTATTATCACCTTAATTGTCCCATATTCTGCCTTCTAGAGTCTTAAGCCAAAACTCTTACAAGTACTCTAATCCCAGTACAAAGGACTCTAATTTCCAAGATTTTGCAAGACCTTACTTACTATGCACACATAATCTCAGGAGTAACTGCTAACATTTCATTTGGGGCTGTACACCCTAAAGAAGGTTACAACACAGTATTTTTAGAATGGTCATGCTCTCTATAGCCATGCACCTCCTAAAAATATTGTATTTGTGACTAAATCACCTGTGACCAACCCCCGAATGCTAAGAGTATAAATGTCTCCAGCTAAAATGAACAGATCTAACTGTAAGATGTTGATTATTAAAATTTCACTTAAAGGCTTATAATAATTCAGATAAAGTCAAAGATTATATATCAAACAAACAAATGACCCAAATTTGAGTCTAGAAAAGTTTTTTCTTGCTGCTAGCAGCACACACTTAGAATCCACCCTACAGATTGTAATATGTGTGTGTGTGTGTGTGTGTGAGAGAGAGAGAGAGAGAGAGAGAGAGAGAGAGAGAGAGAGAGAGAGAGAAAACCAACAATATCACATATATATTATATAGATATATGCCTCTGAAATGTTTAAAAATATTTCGACCATATATTTGTAAAGAACATTTTACTAAACATAGAAGTGTCAACACATTACTAAAAAGGAAAAATTTCAGGCTTTTTAACATTTCAGGAAACTTTAAGACTAGCCTTTCAAATATAAAAAATATTCAAGAAGTATCTGTGAAAAAATATATCAAATCATCCAATTGCTTGACTAAATTTCTTAATGTTTTACTTCGTGTTTAAGATTTTTAGCCAGGTGGCTGGGGTTGTGGCTCAGTAGTAGAACGCTTGCCCAGCAAGCATGAGGCACTGGGTTTAATCCCCAGCACCACATAAGAAGCTAAGTAAACAAAATAAAGGTATTCTGTTCATTTACAACTAAAAATATTTTTTAAAACAATATTTTAAAAAGATTTTCAACCAGACAATATAAATGTGTATACTTGACATAAATATTTAGAAGCATCTTGTCTTTTCTAATGTAGCAAAAAGAAAACAAACTATACACAATAAAATCATTTTAGTTACAAAAAAAATTATCAGAAAATAAAATGTTAAGCTCTAAATCAGTAATCCAATGCAAATATTTGCAATTTCTCTTTCGTCCAGAAATGTGTAGACTTCAAATGTGTCATTTGAAGGATTTGTATGGAGCCTTAAGTGTCTCTAACAGAACCCACACTAAGCCTGCAAAAACTCATTTTCCCCTAAGGAAGAGTAAGCTAAAGACATTGAATATGAGGTTTATAAAAATATTCATGGCACAGATAAGAAGAGATCCAAAGGTAATATTCCTAATGCAAGGTAGGACCCTGCTTCACATCAGACACCTGTTTTCCCTTAATATGGGGCAACAAAGAAAAGGGCAAGGATGTTTTCTAGGTGACCATGTGATAAGAAGAAAGCAGGATTTTCAAAGTGTGGGAAGTTTATTTTAAAATATCTCTATATTGTTTGGCTAAATAACAAAGTAAGAACTCTCAGAACTGAACACTCCCTTTTCCTCAAATCCAGAGCTACCTTGGGGTTCAGGAGAGAAAGGAAAATAAGTCTATTGCTGAGAAGATTGGTTCTAATATAGATGCACCTTCATGAAAGACACAGACTATTGACCAAGAAAACTCAGGCAATGTATTTAGCTTCAGTAATCCCAGGTTGGCAGCATTAATAGGTGCCTGATAGAGAACTAAATGCCAAGGTTCTCTGGAAGATGACTCCTTTCTCCTACCCCTCAAAAATATACAGAAATATTCTTCCCCAAGGGCAAGAGAGTAATGACAAGATACCAGGAAAAAAAGACATATGAGAATGAGTAGAAACAGTAACTTGACTGCAGTCACTTGATCAGCTCAAACTATAAAATCTGCCATGCTTATATCAAACATGTTTAAAAGTATTTACAGGTAATCAAAAATCTTGTCTACATAGCAAATTAGAAGAAAGTTAAATAAATTACTAGAATGTAAGATATAATTCTTACTATTAAATGGATAAATTTGTCAATGGGAGAATTCCTTAGTTGGAAGAAAGTTCAAAATAAATTATTTGAAATGTAGTATATTATGGTTTGGATCTGGACTGTCCCCAAAATCTCATGTGTTTCAGGCTTAGTCCCTAATGAAGCAATAATCAAGTATGGGGCTCTTGGGAAGTAATTAGTAATTAGTGTTCTGACCTCATCAATGGATTAATATATTTATGAATTAATAATTTGATGGTATAATTGGTAAGTGGTAAAAATGTAGGAGATAGGCCTAGTTGGAGGAAGTAGGTCACTGGGAATGTACCCCAGGAGAGTATATTATATATATAGTAATATATATATTATAATATATATTTCTATTTATCTATTTATCTATCTCTCCCCTTCCTGGGTGCTACAACATTAACAGTTTTCTCTCCTACCTTGCCTCAAACCCAATGCAATGGGGCCAGCCAACCATGGACTGCAACCTCTAAACTGGTGAACCAAAATAAATCTTTCCTCCTCTAAGTTATTTTTCTCAGATATTTTATCACAGCAAGGAAAAGCAAACTAACACACAGTAGAAAGAGGAAAAAATCTTTGAAAAATGGAAGGGAAAGAGTAAACATGTAAGACACAAATTCATCTTGTATACATTTAATTAATAAGAAGAGAAAAAATGTGGTCAAGGTAATGCCTGAAAAGATAAAAATTAATAATTTTTTTCAGGAATGATAAAAAAGTTATCAGATTCAAAAAGGCCAGGAACTGCAAACAAGATAATTTTTATAAACTTATATTCTCACATATTACAGAAAACAGAAGACAGTAAAACTTCGAAAACCTCCCAGAATGATAAGATAAAAACCAGATTAAACATAACATGGTATTAAAATTCACCTAACTTCTCTATGACAATAATGGAAGCTGAACCACAGTGAAATGCCACCCATGAGGCACTGGGGGGTGGGGGTGGGGAGAATGTAAGTGACAGTGACCCAGAGATAACTCCAAACATGTTCAGAACTAGGAGTAAAATAATGACATTTTGATACAAACACAAACTGACATTTTTGTCCACAGCAAAATCTCAATAAGGGGAATTTAAAAAACTACACCTTGGGCAAATGAAAACAATAGCAGATAGAAGGTCCAAGAAGCAAGAAGGAAGCAAGGAAAGTAGTAAACAAGAAACAAAATAGAAAGTAAAACTTATTTTAAATAACAATGAAATCTAAAAACCACAAGATGGAATTAAAATACTAGATAAATTTTGAATTAAAAAATCATGAAATTTTAGAATATTACTTTTAAGTCAAAATTGAGACAAATATGTTTAGAACTAATTAGAAAAATTTAGCAAAATTTCTGTGTGAAAATTCAAGATATAGGAGTCAATGATATTTCTTCTAGTTATGGCTGGAAAACAGAATTTTAAAAACAAATTTACATATGTATATAATCTATAATAGCATCAAAATAGTAAATGTGTAGGAATAAATCTAATAAAAGATGAATAATACTCCAGTTGAACAAAATGAAAACTTTATTTGGAAAATTTTATAAATATATGTATGGATAGCCATCCATAGTTCATGGATTAGAATCCTGATTTTGATGATATCAGCTCTCCCCAAGTTGATCTGTAGATTCAGAAAAACCCAATACAAAATCCTACCAACTTTTTGAAAAAAAGGTGACAGATTGATTTCCAAAATTAATATATAAGATATCACTGAAGAAGACAAGTTTGATAAATTATTCATTGACTTTTAAATGTTATTATTAAACCATACTAAACCAGGTGGTGTGGAATTGGTGTGAAAAAAGACAAATAGATGATGAAACACAATGGAGAGTAGAGAAACATAAATTACATGTGGACACTTCATGCATGACATAACTGCAATAGAGAAAGAGTGGGGAAAGAATGATTTTCAATACATGGTGTTAATAAACTGAGAGTGTATATTAGAAAAAGAAATTGAACCTGAACTTAATATTATTCACAAAATTTCACATGCATTACAGATATAAAAACACACTAAGATTTTCGGAAAATAATACACAAGAGTATCTATGTCATCGGGGTAAAAAGAGTTCTTAACCAAGATACAAAATGACTAATAAATTATTGAGATATTTGACTTCATAAAGACTAATAATTTCATAAATGTTTTATATTAGATAAATATTTACTATATAAAATATTCTAAATAAGTTTTAAAACTAAATCTGAATATATATCCCGTGACCCAGCAATTTCACTCCTACGTAGGTATGTACCTTTGGATGTATGCCAGGATATTAATTTTAAGACATTTAATTTGATAGTAACATTGTTAACAATAACTGCAAATCGAAAACAATTGAAATGTTCAACAAAAGTAGAATGAATGAGTAATTTGTGGCATGTTAATAAAATGCACCAATGAAATGAACAAATTAGCAGTAAAAAGAATACAGCTACACTCAACAGCTTGAATGAATCTTAAAAACAATGACTAATCAATTTTTAAGTCTTCTATATAATTAAAGACACCATAAAAACAAAGTTAAAAGATGGGCCACACACTGGGAAAATCTGTAATAAATATGTACGAATACCAACATGTCAATAAGAATAATACAAAGGAAGATGGATAAGTATGTGAACAAATAATTCACAGAGGTTTTAATAGCAGCAAACATAAATAAATGGTCAGACTCAGTAGTTTTTAGAGATTAAAAATCATTTATCAGGCAAATAAATGATAACAATATTTTGACTTTCGATAATATCAGATGTTGGTGAACATGGGAAGGAGCAATACGCTCAGAGACTGGTGAAAAAAATAGAAATAGATTCAGATACTTTAGAAAGTAACTTTATCTGTTGAAGTGTTCTTTATCAAAGAAAAATATCTGAGATAAACATAATAAGTGTCTGCCTAGGCTGCTGTAACAAAACAGCACAGACTGGGTATTTAAAACATTTTATTTCTCACAGTTCTAGAAGATGGGAAATCCAAGATCCGGTAATTTACTTTATCACTGTGAAAAGAATTTCTGTTCCAATTTTCTTTTTTTGTTATAAGTATTTACACTATTTAGATATATTTTCAAATTTGTTTGAGAACCTACTCCACTACTGTTTGGCATAATATCTATTAATATCTGGTTTGTAGTTAATGCCATAAGAGATTGACGGTCCACCAAATACTCTGGTTTTTTTGTTGTTGTTGTTTTGTGCACCAAATACTTCTGTTTTTTATTCATTTGATATAATTGAAGGGTTATGGAAAATAATATTCCTACAAGACAACCCCCCCCCACCCTACCCCAACTGCCGTGGCAAGCCATCCATGGGCTGTGTGTGTGACCTATGTACATTTGAGCACATGAGGGAACTAGACTGATGTTGCTGCTCTGATTGGGCTGGGAGACATATGTGTGCCTTTTCTCTTTCTCTGCCTATGACCCTACACAGCACCTGAGATGGGTGTGACTCTTCAAGATGTCAAACTGCTGACCAAGATATCACCAAGCAAGACTCCACCCTCTGAAACCCAACCCCTTGTTCTCTTGTAATATTACCCCTTTGCCTTATTTGTATGGAATGTTCTAAGGAACAGCTTACCCCAATAAAAACCAGAGTTGGGGGCTTGCTCTCTCTCTCTTGTCTGACTCTCTTGCCTTTCTCTTGATTCCCTTTTGGGAGCTGAGTCCAAGGAGACATCATTGCACCCCCCAAAATGTATTTTCTGTGTTTGTGCGGCTTTTAGTGGCCAGCCCAATTCACACAGAGTGAACCCGATTCAGTCGTGTATGGACACCAGCCCCCCCCCCCCAGGAAAAAACAGAGGGACAGTGTGTCTCAGGAGGAGGGAGGAAAATTAGCCAAACATTAAACTTCTCCCAGTACATCCTTTCTCAGTAACAATGGGCTCCAAGGAAAAAAACAAACTTTCATCTTTTCCTAGGTTCATCCCCAGCATCTCTGCCAAAAACAAACATTCAACATTCACCCCTTCCCAAACACAATGGGTCCTGAAGGGAGGAGGCAAATACTGAAACCTTGGACCCCAGAGTTTTAGCCTTTCCCATTGCAGATGAATTTTGGAAGGAGAAAAGCAATCTTATATTTGTTGATTGATTATATGTCCTCTTCTGAGAAGTGTCTGTTCAGGTCCTTGGCCCATTTGTTGATTGGGTTATTTGTTTTTTCTGTGCTTAGCATTTTGAGTTCTTTTTATACCCTAGAGATTAGTGCTCTATCTGATGTGTGAGGGGTAAAAAATTTATCCCAGGATGTGGGCTCTCTGTTCACCTCACAGATTGTTTCTTTTGCTGAGAAGAAACTTTTTAGTTTGATTCCATCCCATTTATTGATTCTTGGTTTTAATTCTTATGCTATAGGAGTCTTATTAAGGAAGTTGGGACCTAATCCCACATGATGGAGATTAGGACCTACTTATTCTTCTATTAGATGCAGAGTCTCTGGTTTAATTCATAGGTCCTTGATCCATGTGGAGTTAAGTTTGTGCATGGTAAGAGATAGGGGTTTAGTTTCATTTTGTTGCAATCAGAGAAATGTAAATCAGAAATACTCTAAGATATTATCTCACTCCAGTCAGAATAGCAGCTATTATGAAGACAAACAACAATAAGAGTTGGAGAGGATGTGGGGGAAAAGGTACACTCATACATTGCTGGTGGGACTGCAAATTGGTACCACTAATATGGAAAGCAGTATGAAGATTCCTTGGAAATCTGGGAATGGAACCACCATTTGACCCAGCTATTCCTCTCCTCAGTCTATAACCAAAGGACTTAAAAAACAGCATACTACAGGGATACAGCCACATCAATGTTTATAAGCAGCACAATTCACAATAGCTAGACTGTGGAGCCAACCTAGATGCCCTTCAGTGGATGAATGGATTAAAAAAAATGTGGCATATATACATAATGGAATTTTACTCAGCATTAAAAGAGAATAAAACCCTGGCATTTGCAGGTAAATGAATGGTGTTGGAAAAGATAATGCTAAGTGAAGTTAGCCAATCCCAAAAAAACAAATGCCGAATATTTTCTCTGATATAAGGAGGCTGACTCATAGTGGGGTAGGGAAGGAGAGCATGGAAGGATTAGATGAATTCTAGATAGGGCAGAGGGGTGAGAGGGAAAGGGAGGGGGCAGGGGATTAGCAAGGATGGTGGAATGTGATGGACATCATTATCCAAAGTATATGTATGAAGACTCATATGGGTGTCAACATACTTTATATATAAACAGATATGAAAAATTGTGGTACATATGTGTAATAAGAATTGCAATGCAGAGTACATGTATAAAGGCATGAATTGACATGAACATACTCTATATACAAAGATATGAAAAATTGTACTCTATATGTGTGATAAGAATTATAATGCATTCCACTGTCATGTATTAAAAAAATAAAATCAATAAAACTAAAAAAAAAAGAAAAGCAATCTTACTCTGAAGAATTTTATACAAATTATTTTTCCTCTGTTGATCTTTTTCCTATTAGTAAAAGAACAGCCTAAATTTTATTAGGTCCTGTTGGCTTTTATTTCTAGTGTTCTTGACCATTTAGATGCACCAATTTTCCTTGTTTCTTCAGTATAACACTAAATATATCTTTCATGTTCATATAAATTATAGCAAAACTATTCATTTTTAACTTTATTATGAATTTTATTTTCATCACTATAGGGTTCTGGATGAATAATAACATCTCCTGTCTCCCCCTTTTTTAATGAATCACAATGGTGTTAGGGGAATGATATAACAAAACACAACTAGAGAAAATACACTCTCTGTGATCATAAAATTTTCATGAAAGTTCTTTTAAGTTGCATTTGTACCTATTTTATCCCAAAGAAAATAATCTGAAATACATAAAACATTCTATTGTGACTAAATTTAAAATATCAAAGGACTAAGAAATAACTAAAATGTATCACAATACAGCAGTCATTAAATATTTTATGTATTTTGTGGATTACTATGGCAAATTAAGAGGAACATAACATTTTAAAATTTTAAATTAAATAAGTATAGAATATGTCTATTTAAGTGTACAACTCACAGTTTTTAAAAGAATATGGTTGTTGAAATAAATGAAACTATTTAAAAAAATAGTAAATTTTAACATCTTTACTCTTGGTTAGAGAACTATGTTTTTGTTTTTATTTTTCACAATCTGTGAATTTTTAAGATTCTCTACTATGTCCATGGATCTCCTACTTTAATAATACAATTTTTTCTAACTTACCTTGATATATCACTTTTTCTATTTAATTTTTGAGAATAAAACTTAAATAGTTCTTCATGACAGGACGATGTGTCTCTGAAATTTCTAACAGGCATTGCTGCAGATCAGAAACCTAAAGAAAAACAAAATTTATGTTAATATAAAAACTTACTCATAATACTGAATAATATAGGTCATGCCAATTCACTATTTGTGGAAAAGGATACCAAAAAGGAAAATCAAGCTTAAAAACAGCTTACTAGGGAACAATCTATATTTAAATTTAAATTGACACCTGGAAATAAAACCTACCTTTGCTTCCAAAAATCTATGTTCCTATTGTGTTACTATTGTAAGCAAATCCATTCATATAATATTTAGTCTGTGTTGTAAGTTAGCAGTTTTGTTAGCAAAACCATTGAATAAACAGCATGACATAGTAGCTAAGAAGACAGGCTCAGTTTCCTCACCTGTAAAATGAAGGTAATATTCCTCCTGTGAGAAATAAATAGCTCAATATATGTATAAATCATATATTGAATCAACATTTATAAAACTTTATAGAAGTGCTTATAATCATTATTAGACTACTATATTTTCTGTTTTTAAGGCAAATTGCTAATTTCATTTTATGTCTCTTATCTTTTGCCATTTTGATTGTGTTCCTCAGCTTGCCATCACACCCAGATTTCCTTTTTCTTTTGAAGAATATATGAGCATATTTTCTGCATGTATAACTAAATCAGGGACACATCTTTGTGTTTAGTTGAATTATTAATCAGTAAAATAAATAAAATAGGTCTATTTATACTAAATTATTTTAGATTTCATTTTTAATATAACTAACTTTAAAAACAGATCATTTATGTCAGTCATAATTTTGGAAGGAAACATAAGTAACACTCAAATGGGGAAATGAAACAGGGAATTCTTTCCAAAGAGGTGGACAGAATTATAAAATAAGACAGTAAGGTTCTCAGGAGTGAGCAAGAAGAGGACAAACTATTACCACTCTTAGGACTTAAGGGGAAGAGGGACCCAGAGAGAACAGCCAGACAAGAATGGGTGCTCAATAAAAAGCTTTAGCCTTTGGTCAAAGGTGTAACCTTTCTGCCTCTAAGGGGGAGCCTGAAGAGTGGGAGCTCTGCTTTCAGTTTCCTCCCACACACCAGGTCAATTATCTGCCTATGTTTCCCATTAGCTAAACCAAACTAAAAACAGAAGGCACAGGATCAAGTGGAGAAAGATGGAAAACAGATTCAAACAGAAATGGGAAAATATCCAGAACAAAATGGATCATAAATGCAAAACATCCTTATCTATTGCTACTAGTGATTAGCAAGGTCTGCTTCTAATCATCCACATCCATCTGAATGCAAAGAAAATACACTTTTAAGTCAGCAGCTGTGCTGAGCTATGTACAGAAAGGCCATTCAGAGTCAACCTAAGTTTGGTGTAAAATACAACTTGTTCCCAAACAGAATTAATTTTTCAGAGACATACTTTCTTTAATAGCTAACAACACCACCCTGGAACATTTCCACCTTAAGAGGAAATCACTTCAAATTCAACAAACGCAGGATAAGATACACTTAAGTACAGACCACTGAAAGAAAAATACTCAACAAATACAAATATGCAAAAAAAAAAAAGCTAATTTGATAAGTCTAGTAATAAATGCTGCAAATTTGACAAGTATTTATCATGAGACATAAAATTATGAAGATAAAGTGTTTAAGCAAACTAAATAAAGACAACATCTTCAAAAGAAGTAATAAAAAAAACAGAAGGCTCTACAAGCAAGTCCACAGTTCATAACATGCTATACATTTCAGAAATATAGCTTAGAAATACAAATATGAAGAGACATACTCATGAATTAGGCTAAAATAATTAATGTTCAAATGGAGGAAAGGAAAAAGTACAGGATGAAAAAATAATAATAAGGGAAATTGAAGACAAAGTGGTCTTGGTGTGCATTATGTTAGAGCTTTAAGCTGTTTGCTGATATATTTCACAGGACTGAATATGATTTGTCATTTTTTTTTTTTAAGATTTCATGAAGTAAAGGACTAAGTATTTTAGTTCTTTGATTCTTTGATTCTTCTTGGTAATGGTGGTCGATATTTGCATGTTCTGCTCAACATGTGAACTTGCAACACCCTGTTGAACAGACTTGCCCAGCTTCAATGGGGAAGAAAATGTCAAGTTGCTGTAAACACTTGTGAATACTGAGTCTCCAATTCTAGTTTACCTTGTTAATATATTGAGAACAATGTACAACTGACCCTGCTTTGTAAACCGCTACTTGAATAGTATTGTGACATAAAAAAATACCATTTGTGTTCCTTAATACATTTTATAGATTAGGATTTATTTTGACTAAGTAGTAGAAACAGAAACCAAATAATCTCAGATTTGCAAGAGAATAAAATGAATGTCTTCACAAATGTTTCCTATACAATATTGGAATTAAACATTCAATAGGGTAAATAAACAAGGAAAACAATATTTTAAATTTTCCTACCTCTCAAAAAGCATTGACGTATAGGATCTGATATGGTTGCAACTTTCAGAAAAATTTTTTGCTCTTTTCAAAGAATATTCTTCATTAGATTCTTAGTCGAGCCCCAAACTTGAACCTATCAGTAAAGGAATTACTGTAATTATCATCACCATTATCATTACATGTAACAATAGAGCTTCATTGCAGTGTGAGATATTTTGAAATTACCTTTCCAACTCCAACACAAAGTATGTAAAAATCTTGGGAAATGTAAGCAGTTAATTATTTTAACATTTATTTTATAATTATTTTAACGAATATAAAGTCTGTTTTTTATTTGTAATATAATTAGCTAAACCAGCAAAGTAAATAAAAAACTAGCATAATTTTATTACAATTTACTCATGACAAAACAGGCTTCACTTAATTTCTTTGCTCAAGATAATGCTTCTGTGAATATGGCAATAATAATAATAACCAAATCATGATATGAGTCCAAATAAATAAGAAACTAAAAAAATTTCTACCAGTCTCTTACAAGTGTATCATATGAAGTTTGATTATTTTTGAACTGCCAAAACAAAAGTATTTTATTTCTGAATATGTACCATCTAATGAAGCAATAAACATCACTCTTTAAATGCCATTTATATAAGATATGTAAGTTGAAAAACTAAAAGAAAGTATTGGATAAAAAGTTAAAAGAAGAAATATTAATCCTTTGCAATTTCTCATAATGCAGCACTCTGTGTTGCTAGGACTAAGAAAATATATTCAGTTTTCAAGACACTAGTCAACAACTGCATACAAGATGCTTACTTGAAAATATTTGTTGTGGAATGTGATGGACATCATTATCCAAAGTACATGTATGAAGACACGAATTAGGTGTCAACATACTTTTTATATACAAACAGAGATATGAAAAATTGTGGTATATATGTGTAATAAGAATTGTAATGCAAAAAAAGTACACGTATAGAGACATGAATTGGTGTGAACATACTTTATATACAAAGATATGAAAAACTGTGCTCCATATGTGTAATAAGAATTATAATGCATTCTGCTGTCATGTATTTTGAAAAAATAAAATCAATTTTAAAAATAGAAAATATTTGTTGATTCTGCAACAAACACAGACATCAGTTCAAACTGCACTTCCAGTGATATCCTAGTTCAATGTATTCAGCACTAGGTCACAATATGAAAGACAAACTCATAGAACAAATAAATATAGTAAGCTGTTTTTCATTGCACCTCGATGAATGCACACATTGCTAACATTGGCAATTTCTTTACTATATGTGCAATTTAAACACACTAGTGATAAAAATAATTATTGTATCAGTACCTTGCTTACAAGCACAAACAGCTCTGAATGGTATAAGACTGGGAAAGAAATCACTATTTTACAAATTATTAAAATTAAGTTTTGGGTAGGACAGCTTCAGTTATTGATAATTATCCTGAAATTTTCATGTAGATTCAAGAGTTCACTCTAGAATGCCTCTAAAAACTGAGAAATACCTACCCCAGTCAAAACCCAAAATAATGACAAAGCAGGGGGAGGGGAGCAGGACCCCCAGAGCTGCAACTTCATTGAGCTGAATTCTGCCAACCATGTGGATGAACTTAGAAGCATGTCCCTTACCAGACCACTGAGGTAAGAGCCAGTCCAGCTGGCACCTTTTCCCTCAGGGTTTTGTTTTTGTTTTTTGAGGTACAATATATAAAAACTGCATGTATTTATGTTATATAATGTGATGTTTTGATACATATACTCTGTGAAGTGATTACCACATCAAGTTAACTAAGATACTCATCACCTCACCTAGATCTCTTTTTGGTTTGTATGAAGAGGACATGCAAGACTCGTTCTCTTAGTAGTTTTAAAATATACATTATTTTTTAAATATTTTTTAGTTATAGATGGATACAATAATTTTATTTCATTTACTTATTTTTGGGTGGTGCTGAGGATTGAACCCAGTGCCTCACACGTGCTAGGCAAGAGCTCTACCACTGAGCTATACAACCCCAGCTCCCAAATACACATTACTTTTAACTATAATCATCATACTGAACAATATCTGGGCACTTGCCCATCTTATCTAGCTAAAGTGTGTACCTCTGTGTAAGAGCTTCTCATTTCTACCCCCTTACCACAGCCCCTGATAACCACTTTTCTGCTCTCTGCTCCTTTCAGTTTGACTATTTTAGATTCTACACATCAATAAGATGATGTAGTTTTTGTCTTTCTGTGTCTGGCTTCTTTCATTTAGTGTAATGCATGTTAAAAAAAAAAAAAAAGCCTTACAAATTCACCCATTTTGTCACAAATGAAAGGAATTCCTTCTCGTTTTAAGGTTGAATAATAATCCATTATGTATATATGCACAATGTTTTATTATTCACCCTTCAATGGACAGTTAGGTTAATTCCATATCTTGGATGCAAGACATGGAATAATGCTGCAATGAATGTGAGAGTGCAAATATCTCTTTGACATACTGATTTCATTTCCTTTGGATATCCACCTAGGGGTGGGATTGCTCCATCATATAGTAGTTCTGTTTTAAAACTTTTAAAGAACTTCTGTACTATTTTTCCATACTAGCTGTACCAACTTACATTATCACTGACAGTATATGAAAGTTACTTATCCTCACCAAAATTTTTATTAAAGTTCAATTAATTTTTTACTTTTACTTTTTTTTTTTTTTTTTTTTTTGGTACAAGAGATTGAACCCAGGAGCATTTAACCCCCGAGCCACATCCTAGGCTTTATCTTTTATTTTTTTTATTTTTGAGACAGGATCTCACTAAGTTGCTTAGGGCCTAAGTTGCTGACCCTGGTTTTAAACCTGCAATCCTCCTGCCTCAGCCTCCCAAGTCTTTAGGATTACAGGTGCACCCAGCTGAACCCACCAAACTAAATTTATTTTTGACTGATACATAAATACATAAAAATTGTACATATTAATTGGGTACGCTTTTGATGTTTCAATTCAGGTATACATTGTATAACCAAGCTAAACATATCTATGTTCTTAAACATTTATGATTTCTTTATGGCAAAAACACTCAAAATTATTTCTTTTAGCTTTTTGAGATACATGGCACTCAAATGCTATACAGAGTCACTTATTTGCAATAGCACCCCAGAATTCCTAACTGCATAATGGCACCTAATGACCAACCTTTCCTACCCCCAGCCTCCTCCTACCCTCTTCAGCCTCTGGTAATCACCATTATCCCCTCAACTTTTACAAGAACAGTTCTTTTAAACTCCACATATGAGTTCCGGTTGTGTAGTACTTATATTTACATTCCTGGCTTATTTCACTATGACCTCCAGTTCCACCATATTGTTGCAAATGACAGAATTTCATTGTTTCTGTGGCTAAAGAGTATCCCACTGCACATATGTACCTCATAGAAACATCTCCATTAAAATGACTGCACTAACATTAACATATTTCTCACATTTGGAACACAGGGTCCCAAAGGTCTCAGGAGTTAGGGAGAGAAGGGAAAACAAGACAGATTCATCTGTGGAACTTTTCAAATGGACATACTTGATCTGGTTTTCCTTAAAGAAGAAAGAGAAAAGAGGCTGTAAGTAGGGGAAAATCTGGAAAGATAAAGAAGGAAGGAAAAGGGTCAAGAGAGAGGGAAGAGGATAGGAGAAAAGAGAGAAATATCATGCATCAAACAATGCATGATACACTACCACCAGGATTCTGGCAATACCAGCCTTGGCTTTTTTTTTTTTTTTGGACTTTGAGAGAGGAGTTGGGGGTTGTGATCTTATCAAAGCTGGGGAAGGTTGTTCTTCATAACCACCTTGATTACAAAACACTTTTGTCTGACAATTTCTCGAGCAGCAGCAATTGTTCTATAAGACTGAATTTGGCAAATGGGTAAGACCTATGGATGAGGACATGAGAGGAATATAAACAGCTACATCTCAGTCTTCTGTGGAAGACCTTAGTGGAGGAGCAGGGAAGCAGGAAGGTGGACAAGAAGGTAAGATACTTGGTTTCTGTGTTCATCCTCCAACCCTTACTCAATTCAAGTTTCAGTTTCCTCATCTGTAAGATGGGATGATGATAGCTACTCAGCAGAGTTGCACGAGGACTGAATAAGATAAAATACTTCCCATATTGTAAGGTACCAATAAGTGATAGCCATTTCATAGAGATGATGGTAAGATGAAATATATATCCTTATCCAAAAAGTATATTTTTTATGTTATTCATTGTTGAGCCTAAATTCTCTGAGATTTAGAAGTGGGGTGGAAGAAATTAAAGTCCAGAAACATCTGTTAGAAGAGACTATCAAAAAGAAAATGGTATAGTTAAAAGTTTAAGAGGAGGTTACATAATAGAACTATAGTCAGAAATACTAATCAATAGTATAGCTAAAATATCCAGCTTCTAATGCAGTATTTGATGAAGAGATATTCTTGAACCATGTATTAAAACCTGCTAGAGGATAAATTTGTACCATTTTGTTTCTCAGGTCAGTTATAAGGATGCAGCATGCTGACATTTGAACAAAGAAGTAAAGAGTAACATATATCATAGTCTCTAGTAACAACCAGAAGACTTAAAACAAAAGTAGAAAATTAAAATGAAGCCATAATTTTAAAAATTTCTTCTGTCATTAAATATAAGACCCATTTCTTTTACTCTTACAGGACACTCACATTAAGTGAAAAGAGACTAACCTGAACTTGTTAAATTTAAATGTTTCACTTCTACATTCATCAAGAATTAGCCACTGTTTTTCCTGAATCAGCAAAAGATGAGGCAGAAGTAAAATGAACTTTATAGAATTAAAATTATCTTTAAGATCTAAATAGCCTTTTATTCTCTAGAGTACCCAAAACACAGGGTACTTACTGAATGTGTGTGTGGGTCAAATGGAAATAAAACCTTAAGAATAAAATTGATTATAAAAATTGGATTGCTTTCTTTTTTTAGATAAATGAAATCTTCCTTCAAATAGTGAAATTAAAGGTTTAAAAACAGTTATTTTTGACATCAACTATTTCTAAGACCTAGCTCTTCATTTTCTCTAATATTCTTGGCTTCTAGAGCTTTCCACCATAGATGAATGCCTGCAGTCACCTTCCCTACCACTGCCAGGGATGGTTTTAATAATTTAAATAAATTTTATAGATTTACCTTGAAAACTTATGTGGAAAGCATGATTTTAGGTTTTACTTACATTAGATTTGATTTTCATGATTTACTATTTTCCTGGTGGACATTTAATTTTCCTCCTTTTTTCCAGTAAGGGGACTATGAAGCGTTTGCACTTTTGATTCTTTGGGTCAAATTGCCTCAGCCTTTTGACAAGGTCTCCCCCACTTGTTTCTCCTTAAACTGTTCCAATCCCTAATCTGTTGGTCACTCACATATGATTTTTATATTAATTGATATTTACTCTTAAATTTATTCCAGTACAGAAAATATAGTGTCAGGAATCTAATTTCTGCCATCATGCCCTCCCTGAAGTACTCTTTCCAAGGCTGACAATGATCTTGGAGGACAAAACCACCAAGGGCTTTTCAGTTCTCATCTTTCCTGATCCTTCCATGTATTGATTCTGCCTGTTTTCTTTTTCCTTCACCATGACACCCCTCCCTTTTCTCCATACCTCTTGGGTCTCCCTCTGTCTTCCTTGTGGTATGGTGGGTAAGTATGCAATGCAGAAATCAACACCTAACTTTTCCTATCTTGGCTCCAGTACAGACTCCATCTGTGTCATTGTGCAAATGCTTACAGGAGCATCTGTTTCCTCATCCATAAATAAGAATTTTAAAGGTATTTCTTGTTGGTGGGTCCTTACTAAGAGAAGAGGAATGCTCATTAGTTACTATTGCTTTTCTTGTAATACCCTTTTAAATAACCATATAAATATATTAAACAATAAATATCTGAAATATTAAAGTAATACATAATAGTTTGCAACATACAGATTTAATCAATAATTGTTACATATGGATTAAAAGTAAATAGGGATTCATTTAATGGGTCTCCCTACTTTTGTGCATGTTTTCAGTCGTTTATAATACAGTATTTTAAAATATTGATTCCAATCAAAAGAATAATCGCAGCACATTTAAAAACTGCTTTTAAAATAGTTAATATAGGGTGGAAAATGGAATGTAATAGGGAAAGAGATTAATCAAATTATTTCATGGCATAATGAGTTCCACTATTATGTATAATTATAATGCACCAATAATAAATAAATAAAATTGCTATTATGATTATTTAAATTAGTTTTGTCATTATCTTTTTGTGTTTTACTTATTCTTTCTCCCCAGAATACCATTCTAAGGCATTTAATAATTTGACTATTTTTTGTGTCCTTTTAAGAATTTAAATAATTTTATCACACCTCATATAAAAAGAAAGAAAATTTTGACCACCCATGGTTACTAGATCTGGGGAGGTATGAGAAAGAAAAATTATAGAGAAAGCTCACCTATTAACATAGCTGCAAAATTCAATTCAGTTTCCACTCTTGACTCAAAAAACATTGCAAACTAGAGACAGGAATTTTCCTTATTTTAATTGAAGATATGCAGGAAAAATTGAAACAAACAAAATTATTAATGATAAGGCTTTAGGAGCTTTATTATAAAAAACAGGGACAGCACAGGGATACCATATTATTATTACTATTCAAAATGTTGTGAATATCTTAGCCAATAAAAACAGAACAGAGAAATATACAAAAGGTATAAATATGAAAGAAGAAATAGCATGTTTATGTGAAAAATGTCTACACAGAAATATCTCAGAAGAATGTGCACACACAAAAAGTAGGTTAATTCAATTAAAGAAAGATTTCTGATGAACAATTAATATAGGAAAATTTGTTATATGGGTTCCAGTGCCAGTGAAGATGGCAATTAGCATAGGCTTTTGGCTTCCATCTCTAAAATCAACTCTGTGAGACAAGAAACAAATGTGAAATCCAAGAAATTGTAAAGGAAAACAAATTTAAGCTAAGTCCCTAGAGAAATGAAAATCTGACTTGAACTGGTGTGTACATAGCTGAAGAAAAGGAAGTTAGCCAGTGTGACTTCAAGAAAATAAATTAGTAAAACATGAGCTATATTTTCTTAACTATTAATAGGTCAAAGAGGCAACAATAACAACAACAAAACCTAAAACAAAGCATTCATGTAAGGTATAGAAGATGAAGATTTGAATATTATAATTCGCATATTTGACCAGTTGGACATACAAAGAATTATGTATTCATACATAAGAGAACATAAATTCTTCCCAAGTGCACAAGTATAAGTTTTTAACTTGACCACACCCTAGCCTAGAAAATGTGTCTTAAATGAATTGCAAAAAATAGGTAATCTACATGACATTAGTTCCTGACAAAACACAATTAAGTTAGAAAAGTATAACAAAAAGATAGAATTAAACCTTACATATATTGTGAAATAAAAATTATTGTTCTAAGTCATCTGTAGATCAAAAAGGAAATACTAAGGCAACATCAAAAATACAAGTAAATTACAATAACAGCACTACAGGTAAAAATTTATTAGGTACCAAATGGCACTGCAAAGGAAATATCAGATAAAGATTTACCTAGCAACAAAGACAAACAAAAAAATTAATTAGCTGACAGAAAAAAGGAGGAAAATGTATTCCCCAAATGTAGACATATAGAGAATTTTATAAATTCAGCTATCAATGATACACAGAAAAATTTGAGAGACCAACAAAGCCAATATGTTCAAAACAATGAGTCTTCAAGAAAATTAAAAGAAAAATGAAATTCTATCTCACTTACTAGAAAGGTGAATATTTTTAAAAAACTTGAACAATACAAAGCTTTGTGAGGTGTGGAACAATAGAACTCTCATATATTGCTACTGGGATTGGAAATAAGGTATACTCACTTTCCACAAATAGGATACCTATTTGTGCCTTTGAAAGATAATCATATGCCCACCCCATGACCCAGAAATTTTATTTCAAAAGAAATTAAAGCATTGTCCCAAAAAACTTGAACAAAAATGTTTATAGCAGGGTTATTCATAATAATTCTAATCTGGAAAAAGCCTAAATTCATCAGTAGGAGAATGAATAAATATTGGCATAGTATGTTTATATTATAGGATTCTTCTCATATTTCTATGCTTCTTCTATTATTTACTCATAATAAAGAATAAATACTGCTACATGTGACAACATGCATATCTAAAAAGTATTAGGTGAGTGAAAGAAATCAAAGACAGAAGTATGTGTACCCTCTCTTATGGTTTGCATGTGAGGTGTCCCCCAAAAGCTTACATGTGAGACAATGCCAAAAGGTTTGGAGGAGGAATGATTAGGTTATAGCCTTAACCTAATGAGTAAATAAATCCCTGAGTGGTAACTCGAGGCAGGTGGGATATGGCTGGAGGAAGTAATTAATTGGGCTGTGGCTTTCGAGTATATATTTGTATCTGGCCAGTGGCATCTCTCTCTCTCTCTCCTTTCTGGTCACCATGTGAGCAGCTTTCCTCTTCCACACTCTTCTACCATGATGTTCTGCCTCATCTCGAGCCCTGAGGAATGCAGCTAACCTAATATGGACTAAGACCTCTGAAACTGTGAGCCCTCAAATAAACTTTCCATCCTCTACAATTGTTCTGGTCAGGTCCTTTTAATCACAGCAGTGAAAAAGCTGACTAAAATAATGTCCAATCTGGTCAGGTCTTCACATGACTACAGCCTCAGCTGATATATACCGGAAACCACTGAAGAGACCACAAATGAAAATTATCCAGTACAATTAACTCATAAAAGTCAAATAAATTATGGTTTTAAGCCACTACATTTTAGAATGTTTTGCTACCAGAAATAGATAACCAAAACACACATTGAATCGTACAACAGAAATTTGTGTACTTCACTATATACAATTTTTACCTCGATAAAATAAGATTATAAAAGAATATGTTGTACTAGGTTTTATAATATCTAATAGAAAATAACAATAGCTCAAGTAAGATGAAAGTGTACTTCTCTTTAATGTTAAAAAAAATAAGTCCCCAAATAAACAATTTAGCACTATTTGGCAGCTTCACAGTCATATGAGACCAAGTTTCTATCTAAATCTTGCTTCCATTGTCATTGGTAGGGCTCATTTTATTTCAGGTTATTCACAGGCTCATGTAAGATCAACTCATTAGGGAAGCGCTATTGGTCACTATGAGCCACTGATTTCCATCTTCCAAAGGAGCTGTGTACGTCAAGTCTCCTTTTCATCCCTTCTGCCATTCTTTTAAGTCAGAATGCAATTATCTTTGTCCTAGATGAACACAATAACTTCTTGTCTTTGGGTCTGTTTTTGACCACTGTTCCTCTATCATCTTTCGAATAACTACCAGAGTAACTTTCCCAAACATAAGCCTCTCGATCACTTCCCTCTTACCCAGCCCTTTCCCTCTGTCTCAGACCCTTTGGTATATTCCTAGTGCCAAGAAAATAAAAACCAGATTCAGAGTAGGAATTATCCAGATGGCTGGAGCATAGCATTTGAATGTATGGTTTATATTTATGTCTATTGTTGTTTAAAATAGCTAATTATCTTATTTGCCATTGTAAAATTAAGCTACATATCAGTTATAAGTCTTAATTACAAGACTTTTAGGTAAAAATATGTTGGAAATTGGATTATTTCACCCATTTGGGGGTCCTATAATTATATTAAAAATACCTATTGGGCTAGACGCCTATAATCCCAGGGGCTCGGAGGCTGAAGCAGGAGGATCATGAGTTCAAAGCCAGCCTTGGCAACAGCAAAGCACTAAGCAACTCAGTGAGACCTTGTCTCTAAATAAAATTCAAAATAGGGCTGGGGATGTGGCTCAGTGGTCAAGTGCACCCCGGAGTTCAATCCTCAATAGCCCCTCCAAAAAATAAATTAAAAAAATAACAATTGGGAACTAAATCACAACAGTGGTGTGAAGAAAAAAGTGAAATAATATAAAACATGGTCCTTATAGAAATAGTTTAATCTAAAAATGTTTAATATGTAAAAGAGAAATATAGGTGATGGCATGTCACTGGTGCCTCTCAAGTTGGAAGCTTTGTATATTTTGTTTAATAACTCTTCTCTCTTCATAGTTTGCACTCTTCTAGTCTAAGATCAAGTATATATTACATAATGTTTAATAGTTTTGTCTTTCACATTTGAGTCTTTAATTTATCCAAAAGTGAGTTCTCATATAGCAGAAAGTGAGAGTAAATTTCATTTTTACATGGACAGCTAGGTAGACAGACACATAGATATCTTTGTAGATAGATAAATGAAGGCTTTCTTCCTTTCTTGTCTGAATTTCTCGGAGACAGAAAGCTGAAACTACCTTAAATCACTGGCTTATAAAAACAACAAAAACATAACCAAGTTCATTTTAAAGTGATGACACTGTGGGCCATGTGAAGAGGGAAAAACTTCTGGAATTGTGAAGAAATAAATGTCTCTTGAGACTGGAAGACAGAAGAGGTCATTCAGAGCCATTCCCTCTGTCGTAATGGCATTCTTGGGAAAGATACTATCTCAGAAAAAAATATGTAGGCACTGTGCCTTGAGAGCTTGCTCCCCATAGCATAAGAGAAACACCCAGATCCTTTCCTGACCTAACTGTAACCAGAAAAGGTGACAAAACCAAAGGGGACCCTGTAGGTATAACAAGGACTCAATGACCAGAGGTACCTCTCCAATATTGTGTAAGCACCCAGGACCTTTTTACAACCCTGGGAGAGGGCCAGACCTAATACAAACTGAGATGACTATCCAACAGAGGCTTGGAACATGTGTAGTTAACTAAAGAAAGTATAGAAATGTTCTAGTCCATCAACTGTGATTTATAACTACTATATGCATCTTAACTTTATAAAATAATTTGCAACTTTTTCCATAAAAAGTAAGTATAAATATAATTCATTATTAATATAAAATAACATTATTAATATAAAATATTCAAAATACTAAAAACAAAAGTATTTGAAGCCTTTACAGATGATTTAGGAAGACTTGAACAAGGAGGAAATGAATTAAAAAGCATCATTAAAGTTTAAATAGGAACTACTTCTATTTATCTCCTATCAATAACTTATTTACTCATTTATTCAGGAAAATCACTACAAACTGATACTAAAATGATAAAGCCTTGTTCTGACACACATAGTTAAGTATCTTAAATCTCTTTTACTCACCACAGGAAGCCATTTGACTTTGATGCAAACTGCTAATGTGATGAATAGTTTGGGAAGAAATCACAAAAATGGATGTAATTGTCCATGAATTGTTGGGTTTACGTAGGCAAATATGTTTTATTTATTTGCAACCTTCAATATACAGTATTTAATAAACTCCCCAGCCAGAAGTAAAAGATTATTTTTAATCATTTTGTATTTAGTATAATCAAATAGTATCCACATTATTCATTTTAAGTAGTTGTCATTTAGAAAATTCAATTTGGTTGACAAAATGAAAGACCTAATGATGTTTGAGACTACTATATTTGAGAGAAACAGAAGTATTTAAAATATGGTGCCTTCCCTTAAGAAATTGTATTCTAGAAAAAAAGGATTAATCTGTAAAGCAACATTATCACATTAGAAGATACTGAATTTCATGTCAAAACAACAGATAACTTGAAGAGAAAAAAATTGACTACTATCACATTCTGTAAATATATGTCAAAAGCTAGAGGACAATAAAATTTAAATTTAGATATAACATTTTACATCTCTGTCTTGAGTTCTTTGTCTATTTTTTGCTAACCTCAAAGAATGTAAATATATTTGCCTAATGATAAATGTTTATCTAACTTTGTCTTTGACCTAAAATATAAAAGTTATAAAAATAGAATTCTTTCAGTCTAAATGTATCAAATAATATAAAGGTCTTTTGTTCTTGTTTTGTGATTTAAGTATGCTGAAATCAAAGTATTCAGGTCATTCCTGAAACAGCAGAGGATCATTAGAGAAAAGACAGTGGTTAAAAGAATAAAGAAGATTCTCCTAAGCTGAAGACAGACAAATTTTTGTATTGAAACGACTAAAAAAAACAAGCAAAGATATTTAAAAAATGCAAATGACCAATGAAAACATGAAACAATACAAAACTGTCTTAATAGGGGAAATGAATATTTTGCAGCTCACTAAACAAAATAGAATTGGCCACAAAAACTGAGCACTGGATATCAGTGTGAATATTCAGAAAACCGGCTACAGAAATTTAAGAAGCTTCAAGTTGTAAAAGATCTGAATAACTTTGTGAAATATAATTCTGCTGAAAAGTATGGTGATGAATCTTCTAAGGTGATGTTTGTTGAAAACTTGAGTCCTAGATCTGATGAAAGTTTTATACTGATACTATGTTCTAGAAGAACATTACCATCATGTAAGGAAGGAAGCCCACAAATTTTAAGGACATTAAGCACTGGTTGACTGTGCTTAGAGTACAACAACATAGAGTAAATGTGGCAGTAATTGTGTGTGACTGATATACACAACCTGCCTAAGTGTCACTAGCTAAGGAAGGAAGTATGGGCAACTGGAGAAATACCACCTTCATAGTAGTTAAAGGACCACTTCATACTAGACACAAGCAGTCATACAGGCCATGTGGGTTAGAAGAAAACTAATATTTATTCTTTGTAGACAATTTCTTTCTGTATTCCCTCCTGAACAACTTGTAAAAATTAATATTTTCAGCATTTGTTCCACATACCACATGTATATATTCAATGTAACATCAATGACAAAGACATGTGGCCATGGAATTTTATGTTCTATAAATAAAAGCATAAACTTTTCCTTTCTGTGGGCTAGCTACAGTTAACAGAAGTCCAAGAATCCAAGATCTGAATGATTCAGTCTGGTTGCCATTTACCCAGTTGCTAGTGCTCTAATTTGTATTGATTAGTGCAATATTTGGCCTTCAGTGATGATTTAAAATGAACCAACAGATGAAGTTTTGGGTAGATTTTTGTGCTCTTAATGAGAAGCAATTATGTAATAAACCTCTTAACTCAAGCCAAAATCTATCAGACAAAGGTATAGAGAACAATGATATTAAAAAATTCTCCCCTCTTAGATATTTGCCACTTGCTTCTCCAACAGAGGATTAATACTCAAAATATATAAAGAACTAAAAAAATTAATACAAAGAAAAAACAGTTAATAAATGGCAAAAGAACTAAAATGACACTTCTCAAAAGAAGAAATACAAGTGGCCAGCAAATATGAAAAAATCTTCAACATCTCTAGCAATCAAAGAAATACAAATCAAAAGTGCGTTGAGATTTCATCTCACTCCAGTTACAATGGCAATTATCAAGAATACAAATAATAAATATTGGTAAAGATGTGAGGAAAAAGGTATACTTGTACATTGTTGGTAAGACTGAAAACCACTCTGAAAAAACTGTATGAAGATTCCTCAAAAAACAAGAATGGAACCACCATATGCCCCAGCTATCCCAGTTCTGGGAATTTAACCAAAAGAACTAAAATCAGGATACTAGAGTGATATAACCACATAGATATTTATAGCAGCACAGTTCACAATAGCCAAGTTGTGGAATCAGCCCAGATGCCCGTTAATATATGAATGGATAAAGAAAATATGGTATATATATATATATACACAATGAAGTTTTACTCAGCCATAAAGAATGAAATTATAGTATCTGCAGGTAAATGGATGGAAGTGGAGAAACTCATGCTAACTAAAGTTACGCAGACTCGGAAAGTCAAGGGTTAAATCTTCTCTCTCATATGTGGAAGCCTGACATAAGGGAGGGTAAAGAGGACCTTATGTTAATAGAGATCAGTGGAGTAGAAGAAGGGGATTGAGGAAGAGGAAGGATGGATAGGAAGAGAGGACCAGTGGGAAACTGACCCTGACCCTACTATCCTAGGTACATATATGAATATACCACAGTGAATTTAACCTTTATGTGTATCTATGGTACACTAATCAAAAATAACTATAAATAAATAGAAGACAGACCAGTAAAATAGAGGAAAGGGAACAGAGGAAGGGTCGAGGAAAGAGGAAGTATTGGAGACTTGGAACACAACATACTCCATGTTTGTATGATTGTCAAAATGAACCTCAATATTATGTATAACTATAATACACCAATAAAAGAAATTTTAAAATATCCCCCGTCTGAAAATGATGTGATTGCTCCGCTTTTGTTGAATGATGGAGAAATGGCTGAAAGATGTACAAATAAGGACAGCAGAGATGATGATATGGTAAAAATGGGCAAATAAACAAAAGAAATATTTGCACGGTGGAGAAAATTATGTGATGAAAACATAAGCCTTGAGCAAAGTGCATTTTTCAATGAGCAAGAGATTAAATCCAATGACTAAATTAAAGTGAAATTGCTTAGAAGCCTATGATAATGGCCCATGATTCTGAAAGCCATCTTGTAAAAGGTCAGCTATCAAAATGCTGACTTATTAATTGGTGATTCTGTTGCTATCTGATCACAGGATGTTCAGATTCCACCTTAGTAAAAGGATGGCAAAACTGATGTGTCCTGTTGCCCAATGTCCTCAAATGACCTAAAGTATCAATAAAAGTTTGTTCGGTAATATGTACAAGTCTTTATCTTAGTTTGAACCCATATGTGTTTAGAGTTTTACTGAATGTTTTTCATAGAACTAAGAAATATCAGAAATTTTATGAGCTATAATTATCTCACAATTTCATTTGCCAGTTCATTTCTATATAAAAATCTGAAATAATATGATTATATATGGTTATTTGCCCAACAGTGTGAATTTGCATAGACTTTGTTACAAATGATTAATGTATTTGATCACAGAGTGTTTTCCTACAGTCTCCACGGGGGATGTTCTGCAATACCTTGCTAAAAATCAGAAGAATTCTAAATACCAAAATCTGCCTGCAAGGCTTTCAGATAAATCATTAAGAACTGTATCTATACTAGGAATATTGTGGTTATTATAATTTTCAAAACAGAATGCATCTTGAGGCAAAAAAATAAAAAATATCAAGTTTTGGAATGTTGAGGAGAAGCAATTCTGGAGTTACTGAGGCTCAATAACAGAGTTCGCTTAGCAAATATAAGTTACTGCAAGCCAAAAAGAGGCTAATACCAGAGTATTTCTTGTAAGACAACTTCTCTTAGTCTTTATTTATTTTGGAATTTCTTATTTTAATCTCAATTTTGAAAAGTTTTTCTGGATTATAAGATCCTGTTTTTCCTTTTGTTTATTTTAGCACTTTGAATATGTCTTCCCACTGTCTTCTGGCCTCAGTTGTTCCTCAGAAAAGTAAACTGTTAATCTGAGTTTCCTTGTACGTGATAAGAGAGTTTTTTTGTTTTGTTTTGTTTTGTTTTGTTTGCTGTTTTCCAAATTTTCTCTTTGTGGTTAGTTATCTGTATTTTTACTATGATAGCTGTGAATGAGAAACCTTTTGTATTTATCCTGATAGAGTTCACTGAGCATCTTGAATGTGAAGATAAATATTTTCAGCAAATTTGCAGTTTTCAGCCATTACTATCTCTTTGTGTATTTTTTCAGTTTCTTTCTCTTCCTTTCTAGTATTCTCATTGGATGAATATTGGTGTGCTGAAAGGTATCCCACATTCCTAAAGAGGTTCCATTTTATTTTCATTTGTCTCCATTTTTCCCCTCTTCTTTGTACCACACCATCTCTATCAATCTTTCTTCAGGTGCACTGATTTTTTAGTCAGCTAGTTAAAATCTGCTGTTGAGCCTTCCTAATTATTTTTTTTCATTTTGGTGTTTAGCCTTTCAACTCCATAATTTTCATTTGTTTTGTGTGTATGTGTAAATTTATATCTTTTTTCTTTATTTGTATTTTCTATTTGATGAGACATTATCTTCATGTCTTCTTATACCTCTTTGAACATGTTTTCATACAGTTCTCTGAACATATTGATAATGGATAATCAGTAGTTTTATCTGTTAATTCTACACCTGCTCCATCTCACAGAAAGCTTTTCCTGAGCCCCTTCCTTTCCCATGTATGTGTCACACTTCCCTGATTCTTTGTATGTATCATATTTTGTTGAAAACTGATTATTTGAGGAAATATTTGTAGCAATTCTGGATACACATTCTTTCTCTCCATGTCTGGAGTTCATTGTTCACTTGTTTGTGACTTGGATAGGCTATTTCAGTACATTTATTCCCCCACAGTGTGAAGACTGATACCATTCATCAGATGGTGCAGCCTTAGGCAAGCACAGTGGTATGGGATAACATGGATTTGACACTCCCTTTGTCTATCATTTGACTATCTTCCCTTATTCTCTGTTACACTGTGTGCTTCATTCTGTATTATATCCATCCAATAGGGTCCAGTAAATATCAGCTGACCACTCTATTGCTTTTAAAAATGCCCTACAGCATAAATTGCTCAGCAGTCTGATCCAATTAAATTCTTACAGAGGTAGATTTGAGGCCAGTTTTTGAGGTTTTTTTCTGACTCTAGAAGGACTTTTCTTAGCTGTCCCTTCTCATGATCCTCTCTGGTGAACTAGATGATTTATGATTGAGTTTGTTGTTCATAATTAAGAAAAGCTGTTGGGCTTTAGTTGTAGCTCTGTGGTAGAGCTCTTGTCTAGCACATGTGAGGCACTGGGTTTGATCCTCAACACCACATAAAAATAAACAAACAAACAAACAAATTTTTTTTAAAGAGCTGTTATTATCGAGAAAGGCATTAAGCTTAGACACCAAATCAAATAAAATTAATTCCTTTGGAAAGGTTCATTGCTCTCTTTTCCTACTGGGCAAAGCCTCCAAGCCATTACTCCAGGAGCTAGGCAGGGCAGGCCTTCTTGGTTTGCCTCTTCTGCTATAAAACATCTGTTTTATAATGAGCTGGAGTTAGGGAAATGGAGACATTGATACTCTTTACTGGCTTAACAGAATGAAGCACCTCCTTCCCCTGGATGTGCACTGAGTACAGGAAGAAAGTCCCAACCAGAATACCAGGAATTTAGCTTCTTTGTTCTGGAGCTGGAATGGATTAGAAATGCTGGCAAACTGCCCTTCTCAGCAGGATGCAGTAACACTTGACTGGGAGTTTAGGGAAGAGGGACTCCCATTTACTTGGTCACGCTGGCACATAGTGGAGCTTACCTCAAATTGAGCTTGGGGAAAGACTAAGAATGGGTCATGGTTCGTGTGAAATTCCGTGTTCACAGTACATTGTTTAAGTTATTTTGGTGCCAGCCTCTAAGCTTATTAGTTTTCCCTTTTCTATGTTCATTTTTATCCAAATTAACATTTGGACCAATCTCTCTATATAGAACAGCTTGCTTTCACCTAAATTTATTTATTCCAAATTGCTTCAGATAAAATCACACTTTTTCTGAACCACAATCCAGACTCAGTGTTTTGTGGTCCATTACACTTCCTACTATTACCACGCCACTCTGGCATTAATGCATGCTCGATTGTTGATGCATTGTCATTTATAAATGTCTTTAAGATGAGGTTCAAAAATAAATACAGTGGAAAATTGAATTTCTAAATTAGCAAAAACAGAGGCAAGAGAGTAAAATAGGATAAGAAAGCAAGGCAAAAGCAGAGTGAGGGGCTGAGGCTGTAGCTCAGTGGTAAAGTGCTTGCCTCACATGTGTGAGGCACTGGGTTCAATCCTCAGCACCACATAAAAATAAATAATGATACTGTGTGTTCATCTACAACTAAATAAATATTTTTAAAAAGTAGAGTGAAATGAATACATAACATTTTTGCCATAAAATCTTACTTACTTGCCAGAAGTGCACTACAAATTTCTCTTAAAATAACGTTCAATGCCACAATTTACCATGTCTATAAGCTTAAAAACAAATGAGCTGCAGGAGAAGCAGTTATTTCTGATTAAGTTACAAGACATTTCTCCCAAAGCCATCATAAAGAAGATAGAATATAATATAATGAATAACCTCTTCAAGGTAAGAATAATAAAGAGTTTCATGGGGCAGTCTCTTATGTTCAATATAAATATATGATATTACAACAAACAAAAATCAATTTTGTGTGACAGCAATAAAATATTGTCCTGACTTTCAGTTCTCTAATAATCTGGATGCCACAAAAGCATATTTTTTTGTGGTTTAAGGAATGATTCTTACCACCGGAGATAGTACCACCTGCTTGGTGACATCTGGAAATGAATGCAGGTGCTTCTGTTTGTCATAATGTCTAATTTTGTGAAGGACAATCAGTGTCCTGAGTTGCCAAATATATTTCCCAGTTCTTAGAGAGCACTTCATGATGGAGATTGTTGCTCTCAAGATAATAGTATAAGCTCTCCCACCTTGAGAAATGCTGATCTAGAATTTTAAATTTCAAACTGAATTCCATTGAGATGGTTCATAAACCATCACTTGTGTGAGTTTGTGGATTGTGTGTGCATTGGTGTATGTCTGTGTTTATTAGTGTTTGGAAGGTAAGGTAGGTGGGTCTGCTTCCCCAGCTGTTCAACCAGAGCAGCTGCATTTTTACCTGTTCTGTATACTGCAGCTCTAAGAAATACATAGTTTAAAATGAGATGAGAAACACAGAATTCCAAGGTAGTTAAGGAAAAGCAATCCAAGAAGAGGCAGCTACAACAGAGCTATCATTCCCTATCAGGGCTAGAGGGTGAGTGGGAGGTTGCATAAGTTTAGGAATAGGGTGAAAAGGAAATAAAAAGATGAGAGAAGCAGGAACACATGAAAGATATAAATATTAAATGAAACCTCCTTCTTATGACATCTCTGAATCTTTGGGAAAATAGTAAAACTCACAATAAGTTCAGCTACTGTATTACTTATTTATTTTGTACAATGAATCATTCCAAAACTTAGTGCCTTAAATCAATTATACTCATTTGTTATTCTCATGGTTTCTCTGGATCAGGAATCTGTTAGCAGACTGGCTGGGCAGTCCTGGATCCATTCTTCTCATGAAGTTGCACTCAAAGGCTAGTTGCAGCTTCATTCTGATGTTAACTAAGGGTCTTGGTCACATACATTTGAGTGGGGTTTGAAGTCCACTCTCATGGCTGGCAAGTGAATGATGAGTGAAGGGGAGAAGCCTCTGTTCCTCTTTTCCTCGTGTTCTCCTCCGTGCTAATTGAGTGCTCTCACAGAGGCTGGCTCCCCACAAACAGGATTAACCAAGAAACCAAAATGAAAACTTTCATATCCAGCCTTGCAAAGACTATGCCACTTAAACTTACTGCCACCACATTGTGTTGGTCATCCAGACTGTCATCAATCAATATGAGTAGGGACTACAAAAGTATGAATACCTGGCAAGAGCTAACGATTATTCAGGAATCATCTTGAAGGCTGATGTTTCAGTCAGATTTCTCACTGCTGTGACTAGAAGGAACCAACCAAAACAACTGTAGATGAAGAAAAGTTTAAGGGCTCATAGTTTCAGAGGTCTCAGTCCACAGACATCAGGCTCCCATTCTTTGGGGCTGCAGGTGAGGCAGAACATCATGGCAGAAGCATGGCAGAAGCACCTCACTTGATGCTTTTTTTCACAGTTTTCCCCATGTAAGTTATCATCTATACCATTTCTGACAGGTATCCCTGGCTTCCTATTCAATATTCATTTTCTGTTTTATTAAAATAATTCTAATTTTGTTTGTTGAGGCAATGTCCTTAGCCAAAAACCACATTAGTTTTAAAGCTTCCTTTGCAACTAGAAGTTCTAACTGAAGTCTACTAAGTAGGGAAAAGTTTGTTTTCCCATAATGGTGTGGCACCTTCTTCTTTGTTCCTTCCTACTTCTTCCATCTCCATGGATGATAGACACAAGAGAAACATCAAACAGCTGTCTTCTATCTTTAGATGATCAGGAAGATGAAATCATATATAAACACGTTGAGACACTGAGGATATTAGAAACCTACCTCACAACCTCTGAGATTCCTACTGTTTTACGTAAATACCTGTTTGTTTAAGCTACTGGAGTTGAATTTCTTTCTATTACATTCAATCCTAGGATGTTTCTTATCTTTATGAAAGCCTAATTCAAACCTATTCTTCAGGTCACTGTTTATATTGCTTTCACATACATTATATTGTTTGATATACCTGTCAACCCTGTAGCCAAAGTATCAATTTTCAGGCTCTCACCATTCCCTCATTGTCGGCTACACTGTAGACCAATGACTCCTGGGTCTTGACTTATCCTGAGCTCTGTATTTGTTTTCTTTGTGGAATTCAGGTCATCAATTCAAAGACAAGAACTTTCAAAACCATATTTAACTTATTAGTTCCCCACTCCAATCCCACAAACACTGCTCTTAAACTAGTATTTTTTTTAATCTCAGTTATTATGAACACAAACCTTATAAACTAGGAATTTTAGTTAACTGTAAATCCATGCTTTCTGTAACTGCCCCAAACAATCAGTAATCAAATCCTACCTGACCTACATTACAAATCTACTTCCACTTAATGGACACTGCCTGAGTTCAGTTTCTCATCAATCTTCTGGAAGGCTACTACTAGAATCATTTAATTGGACTTCTGCAAAAGGCATTCTCTAAAAGGAAAATCAATGATTATTTACTTATTAATTCACCAAATAGTTGTAATACATTTACTATATACTGGATATCATGATGTTAAAATCATGGTTTCAACAAAAAAAAAATGCATGGTGTAGTAAAAAGTTAGTAATACTAACAATACAGATTTAGCAAGTGATTTATTATACAACTGTTGAAAATGCAATGCATATAAGAATAAAATAATTTATCAATGTGATATGGTTATTTTAAAGTATTATTTTCTTTGGCATCGTAGGAATAAACAGGAAACATGTTAACGATATTTATATCCTTACATTTCTTATAAAACCAAATAAACAAATTATTTATTTGGTTTTATAAGAAATATAAGCAAAGATAAAGAGTACAGTAATTCCCAAAATGTGAAATAAGGAATATAGTAGCCTTTGGGATGAAATTACTTCAAAAAAGCGTTCAGTTGTTAAATAAGTTTGGGAAACCTTGAAATAGGCAAAATTCAGACCTAGCATACTATAAGACCTCTCCAATTTTTTAATATGTTCAAGTGCATTGTAAAACTCCTTGATGAGCAACATGATATTTTTTCCCAAATTTATTCACTAGAGAGCCTTTTAGAACATCATTTCCTGGAACTATATATGTGACACATTTTTTTTGAAAAAGATATTGAGAGCACTTGTCATGACCAGACTCTTCACTAGAAGCTCTAGATAGACAATGAACTTTAAGAATTGGGAACATTTACCAAATTCGTCATAACAATGAGAGATTCTGAAAACCAGTCAGATGTTCAGTAAGGATATGAATTACTGGTAAAGATCAGAAGATTCATGCAGAATAGTTCTTAGTAACATAAAATCTGGTACTTACCTTGAACCTAAAGATTTCTATGGGATATCAAAACAAAGAATGTGTACACTTTAAAAAGAAGTACTCAAGCTCATGAAATGGCTACCACAAGCTTACTGGGGGGTTACTTGGCAGTTCATTTACAAATTAGCATAGACCCATAATTTTTTTAAAGTTTTTAATATTAATCCCTGGTATGTTTTGAAATGTCCTATTTAAACAAGTTTTAAAATGTACACTTTAAAAGACAAACAATTTTTGAAAACTAGATCATATTAAAAGTATATTAAAGACTTTGGAAAGGTAACATACATTTGAGAATACAAAATTTGAACTATAAATCTAAAGAGTAAAGGATAATTTGACTGAACACCACTAAAAAATGATAGAATCCATTCAGACACACTGCTGAGATAAGGTAAATTAGAGACTCACACCAGTCTTTACCCTTTCCTAGAAAAATTTCTTAAGTCTATAACCAGGACTTTCTTCTCAAATTTAAATGCTTTTAAAAATCCTTCTCTCTCTCTCTCTCTCTCTCTCACACACACACACACACACACACACAAACACACACACACACTGCACTCCAGCTTTTGACCTTTTTTTTAAGTGCAAAAAATTACAAAAAAAGAAAAATGTGCAAGTGCAAGGTGCAATTTTAGCAACTACAGACAACTGATGAGAGAGACAAGCCGGCTTCTGATTTATGGTGCCCCTGAAAAAGGGAGTCCAGAGGCAATTAAACGAATTTCTCCATTCACAGCAGTAAGAAAGTTCCTAGTGTCCCCAGGAAAACGCTTCCCCTATCAAATGTTCTTGTGGCTGTTCCAGGATAGACCTGGGACAGGCTAACATTCTTAATCTGAGGGGATGCTGCTGGGATGGTGAGCCTGCCTGAGGGCATAAAGTGTCTCTTCCAACAGCCAGAAGTAAGCGACACTAAAAAAGCAGACTCAGTGGCCCCAAGTATGGATCTTGCTGAGACTCCAGGTTGCTCCAGGTTGTGCATGGGCAACATCCTGAGCTCCCAAGTCATCAGAAGTAGGACGCAGCAGTTACTCACCACCGCGCTCAGGGCCTCTGGGAAGCAGAGCTGGTTGCTAAGGACGCTGAGGGAGTCCTCGTCCCTCGGAGCTAAGCCAATCAGGACGTGTAAGTGAAATTCCACCGGCTCTTCCCCACTTCCACCATATCTGTGTTCAGTTTCGGAACAATAAAAGCAATGTGAATGAGAGGCTTTAAAAATACAACAATAAAGCACATAATAACGAGTCTATTCAAACACGGTACCTACTTTGGACTACATCCGGCCAGCACCCGCTACAGGAACTGGCTTGCAGTGCCTTAGTGATTCCTGGTGTCTTAAGGCCTCCTTGAAAGACAGCTTCCGCCCCAATTTAAATTTGAAAATAAAAACAGCTTAGCTGTGACTTCAAATGAAGTTTCTGCTTTTAAGTTTCTTTTGTATAGAAAATCTGGAACCTCCTGTGTCTGGCACTGGACAGTGGGTAAACAAAGCAGCCAAGGTGTTCTGCTATGAACTAACCACAAGGGGGCGAATTTAAACTCAAAAGAGTGCCTTTAAAAAAGCACCCACCCCCGCAAAAAATCTAATTTAAATTCTTATAAAATTCCTATGCCTACTAACGGAGGAGTAACTTTGTATGTTCTTTAAATGTTTACAAGTGTTTTAACATATGGCAAAATGGGAAAGTGCATTTCTGATGAAATTCAAAGCTAACTTACAGAGATTGTCCTGTGAAATAAATTGCCTTAAAAAAATTAAGAACTTCAAAAAGGAATTTAGCTAGTGTGAAATAGAAGTAGATCAATCTTGAATTATATTTTTCCGTTGATATAAAGCACCAAAGAAGTATTTTTTGGTTTTTGTGTGTTTGTTTTTCAGGAGGTTGTGGTATTTAAAACAATTTATAATATCTGTATTCCCATCTTTTCTACAAAAACGTCCTTGCTATTAGATCACTAAATTGAGAGTGACTAAAAACAGTGAAACTGAGAAAACTATGAAAGACTTATCCCAGAGAGCAAATTGTAGAATGCCAAACCACATAGAATGTGTTTCAAAAAGGTAGAACAAAAAATGAATAACGTCAAAAAATTAGTAGGCAAAGAAAATGTTTGCTCTGAACAGCAACAACAGCAAAAGACATGAGGCAGAAAATCAAGATGTTTGTCATATTCCAAATAAAGCGAATGTGGAAGACGAAGGCACCTACAAAACAAGCTGGTGAGGTTTTTGTGATAATTTCAAGACATCTAGAGGAAATATTAAAAACATAAAACAAACAGACAAATAACCAGGCTATTCACAAAAGAATAGAAGAATTTGGGAAAAAAACTCTACTTTATAATATAAAATAAGTTGAGTTTACAGTGCATTTAGAGAACACAATAGTGTATGAAATGATTTTACTAAGAAGACAAAGGAATATATATGTAAATAGAAGCATTCACAAATACTGCCATCACTCTTTCAATGTTTTAAACCATTCAAAATAAATCTCTTAGAATTTAAGCAAAATTAAGCATTCAAAAATGTAGAAATTGAGACTGGAAAGAACTGCTCTTCAGCCATGAAACCAGATACACCTAAATAATTAATTTACCCATGATGGGGGCGTAATTGAAAAGGATGATATGTTTACAACTTTTTAAATGAAGGTTAAAATAATAAAGTGTGAGAAAGGAGTGGAGATATTCATGAAGGATAGAAATAAAGGAGTGCCTTTATAATGAGGGAAGGCATTAAGTTCAATCCTAAACTTACTCTATATACACTAAAATGAGAGATTTCAACAAATAGAAATATATTATTTGTTTTTTTTATGAGAACACTTAGGGCATATGCAGGCCTCAGCAAATAGAATCCTCAGAGGAAACATTTCATAGAATACTGTAAAACCGAAACTCTTAAGGTTACTATATAAATTTTATGTGAATACATTTCAAATCCCAAAGTGTCCACGTGTGGGGTGTGTTTGTGTGTGTGTGTGTGTGTGTGTTAGGAAAGTAGAGGTAAAAAATGAAATGGTTTTAAAGCTCACTTAGAATAGTAAATGGCATGGTAGACAACAAAGTTATGAAACAGAATCAAGGGTAGGACAGTTTGGCTTACTACATAGTAAAACTTACTGCGAATTTTTTTTTCCAATAATGGAGGTTGGGGATTGATTCCAGAAACTTATGCATGCTAAACAAGCACTATACCACTGAGCTACAACCCCAGCCCTCTTTAGTCTATTTTGAGATGGGATCTCATTTCATTGCCCAGGCTGGCCTTGACTTGCAATCCTTCTGCCTCAGGCTCCCAGGTAGCTGAGATTACAGGTGTGCACCACCACACCTGCCTGTGTGAAAACCTTTTAAGTTTTATATTATCAGTAGAATAAAATAGAATACAGAAAAAATATGTTTTAAAAAAACTGTGTGTGATAATGTTGCCTTTTTAATTAAATGGAGAAAATGGTGGCATTTGAGCACAATTTAGAAAAAAAAATTCAAGTACTATCTCATACCATAGTAAGAATAAATTTTAGAGAAACTAAACTTAAAATAAGAAATAATAATGGTAAGCTAATCTTGGTATAATCCTAGGGTTCAAGATATTTAGCCAATATGAGACCTGTTAAGACTAAAGTAAAACCTAAAATACTTAGAAACTTTTTAAGAAAAATAAAATAGGGATAGGGATATAGCACAGTTGGTAGAGTGCTTGCCTCATATGCATAATATGGGTTTAATCTCTAGCACCACAAAACAAAGAAAATAAATAAATAATAGCAAAGTTGGTTTTCCCCTTTCCCTTTAATTTGTCAACCACAGTGAAGTTTTAAAAACTCAAATCTGTTACTCGTGTTCCAAATTTTTAAATCTTGAAATGGCTGTTAAATTAGCAAATTAGAAAAATATCATGTCAATATCATCCTAACCTCTTAATATGGCCACCACTTAATTAACTGATTTTGCTCTGTTGTTTAACAAAACTTTTTTAAAACTCTGCACAGTTGAGTTTCCTCAATATACAACTTTATACATGCTCCTCCCTTGTCTGAAATTATACTTGCCTCTCAACCCTCAACTACTGCCATACATTCACATACATACTACCCCACTCACTAACACCATGTACCAGAGCATATGTCTATATCAAGACTCAAGCACTGGATATTTGTTATCATTTTGGCTGCACAGCATACATTGTCCTTCCATGTTCCAAGTACCTCTTCTTGCAGCCCAAGGTGAAGAGGAGGTGGTTACTCAAGAGGTGGTTACTCTTCTCATGGTGATTGCAGAAGCCCAAGAGGGCAAGATAACACAGTGAAGACTCTTCTTGGGTCACATCCATTAATATCCATTTGCCAAAGAATGAGACCTGACCTAGCACCAAATCAAAGGGTGCCCATAAATCATGAGGCCACAATAAGGGTGCCAAGGTAAAATATAATGCTACTCTAGAGAGGTAGAAAATTCAGTTCAGTAATTTAGCTCACTAAAATCTACTTAACATAAACTATTATAGTCTTATGAAGTTGAAAGAGATTAAACTTGCCAATGGAAAACAAATGGATACCCAATTCACAACATAAAATATTCTTGCTTTCATTCATTTATTATATGAGTGTGCCACTAAGAATTTAAATATTGAATGTGTTTTTTCCTTAACTTTCCTAACAGTGTAATCAGAGTCAAATTTACTATAATGGATTGTTACATCATATTATTTACACACACACACACACACACACACACCACCAGCAATATTATTTAAAAATATTTTCTAATTATCCAATTTTAACTTATTTTAGAAATAAAGTATTTTGAGTATTATTAAATTCCATCTTTAAAAAATAATGTACTTCTGTATACGGGGTAAAAATGGGAGTTCATAACCTACTTGAATCAAAGTGTGAAATATGATATATCAAGAACTATGTAATGTTTTGAACAACCAACAATAAAAAATTTAAAAAAATAAAATAAAAAATAATGTACTGTGGCATCACAATACCTAAAACTATGACTAGCGCATAAATAGTAGCTGCCTAATGAACGTTGCTGTGTGAACTCCTGAGTAAAAATGTAGGTGATTTTTACTTTGTCCAGTGAGCTGAATTCATTCAGTGTCAGAATTTGGTAAAATGTTAATGTAGATGAGTGCCCTACTTTTCTGGACTTTTGTCAGGACCATGACACTGTGTGCTAACTCTTGAAATTGATAAAATAATCTGCTATTCTTTATTTGTATTTTAACTTGAGTCTGACTGGACTTGGCTAATTTGAATGATGAATAGACTTTCTAAAATATTTATTAGCTATTTTAGGATTATAGGATTTCTATTTGCCTTTGTTTTTGTGGCTATAATAAAATATCTGAGGATAGGAACTTTATAAAGAATATATCTGAGTCTGGGTACTTTATAAAGAATTTTGGAGACTGAAAGTCAATGATTAGGCAGCCCCATCTGTTTGGCCTTTGATAAGGTCCCCCTTGACTACACCACACCAAGACAAAGGGCATCAGGGTAGGAATGCACATGAGAGGGGAGATCACATGGAGAACCAAGAAGCAAGAGGAATTCAGAGGCCAGGGATCCAGTGGCCTCTGAATAACAAATCACTTACAGGATTTAACTGGGTTTTTTTCAGATGGTAGCATCTTCAGTGATTTAAGCACTTTCAACTATGCCCCATCTCTTAAGAGTTTCCTGCTTCTCGCTTCTCATCACTGCTAATTTGAGGAATAACTTTCTAGCACATGAACCTTTGAGGAACACACTCAAATCAAATCTAAATTATAGCATGCTATCATGACTATTTTCAAAGAAAATTAATTCATGAAATTTATTTACTAAAGAGAAAAGTAAAAAACTTCATCTATATTATTCTGTTAATAGTTAAGTAGATTTTTTTTTCCTAACTATAAATTTTGATGCCTACAAATATCCTCTATTCATTGATTTTACATAATGGTTTAATATTGTGGTGCTTTTAGAATATGAACACAAATGGTTTGGTAATATTCCCTTCAAAAGACGGAGCCGTATCCTTGTCCCCTTGCTATAGGTTTGAATTTAGTGACTCTTCCAAGGAATAGAATAATACAGAGGATATGGTGCTTCTCTCTTGTTCTTTCTGGGAATCACTTATTCTGGAAGAAGCCCCTCATTGTGTCACAAGGACTTTCAGGATGCTCTGCGAAGAGCTTCATGTGATAAAAAATTGAAACCTCCTAACAATCAGCTAGAAATGGAGGTATTCTTTCCACAACTGTCTGAGTGAGGTGTCTTGGAAAGGGATACTCCAGCCCCAATCAAAACCAGCTAAGATTAATAACTCTACCCAGAGTTAGTCTTAACTGCAACCTCATAAAAGATCTGAGTCAGAACCACCCAGCTAAGTCACTCTCAAATTCTTAATTTAGGGGCTGGGGATGTGGCTCAAGCGGTAGCGTGCTTGCCTGGCATGCGTGCAGCCCGGGTTCGTTCCTCAGCACCACATACAAACAAAGATGTTGTGCCTGCCGAAAACTGAAAAAAATAAATATTAAAAAAATTATCTCTCTCTCTCTTAAAAAAAATCTTAATTTAGAGAAACTATGAGATAACAAATGCTTTTGGCTGCTCAATTTGTTATGTGAGTTATTTGTTATGCTGCAACAGACAGCCAATACAAATAATTACACTGTTATTCTCAAATAATGTATGTGACCATTTTTAAAATGCATATTTTAATTCCTGTATTATGAGTCTCTCAAATGAGTTTGAAGCTATAAACCTTGAATAATTATTATTTCAGCATTATTGTTTAAAAATATTTTGAAGAAATAGAGGATGACAGAACTTTGATAGTGTTCTAGAGGTTGCTGATTAAAAGGTACAGAGTTAGTAATTCAATAAAGTAATCTTTATTGCTCTGATTATAATCGAATCTGCTCTATTAATTTCTTTTTTACTAAAATAATTATTATTCTTAGGAAAAACTCTAAGTTTTTTTTTTTTTGAGCAATTAGAAAATGCAAGCAAAAAGATAAAACCATGTTAACCCACACTCAGACACCATATAATCTTGTCTTTTTGTACATATAATTCTATTGGGTGTATCTTTATAAATGTTATTAAAATGTGAGATCATACTATAAATATTTTCATTTTAACACAAACTTTTTCATGTCACTGAACATTCATCCCTAATGCAGTCTTTAAAAAAACACCATGATTCCAAGCTCACATTGCCTTAACCATTCTAGATCAAATTAATACTATCTTTAGCCTTAGCAGCTTACAGTAGCCTACTAAGTACAGAGGATTTCACCCTTGCCCCATACAGAAACCAGGTTGATCCTTCTAATATATCAATAAAGTCATATCACTTCTTACTCTAAGAAAAACCTAAAATGTATTCCCTCGCTATCCATCTTGCCCTGTGAGATCTGGCTTCTATCTTCGTCTTGACTCTCATTTCCTATAGGTTTCACTAGCTATGTAGCCTGTTGTCAGGATCATATGCTTAGCGCTACTGGAAAATATTTCTCCCAGATATTCATTTACACATGTTCTTTGTCCTTTTTTCACTTTACTCAGATAATGGCTCATGCCTGTAATCTCATCCGTTGGGGAGGCTGAGGAAGAAGAATCACAATTTTAAAGCTAGCCTCAGGCAACTTAGTAAGACCCTATCTCAAAATAAAAATTTAAAAATCCTGGGGATGTTGCTCAGTGGTTAAAACCCCCTCTGTGTTTAATCCCTGGTACCAAAAAAAAAAAAAAAAAAAAAGGTTATTTCTCATTCTAGAAATGCCACTCTCAAAAAAATGACCTTTGTTACTACTCAGTTTTCAAAAATATAATTGTTATTATCTAACAATGTTTTATCTATATTTGCTTCATCATTTAACACAATATATTTCTAACCTGGTATTTGTCTCCCTGAACTGTTACTTCTAACAATGCAGGGACTTTGGCTTATTTACCACTTTATCACTCTTGCTTAAAATAATACCTGGTGCAAGACAGGTACTCAATAAACATATCTTAATTAAAAGGGCATATGGATATATAATTTAATAATATATATTAATAATTACTGTCTATTTAGATTGCTATAATTTTTTTCCTATTTTGAGCAAGTACACCACAAATTTTGTATTATACATATCATAAACAAGATTATTTGTTCCTAAGATTTAGGAGTCAAAAGATAAAATTTGTTTTGTTTTGTTTTTGATATGATTTGCCAAACTGCTCTCCATCAATAACTTGTTGCATTTATATTTCTCCTCAAACCAACTAGACACTTTCTTCTTAACTGGTACCCAATAATGCACATTTCCCCTTTTAAAGATTACCCATTGAAATAGGTGAAAGACAATTGCTATTTAAATTTCTTTTTTAATTAATGAATGCCATTTTATTAATTTTCATATGAATATTATCCACTTACAATTATTATTCTTTAAAAATCTGTCTGTTCATATTCTTTGCCTAGATTTCTACTGATTTACTTTATTCACTGGTAAATACTCTACACTAAAAATAAGGACCTATTGTCTAAACCATGATTTGCCTTTCCATTTGGATAACTGTTTTCCTTTTTTCATTTGCTGAACAGACATTTAAATTTTATACAAATTAATTATACTCGTCCTCTGATTCCTTAAATGGTTTTTAACTTTGCTGTTAGTCTTTCAAAGTTTCCAGTCCACTCTAAAAATATTCACCTGATATTTTCTTTCAGTATTTAATTTTTTAAAAAACAAAGAAAAAATACACCATTACAGAATGGAATTTGAGAGTGGGAACTTTTACTGCTTTTTAAAATTTTCTTCCTTAACTGTCTACCCAGAAGTTCTTCTTTTAATACTTCATCCTTTCTCTACTGATGCTGATGGGGATGTGAAATTGTGAGCCGGCACCTTTTCATATTAAAAATACAAACACACATGCACACACGCAGAGCTTCCGTACTTCTGCTTTTCCTTTAACAAAAATTTAGGACCCGAGACAATCCCATCCTTGAGCCAATCACCCCTAAGGAGCAGAGAAATACTTTTTATTGACATGTCTAGTAACTAATTTGATATTCCTTGTCCAATTATTTGGTATTAGTACTGGAGTAATACTGGATACAATTAAGAGAATCAACCCAACCTGGCCACCACAACAATTCACTCAAAACGAAGTTGATTATCACTTTAATAAAGATTGAGAACAGTACGTCAGGGTTCTCTTCTGAAAGCCCTCGGAATTCTAAGCGTCCGGTGGGAAAGAAGAGACACAGGAAGAACCCATGCAAGACTCGGTCAGATCTAGGGAGAAACACTCTGCCCCAAGAGCCTATGGAGCTCATGAAAACAGGTAGTAGGGGACTCCACACAAGTCTTCCTCATTCAGCTAGGGGTGGTCCCGATTTTGAATGATAATAGCTGGGATTTAAATACCCTGGGTGATTTAGATGCACATGTAAAATAAACAGGAAAACTGTTTACAGTCGCTCTGCAGCCTTAGAAAGTAAAATACTTAATTCCTAAGTTCCGGAGGGCGGTTTGTTTTAGTGTGTGAGGGGGAGGGAGGTTCTCGATTTTCACTTGAACTTTCCTAACGCTCGTTCTGGTGGTCCAAAGCGACATTGTTTCACTGGGGGAACCCAAATCTTTCAACTGATTTTTCCCCAAAGCCAAAAAAAGCGGTAGACAAAGCTAGTAGGAACGTACTAACAGCTTTAACTTATACCAGCCCCCTGGGGACTGGCGAGGTACCAGAAGTGTGAGAAAAGACATCCCGGGGATAGGTGCTTGCGAGACATTTCTGGCCAACAGCTAAGCGGCTTAGCTGTAAGGGAGCGCAGTCTTCCCCCTCGAAGAAACATCTTTGACTTCCTCCCATCCAGGCCGCATCTTTTTGATACGGTCTTTAATTCCACTTGCAACCTCCTCCCAATGGAAGACAATTTTGAGGATCGGCTCGAGGTTGCTTCCGTGTTTCCCTAGCAACCGTGCTATAAAGATGGCAGGAAGAGCTATGATCACGTGCTCCAGGAACTTCCGTGTTCCCGTCGTGACTTCCGGTTGTCAGAATTCCCCCAGACGCAGCGGCTGCCGGGGAAGGGGAATTGTGCGGCCCTAGGTCGCCGTTGCCCCGGTGGTGGTGGTGGGCTCCGGGTGGGCTCACTTCATTCAGCCCCTGCTGCGATGCATCCGCGGCGCCCGGACGGATTCGATGGCCTGGGCTACAGGGGTGGTGGCCGGGACGAGCAGGGATTTGGTGGCGCTTTCCCTGCCAGGTCCTTCACCTCCGGGTCGGACCTAGGCCACTGGGTGACTACTCCCCCAGACATCCCCGGCAGCCGCAACCTGCACTGGGGAGAGAAAAGCCCGCCCTACGGCGTGCCCTCCGCCTCCACCCCGCACGAGGGCCCCGCGGAGGAACCCTTTCCCGGCGGCTGCAGTACCAGCGTGCAGGGGCAAAGCACTGGTGAGGGGCGTCGCGCCAGAGGCCCGGGCGGGTGGATGGGTTGGCTGAGCGGTGCGATAAGCCCGCAGACCCCGGAAACTGTGCAGAGGCTCCCTCCCCGGTGCCTTCTTGGCCTATCGCGCTGCACACCCTCTGCCCTCTTTTCGTCCTCTGTTCAGGAAGTGAGCCTCCTCCCTCTTAACGCATTCGTTTTCTCCGGGATCACCTCCAAAAAAGACATCTGCCTTAGCTATAGGGTGCATAGTAGGAAATTTTAGGGGTTGTGCCAATGATCTGAATCAAGGAAGAAAGGAATTTGGTTATTTGTTGTTACTTAATTCACTTTGGCAGCTTTTATTATTATTTTTTTCTTGATTTAATTAATGGCTTTAGTTGTAGCTTTGTGTTCCAGAAAGAGAAGCTTTTCACAATTGTCAAATTAGGGTTAAGGCTAGCTCTGCCACTCATAAACTGGACTTCTTTTTTAATATCTGGAAGACTTAGTTTTTCTCATCTCTAAGACTTGTAGAATACCTGATAGGGTGTTTTACAAGTTTTGAGATGACTTGCATAAGGTCTAGCAGGATATGGAATACATAGTAGTTAATACAGTATCCATTTTCTTCCTTTACCCTTTTCATCATGGGAGATCTATTTGTTTTTCAGATCTCTAGTCTAGAAATTTTCCTTCCTGTAATTTTCCTTTTTCCTGCTTTCTTGGTGTAAAAAATCCACTTAAGAGTTAGAAACATTGATACAATTACATGATAAAACTTTGGAGTCAAAAGACATTTATTCTTTGCAGGAAGTAAAGTGAGAGGTATTTTTGACTGCAACACTGCATGATCCAGATATTTTCAACATCCATTTTATTCATAAAATGTAAATATATTTCATTCCATTCACCTGGAATTATTAGGATAACAGATTAATTATATTCTCACATATTAAAAATATTCTGCACATTAGCCTTATACTAATATCCTTGACTATTTTATTTGTTTTAACTGGAAAAAAAACTTGAATGATTTGTTTAATAAGCTAATGAAGATGTGATGAAAGATCAGTGACATAAAATTTACTTTTTGACTCCTACCTAATTTTCTTTCCAATGTGTCCTGCTGGTTCCACAAAAATACTGCAAACCTTTTGTAAGTTATAAATTAAGTAATTCAAAATCTATATATAATTGTTACAGTTATCTTTTTGGGTAGTAAAGTTTGTTTTATCTTTTCCTAAGTTATGTCTTGATGGCTAAAATGGGGAGAAGCTTGTTATCAAAAGCAGGCGTTTATTTTGCAGCTGTTACTGGAAGGTAAGTGTAATTTTATGAGAAGGACAGCCACCTGAAAAACTTACACAGTTATCAGCAGGTTTATACCTTCCTAACTCCTTCCAGAAAATGTGAGTGGCATTTTCTCTTAAAGGAAATATAGAGGATGCGTTATGTACCTTAAAAGGGTAGAAGCTGAAATGAGGAAACCATCCTTAACATGGCAAAAGAAGTGTTTTTGACTAACTTTCAAGGTGATGCATTTTCCCCAAGAATGGGGTTGTTTGTCCTTCTCACTTAAAGGAATAGGGTCAGCGTTGCTTCATTTGAAAGAGCAGAGTCTGGGAGGGGAAGATAATTATTGTTTTTAAGTATTGTATTATAGCTGATATTAAATGTCAGGTCCTCTGGGTTTGTGATAGTTTACCTTTATAAATTTTGTGTTCTTTAGGTAAAAGAAAAACTTTTTTCTTTTTTGACATATACATAGTAATGTTTCCAGCTGTGAACTTCTGGAGTAACATTACAGAAATGCCATTAGAAATAGCACATATGTACAGTTACTAACCCATCACAGAGAATGAATTAAACAGCTACTCTCAAACTAAAATTTTAGGTTACAGGAGAAGATAGCTGTATTTATCCATTTTGGTGACCTAAGTACTCTTTCAAATTGATAATTTTGAGATGCTTTGCTTGAAAAGAAATGGTCTAAGAAAGTACTCTAGATCAGTAACAGTGAATAACTAGTTTTTACATCTTGAGAAGTCAAGTTGTTTGTGTATGAGGACCATCCATAAATGATATTTTAATTGACTGAAGTCAGAAGTTAAAACTGGTAGTCCATAGGTTCTATCTGCATACAGTTTGACTTGTCCCAAACAATGTTTTAAACTTTTTCAAATAGTTGCCAGGGTAAATACTTAACGATTTGGAAGATTTTTCTAAAATTGAAACTGTCTTTTTGAAAAAAATCACAACTCAGAAACTCTGGACCCTCAGTTGCATGTAGCAACATCATGTGGAGCTAAAAAATAATTGTATCTTTAAGGGGTCACGCCTTGCAACTTGCCACAAGCTCCAGCAGTTCTTCACTTACTCAATTTACCTCCCTGACTCCTATCAGAGTTTGAGTTTGAATAAATGAATAACATGTTAATACAGGAAAATATATTTGTTTTTATAGTAAATCTCAATATTGGTTATGAGTAATCTTATTCTTTTTATTTTAGAACAGTTGAATAGATTTGCTGGATTTGGTATTGGACTTGCAAGGTAATATTTTATAAGTTTTTAATTTATAATATTAAATGATTAGTATTTCTCCTTTATAGTTTCTCTTTAGAGCAGCAGATTAAATCTTCAGTAATATTTTGCAGAAAAAAATTTTATTTAAAATCTATAACATGGTTTTTTCCCAGTAAGTATAGAAGCTAGTCAGTCGTTCAGCTTCTAAGTACAAAAGAATTTTCTAATGAATATTTTAACAATTTTCATGGATCTATAAAAAGAATAGAATCAAATGTAAACTTAACTCCCACCCTATCAAAAAAAATATTTGTGCATTGAACTTTTTCTCTAAACATTTGAATGCTACCAAGGTATTTAGTGGCATAGAACCTAGATTTTATCTATAATCACCATTTGGGAATCAGCTTTACATTTTATTTGTAATAATCATTTTATTTAAGGAAATTATCAGTCTCAATCATTGTGATTTTTAGTGAATACCAGTTTCATAAATACTGGATTTGCATTAGGCTTACATTTCTTGCCAGAATGACTTTCATTATTAAAAACATTTTAACCAAGAAAAAATACCTTATTGAATAATTGAACCTAAGGCTGTTAATGTCTGTATAAGTAAAATCTGTGTTTTTCATTCTTTTCCAGCCTTATTCTTTCTACTTAAAGTTTAGTACATATAAAATAGTGTTAATTCCACATGCAATTATGTTTGTTTGTGTGCATGTATGTATATGTCAAAGCTTAAGCCCACTGGTATAATTATTTTGCAGGGAATATTTTCAGAAGAAATATTTGATACATAAAATACCAATTAAAATGGTCATTAAAATATTATAAATTAAATGCCGAGTACGTTAAAATCAAAACCTTAGAATGAGATTTGTGAAGAACAGATGGCTCTGCCGAAAGAACTGTTCATAAGATATTTTCTGAAAGAAATTGAAATTAAACAGTATGGCATTTTCCATGTCAAGCATACAGAGATCTATTTTCATCTTCATACTAAAGATATTAATATTATGTATTGTATCCCTTATTTAGCACTTTGCAGATCTGGTTTTCATTCATTATATTGAATTTTGTTATTGATAGAATCATTTGCAAATATATCTAGATATTTCTAAAATGCTTTAATTTTAAGAATCAAGAACATAAATAATGTGTGATCCTGAAGGCAAGAATAATTTCACATATGTGTATACATGTCTAAAAATATGTATAAATAAAATTTGTATGTAAACACATATGCATAAATTACTTTTATGTAGTCTCTTTACAGAAAATGTACTGGCCCATCCTTGCATTGTTCTACGCCGCCAATGTCAGGTAAATGTGATTTCCATGACCTACTGAGACAATTCTAATCCTGATAGAAAGTGCAGAATTCAGATAAATGACATGAAATCATGTAATTATTATTCTGTGTAAAATGTTCCAAAATTTGTAAAATAGCAATTCTCAAAATATTTTTCTCAAAACTTCTTTTTTTAAATCTTAAAAAATTATTAAGAATCCTAAAGAACTTTGGTTTATGTGGATTGTATTTGTCAATATTTACCATTTCAGAAATTAAATCTGGGAAAATTTTACTGTTCTTAATTCATCAAAATAATAAATTTAATAAATAGTATCATAAATGCTATATTTATGAAAAGTAATTATGTTTCTGAAAATGTCTTTAATGTCAGGCATAATAGGAGTTAGGTGGTTTTTCACCTTGTTCCACAGTCAGTCAGTTGCAATGGTCTGTTTTAAAAGTAATAAGAAGGTCCAACATTGTGCACACATATCATTAAAAACAGAGTGGTATTTTATATCCTGTACAGATAATCCTGGACGTTCTTTGAAATTAAATCAAAACTCATCAAGTGGTAGTTTCTTAAAGGTTTTTGCATTGTGAAATCTGAAACCACATAAACTTTATATACTTTGCTACATTAAAAAAAAAAATCCACTGCTATATACTGCATCTTGATTGGTTATTTTTACTATGCATGATTTCATATCATCAAACATTGTTTATTTGAAAAATATTGAATCAGTTTTTTATATGCCTTGTAAATATTAGAACCTTTGATTATACAAAAGAAAAAGTCATCTTCTTTAAAAATACTACTTATCAGAAAATCTTCATTTACTATATGCTTTTGTTTGTAGATACAGGTTTCCTAAAAATCTGATTTGCACTTGAAAACCTAAATTTATTGACAACAAATACTGCCATTTGGACTTTTTAAATCAACAAGCTTATTTTATTCATTTCTAAGAGCATATTTGTGCCAAGTATGAATAACTATAGTCTGTCAATGAGGTTTTCAAGTAAAAATGCTTTTCCATGAAAAAAAGTGGCTAGGTCAGCTTGCAGTTCTATCAGATAAGTGCTTTCCCTCATGACAACTATCTTACTTGTTTTATAATATAGTGTATTAATTGGAAAGATGTATTCTCAGAGTGAAGATTTCATAAGATTAATCTTATTTTTTGAATGTTTCATCTAGAATATTCTTAAGTCTAGATTGCTTTTTGCTTACTTTTGAGTATGTGGGGTGAAGAATCCAACAAGTACAAAAATATAATTTGATGCTTCTTCCTTGATTCATGCTCAAGAGCTTGCAGTTTTATCCACCAAAGCTTTTGCACCATTAATGAAAATAAAATATTAATGCAGTGGAAAAGGCAAATCATTAAATTTTTGAACTAGTTGATCCTCTGATAGGGTAATGGAGCCCTCAAGGACCAGTGGCTCACACCATGGCAGATGCTGGTATCATATAACTTACCTCCCCTACAATAGTTATCCCCATATTTGTTTGCTGGTATAATTCAAAACAATATAAATCATTACAAAATTAATGTTTATGCTTAGCGCTGAAAAGAGTGTATAAAGAAATAACTATTTAAATAGCACTGACAGTATGTACCCTAGGACAGTATATTTCTGACATATGTATTTTACATAATGATAGTATTACATTGTGATCCCAGTATATGTTGTTTTGACCCCTTTATCTGATTTCATAGTTTATCCATCAAATTCAATTCTATAGTTTGAAAAATGCTTGTATATAGTTCTAGTGAGTAAGGAAACAAGTGCCAAACAAGAACCCCATTATATAGTCTACCTTACTATGTATATTATGCATTTATCTTCATATTATATTTATATAATCATAGATATTGTTCTTATTGTAGGTTAAAGTTTGTTCAAAAGTCATTTTGCTTTTGTGTAATTTATGGTAACTTAGAATTTAACGTATGTTTATGCTGCAACTCTGTATTTTTCATGGCCTTGTTATTTCTTAACAACATGATAACAGAAAAAATAGTAGTATCTTTTTTACAGGTTAATTACCATGCTCGGCATTATCATCTCACACCATTTACAATCATCAACATTATGTACAGCTTCAATAAAACTCAGGTGAGAATTAGTGTATAGATACTATTAAAACTGTATATAGTTATTTGTATTTGGTAATCATTAATGTAAGAATAATTTTTTTAATATGTTAATGAAAGTAACTCTTATTAGAGTAAAACTGATATAGCTTAGTAATGTTGTCTTTTCAAATCTTCAAAATTTCAGTTAATTCAGCAGAAATACTGCTTAGCAGCAGATAAGTTAAGGTCTCTGCCATCAAGAGAATTATAATTTAGTCATGGAGACAAAAACACAAACAGAAGATTGTGACACAGTAAGATGCAATATTAAAGCCAAGCATGGTGGCACATACCTGTAATCCTAGCTACTTGGGAGACTCAGGCAGGAGGATCACAAGTTTGAGGCCAGCCTCAGCAACTTAGTAAGATTTTGCCTAAAAATAAAGGCTGGGGTGATAGCTCAGTGATAAAGTACTTTCCTAGCATGGGTGAGGCCCTGGGTTCCATCCTCAGCACCACATAAAAACAAATAAATAAAGGTTAAATTAAAAAAAAAAAAAAAAAGGACTGAGATAGAACATCTCTGGGTTCAATCCCCAGTACAACCAACCAACAGCGCCTCTAATACATCTATTAGATACAAATAGATGTATTGGAGATATAAAATGATATCAGAACATAAAAGAGAGGTGCCTTATCAGAAGTGGGATTAAACACAGGGGATATGGCTTAGGAAAAACTTTGGAGAAAGGGTCTCAGAGTTGTGAACTTATTGTCAATAAGTCTACTTCTGAATGCAGAGGATAGAGAAAAGATTTTATAAGTAGATGTGCCAAGGAGAGGTTATAATATTTGGGAATGAATTTAATGCAATACAACATGAGTTTGGAACAGAGATCAGAGTAAGATGAAAAAGTGCATATGGAAGTAGATAGGATCCAGATCATAGAAGGCCCGAGATGATTTACTTGATCTTAAAATCTGTAGGAATATCATTGAAGATTTTTTATTAGTAACCAAAGTATTTTGAGCAAACTTGGGTTTTTGGTAGTATTCATCAAAATTTAAAATGTTCATGTTCTTTGTCTTAATAATTTAATTTCTAGACACTTTATTCACATAAGTGTATATGGATATGTATAGAAAATGTATGTGTAAGGATGTCATTTTGCCTTTGCATATGGTAAGGTTGGAAATTATTCAATAGCCATTAATAGGTTACCAGTAAAATAATTATGTTTATCTGGTGAATCACCATCTAGCCTTTAAAAATAAGAAAGTAGCTTTGTACTGATACAGAATGATCTCTGGGTTATTTTTTTGGGTTCAAGGTAGTTCTACCTATTAAAAATGAACAAGCTTTAGATAGGGCAAAGGGAAGTGAGGGGGCATGGGAGTAGGACAGATGGTGGAATGAGATGGGCATCATTACCCTAAGTACATATATGAAGACATGAATGGTATGATTCTACTTTGTGTACAACCAGGGACATGAAAAATTGTGTTCTATATGTGTAATATGAATTGAATTGCATTCTGCTATCATATATCACAAATTAGAATAAATAAAATTTTAAAAATGAACAAAATGAAAACATTTCTGTATGTGTACATACACATAGAGATATAGTTGAATATGTATAAATAATATCTGGTAGATAAGTAATAAACTGCTGCTCAGGTACTAGGATGAAAAAGAAACAAAATTTTCTCCTGCTATCTTTTTAATTTTGCTGTGTCTATAACAACATTTATATAAACACGAAGAAAGGAATATAACTGATGGCATTGTAAAAAGGGGCAAGACTAGAAGCAGTCATTCATTTAAGTAATGGTTTAAGGGTGGAGAAAAGAGCATGCATGATTTTGTAAGAGTAGAATTTACAGAACTTGGCTTATTAGATAAAACAGTGAGAAGAGTGTTATCTGGATAATTATTGATCACTAGGATGATGAAGCTACCATCTAAGGGAGAGGAGAAATACAGCACAGAAAGAGTGGTATGAATGGATACAATCCAGTTTGTAGTTTTATATATTTTGAGTTACCTATGAGTCATCCAATTGGTAGGACTAGTAGGGACTTGAATATATGGATATTAGAGATATGTAATCAATTAATTGATCATAATTGAGTATATAATTAATTGGAGTGTTCATCTTGGCCTAAACATAGACCATGTAAACATTAAAATAATGTTTGAAATTATGTTTTAATGATGGAAATTAAATTAGTTATAGTTCTCTAATATTTCTAGTAGAATAATACCTATCTAGAAAATATCAGTAAAAGTTTAGTATCAAGTTTGTTAAAGACCTTTTGTGTTTCGTATTAAAGCATTAACAGAAATAACAATAAATTTTGTTCATTTTAGGGACCAAGAGCCCTATGGAAAGGAATGGGAAGTACGTTTATTGTACAGGGAGTCACACTTGGAGCAGAAGGCATAATTAGTGAATTTACACCTTTGCCAAGGTACCTTTTTTTTAGCATTTTCTCAATATTTATTTCATATTAAATTTTAATTAAATATAAAACTTCTGAAAGTACTTTGATCTGAAAACTTATGTGAAGTAACTGAGAATCAGACAATAAAATTGTATTATTAATCATATCTTTTTTCATTAGTTTGTCATAAAAAAAAGTTCTTCTTGTTTTAATATCTCTTAAGATATATCTCCCAGCTCTTTCTTTTTTGGGGGGTGGGAGTGGGTACTAGGGATTGAATTCAGAAGCATATGCCCACTAAACCACACCCCCAGCCCTGATTTGTATTTTATTTAGAGACAGGGTCTCACTGAGTTACTTAGTACCTCGCCATTGCTGAGGCTGGCTTTGAACTCGATATCCTCCTGCCTCAACCTCCATAGCCACTGGTATTACAGGTGTGCACCACCACGCCCATCTCTTCCAGCTCTTTCTGCTGTGTATCAGCAACTAACTGCCAACTAAGGGACAATATGAATATGAAAGCAATTCCCATTCTCGAAATAGCAAGTTTAGTTGGATTGGAGTACATTGTGTGATTCATGCTATAATTAAACCCCTTTCAGAGACTAAGGGATATTTTACTTGGAATTACTGGCAAGGATTTAAAAAAAATAACTGGAATCTTATTTAGATCTTGAATTTTGAATAAGAATTGACTTGGCAGAAAAGGAGGTAATTCCAAGAAAAGGTGACCACATGCCCAGAGCTATAGAGGTTAGATGGCTGGGCAGTAGAAAAATGACCTGTGCTTGGAGTATTGGGTGTGTTTGTGGTGGAATATTAAGAAAGGAAACTGTGGTGCTAGATTAAAGTGTGATTATATCCTTGTAATATTTTATTCTCTATGTGATTGGGAATCTAAGAATTAATTTTTTAATATATGTGTTATAATAAAAGCTATTTTCAAGTGATAGTATAAAAAAATGACTAATACAGAGAGACTTGTGCAGAACTATTTTAATAATCTAGGCCAGACTGAGGTGGTTCTGAACTGTGGAACAAAACAGAAAGCAGTGAGTTAAATGGACATTTCTAAAGTTTAATTGATGATAATTAATGTTAGATTGAGAATGGAGGTATGAGAGAGTAAATCATCAGCAGTGATTGAGATGTCTATATAGGCAGTGTTAACTAAGATGGGAACTTCATTAAGAAGAATAAACTGGAGTGGGAAAGTAGATATGAAATTTAATTTTGAATAAACAAAGTTTGAGATTCTTTCAAAACATCTAGGGAACATATCTAATAGGTGATTGCCTGTGGATGAGAATTGTACAGAAAATTTGAAGTGATGACATAACTTCAAGTGTGTGGCATAAAAATTGCATTCGAAACATTAGAATGGGTGTGTTTTACCTGAGGTGAATTAGGGTGTAAGTCACCTAAATTGTAGACTAAATGACATTAAGTAGACCAAAGACAGAATCTCAAGCAATTTATGTGTGTGTATATGTGTATTGTGCTCATGTGTGTGGTTGTATGTGATGAGAGATAATAGAGGATTAAATAAATTAAGAACATGTGCGGGGTCTCTTTATGAAACCAGTTCCGAGATTATTGGTGAAAGAAAGATAAGCATTGGAGTCATGGTAAAAAAAAAGCATGAGAATAGTAATGTGCAGTTGAACACTCTCAGTAATGGGTAACCAGGGAATCTTATGAAGAATATATGAAAGGAATGTCAACAGATGATGTTTGAAATCATAAATTTGTTAGGTGCATACTCATACAGAACACCTCTAATGCTACATCAGTCCATCCGTGGCATTAAAGGTTTCAAAAGGCTCATTAATCCAAAGTTAGCCCTTAGGTTAAATTTTTTGGATTGTCAAGAATGTAAGGCAATTTAATGCATAGCCACTAGTATATCACAGACTTTGGATTTAATCTTTGTAGGAAAGGAAATGATAGAAACTGATATCAGGCTTTTTCCCAGTGTGATTACTTTCAATGAACATCATAATCTTGAAGTTCTTTAATACAGCTTTGCTAAAAGGTTAGGGACAAAACAAAGATTAAAAAGGTTAGAAAGATTTGGCCACCTAAAGGTTTTCTTGTCTCATACTTAAAAGACTGAGTGTCTGCTCTTGACTAACCATGTTCACCTTAATTGCTTTTTATATCACAAGATGAGTTCAGAAGTAAGTTCTTGTAGGAAAATATTCTTGAGGTTCTCTCATAGACACTAAAATTCTTTAAAAATTTAACGAAACACAGGAAGTTCAACTTAGTAAAGTAGGAAAATCAGCCCTTGCAGTCAGAGAGCTATTGGTTCTGGTCCTGGCAGCCTCACATTTTACTTCTAAGACCTTAGGCAAGTAATGCTCCTTCTCTAAAGCTGAGGTGAAAAGTCACATTGACTTCAGGTTAAAGGGAAGGAAAAAGAGAAATGGAAATGGGGAAGCATAGAATTTTATAAAATTTTGTCATTTTTCCTAGTCAGTAAATATATAGACCTGTCAGTTGTATGAGAATGTATTTTCATCATTTTGAATCTTACTAAAGAAGATATGAAAAGTTACCTTTCATGTATTGTTCTACCTAGAAATTTTGTTGAAAATTCCACTATTAATTCATTTATTTATTTACCTAATAATTCTTAGTGCCTACTATGTGCCAAGTTCTGTTCTAGAAATCAGATTGACAATGAGGAAAAGAAACCAAAGGTACCTTTTACTGAACTCAGTATCCAGTATAAGAACATGTGTTAAGTAAAATAGTCACACTAATCAAATAAATTATTATAAATTGAATTTTTTTCTCTGGAGGAAAGAGGGTGTGGGTCTGTGAGAATAGGTTAGAAACAGCTTTACACTTATGAAGAACTCTGAATGTGTGTAGGAGAGACAGACCAGTTTGTCTAAAAATGCTGTGGCAGTGAGAAGCATGGAGAATTCAGGTAATTGAGAGAAGATTCATGTGGCTGGAGGCCAAAGGGCAAGGTAGAGAGTGGTGTGAGAGAACACTGCAGAAGTAGGTGGGTGCCAGAACATGCATGGCTTTGTAAGTGACTTTAAGAATACTGAAGAGTTGGGCTGGGGTTTTGGCTCAGTAGTAGAGCGCTTGCCTAGCACATGAGAGGCCCTGGGTTTGATCCTCAGCACCACATAAAAATAAATAAGTAAAGGTATTGTGTCCAACTACAACTAAAAAATAAATGTTTTTTTTTAAAAAATAAATAAATAAATAAAACTACTAAAGAGTAAGGTCAGTGACTTCAGATTTATATTTTCAAAGAATCATCAGAGCTGTAGACTATAAGATTGTAGAAGGACCAAAGTGAATAAAAGGAGACATTTTAGTATGCTATAACAGTAATCAGGGTGACGAATTATATTACCTAGGACCAGGTTGGTATTTTTTGAGATGGACATTAAGTGGACAGTTTTGAAAGATACTCAGGTAAAATTGATGGACCTTGTTGATGGTTGAAGAATGGTTGATGAAAGAAAAGGCAATATTAAGGGTATCTTCTAGAATTTTGGTTTGCATAACCAACTGGATGTCATGAGAGAAACTATTTTCTGAAGTGTGTAAATATTTTTTATTACTCCTCTTCCTCCTTACAGGCTTGATCTTTCTTGGGGAAAAGCAGGGTTGTGACAAAAACAGTCAGCAAAGCAAATAACTTAGAGCAATTAACAGAAGTTACCACATGAGAAGGATGAATTATGAGTCTCCTAGACTGAGGTTTCTTAAATATACATGGTTATTAGAACAGATGTGACAGTAGGAATTCACTAGTTTTTAGGGTCTCTTTTTCTTTAAATACTGTTTATGGTCACATCACAGAGAAAACAGATCTCTAGTACATACAAAGTCATCAAGTTTATAGTTCCTCGGTAGCATTACTTTTTTTTAAGACAATTAACCTAGGATCATCAGTGATCTCTTTATCTATTACCAGACCCCTCTCAATCCTCCTGGAACCTCCCCTAGTTGGAATGAGTAGTTAGACTATATGTTGTTCTGTTCTAAAGGATCATTCATTTTATTTACATATGTTTTTCTCTTATAATTAACATGAGGTGGGAAGATTCTGTAACCAGGTTTATCTGTATAGGTCAGTTTCTCACAAATCACAAGTCAAACTCCAACTTAACTTTGATTCATCTCACATTTGTGGTTGCAAACATAAACATCTTGCAGCTTACTCCCGATAATTCCTCTGAATTCACTTTTTAAATATGAAATCTTCCTTAAATTCAGTTGATTCCTTTCTGATTAATGGTTCTCAAGTAGGAACACTAAGAGTATAAATCTGAAAGAAAAATTTAAATATGATTTTGCTCAAGTTCAGTTCATTTTTAGGTCCAGGTAGAATTTTCAGTAGGCAGTGTTAATAAGGCTGGCATACAGTGGTGAAGTTGTAACTGAAGGTAAATAAATTTGGTAGCCTTTGAAGCTATAATCTTGGGGAGAGTGCCTAGTACAACAAATGGAGTGAGAAAAACAGAGGGCATGACCCTTTAGGAACTCCAGTAATAGGTGGCTGTGTTAAGAAAGATATCCTTTAAAGAGAAAAAAGGGATAGAAACCAAATGATGACAAGCAAAGAGTGCTTTAAGGATAACAGAGGAATATGTGTACCTCATCACTTCTGAAATGTCAGATTAAGGTACAGACTTGAAAACAATCATTAGATTTAGTGCCTCAATATATACATATATATGTGTACTCAATACATATATATAAAGAGAGAGAGAGATAAAGTAACTAGTCTAATAAATTTTAATTTGATGCCCATTTGCAAGGGTAGATTTTGTGTGAAAATAGTAAGTTAACATATACATGTTTTGCAATAATGAAATTAAAAAGGCTTAATGTAAATAAAATGAATGATCCTTTAGGATAGAAAAACACATAGTCTAACTTCTCATTCCAACTAGGGGAAGGTTCCCTGAGGATTGAGAAGGGTCTGGTAGTAGATAAAGAGATCATTGATGATCCTAGATAATTGTCTTTAAAAAGTAATGCTACTGAGGAACTATAAGCTTAGTGACTTTGTATGTACTAGAGATCTGTTTTTCTCTGTAATGTGGTCATAAAGTTTTTTGTTTACCCTTTTGCCTAAAACACTTAAATATGCTAATTTAAATTTCTAGATCAATAAGTTTTATCCATTTTATAAACTAATAGGAAACATATAAGGAAGAGTCTCAGTTTTTTTTTTCTTTTAATATTGGGTCCTAAATATCCTGTTCCTCTCATTTACTTTAATAATCTTAAGAATAGTAATAATTACATTGTATTTAAAAGAAATAGTCCAGTCTTTACAGAGACAAAGTCACAGATCTATCTGTACACGGTGTTTATGAGTTTCATACCTAAAATCAACATTATAATAAGTAACCTGTGGTAATACTTTGAGTCCATAACCGTAATAACAGCATCAAAATGGTTTATAGAGCAAGGAGCATATTTTGTTTGTAGTAATAAAGTAATTGTCAGTAAGTTGGGAGGCCTAATCCAGGTTTTATATTTTGTAACTTAATCATTGAATATTCTTTTAGCTATGTTTCCTATGTTTTTCAGGGCAAATAAGTATCGCAGTATTGATTTGATCAGTGTTTGACCCAGAGGTTTCTCTGAGGTTTTAGAAATTAGTGTTGGTTATCTTGTTGTCTAAAAGTCTCTGCAGACATTCTAATCTCAGAAAATTGTGAAAAAGTGTGGTACTACTCATGCTGTAATTGTACTGTTTGTTTTTAGAGCACTTACCTTTTTAGTAAGTGCTTACCTTTTTAATTTAGGTAAGCACTTACCTTTTTAACTTTCTTTGTCTTTTTAATATGTTTATTCCTTTCCCTCCATAAATTTTTTCTATTTATCCATTTCAAATAGAAGGCATTTTTCTAAATTCTTGATGGTCATGGTAGAATGATACCAGTTCCTTGTAGCAGCAAGTCTCATCTATATACTTCTTTCTATCATTTATTCTCCCCCTTACCTATTTTTCTGTTTTTCCCTTTTGTATCTTCTCTATCTGAATTTTCTATTTTTCTGTTATCTTATTTACCTTCTCACTTATTCTCTGTGATTTCTCTCCTTTTTTACCTTTCTTTTAATAGAACTTTCACCCATTTTCCCCTTCTGTTCTATTCTAATTTAGCTTTCTTTTCTTTCTCCCTACTCCCCTCTGGTTTCCAGAGGTATCCAGAATAGCAGGAAGCACCATAGTCCTAGGTATCGGTTCCAGATCTGACATATGACCAATCTCTTGTGATCATGTCTTTAATTTTTCTAATCAGTAAAATAGATGGAACCATATGTGTCTGCTTACCTCACAGGATTCCTCCTATGTGAAGTGAGATGAAAGGAAGTTGAGGCAGACAGTACAGACTTATCATGTCATAGAGACTAGGGTTTAGAAGCTAGTTCCATACTAACCAGTTGCTAAGTTATAAACTCTCTCTGATTCTGTTTCCTCATATAGTCAATGGAGATAATAGTGAGGATTAGAAAGGATTCATGCAGAGCACTTTGTGTAGCACCTAACATAGTAGGTGTGCAAAAAGATAGTGGAACTTAGTAATAGTCACAAAACTAATGTCATTGTAATAATAGAAATTAGGTGCTGTGCAGAATGTCATGTGTCATCCTGCATTAGTTACTTTTATTTCTTTTTAAAATTTATTTCCTTCCTTTTTCTGTTCCTTGTTTCCCTTCCCATTCCTCATATACTGTCTTTTATAAAACCTATCATTTTCATTTTTTCTTTAGTTTCTCAATATGTTTATTTTGGTAGCCAGTTATATCTTTTCTCCTCTGTCAGCACATACAAAAACGCTTTGCATGTTTTCTCTTTTTGAACCACCACAATTATTTTAAGTCTTTTTCAGAAAGAAAAATCTTATTAGGATATATTTCTTTTACAGATTAAAAAAATTAGAAATTAATTGTCTTTTGAAAATTAGGCTAAATCAAATATTGTAAAAACATGGCTTTTGTTTTATTTAAATTTATTTTTACTTTTTAGGGAGATTTCACATAAATGGAATCCCAAACAAATAGGTGAACACCTTCTACTGAAATCGTAAGTATTGAAAATGGAATTTTTCTTGAAAATTTCCATTAATGTTTATAGTGTTAGAACTGAAAGATATTTTTAATAAATGTAGCAAAGGAAATTGGAGAATTGAAATCTTTATGGGAGTAGATATTCAAAGAACAAGTAATATAGAGTTTAGAAATAAAATCTTGACGTACATGTGATCTTTAATAAAATAGTACTTACTAATTTGCCAGGCTAAAATCACAGCCTAATTTTTCTCTTGTTCCTAGGAAGTTAGCAAAGACCTTTAATTTGTTTAACCCAAATTTGTAAGAAAAATATTACAGGTTGAGCATCCCTAATTAAAATATCTGAAGTCTGAAATGCTTCATTATCTGAAATTTTTGAGCACCAGTATGACACCCCAAATGTCATGAATTATTCTACACCTGATCTCATGTGACAGCTCACAGTCAAAATGCAGGCACACTAAAAAAAAAAAAAAAAAAATCATATATGGTTATAAGGTGTATATAAAACATAAATTAACTTTGTGTTTAGACGTGGGTCCCATCTTTGAGATATTCCTTATGTATATGCAAATACACAAAAATCTGAAAAATATTCAAAATCTGAAACATTTCTGATCTTAAGCACTTCTGACAAGGGGTATTCAACCTGTATTTTATTGTTAAGCAGAAGATAAAAATTGATCTGTATAGTGATGATGAGCAAACTCAAAATCTTAGTGACATTGAAATGTAGTCCTAAAGGCACTTGGTAATTTTACAGCAGTAATCATTTTTGTAGATTAGAATTTTACTCTTCACTTTTTAATTTTTTTTGAAGATTGTGAATTGGAAATTCCCCAGCTTGCTGGCTCCCTCTATGGGACATTCCAGCACATTATTACTTAGTGCTGTTCCATTCACCTTGAAAACCACTACTTACCAGGACCTGGCCCATAAGGGTTAGGTAAGTCCCACTTCGATATGATTTTAGATAACTATATTTTGCAGGCTTGCAAAGTTGTAATAATATTTAAGATTAAATACTGGTGATAGGTAACAACTTTGCAAAGCTGTACAATATTGCTTTTTAATACTAAAAGGGGACTTCACTCACCATCAAAGGCTAGCTTAGCTCTGCTGAATGGGAAATCTGGGGATAGATAATGATAATAGGATAATAACAAAAAAGTATACTGTTTACTGTCACTGAAAAGGCAAGCCATGGAATGGAGCCCTCATCCTGAATTTTAAGTACCAGATTTATAAGGTCCAAAAACTAAATCATAAATGAGCCTATATTTTATTGGTTTAAAATAAAATATGTTTTCTTTGCAGGCTGTCCTTGTTGTTATTGATACCTTTTTTTCATTTCTGTTGAATAAAGCATCCTGTAACAGGTTTCTGAAGTTAATATTTTTAGGCCAAAAGAATTAATAGTTGAAAACTTTAAATATAAATTAGCTGGTATGTTAAAGTAGTTATTTAAAATTTTAATATAAATGTCTTGTTTCAGTACGCTGATTAATTTGTTTTAATTTCTACAGCCTAACTTATATGGTGGCAATGCCTTTTTATTCAGCAAGTTTAATTGAAACTGTACAGGTGAGCTATTCTCGTATTGTCATTTTTATTAACTATTTTGGGAATACTAAATATATTGTGTATGATTGTTTAGCAAAAAAAATTAAGATGGTATCCTTTAAAAATTATTTATTCACAGATACCACACATGTATCACATATTCCTGCTAAGTGTATTTCCATTACAAACTTAGGTCTGCTTGTAGTTTTAATTATTTTTCTTCCTTCCATAGGCAGCTAGCTATGATCTTTATTCATACATTTAAAAACTCAACCTATAATTTGCTCTGAATACAAAAATTCTATAAATTTTAAGCCCTATGTACAACTCAAGGTAGTTACAGTTTATCAAAAGGCAGCATGTTATCTGAGCATAAGAATAATGAACAATAACCTTAACAGTGATAAGGTGGTCTCCATAAGTAGTTTACTAATAGCATTTCTTTTTAAATATGGCTTTTAAGAAACATTTAATACTGTTGGTGTGATAGGTACTACAAAGCTTAAGTAATTTTCTAACATTTTGTTCTCCTTGCTTGTTTTACTATTTCCAACCACATGGTGGCGCTTAGAGTACATTGAATTAAATGTCATACACTTTCTCACTGTGCCTTCCCTACTAGGTAAGATGAAGTTAGTCTTAACATCACTTTTACATAAAATACAGCTCTTTCAACACTTGTCTTCTATTTCCAACATCTGGTCCTCTAGCATATTTTTTCCCTCAGTATGTATGAGTGCCTCCTCTCCATAAAACTCCTACTGGATAAGCCTTTCCTCTTCTAATTATTCTTTTCCTCTTGGTTTCTTTTCTGACACAGTAGTTAATGTTTGATGTTTGTTTTTGTTAAAACTAACTTCACCTAACTGAAATTAACACCTTGTAACCCAAGCATATTTCCATTTCCTCTTGCATTTGGTATTGTATTGAATAAATGGCATAACCTTTCAGATAAATGAGAAAATCTGTAGAGTTTATAAAGATATCCTCACAATAGCCGGAAGTTAATTATTTAAGTAAAACAACTAAGCAATAAAATATATTTTGGGAAAACAAGTTTTAACTTGGAACAGACTCATGTTAGAATCACACTATTCTACTTAAATTAGGTCTGTGACTTTAGAAAATTTTTTGACCTTTTAAAATCTTAATCTTCTCATCCATTAAAGTGGGAATCATATTTTAATAACTGAATTTTAAAAATTAAATTCCCAGTATTTATATAAATGGCCAGCTCACAATATGATAGTTTTTCTTGTGTTTTTTTAACCCCATATCCTCCTCTACCCCTTGTGTTTTCTTCTCCATGTCCACTTGTTGCTCCCCTTTTGACTCCTTTTATCTGCTTTTCTAGAATTGTTCTTTTAGTATCTTCTTTTCTATTGTTTCTATAGTCTTATTTCAAGTTGTCTTTGATGCTTTTTTGTTTTTTACCCTATACTCATTATCCTAAGAGAGCTTGTTCATTCATGTGAATCATTTTAACTTTAACCTGCATCGCAAAATCAACTCATAAATACAATCTTATCATTCCTCTTCTCCCTTTCTATCAATGGGACTTTGTAATTTCACCCTAACTCAAAACTTGAGTTTTACGGAAACTTTTTTGTTTATATGTTTCTTTCATACTGCATAAGTAATCTGTTATCATGCTTTTCTACTTTAGATATCAACAAGTAGCTAAGATTTGCCCTTTTCTTCCCACAGTATACCATCATTGTCATCTCTCCTTTACTACATATCTAACTTATTACAGTACATTCTTTCTTCCAACTTAAAACTTAATGGTTCTTTGCCTTTGGGAACATTGTTTTCCTTGAAAAATGCATAAGTCTCCTGAAGAGAACCTACTGAAAGCAGTTGTTATCCATATCTTCATTAAGAATTCTTATTCTAGTTCTCTGCATTTTAAAAGTCCTTTTATGTTCATATGCAAGATTAGTGTTTTAAAGTTGCAATACTTATATCCCTCTGCTAATTAAGGATCTATATTGACTCAACTCACCAAGATCAATTTCAGACTTCTCAGCATAGTGTTAAATTAGGATTTTTATTGACTACCTTTTCGTCTTAAGTGCTAAACTTTTTTTAAACAATTCATCCAAGGGGCTGGGGTTGTGGCTCAGCAGTAGTGCGCTCGCCTGGCATGCATGCAGCCCGGGTTCGATCCTCAGCACTACATACAAACAAAGATGTGTGTCCGCCGAAAACTAAAAAATAAATATTAAAAAAAAATTTCATCCAATATTTATTGAGTGCTAGCCCCTATCAGATACTATAGTAGACTCTAGGATACAATAGCAAATAAAACAAGACATAAATAATCTGCTCTTATAGCACTTATATGCTTGTTGGGAAGACAGACATAAATAATATGCATATAAAGTATAGTGGATGGGGCTAAGTGTTAAAGCAAAAATAAAGCAAGGTTAGCAAATAGAATGTGTACTGGGTAGGTTGACTTTTAATAGTTTCTAAGGTCAGTGAACATGTCACTGAGAAGATTAAATTTGAGTAAATGTCTAAGGCTGAGAAAAACATAGATGTTTTGCAAAACATTCTGAACAGAGGAAAAGCAAGTGCAAAGACTTTCAAGTGGACTTGAATGCATTTGAGGAATAGAAAGGAGGCCAGTATGATTGGTGCTATCTAAATAAGCAGGGAGAGCAGGAATTATGTCTTGAGTGGTTAGAGGCGATATGATCATACAGGACATTGTAGTTCATTGTAATAATTTGGCATTTACTTAAAGAGAAATGGTAGGTTTGAGCAGAACAGTGATGTGATCCAACAAGTCTTTATTAGGATCTCTTTTGCTGTTGTCTTAAAAATAAGGCCTGCGGTTGTGGCTCAGTGGTAGAGCACTTGCCTAGCAAGTGCTAGACACTGGGTTGATTTTCAGCACTGCATATAAATAAATGAATAAAATAAAGGTTCATCAACATCTAAAAATATATTTTAAAAAATATATACTTGAGTGTGAAGGGAGCCAAGGTTAGGAATGGGGAAACAATAGACTAGTAGATTAGGTGAGCTAATTTTATTCTCATGCATTTAAATATCATCTATTTACCAAGGACTCCCACATCTGTATGTTCAACTTGGACCTTTTTCTTGTAAACCCTTTTCCAGTTTGATGCATAACATTTCTGAATTCTTGTTTTCCTCCCCCAAGTTTCTACCAGCAGCATTTCTCAATTCAATTCAGTAAAAGATAATGCTATTCCTCCAGTACCTCTGGCCAAGAGCCTTGGTAATCTTTGACTCTTATCTTTCATATACCAAATACAACCAATATTTCCTGTTGCCTGTAGTTAAAAAAAAAAAAAAAAGCCTTTTTGTTTAGTTGTAGATGGACACAACACCTTTATTTTATTTATTTTCATATGGTGCTGAGGATCAAACCCAGTATTTTATACATGCAAGGCGAGTGCTCTGCCACTGAGCCACAATCCCAGTCCCTGTTGCGTATAATTTTAAAACCACAATTGAACTGCCCTACTTCCATTGTTACCTCCTAATCCAATCCACCCTCATTTCTTTGCTGGATGGTTATAATAACTTTTAAACTGGTCTTCCTTTGCCAGTATTATTTTAAAACCTAAATTATATTTATCTTCTGCTTAAAACTAAGCAGTTATCTCCCATCTAACTAGAAGCTCAAATCTATATAGTAGTCTATAAAGCATTATATAGCCCTTGTCTGCCTTTTAACTTCATCTTGTACAGTTCTATAGTCATTGCTGCAAACAAGTTATCCTTTTAGCTGTTTCTTTTCTGCTTCTTTATAACTCTGTAATTTATATCACAAGCTTATCTTATTTCCCAAATTTTAGTTAAGACTAATATTTATTGAGTGCCTACTTGGTACCAGGTCTTTCATTTATGACAACTCTGTGCATAAAAGGTAGGTAGTAGTGATTTGTACTTTGGTAAACTTAACACCTAGGAGTAGTTAAGTATCTGGACAATGCTTATAACCAGTAAGGAATGAAGGTAGGATTTAATCCCATGTTTAAGGACTCCTGAGCCCTATATTGCCTCCATAAGCAGATAAGTAGTAGTTGTTGCTTCTGAGTGAGTGCTGAGGAGCCGCTTGAGATTGAAGCAACCAGATGAGTGCATCTATCTCCCCCAGTCTCCCTTCCCCAGGGAATAGTTCCCAACTTCATTGCTGTGAGATTTCATTTGAAGAAAGAATCTAATGCCCAGATAACATTTAAAGTCTGCAGACCATTGATTCCTTCCTTTTTTAGTCAGTATATTAATTTAAAAGGAATCTAGGAAGCATCCCTTTTTTGTAGGAAAATAAGCAAATGTTAAGTTTTAACTTATTTCATCATTTTTATTTCAGAGTGAGATAATTCGAGATAATACTGGGATTTTGGAATGTGTAAAAGAAGGAATTGGAAGAGTGATAGGTTTGGGAGTGCCTCATAGCAAACGACTCCTTCCACTTCTTTCCCTGGTCTTCCCTACGGTGCTGCATGGAGTTCTTCACTACATCATCAGCTCGATCATTCAGAAGTTTGTCCTGCTAATTCTAAAGAGAAAGACTTACAATAACCACTTAGCTGAGAGCACTAGCCCTGTGCAGAGTATGTTGGATGCTTATTTTCCAGAACTTATTGCTAATTTTGCTGCCAGTCTTTGCTCTGACGTTATACTTTACCCATTGGAAACAGTTTTACACCGCCTTCACATTCAAGGAACACGCACGATAATTGACAATACAGACCTTGGCTACGAAGTACTTCCAATTAATACACAGTATGAGGGAATGAGAGACTGTATCAATACCATAAAGCAGGAGGAAGGAATGCTTGGCTTTTATAAAGGGTTTGGTGCTGTTATAATACAGTACACACTGCATGCAGCTGTCTTACAGATTACCAAAATTATTTACTCAACACTTCTTCAAAATAGCATTTGAGATTTAGGATCTATCACTGGTTAGTATAAAAGACCCAATCTGGATAATTTGCTATGAAATTATGAGGGATAAAAGTGAAATACTGGGGGGAAAATGGACTGGAAAATGAAACTGGTAGAAAAAGCCCATGCTGATTATATTGACACTTTTGTGTTTTTTATTTGTTTGTTTTGTTTTGTTTTGTTTTAAGGCATAGGTATATATTTTGGATCAAAACTATTGAAACTTGAAAACGTAATAAAAATAACACTTGTAAGAATGAAATTTTAGCTGGTTTAACACTCATGCTAAAGCAAAAATGATACTGGGCAAAAGCAAAAATTTATCTTCAAATATGTAAAGTGAAATTTTATTGAGTTGGATCTATCCTATCTGACCTTAATATTTGTTACAGGTTTATTTTTCCTTCTAGATTGATATTGATATATTGTCCTAATACAGTGTATAATATCAGAAGGTTGTACCTTTAAACAAATAAATTATGTCTTCATTGAATAAGACTAAAGATTAGATTTGGCAATCTGTAAGCAGGAGTTGAAGGGTTTTAAATCGTATTTTCCCTATGTAACTATTTTAGTGGCTGTATATAATATATAAAGCCATTTCTGTACACATATAGAACTTGGAATTTCCTTCATCCCTACAAAATTTTCTACTCATAGGTCAGCTTGTTGCATAAAATACACTTTCTGCTTTAATATCAGTAAAACATCAAAGCCAAGGTACCCAGAAGATTTTAATCAAACATAGCACACTTGTCCGCATCCAGTGTTTCAGTGCCAGCAACTTAAAATTTATCATATGTTTATAAAGTTTGGTTTGCTTGGCTAGTTTTGTGAATTGTCAGGCTATTTTTAGGGCAACTTTTAAGAAATAATCATGACAACTATTATTCCTTCCATATTTACAAATTGTGTACTCAAAAGGAACCTCATAATTTTCATTTCTGAATGACTTATCTTAAACAAAATTAAAATTTACCTGGGAATTTGTGCCTCTTGCCTACCATTATAGTCATCATTAATTAATGACATCAATTTTTATCTTTCAGTTTTAAAAAAGTTTCATTCTCCAAACAATACATTTAAAGAAAAAAGTAAGATATGCTTATCCCTTTTTATTTAAACTTGTTTGGATGAATACTGAAGAAAAATATACAAACCTTAAAGGAAATTTGTCCTTGTGTTTTATTTTACATTTCAACAAATAAGTAACAGAAAAAAATTGTTAATCAGTTTAATTTTTAAAAGTCTTTCTAGGGGCTGGGGATGTGGCTCAAGCGGTAGCACGTCCGCCTGGCATGCGTGCGGCCCAGGTTCGATCCTCAGCACCACATACAAACAAAGATGTTGTGTCTGCCGAAAAAAACTAAAATAAATAAATAAAGAGAGAGAGAGTTTAAAAAAAAAAAAAAAAAAAAAAAGTCTTTCTAAATTTAATTTGGTGAATTAGACTCTGTAGTATCAAATAATATGCATTTGACTAATCCACTATTAAGCATTTTAAAGTTTAATTTCTAAACAAGAATGGTCATCTTTTTTCTATGAACCATGTAGCACTCTAAAGTGCAGTGACTTTGGATGTTGTCCAACCTAGATTGCATACAAACAGATTCATGTTATTTTTAAAATGTCACAGAGATGGTTATGAATAATTTTGGAACACACAAAAAGGATACCCAGGTATGTGAAACAGTGTGTAATTAGCGACTCTTTACTAGTGTGTGTGTGTTTACTGAATAACATCAAGTTTTCCATTTTTAAATTCCACTGAGAGGGAAAGTAAACCCCATTGGTCACATTTTCTATTTAATGGTTAATCTTTTAGTTTGTGGCTTACTTTATCCAACCTGTGGGATTTAAATTGTGTTTATTGCTTTTGAAATGCTAAATAATGTTTTATATATTTATAATATATTCAGCTTCCTGAAAACCTCTCATTTTATTAAAATAAGTGGTTTCAAAGAAGATAAATCAGAAAATTTCAATTTTCAGAAATTTTCTAGGACAGAATATAATGGGAATCAAGTATTACTACTAGTGAAAGTCTGTAGAATCCTTCACCTACCTAAAAATCAGGTATTTCAAGATTTATTGAATGTTAGCATGATTATGCAGTTATATAAATTGATTTTGTTAGCATGATTATGCAGTTATACATTTATTTCATTATTGAGTCATGGCTGATGACCAAACTGCACACATTTCTTTTTTCTGTTTGAAGAAAGAATGCAAATTAACATGAACACTAAAATGGAATAGTGTTAAATAAAATATTAATTATTTTTTACTGTCTTTTCCAAATTAGTTGAAATATAATCTTTAAAAACCAGTCTGACAGGCATAGTGGTACGTACACACCTATAATCCTAGTTACTCAGGAGGCTTACAGATTTGAGGACAGCCTGGGAAACAATGAGACCTTGTCTTAAAATGAAAAGTACAAGGGACTAGGGATGTAGTTTAGTGGTAGAGCATTCCTGGGTTCAATCCCCAATACTATGGGGAGTGGCGGGGGGGTGGGGGGTGGAAATAAGCATTTAACTGGTCAAGTGTTTTTCAGTGAATTTATAAAAGCACTGTCAGATAAACTCTGCCCCTTTTAAAATATGCTATTTTAAATATGGGTGCCAAAATCTAATCTCCATAGCATACATTTCTTAATAGACCAAATTATGTTATTAAATTCAATATTACCAGTAGCATCATGGATAGGATTCTATTAAGTAGTTCTGCAAGCCCACTGGTCCTCTTATTATAAACCAGATTTTGGCCATGGAGCTTGTGATATGATATGCTTCCCTTACATTGCAGGGTTTCTTAATTTGAGTAAAATAGACTGAAAGTGGTAAAATTAAAAACTGGTAAAGATTAACCCATTTTGTGAATTTATGAATTTATTTGCTAAGTTGTATATATAGACCTTCTTAATAACCTCAATTTTATGGGCCCTTAAAAAAAAACCTAAATTAATGAAGTTTTAGTCAAGCTTCCAGACTTTAGCACTGATATTATAAAATAGTAAAAGCAAGCTAATTTGCAAAGGGTTATGAATGGACTATTAGATACTTTAGTCAGTGCTTTTAGAAACAAAACTGGAAGGGTAAGAGATCCTGCTCACTTGTGCAGATGTGCCTGACTGTTCATAACTGGTTTCAGCTCTGTCTTAGTTGTAACTGCACAAAGTATTCACTTTATTAATTGGGCATAAATGTTTAAATATTTCTATCCAATTATATATCTGTTCAGAAAATAAAGAAGATGCTGATTTGATAAATTGATTTGTCAACCGAGATTGTGGAGGATGTTTTTCCTTAGTGTTCTTATCCATCTTATGGAACAGAAAAGACTGCTGGGTATCGAAAAGTTATCCAAGTTTGAATTTATTTTCAAAACTTATCTAAGCAAATAAAATCCCTTGCACTAGAATTGGAATAATGTTTAATGTTGGCATTTCTGCTTTCTCTTTCAAGTAGTTGTACATAATCTCGCTCTCTCTCCTTTCACCCATCATAAATTGAATGTAATGTGTAATGTCTTTTTTTGGAGACTTTGAGTATCACTGATATACTAATAAGTTGTGTAGCAGTGTAATAAAAACTTGTAATTTGACAATGAACCTTATGCATTATTACCTCATCTAGAAGAGGTGTTTGTCTGTGTCTTTTCTTTTTAATTTGTTTTTGTCTGATTGGCATTTTAAATGTTTTTGGTAGCAAATTGTGTAATATGAAAAGTTCAATAAAATGTTGAAATAACACTAGTCATTTTTCTCTTACTAATGCTAGAGGACTACTCAGGCTGGTAAAAGATAAGTATATTTTAGGTGAAAATGAAACTCAAGAAAAATGAGTATGTAAAATTAAACATTTTTGCCCACCATTTAAAAAAATCTTCTAGCATCGTAAAAGTGATGTAACTGTGATGTGGCTTACAAAATATTATCTAAAATAACTTTGTGTATGAATTATATTTTGTAAAAGTCTTAGACATTCTCATTTTATTTTTATAACAACCTTATGACATTTTTGTACTAGTGTTAGTTTGACTAAGTGCTATTTTCCTAAGGAGGAAATAATTACAGAAAGTGTGTGACTTATCCCACATGATGCAGCTGGTGGAGTGACAGCAGCAAAATGGTGAGTAGGCAGCTCCAAACTTCTGTCCCTTTGTAGAAACAGAAAAAATAAAAATTAACACCCAACACCATCAGAACCAATTTTGTCAAGACTCTGGAAAATGGTCAAAGATTTATAGCACTTATGTGAACACTGAATTAAGAAAAAGACAAACTGAGATTTGTGGATTAGAGGAAGAGTGTACTCCCCAGCAGTTCCTCAGCTCAAAATTTAAACAGCAGGAAGATTGATCCCCACATGGTGGTTTACTAAGGGAATTCACTGAAATTCAACATTGGACAGCAAATAATCAGGAACACAAAGTCAGAAACTTTGAACATAATGTAAGAATAATATGCTAAAGATGTGCAAATCTATCCACTGCAGAGGGGTAGGGAAGCACAGGCAGAGAGAGGAACACATGGCAAATAAAATTGACTTGGGGGAATTTGGAATTGAGGGGAGGCTGACCTTAACTAACCCAAAGATGGTGGGGGAAGTTGTTAAGGGAAAAACTATTCAAATCAATTGGCTGAGTTGCTGACTGCACTCGGCATTGTAGTGCCATGAGCCAGTTTTGAGTGGCTGCATTTCAGTAAGCAGAGGCTAGAGATTGAGTATTCATAAAAGAAGTTGCCAACCTGACTAAGCAGTTGTCTCTTGTAGAGTCCAGAGTATATCTGGGCCAGTGTGATTAAAACAAGTATGAAGAGGACTGTCTAGAGCTTTACAAGTTGGAGATACCAAGGAGAGAGAACTCCCTTTTTTGCCATCCCATAAGAGCAACTGGAAGACACCAGTAATGCATCAGACAGTGCATCTGGACTACAGGTCTGATCTTGGGTAATTCACACCCGTGGACAAGGAATATGTGAAGCCTGTCAAGATTTAGACTCCTTGCCCCAAAAGTAGAAATTTTAGGAGGCCCCTGAAACCTAGATGTCCAGCAAAGATTGGTTTCTCCCCAGAAATAGGAGTGTGGACCAAATCTCAAATACCCATCAACAGAATTCCAAGGATCACTCAAGACCAAACTGGAACTACTGAAACTCCAATTTAGAACTCTGCACCAGTCCTACTATGGGACTACACTGATTGTCCGCTCTCAGCGTCTATCCTATCCTACATTGGGAGACCAAAAGCTGAGTGCTGCTACAACTAGCTTTAGCTTCTGGCCATAACAGCTGGCAGCTTGGGGAGAAACACAAAGACATGGGACTTAATAACCCTCAGTCCCGAACCCAAGGGTTACAGAGTCCTCAAAAATAAATTTAAAAGAATGGCACATCAGATTAAACAATGAACATCCATCCTTGCCAGCAGTTTTGACCACATCAGTGGAAATAAGCCCCCTGTCTTGTTTTGCTTTTGCCTCAAGAATTTTTTTCTATTCCCCATTTCCTTTTTATATTTTCAATTTTGTTTTTTAAATTTTTATTTATTAATTTACTTTTCATTTTCTCCATTTTGCATGATTGTGTGTGCCTGTGTGGATATGTGTGTGTGTTCTCACTGAGCAGATTGGTTAAAAATATATAGTTTTTCTTTCATTTTAATTACTTTCATATTCAGTTATTTATTATTTAGTCTTAATTTGACTTTGGTGAGGTAAAATTTTATGTGGGTTTGTTTTGTTTTGATCTTTTGTTTGTTTGTACCTTGGTTTTTGGTCCTCTTATTAATCTTTCTTCACTCCCTTTCCCCACTGACAACCAAATTTTCCTCCTTCTTTCTTTATATGATTACTTTTGGTTATTTTTTACTCTTCCGTCTTTACAGCTGTCTTCTGCTATCTATCTCCTGCATCTCTTCACTTTTTAAATATTTCTAACTTTCTCTTTCCATATTTTCACTTAAGGAAATAATTCCACCATCCAATATAATTATATAGTTAATGTAATTCCTACTCCATGTTTGTTGTGATTTTTATACAGTGTATGGCATTGCAGATACCTTCTGGTTAATGTCTGATCTAGTTCATGATTGTTTTGTTGGTGCTGACATGAGATGCTGACCCCACCATTCATTTACAGGAGATAGTTAGTGTTAGAGATGTCAAAGTAAACACTGCACAATTATTTTCAGAATTTTTTTATTATTAACATTGCTGGTCCTTGATCCCTTTTCTCTAAGAGGAGCTGGGAAGCAATTAAGGCACTTCAAGCTCACAGAGTAGAGACCCTGCTGATGAGCAACACATACAACTCACTCGAGTAACAATAAGAGAGAGAAAAATCTCAAACCTTAACAACCAGGCTCCAAGAAGGAACAACTACAGTGGGACTTCAGGTCCCACTCCTGAACACCTACTCATACAGCAAAATCAGAGAAGCTCCTAGAACAAAGGAGATAACTACATATGTATAAAAGAGGAAGATGAATCCAGTGCAATGTGTAAGTTCAAGAGCTGAAAACATGAGGAAACAGGCAAACAAATCTCTCCCAAAATTTCTAATCCCCTAACAAAGGAACACATGGATATGGAAGTGGACAAAATTCCAGAGAAAGACTATTAAAACACTGATTATTAAAATATTCAATGAACTAAAACAAGATCTAAGGAATGAATTAAGAGAGCAAATACAGGAGGCAAAGACCATTTTAGTAAAGAAAGACATATTAAAAAGGAACCAAGCAGAACTTACGGAAATGACAGGCACAATGAATCAAAAATTCCCTTGAAAACATCAACAGATTAGATTGCATAAAAAATAGAACTTCAAACCTCATAGAACTTCAGGCCTTGAAGAGAGGGTATATGGACTTGAATACTCAGGCATTAAGAACTTCTTCAGTGAGATATTTGAAATGATTTAGACATACCTACGTAACAGGAGGCATATAGAAACCTCTATTAGACAAGATCAGAACAGAACCCCTGCAAGGCACGTAATATTCAAAATGCCTAACATAGAAAATAAGGAAAGATTATTAAAAGCTGCAAAGAACAAAATCAAATCACATGTATAGGCAAACCTGTAAGATGCACTTCTGACTTCAACTCAGACTTTAAAATCAAGAAAGGCCAGGAATGAGATAGTCTAAGTTCTAAAACAATTGCCAGCCAAGGTGCTATAATGAATAAAGCTATCTTTGAGAACTGATAAAGAAATAAAAACTTTCCATGATATGGATAAACTTAAAGAATTCATGACCGACCACTAAGCCAGTACTGCAAAAAATACTTAAAAGAACATACTGCACACAAAGGAATCCAAAACAAACCCCAAAGTTCCCAAATAGATGAAGCTCATCAGAAAAGTAACTCACTAAATGAAAATTAAGATAGAATTATATACAGAAAATTAATTAAAAGTGAAGAAAATAACACTCATCTACCATAAGAACACTGAATACAAATGGTCTCAACTATCCAATTAGAAGACATAGATTGGCAGAACGGATTGCCTGTTCTACCTCTGACTGATCGTCCTTGTGGCCAAGGATTGCTATTTCATAACAGCATAAATAATTCTCATCCTTGCCTTTTGAAGCGCCCCTTAGAGATGGGCATGGTGGCACATGCCTGTGATCCCAGCTACTCTGAAGTCTGATTGCATTGCAAGTTTGAAGCCAGTCTGGGCAACTTGTTCAGACCTTGTCTCAAAATGAGAAAATGGTAACCTGAAGCTTGTAGCTCAGTGGTAGAGCACTGCCTGCTGCAAGGCCCTGGTTCATCCCCACAACCACACATGTGACAAGGCTTCTCCTTGCCTCAACCTCTGTGAAAACGCAGTTTACTATGGCTGCAGATATTCACAATACTCATTCCTAAATAAATACTATTCAACTGTATGCTTATTTGCATGATACTCATCTTGTAGGCAAAGACATTTATAGGCTGAACCCAACTATGATGTACAGTAATAATGTACCAATCAAAGCAAAAAGGCAAGGAAAAAGAAAAAACACACAGATTTGAAGGTTTTTCAGCATTTTAACTTATTTTAACCTATTTTTGCTCTTATTAGTTCTCAAAATTGGTGGCAATCTTGAAAATGACAGTTTCCCTTCCCAATGTGGGACCCATTTCTTTTTCCAGAAGGAATTGAGCAGTTTACTCATTAGAATAGGTAGTGGAATGACAAACTTACAGTGCTAGAAACTGAAATAAGATAAAACTGTTAAACAAGAACTTTATGTTTAGCAAAATTATCCTTTAAGACTAAAGGAGAAATTATGACATTCTCAGACACAAAAGTTAAAAGGAGTATGTGACTAGTAAAATTTTCTTTAAGAAATATTAAAACAGGGCTGGGGTTGTGGCTCAGTGGTAGAGTGCTTGCCTAGCACACGCGAGGCCCTGGGTTGGATCCTCAGCACCACATATAAATAAATTAAAAATAAAGGTTTTGTGTCCAACTATAACTAAAAGATAAATATTAAAAAAAGGAAATATTCAAACAGTACTTGAGGCTTCAAAAAAAAAAAAAAAAAAAAGATGATAGTAACTTGGAGCTATATGTTTTAGTCAGGTTTTTTGCTTCTGTGAACAAAAGACCTGACAAAAACAATTATAGGAGGAAAAGTTTCATTTTGGGCCTCACAGTTTCAGAGGTCTTAGTTCATAAAGGGGCAACTCTACTCCTTGGGACCTGAGATGAGGCAGAACATCATTGTAGAAGTATGTGGCCGAGGAAAACAGGTGAAAACATGGCACCAGGAGAGCTCTCTCAACAAGGACAAAATATAAACCCCAAGACATGCCCTTAGGGCCCACCTCCTTCAATCACAACCTACCTTTCTATACATACTACCAAGTTAATCTCTATCAGGAGATTTAAGTACTGATTAGGTTAAGGCTCTTAAAACCCAATCATTTCACCTTTAAACTATTTTTTAATTGTCTCATACATGAGATTTTGGGGGATAACTACAATCTAAACCATAAAACCAAATAAACACTTATATAGGTTAAGAATGTAAACATAAAAGCCAGTATTGTGGTACTTTGAGTTATTACTTATCCTTCTTATATAATTTTAAAGGCAAATCCATAAAAATAATTGTAAATATATTTTAGAGGTCACATAATATATAAAGATGCAATCTGTGACAAGAACATATAAAGGAGAGGGGCGATGTATAGGAGCAGAGAGTACTACTGAAACAAAGCTGGTATTACTCAGACTTAGTCATATGTTTAAGATAGTTAATTTTAGACCAGGAGATTAACAGTAAGAAGGTAAATTTAAAAATATACAGAAAAGAGAAAGGATTTGAAATGGCACGTCAGAAAAGCAGTACTTTATATCAAAAAAAAAAAAAAAAAGAAAGAAAAAAGAAAAAGGCAATAGTAGTAGTGTAGGACTTGAGTTTTGAAAAAAGGCAAAAAAAGACACAGAAAACAGCTAAATGGCAGAAATCTATCCTTATCTATTACACTTTAAATTTAAATGAATCAAATTCTCCATTTAAAAGATAGAGATTGGCAGAATGGATGGGTAAACGAAAAACTCAAAGGAAGTTAAAAAACACCTAAAGATGAATGAGAATGAAAACAACCTACCAAAACTTACAGGATGCAATCCCACCAGTGCTCAGAGGAGATTTATAGCTGAAAATGCTAACATTAAAAAAGACAAACTTTCTTGGACTGGGGTTGTGGCTCAGTGGTAGAGCACCAGCGTAGCACATTTGAGGCACTGAGTTCAATCCTCAGCACCACATAAAAATAAATAAATAAAATAAAGATATTGTGTTCATCTACAACTAAAAAAATATTTTTTTTAAAAAAGACAAACTCTCAAATCAATAACTGTAAACCTTAAGGAACTAGAAAAAAAAAAGGCCAAAGTCAACTAAAAGCAAGTAGGAGAAAAGAAATTATAATAAAGATTAGAGATTGATTAATGAAATTGAGACTAGGAAAACAAAAGAAAAAAACAAATTGAAAGTTTGACTCTGGAAAGATCAACAAAATTAACAAACTTTTAGCTAAAGGACTAAAAAGAGGGATGGCTTAAATTACTAAATCTACCTTTACAGAAATGAAAAGAATTATAACTGAATATTAGGAATATCCATATGCCAAAAGTTGGATAACCTAGATGAAATGGACAAATTCCTAGAAACACACAAACCACCTTGACTGACAGAAGGAGAAATGGGGCAATTGGATAGACCTATAATAAATAAATAAGATTGAACCAGTCATTTAAAACTTCTCAACAAGAACAAAATCTAGTACTAGATGGTTTCACTGGTAAAAACTACCAAACATTTAAAAGTTGTACACCATTCCTTTACAAATTCCTCAAAAAGTTAAAGGGAAGTGAACACTTTCTAACTCATTCTTTGAGGATAAAATTAAATTAATACAGAATGCAGACAGGCACTACAGGAAAAAACTACAGACTGATATCCCTTAGAAATATTCATGCAAAAATCCCCAACAAAAGCACGAACAAATGCATCTAGCAGCCTATTATAAACGGTTAACAACTACAACCAAGTGGGAGTCTCCTGGGAATGGACCACTGGTTCAACATATGAAAATCAACTGACACAATCACTACTGGAATGGAGGAAGAGTTGCATAATCATCTCCACTAGGCCAGCCAAAGAAGTTCTAAACCAGACAGAAAGCAAAGATCTGTGGCCTGGAACTGACAAGAGTAGATGATTTGTCATGATCATGCTTTGGATAATAAAAGCAGTCCATTCATAGTTACAAAGTTTCCATAATTGCTACTGAAAAAACCCACAACACTGAAAGGATACACAACACTGAAAAATCACAACACTGAAAGGTTTATTTTATAAATGAAAGGGAAATTAAAAAGAAAAATTATTTGTGTTATATAACTTTAAAGGTCATTTTCTTCAATTACATCCTGAAACTCAATTAGGTCTTTTTCAAGAACAACAAAAAGAATCTATTCATAGAAGTTCAAAGGATTAGACAAAGAAGAAGAATGAAGGGAAGGGAGGGATGTTGGGAATAGGAAAGACATAATTTTTCTATGTTCATATATGAATACCCAACCAGTGTAACTCCACCTCATGTACAACCACAAGAATGGGAAGTTATAATCCATGTATGTATAAAATGTCAAAATACACTCTATTGTCATGTATAACTATAAATAAATTATAAAAAAAGAATCTACTTATAAGGTCTATAAAAGTATCCAGCTCTCCTTAAAGTAAAATTCTATTGATCTCTGCTCTCTAGTAAAATAGCTACAAAGGGAAGGGTAAAAGACAAGCCACAGGCAGGGAGAAATATTTGCCAAACAATTATCTAATGAAAATTAAAAATTGGGCAAAAGAACTGAGCAGATAACCGTAAACCTTAATGAAAAAACTGTGTAGAAAATAAGCATATGATGAAATGCTGAACATCATGTATCATTAGAGAATTTCAAATTAAAACAATGGTGAAATGCCACTATTTACCTACTAGTATGGCTAACATTCTGAATACTGACATCCCCAAATGCTGACAAACTATGGAACAACAGGAACGCTTCCTCCTTACTAGATGAGAATATGAAATTATATAGCTATTCTAGAGGACACTTTAGACAGTATTTTGTTTTTGTTTTGTTTGTCATTGGGGATTAAACCCAGGGGCATTTTACCATTGAGTTACATCCCCAGTCATTTTGTGTTTCATTTTGACACTAGGTCTTGCTAAATTACTGAGGCTGGCCTTCAGCTTGTGAACCTCCTACCTCAGTCCCCTGAGTCACTGGGATTATAGGTGTGTGCCACCACACATGGCCTTTAACAGTTTTTGACAAAGCTAAACACAGTCTTATATAAGCAAGCAGACACACTCCTAGTTATTTACCTATTGGACTGAAAAATGATTTTCAAAAAATCTGCATATGAATAATTATAGCAGCTTTATTCATAACTGTTAAAACTTGCAAGCAGCAGAAATATCAGTCAATAAATGTATGGATAAATTGTGGTGCATCCATACCATAGGATAAAATCAATTATTTTAAAAATGAGCTATTGAGTCACAAGGAAACATGAAAGAACTATAAATTACCAGTAAAACAAATCAATCTGAGAAGGCTGCATTCTGTATGATTGTAATTATCTGACATTTTAAGAAAAGGTAAAACTGTAGATTCAGTAAAAAAAAAAAAAAAAAAAAAAATGTCCATCATTGCCAGGAGTTTGAAAATTGAAAGAAAGTTTGGGATGAATAGGTGAATAGGAGATTTTTAGGGCAATAAAACTGTTGTGTATGATACCATATGCTTTGAACTGCACAGCAGTTAATTCAGGTAACTAGACAAGGGGGTGATGGGGGATTAGAAAAGACAAATAGGGCTGAGGTTGAGTGCTTGCCTTGCACATCTGAGGCACTGAGTTCAATCCTCAGCACCATATGAAAATAAATAAAGATATTGTGTCCATGTATAACTAAAAACAATTAAAAAAAAAAAAAAAGAAAAGACAAACAGACACACAAAGAGAGAAAAAGCTGGATTACTAAACCCTGGTAGGAGATAGTGACTCAGAACTAGCTCAGCATGTTTATTATATAAGTTTTCACATCAAAAGTGTTATTATGAGAAAGTTTCTTTAAAACAAGCAGAACCAAGGTCATAGGTACGAGCAACCCAATTATGATTATCAGCTTGTGCCCATAATTTTCTACCCACGGGCAGCTGGTATCTGAACTTTAAGGTCAAAAACTGATAATTCTGTGGCTGACACAGAACCTCCTTTTGACTAGGACATCACCATAGCAACTGGGCAATCTTTAATTTAACCTTTACACTGAAAGTTCCCAGGATAGGCATCACGTCTGTTGCCCGACAGCTCAAGGACCATAATTCAGTCATCACTCCAATAACTGTAATTGTATATTACACTATTCATTTGGCAAAACCCACAGAATTGTGTAACAGGTGAAACCTAACATAAACTTCCTACTTTGGTTTAATGATATATTAACAATATATCAATATTGGTTCATCAAGTGTAAAAAATGTACCACACCAATGCAAGATGTTTATAATAAGGGAAGCTGGTAAGGAGGGAAAGGAGGTATATCAGAACTCTTTATTTTCTGCTAAATTTTTATGTAAACCTAAGATTCCTATAAAAGTAATATATTAGTCTAAAAATGGCAAGACAGACCTTTTTAAATGAATCTAATCAAGCTCCTCATAGGTGTAGATATTCTCCTTAGAACCCACTTTAATACGTAGATATTTTTTGCTGAAAGCACTAAATTTACATTAATATGCAATTTATATCATATGCTATTTTTATCAGCAAATAACATCTTATAGTTTCATGGCAAATGATTCTCTATATGTTTTCCACCTGATTCTCTAAATAGCCTTCAAAAGTAGTCAAAGCAAAATGATTTGCTTTTCTAAACAGATGAGGGGGAAAAAAAAAAAAACAGCACAAATCAGTTAACCTGATTTAGAATAGTATCTAAATCAACAGAAATCTAGATTACTGGGTACAAAGTCTTTTTCCTAAGGCCAAGTTTTCCTTAACTAATTACCAAGCACCAGGATATACAAATAAGATCAAAGTGGTAAAATTTAGATATTATAGGTATAAATGTCACTCAAGGCATCCATATTAGACAGGGTTCTCCAGAAGAGCAGAAATACTAGGATATGTACATATATGATGCAATTTGTTATGAGTAATCGGCTCATGCAGCCATGAAGGCTAAGTCCCAAGATCTGCAAGCAGCAAGCTAGAGATTAGAGAGAGCAGATGGTGCAACTCTGAGTCTAGAGGCATGACAAATAAGAAAGCTGATGGTATAGTTTCAATCCAAATGGAAAAAAAAGAATGTCCAGCTCAAAAGTAGTCAGGTGGGGTTGTGGAGGTAGGATTCCTTTTACAGTAGGTGAGAGTCAGCCTTTTGTTCTATGTGGGCCCTCAACTGATTGAATGAGGCCCACTCACATGAGGGAGGGCCATCTGCTTTACTCAGTGTTCCAATTTAAATAGTGAATTTATTTTAAACACTCTCAGAGAAACATTAAGAATAGTGCCTGACCAATTATCTAAGCACCCCGAGGCCCAGTCAAGTGGACACATAAAATTAATCATTACAGGGCTCCTTGGAAGTAATACTTCACAGTTAGTTTGTCAGAGATGTTTATTCTTAGTTCATATTTATTGATCATTATGCCAGGATTCAGGTTGAAATAACATATCAAATGAAGTTTAATCTTGTTTGAAGGACATGGAGAGTAAACCCCAGGGCGTTTCCCCTATTTGCAGCTGTTCCCCAAACTGTCTTCCTGTCCTGTGTGCATTGGAGCTTTTGTCATTTAGAAGCCCAACTCTCAGCCCCAGGAGAACACAAAAGGAACTCACACCGACCCCCACGTGGCTGAACCAGCTGACCCCAGTACAATAAGCTCCAGAAACTTCCCTACCCCTCCTCCTGTCCCACCCCCAGTGAGCCCACCAAAAATGGCCAACCAACTCATCTCAGGACCCTGACTCTGTTAGACCTTATAAAGCCCAGACTCTCATAGTGGCTCTCCCCCATTTTCTTTCCCTAAAATGTGCCCCTCTCGTGCTTAATAAAAGCATCATTGGTCCATAGAGTTCTGTCCCCCAATTTGGTTATTTTTTGCTTTCATTGTCTTGAAAATGAATAATTGCATCTGATCTCAACATTGTCCTGGAGATTGTAAAATGATGAGTTGTTGATAGATTTTCTTTTCCTCCTCCGCCACCCTCTTTATTTCTTTCCTTTTTTCTTTTTCTTTTGGCAGTGTTGGGAATCAAAGCCAAGCCTTGATTGTTAGGTAAATGTTCTACTTAGCCATTTCCCCATCCAGTATATAGATTTTTTTCCCAGAAAATAGAAAAAAAAAAAGGCCTCAAATAATAACAACCAACATGAAAGTGGATATTTGTGGCTGGAGAAATGTTCTGACATGCTGTTGATCCCCAAAAACCCTTTTGGGAAAAGAATAGCAGTTAATATTCTTTGATTCCCTTTGTTAGCCTGTTAGGCAATCAGACTCTCTCAAATGCAGCTTCACTAATGTATCTGTTACTGAGATCTCCCCACAGCAGCTGATAGCCACTTTAATGCTGCTTCTCAGTCCTCCTGAGAAATAGAAGCTCACTCACCCATCCCAATATCTTCACCCTCCCACTTTCCCATGTCCACTGTATGAGCACGAAACATTGACCAGGACCATCAAATGTCTAGACCACATGACATCACAAAGGCGTTGTTGTTTTTTCATGGTACTGGGAATTGAACTGAAGGCTTTGCACGTGCCAGTGAAGGAGCGGTGGCAATCAGTGTAGATTAAAAGTAATTGGGTCTGATTGGGGAGAAGGGGGCTGGTTTGAAAGGAAAGAAAATAAAATGCCTGTAAATCTAGAGCCTTTTCCCCCTCCTCCTCTACCTGTTGCCAAGATGATGTGCTTCCAGGGAATTGTTCCTCCCTGCAGGGAGTTGTAGGAGTTGTTAATTAATGTCTCCTGGTCTGCTCCCTTCCTACCTAGGATCACTCCACCTTTGGTCCACCTTTTGGCCACAGGTCATATATACAAGATGGGGAAAGAAAAAGGCAGGATGGGAGGAGGAGATGTCATGAAAACAAAACAAAACAAAAACTCTAAAAAGTATAAAAGGGGCAAGGCACTCTCATTTCTTTAGACACCCAGCTCTGGGACCTTTTCTCTGCACAGAAATCTGTTTCTGTTCTATCCTTTAAATAAAACTTGCTTTCTACACTTGCCCCGGTGTTTCTTGGGTGTTCAGTCTTCACATCCAGGGAAATGGAACTCTGCTCTGATTGATTCTCATCACTAGTATCACCAGGCAAGCACTCTACCACTGAGCTACCTCAGCCCCTTTTTAAAATTTTGAGCCAGGGTCTCACTAAGTTGCCTAGGCTGAACTTGAACTTGTAGTCATCCTGCCTTCGCCTCTCAAGTACCTGAGAATACACCATGCCTGGAACAAAATCACTTTGTTTTCTTACTTGAGAGTTATGTCCATTTTAGAGATATATTATTAGGAGGAGGAAAGCATTTTGAAGGTTAGTTAACTTTTTCTTCCTTTTGTGCTTCAACCCTTACACAGAAAGCATACTTATTGCCATTCCCTTCCATTCTGTGCCTCCTTCTTCTTCCTCAAGTTCATATCTCTGCTCACATGTTTGCCACTTCCCTAAGTGTCTTACTCAGTCACACTCATGCTCTTATTCCAAACATACCACAGAAGCATGCTTTTCGTTTTGCCTTCTTTTATAGTTCTCTGTCTGAGCATCATCCAGGTGAGCATACGTGTACATGTCCAGCCAGGCACAGAGTCAAACGCAGAGAATGACAGTTCTCTGGAAGTGGTGGAATGGAGCTAAGCAGTGATTCCCGATCCCCCACAACACAAAAAGGAGATAGTGAAGGAACAGCTGATCTGAGAGGCAGGTAACACAGAAAATGATTCCAGTTAAGCTTCTTGCTTGTCAGAACTGTGTGCCTGCTTTTTCCCATGCTAAAAGATTGTAACAGGCACCTATTAAGCAAATTAGAGTTCTCTATATGCATCTTCTGCTGAAGTTGGCACCATTAACCAGATGGAGAAGTAATATAGAATGCCACTTCAAAGGATACGGTATGTAGATGCCAATTTTGCGAATGAAAGATGTGTTTGCCACTACTTTTAAACTGTTCCCCTCGTGAAAGTGTTATTCAGATTGACACTGTAATAACACTGTATTTTATTTTTATGAGCACATTGAAAGAACACATAAACACCCGACTTGTTCTGAAAAAGCAGCCCCTACCTCAGAGCAAAGCCTGTCCAAGGAAGGGGGCATGACCCTTGTCCTTGGAAAGACCCACAGAGCACTCCTAGGCACATACCCACCCTGCTGAGTTGTTTATCTACAAATAACAGGAGAGATCTGCTGAGCCAGGTGTCTCTGACTCAGTCAGGCTAGGTGGGGACCCATAGTAACCCCCTAGCAGCCACCAATCAGCATGAGACAGGGAAAATACCTGGGATGCCAGATGGCCCTCCCAGTAGTTTATGGTGGTTGATAACATGTTGGGAAACCATGTAGTTCAACATATACTCCCCTCATGGCTTAAACCAATCAGTTCAAATGAATACCCCTTTTGTACTGACCAATCACCCCTACCCAACTTGTTCCCACCAGTGAATGTGCTAATCATGATTTAGAATTGTTGTTTGATTTTCCCACGGTGTGTGATGATTTGCTAAGAGATGCTATGATGTATGTGGGGTCCCTGCCTTCCCCAAATAATGTATAAAACTGCTGCAAACCCTGGGCTCGAGGCCTCTCAGCATCACCAGTTGCTGTGTGCGCGTGGAGGACGGAGCTAGCTTGCAATAAACACCTCTTTGCTGTTTACATCGATCTTGATCTCTGGTGGTCTTTTGAGGATCCCGAATTCAAGCATAACAGTTCCAGCCAATGAATGTGCTAATCAATGTTAAGAGTTGTTTGATTTTCCCGCGGTGTGAAATGATTTGCTGTGTGATGTTGTGAAGCATAGAGTATCCCCCAAAACCTATAAATCCTCACTGACCTAAGGGTCAGGACTTACTCCTTGGGACCACTGCATCAGAAATGTTTGTGAGTCCAGGCTCGAGCTTGCAATAAAGAATCTTGTGTGATTGCATCGGATACGGCTCCTGGAACTTATTGGGGTCCAACTCCACCCATTTACCTGCAAATGCCATAATTTTATTCTCTTTTAATGATGAGTAATATTCCATTGTGTATATATACCACAGTTTCTTTATCTACTCATCTATTGAAGGGCATCTAGGTTGCTTCCACAGTTTATTTTATTGTAAATTGAGCTGCTATGAACATTGATGTGACTGCGTTACTATAGTATGTTGATTTTAAGTCCTGAGTAGTGGGATAGCTGGGTCAAATGGTGGTTCCATCCCAAGTTTTCTAAGGGATCTCCATACTACTTTCCAAATTGGCTGCACCAATTTGCAGTCCCACCAGCAATGTATGAGTGTGCCTTTTCTCCCATATTCTTGCCAAAACTTATTGTTGTTTTGAGAAACTGATGTGAAACCAGCCTCTACCTCAGAGCAAAACCTGTCCAAGGACAGGGGCATGGCCCTTGTCCTTGGAAAAACCCACAGAGAATTCCCAGGCACATACCCACCTGCTGAGATATTTGTCTGCAAATAACAGGAGAGATCTGTGGCGCCAGGTGTCCCTGACTCAGTCAGGCTAGGTGAGGACCCATAGCAACCCCCTAGCAACCACCAATCAGCATAAGACAGGGAAAATACCTGGGATGCCAGATGACCCTCCCAGTAGTTTATGGTGGTTGATAACATATTGGGAAACCATGTAGTTCAGCATGTACTCCTCTCATGGCTTAACCAAATCAGTTTAAATGAATCCCCCTCTTTTACTAGCCAATCACCCTTACCCAACTTATTTCTGCCAGTGAATGTGCTAATCATGTTTTAGAGTTGTTTTATGATTTTCCCGTGGTGTGTGATGATTTGCTAAGAGATGCTATGATGTATGTAATGTCTCTGCCTTCCCAAAAGAGTGTATAAAACTGCTGCAAACCCTGGGCTCGGGGCCTCTCAGCGTCACCAGTTGAGTTGTGCTTGGAGGTCCGAGCTAGCTCGCAATAAACGTCTCTTTGCTGTTTACATCGATCTTGGTCTCTGGTGGTCTTTTGGGGGTCTCGAACTCGAGCATATCAGTTTGTATTCTTGATAACTGCCATTCTGAGTGGAGTGACAGAAAATCTTAGAGTAGTTTTGATTTACATTTCTCTAATGGCTAGAGATGTTGAACATTTTTTTTCATATATTTGTTATCAATTGTATATCGTATATCTTCTTCTGAGAAGTGTCTGTTCAGCATCTTAGCCCATTTATTGACTGGGTTGTTTGTTTTTTTGGTGTTAAGTTTTTTAGTTCTTTATATATCCTGGAGATTTAGTCCTGACCAGGTGAAGATGTTAGAGTCTGTAGACAAGTCTGGATGGCGCCTGACAAAATGCCAGAAGGAATGGTTTGTGAAGTAACGCCAGCGAGCCATTAAGTGTGGAGATTCCTTATTGGTTGACTGATGTATCTAGTTTATGCTAATTTAAATAAGCTGTGTAAAATGTATAAATACCTCTGTTGTCCTACAATAAACGGCTTCCACTCCTGCTGTATCAATCTACACAAGTTGTCCGTCACACACACCCCTCCCCTGCAGCTGGACTGCGGCATGAAAAGACAGCCTACATTTTGGGGAACAAAAGTTTTGCCATGCTCAAGGCAGAGCACTATCTCCAGGATATATTCTCTTACCTTTAAAATGTAAACATCTCTGTGAAGTTCCAGCTCAAGGCCAGAGGCCTTGTTAAACAATTTTTTTTTAAATCACACTTTGCATTTGCAAACACACTCCTACAAACTACAATACTGGATAATCCATAATGTTTGTGAAAAACTATTACAGGGGCATTCAGCACCTGGAGTGCTGATCTCTTCCAGGCCAGTGGCCAAGTAAGATAGAGCAACAGGAATTGGGAAGTTTAACTACATTGAACTCTTGTAGAGATTCTTTTGCTGATAGTCCTAAGATCAATATGGTGAAGATTTCTGGAGAAGCTTAAATTAGATTTACTGTGGAGGAGGGGGTGCCACTACACTACCTTTCCAATTTGCCATCTTTGCATATGGTTTTTACCCTCATGCTTATTCCCTTATGGTTGCAAGGTGGCTGCTGTGATTCAATCCTTATTTCAAATCTTAGACAAATAGAAAAAGAGAGCAGTGAACAGGGGCAGCGTCTTATAAAAGAAGGATTTTTTTTCCTGAAATCTCAGCAGATGTTTTCCTATGTCTTGTCATCGCTCAAATTGTTCACATGGTTCTTTCTTGCTGCGAGGTATTTGGGAAAGCAAGTAAGTATTTTTAGTTGGGCATAATGGTACTCAGGGTCCTGACACTAAGAAAGCAGAAAAGACTGGGAATTGGGACTACAGCTAGCAGTGCCTGTCCGTAGATGTGGGCATTCAGTCTGTTTCTTTGTTTCAGCAGATGAATTGAATTCCTTTTGCTGTCAATGAATCTGATTGCTTTTTATTTCATTACAACTTTTTTTTTTACTGTTGCTATTGTTCTCACTTATAAAAATCATGACCTTCTCTTTTCCTTCTCATTTGTTTCTGATTTTTCTCTCCCCAGTTATGTAATTTGTTCATTGCTGCATTTACTGCATTGCTACAGTAAAGTTTGAGTCATGCACATATCTCATGAGTCAGTTCTTGTTCTACATGAAACAACAACACATGGTTATTTTCTCTCTTCTAAGGTCTCCAAATGTCTTCTATCTTTCTTTTTTTAAATCTTTCCTCAAAGAAAGGATTTTTAAGTTCTTTTTGGTTCTGTGGTTAGAGAAGCCAGTGGAAGGCACTTATTTTAAATATATCTTGCTGCTTCAAGAGACATTTATAAAATAGCCTCTCCCAATTACCCACTCTAATACCTTCTAGAGAAAGAAAGAAAAATAAAATTCAAAGCAATGAAAAGAAGACTGTCAGTCTACCTGTTGCCAGAATCTTAGAAGTTTTCTGACTTACTAAATGTCATGAAACTTCATTGCACATTGTTATCAAAGGAAATAAGGCTGTTATGCTCAAATTCGGTACCCCCAAAAGACCACCAGAGATCAAGATCGATGTAAGCAGCAAAGGGATGTTTATTTCGAGCTAGCTCGGTCCTCCATGCGCACATAGAAACTAGTGACACTGAGAGCCCTGAGCCCAGGTTTGCAGCAGTTTTTTACACTCTTTGGGGAAGGCAGGGACTTCACATACATCATAGTATCTCTTAGCAAATCATCACACACCGCGGGAAAATCATAAAACAACTCTAAAACATGATTAGCACATTCACTGGCGGGAACAAGTTGGGTAGGGGTGATTGGTTAGTGCAAGAGGGGGATTCATTTGAACTGATTGGCTTAGGCAGGAGGGGTGTACGTGCTGAACTACATGGTTTCCCAACATATTATCAACCACCATAAACTACTGGGAGGGTCATCTGGCATCCCAGGTATTTTCCTGGTCTCATGCTGATTGGTGGCTGCTAGGGGGTTGCTATGGGTTCCCACCTACCCTGACTGAGTCAGGGACACCTGGCTCAGCAGACCTCTCCTGTTATTTGTAGATAAACAACTCAGCAGGGTGGGTATGTGCCTAGGAGTGCTCTGTGGGTCTTTCCAAGGACAAGGGTCACGCCCCCTTCCTTGGACAGGCTTTGCTCTGAGGTAGGGGCTGGTTTTTCAAGGCATTTCTGAATGTCTGAATGTGGGTGTGGATACCATCCGTCTTTGTCTTCCCATTGTCTACTCCAGCATATTTTTGTTGTAAACTCTGGAAGAAAACTTTATCATTCTTTAATGACAGAGTACAAATGCAAATGCTAACAAGTTGAATATTCCCACAGGGCTCAAGAAAAAAAGGTGAAGAATCTACTTTCCAGGGAAACCAGCTCAAGAAATAAGTCCATAGGCTTATAGACACAGGAGCGGCTCAACTAACCGCAGGAGCCAGAGTTCTGAAATTGGTTTCTTTAATACCCAACTCTGGGAGCATCAGAAAGTAAGAGTTTATTGAAGCTCTAAGTTTGCACTTGGACTGATCAAACTCTACATAGTTGGGAAACAAAAATTCCTTAAGGGCAAGTCACCTCTTGGTACTCTTCAGGTATATGTAGGTTTATTTTGTCTCTACAGGTGTTTGTTCACCCACACTGTGCTACTGTTCAAGCCTATTAGCATAAGGACAAAAGGTTGGATGTGGTGCCAATGAGCAGACCGTCATGCTGTACCTGACTAACGTGGGTGTCCTCCCTGCCTGGCCTTGCCTTGTACCAATAGCTCTTCCATCACCGGTTTGCAAAAATGCCTATTCATTTGATTTGGCTCTTGTGTTGACTTGGACTTCAACTAATTATGACATTTCTGTGGGTTGGTAAATGGCACCTGCAGATGATGTGTGTCTCTAGTGACAGAATGGGAATAAAAAGGATAAGAATCTACTTTCCAGAGAAACCAGCATATAAAAGCAGAAAAATGTAGAGTTTTTATAGAACTGATAAGGGGACCTAAAGCATGGACATGATCTTTTAGAAAAATCAAGCAAAGATTTTGCATAGCCAACCTCCATGGCCAAATATGGTCTCCATAAACTAGTTTTGAACTGGAAATTAAAAATCTTTATTCAAGGGGGAAATTAAACCTATCCATTCCCCACTCATCACAGGTGTATTTACTTGCCAATGTTTCATACTGTGTTTGAAAAATTTTTCATGGTTTTATCTTCTTGCTCATAATGGTTCTAAAGGGGCTTTTTGGTTACAAGTTTCAAGCTCTCCATGTGATTAGGGCATGACCGATTGCTAGACTCGAGTTCTAGAATAATGTAGTGTCACAAGTTGTCCCTTGGCTGTGTGGGTAAACTATTGTGCATAGTAGCCAAAAGAGGGGATCAGCCTGGCACTGAGAACTCCCTGTCAGAGATTGACTGCATGATGCAGGTGCACCTCCCCCTCTAGCTCTGCCTAAGATCCCACACAGCACCTGAGATGGGTGTGACTCGCCAAGATGTCAATCAATCTGCTGACCATGAGACATCACAAAGCAAGACCCCCCCCCCCCCCCCTTGAAACCTTATCCCTCTCTGAGGTCCCTGCTATAAAATAAAGGAACTCCAGATCATGCTGTCTTTCTAGCACTCTCTTTCCAGCATGGAAGCTGACCCTTAGGTTGTAGAGCCCTCCCACTCTCAGTTAAAAACTACTCTCTATGTTGTGTGATTTTTCACCATTTTCTTAGTCTAATGTTGCAGCTAGCTCTTTTAAGCTCAGTTCGTCTCTACTGTGTGGGTCAAGGTCAAGAATCTAGCTATGGATTATTCTCATGTTTGCCCTTTGTGACTGAACTTTGTCTTGACATCCTAAACCCTATCATCACTCTGCTTTAACACATTCCATAATCTAGGCTGATAAAATGCTTAGCATAGCTTTGATTTCAAGTGTACTTGGATTCCTAAAGCAACGGAGCTAACAAGATTCTGAAATTTTATATAGCAAAGAGACATCATATTTTACTTATGTAATTGGTAAAGAATATTAAATTTGTTCATGAAAATTATTGGTAATTTGATAGAGGTACAGGATTCTTATACATGCTAGAGATGGTACAAATTAGAACAGTATGTGGAGAAAAATTTGTAATATCCACTGAGATTTTAAAATTCACTTATCTAAAAACCTAAGAATTATTTTTCTAGGTATCTACAGTCTGGAAAAGTACTTGTACATGTTAACAAAGAGAAAATTATAGGAGCAATTTATAATAGCAAAAAGTATTTGTAATAGTGAATAATTGGAATTTTCAATCATTAACAAAATACCAAAGTTAATTATTTATATCCGGATTATGCAATGCAATAATGCAATGTTGCCAGGGGAATAAAACCAATTTAAAAAATGATATGTCCCATAAACTAGCATCTATAAAGAAAATAATAGTAATACTACCATGAACACAAGCACACACAGACATAAATATAAATATAATACATATAAATCTAAACTTTGGCGTTCAAATGTGTAGAAAATATTTGAAAAGACTTTTAAAAGGGAAACACTCCATTTTTCTAAATTATTTAACATTTTATGAAGAAAATATGTTTGTATACTGCTTGTGTGATTGAATACTAGTAATGAAAGTTACTATATATGCTTCATTTTCTCCCCAACATACACTGTGTCCTGAAAAAGAGGACTGGATTTTCACAAGAAGAATTTCCAGGTAAATCAGAACTCATTGAATTGAAAGCTTGCATAAAACTAATTGGAGAAGTCATTGTGATAAGATATTAAAAATGGAACATTTGTCTCATTTGTTTTATTAAGATGATAAATATAAAAAAATTTGGAAGTATTTCTATAATATAAAGTGTGGCACTGAGCCACATATACAAATCTTATAAAGGCTATGATCAAAAACCAGTTTATCAACCCTTGATCCATGATCTTCTCAAGATCATAAAGGTTTTTAAGCTATAATAAAAAGGTTGGAAATTAAAGATTTTTTTAAAAACTCAAAACCACATCCTGATAGTCAGTGATGTGTCATTACTACTGAGGAAACAAAGAGGTGTTTCCCAATTATACTCCCCAAACAAGAGACTTTGACCAAACTTCATATTAAACTGTATGTGTGTCTCCTGACACTTGAGCAATACTGTGGATTTAAGTCTGAATAACAACTGAAAGTTCTAAAACATAAGATCTGACTGAAGTACTCTATTACTAACAAATTAGAGAGCCAAGCTTTGGGGCTTTTCATTATTTCCACCCACTGATGTTAGAACAAAGATGCATGCACAGGACCAAATGCAGACGCAGTACCAGTAAGTCTGTTTAGAGAGATAATGGAATCACAATCAAGAGTGACTTATACAGTTTTTTTTTTTTTTTGGACCTCAGAAGAGCACTGTCCAAAAAATAATTAAAGACACTCCACTGGAGAGCACCTCATCAATATTAAAGAAACTCTGATGAGCCATTCCCCAGTGATGAGTTATCTCTGCACCCAATAGGGCAACTATTCCTTTTGTTAAGGTTAGAGAACCTGTACACGTCTGCCAACTCAAAATCTTCTGCATTTCTTCCCTCTCTGCTTTGACCTTGGTGGAACAGAGGTGATATAGTTATCAGAAATAGAGGAGGGGGCTGGGGTTGTGGCTCAACGGCAGAGCACTTGCCTAGCACATGTGAGCACTGGGTTTAATCCTCTGCACTACATAAAAATAAACAAATAAAATAAAGGCATGCTGTCTACCTACAACTACAAAAATTAGAAAGAAAGAAAGAAAGATTGGGGAGGGGAAAGATGGCGGCGAGGGGAGTGCATTGCCCCCGTGTGCTGCTTCACTGTGTGGGAGTATGACAAGTCAGGACGGCTAAAGGATATCTTGTTAGGAATTTCCAGCAATAGTGGGGTGCTCCGGAACCTGGAGGAAGGATTTCCATCGCACGAGGATCAGCTACGGGGACTCAAACGCGAGAGGTTTGTCGCACTGCTTATTCAGCAAATCGGCCCGAGGCTAGAATCTGCAGCGTGCGCTGGGATAGAGACGCAGGGTTACAGCGCTGCAGTTTCTGCCAGCCGCGCAAGCACCGTACTCAGGGCTGAATTCTGGGTTCGAGACGGGGGAAGGAAGCGGTCCATCTCGGTTCTCCACACCGGTCAGACCACAGAGGAGGCCAGCAGCCACCATGTTGGTAAACTGACATCACCACCGCTGTTTTCGACTGACCGCAGCTCATTCAGCCATAGAACAGGTAATTTCAGGCTGCAATTCGCCTGCGGCTTGCAGACAGATTGCTAGGGCTCAGCGCCTGGGTGCTTCTTAGAACCTGATCTTATCGGAGTGAATACCCAGCGCGGGGCGGCCGAGTTCCGGCTCCCGGAACCGCCCTGGCCCAGGGCTGCTGAGCCCGCGGAGGCTGCTTCTTGGACCCTGCGCCTACCAGAGCATACAACAAGCACTAAGCGGCCGAATTACGGCTCCCGGAACTGAGCCCGCGGGGACTGCTTCTTGGAGCTTACATTTATAGGAGTTTACACCGAGCACGGAGTGGCCGAGTTCCGGCTCCCGGAACTTCCCTGGCCCGGGGCTAGGAGCCCGCGGAAACTGCTTCTCGGTCCGGGTCCTGCTGAGGGCCGGTCAGGTCTCACCCGGAGCTTTGGTTGCCCGGCAAGGGGAACGAAATGCTGCCATTCGCATAGGATACCAACATGGCAGAGATCTGATGTCTGCAGAAAGCGGTGGAGGAGGGAACTTCATCAATACCAGTGGTGACATAAGCAGTTGGTCTCCTGGTAGGGGGGGTGAGGCACAGTCACCCGAGTCTCCTCAATTTGTCGTCGAGCCAGAGGGAAGGAGCCGGGCCGTCGCCAGCGCCCGGAGCAGGCCCAGTGGCTCGCCAGCGTGGTGACCGCGTGACCCCAATTGCAGAGGGGGCAGAGCGGAGCCGCCACCCGCAACCGCAAGGTGGGCAGACCCGCGACCCAGTGGTACATGGGCGTGGTAGGAGGGGCAGGGCAGAGCCGCGGTTCGCGCTTGCAAGGTAAACAGACCTGTGACAGCCTGGTGGGTCAGGCCCAGTGGCCTACCAGTGTGGTACACACGTCACCCCAACTGGAGTAGGGGCAGAGCAGATCCTTCTCCCACGCCCGGACCAGGCCCTGCTGGTGTGGTGGTCACGTGACCCCAATTGGAGTGGGGGCGGAGCGGAACCGCCACCCGTGCCCGCAGGGTGAGCAGACCAGTGATCAACCTGCAGATCAGGCCCAGGGGTCCGCAGGCATGGTAGGAGGGGCAGGGCAGATCCGCCGCCCGCGCCTCCAAGGTAGGCAGACCTACAACAGACCAGCGGATCAGGCCCAGGAGCCTGCCGGCGTGGTACAAACACCACCCTAATTGGAGTAGTGGCAGAGCAGAGTCGCCGCCCGTGCCAGGAACAGGCCCAGCGTCCTGCAGGCGGGGTAGTCACGACACCCCAATTGGAGTAGGGGCAGAGCAGAGCCTCCACCCGTGCCCGAAAGGTGGGCAGATCTGCGACCGACCAGCGGGACAGGCCCAGTGGCCTGCCGGTACGACAGACACGTCACCCCATTTGCAGTAGGGGCAGGGTAGAGCCGCCGCCCGCGCCTGCAGGGTAGGCAAACCTGCAACTGACCGGCGGATCAGGCCCGGTGGCCTGCCGGCGTGGTACACTCGTCACCCCAATTGGAGTAGGGGCAGAACAGAGCCGCCGCCAGCTCCCAGAACAGGCCCAGTGACCTGCCGGCGTGGTAGCCACGACACCCCAATTGGAATAAGGAGAGAGCAAAGCCGCCGCCCGCACCTGCAGGAAAGATACGCAAGCAGTATGAAAAGACAAGGAAAGAAAGGACCACAAGCAATGCAGGTCAACACAACTTTAGAAGAGGTAACAGCTGCAGCAGATGGAATGTCAGATAAAGAATTCAGGATATACATGCTTCAGATGATCTGGAGTATCAAGGAAGACATTAAACAGCAAAATCAGACAATGAAAGATCACTTCGACAACGAATTACGCAAACAAATCCAGGAAGCAAAGGATCAACTATACAGGGAGATAGAGGTTATAAAAAACAAACAAACAGAAATCCTAGAAATGCAGGAAGCAATAAACCAACTTAAAAACTCAATGGAGAATACTACCAGCAGAGTAGAACACTTAGAAGATAGAACATCAGACAATGAAGACAAAGTATTTCAACTGGAAAAGAACATAGACAGCTCAGCAAGACTGTTAAGAAACCATGAGCAGAACATCCAAGAAATATGGGATAACATTAAGAGACCAAACTTAAGAGTTATTGGGATACAGGAAGGTACAGAGCTCCAAACCAAAGGAATGAGAAGTCTATTCAATGAAATAATACAAGAAAACTTCCCAGACTTGAAGAATGAGACAGAATCCCAAATCCTAGAAGCCTACAGGACGCCGAATGTGCAAAATCATAAGAGATCCACACCTAGACACATTATAATGAAGATGCCCAACATACAGAATAAGGAGAGAATTTTAAAAGCTACAAGAGAAAGGAAGCAGATTACATTTAGGGGTAAGCCAATCAGGATAACAGCTGATCTTTCAACACAGACTCTGAAAGCTAGAAGATCCTGGAACAACATATTTCAAACACTGAAAGAAAATGGGTTCCAACCAAGAATTGTCTATCCAGCGAAATTAAGCTTCAGGATGGAGGATGAAATTAAAACCTTCCACGATAAACAAAAGTTTAAAGAATTCGCAGCTAGAAAACCATCTCTTCAAAACATCCTCGCCAAAGCATTACAGGAAGAGGAAATGGAAAATAACAATGAAAACCAACAGTGGGAGGTAGGACAGTAAAGGGGGGGGGAATAATCAAAGAGGAAAACAAACCATGTTTAGTAACAGAAATAAACAAATATGGCTGGAAGAACAACCCATATCTCAATAATAACCCTAAATGTTAATGGCTTAAACTCACCAATTAAGAGACACAGGCTAGTAGAATGGATCACAAAACAAGACCCAACAATATGCTGCCTACAGGAGACGCATTTGATAGGAAAAGACTTACATAGGCTGAAGGTGAAAGGTTGGGAAAAATCATATCACTCATATGGACTTCGGAAACAAGCAGGAGTGTCCATACTCATATCAAATAAAATAGATTTCAAGCCAAAGTTAATCAAAAGAGATAAAGAGGGACACTACATACTGCTTAAGGGAACCATACACCAACAAGACATAACAATTATAAATATTTATGCCCCAAACAATGGTGCAGCTATGTTCGTCAAACAAACTCTTCTCAAGTTCAAGAGTCTAATAGACCACCATACCATAATCATGGGAGACTTCAACACAACTCTCTCGCCACTGGACAGATCTTCCAAACAAAAGTTGAATAAGGAAACTATAGAACTCAATAACACTATTAATAACCTAGACCTAATGGACATATATAGAATATACCACCCAACATCAAGCAGTTACACTTTTTTCTCAGCAGCACATGGATCCTTCTCAAAAATAGATCATATATTATGTCACAGGGCAACTCTTAGACAATATAAAGGAGTAGAGATAATACCATGCATCTTATCTGATCATAATGGAATGAAACTGAAAATCAACCATAAAAGAAGGAAGGAAAAAGCATACATCACTTGGAGAATGAACAATAGGTTACTGAATGATCAATGGGTTATAGAAGACATCAAGAAGGAAATTAAAAAATTCTTAGAGATAAATGAAAACACAGACACAACATATCGGAATCTATGGGACACATTGAAAGCAGTTCTAAGAGGAAAATTCATTGCTTGGAGTTCATTCCTTAAAAAAAGAAAAAACCAACAAATAAATGATCTCATACTTCATCTCAAAATCCTTGAAAAAGAAGAGCAAAACAACAGCAAAAGAAGTAGAAGGCAAGAAATAATTAAAATCAGAGCTGAAATTAATGAAATTGAAACAAAAGAAACAATTGAAAAAATTGACAAAACTAAAAGTTGGTTCTTTGAAAAAATAAACAAAATCGACAGACCCTTAGCGATGCTAGCGAAGAGAAGAAGAGAGAGAACTCAAATTACTAGCATACGGGATGAAAAAGGCAATATCACAACAGACACTTCAGAAATACAGAAGATAATCAAAAACTATTTTGAATCCTTATACTCCAACAAATTAGAAGATAGTGAAGGCATAGATAAATTTCTTAAGTCATATGATCTGCCCAGATTGAGTCAGGAGGATATAGAAAACCTAAACAGACCAATATCAATTGAGGAAATAGAAGAAACCATAAAAAGACTACCAACTAAGAAAAGCCCAGGTCCAGATGGGTATACAGCAGAATTTTACAAAACCTTTAAAGAAGAACTAATACCAATACTTTTCAAGCTACTTCAGGAAATAGAAAAGGAGGGAGAACTTCCAAATTCATTCTATGAGGCCAACATCACCCTGATTCCTAAACCAGACAAAGACACTTCAAAGAAAGAAAACTACAGACCAATATCTCTAATGAACCTAGATGCAAAAATCCTCAATAAAATTCTGGCGAATCGGATACAAAAACATATCAAAAAAATTGTACACCATGATCAAGTAGGATTCATCCCTGGGATGCAAGGCTGGTTCAATATACGGAAATCAATAAATGTTATTCACCACATCAATAGACTTAAAAATAAGAACCATATGATCATCTCGATAGATGCGGAAAAAGCATTTGACAAAGTACAGCATCCCTTTATGTTCAAAACTCTAGAAAAACTAGGGATAACAGGAACATACCTCAATATTGTAAAAGCAATCTATGCTAAGCCTCAGGCTAGCATCATTCTGAATGGAGAAAAACTGAAGGCATTCCCTCTAAAATCTGGAACTAGACAGGGATGCCCTCTCTCTCCACTTCTGTTCAACATAGTTCTCGAAACACTGGCCAGAGCAATTAGACAGACGAAAGAAATTAAAGGCATAAAAATAGGAAAAGAAGAACTTAAATTATCACTATTTGCAGATGATATGATTCTATACCTAGCAGACCCAAAAGGCTCTACAAAGAAACTATTAGAGCTAATAAATGAATTCAGCAAAGTGGCAGGATATAAAATCAACACGCATAAATCAAAGGCATTCCTGTATATCAGCGACAAATCCTCTGAATTGGAAATGAGGACAACCACTCCATTCAAAATATCTTCAAAAAAAATAAAATACTTGGGAATCAACCTAACAAAAGAGGTGAAAGACTTATACAATGAAAACTACAGAACCTTAAAGAGAGAAATAGAAGAAGATCTTAGAAGATGGAAAAATATACCCTGTTCATGGATAGGCAGAACTAACATCATCAAAATGGCGATATTACCAAAAGTTCTCTATAGGTTTAATGCAATGCCAATCAAAATCCCAACGGCATTTCTTGTAGAAATAGAGAAAGCAATCATGAAATTCATATGGAAAAATAAAAGACCCAGAATAGCAAAAACAATGCTAAGCAGGAAGTGTGAATCAGGCGGTATAGCGATACCAGACTTCAAACTATACTACAGAGCAATAGTAACAAAAACAGCATGGTACTGGTACCAAAACAGGCGGGTGGACCAATGGTACAGAATAGAGGACACAGAAACCAATCCACAAAACTACAACTATCTTATATTTGATAAAGGGGCTAAAAGCATGCAATGGAGGAAGGATAGCATCTTCAACAAATGGTGCTGGGAAAACTGGAAATCCATATGCAACAAAATGAAACTGAATCCCTTTCTCTCGCCATGCACAAAAGTGAATTCAAAATGGATCAAGGAGCTTGATATCAAATCAGAGACGCGCCGTCTGATAGAAGAAAAAGTTGGCTACGATCTACAGTCGGTGGGGTCGGGCTCCAAATTCCTCAATAGGACACCCATAGCACAAAAGTTAATAACTAGAATCAACAAATGGGACTTACTCAAACTAAAAAGTTTTTTCTCAGCAAAAGAAACAATAAGAGAGGTAAATAGGGAGCCTACACCCTGGGAACAAATCTTTACTCCTCACACTTCAGATAGAGCCCTAATATCCAGAGTATACAAAGAACTCAAAAAATTAGACAATAAGAAAACAAACAACCCAATCAACAAATGGGCCAAGGACCTGAACAGACACTTCTCAGAGGAGGACATACAGTCAATCAACAAGTACATGAAAAAATGCTCAACATCTCTAGCTGTCAGAGAAATGCAAATCAAAACCACCCTAAGATACCATCTCACTCCAGTAAGATTGGCAGCCATTAGGAAGTCAAACAACAACAAGTGCTGGCGAGGATGTGGGGAAAAGGGTACACTTGTACATTGCTGGTGGGACTGCAGATTGGTGCAGCCAATTTGGAAAGCAGTATGGAGATTTCTTGGAAAGCTGGGAATGGAGCCACCATTTGACCCAGCTATTCCCCTTCTTGGTCTATTCCCTAAAGACCTAAAAAGAGCATGCTACAGGGACACTGCTACATCGATGTTCATAGCAGCACAGTTCACAATAGCAAGACTGTGGAACCAACCTAGATGCCCTTCAATAGACGAATGGATAAAAAAAATGTGGCATTTATACACAATGGAGTATTACTCTGCATTAAAAAATGACAAAATCATAGAATTTACAGGGAAATGGATGGCATTAGAGCAGATTATGCTAAGTGAAGCTAGCCAATCCCTAAAAAACAAATGCCAAATGTCTTCTTTGATATAAGGAGAGTAACTAAGACAGTGTAGGGACGAAGAACAGGAGAAGATTAACATTTAACAGGGATGAGAGGTGGGAGGGAAAGGGAGAGAGAAGGGAAATTGCATGGTAATGGAAGGAGACCCTCAGGGTTATACAGTGGAGGAGGTAGAGAGAGAGGAGGGGAGGGGAGGGGAGAGGTGGGGAGGGGGGAGGGTGGAGGATGGGAAAGGCAGTGGAGCACAACAGACACTAGTATGGCAATTTGTAAATCAATGGATGTGTAACTGATGTGATTCTGCAATCTGTGTATGGGGTGAAGGTGGGAGTTCATAACCCACTTGAATCAAAGTGTGGAATATGATATGTCAAGAAATTTGTAATGTTTTGAACAACCCACAATAAAAAATTAAAAAAAAAAAAAAAAGAAAGATAGGAGACGTACAGCATGAGGAAAGAGAAGTCAATTCAAGTCTTTTAACTCTATAGGCTTCAAACCTACACTGCTTCTGAGTTGGAGAGAATAAGAAAGCTTTTACTTTTATTTTAAGAATATTACGTTTTATAGGTACAACATTATACTGCTTTGGAATTTATTCATTTTACTTAACTGAAACTGTTTGTTGATTGACAACACCTAATATCCTCCTTCCCCAAACCCTTCCAGTCACTGATGTTCTTAAATATGACTATGTCAGATCATATAAGTAAAGTATTCATATACTCATGCAATTGTTGTATTTCTATATCTGGCTTATTTTCCTTAGCATAATGGCCTCAAGGTCCACTCATATTATTAAATATTGTAGAATTTACCTCTAATTTCCATTGTATATATGTACCATATTTTATTTATTTATCTTCCATTGGTAGATATTTGGTTGTTTCCATATTTTGTCTGAGTAGTGCTTCAGTGGACATGAGGGTGCTAATATATCTTGGAGATCCTGAATTCAGTTATTTAGGATAGACAACCAGAAGTGGAATTTCCTGATCATATGGTAGCTCTATTTTTAATTTTTTGAGGAAACTCCATATTATTTTCTATAGCTGCTGCACCATTTTGCATTGTCACAATTGGCATACAAGGGTTCCAATTTCTCCATATTCTTTAACATTTGGGTCAAAGAAAAAATATAAAGGAAACTCAGAAAATATGTTGAGACAAGTGGAAAGTACAAAATATCAACAACACAGTGGATGTATCAAACACATGTATGAGAGGAATTCAGAGTGACCAATGTACACAAAAGAGAGATCTCAAATAAACAGCTTAAAACAAGTATAAACCTAATATCACCAATGAGTTTCAATGTGTCCACTTTAGCACACAATTAAAACTCTTAACTTCATTTTAAAGCTTCTTCTTCTGGCTTCTTGAACTATCAGATTAAGTTGTTTATTTGAGATCTTTCTTCTATTTAAAAAAAATTGCAGAATTTCCCTCTAAGGCAGAATAGTAAAGCCAGAAAAAGAAGCTTAAATTAAGCCTTAATTTAAGCTGAAAAAGAAACATTAATTACTGATTTGAGACTGTTTGAGGACGATTATCTAACAGAGAGCAAATGAGACTGTTTGAAGTTTCCCACTTACTGAATATGCTATATAGAATGAGTTCCAAAAAACTGGGTTTCAACCTAAATGTCCTCCAATGAATGAATGGATGAATAAAATGTGGTACATGAATACAATGGAATGCTTAACTATTCAGCCTTACAGGGAAATTCAACATTTTTTCCTTAGAACAGAAGACAGATCTCAAATAAATAACTTAATCTGACATTTCAAGGAACCAGAAAAAGAAGTCTTAACTTTAAATAAAGTTAAAAGTTTTAATTATGTGCTGAAATTGTCACATTAATTACTGGATTAAGACTATTTGGAGGACAATTGTCTAGGAGAGAGAAGATGGGTGTGCCTGAAGTTTCCCCATGTACTGAACCACTACACAGACTGAGTTTCAAAGGCAATGGTAGGAAGCAGATAAAGTTGCTTTTTAATTATGTCCCATTAGTCCTATTGTCTTTTATATAAGAACATGTCATTTATATGAAAACTGACAAAAATTAGTGAGAGAGAGAGAGAGAGAGAATATATCTACATCTATATCTATATCATCTATATCTCTTATGGATTTCAGCATCAGAATGAGACACATGTATTTCTATATTTTTTAGAGTGGGGATGTAGCACAGTGCTTTACTTGTAGCACTTGCCTAGCTTGTGAGAAGCCCCCAGGTGGGATCCCCAGGCAACACACACACACACGTGAATATTTTACTGGTACAGTGGCCAGTTAAATCTGTTTGCTTTCTCCATTATCAGGTTTTTGTGTTTAATCCAGAGGACGGATGAAGTCTTCTGACACACTGAGTTCTACTTTTAAATAAAATATCAATTTTCTATGCAAAACAAAAGCCATCTAAAAGATACCCACAAATTTCAGGGCTGTGCTGACATTCCCACAATCACTTGTGTCTCCAATTTCTTTTTTTCACTTACACCGTCTTATTCTCATTTTACTCATCCAGTGTGAACCCTACCCCCTTCCTTAATTATTTATAATTACCCACTTATACTCAGTGTGCAGGAGCCTGAACAATGACTTTTTATTGATTAATTTAGCCAAGAATTTGAGTGTCATGGATGGGGAAGAAACATGTAGTTATACTGCAGTAAGACACAACTCCATTTTCAACATTAGATGTTTCTATTATTGGGATGCCCTTCAACCATTTTTTTTTAGAAGATTCCCATGATTCTTTCAGCTAAGTCTCCAGCTTTATACCATTTTCTTCTGCTGCTTATTCTCCCCGTCTCCCCTACCCTCGTTATCCATAGTGAACAAATGATTTTCTTTATCATTTAGTACAATGGGGACCTCTACCTATTGTTCAGTTTCTTGCTAGAGTCCCAAAGGTGAATTTTGCTATTCTTGTTTTATAGTTTGCCAAATTTGAGGATGACTTGCTTCTATGGGCAATATACTATATTTTTTAAATTGAAGTGCAATAGAAATTTCAAAATGCTAAGAGACTAATACCAAAGAAAGAAGACCATACATCTCTGTTTTCTCTTTCACTATCTCTAAAATATCCAGATGCTTTCTGTAGCACTTTCAGCTCTCTGCCTAAAGGAGGGAGTTCTAGGCCATAGGAATGGCTTTGCTCCTTTGTAAGTAGGAACCCCAGCAAAAGAAGGAATGTTTTACTATGCTAGAAATCTTGAACTGATGAAGTAATACATTTACAATTGCCTTTTGTCATATGGACACAGAGAGATAAGGTATTGCCCAACATCTTCTTTCAGCCATGCATACAAAAAAGAGAAAAAAAGAATTCCAAATTTAAAAGGACATAAAGACTAAATGGATATCACTCGTTTCACCATGATACAGCAAGAAAAAGATAAGAACATTTCCTTTCCTTTACTTTGAACACAATCTATTAATATTATCTCTTCCCATAAGAAGAAAATATGTTTCTTGGTTTACATGCTTTACCAAGGGATATATACAGGGCAGTTTCTAAGAAGTATCTATAACAGCAGGTAGAAAACTATGGCCTATTCATTAGCTGCCTGCTTTTTAAATGAAGTTTCAACAAAACAGCCAAATCTATTCATATTTTCTATGGGAATTTAGTGTGTCAATAGCAGGGTTAAATATTTCCCAGTGAAATCTTTGGTGTACATGATAAAAACATGTACCATCCAATCCTTAACAAAAAGTTTTCTGCCCTCTACTATATAAACAAACCCCTTTATGCTAAGAAATTTATGAAACTATTTTTTTTTTCAAAGACAGGTTCTCACCCAGACAAAAATATTGCAAGCTGGGCACAGTGGCATGTACCTGTAGTTCCAACTATCTTTTGGAAAACTGAGGCAGGAGAATTACTTGAGCCCAGGAGTTCAAGGCCAGAATGGGCCACATTGTAAGAACCCTATCTCAAAACAATTCTTCTCATATAGATACAGAACACACATGCTCGTCAAAAACATTCTTGATTAATCCCTGTTACCCTAATTTTTAGGCCATGAGGAAAGGTCTCTAGTAGAGCTTGTCACTAATAAACAATGTATATAACCATATAAATAAAATACAATACAAATCATCTATCTTTTGAAGCAGTGAGAAGAAAATATTTAGTGAAAGATTATTTGTGACAAATCTGTAACATGTAAAAAACATGTCTTTATGAGATGCATCAAAAAATGTCATGGCAGTGAATACCTTTACTAAGCTGTTTTTCACCAGAGCAATGCTGATTTCATTGTCAGGTTTATGCTGCAGGGATACATTAAGAATCATCTGTTTTCTTATAGTGAAGCTTGTCAGAAATCAGGCAGCAGGTTTTAATGTGCCTTTAATGTGCATGTGAATCAATTGGAGAACTTCTTACAATGCAAATGCTGATCCACAAGTCTGAAATGAAACTTAAGATTCTGTGTTCCTGATGAGTTCACCTTTGGACCATACTTGGAGTTGCAAAGCTATGGTCTTTTCTCTATTTGGTGTGGTAGCCAGTCTCCAAAATGGCTCCCAATCATTACCTTGAACATTCACCCTTTTATATAGTGTCCTACCACACTGTTCCAGGATTTCTGTGCAACTGATATTATTTGTTTGGTATGTCACTTCCAAGTTTAGAAAATACTGTCTTTCATTAAGGGTGTATGGTCTCTGTCTCTCTTTCTGTCTTTGGATGTTTTGTGCATGGTCTCTGTCTCTCTGTCTTTGGATGGGAAGTCAGCTGCCATGTTATCAGGTGAGAAACTCATTTCTCTAGCCAAGAGCCACTGTGGATCCAAGGTCTACTAACTTACTTCCATGTGAGTTTGGAAGCAGACATTTCACTTCAAGCTGAACATTGTGATGATGCAGCACTGTTCAACAGCTTGACTGCAAAGTCATAAAAGAACCTCATCCAGAATCACCCTGATTTCTGACCTAAAGAAACTGCATGTGATATTATATGTCGTTGTTTTAATCTGCTAAATGTTGGGAAATTTTTTTTCATATCACTTGGTATCTAATATCATTAGTTACTGATTTTACAATAATTTTTTGGAGAGTCCACACTGATTGAAAAAGAAAGGTTAGTTGCAGTTATTTGTGGTCAGTTGGAAAAGAAAAATGAACACTGTGTAGCTGTCATCCATTCTTACTTTCAAATCATGTTCTAGTCTCACCCTCTAAAGAGGTACAGATAGGAAGCTGTCATTGCCCCTAATATATTTGGAGTCTGATAGATTCAGAGAGACACATCTTCTCTAGTATCATCAAGCAAGCAAGTTAACTAAGCTTGGGTTGGGCTCTCTTTTCAATTTTCTATACCTGTGGTTCTTCTCATGGCACTACCCCACCTCTGTTTCCTATTTATAACTACAGTTAGTTGGTAGTCAACTAATTTGGTAAGCTGGGAAACATTCACGAGATCAAGTTTAGACTGTTGTGCCAAGTATAAAAATGGCACTATTATTTTATTACTTTATTAAACCAGATAAACTGTCATATTATATATTGTTCAAGCCAGCATAGCTCCCACCAATTCCGCAGGTATCAGCTACTAAATATATACTGTATCCAATTTTATTGTAAGAATAAGTGCTAAGGGACACAGGGTTCTGTCTTCAGTTTCTTCACTGTTTTAAAAGAAAGTACTAAAATTTATAAAACTATAAGGATGGAATTCATCTGGACATAATTAACAGGCAGTTGAAAAGGCTGTCAAAGATGTATCTGTTTGGATGAAGAATGAGTGAGTATTTGATTATTTGATATCTATGTTGATTTTTGAGTCAATACCAATAGGTATACATAATGTTAGCTTCATTATTGCCTTTAGATGTTTGAGGATAAAGAAAAAATGAAAAGCATTTGGCATCATTTTATGAATTGGAAAATAATATTTGGGGGAACAAAATTATTCCTTTGAGCTAAGAAAATATTAAATGGTATTAAAATATTAAAGTAATAATACTTAGTTTATATTATGATTTCCAATTACTTTACTTTGGTGTTGAAATCATTTAAAATAAGAGCCTGGCTAAGGTCCTAGTATTGCCACACACTGTCTATACTTAGTCAAAGTTGCTAAGCCCCAGTATCTCTATTGCAAAATGGGATTATTAGTGGGATTTATTATTATTATTATTATAGGTGGACACAATACCTTTATTTTATTTTTATGTGGTGCTGAGGATCGAACCCAGTGCCTCAAGCATGCTAGGCGAGCACTCTAACACTGAGCCACAATCCCAGCCACTATTAATGGGATTTTAAAGGCTACTTTTCTTGGAGTGTTTTAAGAGAATTGAACAACATAGTATCTGTTGTCATAGTATATGACAATGACTGTGACACGTGGAGAGTGGTGAGAGTGATTGGGAGACCAGTGTCTGAGATTGGGGTCCCTGATGACTTCATGGCAGTGGCATACTTGGTGACTGGGAAAGTTTCTATGCAAAGGTGTAGGATGCCTGGTTGCTATGGTAATGCTCTCCAAGGGTAGACTCTGTATAGCGTCTTATTAGCTTTGACTTTATTCTCAAGCACACAGCTCCTGGGAAAGAAGGCACTTCCTTGGTCAGATAACCACAATGTTCCACCAGTTCCACTGCTCCTGAATCTGCCTGAGAATTAGTCACTTTAAACAATGGACTTTCTTGAGAGCTGCACAATGCTCCTAACATTGCACATTGCAACTGTAGAACATAACTGAGGAAATAGCTACACACTGTTGCTAACTCTAACTTTCATGAATAATGCTTGCATAGTCTTTAATCTGATTAATGAGACATATAGAATAAATATTGCTGGTGTAATTCTTTAGACCTTCTTCTCCATCAGAGAGCAGCACTCCACCCAATCCCAGCTTTATCGTCAAGATCTGCATGTGTGACTCTTATCTCTTCCATCACCCCTTGCTGGAACCTGGTAGTTTGGCTGCGCTGGTTGTGGCAATGGCATAATAAAATTTTCAGTGAATACTACTTATGGTTATTTAATAATTGTTTCTTGTAGAAAATAGAGATGACTGTAGATTACAGTATATGCATATAGTTTTAAAAGCTAGATGAAAGAATCCTGAATGATTTCTACCATAAAGTAATTAGCACATTTGAGAACATAGTTATCATTAAGTGTATTAAACATTGTACAATGTATACACATATCAAAACATCACATAGCATCCCATTAATATGTGAAAATTTTGTGTTTATATATATCAATCAAACAACAAAAAAGAAAAATAATTTCTAAGACGATAATATCCAAGCAATGGAATCATGTTTTTCCTGTTTGCTACACATTTCTGGAGAAAAAAAGTCTATAAAAATTGTAGGAAAAGAAGGAAGTAGAAAGCAAAATTGATAAAATTTACTAATCTTAGCTTATCTAAAAATAGATCACATCAATTTTTTGAGGTAAAACTCTAGGTATTATAAAGTACATGCTAAATATGTACCAACATTCTTTTAATCCACTAAATGTCTTTCAAAATATTCACTTGAACACTTAGCCTATTTACTTTCTTTCTTTCTTTTATTTTCATTTTTTTTGTACCAGGGATTGAACCCAGGGGTGCTTAACCTCTAAGCTACATCTCCAGCCCTATTTTTATTTTTTATTTTGACAGAGGGTCTTGCTAAAATAAAAATTACTTTATTTTTTATTTTGACAGAGGGTTTTTATTTTAACAGAGGGTCTTAGCAAGTGGTTAAGCACCCCTGGGTTCCTTAGGGCCTCACTAAATTGCTGAGGTTGGTCTTGAACTTGTGATTCTCTTGCCTCAGCCTCCTGAGTTGCTTGGGATTACAGGTTTGTGCCACCATATCTGGCAACCTATTTACCTTTGAGAGCTAGTTACCTTATTTCTTGAAGTTGTAATGTGATCTTCTTTCCTTGATTGATACTTTGATAGTTGGTACTTTGCAAAATGAAGCCTATTTCCAGTGTTATGTTTTCTGGTTTGTCTTCCTGTTAAAATTTAAATTTCTGGGTCCTCCATTTCATAAGATCCACATGAAATGTAACATCTTTGGTGTCTTATTCTAGGTTTTAAGGCAAAGGAAACCTCCCCTTCCCATGTGCTCCCTAGAGAACATTCTACAACTATTCCTGTCACATGATATTCTAAACCTTTGTTAACACAGGTCTTCCCTCTACAAGCTAGCAATCATATCTGAGGTGTAAAGTTTAAAGTTGTCTTTTTATTTCACCATTAGAAGGTAATGAGAATGTAAGTATTATCTGAATAAGTGAACAAAGGAACAAATTTGATTCTTTATAATGGAGACACAGAGATACTTAATAACTGATAGTTTAATTATATAGATATGTAAATACAGATACAGATTAAGGTACTGATATAGATATAGATATAGATACATAGTGTTTAGAAAGAACAATTATCTTAATCTCATACCAGACCTCTGCAGGTCATTTGAAATAGTGTGGACAAGAAGGCTGAGATCATTGACAATTCTTTCTGCTCCCAAAGTGGATTCCCAGCATCTCCTTTTGGCAATTGCTCTTGGCAGTGGCTCCTGGCACAGGCTCCCAACAGCTGCTTCCATCTGCAATGGCTCTTTTCTGAAATGTTTCTCACAGACAGTGAGTCCCTCTGTCATAGCTCTAGGGCAGCAGTAGCTCTTCCTAGTTTCTTTTTCTTCTGGTATTGGGGATTGAACCCAGGGCCTTGTGCATGCTAGACAAGTGCACTGCCACTGAGCTCTGTCCCCAGACTCACTCTTATCTTGAAGGATTCTTGCCTCCTTTATACTTCCCAGGGGACAGTTTCCAGAGAGTCCACAAAAACCCTTTGGGGACTTAGAGAATGAAATAACTCTTTTTTAAAGGATGAGTTTAAAGCTATTAAGATTAAAAAGATATCCATTTATAGAACATACTGTTATAGTCTCAATAACTTTCTGAGGCTTTAGACCCCTTTTTTTGGAGTCATAAATATATAACAACAGTATACTGAGACTCAAAGATTGACTCAACACAAACTTAAAGAAGATTCTACTTTATTCTATTTTGCAACATGTGTCTCCCTTTTCTTCTGGGGAAAGTTCTTTTGGGGATGCTTCTCTCAACTGCTTTCAGTATAAGTGGTTGAAGTGGAGATAGATGATGCTCATGGCTCCCCTTGTTTATGGAGTTACACGATATTCTATGTTGTGAAAGTTCTATGTTGATCCAAATAACAGAATTCCAGAAATTTTTCTACATATGTATCTGTGTGTCAAAAAAGATAAATGATTTTTCCAGTGGTCTTGTTAAAGATCAGGGATTATGTGAACATCGGCTTCTGGTGGCAACTGTAGAAAGATGGCTGAATATGTGTGTATGCGTGTGTGTGTGTGTGTGTGTGTGTGAGAGAGAGAGAGAGAGAGAGAGAGAGAGAGAGAGAGAAGGAGAAAAGAAATCCTAAAAGTATTACTCAAGTGCCTGATTTGGACTACCTGACCATCTCTACCCATGGAATCCTTTGCTATATGATTTGATAAATTATATTATTTTTATTAGCATGAACTAGTTTAAATTAAATTTCTGCAACTTGTAATCATAATGGCTCTATGACTTAGGAAATGACTTAAGAGAAGCTCCAGATCCCACTTGCCCATCCTTGCCTAGATAGCAACTACCTAGCTAGGGAACCAGGATTCTCAGGACAATTTTCTTTAAAATATTTCCTTCCATTTTTCCTATCAATATATATTTTTTAAAATTTTTTTCTCCAAAATTAACAGTAATTACTCCTGTAGGTTATAGAAACACTTATATTCATGTAGTATAAATCTTTCCAAAGTTATCTTGGCCATATTGGTATGCTTTATAGGTCTAAATTATAAAAGGAGATAATTATAACTGCTCTCCCAAAGAGAATTGTTGTGAAAATTAACTAACAATTGTAAATAAATTACCTAACAATTGTAAATATATATATATATATCCCCCCACACATATATTATATATATATATATATCCCCACACGCATATATAATAAATGTTATAAATATATATAAATGATAATGTATCAGTTTACCCTATAAAATAGGGTGAGCAAGTGTGCAGTTTAAATGCTGTCATTACTATGAATAACTTTGTGGTATTTAGAAGATACTCTTGGATGATCATATCCCCCCTATTCACATGCCTTAGAAACTATATTTGGGTCATGATGGCATTTAGCATACATTTTGTGACATGTGGGATGGGAATGCCCTTTATTGGCTACTTGATCTGGATGTAGTTCTCCAGAAAGTTCTAGTGGGAATACTTTACGGAAGTCTGATGATTCTTACATGGGAGGAAGAAGAGGTGGTCATCTAGATAATTCATTCTCCCCAGAAAGTAAAAAAAAAAAAAAAAAAAAAAAAAAAAAAATTCCAAGGAAATTATTTATGTTGTAGGAATAATAAATCATTCATAATTTTTATCTCATTTTACATGTGCAGATCTAAGTTTAATTTTTCTGTGATCTTGTTGGAATTCCATAATAAAGCCCCTGTTTCTCATTGTCTAGTATATAAGGATTTAAAGAGCCCAATGGAGTAATTTACTTACTCACGTATGAGTTTGGGTGCCAGGAAACAAGCTGCAGTCTTTCCTGGGAAGTCTTCTTGTATCTTTCATGACTCAGAAGAAAAATAAGCCACAAAAAACAGTGAAACTTAGAGTCGTCCATTTCACTCTCACATATTTTCAAATAAATAAATCGGGCCTCAGAGAGCTACACTGTAAATGAGACACTGTCTAAATAAATAAATAAAAAAATAAAAAGGGCTGGGCTCAATGGTAGAGCACTCCTGACTTCAATTCCCAGTACCTAAAGAACAAAACAAAACAAAGTTGGTTTAAGGTACACTAAAGAAAAGTAAAACATTGCACACAGTAGGTAGATGGCTATCACCAAAAATTATGAAGATGGTTTGAAAATTAGTGAAATCTAAAAAGCTATTATCTTCATGACCTTGTATGATGAGATATTTATGTCTGTACAATAGAATGGGTATGTAGTATGTAACAATATGTCGTTTCTAAAATCTTTTTTGTGATTCTGAGTATCAAACCCAGAGCCTCATGGATTCTAGGCAAGCGCTCCTCTTGGAGCCTATACCACCAGTCCCTATTTTTTAATGTTTTCATGATGAAAGTAATCATAACATAGAACCCAAATGCAACAAACTTCCCTACTTTCAAGTTTAAGCTAAAAAATTATCAGCAGCTATAGATATTTTGGTTCAAAAGGAGCTTACAGTAAGAATAAACTCATGTGTTGATGCTTTTGAAATCTGGAGTTGCAAGAAAATTCTGACATAGTGAAAATTATAAATAATCTCAGCAAAATCTAGATATTAATGGCAAAAGTGGAGAAAGAAATAAAATAACCTATAGATAGGGCCAGGAAGGAGGGAGGAAGTGGAACATGGGAGAGCAGAACTATTCCAGGTATCTCTTACCTTTTTTGGTTGAAAGAAATAGGAAGACTGGCTTCTACTAAGGAATAAAGCATTTGTGTTTTACTTTTGAGTCATATTATAGAAGTTGATATGGTTATGAAAGTACAGAAAATAAGGGTATACAGTAAGAGAACAGAAACGTAAGTTTGACTTCCAATAAGCATGAAGAATGAATCAAATGAATAACACTTTGAACAAAGTAGAACAAAAAAAAAAAAAAAGGAAGAAAAGAAAAGGAAAAAGAAAAAGAAAAAAACCCAGTGGGACTGGAAAAGAGGAAAAGAATAGTATAAAATAATACTAAAGAGCATTAATGAAGGTTGGATAATAAGTGTATACTGACAGCAAACAAACCAATTTCTCTAATCAAATTGTTAAAAGTTACATGCTTACATTTTACTTACACACACACACACACACACACACACACACACTCTTATTGGGTGCAGTGGTGCATACCTATAATCCAAGCAAGTTGAGAGGCTAACTTGAGCAGGATTACAAGTTTGAGGCCATCCTGGGCAACTGAGAGAGACTCTGTCTCACAATAAAAAATAAAAAGGGCTGGAGATGCACCTTAGTGGTAGAGCATTCCCGAATTCAATCCCCAGTACCCAAAGAACATAACAAACCCCCACGCTTGAAACATAATGATAAAGATAGGTTAAAAATTAAGCAGAGACAAAGAAGTCCCACGAAATTGCAAACAAAGCAAAAACAAAAATATAGGGTAATGATATTAGTAACAAACTATTTATAATTTACCATTAATTAAATGAGTTAAACACGACTATTATATAATAAGACATCATTTATGAAGAATATGTAGTTGTAAATTCTATAGTCACCAAGCATATTATATGAATTCACTAGATCTTTTAAAAGGAGATAGGTTAAAATAGAATTTTAGAAGAAGATTTCAATACACTACTTTGAGAATTGGAAAGTTCTACCTCATGCCTTGTCAAAAACAAGAGACAGAGGCAGAAGTAGAGGCAGAGCAGGGGAGGAGGAAGGAAGAGAGGGCATAACTCAATCAAGGATCTTAATTCAACAGATCTATATAATCTTGTATCCTATATGGGTATGCACATATGAACACACACATAGGCAGAACATTAAGGATATTACATATTTGTGATCCATGGAACATTTACAAAAATTGTACATGCACTTAAATTAAAAAAAGACTTTAACATTTTTATTTCTTTCTTTTTTTTTTAATTTTGAGACAGGATCTCACTGAGTTGTTTAGGGCCTTGCTGAGTTGCTAAGGCTGGTTTTGAACTGGGGATCCCCTGGCTCAGCTTCCAGAGCTTCTGGGATTAAGGTGTGCACCACCATGCCTGGATGACTTTAAAAACAATTGTGTTGGGGCTGGGGCTGTAGCTCAGTGGTAGAGTGCTTGCCTTGCACGTGTGAGGCACTGGGTTCAATCCTCAGCACCACATAAAAATAAATAAATAAAGATATTGTGTCCACCTACAACTAAAAAAATTTTTAAAAAACAAAAGAACCAATTATGTTAGGACTCGCCAGAGAAACAAAACATGGTCAAATATAGATAGAAAGAGATTTATTATGAGGGATTAGAGTACATGAGAATGGAAACTAAGAAGTCCCATTATCTGCTATCTGCAACCTGAAAGACAAGGTGATGATATTAGTAACAAACTATGAACATTTATCATAGTTGCTGCTGTAGTTCTAGTCTAAACTCTTAAGTCCTGAAAACCAAGTGGAATGTTATAAACCCCAGTCCCACTCCAATTAGGAACTCAGTCTTGTGGATGCACACAATGGTGAAATGCACTGTGGTGTATTCATATATGAAATAAGACAGTTACATTAGATTCACTCTACTGTCTTTCCTTTTCCTATTCTCCTTCCCTTCCCTTCATTCCCCTTTGTCTAATCCACTGAACTTCTATTCTTCATAACAGGATATAACTACCCTGTTTACAAGTGAAAACATGAATCTTTTCACCAGAAGAGGAGATTAAATCCTCATGCAATCTTTACCTTTATCCTAATAGTCTGTAGCTGAAATACTATGATGTTGAATTAACAATGCTTAAATATTGCCATAAAGTCAATATATCTTGTGTTACATAATAAAGGAGGAAAGAAAACATAGATATTTGTTTAATATATTATATACACACATAAGCATCTATAACAAACTAAGGATAAATACTCATGAAAATTGTAATTCTTATTTCTGTAACTGATCTGGTAGTCATAGCTGGATTTATATCACACACCTCCACCACCCATTCTGTTTTCCCTTTGCCTTCAGTGAGCACCTCAACTGGTTGTGGCTCTACCTGGTAGGCTGACTTTAATCTTCATTCTTCAAGGTTGCTAGCACCATTACTAATCCTGCCTGGTTTAGGGTACTGTGATTTTCCATTGATCTAAATCACTGGGCACGGAATTACCAAGTGGGTTCTATTGTAAGAGCCTATACTGCTGAACAGTCACCCCAGTCAATGGGTAAACTCACTTTGCCTGTGGGCTCAGAAGAATGAGGAACTCAAAGTGGTAGGGTGGCAGTCCTAATTTCCAGTCCAATGGAATCACTGTTGTGTCTCCCAGTGGAAGTGGGCTTCCTTCTAAAGCCTGTAGGCCAGCAGAGAATACTATCACAGGAACAGGAAACAAAAATTCTCCTAGAAAGTCACTAGGGATACTAGTGAGTGGCACCACTCTCATTTACACTCCTTGATCTGGGACCTGTGCATCCTGCTATCAAAGGAACAGTGCCACATATTGGATATTGAGTATATGCAGCCTCCTAGAGAAATGCCTTGAGAACTATTCTTGCCTATAGGCAAGAATATAATCTTGTTATAGGCACTATAACAGTTTTCAAAAGGCCATTCTACCATTTTATCAAACTGCTTCAGGATTATGGGGAACATAGTAAAACCAATGAATCCCATGAACATGAGCTCATTGTCCTATTTCCTTGGCTACAAACTGAATTTCTTGGTCAGAATCAATGTTGTGTAGAATGCTGTAATAGAATAAGACAAGACATTCTGTCAGTGCATACATAGTGATTTTGATCAAAAAGATATATGGAAAAAAGGCAACTCTACATTCAAAGTGAATGTCTTTTCCAGTAGGGTCAAAACATTGCCTCTTCTATGATGGCAGCAATTCAGTTTGGTATAATCAATCTGTTAGCAATCGTTGATTGATTACATGAGGGAATTATGCCATCCTGAGAGTTGGTGCTGTTCTCTGATACTGGCAGACTAGACACTCAACAGTGGCTGTAGCCCAGTTGGGACTGGTAAGTGGAAAATCATGATGCTTAAGCATGCATACTCTCCTTGCCTGCCACGGTGACCACTTTATTCATGAGCTCATTGAACAATGACAAGGGTGTCTAGAGAAAGAGACAGTATTTATACCAGACTATAAATGCTGTCTGGTATTTATAGATGGGTCATCTTAAGCACTTGATTATTAAAATCCTCCTCTGTTGAGGTCACCCTTTGGTGAGAAATCATATGGGACACAAATATTTCCATGTTTCTTACCCAGTCAGAAATGTCTTCCCACATCTTTTCCCTGAAGTTCTTTGTTGCCAATTTTTGAATCATATTTCTTTCCAAGTCCCTGATTATCCATCCACACTACTGGCTACAGTCCACAAAATGGTATATAATGGTCTGGCTAATCTCCTTCTGAGTAAAGTACACAAGTAACTTCATTGATGAAAATTCTCCCCAATAGGAATGTCTCCTTTGTCACTCTCATTTGGAAATATCCCAGAGAGGCTGTATTATTATAGTTGTCCACTTTTTTTCTCTTTTTTTTTTTTTTTTTGAGAGAGAGAGAGAGAGACAGAGAGAGAATGAATATGAATCTTTTTTTTGTAGATGGACATACCACAATGCCTTTATTTTTCTGTAGTACTGAGAATCGAACCCAGGTCCCGCCCCTGTTAGGCAAGTGCTCTACTGCTGAGCCACAATCCCAGCCCAACTTTTTTTTCTTTCTTTTTATTAATTATTTTTTTAGGGGCTGGGGATGTGGCTCAAGAGGTAGCGCGCTCGCCTGGCATGCGTGCGGCTCCGGTTCGATCCTCAGCACCACATACAAACAAAGATGTTGTGTCCGCCCAAAACTAAAAAATAAATATTAAAATTCTCTCTTCTCTCTCTCTCTCTCTCTAAAATATATATATATATATATATATATATATATATATATATATATATATATATATATAGAACAGGCCCAGTGGCCCGCGGAGGTGCAGAGCTGCCAACCACGCCTGCAAGGTAGGCGGACCTGCGACCCACTGGCAGAACAGGCGCAATGGCCTGCTGAGGGGCAGAGCTGCCCCCTCCCCCCGCGCCTGCAAGGTAGGCGGAACTGTGACCACTGGCAGAATAGGCCCAGCGGCCTGCTGAGGGGCAGAACCAACCCCTCCCCCCGCGCCTGCAAGGTAGGCAGACCTGCGACCACCAACAGAACAGGCCAGACCTGCAACTGACAGAACAGGCCCAGCGGCCTGCGGAAGGGTAGAGCCGCCCCCACCCCGCGCCTGCAAGGTAGGCGGACATGCTACCGACCGGCAGAACAGGCCCAGCGGCCTGCCGGCGTGGTAGGCACATTGCCCCAATTGGAGTAGGGGCAGAGCCGCCGCCCGCGCCTGCAAGGGAGACTTTGCAACTATACAAGAGCAATATAAATATATAGGGGGAAAATTCAATAGCACAACAGTTTCACCAAGCAGAAAGAAACGCGAACAGTATGAAGAGACAAGGAAAGAAAGGACCACAAGCAATGCAGGTCAACTCAACGTTAGAAGAGGTAATATCTGCAGCAGATGGAATGTCAGATAAAGAATTCAGGAGATAGGATATACATGCTTCAGATGATCTGGAGTCTCAAGGAAGACATCAGACAGCAAAATCAGACAATGAAAGATCACTTCAACAATGAATTACATAAACAAATCCAAGAAGCAAAAGATCAACTATACAGGGAGATAGACATTATAAAAAACAAACAGAAATCCTAGAAATGCAGGGAGCAATAAACCAACTTAAAAACTCAATTGAGAATACTACCAGCAGAGTAGAACACTTAGAAGACAGAACATCAGACAATGAAGACAAAGTATTTCAACTTGAAAAGAACATAGACATCTCAGCAAGACTGTTAAGAAACCATGAGCAGAACATCCAAGAAATATGGGATAACATAAAGAGACCAAACTTAAGAGTCATTGGGATACAGGAAGGGATAGAGGTTCAAACCAAAGGAATGAGCAATCTATTCAATGAAATAATACGAGAAAACTTCCCAGACTTGAAGAATGAGAAAGAATCCCAAATCCTAGAAGCCTACAGGACGCCGAATGTGCAAAATCATAAGAGATCCACACCTAGACACATTATAATGAAGATGCCCAACATACAGAATAAGGAGAGAATTTTAAAAGCTACAAGAGAAAGGAAGCAGATTACATTTAGGGGTAAGCCAATCAGGATAACAACTGATCTTTCAACACAGACTCTGAAAGCTAGAAGATCCTGGAATAACATATTTCAAACACTGAAAGAAAATGGGTTCCAACCAAGAATTGTCTATCCAGCAAAATTAAGCTTCAGGATGGAAGATGAAATTAAAACCTTCCACGATAAACAAAAGTTAAAAGAATTTGCAGCTAGAAAACCATCTCTTCAAAACATCCTCGGCAAAACATTACAGGAGGAGGAAATGGAAAATAACAATGAAAACCAACAGTGGGAGGTAGGACACTAAAGGGGGGGAAATAATCAAAGAGGAAAACAAACCATGTTTAGTAACAGAAATAAACAAATATGGCTGGAAGAACAACCCATATCTCAATAATAACCCTAAATGTTAATGGCTTAAACTCACCAATTAAGAGACACAGGCTAGTAGAATGGATCACAAAACAAGACCCAACGATATGCTGCCTACAGGAGATGCATTCGATAAGAAAAGACATACAATAGGCTGAAGGTGAAAGGTTGGGAAAAATCATATCACTCATATGGACTTCGGAAACAATCAAGAGTGTCCATACTCATATCAAATAAAATAGATTTCAAGCCAAAGTTAATCAAAAGGGATAAAGAGGGACACTACATACTGCTCGAGGGAACCATACACCAACAAGACATAACAATCATAAATATATATGCCCCAAACAATGGTGCAGCTATGTTCATCAAACAAACTCTTCTCAAGTTCAAGAGTCTAATAGACCACCATACAATAATCATGGGAGACTTCAACACAACTCTCTCGCCACTGGACAGATCTTCCAAACAAAAGTTGAATAAGGAAACTATAGAACTCAATAACACAATTAATAACCTAGACTTAATTGACATATATAGAATATACTACCCAACATCAAGCAGTTACACTTTTTTCTCAGCAGCACATGGATCCTTCTCAAAAATAGATCATATATTATGTCACAGGGCAACTCTTAGACAATATAAAGGAGTAGAGATAATACCATGCATCTTATCTGATCATAATGGAATGAAACTGAAAATCAAGGATAAAAGAAGGAAGGAAAAATCATGCATCACTTGGAGAATGAACAATAGGTTACTGAATGATCAATGGGTTATAGAAGACATCAAGGAGGAAATTAAAAAATTCTTAGAGATAAATGAAAACACAGACACAACATATCGGAATCTATGGGACACATTGAAAGCAGTTCTAAGAGGAAAATTCATTGCTTGGAGTTCATTCCTTAAAAAAAGAAAAAACCAACAAATAAATGATCTCATACTTCATCTCAAAATCCTAGAAAAAGAAGAGCAAAACAACAGCAAAAGAAGTAGAAGGCAAGAAATAATTAAAATCAGAGCTGAAATTAATGAAATCGAAACAAAAGAAACAATTGAAAAAATTGACAAAACTAAAAGTTGGTTCTTTGAAAAAATAAATAAATTCGACAGACCCTTAGCCATGCTAACGAAGAGAAGAAGAGAGAGAACTCAAATTACTAGCATACAGGATGAAAAGGCAATATCACAACAGACACTTCAGAAATACAGAAGATGCTGGGAGCCATTAGCCAAGTAGGTATGACAATTTCCTTGCCAGCGTACTCCATGTTGCTTAGTGGAAGGACTCGTGGAAATAGGACATTTTGCAGTGACATTGCATGTAGGTGACCTTGCTCAAGGACCAGGGCGGATTAGGGTGTTCCCGGTGTAGGATAATCGGGTTTAGGGCGTTCCAGGTTTAAGATTATTCCTGCTGGGAATAGGGCGTATCCTGCTGCCTGAGTTCCCCTTGAGTTCTCACGGGATTCAGACAGTATTTTTTGGGAGATAGAAGCCCAGTGGAGGGGGATTTGGGGAGAGAACGTGGATTTCCCCAGAACGTGATTGTAGACGGCTGGTGTGAGTTCGGGAATAAAGAGTTGCTGTTTGAATCTACAAGCTGTGTGGTGGCTCGTGATTGTGTGCCCAGCCAGACTGCGGCATTTGTGCCCAGCCAGACTGCGGCAGAAGATAATTAGAAATTATTTTGAATCCTTATACTCCAATAAATTAGAAGATAGTGAAGGCATCGATAAATTTCTTAAGTCATATGATCTGCCCAGACTGAGTCCGGAGGACATAGACAACCTAAACAGACCAATATCAATTGAGGAAATAGAAGAAACCATCAAAAGACTACCAACTAAGAAAAGCCCAGGACTGGATGGGTATACAGCAGAGTTTTACAAAACCTTTAAGGAGGAACTAAGACCAATACTTTTCAAGCTACTTCAGGAAATAGAAAAAGAGGGAGAACTTCCAAATTCATTCTACGAGGCCAACATCACCCTGATTCCTAAACCAGACAAAGACACTTCAAAGAAAGAAAACTACAGACCAATATCTCTAATGAACCTAGATACAAAAATCCTCAATAAAATTCTGGCGAATCGGATACAAAAACATATCAAAAAAATTGTGCACCATGATCAAGTAGGATTCATCCCTGGGATGCAAGGCTGGTTCAATATACGGAAATCAATAAATGTTATTCATCACATCAATAGACTTAAAAATAAGAACCATATGATCATCTCGATTGATGCGGGAAAAGCATTTGACAAAGTACAGCATCCCTTTATGTTCAAAACTCTAGAGAAACTAGGGATAACAGGAACATACCTCAATATTGTAAAAGCAATCTATGCTAAGCCTCAGGCTAGCATCATTCTGAATGGAGAAAAACTGAAGGCATTCCCTCTAAAATCTGGAACAAGACAGGGATGCCCTCTCTCACCACTTCTGTTCAACATAGTTCTCGAAACACTGGCCCGATCAATTAGACAGACGAAAGAAATTAAAGGCACAAAAATAGGAAAAGAAGAACTTAAATTATCACTATTTGCAGTTGACATGATTCTATACCTAGCAGACCCAAAAGGGTCTACAAAGAAACTATTAGAGCTAATAAATGAATTCAGCAAAGTGGCAGGCTATAAAATCAACACGCATAAATCAAAGGCATTCCTGTATATCAGCGACAAATCCTCTGAAATGGAAATGAGGACAACCACTCCATTCACAATATACTCAAAAAAAATAAAATACTTGGGAATCAACCTAACAAAAGAGGTGAAAGACTTATACAATGAAATCTACAGAACCCTAAAGAGAGAAATAGAAGAAGGTCTTAGAAGATGGAAAAATATACCCTGTTCATGGATAGGCAGAACTAACATCATCAAAATGGCGATATTACCAAAAGTTCTCTATAGGTTTAATGCAATCCCAATCAAAATCCCAACAGCATTTCTTGTAGAAATAGAGAAAGCAATCATGAAATTCATATGGAAAAATAAAAGACCCAGAATAGCAAAAACAATGCTAAGCAGGAAGTGTGAATCAGGCGGTATAGCGATACCAGACTTCAAACTATACTACAGAGCAATAGTAACAAAAACAGCATGGTACTGGTACCAAAACAGGTGGGTGGACCAATGGTACAGAATAGAGGACACAGAAACCAATCCATAAAACGACAACTATCTTATATTTGATAAAGGGGCTAAAAGCATGCAATGGAGGAAAGATAGCATCTTCAACAAATGGTGCTGGGAAAACTGGAAATCCATATGCAACAAAATGAAACTGAATCCCTTTCTCTCGCCATGCACAAAAGTTAATTCAAAATGGATCAAGGAGTTTGATATCAAATCAGAGACATGGCGTCTGATAGAAGAAAAAGTTGGCTACGATCTACATACTGTGGGGTTGGGCTCCAAATTCCTCAATAGGACACCCATAGCATAGTTAATAACTAGAATCAACAAATGGGACTTACTCAAACTAAAAAGTTTTTTCTCAGAAAAAGAAACAATAAGAGAGGTAAATAGGGAGCCTACATCCTGGGAACAAATCTTTACTCCTCACACTTCAGATAGAGCCCTAATATCTGGAGTATACAAAGAACTCAAAAAATTAGACAATAAGATAACAAATAACCCAATCAACAAATGGGCCAATGACCTGAACAGACACTTCTCAGAGGAGGACATACAATCAATCAACAAGTACATGAAAAAATGCTCACCATCTCTAGCAGTCAGAGAAATGCAAATCAAAACCACCTTAAGATACCATCTCACTCCAGTAAGATTGGCAGCCATTATGAAGTCAAACAACAACAAGTGCTGGCGAGGATGTGGGGAAAAGGGTACACTTGTACATTGCTGGTGGGACTGCAAATTGGTGCAGCCAATTTGGAAAGCAGTATGGAGATTTCTTGGAAAGCTGGGAATGGAATCACCATTTGACCCAGCTATTCCCCTTCTAGGTCTATTCCCTAAAGACCTAAAAAGAGCATGCTACAGGGACACTGCTACATCGATGTTCATAGCAGCACAATTCACAATAGCAAGACTGTGGAACCAACCTAGATGCCCTTCAATAGACGAATGGATAAAAAAAATGTGGCATTTATACACAATGGAGTATTACTCTGCATTAAAAAATGACAAAATCATAGAATTTGCAGGGAAATGGATGGCATTAGAGCAGATTATGCTAAGTGAAGCTAGCCAATCCCTAAAAAACAAATGCCAAATGTCTTCTTTGATATAAGGAGAGTAACTAAGAACAGAGTAGGGACAAAGAGCATGAGAAGAAGATTAACATTAAACAGGGATGAGAGGTGGGAGGGAAAGGGAGAGAGAAGGGAAATTGCATGGAAATGGAAGGAGACCCTCAGGGTTATACAAAAGTACATACGAAAGGAAGTGAGGGGAAAGGGGAAAATAATACAAGGGGGAGAAATGAATGACAGTAGAGGGGGTAGAGAGAGAAGAGGGGAGGGGAGGGGAGGGGAGGGGATGGGGGATAGTAGAGGATAGGAAAGGCAGCAGAATACAACAGACACTAGTATGGCAATATGTAAATCAATGGATGTGTAACTAATGTGATTCTGCAATGTATACGGGGTAAAAATGGGAGTTCATAACCCACTTGAATCAAAGTGTGAAATATGATATATCAAGAACTATGTAATGTTTTGAACAACCAACAATAAAAAAATTAATATATATATATATATATATATATAACATTATTTTTTTAGTTGTCAATGGACCTTTATTTTATTTATTTATTTATTTATATGCAGTGTTTAGAATCAAACCCTGTGCCTCACACATGCTAGGCAAGTGCTCCACCACTGAGCTAAACCCCAGCCTATAGTTGTCCACTTTTGAGCGGTACTATTTGAATATTTCCCAGAATCATTTGTAAGCCAGGGTCCAGTTTTCTCTTACTATGTCATCTGATCATAGGAAACTCTCTATGAGGTCATGGATGCAGGATGGGAGAGTAGCAGACATGGGGACTGTGGACATTTGGGCCATTTCTTTGTGTAACTTGTGCTTACGGGCTCCTTGGGCACTATAAAGGAAATGCCTCTTCCTTTTGATATGGATCAAGTAACTACCACTTCTATTTGTATGCCCAATTTTCTAGTTGGTGGGTAATTTTTGCAAACCAGGAATGATGATGGAATATATTTCTTAGTTTATTTTAATCGGGGAAAGTATTTTGACTTTCTTTTGAAAGTTAACTTTGATGGAAATAAGATCTGTTTTTGTTATTTTTTCCTTAAATATTTTGAATATTATCCCACAGTATTCAGCCTATGTTGTTTCTGTGAATAATTCACTTTAAGATTATTAGGGTTCCTTTGTAAGAAATGGATTGTTTTTCTCTGGCTACTTTAAAAATTTTCTCTTTGTCTTTGACTTTCAACATTTTTACTATGACCTGTCTATCTATATTCCTTCTTTTGATAATTCTATTTTAGTTTGTTATGCCTCCTGGGCATGTAGGTTTTTGTTTGTCAATAACTTTTAGAACTTTCACACACTATTTGTTTGATAATCATATCTACTGCCCTCTTTACTCTCTCTTTTCCTTTTGGTATTCTCATTATGTACATACAGATATGCTCCAGGGACCCCACATTTCTCTGGCACTCTTTTCACTGTGACAAGAGAATGACATGATACTCAAAGGATAGGTTTTCCTATTGAAACAATAATAAATTGATGAAGCCTGAATAAATCTACTTTATGAGAACCTTGATATTTAATCCAAAACTTACAACAAGGGGACTGCTAAATGAAAAAAAAAAGGCTGCTAATTTTGGTAAGAAAATGTAGTGACTTTACACATCTGACTAACATTCACCATTCTCTAGCATAATGGAGGAGTGCCAGCTATAGGGAGAGTGACTCAAGTCACTTTTAGTGTGGCATTATTATTATTATTATTAAAATATTGTAGTTGGGCATTTTGAATTGACCAATGCTTCCCTGAGAGATCAATTCAGACCCTGACCTTTGTTTTGCTTCCAAAGCCAGAAAAGAGCAGCTTTCCAGACTGGAGTGATATCTATTAAAGGATGTAATGATACTCACTATCCACACCTGTCTGAGTCAGGTAATGGGGGACAGACAAGGCAAATGGTAAGCAGATCCAAAGCCTAGAAAGAAGAGGTCTCAGTATAAAATTGCTCAAAGGCATAAAGTTTTGAAAGGTCCACTTCATTTATTGGGGAGGAGTGCAAGGCACATGCCAAGAATAAGACTCTGTGAGGATTCCAGGCTGTATCTTCAGTGTATTTATGATCTCTAGGCTCTAGGCATGCAAAAGTTGCAAGCTCTTCCCTCTAGGAGCTGAGTGGTTGGTATTGAGAGGAATTGGAAAATTGATTTGGTTCTCCTGATATGAAACCACTACCTCATGAGCCAAAGCAAGAGTAATCAGGGCCCAAATACTTTCAGAATACCGTATCTATTCCACAAGTAGGGTTTAAGTGGAAGAAGGGAGCCCCCAACTCTAAAGCTCACTCATCTGGGACAGATAACTCCCAGCAACAGATAATTGTATTTGAAAGATAATTTTTAAATAAAATTTAACATTATTTTGTGGGTTTTTTATAAGAGAAGTTAAAATAAATAAAACATGAAGAACTTTGATTTTAATATCAATTTTAAAATATCAGAATATTAATTTTAAGTAGACTGTAATAAAATAATAGTCATTGCAATCTTTAGAGTAATTTGAAATACATAAAAACAAATATACTTGTAGAGAAAATAAAATGGTTTGTAAATAGAAAAAAAATGAACAAAAAGAAAATGAAAATAATAGAAAATAAGCAAGATAGTAAACCCAAACATATTAATGCACATATTAAATATAAATGGTTTCAATACACCAATTAAAAAGCAGAGATTAATAAAGAAGATAAAAAACTACCCTACATATGCATTAAATATAACAACAAGATATTAAAGGCAAAAAAATGAAAAATATATACCACGTAAACAGTAAACATAAGTCAGCTGATATGGTTATATTGATATCAAACAAAGAAAACTTTGAAACAAGAATTGTCACCAATAGAAAAGAACATTCCATAATGAAAAACAGTTCAAGGAAAACATAAAATTTCTAAATATGTATAGGTCTAATAACAAAACTTCAAAAATAAAAATAAAAGGAAGATTTTTGACATATCACACATTCAAAATTCATTGGAAGGAGTCTTTTCAAGAAGTGACACATCGGGAAAATGTGAACTAGACTTAAACTTCATGTCATGTATAAAATGTAATTCAAAATGGTTTATGGATTTAAGTGTAAAAGGTAAAACTGAAACTTTTAGATGAAAACATAGAACATCTTTGGGATTGAAGACTAGGTAAAGAGTACTTAGATATGAAAGCAAATTCATGACCCATAAAAAGTAGTAAAAAGTGAAAATTTGTCAAAATAAAAAATTGTTCTGCAAAAGACTACTAAAAGGATGGAAAGATATCTATAGCTCTAGGAAGAATATTTTCAAATCACATATCCAAAATATTTTTATACATCTAGATAATATGGATATGTCTCAAAATTCAATAATTAAAACAATCTATTTAATGGGAAAATATATAAACAGATATTTCACTAAAGAAATATGAATGGCAGGTACGTAAATAAAAAGATGCTCGATATCATTTGTCAAAATTACACAGAAAGAAAGCAGATTAGTGGTTGCTGCGGGCAAAGACTTGGAATGAATGAGAGATGGGTGATAATGTGAACAAATAGCAGAGGGGAACAGTTCTATGTCTTGATTGTTGTGTGGTTACAGGAATCTTCATGTAGGATAAAATTGCATGAACATAAATGCACATGAGACTGCAGGATTAAAAATGGTAAAAGTTGAATAAGATCTGTAATCTAGTTGACAGTAATATGCTGATGTCAACTTTTTAATTTTGATATTGTATTATACCTATACAAGTGATTACCATTGGGGGAAACTGGGTGAAGGGTGTGCAAGATTCTTTATGTTATTTCTATACTATTTTTACTATTCCTGGTGAGCTTGTAATTATTTCAAAATAAATAGTTGACAAAATGCATGTGTTTTTGTTCTACTCATTTTCTATGGTGAAAGAAAACCATGATAAAAGGGAGAATGTGAGGACCCCACAGAATGCTTCAAGCATAGGGAATAGAATACCAACAGGTAGAGGACTCTAATATGGAAAGTAATATTTGATTTCAATTTATGATTTTGTTAAAACTGGAAATAACAAAGTGTAATCTTAAGGAATTATTAAGTGAACACTATAAAAGTATTCTAAGTGTGTTGGATAAGCCTAATTTATATCAAGTACTTACGGAATATTTGAGCCACTGATAATACATCATTCACAGTGGCAGAATGAGCAATGGTCTAAGTTGTGAAGGCTGCAAGGAGTTAGCTGTCCCAGAAATAAATCTTGATTGAATAGAGAAGACTGGAAAACTACTGAGTAATACAGCTTTGGATATTTTTGACAATTATACTTGCACATCTCTAACCTAGACCACCAGCCAAAGAAAAAATGAAGTTACCAGAAAAAGCTTGCAATTCTAGTTTTTAAGTGATCCTTAATGACATCACTTCATTGCTTAAGCCAACAATATTGGAATCGCTGCTCTTCACTTCCAGACAGCCCAGTCCTGTTCTCCACACCCTTGCTAAATCATGCCCTTTAGTACCTCCTTACATGGAATTTCTTCTTTGCTTTCTCATGACTATGCATACTCACTTTTTGCTATTACCCTTGCAAGATGTTTTTGTTCTATTCATTTTTTTTCATGTCCTCAAGAATAAAATAAAAGGGAGTTATTTATCAAGCATTTTGTTAATTAATATTCTTGAAATATCTTGCAGTTATACACCAGGGAAGTAACACAAAATATAAAACAAAGAAAGAAACACAGAAAGAAGCCAAAGTTTGATTAGGCTCATGGAATCTTCAGCTATTTTATGGATACTGTGATGCTAGTGGCCTCATAGGACTTAAGCTATTCATCATAACTAGCTTAAAGACAAACACTGTCTTAAAAACTCAGCAATTTTGGTAATTTTATGAAGTGTACAAACAACAGCATAGCCTATTTTAACAAGGTTTGGTTTTATATTTTTTTAAAAGTACTGTTCAGCATTTCCAAAATCTCTGACTAAAACTTGAATCTTGATCCCAAAGGTTTAACTTGGGTGCTTCTCATCTTCATCATCAGCTGATCAAATGGATACCAAAATCCCATAAATCATTATGGTTGACTTCAATTAGAACTATCCCAACACACATTCACATTGTAATGTAAGTAAAGTTAGTTTGAGGTCAATGTAGATTCAGATTTATAAATGAAAATAGATCATTTGGGGCTGGGATTGTGGCTCAGCGGTAGAGCGCTCGCCTAGCACATGGGAGGCCCTGGGTTCTATCCTCAGCACCACATAAAAATAAATAAATAATTGTCCAGTTACAACAAATTGTCCAGTTACAACAAAAAAATAAATATTAAAAAAATTTAAATAGATCAAGTAAAGGAAATGCACATCGATTTGCAAAGGTGCATGAAATCAGTGTCATTTGTGGTCATGTTCTACTTATTTAATAGCTTTTGTAGAGCAGTGACGGTAGCATAAAGGAGGCAGTGAGGACACGTGTTCCCTGCTCCTTCTTCTTTCTCTCTCTACCTTCCCAACAGTGGCAGTGGGGGCATGTGACCTCATGCAACTCTATATCTCTGCCCAGTAACTGCACAACCTTGTGGTGACTGGCCAGAAGATGGTCCCTCAGCTCAAGGTTCAAGAGGCCTGACTGGAGGCCATCAGCCAGAATACCTTGGAGGATGAGATTATTCTGGTCAGAGTGGGCTGCAGGCCCTGGCCACTCTGGAAACAGCCTGTCACATGCTTGGAGGTTAAGTCCATTCAGGGAAGGTGAAAGGTCAAACTCCCAGGATGGCCAAACAGAAGACAGGCAAGGTCAAGCAGAAGCAGTACGATGGGGACTTTGTCGACATTATACCCACCTTTGGAAGAGAGTGTTCCCATTGCCAGTTCTTAAGTCCTTGGTACTCCTGGCTTTTTCTAATAAAGCATTTCAGTCTAGTCCAACAACAACAACAACAACAAAAAATGAATAAAACTCTAAAAAATAAACAAACATTAAATTATGATCTTCCTTCACTGTGGTTTTGCTCTGTTCAGTACTTAGTTAACTTGTAGTCAACCATACTCTAAAAATATTAAGTGGAAAATTCCAGAAATAGACAATGCCTAAGTTTTAAATTGGGCACTTCTCTGAGTAGTGTGATGAAATCTCTGGCTGCCCATATCATCCTGACTGATAAGTCGTCCCTTTGTCCAGTGGACTTTCCACTATTAGTCAATTGTCGCCATCTCAACTGTTAGATCAAATGCCACAGTATTGCAGTGTTTGTGTTCAAGTAACTTTTATTTTACTTAATAATGACCCAAAGTACAAGAGTGATGCTGCAATTGAGAGAAGTGAAGTGTTTCCTTTAAGTGAAAAGGTGAACATTCTCAGTGTATAAGGAAAGAAAAACATTTTTGTGATATTGCTAAGAACTATAATAAAAACAAATCTTCTATTCATGAAATTATGAAGAAGAAAAAAGAAATCCATGCTAGTTTTGCTGTTGCACCTCAGATTGCAAAGTTGTAGCCCAAGTGTTTGCTTCTATGATTATTAATCTTTATTTCTCACTGTGCTAATTTATAAATTGAACTTTATCGTAAATATGTACATATAAGAAAAATATGGTATGCATATAGTGAAAGATCAAGGATAGATACATTATCAAGTGAAAACTTGTTTCTTTTTATCAGACATTTGCAATTTCTTATGCAAATTACATGACTCATTTGACATACCTAGCAATTGATTTAAAGTTAAGGGAAATTGTTTCACCTTCTTGTCCACTTTTACTTTTTTCTAATGAGGACAAGCCAAGGTGATGAAATACAGAAATGAAATCATGATATAAAAACACCTCCCTTGTAACGGCAAGTGCAGAAGCAATCCTGAGGTGTACACAGAGAGTTTTATACTGTATTTCATGTTCTTGGCTCATATGAATGCTCAGAAATTTGGTAGGCACTTGATTGGAACTGGATGATAGTCCAATGCAGAAGGAGCATAGCTTTGAAGACTAGATTTCCACATGGTTTAGCAATTTCACTTGTTTCTTTTGTTAAACAATGAATTTTTTTCATTACCCAAAATATAGAGAACTTAATGAATAGTACAAATGGTCTCTCATGGGTTTGTACTTTCCACAGGCTACAGCACTCCCTTGAATCTGAAGCTGCCCCCACCCTCCATCTCTCAGGCCTAGTTTCTCACAGAGTTCCATCATCATCTTGATTAATTTCCCTCTGCATGTTGATCATGGGCTCAAAGTTCCCAGATGCATACAAATTTAAGGGACTTTCTCTATTCCACGATTCATTTCCATTATTACTTTCTTGATTTTGCTTGTCATCTAGAACTGTCCCACATTAGAAGTAATTGTTTTGAAATTTTTCTCATGGAAAGTAATAATTGATCATCACAGGAATTATGAAAACATAATCCAAGATCTTATAATATAAAATCATATCAGAATAAATTAATGTTGCCTCCATTTTCTTTAATTAAAAAAGTATTTGCATATATTTGTTTTCTAAAATGTGATAGTTTGAAAAATCTTTATATTGTAGAATGGTTAAATCAAGCTATTTAATGCATCCATTGCCTGAAATAATTTTTAACAGTCAAAACAATCTTCTTAACTAGGGAAACCTGCAATGAGAATGGGCTTACTCCTTGTTGACTTCCAGCATCCATTCTAGGAACCTAAAGATGGTTTTGTCTCTAACCAACGCCCTATCAATTCCAATGCCTTAAAATTTTTCACATCTATTTTTGTGCTTTGCCCTGTTCTTTTTCACAGAGGTTTTACCCTTTCAGTGGAAGGGAGCAGAAATAAACAAGTATTCAGTCTGCCACAATTAACATGTTAAACTTCCTACTTAGTCCTTTTGTACAGAACCAGTCTCTCCTATTTTTTCCATTTGATCACATTATTCTTTCTACTTAAAGACCCCATGTCCTTCTACCTCCTATATCCCATCCTATTATTAAAAGATAGAGCCAGATGTGATGTAATTTCAGCTGCTCAGGAGGATTTCAAGTCAAGCCCAGCCTCAGCAACTTAGCAAGGTCCTAAGCAACTTAATGAGATCCTGTCACCAAAAACAGGGGGAGGGGGGTGGCTGGGGGTGTTGCTCAGTGGTTAGGCACCTCTGGGTTAAATCTTCAGAGCAAAAAATAAAGATAGAAATGAGTTATCGCAATTTAGATATGCTTTACTTAATGCTTCCAACTTTTCATGTTTCTGTTTCTTAGTATCCAAGAGTCCTTTGACTTAAAATCCTCCTCATCCCACAGTCAAACAGGAAATGATAGTAATATGAACCATTTACATGTGATGTGTCTTTGATTAATTACATATTAATGTAAAAGCATTTGAGGCAACATGTTCCTTCAAGCAGAGTTTGCGTAGTTTTCTTTTGATGTTGAAATAGAAATTTGTATTTCTATTTAAAGAATTTAGATTATCTGCCAGCAGGTAAATAAATGGGCCTTTTGTGTACTTTAGGGATGTTCTGAAAGCATACTGAATTATATAACTTAGTTTTAAAAATGCTCCAATAAGAGGTCCTGATGGGGTTCTGTATCCTCTGGACACCCAAATCTCAACCACAGTGATCAAGAATAACACATGCTCTTCAGGTACTAAAGAAAAATTACCTTAGACTTTATGATAATCGAAAATTAATATCAAATGTAATTGATCCCCTTTTTGGAATACCCTAATAAACGTATAAAAATGCATGGTTTTCTGATAAGCTTTATCCTGATTCAGTCTCCTACTGGATTCTGTAAATCTCCTCTGGGGTCATCTATCATATTCTATCTGGGGATGTAATTCCTTTGTTTTTAAATGTAGTTATAGATTAGTCTCTTAGTTTAGTCTCTTAGATGTCTCTGCCACAGTGGTCATCAATTAGTATTTTAGATATAATTCTTATCTATTTTACAAGTCAACCTTCTTTAACTTAATCTTCTGATGATTCTTGTTTTTTGCTCCACTCTCCATGAGGATTTGCAATATCTTTACTGTCCAATTTGAGTGGTCTCAGTTTGGTTCCACACAGGATCCTCAAGACATTTCATGTCTCATGCTATGACAAAAGAAGCATCTACACCTCATTTTTGCAGCAAGAATCTCTTCTTAATTGGGACCTATGTGGAAAATTAATGACCCCTTCTTGAATAGGAATAAGGACATATGATGTTTCCATCACTATTCACTGAACATTGCACAATTATTACCTTACTTCCCTAGAAGCTACTCCTTAAACATGTCAACTCCAGGTTGGGTATGCTTTTATGATTTATCTATTCAGAAGTTTGGCCTTGAAAGTTACAGAAAACTAATTTGCAGGCAATTGGAGGTGAGATGGAAGCCACAACGCATAGGGGTGGTGTTCGTTTTCTCAGGTGGTGCCTCCTCTGACCAGAACATGCTGGAAAATAAGCTTCTTATTTCTGCTAGACAACTATTTTCAGGGAGTACTATGGAAGAGAAGACTATGTTCTAGCATCACAGCTACTCCTTAGAACCACAGTCCTGTCTGATCCACATGCACATACCTGATGAATCTTTTTGAGCATTACCTCTTGCTCTTCCCTTCCTATTTGGTCAGGTAACCCATCAGCAAAAATTCTGACTTGACACTTAGCTGTTACTTTAAGACACAGAATTCTATATTCCATAAATCATTATATATTTGACTTTAGGTCAGTTAATATTTACTGGGCAACTTTGTTTCACTCTTTTGTTGTCTTTGTTTCTGATAACAGCTCTCTGGCTTAGAAAATACTGGGGTTGGGAAATAGAATTAATGAGAATGAGTAATATTCCCGGTTTTTCATTTGTTTGTTTATTTGCATGTCTTATTCATATTTCTTTCCAAAGTGCAGTGTAGGATGGTTTTTTTACCATCTCACTTGCAGAGTATGAAATTATGACTTATGTTACCTGAGTCTATGGTATAGATGCAGCTATCTATTTCATGAAAAGTTGAATTTAACACTCTTCAGTTGTGATTTTTTTACTCTCTTAGAAGAGATATCTATTGGGTCCAACATGAAATGGTATCCTCTGTGGCTAAACGGAAAAATTCATGTCATCAGATAGTAATGGGAAATTGTACATCACTTTGAACTTGGGGGTTGTTTCCAGAGAAGGAGAATGACTACAGTATTATAGACTACCTGAAAGGTGTCCACTTCTGAAGCCCTAGAAATCTATTCAGAGAGAAAGAAGAAGGGTGGGCCTTGAGGAAAATTCTGAAAAATTGACATTTAAGGGCAGATAAAATAAAAATCTGCCAAGTTGTTCAAAAGAAAACCAGGAGTCTGATACCATATATGTGAGAAGACTGAAGGTTGCAAGGAAATGATGATGGAAATTATCAAAGGCCTGGAAGATTAGGAGGAAACTTGAGCCTTGGATTTAGTATCATTGATTTCTTGACTTTCCCCAAATCCTGCTATAGTTGACAGTGCCAGGATGACAACCAAGATTATTTTGAGATTATTTTTTAAATGATGGAAAACATTTTTTCCTGGCTAAAAAGATGGATAGCTTTGAGGAAGAATTAGGGTATCTACTCTAATTTCCATTCTTAATCAAAACAGTGTTGAAGACACGATATAATTGTCAGTTGTAGAGGAATTAAAACTGTTAAAAGAGAAAAAAAACATTATAAGAGTGTCAAGGATAGGTTTATTAGTTAAAACATAGATCTGTGTGTTATACATGCTTCAAACATGATCACAAAAGGGAAATACACTTCAGAACTACCACTATGAAATGCACTTCATTATCACTCCCAAAATGCTAGAACTGGTTTTCTAATTGCAATATTGAAAATCCATTAATGTGATATTTGTGGAATATTTTTAATTACCTTCAGAAGAGATCCTTTCAAAAAATTTACTTTTATTATTGTCTATAATGAAAAATTCCTCTTTGCTACAAACCACCTACTTGATTTCACTAAATGCTCCAGAGAATTTTAAAAATGAGGAGAGTCCATTTATTTTCCTGTGAGTACAATTTATTTGAATATGGATTGCCTAGTCAAACAGAACAAAACAAAATTTTTCTTGAAATATAATTTTTAATAAATTACACAATAATTGTGGTTATTTATTTATAGTTTGTATTATTTTCTTAATGTGTAATACTTTTAAAACATTATTAAACCATAGGTTAAAAGAAAATCTAGTCAGAAAAAGTTCTAACCAGTGTCAGTTTAATCACAAATTTTGACCAAGGAAAAGCACCTTCAAAATTAGTAGTGCCTTTAAATAAAAAGTTAAATACTGATGATCATAAATGGTCTGCAGAAAATAAACTGATACCCATGAAAGTAATGGAAAAGCTCAGCCATTTTAAATCTTTGACCTAAAAGATGTCTAACTCCACACAGTCTCTGCCCTTTGAAATAGAAGTTAGGTCTCTAGCATTATCAAGATTGTGAGGTGTGCTTTGATGCTTTTTCGTAACAGGATTTCTTTCTTCCTTTTTTTTTTTTTTTTTTTTGGAGCTGGGATTGAACCCAGGGCCCCAGGCAGGCTAGGCAAGCACTCTATACCACTGTGCCAAATCCCCGGCCCAGGAATTATTTTTAATTCCAAAGTTAACTTGTAGAACATTGATGGACTTGTTGGGACCTAATTGTCTGCAGTAAAATGTAGTGTTAATTTCCATGTCTTATTTCTTATCTGTTTGCTGTGGAGTTAGCCCAAGATTACCCAAACTGCTCCGTGTTTGACTTAAAGAAAAGTGCTGAACATATAAAGGAATCTTTAAGATAGTATGATACTGTTCAGCATTTTTGTCAAATACTTTTAAGTTTTTAATTTAGGTCTCAATGTTTTCATTAAGTGTCACAATGGTCAATGGGTCCAATGATAAAATTTGGTAAAACTTCCAGTTTGTTGATGTTACAATATTAAGTACTTTGTTATGTAACATTTCTAAAACAGACAAGGAAATTGATAAGGAACAGAAAATAAAATATTCATATTAGGTATATTTACATAAAATAGACACAGATATTAATTGAATAAATATAATCTGTTTAGATCAACAGTCATTGTATAAAGCTAATTCAACTGAATTATTTGACTTTTACTTATTTGTTTGTTTCACTGCAGCCATTGGTTGATTTAGAAATAGGAAAAATGTTTTGGTTTCTTGGAAACAGCTTTCACACGACTTTCTATTGCAAAAGTATAAATCTTTTGTAATTGTTCCAGAATACTGTTGTCAATGTCGAACAATTCTCACATGACAATCAGGATATTTTTGTAATGTTTTTATGCCAGAGTAATTGAAAACATTTTTAAAAAGTCATGAATACTGCTCCGATGCCAGATTCATTTATATTTACCAGAAATCAGATGCACTTCCTTTTCTTCCTCCATGCTTCCAAATACCTCATGTGTTTGAACTTCCCTCAATTCACTCAAATTCTCATAACTACTATGTTCATCTTCTCTTATCCCCAGACATATCACTTGCCTTATTTTCAGATTGATCATAGCATTATCTCATTGTGCTCCTGTACAGTTCTGTGTATTATACACTAATGCTCTATCTTATTGACTGATCCTTTCTCTACCTCGTTTTAATAATATTTATATTCCACCAAAGATATATCCTCCACAGTGCTTCAAGAGACAACAACGTCTTTCACTTTTTGTCTCTTTGCCTACTGCTATTTCCATACCACATTTGGACTACTGTGGATATGCCTAACTCTCCTGGCTTTTGATATCTCTTTATTCTACCATCATTTCATTATTCCAACTCTCAATTATCACTACAACACTAGTAATCTTGCCCTCCTTAAGGACTTTACTGTCACATTCACCACTACTTTTCCTGCCATTATCACTTGTATGTAACTTCAGCACTCAAAACAATGTCTTTCTAATATCCTCTTTTCAAAGATTTTCCCCACATCTTTAAACTGTGACTTTTCATTTTTCTGCCTCTAACAAATATGGTCACAATGTGGACCATCTTAATATTAAACAGGTCTACAAAAATATATTAAAATTCAGTTGTTAAATAGAGTTACTTATCCTTCCAATATTTCCTACTTGCTCATTCGTGCTGAACTTGATCTTGGCTGTAATTCTTGATCATTATCCTATTGACTACTTTTTTCTCTCCTAGTCCATTCTCTCTCAGATTTATTAACCTTCTTATCCAACTTAGATCCATGGTTAAAAACTTCAACTTTTCCCCCAATAATGCCCTGGAATACCTTATTAGTCTATTGTAGATCTGCAATGATGAGTATTTAACAATATTGAGCTCCTAGATAATACTGGGTACCTTCAGATTTATAAAGGAGGTGATTGAGTAAGTTTGGAGAATATGTCTAGTGATCATTGATACTCCAGGAGAGAGAAAAGAAAACAGGCTTTAACTGGATATGCAATAACAACATGGTTATCATCCAATAAGTTGTTGCTATTACTACTTTGAATAAGCAGCTATTAAGAATATGAAAAGAATTTAAATACTTCACTTTTATGTATTCCTCATCTAATATATTTATTTTACTTCTAGATCTAAGTTTCCAATCCATATCACTTTTATTCTCTATAAATATTTCCTTTAATATTTTTTGCAAGGCATTTCCATTGGTGAGAAATTCCTTCAATTTTTAACCAGAAAAATTCCTTATCTTTTTAAAAAAATATATTTTAGTTGTAGATGTACACAATAACTTTATTTATTTATTTATTTTATGTGGTGCTGAAGATTGAAGTCAGTGCCTCACATGTGCTAAGTAAGTGCTCCACACTGAGCCACAACCCCAATGCTTTTATCTTTTATTTTGAAGGATAATTCCATGAGATAAAAAAATTCTAGGTTGGTGAGCTTTCATTTCAACACTTTAATCTTTTTCTTTTTCATGGCTCCATTGTTTCTCAAGAGAAGTATGATATAATTCTTATCCTTATTCCTTTAAACATAATTAGCTTTTATCCCTTTTAGATTCTCTCAGTGTTTCCTTTGTCTTTGATTTTTTTTGCTATTTAAAAATGATATGCCAAGCTATATATATTTGTTTTTATTTACAATATATTTATTTTAACTGATAGATAAAAAAGTTTTCCCTATTTGTGATGTTGCATGATGCTCAATATCTATCTTTTCATGTATACATTGTGTAATGTTTAAATCATTAAACATATCTATCTCCTCAAACATTTATTACTTCTCTATGGCAAAAAACCTTCAAAATTCTTTCTTCTAGTTCTTTGAAATTGTTATCTAACATCACCCTGCTACAAAAACAGAGAACTTCTTGCTCCCATTTAACCATAACTTGGTCCTCTTTAATCAAACTTTCCCCATCCTTTACCCCTCTCCCTTTCCTTTGGCAACTACCATACTACTCTCAATTTCTATGAGACCAACAGTTTTAGATTCCACAAGGGTGAGATCATGCAGTACCTTTCTTACTACTATTCCTGGTTTATTCCACTGAAAATAACAATCTCCAGTTCATCTATTTTGTGGCAGAACAAAAGAATCTCACTCTTTTTATGGTTTGATAATATTCCATGATATATATATATATATATATATATATATATATATATATATATATATATATATATATAAATATAAATATATATATATATATACCACATTTTCTTCATCCATTTATCAGTTCATGGACATTGAAGTTGTTCCCATTCCTTGGCTATTGTGTATACTGGTGCAATGAACATGGGTGTACAGTGTCTCTTTAGCATACTGATTTCATTGCCTTTGGATAAATATGAAGTAGTAGAGTTGATGGATCTTATGCTAGTTCTATTTTTAATATATTTAGGAACCTCCATACTGTTTTCAAAAGGGCTGTATTAATTTACATTCCAACCAAAAGTTTCTTTCCTCTTATCCACATTTGTCAGCATTTGTTATCTTGTAGTTTTGATTTGTCATTCCCTGAAAATTAGTGATGTTGAGCATTTTTTTTTATAAACCTATTGGCCATTTATCTATCTTCATTTGTGAAATGTCAACTTAGGTCTACTGCCCATTTTAAAAGCCAAATTATTTGAGGTTTTGGAGTTCCATATATATTATTGATATCAATCCCTAGTCAGATATATAGTGTGCAAATATTTTCTCCCATTCTGTAGATTCTCTTTTCATTCTGTTGATTGTTTCCTTTGCTGTGAAGAAGCTTTTCAGTTTGATATAATCCTATTGCCCTATTTTTGCTTGTGTTTACTATGCTTTTGGGGTCTTGTCCAAAAAATATTTGCCTATTCCAAAGTATGAATCATTACCCCCTTATTCTTCTAGTAGTTTCATATTTTACATTTATATCTTTAATCTATTTTGAGTTAACTTTTGTAATTTGTTCAAGATAAGGACCTAGTTTGTTTATGTGAATATCTAATTTTCCATTGTATAATAATATCTCTTATCCTTTTTTTTTTACTGCTTTTGCTTTAAAGTCTAGAGGGCGATCAAGCAGTAGATGGTCTCTCCCACAATTAGCACCACGGTGGTCTGGTAAAGCAATTGGTCAGGCAGGCCTCATTTTAGGTGGATGGACACAACATCAGGTTTCTGGAAAAACTTCTGTAGTTCTGGAAGTTCATTCTTTCCAGTGTGAACATGTGCAGTGGAACTAGAGGTATTTCTATATTACCAATCTCCTATCATTTTAGTGTTTTTATTATTTTTGTTTTGTTTTTCAGTATTCATACTAAGGACATGAGTGGTTTGTGCCAAATTTACAATATCAGAACATTCTTAATTTGTATAATTAATTTTGCCAGTGACTTTCATACCTGCTCAAGTTTGTTCCTTACTCATTAATGTTTCTTTTTTTTTTTAATGTTTCATTCATTAAGTGTGAAGAACCCTTCAACATTTCTTTTAGAATCTTGTGGACACATACTTGCTTTGCTTGTTTGTTCAGAAATGTCTTTATTTCCATTTCACTTCTAAGGGATAGTTTTGCTGGGTATGATGTTCTTGGCTGTTAGTATTTTTCTCCTTCTGTACTAAAAAAATCTTAGTGTATTCTCTAGGTTTCAGAAGTTTTCTGTTATATTTATTTGAGTAAGCTTACCATTCCTTTGTATTCTCAAGTCCCCTTTGAGCCCAAATAACTTGAATATTTGATCTTTTAATTCTGTCCCTAAGTTCCTAAAATCTTGCTTAATTACTTTTCATTCTTTTTTTCGTCTTCTTCTTCCAACTGTATATATTCAAAGAGATCTTTCAGCTGACAGGCTCCTTCTTCTGTTGATCTATCCTGCCACTAATTATTTCTATCACATTTTTAATTTCATTTACTGTATTTTTCAGATAAAGAAATTCTGTTTTTTTTTTTTTTAAATTGCTTCCATAAGTTCGTCAAGTTTCTCTATCAGAGTGTTGAATAATTTCTTTGTGATTTTTAAAAATTCACTAAGCTTTCTTAAAAAATCTCTTTGAAATTCTCCTTGTGAGAGTTCTCCCATTCTGATTACTATCTGGTCAATTTCTGACATTTTATTTGAACTTTTAGGTTAAGTAATGGTTTCCTGAAAGTTCTTGCTATTTGTTTGCCTGTGATATCATCTAGACATTGAAGGATTGAGTGCTTACTTCAGTCTTCTTAGTCTATCTTTGGCTCTACCTGTTTTTTCAGAGATTCTAATCAGATTGCTTATTTTCTCTGAGCCTGTAGTCATTTTTACCATTTCAGCACTGGATGGCACCCAAGTCTAGGTTTGCCAGGACTCTGATGGTGGTGTGTTGTTAACTGTGTCAGCACTAGTGTGAGTGTGATCCAAACCAGGTTTGTCCTGTATCCTCAGTTGATATGTTGTTCAGAATCGACTGGAAGAGTACCTAATAAGGAAGCATAATGTGTCTCCACAAGACTATCTCTGGATCAGGATAGGCCCAGATACCTTAGCCATAGTCATTACAGGATTCTATGACTTTTTTTTTTTTTGGCAGAATTAGCATGAATCCATAAGTTTTGGGTTACTGTGTCGTGTCAGTGTACACCAACAATGTCAAGATGTGTACACCCTGAGTATATGGCCTACAGAGATAGGACTAAGATCCCTATGGCTACTGCATAGCCCAAGACTGTTGCAATCAGTCACAAATTACGCTGGCTGGCAATGAAAACTAACAGACTGGGGTTATATGTCTTCCCTTGCCACAGAGGCTACTAAAGAGGCTCCTTCTGCAGGTAAGTCTGTAATGGGAGTCCTTACCATCTTCCCAATGTTAATTTTCACCAGTCTGGCACTAAGTTCCAGGGCAAAGTCTTACACTTACTACCCTGTCCCATGAGCAGAAAAAGTGATCTTATTCCACACTATGCTGCCTAAAGTTGGAGTAGTGCTGATGAAAGTGACCCCTTGGCCACCTCAATAGATGGTTAGCTAGAACACACCTGAATCTCACAGCTACAAGAAACTTTAGTCTCAGGGAACCACCAAGGCCCACACCACAGCTGGGAGTGATGCATACTGAAACATGAGGTTGTTCAATGGGGTGCAGGTCTCTGCCTGATGCCAGGGCAGGTTTAGAGCACCATCTGTGAGCTCTGACCTGGTGATACTTGTGATGCTTGAGGTTGGGGAATAAATGGAGAATGTAGTTCCTTGGCCTCCAAGACTGATGCTAAGCTGATCTCATCTAAATCTCATAGCTACTGGTGTCATCACGTTCTTGAAGTGAGGTGTGCTCCATGCCAGCAATGATGCAGTCAAGCCTAGAATGTGTCTAATCTTCAGTTAGATATGATTCTGGGGCAGGTCTAGAGGCTCCATTTGCAAGCCCTGGCGTGCATATGGGGCCTCTAGTTTCTACCTGGGGGGCAGATGTCTCACCACACTGGGCCTGGCACTGGGCTCCAAAGTCCTGTACTAGCTTTAATGACCTACTCTTTCTTGTCTCTCTGCTGTTTTAGGTTGGGATAGTGGTAGTGGAAATAGTCTCTTTGCCATCTGACTACTTCATTGCAGCGGTTCAGTCTGGGACTATTGGCCTGGCAAAAGAAGATGTGGGATTCTGCTTGGCACTGCTTTCACCAGGATGAACCTGGAACTGGTTTCCAATCTAAGGCTTGCACTTATTTCCTTCTCCCTCCCTCAAGCAGGAAGCATTTTCCCATGTTCAGCTGCTTGGATTTGGGGGAGGAATGACACCAGCCGCTCTTTCTTTTCTGCCTTCTTCAATATGTATTTTCTTTTTGTTATACTAAGAGCAAGAACTCTGGTCTTTCACCTGGTTTCCTTGACTCCTGTGAAAGTAGTTTGGTGTGTGAATAGATGTCCAATTTAGTGGGTCTGTGGGGAGACAATGCTGGAGAAAGTTAGCCACCATCTTGCCCTGCCCCATCTTACTAGACCTGCAGCCCATTAATCGGTTATTTGAAATTCTTGGGCTAGTAATTCCAGAATATCTACCATATCCTGCTTCATGTTCTGTGATTCTTGGACTTGTGATTTGATGTCTGTCATTGATTTTGAAGAATTTTCAGTCATTATTACTTCAAATATTTCTTCTTTTATCTCTTTTTTTTCCCTTCTAGGATTTCCATTGTGTGTGTTAAATATTTTGTATTTGTTTCATGGTTCTTGAACATTTTCACTCTTTTTTCTCTTTGTTTTTCATTTTGAGAATTTTATATTTACACATTTTTAGGTTTATTGATTTCTCAGTTGTGTTCAGGGTACTGTTGAACTCACCAAGGAAAATCTTCATTTCTGTGACAGTGCTTTTTGTTTCTAGAATTTCCTTTTTACTTTTTTTTTTAGAGTTCTTGTCCCTTTGTATATCACCCATCTATTCTTTCATGTTGTCCACTTTTTCCACTGGAATCTTTAACATATTAATCACAGTTACTTAAAATTTTTGGTCTAGTAATTCCCAAATCTCTGCCAAGCATGCCTTGGTTCTTACACTTACTTTGTCTCTAAAATTGTGTGATTTTTAAATTTTGATTTCTCTTTTCACATCACTTGAAATTATTCATTGAAATCTGTATATGATATTTGGGTAAAAGGAAATTAGACAAATAGCCTTTACTGTGAGGTTTTATGTTAATCTGGCTCAGGGTTTGGCTGTAGCTATCATGTCATGATATGACCTGTCATGTCAGAGGCTACAGTTGCTCTAGTGTTGTTGTTGTTATTATTATTTGCTATAGACTTTGGGTTCCCTAGAGACTTCTTCTTAAATAGAATCAAAATTTTACAGTTTTTTCAGCTGTATGCTCCTGTTATTACACAGGAGCCTTATTGATGTGGTGGTAAGGTATGAGAGAAAGAAACATTTTATAATCCTCTAATTAGATCTCAGTCTCTTAGAAAGCCTGTGCCCTGAGTTGTGATATCCACAGGTATTTCTCAACTTAAAAACAAATCTCACCTTCATATGAGACAAAAATACTAGCAGGACTGGATTTGAGTATTTTCTTTTGACTGAAGAGCCTGCATTGGGTTATTGTCCTGACTCAGGTTGGTTAGGATCTCAAATCCCAGGTTAGTTAAGTTTCAATAAAATATTTTCTTTGCACATAGACCTTTGTTAAGAAGAACAAACTGCTCTGGACATGTTTTTAAATGTTTTACTTTTCCACTTTCTGTGCCAGTAGCATGAGGAGATGTTTCGCTGATTTCCATAATAACAATCTGGGTCCTCTCCCTCAGAAGGCTGGGACCAGAGTCAGTAATACTTGTCACACGGCGTCTCTAGATACACCATAATGATGTCCCTCTTCGTCCAATCCTATGGACGACTCTGCAGGAAAAGAGCTTCTTACCCACTCCCAATTCGGGTACCTGTGTTTCTCTGTACAAATGTTGAATTATCCATGAGAGTCGCATGTCTGCTGTGGTTGGGGTGGCGGCCTGTGGGAAGGATAGATGTCTGATTTTGGCCTGGAGCAACCAGCTTGGTTGATGGGAGGGAAATTCCCAGTGCATACTTTCTGAATTGAAGAGTGGGGCCTTCAAGTACCTATTAGGGTTTACAATTACCTTGTAGTAATCCTATGAGTATTACCATGCCTGAGGGAGTGTGAAATTAAATAGAAAGTAAAAACAACATAAAACTAACCAACCCACAACACCCCCTCCTCACAAAAATAAATACAAACAGAGAAATACCATACAAGATCAAGAGAAAAAAATCAAATATGGAAGAAACAAGTTTAACATTTTGATACTTTAATGGTGCATTTTCTCTGTTTTTAGGACCAAAAATCCTGCATTTTATTTTGCAAAGAGTCTGATGAATAGTCTTTGGATCTTAGAGTAGAGGTTTATTTATCTTTTATAGATGCTACTAAATTGTTTTGCAAAATAATTATGCCATTTTCTACTCCTCAGGGAATATATGAATTTCAGCTGTTCCAAACCCTTGATGACACTTGGTATTTTCAGGTTTTTAATTTTAGCAGAATGACCAGGATGAGTGGTTTTGCAGTGGCATTTTAGTCAACTTTTAGTTAATGTTTCTGAAAATTAATGATGAAAATTAATGATGCTTAGTCACTTTTCATGTGCTTTGTGTACATTTAGACTTTTCCTTTAAGATGCAGTCTTCTGCTGAGATTTGAGGTTTTACTTATAAAATTTATACCCTTTATATATTCTAGATACAAGTCCTGTGTTAGAAATATGTATTGTGTATACTACATGTATGTATAATATTGCAAAATACAGTCTACTGTCATGTATATCTAAAAAGAACAAATAAAAAAAAGAAGTATGTATTGTGACTATCTTCTACAGTTTTTGCTTCTCTCAATAGTTTTTTGATTAACAAGGTTTTTAAATATTAGTGAAAACTGATTTTTCAGTTTTGTTCCCTCAAGGTGACTGTGTTTTGTGGCTTACTTGAAAAATCTTTGCCTTGCCAAACCTATGATTAACCACTAATCGTCATTTATATTGTGAAATAGAAGCCAGGTAAAATGTTCTTTGTACCGCCCAATTTGTCCAGTACCATTACTGCAAGGACTTTCTCTTCTTCCCACTGGAATGGCAGTGGCATTGCTATCATAAATAAGGTGACAATGCATATGTCTTCTTTTAGATGCTTTCTTTATTTCCTTATATCTATGCATCTGTTGCTCCATAAATATCTTAATTGCTGTCAATTTACAGTAAGACTTGATGTTAGTGTAAGTCCTCAATTTTGTTCTTTTTCCTTCATATTTTTTATCCTTTGCATTTTCACTTCAAATTTAGAATGATTCTATCAATTGCCACCAAAGGGAACCCATTCTGATTTTTTTTATTATTATTATTGGTATTGCGTTGCCTTTTTAGATTGTTTTGGGCGGGGGATAGCATTTTTAAAATGTTTGATCATCTAATCCATGGTCGTGACAGAATTCTTTATTTATGTAGACCTTAACTTCTTTCAGCAATGTTTTACAATTTTAAGTTACAGAAATCTTGGACATTTTCATACAAAATTATTTTTTCAGGGCTGGGGTTATGGCTCAGTGGTAGAGTGCTTGCCTCGCACGTGCAAGGCCCTGGGTTTGATCCTCAGCACCACATATAAATAAATAAAATAAAGTTATTGTGTCCAACTACAAAAAGTAAATCTAAAAAAAATGATTTTTTTTTCAGTTAAACACTGATATGTACATTTTATATTTCCCTTTTAAAATATAATATACATTGAGACAATACACCTGGGAAATGATGTGCTATGCTACTGATGGTGGTAGAAGAATTCAGTTTCTATAAGCAATATAAATTATATTTGTTGTTATAAATTGAGATCAGAGGATGCACCTATTTTGAAAAACCAATTAATCATGTTAAATTATCATTAAAAGGTGGTGAATATGGATTTGAAATGAAAGTCCAGAAGGGAGAAATTATTTTCTTTCCAAAATTTTTGTATAATTTCACTAAGAAACTACTAGTGATAAACAGATGCTGGGAAATCCTATTCAGATTTGAGACAAGCATGTACACACACATGTATGCACGTACAGAGAGATTCCCAGAAATCACATCCAGCAAAGTTAAAATAGGACTAATTTTTATTTTTGTGAGTTCAACCTTGAGAAGAAATCTCTCTTAATAAACCACATGCAAATATGATAATTCGCTCAAGGCTGGTCTAAGAGTTACTCACCTTGAGGACAAAGTAAACAAAAATAAGGTAACCTTAAGTAAAATGAAGAAATAAATGTGAAGTGAATTCAAGCCTCCTAATCATACTTTTTGACACATTGTATTTAGATTATGGAGAAGTAGATAACTACACTCAATTCAAATAGAGACTTGAGCGGAAGAAAAAAATTCTCCAAGTTGAAGAAAAATAATTGTAGTACTACTGCTAGTAGTAGTAGTAACGGTAGTAATTTTATTATTTTTCTAGGCAACATTCTACATTAGGTATGTATTGTCATAAGTTTGTAGTCTACAGATATGAGTAGAACCAGGAAGCTAACCCTGGAGAACATACTTTGAAACAGGGAGAGTACCTAAAATGTAATGTGAGAAACCTCAAAAAGAAAGATGATCTGAACAATGTAAAATTATACAAAGAGAAATAATGCATATATATTTCATTCTTTCTTACAACTAGAGTTTTTGGTATTTCTCCCCTTCTTCTCTCAATTTATCCAAACCCTCATACAAATTTCTCTAAAGTATGTAACTATATTTAAGTCTACAAAACTTACCTTACATTGATGTATGCCATTAAGCTCTCCCCTTCAAAATATTTTAGTGGCATTTGTGGTCACTGTCCTATAGTCCTTAGATAACTAGAACTTTGCTTTCAGAAAAATCTACCTAGAGACAAAAAATAATCACATTTGCATTTCTATTAGGAATAAACATTGTCTTCAGGGACAGTATGGGTAGAGCTGAATGACTAAGGAAAACAGCTTTCGACAAGAAGGAATTCCATTTAGAGAGAAATGTTTTATGTTGTTCCTTTGATGATTATAAGAAGAGGAGATAAAATTAAAGAAGTTTATAATTATCTTAAAATTTCTTCCTTGATGATAAGCACACATGCTGTATCTTTTGAAGTCTGTCTCAAATATGACTTTAGAATGGTATAGCCAATGAAATGACTCAAGTCATAACCAGGTTTCTTCTTTCATTAAGAGAGGAAAAAGGTGACAAAATAAAGAAAGAACAAGGAAAAGATCTGATTCTTGGATAAATGTTATTAAAGGAAAAATGAAGTTTCTCTCTCTCTCTCTCTCTCTCTCTCTCTCTCTTTCTTTCTTTTTTCCAATGAGTGTGATACAACAGGCATCTGAGAAAACTACCTAAGCACCTTCCCTTTGTGTACCTCACCACCCCAAACCACACTAAAAATAAATAAATGAATAAAAAGAAAAGAAAATATCAGCTCTGAAGTATTGATAAAGATATCAGTATGGTACATAGTGAGCCAGTCCTCACCAAGACCCTAGTGAAGACCTGTGTTGTATCAACTCTGGTGGAACATGAAGGTGTTATGGGATGAATAACTAGTTGGTTGGGGCTGAATTGTATTCCCCCAAATTCATATGTTGATGTCCTAATCACCAATACCTAGGAATGTGACTATATTTGGAGGAAGGGTCTTTAAAGACATAATTAAATTAAAATGGAATCATTAGAATGGGCCTTAATCTGATATTACTAGTACTAGTATTCTTTAAAGAAGAGAACATTTGGGCACAGATGCAGAGAGAAAAAAAAAACATGCTTAGGCCCTGGAGAAGCCAAGAAGGGAGACTTCACAAGAAACCAAACTCACAGACACCTTGATCTTGGATTTTTACCCTCCAGACAGTGAGAAATAAATTTCTATTGTCTGAGCCCCTCAATCTGTGCTATGATATGGAAGCCTATAAAACTTACGTACTGGTGTTAGTAGACAGCTAGCTGTGTTATATCTGAGAAGTAGTAAGTAGATTTTAAATGAAAAGGGGCCTCCAAAATTATGAAGAAAAACATCAAACAAAATAGTTTATGTAATTAAAAATAACCAAAACAGGAGCAGACCTCAACAGATAAACACACTGTCTTTATTAAGCAGTGGAAGAATGGCACATTTTCAGGGAAGAAATGGCAACTGGTTACAAAAGGGGTCTGTTTTTTATAGGTTTTAATGAGAGTTACTCATAGCAGAATGTCCAGTGTGACTTAATCATTAGAGACTTAAGTTGGTTGGGCAGCCAGGAAACTAGTTGTTCAAGTTCAAAGTCTGAATTAGGAAAACAGTTATAAAAGCTCAAAACCCATTGTTACTGGAATAAAAGTCCAGAGCCCATTGTTTGTCTTCTCCACCCAGGACCCATCCTTTCTCCCTGGGAGTTGTTATTCCATATCCTTTATTCCAGACTCTGAATGTGGATAATGAATTGGAGTGTCAATAACAAATCTTGTTGCTTCCTGCTGAGAAGGGATGAAGTAGGGTGAACTCCTCCTTTCAGAGTTCTGGAAGAGAACATGAGTACCCTAGCAACTGAGGCTGAAGAGGGGTATATATGGAAGGAGCCTCAAGGTTGTCATAGGCGAAGTCCCTTTTCTGTGGTTTCAGAGAGGCAGACTGAGTGCAGGAAGAGAATGGCTTTGACATACTCCTGGGAGGCAGTTTGAGCTGAGCAGGTCACCACACTAAGAAATTGTTTCTGAACAAAATTAAGAATATGAAGAAAAAAATTATTATAAGAAAAATGAGTACCAGAGGGGTTAAAAGAGAAGCCAGGAAGCCCACTATTTTAAGAATCAACTAGTTCTTGCCTCCATTGTTCCACTCAGTCTCGTAGTTATTTAACCTTATCCCTTACCTGTCCTGATTGATTGACATGGAAGCAATATTCTTCCTCGAGAAAGAGGCAGAGGCCACCTCATTTGGCAGTAAGAAAATATAGGACCTGATGATTCTGCAGGACAACAGATGCCAGGGAATCCATTTGATTTTGTAAAGTCAGTACCAAATCTGTGACCTAATGGATATCTTCAATAACCTGTTCTGACAACTATTTATAGTAGTTAACAGGGATTCTTACTCCTGCTTCTCTTGTGTCAATTCCAGTGGCTATCTCTAGCCCTACAACAGCCTTTTACCTCTGCTAGTGCCATCTGCCAGGATAAGTCAAGGTCATACTGATGATGTGGCTTCTCTTGGAAGCATCAGGGATGTCTCCCTTCTCCAATGACCCTCCTCTTTTGCAGCATGTTCACTAATTGGCTTTCTTTTTCCAGGGTCCCAGGGATCCCCCTGATCAGGAAGTCATGTGATCCAGAGTTGCAAAGCTCTATTGAAGTTCCTGTGTTCCTTGGGTTCAAGCTGACTCAGCGGGCAAGAGCCAAATATTGGTTTTCTTGGCCCTCTTATTTTAATCTCAATTTTGTAAGCCTTGGTCTTAAACATCCAGCAAGCCAGTCTCACCAGTCTTAATGTGAGAGTACTGGGTTTTAACTTTAATGTCTATAATTTTACAGTAATTTATCCCAGTTATTTAATCAGGGTCTGTGTTAGTACTAGGAGGTAGCCTTATATTCTCTCTGTCTATAGATGATAGGCCATTATTTTAAATTAACTCAGGTTGTTATAGTGAATGTTATAATTCTATAAGTCACTAACAGATGACATTTAAAGTTGACAAAGAAAACACAAAGTGAAATTAACAAGAGTTAAAAGTATATTGGGTTTGCATAATAGCTATGAATCAAGAAACAGAATTTTTATAATCCTAAATCATTACTTTAAACCTTAATTAGTTATATACCTCAATTTATTACAGTAATCTTTACAACAAAAAATTATCCTTTGAGCACAACTTTAAATAAGCCTAAGTCTATCTACTTTGAATCATCTTATCATGAAATAAGGTGAGAGGGAGAATCTTAACTTCCGGTGAGATGGAGTTCTTGGCAAATCTTAGGTAAAGTGTTCTAATTCTAAAGCTGATATTTGCCTCTTTCTTAAATAGCACTTCACAAACTTTACATATATTGTTTCCTGATTTCATATGAGTGTTAGCTAAAATAATATAACATTACATCTAAAACATGAATCAAAGAAAAGCTAAGAGAGTTTTGTGGCAATGTGGCAAAATGTTTTTATGTTTCACAATATTAACCTCTAAATAGATCAGGCTCTTATTCTCTTTTAAAAATATATTTAAATTTCTACCTCAGTGTGAAAGTGACATAAAATTCAGGTCTAGTTACAGAACATTAAATGATATAAATAAATCCCCAATTAAATTTGTTATTTTTATAAGTCTAAAATTACTATTACAGATAACTTACAGTTTGGAAAACACCAGATTGATAAAATGCTCTTTTAAGCCTCCTACTTCAAAGATTTGTATACCTGGAAGATATGAATACATTTAGAACGCAAAGAAGACAGTAATAACACCACAATTACATTGATGTTTTTATGTTAGCCATGTTTAGCTTTTAAACTTTTAAAGAAAAATTTAGAATCTCTAATGTAACATAATGCTCTAAAATGACAGTTGTTTTTTGTACAAACACTAATATCTCTAAAACCATTGCTCTAACATAGATTAAAATTTGTTTTATAGCAGTAAATTAATATTTGACCTTATGAAAAAGCCTTGAATAGTTTATTTTTAAGTTTGATGTTATTAGAAGTTTGGTTTTTTAAATTTTTTTTAACATCAGAAATTTATTGGTTGCTCAAAACTTACATTGATCTTGACATATCATATATCATCAACTTAGTTACACACAAACTGTTTGAAATTTACCCTTCACAAACTTTCTGCAGCTTTCTTAGACATTCTACTTTACCATACAAGACTTTCTTATCTAGAAACATCTCTTATTCATTATATTTTTCATACTAAAATATATTTCCATACCTAGAACCTTCTTGTATATCTTTCCTAGGTGTTGACCCTTTTTTAAAATTTACATCCTGAAACACCTTTATGAATTTTCTGAATGCAGACAAATTATTTTACTTTAATAAGATGAAATAATTTTGTTATTATGTTACTTTACTTGAAACCCAATTGAAACCTCTTATACTCTTTGTATATAAATTACACCTGATATAATCTTGACTCCTAGTAACCTTGTTTTAGTGAAGACACAGACATAGCAATCTTAATCCTTTTCCATTTGCCAATTCATGAAAGCATGCATAATGTTTAAGTCTATTACCCTAAATTCAAGAAGTCAAGAGTACTTGATTTTATATTTAGCAGTTAGCATTTTAAGTTTATAAGTTAAACAGATATCTTCTTAACACATTTATAAAGATTAATCCTGCTGAGAGCCATAGCCAAGTAGGAATAAGGCATGGCATTTTTGGTTGAAAGGTGATGCCAGCAAGCCATTGAGATGATAATGATTATGTTAAGATGTGCATTCAATTGGAGATTAGACCCCTGCTGTCCGCTTGGCCTGCTACTTTGGAGCTCTCTCAGGACTCCCGGAGAGTTCCCATTGGTTGGGGAAGTGAGGTAGGAGGGAACTCCGGAGGAGGGATTTCCTGTTGGTGTAGTGTGTCCTGGGAGAAGGCCACGTGCGTGGCATTCGTGGGAGTTTTGGAAATAAAGCTTGTTCCTGCTTGAGTAGCTTGTGATTTTGTGCCCAGCCAATCCCATTGATGTTAAAATCTAATTCACTTATTTCTAACTGTTAAGAACCCAAGATATCAGACAAGTGTATTGAACAGTGTTTGTCATCTCAACCTTGTTGAAGAAAAATTCTAAAAAAAATAGACTTAGACATCAACATTTTATTAGTTGTTTGACCACCTGGAAAAACTTGTGAGTTAGTAATTTTAAAGACATCTTTATTTTCATTTGCTTACCTAATTTAAATTGAATTTTTAGATCACATGGACTAAAGGTATTTATTCCATTTTTCATTTAAATTTTAATTTATGAGTTCTTATTTATCTGTCAATTTTGATACCATGGACACAAACACATGTAGACATGACAATACACAGGTGTGCACACATACACAAAACAGACAAAACCCAAATCTTGCAGCTGTGTGTAGGTAGATCTCCACTATAATGCTACAGATGTTATCAAAGCCTCTATTAAATTGAGAACTAACCCATTGAAAATTTGGCCTCTTGAAAAAAACCTGTGAAAACCTCTCTAAAATAAGACTGATCTGAAAAATATATTAATTTAGGCATGCAGGATCAAAAACCATGAACTCAGCACACAGTTTACTCTTGGCTCAAGTGGGTTCCAATATGAAAGAATTGAGAGAGAGAGAGAGAGAGAGAGAGAGAGAGAGAGAGAGAGAGAGAGCGCTAGAGTGTGCACTGAAGTCATTTTCCCTCCCTGTGCTGCAGCCATTTTAGGTTTCCCAAGCTGCTGGAATTTTTTTATGTAATTTTAAAAATTTATATATGACAGCAGAACGCTTTACAATTCTTATTACACATATAGAGCACAATTTTTCATACCTCTGGATGTATACATAGTATATTCACACCAATTCATGTCTTCATACATGTACTTTGGATAATAATGACCATCACATTCCACCATCATTTCTAACTCTATGCCCCCTCACTTCCCCTCCAACCCTTCTGCCCTCTCTAGAGTTCCTCTATTCCTCCCATGCTCCCTCTCCCTATCCCACTATGAATCAGCCTCCTTATATCAGAGAAAACATTTGGCATTTGGTTTTGGGGGTTGGCTACCCTCACTTAGCATTATCTTTTCTAACTCCATCCATTTACCTGCAAATGCCATGATTTCATTCTCTTTTATTGCTGAGTAATATTCCATTATGCATATATGCCACATTTTTTTTATCCATTCATCTACTAAGGGCATCTAGGTTGGTTACAGTTTAGCTATTGTGAATTGTGCTGCTGTAAACATTGATGTGGCTGTGTCCCTGTAGTATGATGTTTTTAAGTCCTTTGGGTATAGACCAAGGAGAGGGATAGCTGGGTCAAATGGTAGTTCCATTCCCAATTTTCCAAGAAATTTCCATACGGCTTTCCATATTGGCTGCACCAATTTCCAGTCCCACCAGCAGTGTATGAGTGTAGTTTTTCCTCACATCCTCCCCAACACTTATTGTTGTTTGTATGCATAATAGCTGCCATTCTGACTGTAGTGAGATGAAATCTTAAGAGTGGTTTTGATTTGCATTTCTCTAATTGAAGCTGCTGGAATTCAAAAGACATTCTCCCCCACCCTTGGGTCTCAGACCAGTCCCTGGTTGAACCTATAGGAGTTTTCCATTTACATTTGTATGTAAGCCTGGTGAGATCTGATAGAAGCCAAGGGAATCTGCTCCTTGAGTTACACCTGATGCCTGGGACATTTGAACCATTTTTATTCCCCAGTTGGTAATCAGGCCACGCTTGATGCAGAAAATTATTAGGCATCTGCTTTATCTCAACTGTGATTAGGTCACCCCCTACTATTGCTTTTGGAGATGAGGCTTCCCTCTGAACAAAAATAAAGAAAACAGAAATATATTTCTTTGGCTAGAGGCTTTGGGGTCAGTGGTTTCTGTCTTTCCTTCCATGACCTGTGGCTGGGACCTCACTCAGAGTGGAGGATACTAACTCACCGTTTTTATAATTATTTTAAATCAAGGAGGATATTTGCCAGCTAGTTGTGTTCTTAAAATTTCTTACATGTTACTCACAGAATCATGATTTCATATGATGCTTCTGAATTTGAAGTGGGAGGCAAGGCTGTGAGTGCTCTGGGTAATATCTTCACTGGAGAAAATAAATAATTTGGATTCCTGAACTAGGGCAGATGAGGGATAGTTTACTCTAATTAACTGAGACAGATATTTTGGTCTTTTTCCTGACAGATAAAAAGAGTACAGGGGAAAATGTGTCTTATGAGAGTCTACAGAAGGTCATAAAAGTCTCCTCCTTCAGGGAAATTTGGTTCCTCTTATCAAGTTTATTTTGGGCCTGCATTTTTCCTCCAGAGAACAGGTGTTTTGTTAAGGAATGTGATATGCCCTGTCCTCAGAGGTCAGGCAGGGCTTCAAGCACATTTCTTCTTGGAAGAGAAAACATGTGGGATCTTTTAGTTCGATATGAATAGGGGAATGGTGTCTAGCAATGTCGGGTTGAGAGGTAACCCAGACTGTGGGGTTAATCTCAGTGAGCAAGGAATAAGGAGGCTTAATGGGTGCAGGGACTAGGTCCAGATAGCATGTATTAAGAAGGTGGTAGTGAATTTTAAAGGAGGAATGATGATGAAGGCTCTTAATTAGTAGAGGAGCTCCTGACCCAGTAGGGGGTTGGGACAACTTGGCACAATTACAATAGAATGGGATAGTGAAAGGGATCCAAACATGCAAAAGAGGGGGGGAGGGGTTCTTTAGTGAATATGTAGGGGTTCCAGAGACTCCCATAATAGGAGGTTTTGCTTTGAAAATGGGTCTATGCCATTAAGTCAGAAGGGAAATAATCACCCCGGTGTCAAACACAAAAGAAACCAATTGGTTGTTCACCATCCCTGTAACCCAGGGCTCCTCAGATGTATATATAACCTGAGGTGATAGTGAAGCCAGATTGAAAGATAGATAGTTAGTGTAACTAGGTAAATCGGGTCTGATATTGGGTATAATAGTTAAAATGCAGTCCAATTTGAGTCCGGGAAATCAGAAACTGAACCCGGGAGATTAATATGTTAATGTCCCCAAAGTCTGGCCTATACTGCCCATCCAACTGTTAATGAAGCAACTCCCAGCAAATAGAGAATTGCTAATTAATTCTCCCTGGGAAAGGTAGCAGAATACAACAGTTACTAATATGGCATTATGTAAAAATGTGGATGTGTAAGGATGTGATTCTGCAATCTGTATACAGGGTAAAAATGGGAGTTCATAACCCACTTGAATCTAAAGTATGAAATATGATATGTCAAGAGCTATGTAATGTTTTGAACAACCAATAAAAAAAAAAAATTCTCCCTGGGACTCCTTCCTGCCTGGATCAGCTCCTCCCCACCCCAGCCCCACCAGCACACCTGTTTCCCATCTTTTGTTCTTCCCAGTTCATCCCTCTTCACAAGCGGGATGAAGGGAAATAAACAAGATAAAGGACAGGAATGTAGAGGGAAAAAGAAAACCTTAGATATAAAAGGGATGGGACTTCCTCCCATTTTTCCTCTGGGGAGAAGTCTGTTCTACTATCCTTTTAATAAAGCCTCTTACTTTCTACTGTACTGTGTGCTTCTCTGGTATTATACTTCAGCATTTGGGGGAGCAGAACTTGTCAAGGTAATCAGTGGTATCAATAGGGGTAGTGGAGTCTGGGCCCCTCATTCCAGTAACTCATTGTATGGGACTTGGAAAGCAGGCTGCATCAAGGACAGGAGTGTCCTTCCCTGGGGACAGTACATCTTCCAGTCTCCCCATTGCTCACAGTTGGGACAGGGCTTGATGGGGGACCTCAGGTAGGGAAGGTTTTTGCCCAGGGTTTAGTTCGCCCACAGGTCCAGGAGGGTCTGGTGGAGCCATGAGCAGCAGGGCTTTGTTTTTTTAGAACTATAGATGGCTGAGGCCAGGAGCTGATATTTAATGCTAAGATGCTTTTCTTTCTCCTTTTTGACCTTGTCTTTCCTATTGCTAAAGACCTTAAAAGCAGCATTTAGAAGTTGATGCCAAAGAGTCTTGAAGCCAGATTTAAAATTAGGTAGTCAGTGTAGTTAGGTAAATCGGGTCTAATATCGAGTAAGATCTAAAATGGAGGCCATGTTGACAATGAATTCCGGGAAACCAGGACAACTCATGGAATGTTAATGAAGTCCTGAGAAAAGCCCTAGGCCCAAAGTCCATCCCAAAGAAATGATAATGAACAGCCCCAGCAGATTTGAAGATAGCCCATCCCAAAGAAATGTTAATGAAGTCCTTCCTGCCCAGATTACTTCTTTGGCCTACCAGTGTCCCACCCCTCAGGCCTTCCAACCTACATTCCATCACTGAAAGAACTATAAAAAGGGGAAACAACCTCACTTCCACGGATTCCACCTCTTGGGTCCCCTTTTTCCTCCGAGAGAAGTGTTTTCTGCTGTCCTTTAATAAACTTCTAATTTTCCACTCTGACCTTGCCTCGGTGTGCTTCTCTGGTGTTATTCTTCAACATTGGTGAAGCAAGGACTCGTCACCGGTCAACAGCGGTAACACTGGGACACTTTTCTAAGATTTTTACAAATATTGGATGCAGATCCGCCAGTAAATTGGACATGGAGAAAGAGAATACTGGCAGGAGTATTAAGATCTAGGGTGGTATATTTATGTGGTAATAGCCTCAGTAAGTCAAGCCAAAAAGTGGGCAGAGTTTTCGTCAGATCCTTGGGTGATTTCTCTAATCTTATTACAATTAACCTGGGTATGAGATTTTTTTTTTGGTCATGCCCTCAATTTGGCAAGTAATCATGTGTTGGAGTCTGGTGACCCTGACATCTTGAATTTGCTATGTCCAATTAGATTTAGCTATAGGGATGGCAGCATATGCTGCAGGACTGGTAATGGGGCTTTAGGTATGGAGGAGGTCGGCATGCTCTTTAGCCGATTGCCAGATATGGGCACATTCATCAGGAGTCAGTGTCAGGAGGATAGCCAGCGTCTCATTAAGGGGTCCTTCTTCCTGCCCAAAATAATCCAAGCCACCCTAAATCTTAATATCTCAAGTAATTAACAAATAATAAAACACAAACACTCAGAAATATATTTACAAAAGTGAAGCCCTGATAGATCTAGTCCATATGGGTTCTTGAACTAGACAAAGACAAAATGGCTCTAGTTGTTTATTTGAGGGGGTACATCAAAGACAAGGGTAAGGTGTCAAGGATGGAATCTTGCTTTGTGATGTCTTGCAGTCAGCAGGTTGATTGACATCTTGGCAGGTCACACCTATCTCAGGTGCTGTGTGGGATCTTAGAGCTTGAGGGGGAAGTTCACCTGCATCAGGTGGTCAATCTTTGTGGGAAGTGCCCCAGGGAGTTCCCAGTGCCAGACTTATTTCCTCAGGAGGCTTCTATACACAATATAGTCCACTCACAGCCCACGGACGGCTCATGACAGGTCAGGGTGGAAGTGAGGATATAGTGAACATCTGCTCAAGAAGGTGATAAGCCTGAGTCAGACATGTGAGCTCTTTCCTATGCTTAGCAGGGTTTTCAGAAAATGAGCCTAATCTGTCTTCTATTTGGGACATATCTGTCATAGAGAAGGGAACATGAACCTGGGCCGTCCCTTCAGTCCCTGCCACCTCCCACAGAGGGAACATGTGTTGCATTGGAAGAGTTTTAGACCATGTATCAGAGGGTGATGGCAAGGCAGAGGAGAAGCATGAGCCTGGGGTATGAGGAGGGGCTGTCAGATGGGGGAATAGCAGGACCCTGAGGGCGGGGACCTGATGAGGGGACAGTGGGACTTTGGGATCTGTAAGGAGGGGCTTTATCTGCTTTTTCTGGGGCAGCAGATGAGAAAGAGTTTTGTGAGTCAGTGAGAATTGGTTGTAAAGCAGAGCAGGGTTGGTATAATGAGGGCTTTGAGGAAAGAAAAAGGAAAGTTTGGAGTGAGGGCACCTCAGGCCATTTGCCATTTCTTTGGAGGTAATTGTCTAAATTCTTGAGAATTTCTTTATCAAAGGTTCTGTACTCAGGCCCTTAGTGCAGACTGTGTAATTTATATTGCAGCCAGATCTGAGTATTGAGCCCAATGAGATGTTTGATTTTGAGGTCAGTTTGAGAGGAGAAGGTCTTAAAATTGTTAATGAGACAACCTAATGCAAAGTCCCAGGGAACAGATTGGGTAGCTCCCGTGTTGGAGAGGTTTGGCCAGGGTAGTGGTCAAGATTAGGACGTCCCCCGAAATCTTCCATCAACAGACCAGAGAATAAAAGAACATCTTTTCTCCAATCTCAAAGGTGAGGGACTCCTGGGTCTGGGTGAGTCAAAAGGTGAGGGTCTCAGGCAGTGAGCTTTTCTGCAAGGAACTGGATGGGGTCTTACCTCTCTGGAGAATGAGAAGGCCAGTGTTGCATTCAGGAACAAAATGGACACTGATATGGAGGTCTTAAGGGTGTAAGGAAAGGGAGATTTGGGGAGGGAAGGGAGTAGAAATAGGACACCTCCAATCACCAATGGAGAACTCTATACAGATCCTTGCTCCATCCACACAGCAATAAGGCCTCAAAAACCTAGCCCAAGGATAGGGTTGGTTTTGTGTAACAGCAGCTGTTCAGCCAAAGTGGACTCAGAGGGCATGAAGGGTCTACTTCTTCTATAGGGTGAGAGGGAAGGAGGTGGACAGTCAGTCTGGCAATTCAGCCATCTCCTCACAGGCTATGGCTGGGAGTTTCCCTGACTTCAGAGAACCATGGGGTTGCCGGGCAATCAAAGGTCACTTCCCAGGTCTCATAGCCATTTACTGTGACTATTGGGGAAAGGGTCATAGGATGGGAAGGGAGGAATACTCCCTCACTACTATTCTTGGGTTTCAGACCAAAATGTAAAAAAAAATAACTGAAGTGGAAGCAGACCTCAACAGATCAGCAAACTGTCTTTATTAAGCAGTGAAGGAATGGCACATTTTCAGGGGAGAAAACGGCAACTGGTTACTAGAGGCATCTGTTTTTTATAGGTTTTAATGAGAGTTAATCATAGCAGAATGTTCAGTGTGACTTAATCATTAGAGACTTAGGACATGCTGGCTGGGCAGTCAGGAAACTAGCTGTGCAGTTTCAAAGTCTGAATCAGGAAAACAGTTGTAAAAACTGGAAACCCATTGTTACTGGGATGAAAGTCCAGAGCCCATTGTTTGTCTTCTCCACCCAGGACCCATCCTTTCTCATTGGGGGCTGTTATTTTATCCTTCAGTTAAGATCATCCATGTTGTAGCAGAGCAAATGCATCAGAAAAAGCTGTCTAAAGAACTTGTGACCAGGTTATGACCTAAGCAGATTCAATGTGCTAAAGGACAGGAAGTCATTTTTTTTTTTTCTTGAGAAAGATGAGGGAACAAAAATGTAAATTGATGTCTCTTCCTCTTATTCTTATTGAATTAGCCCCTGTCACCCCTTATTGTTTTAAATACATTGACCATAAAGTTCTACATTGATATATAATGTATGATCCACTCTTACAATCTTAATTCATGAGGCTCAATTATTTAAAGTTTGAAAGTACACAGTCTTGCCTGGCATTCAATAAATTTGGATTCTGAATCTTAAATCTTTATCAGTAAGTTGGTTGCCCCTATGTAATCATGTCAGTTAAGTTTCCCAAAATAAAGGAAAGAGTTTAAAGTCTCTACTGCCTTTTTTCTATTGAGTCTTTTTAGTTATACATGACAGCAGAATCATTTTTGACATAATTATACAATAATGGAATATATCTTATTCTAATTAGGTCCCCATTCTTGTAGATGTACATGATTCACTGTGGTGTATTTATATATGTATATAGGAAATTTATATTAGAATCATTCCACTGTCTTTCCTTATTACTTTTCAGCAAACATAGTGCCAGAATTTATGGTATCCCCTTTCCCTTTCCTCCATCTCCAGCTTATTGATTATTAGATTCAACAAATATATATCAAGGGCATCAGCTACTTTTGCTAGTGTGCTATTGATAAAACAGTGGCAGTCACATGTCAGCGAGCATGCACTTTCATGCACACACTCCTCAAGATTGAAGAGTCTCAGGAAGAGTCAAATAGATTCACATGAACAAGAACTGGTGTATGAAATTCTATTAAAGGTACCTCGAATCAAAGACACCTCGTAGATATACCATTTGTCTCATACAGGATTATACTCTTCCTTGGCATATTTGGTGGAGCTACTCATAACAAAGAAACATGTCCTTGTTTGCCCAAGATACCTAACTATTCAGGAATTAAGTGCTTTCTTTGAAAATTGAACTGAGCTGAAATGATTTTAATATGATTGTAATTTATTTAAATTACCTATCAACAAAGCCTAAACTTAGTTTTTATTTCAGTTTAATAGATTTTTCTTAAGTTTTTTTTTTTTTTTTTCAGAGAAAGAGAAGTTTATTTTGGCTCATGATTTCAGAGGTTCATTATCAGTTCATTATCAGCCAAGTCCATTGCTCTGGGCCTGAGATGAGGTAGAACATCATGGAGGAAGGTCATGGTAGAAGAGTGCTGCTCCTTTCATGACTGGCCAGGAAACAGAGAAAGGGGAAAGGGGTGGAGGTCAGAGGAACCCACCCAAGACATCCCCCTCCTCCAGTGACCCATCTCTTCTGCCTGAAATCATGACTGTAGCAGCTTCTGAGTGTTTGAGCCCAGTGAAATAACTTCCCAGGTTCCTCTGTGCAAGCAAGGGACCACTGAGATCTCTTTTCTGGGCCAAGGTGAGGCAGAATATCATGGCGGAAGGGTGTGGTAGAAGAGTGCTGCTCCCTTCATGGCTGGCCAGGAAGCAAAGGGAGCCTAAGGTTTCTCCACTGAATCTCTAGTGGCTAGTTCACTTCCCCACTTTTTAAATGTGCAAATAAATTTATCAAATGGACTTGATATTGTCCTCTCAGTAATTATTTATATATTGGTTATACTTTTCCCCAAAGAATTTCTATATTAGAGACTTGAAATTATATGTACTGGACAATTCAGCAAATCAACTACTACTTAAGCCCTATAACCATTAAATATATGAACGTAATCATTCATTTATTAGTTCATTCTCATTAACATGAAAACCTACTCTATATCTATGTTGTGCTAGGCTCTAGGGATTCAACACATTATGAACAGACATTCAACATCTTCATGGACGTTGAAGCTTTATTCAGAATATGGAAAGCAAGTAAAACATTGTGGGGAAGTGTGGAACCTGTATTCTAGAAACAGAAGTATAAATTCATGAAGCCATATGATATTCATTGTAAAACTAGTTGAACCGTCAAAAATGGCAAAAAATAAAAATAAAAAATGACCATCAGTAAGAAGAGAGTTAAATTAATTTTGGTATATGAAAACTGTGGCATATTCTCCATGCAACAAAAACAATAAGATTAATTTATATGTCCTGACTTGAAATCGTGTCCTCAGTATATGCATACATTAAATACTAAAACAAATTGTGATCACAATCATCATAATATTGGTTTCTTGTCTCAGTCAAACTATTATATCAGGAAAAGTCTAGGGGCAATAAGAAGAAAAGCCAAAAACATTGAGAATCACTGATGATGTGACTGGAGTGAGAAAAAGCACTGAAATAACTGGGGTAAACTCCACTGGGGAAGGCAACTATTTTATAACACTATTCCTCTGGGACTGAAAAAAATATGTCAGAGTAACTAAGAGATTTTCCTAGGTATTCATTTTCTCAAAGGGGCATGAGTTCCTTTGACTTTATTTTAATTGAGATAGCATATACATACAGCAAAATGCACAGAACATAAATAAAGAATTCCATGAGTTTGAACAAATTTATGCACTCATGTAACAGTCAAAATCTAGGATGTTTTCTTCACATCAGACTTTTCTCTTATGCCCCCTTCTAGTCAATTTCCCCAATTTCTAGAGGCAACTATTATTGTGTTCTATCACCGTAGTTTAGTTTTACTTGTTTCTAACTGAAACTTTTATTAACTGAATTTCTGTTTGTACTCTTTTGTGTCTGATTCCAACAGCATTTTGGGTATTCTTTCGTGTTGTGTGTAGTTCCTTTTCTTTAATGTTGAAGGATAATTAATACATGAGTATGCCACATTGTTTTATTGATCTTAAATTGAGGCATATTTAAGTGATTTCCAAATATTGGAATAAAATTACTAACATTTTTGTAAAAATATTTTTAAACTATACACATTTTTATTTATTTTAAGTAAATGTATATGAAAAATGGCTGTTTCAATAAAAATGTTCTAGAGTTTGTATTCTTACATTTGGTTTGAGCATTTTTTTCTCTCTTAATTTTAGCCATTCTGGTAAGTGTGCAATATTATTTCATTATGGTTTTAATTTTCATGTCTCTGATGACTAAGAATTGATCACTTTTCAAGTACTTCTTTTTTTAAGTATATTATTTGTGAAATATCCACTCAAGATTTTGTCCATTTTTAAACTGAGTTGTTTGTTGTGTTATTTTTAATTTGTAACTAATTTTTATATAATTTGGCAGAAGACCTTCATCAAATATGTGTTTTGTTAATACTTACTCCCAGGGTTTTGTTTTTTCATTTTCTTATTAGTGTCTTTCAATGAAAGTATTTTTGATTTGAAGAAATCCAATTTTATTTATTTATTTTTTATATTTACTTTTTTTTTTAACAATTCCAAAGTCTTAAAAATTTCTTTTTCCTAGAAATTCTACAATTTTATTTTTTAAATTTAGGTCTGTGATTCTTCCTAAATTAATTTTGTATATACTGTGAGGTAGAAGTGAACATTATTTGTAAAATAATTTTTTCATTGACTCATCTAGTTGTTCCAGTATAATATGCTAAAATGATGTACTGTCCTTTTTGAATTTCACTGGAAGTTCTGTCAAAAACCATCTAACTCCATTTATTTTAATTCTGGATGGCTTTTCCAACTCTGATCTCTTTATCTATTCTTCTGCTCAAATTATACTATGTGGATTACTGAATCTTCATGGTAACCCTTGCTATGTACTATGCGTCTTATTTTTCTCAAGATTTATTTTGACTATTTTAATTTGTATGCTTTAATTCATGTATATTACTTTATTATATGTTTAAATTATTTAGTTTTGGTTGACAAACAGTTATATGTACTGTATGCACAGCACAATGTTTTGGAATATGCATACACTGTGGAATGACTAAGGTAAGCTAATTAACATAGGCACTACCTCACATAATTTATTTGTAGTGAGAACACTTAAAATCTACTACTTCTCCACTTACCTTCTGAAGCATAGAGTGGTTTCTTTTAAAGTTTGGTAAGTATAAATAAAGCTGCTATAGACATTTATGTGCAGGTGTTTGTGTGGGCATTAGGTTTTCCATTCTTTGGGTAAATATCAGGAAGTGTGATTGATAAATTAATTGGTAAGAGTGTGTTTATAAAAAACAGTCAAATTGTCCTCCCAAGTCATTTTTCACTCCCATTAGCAATGAGTAAGAGTTTCTGTTTCTTTACTTCCTCACCAGCATTTGGTATCATTCATGTTTTGGGTTCAAGCCAGTTTGGTACACATGTTGTATATCTCATTGTCATTTTAATTTGCAATTCCCTAATGACATGAGATTGAGTATCTTTCCATATGCTCATTTGTCATTGGCATATCTTCATTGGTGAGATCCCTTTTCAGATATTTTCCCCGTTTTAGATCAGAGTGATCACCTTCTTTTGTTGAGTTATGAGTTTTTTATGTGTTTTGGATAATAGTCTTGTATCAGTTATATCTTCTGGAAACATGCTCTCCATCTCTGACTTATATTCTAACCCTCTTGACAGTGTCTTCCATAGAACAGAAATTTTAATTTTTATTTTCATATCCAAAGAAAATAAAATCACTATCTCAAAGAGGTGTATGCATTTCCATATCCATAGCAGCATTATTCACAATGACAAAGATATGGAAGCTTCTACCAATGAATGAATGAAATAAAGAAAAATGTGTCACATATATATTTGTAAATATACATGCACATATAGACAGACACACTGAAATATTATTTCCTCTTAAAAAGAATGAAATACTGATATTTGCAACTATATGGATGAAACTTAAGGACAATACACTAAGTAAAATAAGTCAGACACAGACAGATATCATATGATCTCACTTATCTTTGAATCTAAAATAAATTGAACTCATTGAAGCAAATAGTTTGATTACCAGGAATCAGGAGATGGGGAAATTAAAGGATGTTCAATAAAATTAGTGTGTAGAATTATAATTAGAAGCTGAATAGGCTTTTTAAAAAATTTAATTAGTTTTAATTAGCTACACATGACAGTAGAATGCACTTTGATACTTCATATATAAAGGAGTATAGTTTCTCATTCTTCTGGTTATACATGTTGTAGAATCCCACCAGTCGTATAGTTATATATGCACATAGGGTAATAATGCCTAATTCATTATACTATCCTTACTACTTCCCCTACCCCTCCCTTCACTCCTGAATAGGTTCTTGAGGATGACCTACATGGCATGGTGACTACAGTTAACAATGTTATTGTATACTTGAATTTGGTATTTTTCATAAGTATTTTCATCACACACACAACAAAAGGCAACACAGATATACTCCTTTGCTTGATTGTGGTGATAATTTCACAAAATATATGTGTATCAAATCATAATATAGTAATCCTTAAATATATATGATTTTCATCAATTGTACTTCAATACAAGTGATAATGTTTTTAATAAAGACCAGCTTTGCAATTTTTTCTTTCATGGGTCACACCCTTCGTGTTGTATCTAAAAATACATTACCATATGGAAGGTCATCTAGGTTTTCATCTGTGTTTTATTCTAGGAATTTTATAATTTTATGTTTTACATTTGTACATCTGATCCATTTTAAGTTAATTATGTGAAGAATTTAAGATCTGTGTCCAGATTGACTGTTTATGCATGTAAATGTCCGATTGTTTCAGTGCTATATGTTGAAAAGACTGTCTTCTCTCCATCAACTTTCTGTTGCTCCTTTTTCAAAGATCAGTTGGCGTTATTGATGGGAGTCTATTATTGGCCCCTTACTCTGTCCACTAGGTTGCCCATTCTTTAACCAATACTACACTTAACTTGATTTCTGTACCTTTATTGCATATCTTAAAATTGGGTAATGTCAGTCCCCTAACGTTGTTCTCTTTCAATTTTGCTTTGGCTATTCTATGTCTCTTGCCTCTCCACATAAACTTTATAATCATTTTGTCAGTATCCTTAAAATAATTTGCTGGAATTTTGATTTGGATTGCATTGAATCTGTAGATCCATTTGAGAAGGAGTGTCATCTTGACAGTATGGAATTTTCCAACGCAATTACATGCAATATCACCCATTTATTCTTTTTTACTTCTTTTATTGGGGTTTCATTGGTTTCCTTACATAAATCTTTACATATTTTGTTAAATTTATGCCTAAGGATTTTATTTTGAGAGTGCTAATATAAATTGTCCTTGTTTTAAATTTCAAAATGTACCTATTCATCACTCGAATATAGGAAAATTATTGGCTTTTAAAAACTCATATCTTCTAAACCTACTTTCATCTTGGGTTAAAAGAACTTTAAGGAAAAGATAAACCCTTCCAGGGCACATGCCCCTGCTCCCTGCTCCCAGCCCCCAGTGATATACTTCCTCTGAGTAGGTCCAACCTCTCCTGGTAGTTGAATATCAGTGAATTAATCCATCTACTAATATGATCCAGTTCCAGATATCAGTGAATTAATCCATCTACTAATATGATCAAAGCACTCATGATTCAATCATTACCTAAAAGCCCCACCTTGGAATTTTGCTGCATTGCGGACCATGCTTACAACACATGCGCTTTGGGGAGATATTCCAGATCCAAGCCATAACAGTTGCCCTAAGGTATATAATAAACATTTAACAACTGCTTCAAGTTTACTTTCAAATAACACTATTCCAATTCACAGGTAGTGCAGGTACCTTATAATAACAAAATAATCCTAATTCTTCCCTCCCATTCCTTGTATCATTCCTGACGTTTATTTCAATATATAGAAAGTGTACATATGTGTTCAACCTTAAATGTCCCCCAAAGGCCTGTATATTGCAAACCTGTGGTGCTATTGGGAGGTAGTAAGTTCTCAGGAGGCGGGGCCTAGTGAATGGAAGTTAGGTAATTAGCACTTTGCCCTTGAAGGGGATATTAAAACTTTAGGCTTTCTCTCTCTTTGCTTCCTAGATGCTGTGATGTAAGTAAGTTCCCTAACCACATGCTCTTAGCTATAATGTTCTGCCTTGCCACAGGCCCAAATGTACCAGGACTAAGCAACCAAGGACTGAAAAATAAACCTCCCTTTTCTTTTATGCTACTTTCCTCTGGTATCTTTGTCATAGTGATAGAGGACTGACTACCACACATAATACATCTTATACATAGCATATATAATAGAATACATGTTGCTATTATTCTTTTGAATAAATTTTCATCTTTTAGACCAATTAAGGACAAAAAAACAAAAGTTTTCATTTTTCCTCTATTTATTATTCCTTCTCTGATGCTCTTCCTTTATATATGTAGATCCACATTTCTGACCTATATCATTTTCCTTTCTTCTAAAGAATTTCTTTTAACATTTCCTGCAACAAATTCCCTCAATTATTGTTTCCTCTGAGAAAGTCCTTATTTTAAACTTTGAAGGATAATATAGGACAAATTGGGTGTGACTTGCATCTTAGGTTTTGTATATGTACAATTTTTCTCTCCACTAGAAGTTTCAGGATTTTAAAAAATTTTTCATTTTCTGTAGTTGACTCTAACATGGCTAGGAGTAGGTTTTTTGGCATTAATCCTGCTTGGTGTTCAACTTCCTGGATTTGGAGTTTCGTGTCTGACATTAATTTTGGAAAAAATTTTCGTCACTACTGTTTTAAATATTTCTTATGTTCATGTTTTCTCTTCTTAGTATTCCATTTATGAATTATATTAACCTTGATAATTGTCCTGCAGCACTTGAATATTCTGTTCTGGGTTATAATTTGTTATTGTGTTGTTGTTGTTGGTTTTTCTTTTGTTTTTGGTACAGAGGGTTGAACTCAGGGGCACTCAACCACTGAACCACATCCCCAGCCCTATTTTGTATTTTATTTAGAGACAGGGTCTCATTGAGCTCCTTAGAGCCTAGCTTTTGCTGAGGCTGACTTTGAACTCAGGATCCTCACAGTCTCAGCCTCCTGAGCTGCTGGGATTACAGGTGTGTGTCACCATGCCCAGCTACTTTTCAATTTTTGTCTCCTTTTTGCTTTTCTGTTTTGCAAGTTTCTATTTACATATCCTTAAGCTCACCTTATGTTTTGCTCTTCTCTCAAGGATCACAACCCTGCACTGTCTAGAAACAATTGCCATGCATATTTCCCCCAGTTTCAGAGTTATTTATAATATGAGAGTTATGTTTAATACCAGTTATTCTGGTAAGTCTGGCTACAGTGATTTTTATACTTAAAGGCCCTGTCGTATAAAATAGAAAAGATAGTATGTGTTCCTCTGTGCTTAACAGCTCACGGTCACACCTCACAAATTGAGCAATCTATTAGAATCACTTGGCATTTCTCACACATCACGCACACACAGGAACCTCCCAAACTTACATGCATTAATCTACACAGTAGATGATGTAGAAACAGTGATTGTGTAAAATGCCAACAAACATGCTCTATTTAAATGTGTTTTTTTTAGTAACTATCATATTCTTTAAAATAGGAAGTGGTTGAAAAAAGAGCTGCAAAACTGGACTTAGACTTACAAACATAATTCAGTCATAATAATCTGGCATTGCTAAGATTTTATTTGAAAATGTAAACCATTTTTTTGGTAATTATTTAGGTCAAAAGTAAACCATTTGTGAAGGACAGAGGCTTAGAGATATTATATAAAACTTGATGTTAAAAGATGTGATTTAAAATTTTGACTCTTCTCTAGATTTGTGACCTTGGGAAAGTTACTTGATCTTCTGTATCATATTTCCTTCATTTCTTAAATAGACTAGTAAACCTCAAGGAGTAGTTTTAATGCTGAGTAACATAGGTAAAGAAGCTGGCTCAGGATGGGCACTTATAAATAACTCTTAAATCTTATAAGGAAAGAAAAGAACTGTAATCTTTGAATATTTTCAAGATTTTAAATTAGAATGAAAGAAAGAAAGCTAACTACTAATCAGTTCAGAGTGGATTGTGAGAAGTAATTAACTTTAAAAAGTTATATTAATGATATATTAATAATACAGTGATTTCTAGTGTCTCTCCAAAAAGAAGCTTTATAATGGTGAACTAAGGAATTCATTGAAATCCTTAGAGAGGTCTTAATAGATTTGCATCACCAATTGAGATGCATATTTTCTTTCTCAGGGTGGTAGCTGAGAGAAATCTATTAGAAGCTTCCTGTTTTTAATGTCTGGCATAGGATGTGGCATTGTGTCATGAACAGGACACAATTTTCTTTAGGAGCTACCTGGCCTTGTACTGCAGAGCACCTCCAGGCTGATGGTTTTTATACTGTGCTCTGAGGGATGCTCAAACTCTGAAGTTAAACTTCAGGTTATGTTTCAAGTCCTACACAAAATTTCAAGAAAGAAAGAAAGGAAGGAAGGAAGGAAGGAAGGAAGGAAGGAAGGAAGGAAGGAAGGAAGGAAGGAAGGAAGGAAGGAAGGAAGAGAGAGAGAGAAAGGAAGGAAGGAAGGAAGGAAGGAAGGAAGGAAGGAAGGAAGGAAAAGGGGAAGAGAGGAAGGGAGAATAAGGGAGCAATAGAAAGGTGGGGAGAATTTCTTGCTATGTTCTGTGATACTACCTAATTTTCATAGCAATAGTAATCATCATTCCTATCTTCAACATCAGCATTACTATACTTAATAAGAACTTACATACATTCTCAAAAAATTGTATGGAATGTGTTAAGATGATATGAAAAGCCTCAGGTAGTACAAGGATCAAAACAAGCACATCTCATTCCAATATCTGTTTCTTTCTGACACTGCCTCTTGCATAGACTTCTCAAAGAAGAGAGTCTATGTGATGTAGGTTAGCAAGGAGAAAGTTTATTAAGGAATTTTCTTAGGGTCACAATTTATGGGAATTGAGGAATGAAGCAGAATAGGGCAAAGGAAAGAGTTGGGTTGTGAGTCAATCACAGCAATGTCTCAGCTGTCCTGTTAATTCAACTGTCCCAAGGGACTGTCTGAATTGTGGTGTAGGGCCAAGTCTTTATACTCCTACCATTGAATGTGGCCACAGTTGTTGTGTTAATAGCCCATTTAATGTGTGGAACTTGCAGAAGGGAGCTTGAACTTGAGCAGTACCAAGTCACTTCTTTAGAGTCACTTCCCCAACAGGAATGCAGGCTGCCAGATATCATTCACAACATTCGAGGAAGCATGAAGAAAAGTCTTTTAGTCCTGATGAGGGATTTAGGTGACAAAGCAAAGCAATATTGTATTTATCTCCCCAATGTACAACAGTGCTTCTTCCAAATGTAGAGTCACCAGAAGAACCTGACTCAGAAAAAAGAGACTAAATCAGAGGAATAAGTATACATAATCTAAGAATAATAATTCAATTAAATTGTCTCTATGGGGAAAGGAAACACATGCTAATGCATAATAAAAAAATTTAAAAAGAATGATTCCTAGTATGGGAAAGCTAATTTTTTAAAAAATTTACACTTAGAGATGAGATGTGGCTCAGTGGTAGAACACTTGCCTTGCATGTGTGAGGTCCTGGTTCCATACACAGCACCACAAAAGAAAAAAATATATATATACTAAGGCAAGTCCTCCAATAAGAAAATAGGTTAACACCTGTGCACTTATCACTCAAACTTGTTAATTCTACATACTTTGTTACTTACACTTCAAGAGATGTAAATAATATTCAAACAATAAACAGTTTCATATCTTTGTATTCCCTCCAAGAGTCCATTTTACTCTTTGCTTTAGCCCAATTCTCTAAACATCAAAGACTTCAGGGAAATCTCTGCTGATGCCCATTGGGGACTAAATTCCATAGGATCTGGGATGAAGGAAAAGCAAATGCAGAATGCTTTCATATTGTTCTCTATTTTGGAAAAGGTGCTGAATCTGTGTAGTGTCTTGTTTTTATACCTATTATTGTTTATTGGGTCTTTTTTTCTTCTTAAAATATTCTTGGTCCTCTGTTGGCAGTCTTAGCTAAGAACCAGCGTTAGCCCTTGCTTGCCTGATATAACATTGTATTCTCTCTCTAATTAACTTCTCTTACTATTGTTACTCTTTTTATTGTCTTGGTTTAATTTTTATCTGTACCACACATATTTTCATATGTACTATTCTAATCATGGAATTTTAATGTTTTGTGCACTTATAGAATTGAATTAAATATATCCTTCAGTTCATTGTAAAACATTATTATCATTCTATACAACACTTGTGCTTTTACTAGTATTTTTTAATTTTAATTCAACTCTCTATGAAGTCAATTCTCCCTGTAGGCATCTACTCTAATGTGTTTGATATGTCTTTCAATATGCATGTCTTTGGATATAGTGTTCATAATTACCATGTTCATTTTACACAAATGGCACTATGCTATAATCTCAGTCTCTCTCTCTCTCTCTCTCTCTCTCTCTCTCTCTATATATATATATATATATATATATATATATATTCAAATTTTGTTTCACCATTCTCTCTATAATACTATCTATGTACCTAGTTAATTTTTTTCTTCCATGGAATATGCCCACCACATATTACTTCACCATCTCCCCCACAATGAGATACCTAGTTTTCTTTCAATTCTCTACTACCATGGGGTATGGATGTCTCATGAGAATTAAGACTATTGTGATTAAAAGATAATGTATGTATGGTGTTTATGGAGTTGCCTAATGCCTAGTTAGAGTTAAGCAAATCATCACTATCAATATTACTTTAATTAAAAAAAAAAAACCTAAACCCCTATAACTTCCAAACTCACTCAGCCAAATATATCTTCCAAATCTACCTGGAACAAAAGCATCAGAATCACATGTCAGTCCCACCAAGGGAAGAGTACTGCAGCCTCTCTATCATTTTCCTGCAGGTTCTTTCCACCCTCCAATGTTCTTATCACAAAAGCCTCTAGCAAGTAAGGAGTGGAGTGGAGAATCTGTGATGAATCCTACCCTGAGCGCTGCCCAATGCTGCAATAAAGCCTTTGCTCTCAATAGAGAGTTTCAAATGGGCTCAGAGCAGATCAGGTTGCAGCTTGTAGCATTAAGCCTGAGTCCACACTCATTCCTAGAAGTCTGAATTTACTCCTCTTTCCTGATTCCCTAGCGGAAAGAATCAGACTTTCCTTCGAGATTGTTCCCAAGCCTCTTGACAGCCTCATTGTAGACATCTTGGTTGCTCCTAAAACTGACCAAATCTTTAACAAAAAAAAAAAAAAAAAAAAAAAACAGGTCAAGGAACTACTGAGAAGCCACATTGCAGTTTAGATTTTACATAGAGGAAAAGTCAATTTAATACAGCAAATAAAAGAAAAACTTCTGATAAGTTCCAAAATCCTTTAGAAATTCTGCCTACAAACATAAGTCGCAAAATATGGGATAATGAAACAGTCAGGAGAGGTAGAGTCACGTGTGCTGGGTTCTCTCAGGTTCTGGAATCCTCTGATGCTGTGATCTCAGACACTTCTGAACCCTCAGCTCACAGAGTACTCCTCTGGACCATGGGATCTTGAATGAGATTTTTAGTTCTTCTTCAGAGTCTCAACTTTTTAAAAATAACCTTGTTCTGACTCAGACCTTTTGAGTACTATTTCCCCGCTATTTTTAGCTAATATATATTATTGAACTAAGGGAGAAGAAAAGATAGTAGCAGACAAATTGCTACTGGCTAACAAGGTAAAGCAACCAACTGGTCCAAATACATTTATTTTGAAGGATTTAAACCTCAGACTATGGAGCTGATAAAAATAATTTAGAATATTGAGTCCAACCACTTCATCTTACAAAATAAGAAAATATTGTGACATGAAGCAGTGAAGAGATTTGCTTAATGATGACCAGTTCGAAAAAGTGGCATGAGGTCCTAGTGTGACTCTTCTGATATGAAAGGCTGGCAGTTTCCCTCTTATTGGTTCACCTGAGGAAAATCAAAATTCTAAGCTAGAACTGGGTCTCAGAATAATACATGAGCATAGTCCCTGCAGGAGCCTTTTGATGAACCCAGCCTAATTCCATTTTAAGATTGGGAGCCAGGGGCTGGGGTTGTGGCTCAGTGGTATAGAGCACTTGCCTAGCATGTGTGAGGCCCTGGGTTTGATTCTCACTACCACATATAAATAAATAAAATAAAGGTCCATTGACAACTAAAAAAAAAAAAATTAAAAAAAAAAGATTGGGAGCCATCTCATCAAAAAGTCATCCAAAGTTAATTTCTGTTTTACTATAAATTACTGCAATTTCTAAACTTGTTTAGAATTTCTGCTCATGCCTTGAACTCACCCATGCCTGGCTTTCCCTGACCAGATAACAATCCTCTCTGAAACCTCAGTGGCATCTCATAAATTCTGATGTTGGGATCTGAATTTACTCCCTACCTTGAAATATCATGCCATGTAGATTATTAACCTGCTATCTGCCTTTGTATAATGCTTGTCAAAATCCTGTTAGCTGTAAGTTCTCAAGACACCCTCCTTTGCAACTTTTTGTGTTATAAAATCGTGTTCCTGGAAAGCTGGGGTACAGATCTCTAGCCCGGGGTTTTCAAGAGAGACGGTCCTGAAAAGAGACAGTCCTGGCCAGCTTCCACAAATACAATCTTGTTTAATTTGATTTAAAGTTGAAGTTGGTGGTCTTTTCCTTGTGTCGAGGTTTAACACCTTTATTTATTTGTTTTGTCAGTCCAAGTGAAGATTTTGTACCTCTTTTTGTACCATTTATGTTGATTCTCACCTTCTTGCTTAGTATTTTTCCAAGAGGCATATTTGGGCCATGCTATATTACCCTATACATTCTTTTTCCCCTGGGCTGTGCTATATCACCCTATGTACTTCCCCTCACAATATGCATACATCCTTACTTTTCAACCAGAACTTTTCAGGATATATTCCTACACATAATCATCTTCTAAATTAAGCCCCACTGCAACATTATAAATGCCTGAGGGGTAGGATAGGTCAGTAACCTTAATTCTGAATAATAATGATTAAAACAAATGAACTGTACACCTATGGCCAGAAAGATAATGATTATAATTTCCCCATTCATTCTATTGACTAAGTCATATTCTCTAATAATGTCTTTTAACATTTCTTTTCTCTTATTGATGATGATCTAGAAATTTCCCATGAATGGTTTAAAATTATACACACACAAAATTTTGGCAATTTGTCTGTGAAACTTGCTTATCCAATAAAGTATAAGTGATACAGCAAGTCACTTCTGGAGTATCTTAACCTACAACATTTGACATAGTTGGAAAAATAAATAAAATATATGAGTAGCTACCATATTTAAGTAGACCTTAGAAATATCTGATTAGAACATCTTGGGAAAAAGTCCTTTCTCCATTTTTGACCATAACACTATCTTCCATATCCCAAACTTTATTAGTTATTGAATAACAACCATCTTCGACCTGATAATAACATCAGATTCCTCTTCTACTCCTACCAATATCTCCAGCCTGACATTCTACTACTCCCTTTGCTGCCTTTAACCATCCTAGAAGACAAAGGAAGACATTTCATCATTGTCTTTTTCTCACATACCCCTGATATCCTAAATGGGAAATTGGTATTTGAAAAGGTATTTGAAAAACATTATGAAGAACAATCATGCCACATTTGTTTAAATAAAACTAAGCATATTTACTCCACCAGTTATCTAATCCAGAGAAATACCAACATACATAGATGGTTTTAGCCAAGAATGTGGAGCTGTAGATTTGTTCATAACAGCATTTGACTGTGAAACTTGATTATTAATAACAGCAAAAATTGAAAAGAACCTAGCTTGTGTTTGGGAGGGGAATGTGGTGATAAATGGCTAAATCAGAAATCTATTTTGATGGGCATAATTAACCGAATTTGCTGACTGATGAGATAAGGGTGGTGGGTAAAGTTCAGTGTCCTGGATATCCCAAGAATGTTTGGCCTGAGGAACATGGAAGCATGAACTATCCAATAACCGAGAAGGGGAAATATACAATAAGAGTAGATTCTGGGGTAGTTGTGTGGGAAGGAGAAATCAGGAGCTCATTGTTAGACAAATGAAGTTTAACTGTCTCTTAGATATCATACACATGGAGATATCAGGTAGACACCTGGATACATGCTTGGTGCTCAAAAAAAAGTCTAGGAAAAAGGCATCAATTGGGGAGTAAATAACAAACAGATGGCATTTATGGAGGTGAGATTAGATGATTCACCTAGGGTGTAAATGTGTGTGTGGGGGGGGGGAGGGGGAACAGACTTTAGAGAATATGAAGATAAGTAGAATCCAACTGAGGAAGGAGAAACAACAGCCAGATAGAGGAAAATCTATGAGTTGGTATCTTGGAAGCCAAGAGAAGAATGAGGTTCAAGGAAGGAGTAAGCAAACTTAAGTATTTAAAATGCTAAAATGCTACTAAATACTGTGTCCAACTTTAAAAACAGCTTTTTGTTTAATTTACATTAAAAATAAATATCTAGCATACAAAATAAATCTGTAAAAAATCTAAAGCACTAAGGACTGAAATTAGTTTCCAGCCTTAGCAATTTTTCTGTTTACAAAACACAGAGCTTTGTCAGAATTTTAATAGTGCACTTGGCAAAATCTGACACTCATGAAGAAAGACTAATTTTCTTTTTGTAGGTATAGGTATCATGTGATTGTAGAATGAGTCTGGTAATTACAGGTTTTCATTTCTAGTTTAATTGTTCATAATAATTATACAAATAAAAATTTGATACCTTGAAGCATATTAACATGAGCAAACTTTCTTCTTAGGTAGCTGTTTCAGCTTTCAGTATCAGGAAGCATACAGATATTTTTGAAAACCTTCCAATTACCTTGATTTCATGAGCAATTGCATATATCAATAAGTGGTTTGTGTGTGTGTGTGTGTGTGTGTGTACGTTTAAGATATTGTTAAGTGAAATAATCCAGATTGATAAAGGCCATAATTGAGTGTTTTCCCTCATATGTGAAGGGGAAGCTAGAAAGGTATAAAGTAATAAAAAAAGGGGGGGGGCGTGATCTTACAAAAGTAGAAGAGAATTCAGTAGCAGAGAAGTAGGGAACCAAAGGGGAGGGGAAGGGGAAAAACTAGGGAATAAAATGAACCAAATTATGCTATATACTACAATTAATTCCATTTTTAATGTGTAAATATAATGCCTGAATGAATAAAAAATACTTGTTGTAAAAGCAAAATGATGGATAGAGACCTCAACAGATTCAGCAAAGCCATTTATTCGGACTCAGGCACCATAGGGACTCGTTTTCTGGTTGCAAAAATGGCCATTAGTTACAGAGGGTGTTTTAGTTTTATAGGGTACAATGAGGGCGGTTTAATCATTGGAAACTGTGGATCTGCTGTTAGGACAGTCAGGGGGTTAGTTGTGTAAGTTAAAACTTTAACTCAAGAAGGCAGTTGTAAAATGGTTGAAGCTCATTGTTACTGGGAGAGATAGGAGCCCAGATCCTGAGGGATGCGTTGCTCCCTGCGACAAAGGTATGTGGGAGACAGGCAGGATCAGCCTGTCTTCTCTGAGGCACCAGCTGTCGGAACCGCCCTCAGGCAGAGGTAGTGAAGCGCACTAGACCAGCTAGTGCCTCCGGGGCTGAGCGAGAGGGTAAGTGTTGAGACCCGGCCTGCCACCCACCCTGGCCCAGAATCACACCGAGTGGGGAGATGAGTCAACCGTGAAGGTGCAGCAATCTCAACTTTATTGTGTCAGGGAGAAGGTTATGAGAACCAATAAGGGGCAGTTACGTCACTATCACTAAGGGGCCTAGGCAGATTTCAGATTAAACCATTAGGCGGGACTAAAGTCAAAAGCCTGCCAACGCCAATCCAGCCAGGTCAGGTATACGGAAATGCTCTGGAAGAACCCATGAGGCCACCTCAGCCAACACCCAATAATGGCCGCGGTCCCAAGGGAGGTAAAAGGTCCCGACAGGATGAGTACTCAAATCTTACATATTGCTTTTCTTTCTCTGGGATTCATTTTTTCCCCAGATTTTCTATTCACTGTGCCTCCATTTAGGACTAATTTGCACTGGGGAAAAGTCAAAGTCCACGGCCTGGCATTCAGTATCTGCCCCCTTACTTTAGGGCCCATTGTTTTTGTTTGTTTGTTTGTTTGTTTTGAGAGAGAGAGAGAGAGAGAGAGAGAGAGAGAATTTTTTTTTTTTTTAATATTTATTTTTTAGTTCGGTGGACACAACATCTTTATTTTATTTTTATGTGGTGGTGAGGATCAAACCCAGCGCCCTGCGCATGCAAAGCAAGCAGGTTACTGCTTGAGCCACATCCCCAGCCCAAGGGCCCATTGTTTTTGAGAAAGGATTTACTGGGAGAGGTTAATGCTTGGCTAATTTCCCCTGTATCTCCTTGAGCTGCAACTTCTTTCCAGTTTTTTTTTTTTTTTTTTTTTTTTTTTGAGGGCTGTCTTGTAGGAATATTACTTTTCTTAATTCTTAACTTGTAAATAAATAGAAGGAAGACCAGAAAAGCAACAGAAGACGAACAGGAAGAAAGGAGGCAGGGAGGAAAAGGGAAATACCAAGGAATGAATTGAGTGAATTATGCTATGTACACAATGGGCCACAATAAACCCCACTATTATGTATAGTTATAATGCACTAATAAAAACATACAAATAATTTTGATCCTATACCAACTACTTATTTGCTTATTTCTTCTGGAGAAAAAAATCTCAAAACTATATAACCTAATGACTATAAATTCATGATCTCCATTTACAGAGTTCATGCTGTCTGGAAATTCTGGATTCTTAATGGTACCTGTAGGTCTCCCAAGGAAGTTATCATTTCTATTTTCTGTGGTGTCCATTTGGTTCAGATCTTCAATCCCTTTTTACCTCCCTGTTTCTTCTCAAAATTAATAAAAGTTATCTAACGTGAGTTCTCTTACCCACACATTTAAGACTGACTTTCCTTCACACTGTCCTTTCTTCTTTTGTTCCTGTTTTGGGAAAAGACATCACACTTCTCTATAAATTGTGCTCCTACGGCCTCTATTATGGATGCCCCTCCATTCTGAGTCTTCCACCAACCTTTCTTTCCTGTATCTTCAACTTTTTCCTTTTTTGTCCATTTGTTCTTATCAACATTGAAATGTAAGTTTTTACCATCTTAAAATGAAACATAAGCGCAAATATTCCCTTCTAGCTAATTCCCCTTCATTCTCCTTTTTTTTCACAAAATTCTTATCAACAGTGATCCTTCAGACCTGCAAATCACTCTTCATTAGTCTACCTCAGCTTCTGCCATGCCACTGAAATTACTCCTGCCCCAAATACCAATGAACTCTTTCTTTCTAGATTGAATAATTTACTTTTACCATCCCTTTAGATGGTTTAACACTTTCAATGAAATGTTCCTGTCCTTTGGCTTCTGTGACATTGCACTCACTCTCCTGGTTTGCTTCCTAAGTTGTTAAGCCATTCCTTCTCAATTTGCAGATTGCTCTGCCTCTCCTTAATGTTGTCCTTACTGAGGATCATCTCTTAGGCATTCCTTTCTTCTCATTTTATAAATTCTCCCTGGAAAGGCTCATCATTCATTGTCAGGTCTTCAGTTTGAGGCCATGGCTCATCATGAAGCCATGAAGAATTTTATTTTTAGGTGAAAATCGTGCTACTACTCCTAACAATAATAATAAAGCATAAATTTCATGAAAAAAATCTGATGGGTGTCAACAGTATTATCTGGTTCCTACTATTATAAATTAAAACATGACTTTAGACAAAAACAAAGCCACTTCTTCAAGATTCAATTCTCTCTTGTAAAGTCGGAATGAAAATACCTCTTCCTACTTATACAAAAATTATTTTGAGGAATAGAGTAAGATTATGAAAGTACATTGTAGTATAGGAACATAAATGAATCTTTGTGACTATATACAATATATATTATTTTAGAAACATATATAATAGGACTGAAAAATGTAATTCATTATATGGGGCATGTATATCACTAAAGCAAAGTAGGACAGGAAAACCCATGTCCCTTAATACTCCTTTCAGTTACCAAAACCTAGCCAAGAGGTATAGTTTGGATATGAGGTGTTCCCCCCAAACTACTGTGTTCATGCAAGAATATTCAGAGGTGAAATGCTTGGATTGTGAGAGCTATGACCTAATCATTCCCTCCTAGTTTGATAGGACAGACTGGGTGGTAATTGAAGGCATGTGAGTATGGCTGCAGGAGGTGAGTCACTGGGGGCTGCCCTGGAAGACTGTGTCTTCCTATAGGCCCTTTTCCTCTCTCTCTCCTGTTCTCTGCTTTCTGATCCCACAATTAACAGCTTTCTTCTGCTGGGCCCTTCTCCCATGATCTGGGGCTCAGAGCAATGGAGTCAGCCATCTATGGAGTGAAACTTCTGAAATTATGGTCCTCAATAAACTTAGCCCCCTCTAAGTTGTTTTCATTAGGTATTTTGTTCACAGAGATGCAAAAGCTGACTGAAGCTCACAGTTAAGGGAAAATGAGAGCAAATCTGGGCCAGAAAGTTCAGACACCTATTATCTTGAAGGACACTGACTTTCTCCTCTGAACATGAGAACAAGGGCAAATTAGTATAATCTGTAGAATGCTATTTTCTTGCCGTGGACACTGGGACACGGGACTGTTGCTCCTTGAGATGCTGTTCAAACAAGCAGACAAAGCAACTGAGGCTGATGATGTCACTGCTTTTGAAGTGTAACATAAAACCCTCCCTCAGTGGGAATGGGCATGGAACTGAAGACACTCTGGAAGACACGTCACTTATCTAGCTGGCTGCCACTGGACAAAACATGAGAGAAAGAAAATCTTTCTTGGCAAAACACAGTGAGGGATGAAGTTGCTGTCAGCCTGATACTACTAAACTCATCTCTTCTGTGTCTAGTTTGTTTTTTCTCCCCCCACCCTTCTGGTGATTTTATGTTTTATTCACTGGCCTAGCAAATTAGAAGTTAATATTGTGTTTTTACTGCTCTTTCAAATGTGAGGCTGTCTCCTTCCATTTATGGAGGCCCCTTCAGTCTTAACAGCTCTATCATCTTGTACATCTTTGCTGGTCTCTGCATCTAGCCAGTAGAAGGGGAAGGAAATATGAAAGGCCACATTCACATCTCAAATCCCTTGGCCTGGAAGCAACACACACCACTTTTGATTGGCAAGTGCTTGTGGAAGCCACACTTAGGGGTAGAATATGGGAGTAAGGAAAAGGAGTTCGAGACTGAGAGCTGATTGCCAGATAACTCGAAGGATGCAGAGGCATGAACTTTGGTGACCAGCTCTCTCTGGAAAAGAAGAGTTTAAAAGAAAAAGAAATAAAACTTCTTATATATTACTATATAATTGGTCTCTGCTCCAATTATATAGTAATAGCAAATTCCTTATTGGTATCCTGAATAATTATTATCTCTGTGCTATTTCTTCAACTTTAAAGTAACTCTTAAATATACAAGGTATGAAGGAATAACAATGATGTAACATCCCATCTTTCCTCTTTACCATGAATTCCACTTCTGTCACCAGGGATGCAATTTATACATTTTAGATTTTTAAACAAGTTTATATTCTGTATCTATATGTATATCCTCTATGCTTGTCTAGGGTGATTCTAAAATGGACAAACCAAATCACTTCAGAAGCAGCTATGTGGTCAGATTTAACAATAGCATGAAGAAAGCTGTGATTTTTGAGGTTAAGTGATTCTATCCTGTCATCAAATGCTCAAAACCAGGTCACACTTCAATTTGTTCCATGTTGGGAAGACAACTCTCATGTATGGCTTTCACTATACTTTGTATTTCCAATGTTGAGAAAATTGTTCATCAAATTGCTAATTTCATTCAGCTTCTTATTCAGTAGATGTAGGTAATGGGGTTAATTTTCTTAAATGTTCTTCTTGTATCTTTTTGACTTCCTTGTAACCCTGGGATGGATCCCTCAGACTCTATATGGCTGACTGTCTAGATTTTTGCTTTTACTTCTAGTTTCATTCTGCGTTTTTCTTGGATTTCATTTCGTTTTCTTTTAAACTCTATTTTCCATGTAATCCTTAAGAGGCTTTAAAAATAGGACTGTTTTGTAGAAAACTTTGTGAGTTTTCTTACACATATAAAAAGGCTTTATTTTACTTTAAAGTCTATTGACTTTTTGAAATAAATAGAAAATTCTATGTTTATTTTGCCTTCCTTCCCTGAAGAGGCTTCTTTTGTAGGAATGCTGATGTAAGATGCAATTCTCCTTGCTTTTCAAATTATTTCTTTTAGGATCTGGAAAGTTTTAAGATGGCATTATTTTTTTAACCTTGGTGTTCTGAAAATTTATGAATTTCTAAAATTTAAGTAGATAAATTCTAAATTCTAATTACTTTTAAAAATTATACTTACTACAGTTTTATATTAGCCTCAGCAAAAGCAAGGCACTAAGCTACTGAGTGAGACCCTGTTTCTAAATAAAACACAAAATAGGGCTGGTGATGTGGTCCAGTGGTCAAGTGCCCCTGAGTTCAATCTCCAGTACCCCAACCCCAAAAAAAGAATGCTTTATTTTCTTATTTCTTCTTTTTATGATAGATTTTAAAAAAACGGTTAAGATATTTTCCACATCTTTTGTTGAATACAAAGTATAATTATTTTAAAAGTTCTCTTGTTTCCCAATAGATCCCTACTTTCTCCAGTGTTAATCTGTTCATTTTGTGTTTTATATTTTGTGCTGTACATCTTTTCCAAATGACTTATTGTTTTTCTAATTTATTGAGAAATTAAGGACTAAGCTTGTTAGTATAGTTTCTTCTCTGTGTATATGTATACATATACATATTATATATATATGTATATATATACATATAATATTACTATTTCTATTTCTGCATATATAAGTATTATGTATATGTGTATATAAACACAAACACATATACAGGCAGATATCTATATCTGCTTTACCAATAAATTGAGAGTACTGGCTTCAAATTTGGTTTTGCTGGTGAGGTTTATTTCTCAGGATCCCATCAGAAGATGAAAACAGCTTCTCTTACTTTTTAAAAAAATATTTAGAACAACAACTTATGAACCAGATATTATATAAGTAGAAAAAAAAAAGTAAAGGGAACACTGAGTTATCACAAATGTAATAACTATAGTAATCAGTCACAACAATTAAGTCTGGAAGGATGAAAGGGATGCAATTGGAGTTACTACAACTTAGAAGTTCACAGGGCGAGTCCACTGGCACTAAGGAGTATAGTCACAAGGAAGGAGCACTGCTCAGTTAGTAGAGGTTCCTTGGGAGCTAGGAAGGGCCTCTGAATCTGAGATTCAGTTCTCTAAAGAGGAACACTTCTCATCTTGTTCTTGCAGTTTAGAAGCTCAGAGGAAAGGGGGTTGAAGTCTGAAGGGACACAATAAAACCTATTCTTTTTTTAATATTTATTTTTTAGTTGTAGGTGCATACAATACCTTTATTTTACTTTTATGTAGTGCTAAGGATTGAACCCAGTGCTTCATGCATGCTAGGCGAGCGCTCTTCCTCTGAGCCACAACCCCAGCCCCCTATTCTTTAATGTTGAAAAAAAAAAAAAAGCCTTGCAAACTGGAATCAAGAGCTGCTACTGGAAGAAACTACTGCTCTCTAGGTAAAGAAGTGGTGATTTTAGAACACTGCTAGAGAGCGCCTTCTGGGCTCCCGTAATGACCCCTTTTTGCAGAGCCTAATAGAGAAAAAGTCAATGAAGGAGAAATATGGTTTGTAGAATCTCAGCTCTGTTATAGCAAACTAGAGAAAAATAGGTGGAATTGAAGTTGCAAGATATAGGAATAAGCACATGGAAAACAATAAAGCTAGTTCATAATTTTTAGTTTTTGCTTTTATCCTTACCAAAACAGAAAAAGAAAAAAACAAAAAACAAAAAACAGTAGTATAACTAAATAGCTCTATATTTATCAGTGGTCATTTTGTCTACTTTTATTTGGAGATCATATCAAAATGTCAGTGCCTCAACGATTGTTATACAAGTGCTCATGGATTCTGAGAGGGACAGTGAGTGCTGTGGAGTCAGCTACTGACCACTTAGTATATTAATCACAATTCACGCCAAGAAATACTAGTTTTTCTTGATTCCTCTAAAGTGCCTCACCCTATTTTACTATTTGACTGCAGCTCAGTTTGGGAGAAATGAAAAAAGGAACTTAAAATAACACTTTGTAGAAAAGAATACTAAAAGACCAATTGCCGGTTTCCAACTTAATTTTGGCAGAAGTTGTGTCTAAACGAGAAAATGAACCTACCAAGTGAGTCATAGTAAATAGCTTACATTCCATTCAATTCCTTACAGGAAGATAGAACAAAGCCAAAACTGTATACTTGCTTGATGAAAGAATTTAACATGCATTCCTTTACTTGCTTATAGAAATAATCTGGAATTTTTTTTTTTTGAATACCAGTGAAATGAATCTCACTGGAATTTACTGAAACTGTTGGTTGGTTCTTAGTTACTTAGACTATTTCAAGGATCAGTTAGAGACTTGTAATTGATTTGTAAGAGTGATATGGAAATTAAATAACTTTAATTGATAATTTTCAGTTATAGACTGTGAAATGCAGTCTCAGAAATTCTCGTGTTTTTCCATAACATAAAAGCCTTAAAAATAGTTACTTGTTCCCTTCTACTTTAATCAACCTAATTTTAAATATTAAATAAAGTTTCATCCTTCAACAAATATATAACATATTTTAGCAACTGGTCTATCCAATTTGCCATGTAGAAAGACAGATGTGTACCTTCAACTTTATCCTAATAAGACAAAGCCAAAACTAATACTAAGAGATAAAGATTATGATAAATAATAACAGAATAAAATTTAAAAACTCATGACAATTGTTACTAAATTTAAAAAGTTTGTTTATTTTGAGTTCTATTGGAGTTATGGAAGTTACTGAATCATTTGCTAAACTGTCTGATTTTGAATGCCAAGTTTGCCATTAATAGCTGTATGTCACAAGGCAAAACCTTAACAACTCTTGGCTTCAATGTCCTCACCTTTAAAATGGGGTAATAGTAAACCACAAGGCAATTGCAGTGATTACATGAGTTGATATCAGAACAGTAAGCACTTAAACAATGCATGGAGCATGATGAGTGCACAATAAATATTAGCTGTTATTACAGCTAGAAGTGCCTCTCAGTGGGTCAACCCACTGAGAGGCACTTCTAAATGTTAAGTATACAGAGAGAGTCTTGCAGATTTTAACATTGAATTTAATATTTAAACATTGAGAAAACTATCAAACATAACACTAGTGCTCATGAATTCTGAGATGAAATATGGGCTATACATATACAACCACTAATCATTCATTTTATTGATCACGATTTTGGTTGAGAAATCCTAGTTTTTCTTTGATTCCTCTAAAATGCTTCACCCTCTTCAGCTATTTGGCTTCTATTCTAGATTTGGAGGAATATGAAAAGGAACTTAAAAGAACACATTGTAGAAAATAAAAGTCAACTTTAAGATAAGTTTGTTGGATTATTTTAGATTTCAAGAAATCAATATTTGAATTTCATGTGAACAAATAGAGACTGAATCACAGCAATCCCACTCTGAATACTCACATTCATTGAGGTTGTCTTTCTAAAAGTGGACAGTACTTTAAATCTAAATCAAATATTTATCTGTAAATGATAGGAATGGTGTTTTACTTAGGACACAGATTGTAAGTTACTTGTGTTTAGGATCTGGGTACTATTTATTTATAAATATTAGTACTCTGTTTAAATGACTGTCTAGACATAAATAATCCAAGTGATGTAGGTTCTCAGAAAGAAAAAAAAATCAATGGAGACTCAGGAGATCAGAAAAGATGAAAAATGAGGCTAGAACTGTGCTACAGAAGATGGACTTAGATAGCTGTGTAGAAGTGGAGATTGAATTTGAAAACAGAATTAGTAGGATAGCCAAAGCTCCTGAGTATAAGAAATAATGAGGAGCTCAGGGAGAGTTTGACGTGATATAGAGGTATGAGCAGACACCAAGATTATGGATAGAATATTACAGACCTGCCAGAGGTACAAACAGTAGGATAGGAAAATGAAATAAAACACTTGAGATTCATTTGATAGATGGGACAAGAGGGCAATGGAAGACAAAAATTCAAAAAATAAGAATGAAATCCAAAGTGGGACATTTGAAAACCTTTGGATGGGATAGAAAGGGAAAGATAGAAAATTTGGAAGTGGAAATACCCAAACATGATTGACTAAATACAGGCTATCAAGAACAGGAAGAAGAAAGGAATCACTGAGATTTGAATATTGTTTTTGTTGACAGTGGGACAGTTTGGAGACACAGCAAATTTATTTGTGTAGATAACAAATTCCTTTTAGAATCTGGTAAATTTTAGGTGACATTTGCCTGTTGAAACAAGGATATGCTGGAGATATAGGATGCATATTTTTTATTTCTCTCAGAACCAAATTTAGGGCTACAAGCATATAATACACATGGATAAGATTTATTGAACAATTATTCAATAATTTATTGAATGATCTTCAAACTAATTGCAAGATTTTGATTTAAATTGTGACATTCTTTTCACTGAGTATTTAATATAATATGCATCATGCAAAAAGTTTCATTTTATACAAAAATAGAGTAGCTTATAACACCACCAAAGAATCATGCTTTTAATTCCACATTTCCTCATTTTGAGCTTCTTCCACATTCTTAAAATGAAATAATTTTAAGACATTACAATTTATACATACATTCAAGGTTCTAACATTTCCATTCTAATCATCTTATTTCTGACCTCGAAAGAAGTGCTTGTGCTGGGACCTTACTTCCACAGAACCAGCTGTAACAATTCACTAAGCAATTTATGGCATGCTTTAATTGTGTAGAACCAGAAAAATTAGAGACTTTCTTGACATGTGGGGACAGCGTTTGGCTACTAACTTATTTTCATATCAGAACATGTTCTTTAATAATGACTAAACTAATGAATAATGGCTCACCACCAAGTTCACATAGGATAGAAACTGCATCGTAAAGAAGTTTCAATCATGTCAGACTGTCAAACACGTAATAGCATTAGAATTTATTTAAAGGTTCTTACAGAAGAAAATTTCTTGGAGAAATTTTGTCCTGACATCTTACCAATATGGTGATGTCATATATCACTAGTAGGCTAAATTTCTTATAAGACATAAATCTTTTGTTCTTCTAGGCCCTTAATGTGGTTCTCTCAATGAACGAAGATTATTACCAATGCAAGCAACATAATTAGAATCCAAATCAGGATGCTACAAAGTGGGAAAACTCCCCACCAATCCTATGTTTAAAGACAATTAAAACATATCATAAATTTATTCAGTTAATCTGACATAAATCTCTGTTTGGCACATAGTATCATGTGTCATACAAAGAAAAAAATGGCAGGTATCTTAATGACATTAAAGAATTTATAAATTATGTGAATACATCTATAATTAAAAGTTTAAACAGAAGCACAATAAACAAAACAAAAGCTACTGTTTAAAAAGTGCCCCATTAGGATATATAATCTGATGTTATAAAAATGTTAATAATATAGAAATTGGAGTATGTTTCAGATTGATGAACATTCAGACAAATGATCTGCAGCCAAGCTAATCCAAAATGGGTGGCAATATTTAATAAGGTTTATCATGATTCTTTTATGAGGATGGTTTTTTCATTTGAAATTTAACAAAATTTTCATTGATACATATTTCCTTTCTGTAGTAATTCTTAGATCAATTACTTTCATAAGCTTATTATCTAATACAAATAGTCTTTACTTTCATTGTTCTAAATTTCCCTTAATTTTCAAGTGGTATTCTGTTAGCCATTTGAAATAAATGACAAAGTAATTTGGGAAGTCCAGCACTTTGGTTGTCAGATCTGATGAATTTGAAAAAACAGTGCAGCTGCTTACCATCTGCCTTCCAAATTCTGTACAAATTCTCCTTTGACCAACCCTAACTTGTAGCCACATAGGGAAAGAAGTTAAGGAAACTGCTGTTCCCAGTTGAATTTAAAGCTATTAATGATCCTATTACCAAATGTAATACTAGTTCTTCAATGTGCTATGATAAGGGAGTGACTTTAATTATTACCTATATTTACTTATAAATTGCAACTTTGGATAACTGAATTATTGTTACCATAGAGTATTTTAATAAGAATAAGGAGCATAGTGGGGTTGCTTGCTTTCTTCCTTCTAAATGCACTACAGAACTTGGAGAAACAAAACTATGATCTCAAGACTATGAATATCCATGCGTTACTCTTGCTACTTGTCTCCTCTTCCCATTTCCTACCTATAAGTAAATAGGTAATTATCTATGATCTGAGAAAGAAAAATTTCAGGAAAGATTTATTGATGGCCCTATGTTATGTTGGAATCCCCTAAAATTGGGCCATTATGGCATATGACCTCTTTCATGGATGGCCCTGAAAGAGAGTGTTGAGGGAAAATCCTCCCAGTGTTCAGTCTATTTATTTGATATAAAAGGAGGGGTGACTACAGTTGTGCTTTCATGGTATTCATTAGCAGTGCCTAATGGTTTGGCTGGGAGAGCAGAGACTTGTAGGGATCATGATTGAATGAATAATGAAAAGGAGACCTGAAGAAATGATATGTGAAAGAAACTTTCCAAAATGAGCATAAAGCATAAAAATATTTGTATTTGTGGATGCTCATCAAATAGACATCTGAGAAAAGCTATACCATAATAATAAGGTGTATAAGGTGATTCATTCTGTAGATATCAATAAACTTTTTCCCTTAGCTCCCTGGGCCTTGACAAATGGGCTTATGAATAAATTGCTCATTTGGGTATGGTTAGAAATTATGTGTAGAGCTATCAAATGATTTTCTACTAACTAAGGTTGATTTGGCACTGGCTGCTGCTGAATGCCTAATCTACCAACAGCAAAGATCAATAGTGAACCACTGATACGGTACCATTCACAAGGGGGATCAGTCAGTCACTAGTGGCAAAGGAATTGCATTGAATCGTTTCCATCATAAAAATGAGAGTGCTTTGCTCTCGTTGGAATAGACATTTAATCTAAAAATTATTTGCCGAAACTGCTATTTTGATGATCTTGCAAATGTCTTATTTATTGTCATGTTATTCCACATTGAATTTCTTGTAACTGTGAAACTTGAGCCTCAATAACCTGAGCATGGCAACTCATAAAATTGACTTGTCTTTTCATGTTCTTTATCAGTCTAAAGCAGGTAACCTGAGATAAGAGTGCAAAGCCATTTTAATATTCAGTTATGATATCAGCTTGCAGGAATTTCTTTGAGGGGCAGGGGTAACATCACAAAAACACAGTCTATTTTCTGAAATAGTGGCCATTTTTGTCCTATTTTTTCCATTGCCGAGGTCCAGTCCCGGTGAGGGGAGTGAGGGTCCAGGGTGGTCCTGAAGGAGGAGTGGCATTGGCGAAAGAAGAAGAACCTTTAGAAGACATCTCATGCTGCCTCTGGAGGGATCTTTATTTTTTTACAGGTGTTTTTTCAGGTAGTTAATGGATAGCTTCAAAGCCCGAAACTTTTTTGATTTACATAATTTTTAAGAGTTACAATCTTTTCTGACATACATTGATTACCTAAATATTGAGTACATTGTTCAAAATATTTTGCTGTAACCTTAGCAATCATGATTAAACTTTTACGTTTTCACCTCAATCACTAGGTGCTAGGCGACGCAACTAGATTACATGACTCCTGACCTATTATTCACTTCTAACTTTAAAGCATACCTATAATTATTTCATTAACCTTTAACTTTAAAGCATACTTATAATTATTGGTAAGCTTTCTTACTTCTAAACTAAAATCCCAGTAAAACACACTTAAAGTAGTGAAAGTCTATTATTTAAAAGCCTACTACTCTGAAGTGCCTCTAAAATATATCTATGTTAATTTTACATTATTCTATTTTTAATTTCCAAGGTAATTTTCTTTTTTCCATATGACCTATCCAACTGCTTTCTTAAAGAACTTCCTTGATCCTTGGTCAAAGCACACCAATTCTTATGTCTTTGTAATCTTTAACTAAAAGGCAGGCTTTACACTTCAACCCACTTGTCATTTATATTAACTATGTGTTTTCCATTTTTATCATAAGTTTCTATGTAAAGCAAAGGAGGGTCTATTGGTTGGGGAATGTATTTTTATTAGCCTCTTGTGCCCGAGGGGGATACCATAAGCTACATATGGTGGTCCTTGTACTGTTGGCACAGCAATTGTTTTTCTGTAGCTAGGCTATTGTATAGGTTGTGGCTTTAGGATGAGATTGGGGAGGCTAGGGTAAATTGTTAACCATGGCATAAATATTTCTCGTTGCTTAGGCTTGAGGAATAACACCATTGTTTGTATCCTGAGAGACATTGAAATGCATCTCATGGCATGTCTCCATTGTATCCTTAGTCTCATTCTGGGAATTTTCTGCAATCTCAGGCAATACATACTTTTATTATTGATTGACGTATGCCCTGTTATCCATATCACGAGTATCATATACAAAACAGTTAACATTCCTAATGGTTCCAGTTTCCAGATGGTGTGGCCTTGCTGCAGCATCCCTCACGCTGTGACCCTGTCAGACAGTGGGTACAGGAACACCTTCACCATTCCATGATTAGGATCTAAGAATCTTGAAGTTATAAGTACTGGAGATGGGAGTGTTTTTTGTCATAGGACAACTTTAGATTTGCTGATTTAGAGGTCTTAGTACCATGGAAGTGAAGTTTCCACCAAGAAACCTAATATTGTTTCTATTAAACTATGTGATGCTATTGCCTCCAGACGTGTTCTGACTATTCATGCTAGTGAACCAATCGGTAACGAAGGGGTTATTTACTGGCTGAGATGATGAATTCTGACACAAAACGAACAATTAAGTCACTCTTACACAAGGGGATGAGAAGGCATGTCTGGAACACTACCACCTGGATCTTTTCCTGAAACAATTTCACTTAGGGCTGCATCGAAGTTTCTATGTAAAACATTAAGAGAAGAGAGCAGGGTATAGTAGAGATTCTGAAAAGGAAGACAAGTGCTTAAGATTAAAAAAAAATACTTCCATAGAAGGGATGGAAAACAGGACAAAACAAAAATGTTTCAAGACATAGAATGACAATGATATAGGCAAGGGTCAGAGAATAGCTATTATGTGAGCAGCTGCAGACATAAGAGATGTATAAGAGATAATGAAATAAAAACATATATTCATTCTAGGCTTGTTATTAAAAGGGTATTTTCCCTACAATTTGGGAAAATAGTACAAAAGATCATAAAAAATACATTAGCTACAGGGGTTAATAAATAGTATGTCAATGTGTCTCTTCTACCTATCAAAAAGGAAGCCTTCATAAAAAGCATGAGGATAATCAAAGAACAATTAAAGTTTCCCCACACTAGCAAGCAAACTGTGGTAGAGACACAGGCCCATCCAATCCCTATCACCCTAGGGGCAAAATGACTATGGGCTAATAATTTCCAATGTAATATTTACAAAGAAATTAAAATTTAAGTTCTATAGAGGTCATCAAAATAAATTATTTACTTGACCCAATCCATATGAATGTTGCTAACTTTATAGGATACTAACTCTTTTAATAAATTTTGAGGTTAATATAAATAGCAAATATTTCTGATCAGAGAAATTATGAACAAAACAGAAATGCCTGAGAATGATTTACAAACAAACAATAAGATTGTTTTTTCTCTTCACTAGATTAACACATTATCTACAACATTAATATTGGAGATATTTTAATTTTAATATTCATAGATTTGCAAAGGTAAGTTATATGTGTTGTGTAGGGGCAAAAGCATTACATATTTGCAAACAGGGGAAAATGACTTCTTTGCTTGTGAACAATGAAACACGTTTTAATACACACACACACATATACAATGTTAACTCCATAACAATATCAAAATTTCTTTTTTTTAATAAAACACAATTTATTAGACAATCCACTCACAAAATCGAATAATCACAAAGCTGCAAACAGCTAAAAACCAACCACATGCCAGTGAGAATGAAGTACAATGACTCAGATAAAGGTTGTCCTCATGAGGATGTTCCTTTTGGCAATGAACTTGGACAGAAGTTTCTGTTATTTAAAAAAATTGAGCTGATAAGCCTGTAGTAGAAGATTCTTCCCTGGCAGTATTAAAACCTTCTGCCACTGCCATAGCTACTGCTTCTGCTGGAACTGTCATAGCCACCTTGGTTTTGTGGTTTGGCAAAGTACTGGCCTCCACCATCATAAGGTCCAGAGTTTCTGCCTTCAAAGTTTCCACCCTTCATGGGTCCAAAATGTGATGACTAATTGCTGTAATTGCCAAAATCATTGTAGCTTTCACTACCTTCAAAATTGCTTCTGTCATTACCATTCCATTGTAGTCATCCCTGCTGCCACCATATCCACCAACGCCATAGCTGTCACCAAAGCCACCATGACCACTGAAGTTTCTTCCATGACCAAAATTGTCATTTCCACCAAAACTACCTCCAAGACACTACCAAAGTTTCCAGAACCACTTTCATCTTTTTGGCTAGATGAAACACTACCCATATCTTGCTTTGACAGGGCTTTCCTCAATTCACGTTGTGGTCATTCACAGTATGGTATTTCTGAATGACAACATTATTCACAGAGTCATGATCATCAAAAGTTACAAAAGCAAAGCCCCTCTTTCCACTGCCACAGTCAGTCATAATTTCAACAACTTCAATTTTCCTTGCCACAGAAAGAGTAAGTTTTCAATGTGGAAAGGTAGAAGATAAAATGTGCCAACAGTTCTTTGGCTGATGATTTTGAAAATAAACACAAAACTTTCTTATAAAGATTTCATAATATATAAGGATTCACTCCCAGTCAAAGAATTCCTGAACTTTGAGAAGGGAGATACACACACACAAGATCACATTGTCCACAAAAGTATTTGCACGAAATACAAGCACAGTGGCTCACTTCAGTACTCTAACTCCTATTCCACACTATTCTTCAATAGATAACTGATTTATTAAGAATGGATGCCATTCTAACATAAGTTCTAACAAGAAAGCAGCCTAGAGGGAAAAGGGTAAAAGGTGCATACCAAATAAAAGGAAGATGAAGGGCAGAAGTCATAATCAGATGAAAAATACAAATACTAGCTATAATATTAACATTCTCTCTGAAAACTGAAATATATTTTAAAATATTTTCTCTGAAACAAGAGCCATAGAAATCTTCATAGAGACATAGTAAGATGATTAAAACCAGATAAAATTAACTAAAAAAATAATCTAAGTCAGTTAAAGGAGGTATTCAGTGGTGTTCTTATGGTATAGGTCACAAATAGATTTCTATACAATACACAAATAGATTTCTATACATTAATCATTTGTGTGGTATTTTATGTCATATTATCATATAAATTAGATAAATCAAAAAGGAATGAGGCAACTCCATTATGGAGAAAATTCTGAAAATTTATTAAGACATCTAAAAGAAGACCTAAATAAATGGAAAAAAAAAGTTTGACTCAGTATTGCCAAGATACAAATTTTAGTCAAATAATTTTAATCAAATCTAATTTTATTGGAATGTAAGGTGATCCTAAATTTGATATGGGTAGATTTAAGCATCATGAGTAGTCAAGACAATTCCGAGAAAGCATATTATTAGAAATCAATATGTTCTGTTGAATATCAAGGTCTATTATAAAGTTATATTAATTAAATAGTGAATGTTGATGCAGAGTAGACAAATAGGCCAGAAGAGATAGCTGATAGAAATGTCTGAATATATACAGGAACTTGGTGAATAATTTAGACAGTATTGCAGTTAAATAAAAATACAATACAAAAATATTATAACAGAAAAGAAATTCTTTTTATACCATTCACAAAAATAGACTCCATTAAGTTAAAAGAATAGAATTTTCAAAATGAATATAGGGAAATAAATGAGGTCATTTTTAGGGCTGGAAAGTAGGGATTTAAAAATAAAACAGAACAATGTCAAATCATAGAAACATCAATAGATTGGTCAACAATACAACTTAAAATTTATATTTGAGAAAAAATACATAAACAAAATTAAAAAGCAAGTCCCTGACAATACCAAGATATTTTAAAATATCTGTCAAAGAATTAGAATTTTAAATGTTTTAAAATACAATAAAATAATAAAAAGAAAATAAAGGAAATGATCAAAGTATATAAACACAATTTATAACAAAGAAAAGCCAAATGGCCAGTGAAGATTTTTAAAAAGTACTCAAACTCAGAAAAATTACAAAACATTGAATTAACCTTTCCAAATCAACGAGAATTGAAACAATGCATCTGATAATAAATATATTGTCTGGGAATGTAGTTTAGGGGTGGAGCCATTACCTGGCAAGTGTGAGGCCCTGGATTTGATTCTTACCATGGGGAAAAAAAAAGTGTAGAAAGGATGTGAAAAAAACATAATCTCATATTATAGTCTCATATCCTATTAAGAGAAACACTAAGTTTTGGAGAATTATTTGATTATACTTATTAAAGCTGTCATGCATACACTAAGATCCAGCAAATTTGCTTCTATGTATTCACACACTAAAAAAACCCTCACAAAGAAAATATTTACTAAGATAGTCATAGAAACACTGTTTATAATAGACAAAATGTTTGCCAAACCCTAATTGTTCTTATCTACATACACAATAAATCACTTTTTTTTCATAAAAACATGCAGCAGTTAAAATATATAAAAAGAATTTCAGATAAGTCACCATTAATAACTTCTCTCAAAGTAATCAAGTAATTTTGATCTTTAAAAGTCAATTTTCCGGGAGGGAATAAATACTATTTTAAAAAAGCTTTTGATTTAAAAAGTTATTTATATTGTTTGTGGACATAAAGATTTATCATATTTCAAGAACCTGCAAGCTCATGAAATGTGGGAGTATCAGGATTGTAATAAACTCATGAGGTACAGAGAAGAAAGTTGTGTATGGTTAATGTTTTTAGTTTCTAAAAGAAACATGAAACAAATATGGCAAACTATTAATAGATGACTTAAGTTATAGGTACATATTTGCTAATGTATTTGGGGGTCCTGAGGTAAAAAAGTGTATTGTCTAAAGCAACAACCAAGGAAAGAAGTGGAGAGATTAAAAGAGCCTGGTCCCTCATGACATTATGGATCATCCTGCCTATCTTGGAACAATTGTTTGATAGAGGTAACTATTCATTTGGTTAAGCCATTTAATTTTTATATTTACAGGTGAAATTAAACTCTAATTGATGCACACATATAGTTTAATATATGTGTAATATATATTTGAATAAATAATGTCAGAAAGCATAGATGTGTGTGTGAAACAGTGAAAGGATAACCAGTGAACATTGCAGGAGAGGGCTGATGTGCTTGTTTTGTTTAGTATACTTTCATATTTGAATCTTTTACAGAAAAGATATTTATAAACCAAAAATATAGCATTTAATGCTTTTTTAATGCGGGTGATAGAGCATTTACATTTCAAGTTGTGTCAGGAAAAAAAAAAAAAACAAACCTGTGAGCATATTTGGAGATTCAGGTTATAACCTTCATGCAATTTGAAGATTAGTTACTTATGCCAAAAATATCCACTAAATTTTCTTTATTTTTGATCAGTCACCCTTAAAAAAATCTACCAAGTAAGCACACTCTCTCACTGAGCCACCTGCTACAGTCTGCACTGCTCTGATCTCTTGATCACTGTGGGCTATGTTTAAGGTGATCTGCAAAAGATTGCAGGATCTGGGAAAAGTCACACTCTGTGCTCCTCTTCAACATTTTCATTGAAAACGAATACTTATAACTAATTTCTAGAACAGCATAGAAGGGGGAAACCAAGCCAAATGACATGTGTAAATAAGAGGCTTGCACAGAAATGGTGCTAAGCTGTAGAGGCAAGCAAGCAGCCCCGGGTCTGAGGTGGTATGCCATGGCTCATACTACTATATCTTACTGGATAGCAGTGTAGCTCTGGTAGCTTTTCTCTACAGAAACCTGGCCATGTGCAGTGCATATCATGTTTAGCTTATAGACTGTTATTTTTCAAATCATTCCTATGTATTTAATAATTCAACAAACATCTATTGAATACCTAAATTATCCCAGGTGCTGGAGTCAGCTTTGTAACAACGAGAGGAAAAATGCAGTTGAATGATGGAGATGCTTTTTTTCAGAGGTATCCCAAAATTGTGGGGAGTTGGAAAATGTAAAAATGTAATAATTGTCAGACATCCATCAGTGCAAAAAGAAGAGTGTGAAAGGAGCAAACATACCATGAGACAGGGGAGAGATAAGGGTCAAGAGCAGAATTATTAGTTCAAGCCAGAGTAAATACAAGGCATTCGTTTGTAAATCCACTTATCTATTCAGGTATTACTGTCCACAAACCTGCTAAGGGCAAGCAATACTTCACTGCTGTGGGAAATGCACAGACATGAAAATCACAAGTTTTGTCCTCCAAGGCTTACAGACTAATGAACTAATGAGGAGGAAAAGATTAAATCAAATAATTCCAACACAGAGTGGCATGTATTAAATGTCATGACAGAAGTCCAAATCAAAGACTAAGATCCCCCATGGCATCAGCGGGAGATCAATTCTTGATGGGCACTATGAGAAGCTCTTCATGAAAGAGGTGGTATTTGAACAAGGAGAATGATTTTAACAGGACCAAGTGGTGACAGAAGCAAGGGAAGGGAATTTTAGGTTGTGTCACTGGCAGGAATAAGGATATACTGGCAGTCAAGCAGAAGGTATGCACAAAAACATTTAAGTGGACAGCAGGGGTAAACAGTCAGCAGTGAAGTCATCAGCCACCAGGTTATCTATGACATTCAAGAGCTCTTGGAACCGGGGCTAAGAGGAGGTTATCTTAATCCCACAGTCTCCTACAACATTGTCTTTGATCTATGACTTAGAGTTTTTATTTGATATGGGGAAAACATGACCCCATTCAATGAAAATATTTTAAAGACTGAAAATCACTGAGCTAATACATTGATTGGTTAATGTAATGAATGACAGAAATGTGCTCGGAAGAACTTTTGGGCCAGATCCTGAAAGATGTGACATGCCCAGGAAAGCATCTTATACAGAGAACAATAGTGAGGTCTGCAGGGACTTTTTAAATAAGAAAATTTGCAAGCACACACACACACACATACACACACAAACACACTGTATTATGTAATAATAGGGCATAGGATCAGGAAGAAAATGAAATTGGAGCCACAGAAACTAATCACAAGGAAGTTAGAGCAGTTCAGAAAGTACTTAGGGTCTATGTGAGGGTAGAAGGAGAAGGGAAGGGAGAGATGGAATTATCAAAGAACATTTAAAAGAAAGACTTACCAGTCTTGTTGTATAGGTAAGTGAGAGGCAGGCTAATGATTTAGATGTCCTTTAACATTTAATGTTTGTATTTTAAATAACACACACACATTTTTAATTAGACTATTTTACAATATTTTTATAGAAAAATCTGAAGATAGTACAGAGATCTCATATATCCTCACCCAGTTTCCCTTACTGACATTCACCTTTAGAATGGTACATTGGTTGTAATTAATAAACTAATGCTAATAGATGATATAGTTTAAACTAAAATCCATACTGTATACTCTTCCCTCATTTTACCTAAGATCCTCTTTCTGTCCTAGGATCCCATCCAGCATACTTTGCTATATATTTAGTTGCCTCCTTAGGCTACAACAGTATCTCAGATGTACTTGTTTTGATGACCTGGACAATTTTGAGGAGTACTGGTCAGGTATTTCATAGATTTCCCCTCTATTGAAATGATTTTATTGGTTTTCTCAGGATTAGGCTGGAATTATGTGTTTGGGGAAGAAAACCACAGAGGAAATGTGCCATTTTAATGGCTTCATGTCAATGAGACACATGCTATCAATATCACTTACTCATTCTTGATATTGACCTTCATCACCTGACCATAGTAGTATTTGCCAGGTATCTCTGCTATAAAGTTACTCTCTTACCCCCATTTCATACTTTGCACTTTGGAAGGAAGTCCCTATGTGTGCACCAAATTTTTAGAGAAGAAATGCTTTCTCAACTTGACTCAGATCCCTACCAGGATACTTTGATTAGCAAAAGCACTTTAGTTTTTTAAGACCCCAGACTTAACAAATGTTTAACAAACAACTGTGGCAATTTTAGCATATCACAGAGTTTTTTTAATATTAAAGCTATTTTATTTTAGGACAGATAATAAATATAAATCATAGTATATCTGAAAATATAAAAGAGAATATAGTGAAAGTACGACTCCCTTTCATTTATGAGCCTCATGCACCAAGTTCTCTCCAGAGGCAACCTATTGTCACCAACTTTTGGTATGTATGCAAAGTATTCTATTTATTTGACTTTTCCCCAGCCCTTTTTATTTTTATAAATATTCAGTTTTGATAGATTTGTCTCTCCCTAGTCTTTAAATAGTATGACAGGATGTTAGAATGGAACTCTTCCTGCCTCAGTTTCAATCAAGATGCCAATATATTGTAGATCATACACCAAAGTCAGCATAAGACAAGTCTCCCCATGCAAAATTTAGAAAGGAAATGTGTCAGAATCATTACATCACTCCTGGAACCCTCAAGAAGATCAAGAATATCACAAGACACTGAGGAAGGGGAGGGAAGATTGAAGAGATTTTATCAGAGACAGTTGTTTCCTACTGTGAGTTCCCACCCCCATCTCCAAGGAGGTAATTATGGGATTTTACCTACTTACCTTATGCTTTGTGATGGGGGCTTTTATGGAATCTTACAGAGAACTCTATAGATGGGGCATGTAGCATGCAGGTGCATGATTTTCAGCAAAAAAACCTTTTAACATCTCTGGCAGTGATACAGAAAGATCACATGGAATTTGGCTTGTATTTGCAGGATTCTTTGTGGCTGAAGTTATTTGGTGACTGTAGATGTTCATGAAATTTTCCATAGTCCCTTCATGGAGAACTAACAGCCATATTTCTTTTTCTTTGAATCTGGGCAAGCTCTATGATGGCTTTGACAATAAATTATAGTTGGAATTACTCAGTGCTAACTTATAGCCCACTTCCTTTCATTCAGAAAATGTTTCTGGGAGTTATGAACTGCATGGTAAGAAGTCTAATTACCCTGAGACCACCAAACTAGAGAAACGTAGGTATCCACCCTGGCCAAGAGCTACTGCTGAGACAATACCCAACTAAGCATCACACATTTAAGTTTTGGTCACTCCAGACCAGTCCATCCTTAGTTGAATACTACTAAGTGAATTCTACCAGTGCTACATGGAGCAGAGGATATTTCCAGTTGAGTCTTGCCTGGATTTTCCATGTACAAAATCTTGAGGTAAAATAAAACAGTTGCTATTTTAAGCCACTAAATTATGGCTCAATTTGCTATACAGCAGCAAAATGCCTTTCAGTATGGTATTAGGACTAGGTGTAGAGTTAGGCACAGAGGAGGGACCCAATAGACCCTCCTAAAGAGGCAGATGGAAGAAAACCACACTACTTGGCACTATGAAAGTAGTTGAAAGTGACTACTGAAAGAGTTTTATCTGCCCCAAGTTTTATCTGTGGTTGAAGATGCTCAACGATGAATTATGGAAAAGCCAGTAAAAGAAAACTTTATGTGCTCTCCAGACCACAGCACGCAAAGTGTTTTACAATACACTGAATTACAGGAAAAGCCAAAAAGCCTGAAGCTAACCCAAAACGGGCAAAAAAAAAAAAAGATGATTTGCTATTAAATCAACTTTACAGTTTGAATATTACACAGACCTGGAAACTCCGATTAATGAATTGAGACATCATTTGTGGTTAAAATGACTATTAGCTAAAGGTCATCTAAAGTTGATGCAAATATCAGAGTTCTCCTTTGGCATCAAAAGAATATTACATCTTTCAATACAATTTAAGAATATGGTGGAAGATGAATGTTGTGTTTTGTTTGATTAAATACCTTGCTAAGCTTTTCAGTTGCTAAATCATGGATAACAATCTTGTTTATGTCATGTGATCATTTTGGCATATACTGTACTTTATAACTAGATTGCTGTAGGGCATATATTATAAGTAGTAGTTAAGTGTATTTTAGGTGTTTATAGTGAACATATGGCTTGAATGTGCAGTTATGCTATGTGGAGTAGGATTTGAGACCCTGACTATTCAGATTTACTTCAAGCAATCTGTCTAAAAAAAAAAAAAATCATAGCTTTCTCAAGGACACTGAGTCATAAATCTGATCATATTGCTTTGCTTTTAATTTAATCTTACAGCTAAATTTAACTCCAAACTCCCTTAGCAAGCACATTGCACTTTATGGTATCTATTTTGTGAAATATTTATTCTTGGCTCTATTTTATGAACATGTTTATCTTATATGATCTTTCTAAGTTTTTTACTGCCTTAAAGGATGTCCTATGCATAGTAGTAGAGCTTAAGTTGATGGACTCTAGAGCCAGACAGTTTGTATCCAAAGCCCAGCTCTGCCACTTACTGTGTGATCTTATACCTTGGTTTCCCTGTTTGTTTGTTTTTTCCCTTTGTAAAAATATAGATAATATTAATATCTATCATATATGTTATTGCAAGGAATAGATTAATGGTAAAATAATACACATGGAACAATGCCTAGCACTTAATTATAAATATTAACTACTATTACTACTAATGATGATGATATCTGCTTTGAATATGTGGATTCCAGATACCATGAGGTCTGAAATCCATAGAATTAAGGGAGGCTTTGATAGGAAAAAGAAAACAGAAGTACGAATTTAAAATCAGAATTATAGTGGCACTCCCTTTCTCCACAGAAAGTCTTAACTGGGTTTCTCCAGAAATCTTCACCATGGCTGATTTTAGGACTGTCAGCAAAAAAGTCTCTACAAAAGAGTTCAATGTAGACAAACTTCCTATTTTCGTGTTGCCACGTTGGCCACTGGCTGGGAAGAAATCAGCACTCAAGGTACTGGACATCCCCTTATTGTTTTTCACAATTATGTATCCAGTATAGTAGTTTGTAGAAATGTGAAACAAGGCCTCTGGCCTTGAACTGGGGCTTCACAGAGATGTCTACATTTTTAAGATAAGAGACATTACCAATTGGGCTCCATGGTAACAGCTGGCAGGGGGAGGAAAGAAAGGGGAGAAGAAGCTTTCCCCTTCTCAGGTGTTGTCCTTGAAGGGTTAACTTGCCCAGAACAGTGAAAGAAAAAGCTGCTTTTATGTGAACTTCTGCACACTGTGAACTTCTGAGCCCCTCTCCTTACATGCTGGGTACAAAATTCTGAAACTACCTGAACTCAGGGTTCACAGGATTGATTAATTACAGCAAAAGCTGTGCCCTCTAAACCTGGTGCAGCCAAATAAACTGTTTCCTGTTATCTCCTGTGCCTTGCCTTGTCTGTCGCTACAACAGAATAATAAATAGGTGACATTTTCAATAGTCTCTAAAAACTTAAGACAAATGTTTTGTTTTGTTTTTTAAAAAAACATTCTAAATATAGTTCATAAACAATGTTATTTAACTTCAAAGGTTCACATTATAACTTATTTCAAAGTTTGAGAATAGTCACTCTCAGTAATTTAATAGTAACACCAGAATTTATTTTGGCCTGTTCATAAACTCTGAACTCTTCTAATAATATGTATAATGTCCCTGGGTATTTTAAAATAGATATTAAATGCACAAAAGTGGCAAAGTGGGGGTTTTTTTGTACATTTGGAGGTTAAATACAAACTTTAGAATTTAATAATGACTATAATAATGTTGATTTTATCCATCCATGTAGTTAAAATAATTTCAGAAACATTTAGAATTCCTTATTCCCTGTGGAACATTAATCAAGATACTTAGCAAATATGCAAAAAGATCAGTGAAGAATACTTTTTATTTTTCTGGTAAGGTTTTCTTAGCCTTATGAGCAAAACTAATAAGTGTATAAATTATAAAAAGTTAAATACAGAGTTTATAATTAAGAGAATTAGAAGCATGTTTGCCTTATTTTGAAATAATTATATCAGAAAATGGTTGAAAACTGTTTAGAAACAGCTTTTTCTGACCTTTTTTTTTTTTTTAGTACTGGGGAAAGAACTCATGGGCACTTGACCACTAAGCCACATCCCCAGTCCTATTTTGTATTTAATTTGGAGACAGGGTCTGAGTTGATTAGTGCCTCACTGTTGCTGAGGCTGGCTTTTAACTCGAAATCCTCCTGCCTCAGGCTCCCAAGCAGCTGGGATTACAGGTGTGTGCCACTGTGCCTGGATTTTTTTGACTTTTTAAAATGTTGAAACCTTATTATTGGATTATATTTTAATCCCTTATGGCAGGATTTCTAGATAAAAGCCTCTTAGTTTATTGTCAATAGCTTTGTGTTATCTTTGCCTTGACTTTGGACAATTTTCCAGCTCCTTGGAAACTAACATTACTATACTGAGGTTATGGATCTGGGGGAAGAACACCACAGAACTGCAGTGCCTTCTCTCATTATACCATTTTAAGGGGTAACTTATATTGATGTGACTGAGTAATGATAATGTTTATTTTGATCACTTGATCGAGGTGAATAGTGCCCAGTTCTCTCCACTCTATAGCTGCTGTCTCTCCCTAAAGGGAAAGAATATGGAAAGACATGTTCTTTTCATTAGAAGAAAGTCACAAAGTCCAACACACCCTCAATAAAAAGAAATAACCTCACCTTCTGGAGAAAGTAGTATCAAAGAATTTATAGCAATTATTAAAACCACTTCAGGAGATTCTTCAAGGCTATGTAAATAGCGTGTTTCTCCTAAAAGTTGTGCCTTCTAATATTAGCTTCATATGTGGATTTTGCCTGTGGCAATTATTGTTATGGTGTTTATTTTCTACTTCCCTCAGATCATTTAATTTATTAATTGAAATTCTTCTGTAAGAAATGTTTGTCCCTTCTTCCATATTTATTCATTATTGTTTATTTACTCAGTCACATATTTATATGATAAATAAATATTCAAATATGAACTCACATGTGTTTATTTTATTCTCTGGATTATAATTCCACACCATTTTCTTTTCTTTTTTTTTTTTTTTATTGCTCAGATCATCTCATTTCGGCCACTCCAGCTCTCTCATCCTGACTCCTGTATACCTCTGATGTGCCTCTAAACTTCTTCATTTTTTCCCCCTTTTTCTTATATTTTAGTACTGATTTACTTTCTGGCAGTATAAGATGCTCCAAGATTATTTTATATTGTCTTTGTCCCAGATTAGAGTCAGACTTTTCTCTAAGGAATCCTGTTTCTTTAATTGGAGAATGTCACATAAAAACAAAGTTCTGCACATTTCATTTGTTTGTTGCTAGTGGAGTATTACTCCATTCTAGACCCTTTTAATAAACAGTCTTAGGAAATATGTATGTGTATACTAATCCATACATCAATGTTTATATGAATATATACTTATATGCTTGTAGTTATATAGCTGTATGTAAATATTTCATTGTTAATTTCTTATATACAAATAGTTTTTAAAATGTTAATAAATACCATGGTAAGAAATGAGTTTACCAACTAGAGTACTGTTTGTAAATAATTCTTACTGACTTTAGTTGTATGTTATATAATCAAAACATTGTTTACCAAAGCTTTAGACTTTGGCTCCTTTCTTCCTCCCTGCCCCCTTGTAGTGAATTGGTATCATACATTTATAGTACAGTTAAATTAATTTGTCACAGTCTGGATTCTCCCAAATCCTGGGTTCTTCCAACAACTAACTGATTTTTTCATTTGTTCATTCTTTTGTTTTGTTTGGATTTTATTTTTTGTGGTGCTAGAGATCAAACCCAGGACCTTGCATGTTCTAAGCAAGCACTCTACCACTGAGCTGCAACCTCAGGTCATAGGTTGGTTTTTTAAAACATTCACATATATGATACAAATCAATTTTTATGGATATATATATATATATATATATATATATATATATATATATATATGAAATTATATAAAGTACTCTACAGATCAGTTCCATCATACTGAAAGTTCTCTTGTGTGTGAAGTCAGTCATTTTCAAATAACCTTCAATAGTGCCAGTCTTTCTGTTGAACACAGATTTAACAGCAGCTTGGATTTCACAGAGTTGTGGAATAATAAATATACTTTGTATAAGTAAACAGAAAAATGAAGAAACAAAAATATTTTCTAGCTGAGCACAGTGGTGCACATCTATAATCCCAACTATTCAGGTGGCTGAAGCAGGCGGATTGAACATTTGAGTCCAGCCTTGTCAATTTAACAGGACCCTGTCTCAAAATTTAAAAAAAAAAAAAAGGAGGTTGAGCATGTAGCTCAGTGGTACAGCACTTTTCTGGCAGGTGCAAGGCCCTGTATTCAATCCTCAGTAACACAATAGTACAGGAAAACGGTTGAATTAACTTCTAAATGAACTGAGAGTCAATTTAGAAGTTTGTACTGGCATTGTTTTATTTGTAGTATAGGGGAGAGTGCCAAGTGCTCTGAAGAAGACCTCAGTTGGTTAACACATTGAGGAAACCACCAGAGAAAGCAATTTTGATTCTCAGCTTAACCAATTATTATATGCTTGATCAATTTCTAGGAAGTTGACTCATAAAACCAAAATCCTTAATCCTCTTTTGTATCCCTATTCCCATTGCCTTGATTCAGCTCCTTGTCATCGTTCACTTAAACAGCTAAAATAATTTTCTATCCGGTTTCCCTCAGGCAAATGTCTCCTAACTATAAACCCTTCCTCACCTGCTCTCCAGATTTCATTTTGAAAATTCAAATCTGAGCATTTTCCACCTTAGATTAATATGTTAATATGATCATGTTTTTCCCTAGATTGTGCCATTTGCCATCAAAAGATCCCCATACTCTTTTACACTATATACATACCATCCCACCTGACCCACCTAGCCACGACTATGCACCTCACAATTCATTCTTTGATGATACAAAACTCTTCCCCACTCCCCAAATAGTCTCAATGGCTTCTCTCTGTGCCTTTTCCTAGTTCTTCTCTCTGTAAACACTAACCCATTCTTCCAGACCCTATTGATTTCACTTCCTCTGAAACCTTTCATTACTTTTTAAAGTGAATTCATTTTTTCTCTCTTTTTCTATGCTTCCAGGGCTCTTTCATAGCAGGTCATGTTGTGCTATATTTGTTTATATCTGTCTTTTTGGGTTTCAATCCTAAAACCTAGAATGTCCCTAGCTTGTTAACTGGCACTTGTTAAATGTTTGTGGTGTGAGTGAATGATTGTTAGGTTAGAATGTAAATGTAAATTTAGACAGCCATAACAAAAACCAAGAAACAAAAAGGCAGAACTGGCGGGAAGAATCCCATGGGCCTGTTCATTTTCTTCCTTAGTGTTTGGTTAATCAGAAAAGTGAGAACTGCATGATCCTATGATAGGCTATCCAGTCATAAAAGTCAGCTCTATCACAAAAATGTGTCAAACAAGAGTTCCAAAACATTTACAGTGATCACTAAGAGATGCTTCCTATAGCAAAATTCTAAGGCTTAAAATTTATCATTGAGCCACTATGGTCATTTTTTTAAAAAATCCTTTGGATATTCCATACTTTTTATCTGAGATTAAATGTAGGAGACATTTTAGAATCATCAGCCACATATTAAAATAATCTCTTAGAATGGATTACTCTATATAAGATTTCAGCAATGGATTATTTTATACATTTCACTTAAAATGGCTAGTTTAAACAGAGGATTATACTTTTGACCCTGTCTGAATTATATGACTGCATCTAATTAGGTCTTCTAGTCATTTATAATCCCTCCATTCCAAGGCAATGCACATTTGTTTATTGCAATACAAATAAATCCACATTAAAGCTTGAAGCTATTTCTTCTAAATTAGACTTTATTTATTTCTCTCAAGTGTTCCAGTGTATGTAGATCTTTTTGGATTTCAATATTTTTATGTCTCATATTAAGTCCACTTCATAACTTTTTATTATCCTCATATTTTATTGAAAATATCTGAATTCTATAGATCTTTTTCTAAAATGATGTAGAATTTTTGAAGCACAGAATAAAGTACAAAGTTTTGTGAAACATCTAATCATGCTTCTTAAATCATTAATGGGCTGTCTTAAAATTTTTCTGACTACAAAATTAGTAAAAGACTCATGAAAATCAGTAATCCCAGAAGGATATAGAAATGATGATATTTCATATTTTGCTCAGGGGTGCATGCATGAATCTCAATAAGAAGTGGGAGGCAATAGGTAAATTTCAAAAATCTCCAAAAGTGATCTGGTATCTAATATCTACGTACTAGTCATTCCCCACAAATTCAATGGGGTCATCAAATCCACATTAATTGTTCAGGAAAAATAATGCTTTAAATTTCAATCAAACAATTATACTATGTAAATGAAGTATTTCAATGTTAAATTTTCCTATAAGGAAAATTTCTGTATCACAAATATATTGTTTGGACATGGTATTCCAAATCTCAGATTTGTATGAGTATTTAAATAAATGCTCAATTACACATATATGTCAAAATCTAGCTTGTACATGTTAGTTTTTAGGGTTTTTTTTAATGTTCCCCAATGCACTGAACATAAATCTTTAGAATGTTTAGCTGGAGAGCAACTCAGGGACTCCAGAGAGAATTTCCTTCTGTCTGCCAGCACAGAAGCAAAGTGATTCATCCCATGACTTCCTGGCATGGATAAATAGAGTCTGGTTTTACGACTTTTGAGATGTTCAAGGACCAAATATAATCACCACTGCTTCTGATAGAAATGCTTGATATGAGAAAAATGGCACTGAGGCTGAATTAAACCACTGATTATGTGATGCATTTAAATCTATCAAACAATATTTTTTATGTCACCACTTACAATCTTTTTCAGAGCTTGGAGACATGTAAGGCGAAGGCAGGAAACTCATCCTGGGACTTGCCCATCTTGCTTCTTTTCCTTAACACACTCATCACATTCTTTCCTTGCATAATTTATTTCCATCAACATTCCTAAAATCCAGGATGAAAATCAAACATCATCTTTCCCTGTGGGTATAAATCAATCAAAAAGAAGATATGACAAAACTGGTAGCTTTCCATGGTGCCGATGAACAAACCTTGGCAGTGATGTAACTTTTAGACACCTTCATTCAGCTTTAGAAAATGCAATGAATAACCTTAGTTTCTCCTGGAAGTTATTGTTAGCCTGTTGTTTTAAAGTATTGTAATGTTCAAAAACATTAATGCCCTTTTTAAATTTTTTAAACTGCTTTATTGAAACATAATTGATATACAATAAACCGTATTTTGTAACATTAACTGTAATGCATCATAAGTGCACATTTTAATACATTTTAGCATATATATATATATATATATATATATATGTCATGAAAATATGATCTATATAGTGAAAAGACTCATCATTCCCCCAAATTTTCTTGTACCCTTTTGTGAACCTTCTCTAGTCTTCAGCAAGCACTGATCTGGATGCAAAAAATGCTTCAGTCATAACTGACTAATTTGGTAACATAATAAAAATAGATAGATTTTTCTGGAAAATACTCATACAGTGCTAAATTTTAACAGGTATTTTCCTCTAAATCAGAATGCTTTCTCAATTCCAAGCTTAATGTACCAATCTTTACCTAGTTAAAGCTAACTAGGGTTCATACTTTGCTCTTGAAAATATGTCTAAAAAGGTTTATATCTTTTTCTTACATGATCCCTGTTTTTAGTCCTATTTAAACCCAACAAAAATATATTAGCAAGGTCTATTTTAAATTATATATATTAAATCTAATTATAATAATTACATAATCATAATTACATATAACAATTAATAAATAATTATTATAATTATAAAATATGATTATGATGGTTATATATTAAATTATATATATAGTGAAATACATATATATGTATGTATATATATATAAATCAAATGTACCTATCAATACAGGTGGAATCACCAATATCAAGTAATTAAGCTATGACTTACAACTTTATTATAGGACTCTGCAAAGTGGTCCTGAATTGAGCTTCAACTTTTTAAAATCAGGGACTATATGTTACATTCACCTTATAGCCACAACTATAGGACCTAGCACAGCAATATAATATATTTGTTACTTGGTACTATTTTTTAGAAATTAGTCAATTAGTTAATTAATATGACCCTGTGGTTAGAAGTTGTTTTCATGTCTTCTTTGTCCTGTGCATTAAATTTTTCCCCTTCGTGCATGAACTGGACAATTAGAACATAAAGAGGTAGCATCTACTGAAGTCTGTGGTTCTTTATACATATAATTGCAAAAATACAGGCCCTCTTTTTTTTCCTAATCCCATCCCCATTAAACCTCGATCCCTATTGGTCATCGTAGTCTGTTGATTAGAGTTGAAAGTTTGCTGAAGGAAGCTATGAATAGACTTCTTATTTAAACCTAGATCTTCAGGTTAATGTACATATTAGAAAAATGTTTAATTTTTATAACTTCAACCTGTTGCCCAAGAGCAACTGTTTCCAAATCAACTATAAAGGAAATCTCATATCTGATTTTCTCCTTGCTTTTCTACTCACCTGACTGCCTACGTCTCTTACTGATACTTAAAGGTACTAACATGAAGATTATCAGTGTATGTGACTCCACTTAATAGGGACTCTAAACTTATAACAGGTGTCTATACAATGCCAGAAAATACCTTTCCTGGAGAAAATTAATCACCTACTAATATTTTTAAGCTAATGCAAGAAAAAAACATTTTTAAATTATAATATTTTTAAAAGGATAGACATCTGGCAAATTGTCTATCAGAAGCACATACTTATGATATTTGAGTAATGTATGGATCAGAATCAAGAACATTTGGCACATGAAGAGCAAACAGGAAATTTTTTTGTATTCACATTAAACTGACTGACTCATCTGCTTAGAAACTTTCATGATGATGAAACTTCCCTTGGTGACAGATGTGCCTCTGGAATTGGCTTTCTCATTCTGTTCTGAAGGTGCGGGGCACAATTAACTCTTGTATTCTCCTCAGTTACTTAAGGTGTATGCAGGCTGCCCCACACTAGTTAAGTCTGTGGATCTTATTCTATGCCATGACTAGGTGCAGTGCCCTGGGTCCTGTGGAAGAATATCTACACCATTTGGATCTTTGCTCGTTTTCTAAATATCTAAGTTTGGAGAGTCAAAAGTAACTATGAGAACTACCCAAACCATATGTGAGTTATAAAGAAAAGAACAATGTGCATAGAGGGGGTTTGAGGGGTCAGCTAGGTGTATTCTACCTCATGGGCTTGCTCTTTCCTTGCAGCTTCTGGAGGTGATGAACAAATTCTTTTAAAGGATCATGTAACATTGTACTTGCCACTTAGAAGCTGATGCCAAGAGCAAAACTTGGGGCTTTTTTGTGATAAATGCCTGGTAAGTTAATGTGAGCATTCCAGACCTTGGAGAAGAATATACACTGTCAAATCTGAATGGAATGGAAAATATGCACTGTCAAGTTCCTCTGGTGATTTTCTTGTGCACCAAAGATGGAAACCCATTGAAATAAGAAAAAAAAAATACCTGCACTCTATAACTATTTGGATATTCTTCTTAATCCCTCTCAATATTGTATCTTTTATTGATACTTTGAGTGTTTCACTCATTTTCTGCCCCATACTATTTCTTTATGACATGAAATATTTGCATTTAAAAAAGATTTGCTCTCCCTGTAGAATGGAGAACTATTTCAGGTAAGAGGTAGGGGGGGCTGTGTTAGCCCAGAGTACAAGAGAGAAGATTTAATATGGAGCTGTATTATATTTCCAGAGATGATTGTAGATTTGACTAAATGTCACAACTCGCTCGAGCTGCCAAGACATGGACATGTTAAGGAGTTATTGAATAAGTGAAAGCACCCGATAAGACAAAAGAACTTGTTGATGGGTTTGAAATGAAGAATGGGTGAGAGTTACAAGAATTTCTTATATTTTATCTGCATGGAAATAAGTAGTCATCAAAACATGGGCACGATATCACAATATCTGGTTTTGCAAAAGATAAATTGAGAAGTATAGGCTGTGAGTATTGGGACAAATTGTGAGAATTAGAGACAATGTCATGCTTTGTTATGTTATCAGTCCTGGAAAGAGAGACTGAGGCCCTAAGCTAAACAAAAGTGAAGAAAAGAAAAAAAAATATGGGAGATAGCAACTCCCTTGCTAGTTATAAGAAGCTAACAAATTATATATGAAAGATGAGGAGGAAAAAATAAGTCAAAAGTGATTTCAAGTTTCTATTTTAAACCAGATAGTAATAATATTAACTGATCTTACAAATCTGGGAGAAAAAAAGGTAATTAAATCTTGAAGTCATAAATAAAAATTGTTCAGGAAAGTGTACAACAAATAGCTGAAAAATAAAAATTAGAGACTAGGAGAATGATAGAGGCTGAGGTTTAAGCAATAAGTAAAAATTATTAATACTTAAGCATTAATTGAAAATGAGAAAGAAGATGTTTTTATAAAAACATCTACTTTATAAATTCAATTAATATTAACATGCTACAAACCACACCTGAAGCAAGTAATTAAATGATGGTATTAAAAGCCATGCAGAGCACCTGCTTTAATAGAACCTATAGTTTTATGAAGGAGACACATTATTCAAACACTACATTAATAAAGGTACAATTACAAACTTAGGAATTATAAAGGCTGGGAATAGAGATTTCATCATGTAGATACTTGATCTTGAATGGAGAATTATTCAATTATTTTCTTATGAAAAGTGCCTAGTAAGTTCATATGAGCAGTCCAGACCTTGGAGAAGAATACACATTGCCAACTCTGGATCTAGTTGATGTTAGCCAGGAAAAAAATTGATGGTATGCAAAGCTAAGTGGCAGACCTGCTTTTATAGAATTTACAGTTCTGCGAAGGAGACAGAAACATTATTCCCAAATACTACATTAATAAAGTCATAATTGCAAACTAGTTAGGAATGATAAATGATGGAATGGAGACGCCCATCATGTAGATACTTGATCTTGAATAGAGTCATTTAAGTTTGCCATGAAGAAGTGACTCTTGAGCTGAGATGTGAAGAATAGGTATCTTTGGTCTCTTAAGTCTGCTATAAAAGGATATCACAGAACTGGTGGATTTATAAACAACAAACATTTATTTCTCACAGTCCTGGGGGCTTGGAAGCCTGAGGTGCCAGAAAATTTGGTGTCTGGTGAGAGTTCACTTTCTGATTTATAGACAACTGTCCTCTCATTGTGTCTTCCAGGGTAGAAGGGGTAAAGGAGCCCTCTAGAATTCCTTTTACAAGGACACTAGTACCATCTATGAGGATACTACCCTTATAGAATAATCATCCACCAAAGGCCACACTTACTAATAAACATTATATTCAGGGTTAGAATTTCAGCTTATGAATTCTGAGGCACAAGTATATTCAATGTAGCAATAAGTAAGGGGAAATTAAGCAAAGGGAGGTATGGGGAAGGGAGGCATTCCAGACAGAGAACATCACAAAAGGAAAAGTTTTCTTGTGGCCATTTGACTTGACCACACAACGCAAGGAGGGAAAGTTGAAGTAGAAACAGGTAGAGACCAGACATATGCGGCCTGTGGATCATATGGAAGATGTAGCATTTCACTAAAAGAGAAAGAATTGGCTCCCAAAGATTTTAAAAAGAACTGACTTTTTTGTTTGTTTGTTTATTTGTTTGTTTGTTTTTTGTATTTTTAAAAGTTCTGTCTTTATACCGTGGACAGAATAGAATGGAAGAGGTCAGGAATTCTTCTAGGAGGGGACCACTTGTAGATAGCTGTTCAGGCAACAGATAATGATATCTTGAAATAGACAGTTGACTGAAGATTTAGACAAAAGTGAATGGTAAGAATAAAGAGAGGGAAAAAAATGACATGGAAGTAGAAAGGAGACTATTAGAGAAGAGAAAGGGGGTAGAAAGTTAAAGGAGGATAATGGGAGTGGATGTAATCAAAGTATGTTATATGCACATAACAACTAGGCCACAATGAAGCCCATTATTCTATATAATTCATATACACTAATTTAAAAAAAAAAAAAGAATAAAGGGCCCAAGCATAAAAATTATTTCAAAGAGGGACTTGGGCCATTAGCCTCAGAGAAGGCCCCTTGAGAGACAAATCATTTCCTTTGTTTAATCAAAATAAAGGAACAAAACTTAGAAAAGAAATATATTCCTGTTTATAGGTCACTCGCCTTACATGGCAAGAGACTAGACTGACAGTCCAACTCAACTGCCCCAAGGTCCAGTCACCGCTCTATGTAGCATCACCCTCCCAGGCCAAAGTTAGCCTCAAGGAACTGGTTAACTTCATTTTCCAGAAGAAAAATAGAAATGACAGCTTTGAGTTAATTTCAGAATAAAAAAAACTTAAGTTCAGTTTATTAATTTTCAGTGAGAAAAATTCTAGTTGGTGATTCCTGGTTTAAATTTCTCTAGTTTTCCTTTTTTTTTCAGGTTATATAACTTCAGAAAACTTTATTTTATTTTATTTTTTGCAATTAAAAATGCCATATTTTTATTTCTGCATTTTTTCTGACTTTTCTGGTATTTCCAGAGGTCTTTTTGTTAATTTTTCATATTGAGGAAAAGAGTATTCCAAGCCTGACCACACTTAAACACAAAATACAAGAAACACTGCCTGCACTATTTGATAAATAAACCACCCTTTACCTGTTGTCTCTATAATCCATACTTAGGATAAATGGGAGGAATGTGTTGCCAAGTGGACTTTGCCAAAATAGTCAGATCATCACATATGATTAATATTAATGATTAATAGAGATTAATAGAGGAAGAACAGGCTTATAGAGTAATTCTGTAGAACTGACTATCCAACCCTTCTCCCATTTAGGGAACTACTGCTGATCTTCCCATCCATATTTACAGAGGAAGCAGGTAAGTTAATCTTATCTCTTGCATTAACTGGTTATTTCATGATGATCTAGGTCCTAGCATCTTTTCCAGGGTGGACTAGCATTCCTCCACCTTGGGATTTTGTAACTGTTACTTAAAATTTTATAATAACCTATACTCCGAGTATCAAATTACTTCCAACTTAATATCTGTCTTAAGCCCAGTGTATAAAGAATTTTCTCATGTCTCTCCTTGTATTGTCCACATAGCCATTACATGACAGCACTCAAGGTGATCATCACTGTCTATTTCAACATAGTCACCTTAGTAGCATACTGTTCTCTGTTGGGTCAGCCAGAGAGCTGGTCTGTCCCAAGAAATACTTGCTGTATTTATTGTTCATACTTCACTGCTATGTGTATTATTATTTGAGTTGTATTTTGTCTCTAGTACTGTATAAGGTAAAGGAAACCACAATACTAAAAAGGAGGAATTAAACTGAAGTAATATAACATTGATCACAGTGTTTTAATTGCTTTCTGAGGAGATACCCAGACCATGAAATGTGTGAATCTAATCTTTCAAAAATATGAATAACCTAATTATGTTATGAATGACTTTTGGGGGATCAAATATATCTATTCTTAACTGTGCATGAATGTGTCTTTTTTATTGAACATTGTGGCTACTAAGTTTCTTCTGACTCACACAGGAGAGGGATGTAGACAACTGGAAAAAGAAGTGGTAAATGGCTGTTCTTACTGCCCACTCTGGGTAACTGACCAAACAGGGATCTGCTGGTCTATGAACCTCTGTGGGACCAAGGAGTATGTGGGTATCTGCCCAGTTCCCATGTTGGTGCCACACTGTCTTGTTCAGGCCCTATACAGATATTCTTGAAGTAAGTAGCTTCTCTCCGATGATGTATGTGTGAGTGTCATCTGTTATAAATGTCATCTAAAAGAAAAGCAACAAAGAAGTTTACATGGTGGCCTCTCATGAATGTCCTTTTTTCCTAACCTCACACTCCTCTCTTTAGTTCTATTCCTTTTTGTGATTCTCTACATGCCATTTGGGAAACTGTGACTCCACCAATAGGGAAATGTTTTGTAGTAGGATTTTTCTGATGTTTCTCTGCAATGCATTTGCACAGATCTGAGATACTCAGTTTGATATAAAACTCAGCTGTTCTGGGCTGGGGATGTGGCTCAAGCAGTAGCGCTCTCGCCTGGCATGCGCAGGGCGCTGAGTTCGATCCTCAGCACCACATAAAAATAAAATAAAGATGTTGTGCCCATCGAAAACTGAAAAATAAATATTAAAAAAACTCTCTCTCTTTAAAAAAAATCTCAGCTGTTCTAAGATTCTCTGCACACGTGGTTGTCACAGGCATCATTCTTCCAATTTCTAGGAGGTAGTGGTAGAAACACACACACACACACACACACACAAATGTATCTCCAAAGTATAAATGTCAATTCTTATAAAACAGTGTGTCTCGATCCATAGGAATATGCTTTTCTTACCAGCCACAGACTATGTAGGATAAGCAATCTCACAATAATATTTAATACTATCATTATGCAGATTAGTGCTACCTCTTTTCCTTCATTCTCAACTTACATTTTCTTTTTTATATAGATTGCAACTTTATAAACATATGTATTTTATACATATGTATATATAATTCAGAATAATGATCATAACATAGCAAACAACTAATATTAGCTATTGTATTATTTAGTATAATTTTCTTTTGGAGAGTTTATTTACTTTTTAATTTATTTTTTAGTTATACATGACAGTAGAATATGCTATGACATAATTATAAAAAGCTTGGGGAGTATGTGTTCTAATTCAGTCCCAAGTATTTCCCCTTCTCCCCCTTTCCTCCCATCCCTTGTTCCCTTTCTTTTACCTTATTGATCTTTCTGCTATTTACTTATAGTTTTTTTTTAAATTATTGTCTTGTGAATGTACGTGATGGTACATGAGATTCACTGTGGTATATTCATATATGTACATAGGAAAAGTTAGGTCAGATTCATTCCACTGACTTTCCCTATCCAATTCCTCCATCTTTCCTTCCATTCATTACCTTTGTTTACTCCTTTAATCTCCTTTCTTTTTTCAATTTCACCTCATTCTGTCTTTGGAACTGAAAAATAAACTAATTGTCAAACATACATGTCTTAAAGTCTGTTCCTTTGACTATACAAAGTCCCAAGAAGAGGTTTGAAATTTGTTCTTATAAGATCTAAAATAGATTTTTGGTGAAGAAATATCCTACTCAGATTGTACCTTTTCTTTCTTCATCTTTTTCTTCAAGGGAAAGGACACCATTTCTTCTAATTACAAATCTACATTTAGGTGTTATTGCATTGCCTTGTTTTCTACCATGCAGAGAAAGCCAGGACACAAGGAGAAGAGTTGATGGACAGATTAGAGGAGCCATAAAGGCATTATAGATCCTGGTGCTGCCTGTTCTCAAGGTCGAGGTGAAATTTTGCCTTTCTTATCACTGGATTGTTCTCTTCCTTTTATTTAACCAGATATCATAGCCTCCTAATCAATTACTGAGGCTAATTCAGAATTTCTGAATGTCAGTTATAGGCAAAGGAAACCCCACCAGTAGACAAAACCAACCAAATAAATGCCTTCCTGTCTCATACTATTTGGTCCTGTGTAGGGAAAGGCTCATTTTGGTCCCCCTTCACACCCAAAGTCACCTGGTTTTGATCCTCCAGCTTACATCAAAGCAGATGCAAAGTTAAATCTGAGAAGGAGATTCTGAGATGAGTGATTGTAGAACCAGATTTACTGTCTTATACATTAGATGAATTGGGAATAATGGGACAAATAGCAGAGAGTAGCTCTGGGACCCAGTAAAAACAAAATGGAAAAGAAAAATCAGCAATCTTTGAGGTGGGAAGGAGAAGCTACACCACTTGTCTCAAACGGCTCTTAGCAGAATAGAAGGTAAAGAATTGATCACATAGATTCAAGAGTTGTAGGCACTATTTCATGTCATCCATCTAAGGACAAACCATGGTTCAGCAGTCTTGGAAACTGCCCAGTCCTTAAACAGGAGAAGGGTACTTGGATACCCTGTTTAAATACAGAGGCATGAAGAATAGCATCTCACTTCTGACCAGTAGGAATAAAACAGGACCAGTTAGGTTATCAGTAGACATATGGCTCATGTTACAGAGGAACAGTGTCCAGTCCAAATGAAGAACCTGTGATTTCAACAAATTCTTTGTGAAACTGAAACCATTCACAAGAGAGACCTTACGGCTAATCCTCTGCAAATTTCCTACTTCCCAGAAGAGAAAGAAACAAATAAAAGCTGTATTCAAAACAGAAACCTGTGACAGTTTCTGTTTCTTTATATCTCTACATTCCTGTTTGCCTTCACCACCCACCATTCTTGAAGAGCTTGACTATAATATCAGTTTTCAAGGAGTTAAGAGTCATCTGCTACTTCCTTCTCCCATCCTGTATTTCCTGGGATTTCCCAAGGGCTCTTGTTCATTTGTCATATTAAAAATGGTAAGCACCAACATATGGTTTTGTGATAACATTTCACACCTGGTTTCACATTCACACCCCAGTAGCAATAAAACTACACGGAATCTCCCCATGTGATGAATACAGACCTGCACTTATATATGACCTATGTAATGTGTATATAAGGTAAACAAGAGATATGACAGCAAAGGTCAATTTGCTGACACTACTAAAAAGATTGTGTTTCAACATCTTTATTCATTAGTGTTGAGTTCCTTGGAGCTCAATGTTTGACTTTGGACAATCCTTCCTGCTTTTCCAAAGAAGATATTGGAATCTCTTCGTTCATATCTTTTTATTGCCATCTGTTTTTCTCTACCACCTTAGATCCCTGGGGCCCATTAATAGCCTAAAGATCAGTAGCCTAAAGATGTTTCTAATCTATTCCTAGATAATTGGCATGGTAGCAAGAGGAGTAAAAATAGGTTATTTGATCTGGTTCTATATATAAGTAATAATAGGAGGGATGGTTGCATGTGGCATTGCTCCCCTGAAATTAATAGGGGCACAAGAGAAAGTACTGCTCTCAGAACCAAAAGATACTGGTTCTCTTCCTGAATCTGATACTGGCCAGCCATGTATCCTCTAAGTATAGGTGATATGTATCTTGGTTTCAAAGGTTTCACATCGTGAACTTGAATAGCCTCTAATCTTTCCTTTGATAATTGAGTCCCACAGGTCCAAAGTGATTTGTTTGAAGTCTGACACTGTATAAAGAGAATGAATTTGTTCAATACTAAAGATTTGGAGGTGGGAGAGAGATGACTCATTTGAAAAATAAACGCAGTGTACAGAAAATAGCCCACTGCCTGAAGTTAGACTGGGAACGAAGGCCAGTTCCTCCAGGTGTAAACTGGGATGAATGAATGCACTGTTGCATAAGGTGACAAACCTAAGGAACTAAATTCTTGGATACATTTAAATTTAAGTAGAAGATTAACATTCAAGTAAAATATCCTAAAATCAGAACAGAAGTTTTAAATACCCATCTAAAAACTGAATTGCTAACACACACACCATAGGTTTAATAGTTGTAACAAAATAAGGAAATGAACCACCAAAGAAAAGAGGAGAATAAGAATAGTCTAAGGGAATGTGGAATTTTGACAGGAAGAAGCATAAACTATGGAGAAAACTAGAAATAATGACATAACAGAATCAGAAGCTCAGAGAACCAAAAAGAAGGATGGAGCCTGAATTTGTTGACCATTTACCATGTGCAAATGTTGTTCTCTTCACTGTCTCAGATTTCCTTGTGAATATTCAAAGAAACCTAGAGGTACCTGCTGCTAACTTCATTTGTAAAAGGACAAGCATATAGTTTAGGGAGGTAACCTGACTTGCCTAAAGTCAAGGTTAACATATGGAAGAAACATTGTTCCAACTGAGGTTAGTCTGTTTGATTCAAAAGCCTATGGTTTTCCCTATTACTTTCTCTTTTCCACTCCCTTGTGTTTAAAGCAAGAAGAACAGGCAGAATGGTAGGAAACACTGGTTTAGCTTGATTATTGATATAAGAAAAAGAAATGACATACAACTGCTTTTTTGAAAATGTTACATATAGTACCCAATAAATATAAATTCATAATTAAATTTGAACTGATAAGTATATATTTACAATTATATGTATTTGTAAATAGATGTTTATCTAATATTTCTTCCTTTTCTCCTCTGTTCTATATACTCCTAACACTCACCTGCCTTTCTATATTATTCCTTCAAATTTATCCAAAAATTATTCTTCCTTCTTCCTCCTTCTTGACTTGAGTGAGAAGGCATTGAAATTTTTGAGCAAAAGATCACATGAGTATCTTAGTTAAGTTCTCCTCTATATGATAAGCTCAATGGTGACCGTGAGTGGAACACCAGACAGAGGGGCCTTGTCTCTCCAACTGCTGCATCTCCCTGCCTTCCCACTATGTGATTCCCCTGATGCAAACACCCACTAGTGCTCTCGCTACTCGATTGTTTGGGAACTCTTATTCCAAAATTAATAAACTCATCTGTTTCCACATTAGTCACTCCATTTTTCTCTATTCTAATAATTCACTGAAATTAGGTTATGCCAGGGGGAAAGGCTTTCCTGCATTTAATCATTTCCCCATGTTTCAGGGACATCAAGACCCCAGCGATGACCCCAGGATTACCTTTGTGCTACACTATTTCTTTCAGGCAATTATTCCTCTCCTTTCCTCTTAAAGTCCATTTTTTTATTCTTTCTCTTTGCTATCACTTATCAAAAACTATTCTTGCTTCCCCCTTTATTCATTGAAGCTTTGGTCTTTTTCTCATTTCTAAATTCTGCCTTGACCCTGAGGGCCACATAGCTGATCCATATCCAATCCCTGCTCTTTAGGTTTCATGACTTCTCTGTCCTCAGGGTCTTCTTTGTAGCTCTATTTCAGTCACCTACTTCCATGGCCACATCCTGGGCCTTATTATCAAAGTCGACTGCTTTAGCATTGAAATAATAAATGCAGCCCCTTTAAAACTACACTTTCTGTCCTTCCCACTTGATTTGTCTGTTAATATCCAATCCAGCAGGTCTTACCCATCACTGAGATCTGCAGTCCCTGAATTTCTTTAATTTTTCCTATCATTCTTCTCTTCTTTTACTACCCTCTTTAAATTGAGAGAATTATGTTGAAAAAGGAATAAAGATGTATAAATCTAAAATAGGGTTTTACCTCAGTGGAAAATTGCAAGCAATTTTATAGCAGTTCTTTCTACTTCTTTCCAATGTTCAAAAGTCTGGGCTGTGAACTCCATTTGCTGCTTCCCCCCCCCCCCCCCCCCCCCCCGCACAATATAAACTGGTGTAATATAAACTGGATTCCATACTTTATTGGCTTTCCAAGTAATCAACATCTACAGATATGTCTTTGTCCTTTGCATCAGCAATATCCACCTCTTTGGTAGATCAGTCACAACTACAAACACATAATCTCCCATCTTTCATCTTTAATCATTTGAACATTCAATACAGTTGAATTCCCCTGTCTTGAGATACTTTCTTCTCTTGGCTTCTGTGACTGTTATCTCCCACTTTCCCTTCTATCTCTTTTACTCTCATTTTCTCCTCCCATAGGTTCTAAATATTAGAGTCTTTTATTTCAATCCTGGGCCCTCTTCTCTTCTTAACCTAGATCCTCTCCTTGGATAATCAATTGAAGCTTTGTGATTTTAAATATCTTGTATACACTGAAAACTCCCAAGATCATGTCTTTATTCCCCCAATATTTTAATTTGATTATTAAAAAAGGAATCCTGAACTTAAAATTGCCTGCTGAGAGCCATAGCCAAGTAGGAATGATGCATGGCATTTTTGGTTGAAAGGTGACACGAGCAAGCCATTGAGATGATAATGATTATGTTAAGATGTGCATTCAATTGGAGATTAGACCCCTGCTGTCCACCTCGGCCTGCTACTTTGGAGCTCTCTCAGGACTCCCGGAGAGTTCCCATTGGTTGGGGAAGTGAGGTAGGAGGGAATTCCGGAGGAGGGATTTCCTGTTGGAGTAGTGTGTCCCGGGAGAAGGCCGCGTGCGTGGCATTTGCGGGAGTTTTGGAAATAAAGTTTGTTCCTGCTTGAGTGGCTTGGATTTTGTGCCCAGCCAGACTGCGGCATTTGGCGGCCCATGCGGGGAATGCCTGAAGCTGGGGGGTAAGTGAAATTGCTCGCCCCTAAGGGAAGGCGAGAGAATGGGTGATCATTTCAAAAAACAATGTGTTCTTGTTTTGATTTGTTTTGTTTTTGTTTCAAGCTGCCTATCCCTAGAACTTTCTCAGGCAAACTGGGAAAAATGGTTGGCTCAAGGTTTGAACTTGTTTGGCCCTGAGGAAGAGAAAATTGATACAACGATTTTTTGTTCTGTTTTTGCTTCCTTCTGTTTCGGTTTTGTTTTGTGTTATCTTATTGGGTTGTGTTATCTTTATAGTAGATTAGAAATTAGTAAAAAACAAACCAAAAGAGTGTTAAGTAAATTGTTAGAGGTTCAGACCATGGAGAAAGACATTTTAGATCAAGCAAAAGAGAAGGTCTCTCAAGCTAGTCAGACAGAGGAAGAAAATTTAAAGGAAAGGGGGCTATTAGGGAAAAAGCTACAACAGGAGGCTGCTACTAACACTGTTCTATCACCAGAGGGTATAATTCAACCAACAGCTCCACCTATAGAGACAGCTGAGTGGCCCTCAACCCCTGTAGTTGATAAATGGGATCCTGAGACAGGACCTCAAAGATTAGCATGCCCTGTACTTGAGCAGGCAGGAGGGCAGTGAATTAACCATGCTCTATATTTCAAAACATTGAAGCAGTTAAAGGAGGCTATAACAACCTATGGTCCCCAAACACCCTTCACTGTAAGTATGGTTGAATCCATTACCAACGTGGACATGACGCCAGCAGATTGGGCTAGCATGTGTAAATCTGTGCTAAATGGAGGACAATATTTGTTATGGAAGGTTGCCAGTGAGGAATTTTGCATGGAGATGGGTAGGCGAAATGCAGCAGCCGGTTACCCTCAAAGAAATCTAGATATGTTGTTAGGAAAAGGACCTTATGAGGGTCAACGGCAACAAATTGAATATGATCCTGCTATATATGCACAAATTGTTGCAGATGCAGTTAGGGCATGGAAGACTTTACAAGGACATGGAGATTTACAAGGTCAATTATCTAAGGTAATACAGGGAGCTAATGAACCTTACGCTGAATTTGTAGATAGGCTTATTCAAACAGCTACCAGAGTTTTGGGGGATACAGAACAAGCAATACCATTAATTAAACAACTGGCTTATGACCAAGCAAATCGTTGGTGCAGAGAGGTCATTAGACCATGGAAACATGGAGATTTAAACACATATATTAAATTATGTAGAGACATTAATGAACAAGGGCAAGTCTTGGCAGCTGCAGTACAACAGGCTTTAGATGCCAAGCCAAAAACATGCTACAGTTGTGAACAAACAGGACATTTTAAAGGGAATTGCCCCATAGAAGGAGGGTTTAACAAAACTAGGTATCAAAGGAATAGAATACCGGGTATTTGCCCACGATGCCGTAGAGGGAGATATTGGGCTAAGGTTAAGATATATGGTTCTCAAACCACCATAGAGGGTACTCCGTTATCAAAAAATGGACAAGGACCAGGTGTTTACCCACGATATCATGGAGAAAATCATCAGGCTCCATTGCCAAAAAACACACTGGGGGGCCCAATGCTTCAGGGCCCGCAACCACAAATATACGGGGCAATGGAGAAACCCAGCAACACCATCCTCCTAGAGAGTTCCCATTGGTTGGGGAAGTGTGGTAGGAGGGAATTCCGGAGGAGGGATTTCCTGTTGGAGTAGTGTGTTCCGGGAGAAAACCGCGTGTGTGGCATTCGCAGGAGTTTTGGAAATAAAGTTTGTTCCTGCGTGAGTGGCTCATGATTTTGTGCCCAGCCAGACTGCGGCAATTGCCAAACTAGAACTCTTGATTTCCCCCTTGTTTAGTGAAGAGTTAACTTAGCCAGCCTGTATTATTCAAACCCTACACACTCCAGAGATCTTTGGGACTTCCCCTTGTTGACACTTAGGAGGCAAGGTCTGAGTTTTTGGAATATTCTTCCTGATATCAGTATCCCTAAGTGCTTGGAGGTCTGTATCAGTGTGAATTTCGGTAATTGTGCAGACTGGACCTAGAATAGCTAAGGTCAACCATTTGGATTCTCCATGCCTTTGTGAATGAGCATCCAGTGAAAACTGGACACGGGGCTCAGAAGAATTGCTCTGGTTAGCAACACTGTGTACATATTATCATCTATCATTGCTGGGAGAATGAAACACTGCCCATGTGACTACGCAGCAAAGGAACAAGTAAAAGCTTGTGCCTTTTTTCTCCAGGCCTACCCTGTTTTCCTTTATCTTTGCTGGCTTTAATCTGTATCTTTTCACCATAATAAACCATCACAATGAGTATATTGTCTTTTATGAATTTTGTGAGTCATTCTAGCAAATTGTGGAAACTGAGAGTTATCTAGAGACCCCCACCAACAGAGCCCTCAAACATTTCTTCTCTACTTTTATCCACGTTAGTAACCACAATTACATTCACCCATTTTTCAAGCCAAGAATTCAGAAATTAACCATGAATCCTCATATTTTAATGGAAATTAACCATGAATCCTCATATATTACTACCACACATATTCACACTGATTAAGCTTCTGACTTTTTTTTGTTCATCAACACCCCAAACTCATTCCTGTCTCAGGTTTCTCTCTCTTTTTCTCTCTCTCTCTCTCAGATAATTAGTATGAATAACTCCAACAATGACAAAATCAACATGACAGCATGGATCTCCTAATCTTATTCTCAGAGCCGATAATCATTTAATACATATTTGTTGAATTGCAGGACTTAGTCTAGTCTATCATGGAATTTGGAAGACAGTCGCAGTTAACTCAGTCTTGGGCCCTCTTCTCTTTTTACCTTATGTTCTCTCCTCAGGTAATCACTTCCAGTCTCATGATTTAAATTACCTTTTAAGCCTCACCTGGAGAAGAGAGAAATTTAATTATAAATTGTAATATACCTGCCCCTCACAATACCATTCCTATTGTGAGATAAATGTGTCAGATTGTCTTTGTCTGATTCCAGTAGATGTGTTCAAATTTCTTTCCTGTAAGTCTATGCTTTGTAACAAGGTCTTCCCAGATAGAACAAGTGATAATTTTTAACTCTGACTGTTAGAGTCTGTAAACAAGTCAGGATGGCACCTGGCAAATGTTAGAGTCTGTAAACAAGTCAGGATGGCACCTGGCATTTTGCCAGGGGAATGTTAGAGTCTGTAAACAAGTCTGGATGGAGCCTGGCATTTTGCCAGAGGGAGTGGTTTGTGAAGTAACGCCAGCGAGCCATTAAGTGTGGAGATTTCTTATTGGTTGACTGCTGTATCTAGTTTTTGCTAATTAAGATAAGCTGTGTGGAATGTATAAATACCTCTGTTGTCCTACAATAAACGGCTCCCACTCCTGCTGTATCAATCTACACAAGTTGCTTGTCACCCCCCGGTTATTTTGCTGCAGCTGGACTGCGGCATCTGACACTTACAATTCCTATTTTAAATTAATTTATATTCGGATTATTATCTGCATTCTTCTAATGAATTTACCCCTCACAGTAACTAAAAATATTTGAATTTCTAGTTCATCTTTCTTGACACTCTTCATGTTCAACCTGCCAAGTTCCTTCTGCTCCTTACCTGGCTCTCTGCCTATCTCTGCTTTATCTTTTCCATTTCTAGATGAGCACATGTGATTTCACTCCTGAATCCTCTGTATTTCTCAGTCTGTATTCCCTCTCACAACAGTCATTTTTAAGTTCAAGATCTCAACTTTTACTAGTATAGTGGTGCAAGCCTATAACACTCAGCTACTCAGGAGGCTGAGGCAGGATGATCCAAATTCAAGGCCAGACTGGGCAACTTAGTGAGAGTCTTTCTCAAAATAGAAAATAAAACAAAGCTTGATTTTGTAGCTCAGAGGTAGCGGACTCTAGGGTTCAAAACCCAGTACTGGGGGGGAAAAAAGATCTCAGTCATACTCAGAATTCAATGAAACCAAATGTTATTTGACTCACTTTATGAGCTCAATAAATGGATTTTAGAATGAATTTCAAATCTAATTCTGATCTATCCAGTCTTCATATCTTAATAGTAAGTACTTCATTTAGAAGTACTTAGAATAGTACTTGTTTCAAAGTAAAATTGTCTTTATTTCTCAAAATTAACCTTCTTCTTTCTGAGTTTTCCTATTTCTCTTAAGGGAGACATTAATATTTTTCAGTTTTTAATGTTTGAAAGTCTGTAGTCAATCTTAGCTTCTTTCCTCCTATGTCAATCACATTCCTAGGAGAAAACAATCATATTCCAAAAGATTCAAATGATGAATGAAAGGACTACTTTAAGAGGTATGGGTTGAAGAAGCAAAGGATAGTGATCCATCCAGAGACTTGCAATTGTGCAGTGCAGTTAAAAACCCTAAGGATGAAGGGCCTGGGAAAGAAATTTCCATGAGACCTTGAACTGTGCAGAAGGGCCCACCCCAGAGAAGTTACAGTGGCAGACAAACATAATCATTACCAGAGCATACATTCAAAGTAGGAAGGAAAGGGGAAGAAATGCTCCTTTATCTCCTACCACCTTCCAATCTATTATTCCTCCTGCTGGTTGAACCCATTTGGAAGCAATATGGCAAGAGAGCCTCAATAAGACAGTTCACATAAAAGGCCTTCTATGGCACAGCGCAAGGCAGAGAAGGAAGACAATGCAGAATAAGGGGGAGAACAATCAGAAGCTTTCTTGTCCCTGCCCCATCTCCACATTCTGAATATTAATGCCTATCACTCACAAGATGATTAGATGATGAGAACTGTGAACTACTCAGTGGACTAGTCCATTTGTTGTATTGATTTGATTGGATTATTGGGTAGTAATTCTACACAGATAGGATATGGCTAAAGGAAGTGGATCACTAGGGATTATATCTTGTTCCTGGCCTCCTTTCTCTCTGCTTCCCAGTGGTCACAAACTGAGCAGTTTTCCTCCACCTCACCTTTCTGCCATGATGTTCTGCCTCACCTCAGGCTCAGAACAATGGAGCCAGCTGACCGTGGACTGAACCTTTGAACCGGTGAGCCCCAAATAAGCTTATCTTCCTCTAAATTGTTCTCTTCAGATATTTTGGTGGTAGTGATGAAAAGCTGACCAACAGAATTTTCCTTTTTAAATGCTCTTTAAATATACTGCAATTCTAATGTCACCTTCCTACGTAAACCTAGACCACTTCACTTTTAAGCCACTGATATAATTTTTTCCCCTGGAAAATCTGAACTCCATGCCATTACCAGATTAATTTTCTTTAAAGACACTTTAATGCATGTCACTTAAAAGATACTTTTATGTATGTCAAATACTTTCATTGTTTTCCTGGGTCCTCCTGAGTTAAATATCTCCCCTTAATGTGTATGTATGTGTATATATATATATATATATATATATATATATATATATATATATATATATTTGGTACAGGGGATTAAACCCAAGATTAATGTACTTTTATAGTTTCAAATTCTACTAATTTACATGAACAACACATACTAATTAGTATTTTACTTACTATGTTCCAGGCAGTTTTGTAAATATTGGAATTCAGCAGTACACAAAATTTATAAACATCTTAATGCCATGGAGCTTTCTTCTAGTTGTAAGAAAGATACTAATCAAACACACCAAAGCCAATTATATAATGTATTAGAGGCTAATAAATGCTACTGAAGAGGAACACAGCATGTCAAGGAATTCTATAATCCTTGTAGGAGTGATTAGAGCAGGATTTATTAAGTATAGATAACATCTGAGCAAGGCTTTGAAAGGCTTATTGGAGTAATTCATCTGAATATATGGAAGAAAAGCACTTGTACTGACAGAAACAGCAAGCGCCAAGGCCCTGCAGAGGCTGATGAATATCTTGCAGGTTCGATGATTAGCAAAAAAGACAAGCATGGCTGGTGTGGGAATGAGTGAGATGAAGACCGGAAGGGAATGAAGTCAGAAAGGTGATGAAGGCCAGATGGCATAGGGCATTGTAGGCCCTTATAAAGACCCTTTACTCTAAACAAATTGGCCATCGCCTGCACTTCCCCATAGGTACACAGCCATCCCTGCTTCCACAGAGTTCTTCAGCAGGTTTCCCTTGCCTGGAATGACTTTCCTAATTTGGTCTGCTTATCTAAAGACTGCAAGGCCCAGATGTGTTCCTCTTCTTTTGTAACACTCTGGCAGTCTATAGTGATTTCTCACATTTTTGTCATACAGTTGATACTTGATATATTTATCTTTTTAAATATCTTCCTATCTTGTCTATGTCTTTACCACAGTTTCCTATCTTGAGGATAATGATAACGATTATGTTAATTCACAACGATGATTGTGATTGTACTCAGAATTTAGGTTGCCAAGAATTGTTTCACTCATTGTTATACAAAATTACATATAAGAGGATGTGAGGGGAAAGGGAAAAAAAAATCAAGGGAGAGAAATGAATTACAGTAGATGGGGTAGAGAGAGAAGATGGGAGGGGAGGAGAGGGGGGATAGTAGAGGATAGGAAAGATAGCAGAATATAACAGTTACTAATATTGCAATATGTAAAAACGTGGATGTGTAACCAATGTGATTCTGCAATCTGTATACGGGGTAAAAATGGGAGTTCATAACCCACTTGAATCAAATGTATGAAATATGACATGTCAAGAGCTTTGTAATGTTTTGAACAACCAATAAAAAAAAAAAGAATATTAAAAAAAAAGAATTGTTTCACCCTTGACCTGTTAGCTACTGCCCACTGGACCTGCCTGTTGGAGATGAAATTATGCATACAACTGGAGTGCATATATGAAAAGTATTTAGCTTCTAACAGGCATGCAATAGACAGCAAAGTTTGTTTTTTCTACCCCATAATAAATTATCATCATCAATGTTATATCTAGCTTGGAAATGATAAAGACCAACTATTTTCTTCATCATCAACAATATCTGCTGAAAATGATTATTTGACCAATTTATGGTGATTTCTTCCTCTTACTCACTAAATATCTTCACCTCTCAAGTCCAATTCAGCCATCTGCAGTCTTGGTACATCTCTTGTATTCTTTTTTCCATATAATTTTATTGTTGTTTTATCATTGTACATAATGGTGGGATTTGTTGCTACCTATTCCTAAATGCACATCATATAATTCAGCCAACATCATTTACCACTAATTTACTAGGAGATTTTGTTTTTCAGTATTTTGGGATTGAATCTAGGTCCTCATGCTTGCCAGGCAAGCATCCTACATCCCTGGTCCAATATTAATTAATTAATTAACTCATTAATCAATTTTATCCAATATTAATTAATTGATTAACTCATTAATCAATTTTACCGGGGATTGAATCCAGGGGCACTTTACCACTGAGATCCATCCCTTGCTCTTTTTATTTTGAGACAGGATCTCACTAAATTGCTTAGAAACTCACAATGTTGCTGAGGCTGATCTTAAACTCGAGATCCTCCTGCTTCAGCCCCCTAAATCTCTGAGATTACAAATGTACACTACCATGCCCAGTTTGTATTCCTAATTTTCTCTTATTTAGCTCTGCAAACTTATCCCTTGTCTTCTTACCTACACAGTAAGCTTGAAAGCAAAATCTCGTCCAGTGCATCCCTGTACCTAAGCCAACATTTTGGACCACAAATATTGTAAAATAAGTGTATTAGGAGGGAAGATACTCTTTGATTAAGATTTTTGTTATGTTTTTCACACACTTTCAATTCTCCTATGAGTAAAGTTCATTCAGAGTCATCCTGGAGAAAGCTAATTTAGGCACTCAGATGTTATCATCCCCTGCTGTGTGAGCCACAGCTAGTGCCTTTTGCCATTGCAGGTTCTTACAAGAACTAGCAGATCACAGCCTCCACCTGCAGCAGTGCTTTGTCCTGCATTATGTTATCTGATAGAATTAGGAATAGTCACTCTTTTCTTTATCTTAGATCTTTTGAAAAGTGGTAAAATCAAGTGCCAAGATACTTAGTTAAAAAAAAAAAAAAAGGAAGAAAGAAAGAAAAAAAAGAAACCAAGAATATGCAAAGAGAAGAAATTTTATCATCTAAAACTCTTAGCATGATTTAGCTAAAATAATTTTTTTAAAAAAATATATAGATAACATTAGCTTAGAATTGAGGAAAATTAAGACTAAGATAAGTGGAGAGTTTGTGAAATATCATCTAGTGTGGAAAAGACACAACCAAATGACACTTCAGCAACTATAATGTCAATTCAGTGTCCTCCTTGTAGCTCTTCAATGTCTCTGCACAGAAGAAGCAATGGAATGAAGCAACACACTATTTGGGTACAAAAAAGATATTTGTGTTCAAAGTGGGCTCATTAAATATGTTTTTTTTTCTTTCTTGTGTGTGTGTGTGTGTGTGTGTGTGTGGGTGGTGGGTTCTGGGGCATGAAGTATTTCTCACATTATTACATGAAATTATAGAGGCTTTTAGTTTATAAAAAGAACAGGATTCAGACCACTTTGAGTGAATTTCCTTAAGTATAGCTTATTAGAAATGAATTCATTTTAGTGAATTTTAATTTAATTTAATTTTAAAAAACATTTTTTTAATTAAAAAAATGTCTGTAGGTGGGCAGGCAAGCTGGGATGCTATGTGAATTACAATGATCAAGTATGGAATTTTGCCAGGTACTGTAGTGCAATCCCAGCAACTCTGGAGGCTAAGGCAGGAGATTTGATTGTGGGTTCAAAACCTGTCTCAGTAAAGTAGTGAAGCCCTCAGCAATTCAGTGAGACCTGTCTCTAAATAAAATATAAAAAAGGGCTGAGGATATGGCTCAGTGGTTAAGTGCCCCTGAATTCAATCCTTGGTATCCCCCTGCCCCCACAAAAGAGAAATTTTAGCCTAAAATTCAAACAGGTTTGAACATCTCTTCCCCATCAACATAAACTATTAAAGGAAATTATTAGAGAATAAAACCTTTCTATTTAGACAATTTGACCTTTTATGTTGTTGAAAGTTAGTAAATTAACTAAAGGTTAATTTACACCGTTCTGCAAAATTTCTCCATAGCTTCATTTTCTACCTAGATCATTCTCCAAACACCTCAAAAGAGAATACTTTATGGAAATTAGAAGATGATAGTAAACACATATTGTATTAATCATCCCCCAGATAATAATGTCACTTATCTTGTTTTGGGAAAGAGTTACTCTTCCTCTTCAGCTCACAATCCCTTCAGAAGGAAGCTCCCACAATGACCTCAGGCTCCCCCTCTTCCACCTCTGAAAATTGCCACACTGACAACCAAACTTCCAACACATGAACCCGTGAGGGAAACATTTAAACCATGTCCAAAGCATAGCAGTAGCCAAACCAGCATGGTACCACATGCTGGTCCCCCTAGAGCAGTGGAACACAATATAGAGAGGCCAGAAATAAGTTCACACATTTACAACCAACTAATTCTTGACAAAGGTGCTAAAAATATGCAATGGGTAAAAGACAGTCTGTTCAATAAATAATACTGGAAAAACTGAATATGTACATGCAGAAGAATGAAATTAGACCCTTACCTCACACTATATTCAAAAATCAAATTAAAAAAAAAAATAAAGATTTAAATGTAAGATCATGATACCATTAGAACAAAACACAGGGTAAAACATTCATAATATTCTAGGCAACAGGTTTTAAAATATGACCCCAAAAGCACAGGCAACAAAAACAAAAAACAAACAGAATTACATTGAATTAAGCAATGTCTGTGCATCAAAGGAAACAATCAGTAGAGTGAAGATAAAAATCTGCAGAATGGGAGAAAATATCTGAAAACAATATTCCTGACAATGTGTTAATATCTAAAATATATAAAATAACTCAACAAGTCAATAGCAAGAGAACAAATAACCAAATTTTTTTAAATGGGCAAAAGATTTGAATAAATGTTTTCACAGAGAAGACATACAAATGAGCAAGAGGTATGTGAAAAAAATGCTCAATATCACTAATCAGAGAAATGCAAATCAAAACCACAATGAGATATCACAAATCACTCCAGCAAGAATTGATGTTAACAAATGGACTAATAATAATAATAACACAAAATAAGTGTTAGGATGCAGGGGAAAAGGCATACGTGCACACTCTTAGAGGGGAAGGTAAATTAGTACATTAGCAGTTACAGGAAACAATTTAGAAATATCTCAAGATATTAAAACTATGACTATCATATAACTTAGAAATCCCACTATTGGGTACATATACAAAAGAAATAAAATCAGTATGTCTGAGAAATACCTGCATCCCATCTACATTACAGCACTATTCACAATAGCCAAGATATGGAATCAACCAAAGTGTCCATCAATGGATGAATGAAGGAAATATCAAATATACATGCATATATGTGTGTGTGAGTACACAATGGAATACTATACTAGCTTTCTATTTTTTCTTTAGGAAATTCTGCCATTTGCAACAACATGCATGAACACGGAGGACATTATGTTAAGTGAAATAAGCCAGGTACAGAAAACCGGCATCATCTCACTCATACGTGGAGTCTAAAAAATCTGACCTCATAGACACAGAGAGTAGAATGGTGGTGACCAGAGGCCAAGGGAGCTGTAGAGGCAGGGGTTCTGAGGAAATGTTCGTCAGAGAGTACAAAAGTACAGTTAGGAAGAAGAAATTCAAAAGATGCATCGTACACCATGGTGAGTATAGCTAATGAAGACATACTCTTGAAAAATGCTGAGAGAATATATTTTAAATGTTTTCACCTACCAAAATGATGACTGTGAGATAGAACACGTGTTAATTAGCTAGATTTAGTGTATACAATGTATACAAACTTAAAAACATCATGCTATACATGAAAAATACATGTATCTTTATGTGTCAATATAAAGAATTTTGATTTTAACAGTGTAAAGTAAAATGTTATCAAAATGTTTAAAATCATTGTTAATTAATTTTCATGAAGTGTCAGCTATTTATATATACTTATATAGATTTTATTCATGTTTAATCTTTTAGAAAACAGCTTCATTTTTGGTTTCTGGGATTGAACCTAGGGGCACTTAACCACTCACTGAGTTGCTTAGGGCCTCTTTAAGTTGCTCAGGCTCTCTTTGAACTCTCGATCCTCCTGCCTCAGCCTCCTGAGCTGCTGGGATTACAAGTGCACCACAGTGCGCAGCTAGAAAACAGCTTTCTGAGGTATACTTGATTCATAATAAATTGCATGTTTTAAAAAATGTACAACTTGGTTAATATTTTGTGGTTTTGTTTGTTTGTTTTTAGTATCAGGGATCGAACCCAAGGGTATTAACCACTGAGCCACATCCCTACCCCTTTGTTTTTATATTTTGAGGTAGGGTCTTGCTAAGTTGCTGAGGTTGACTTTGAATTTGCAATCCTCCTGCCTCAGTCTCCTGAGTGGCTGGGTTTATAGGCTCTGGGTAACTTGGTTTTGACATATGCTGATACTGTGAAACCATCACCATGATCAAGGTAATAAACATGTCCATCATCCCCCAAATTTCCCTTTATAATTCCTCCTCCCTCCTTTTCCCTGATGCCTTCCTGTCCCCAGGCAATTACTTTCCCTCACTATAGATCATTATTTATTTTATAAAATTTTATACATATAAAATCACTTAGGGGCTTGGGTGTGGCTCAGTGGCAGAGCACTTGCCTAGCATGTGTGAGGCACTGGGTTGGATTCTCAGCACCACATATAAATAAATAAAATAAAGGTCCATGGACAACTAAAAAAAAAATCACACTCAGTATGTGCTATTTTCTTCTGGTTTCTTTCTCTCAATAAAATTATTTGTGGATGTGTTTCCTTGCTGCACAGTATTTCATGTATGGATCTGCCAAATTTGCTTTTCTGTTCAACTATTAAGTGAAGTTTGGATTCCTTCTTATTTTTGGTTATTACAAATGGAGCTGCCATGAATATTGTGTACAAAATACACAAAGAATTAGAACTTAAAAACACTTCTTATCTTTTTTGGCAACAAATCAGTATGTGACTAATGGCCATTCCTCCAAGGAAGAAGTTGTCCAAGAGTTATCTTAATGCAGTGAGAAAAACAGAGACTGAGGAAAGAAACTCAAAAGCCCTAGGACAACTGCTGCCTGTCTTTTTTTTTTTTTTTTTTTTTTTCTTTTATGAGTAGTTTATTTCACTTCAACAAGATTTAACCATGTTGTAACATGTGATGGAATTTCCTTCTTTTTCAAGGATGAATAATATTCCTGTGTGTGTGTGTGTGTGTGTGTGTATGTATGTAATCTCATCCTTTATTGATGCCCACCCTCCCTTCCAGTACTTTCAGAAGTAAACAAGGACACTGCCCTGTTTCTATGCCAGTACGTGAAAGGACATCAGAAACAAGGCAACCTCTATTGTCCTCCGTCCCATTACAAAATTCTCTTTCCATTCATAACATCTCAGTCTTTATATACTTGCTACTCATTTTAGTTTCAAAACAAACCTTTTGAAAACAACATAATATTAAAACAGAACCAGTTGAATTTAGTAAGTCCTAAATTATTATAATCATTAAAGTCAAATTCCAAATTTTCTTTCCTAGCCAGAAGTCCTTCATTCATAAATTCCTCTGGAGTCTGCCAGAATATGCCAAGAACCAAAGTCTATTTTGAAATCACAGTAAATAGCCAGTCAACTGCCCTCTTTTTATGTAAGCTGGTTCACGTTGGGCTTACTCACAAATCATTACCAAGGAAATGCCTTAAATTATAATTGTAAGTTCTTTCAAGGAATGAACTGAATCATTTGTATATTTGTATCATTATTCCCACCTGATTCAACACTAAACACATAGTAATTGCTTTGAAAAATTTTTAATTTTATTTAATTTGTTCTTTTTAGGTATACGGACAGTAGAATGTATTTTGACACATTATACATAAATGGAGTATAACATTCTAATTAGGATCCCATTCTTGTGGTTGTACATGAAGTGGAGTTATGCTGGTAATGTATTCATATAAAAACATAGGAAACTTATGTCCGATTCATTCTACTCTCTTTCCAATTCCCATCCTCCCTCCCTTCCCTTCCCCGCCATGCTTATTGTGTGTTACTATCCACCTATCAGAGAGAACATCCGGCCTTTGTTTTTTTGTTTTTTTTTTTTTTTTTTTTTTTGTGTGTGTGTGTGTGTGTGTGATTGGCTTATTTTACTTATCACGATAGTCTCTAGCTCTATCTATTTACTGGAAAATGCCATATTTCATTCTTCTTCATGATTGAGTAATATTCCATTGTGTGTGTGTGTGTGTGTGTGTATCACATTTTCTTTATCCGTTTATTTGTTGAAGGATACCTAAGTTGGTTCCATAGCTTAGCTGTTATAAATTGAGCTGCTATAAATATTGATGTGACTGCATCACTGTAATATGCTGATTTTAAGTCATTTTGCGTATATTCCAAGGTATGGGATAACCGGTTCAAATGGTGGTTCCATTCTAAATTTTCTGAGGAATCTCCTTACTGCTTTCCATAGTAGTTGCACCAATTTGCATTTCCACGAGCAATGTATAAGTGAACTTCCCCCCTACACTTTGCCAACATGAAAAATGCTTTTGTTAACTAAAGAGAATAACTTTAATCTTTTGAGGCCATTAGGAAAATTGGTGCAGACTTGGAGGAAGAGAACTTATTTTTGATCAGAAGGAAGATAGTGTATCACTCAATTCATTATGCATAAGCAATTTTTAGTCACAGTCGGCTCCCTTGTTCAATAATGCCAGACCTTACTAAAGACAACCCAGGATCTCAAATGAGTCTTGGGGGGTGGGGGGAAAGGCTCCTAAAAGGTTATTACATTTGCATAAACATTTTTTCTGTCTCAAAAACTGGAAAATGCCACAATGTCTATGTTAATTTGAGCAGAGATATTTAAGTTCTTTTGAAAGACTTAGGATCCATGATAAATAAATATAATCATTGCATGATTTCTCTAACTAGGAATACAGTCTACTGAACTAATGTCTGGGGAATAGTCTCACAAGCACAGATTCTGAAGAGGTCAGTGACCACTAGCCAACACATGTTTACAGAGGCCATTTGTGAACAAGACCCAGTTCAGATCAACATCCTCGACATCTGACCTTTCGTTTTCCTTACTAAAGGCCTGTACCCAGCATTTGGCTTCTTGCCTCATCACCAAAAGGCAGGCTTATTTTTCCAAAAGATAAATATTATTAGCCTACCAAACACATGTGTGGTACAGAAGGCGGAGGCTAAGAGTTAGACATTACTAATCTGTAAATAGGCCAAGGGCTTCCAGAACTACTTTAGTATAGCCTCAACCTCAGAACACTTAAGAACAAACAAGAGAGAGGAGACTGTGTCAGCTCCCAGAAAATAAATGTGCATTGATGGAAAATTAGAAGTGGGACATTGTGGTGCTACATGAGAGAATATGGTGCACACTGATAGCAGCTATCATTTTTGGGAGGCAGATATTGCATGGCAAATGTTTATGTTTCCAAAGCTCTGCAATATATGTAGGTCTTTCCTCATTGAATGAAGAATGAAAATTGCAAGTTTATAAGTTTAAATGATTTTCTGGAGTGCTATGGAATTAGTAAATGTCAGAGATAGCTGCATTCAGTGAAGATATGTACCCAACTTTTAGTCAGTTCTTTAATTGCTTTTATTCCCTGCCCTTGGAGCAGACTGCAGCCATCCCCCTTTTCCCTTCACCCCTTTTCCCATAATGCTAACAATCCATTTTAGATATACCTAATTTAGGTATATCTAACTTTCTTCTCATAACCCTACTCAAATCTTTTCTAAATAAGCATACATATCTTCTGTCTACAGAGACTTCTCCTCAAAATAGAAAGAAATGGTTTAAAGGAAAAGACTTTGAGGTGTTGGTTTCATTTTCACTGTTTACCACTTTATCTCACCATATACACTCACAAATACAATAATATGGTCACATCCATTGCAGCTCAAGTGGCAGGACACATTTTTTGGCAAGGGAGACACTTACAGCTGTAATAGCTCATGGAGTAGCAGTTACAGCTGTCGGACCACAATAAATGACTCAGGACTTCAGACGAATAGTCCTTCAAGGTCAGAAGTCCAACTCCAATAGAACACGAAAGGACTATGCTATAGTTATCCTAATAGTTATCCTAATAGTTGCTCTCTTGGACAAATGTTCCTCCTGTCTATCACCCCTGTGCATAAAACAGTGCAAATAGAAGATACTTAATAAACAGGTAAAAGGAAATAAAGATTTATCTAAAGCTTTCTTAGATCCATGGATCAGATTCCTAACAGGAAATGGATGGCTCACTCCAAGAGATTAATTGACACATAGGCACCAAGGAACATTCAATAGCAGGAAGCTGCTTCCACTCTTAAGCCTGAGAGCAAGGGGAAAATGCTATTTCCAGAGTCTAAGGAGATTTGGACCCAGAAGAGACAGAATAACAGGACAGCAACCAGGCAAGGAGAATGCAAGAAAATACAATGTAATTAGGCTGTTTTCTTCATCTCCCATTTTTCAAACCTGCACCAGATGGTGAAGGAGTCCAAGATATATAATTGGTTCACAGAGGCCAGGTTTTCTGGGCACAGACAAAGATGCAGCCTTCCTCTGGGCAGGCTGCACTGGAGGAATAGAGGAGAATAGATGACACACAGTTTGGGGGAGGGGCTTTGGGAAGGGGAATGAGACCTTATTTTACCACTAATTGTGGAAGAAAAACAGAATGGGTTATCATGAAACTAAAAGATTTCAGATGTTATCTTAGATAGGCAGCTCCTGTTTTCTACAGGTAGTTGTCTTGCAGAAACTGTGTACATAAAGATCATCAATACAGGCCTTTGATCATCAAAAATAGTGTTCACTTCAGGCAGATGTTGAACACTATTTTTAGCTAATCTTCTTCCTTCTTCCCTCTGTAAAAAGAAATTTCCTCCTAAGTAAAAGTAGAGAACAACATGGAAAGGGCATATCTGAAATTCTCCCACCTGTCCCTTCTTTAAGTTCCTTTTATATGACTATGCTTTTTAGACAAAGATTGTAACCACAGGTCAATAATGTCAAAAATAAAGCACCGAATGCCATTGAATGAAGATGTGATCAATTAAGTTACTAACAGTCTGGGGTTCAGTAGTAAAGCAGATTCAAACTGAAAGAGATTTTGAAATGTCTATTCTGATAAATCATGAGGATCAGGTGAGTAACACTGAGATGTCTGGTATAGATATCATGAGTGAAATCAAAGTTAATTTGCACTCATATGACAATCTTTGTCATCTGATTTTTTCCAGACAGGATTTCCCAAATAAGTCAGAGTTTTCTGACCTATAAAGACATGCAAAAAGCTGGCACTTAAACCTCATCAATTTAAAAACTCATTAATATAAATCTGTGTTGTTCTACCACTGCCAATACTACTCTTCTATCCACTGAGAAAGAAGTAGCAACTAGCACCACCTTGGGGGAAATTCTGCAAGTCACACTGTTAACTCAGGCACAGCATTGGAGGTTGCTACTCCAGTGCCATATCAGGACTGGGAGCAGAGGCTGTTGTGAAGCCCCAGAACTACGCATGGCAAAGAGTGGTTGAGAGTGCCCTGTGAAATGAGGTGAACCTCAGCACATGTCCTCTCATTCCCTCGTCTCCCCAAAGGACCTGTCAAGTCACGGCCCCATCTGGGCCTTTTCCTGTCCCAGCATCTTCAACAGAGTCCCTACCAAAAGGTGATTCCTCTTCACCATATCTGAAAATTCCTGTTTATCAAATCTGAAAATTTTTGTCGTTAGAAGGTGTATACAGTCTACCCTACATAAAGGTGATATACTATCAGTAGGCTCCAACAGGCCAAGTCAATGGGATGAAAAGCACAGACAACAGGCCTGGGCTGAGTCAGTCAGGGGTGGACCACCACAATTGTCCTGGCTCACCATATTTTGGGGATGCTTCTCCTGAGAAGTAAGTGTGGAAAAGGATGAGGTTTCCAGACTTCCCTGATTCACTCCTTTGCTTATGGCCCGACATCCACTCTGGAGCTGAACGGATCTAGGGCACAGGTGAGCTGCCTGCTGTCTGAGCAGTCTGCCCAGCACAAGCATCTTCATACCCAGACTGAACACAGTGCTTCAGATGTGTGTGACCAGCCACAGGAAGTACAGTCTACCTTTCCATTTCAAGTCACCCTGCCTCTGTTTTTGCAAAGAAAGATTTCATTACCCTTCGGCCAAACTGTAAGTTTACATTGACTTTCCTTCTACCTAACCAAATCTTCAAAATTCACCAGAAACTATTTTATAATAATTCCCATCAAGGATAGATAGATAGATAGATAGATAGATATAAATCAATCATACAGACCTCAACTTATGGTTTGGCTTAAAATTTTTCAACTTTAACATGGTATAAAAATGACACATATTCAGTAGAAACTATACTTTCAATTTTGAATTTCGATCTTTTTTTTTGAGACCAGCAATATGTGGTAAGATAGCCTCTCGGTGATTTATGGGTAGCAGGAGTAAGCCACAGCTCCCAGTCAATCACTCAATGACAAAGACAACTGACTGATACTCTGCAGCACACTGATGCCACAGCCTTTTGGACATAAATATTTAATTAATTACATGAGGTGTTCAATACTTTATTATAAAATGGGCTTTGTGTTAGACAATTTTGGGTAACTATGCACCAAGTAAGTGTTCTGAGCCTCTTTAAAGTGGTCTAGGCCAAGTTATGATGTTAGAAAAGATAGGTGTATTAAAAGCATTTTCGAATAACAGTATTATCAGCTTACAATGGATTTATTGGAACATAAACCCATTGTGGAGGGAGGGGTGTAAACATAAAATGGAATTAAGCTTTAACACTTATCTCTACAGCTCTATAATATTTTAGGAACAAATAAAATGAAAGTAATTATACAAGAAGAAAAAGAATAAGAAAAAAATAGGAAAAGAAATGTGTAGCATAATAAAATATCCTTTTATGCTGGGTCAAAAATAGGTCTCCATCAACTTGACTCATAAACACTTTTATAAGAAAATGAGTGAAGCCTTATTAATAGTTTTTAGAGCCAATACTTACTTGGCTACTATATAATGAATCCACATAGAAATATGAACACAAAAACTAAAAAGTGTTGACAGGGCAAAACACCAAAAATCAATTTTATATCTGTTCAATAAAGTCCATACTTAAACCTATATCTGATATTTATTATGGATATAAAATAAGGATCCTCTAAAGATGTTGGAAAAGACACATTTTTGATAAAATATAATTCTCTTCAAGTATTCAAATGTTATGTGACAAAAACATTGACTTATTCTAAGGTGGTGCAGAAGCAGAATAATAAATAAATAAACTTTGCTGGAATGCAGGCATAATTTCTTAATTTCAAATTATTCAAAAATATTATTGGTGCCTTCCAATACTAAGCCCCACATCACTAAAAGTGTCAAATAGAGCCATGATATAAAGACTCAGTTAGCAAAAATTCCTATCTTATATGACAGCTAGATTTAAACTTTTCTTCTTCCCCCACCAAAATCCCTAAGTCTTAGGAATCTTACAGAAAAATTTGCATGTTTTCAGAGCTCTATGTGCATGTGTTTAAAGAATATTTTTGTAGAAAATATTTTTATGCATTTAGACACATAATAAACTTGACTATTGATCAGGACATCATATTTACCAGGGACTTTCCATCATGAAAAGTTATTCAGCCCCAAATCTTAAATTTGCTCTACATTTGCTTTATAATTTCATATCCTATATCTCATCAAACAACAAATCTCATTGATTGTCATCAAAATATATCCAGAACCTGCCCTCTTTTCACCCTGCTTGTTATTTTTACCTTCATCCACATCACAACCCACTCTTACCTGGATTGTGTGGCAGCAACCCTGGGCCACGTCTCCCTGCTTCTTACTTTGTCCCAAGACAGCATATTCTCAACACTGCAGCCAGAGTTAAGGATAGTGTTTTCTAGATAGTGTTGTTTCAGCTCAAAGCTATTTACTGGCTTCATTTTTCACACAACAGTGTTTGGCATCTTAGGGACTCAAAAATTTGTTGGTTGTCTTTTTTAAAAGTTTACCAGGAGATTTTATGGCACACATTTGAGAGCCACTGATCTGTGAAACAAAAAGTTTGCTTAATGTAAACCAATTTAAGTTAGACAGACTATTGGAACAAAGAATAAATGTACAGAATACAATTCTTATAAGGTCTTCTTTAAAATATACTGGCTTTGGTTGTCTTATAAAATAATAAATTTTAATTATTTTTTTCTGTCTTAAAATTTTAAACATTTAGGAAGAAATATACCCATTCAGAAAACCAAGACACAAGGAACTGAGAAAAGGCCAGAAAGCTTAGAAGTCTCAGAGAGAGGGGAAGCCAGATGTGACTGTTCAGGACAGTATTGGATCAATAGGAAAAAATAATAAACATATTGAAGTTGGTAACTGCAGTGTGGTTATGTAAAAAGCATTAATAATCATTGAAAATACTGAAATTGAAATGGACCATGATGCCTGCAATTTATTCTCAAATATTTTGTGTGTGCAACATTTTGGTGTGTATTTTTGTGCAATATTCTATTGCTGTAACCAGTGAAAGCAAGAACAGAACAGGGAATGCAGCAGGAGTCAAAGAATAAACAGAATATTTGTCACATGCATAATATTTGGGGAGCAGTGAGAAACCCAGAAAAAGTAGCAACAGTATCCTGAGGATGACTAGATTGACTTGAAAGCACAAAAAAAATAAAAATAAAAAAAATAAAAAATAAAACAAAAATAAACCCTGAAAATATTAATAGTATTGTGAAAGATTCAAGGAACATGCCACAGCAGGTAGGGACAAGAGTTCATACAACATAAATGATTGCTTTCAATGTGGCCATTTTAAATTCTCCAGAAGGAACCCTGAAAATTTTTAGTTTGTACAATAATAAATAAAAATAAAGTGATTAAACTCTTGGACCCTATAGACTTTGTCATATCATTTATCATGGATGCTTCTAATTGACCCTAAGTATTCATTCTCCTTTAATTCCTTAGTAGTTGACGCGTGGACCTCAGTTGAACCCTTGACAGAAGAATTTATTTCACCTCTAGTTTTACCCACGTGACCTAACCTCTAGTTTTACCCATCTGGCTAATAAAATAAAAGTGCAGATGTTGTGCAAACTTTTGGAAATTCTCCTTAAAAGAATACAAATATGATTACCAGTGCTCCAGGTACCATTTTGGTCCATGAAGCAACATGCAAAGGAAGGCCAGAGCAGATGTGTAGAAGAAGCCAGGGTTTATAATTATCCTGCTCTACCAGTCCTGTATGTCCTATATCCAGGCTTCCACAGGGGAAATAAATATATTGGTTATTGAGAAATTTTTCCTACATGTAACTAACTGTATTTCTAGCATATAGAACTCTTCATCATCACCAAATACAGGACACCTTTGTTTTTCACAAGCATAAGGTTTTCACTCATTCAATCTGCTTGGTCCTGAATGAAAAGCCACAGTGAATCAGACCACATGCCCTGAGAGTAAGTTTTACAGGCAGAGCTACTACTAGGCAAAGAAACTGCACAAAACTGTTCTTGAGTCAATCCATCCACTGGTATCAGACTTCAAGATAGTTATTACCGAGCTTATCATATTTCAATTTACAGATTTGTCTTCATTTTCTAAAGTAGAATAATTTGATCTCTTCCTCAGATAAGTGTAACACTCACAACTTGGCCTCTGTCCATAAATATCGGCAAGGGCTTGGCTGAATGTTAATAATGGTTAGCTAGCATCTATGCTCATTTTCCATTGAGAGTCCATGTTGGCATGAGTAGTCAATAACAACAAAGGAGTATCAGACTTGCTGAAAATTGTTCTACTTCCCTCCAGAATAAACAGCTTCGTGTTTCTGGCCACATTTATATAAATGCTTTGGAAAATCAGATTTTTGGAATTATAGTACCAGCCTAGAGAAGCAACAACCATCACCAGTAGAAACAGGATTAGGAGAAACATCTGAATATGGGGATATCAACTAAAGGTCTACAGCCAGATTTTTCTAGTTGCCCTTAGATTCTAATTTTCCCCGAAAGGTTATGTTTGGGTGAGCACCTGAATTTGTTTCTTATTTAATAGTCTGTCTTTTTACAGCCATAAAATAAATAAGGGAAGTCAACGTTTTCATCATTCCTTCTGAATCACTCGGACCCAAATATCATTAGTGATGATAAATGACTATTTGAATTAGGCGAAGACACTGTTGAAATCACATTTAGCAGTTTATGACTTGGTGCTGGACAATTTATCACTGAAGTAACAAAACAGAAAAGAAACTTCTAATACTGCCAGGTGAAGGCAAACTGCTGCTCGGAATTAAAATCTATTCATCCTGGAAACGATGTCATTACGCATCAATTGAAGATGATTTAGTCATTATCAAGAGTAAAAACCACATCAAGCACAACACTTGCCATATTTGGTGCAATTACCCTTTAATTTTCTGTATTTACTAGTTTAACATTTTTTTGTATAAATATCACAGGCTCAATGGTAAAAACAGTAGAAGTCTGCCAGGAAAGATCAGCACCAAATCAACCTCTGTCCATCTCTGTTTCTCCAATTTTCTTACCAGAACCTCCACTTCCTCTGATTTGAAACTGCTCCATATTTTCATCGTGGTGGGCTCCTCCAGACCTTCCCAGAACTACTTGCCAGTACTCTGTACTCTATGAGTCTACCCATTCTCCTTTCTCAAGAAGATAAAAAAAAAAAAATACTTCCAATAATAAACACAGGAAGAGGTAAACTCATTTTAGGGAATCCCTTTAATCTCTGCATCCAACTAGTAATGTCAGCACACCCCTGTGATTCAAGTATTTTTCTTCCTAATCTTCAGTGATCAAATTAGTCCTCATCAGATCCAAGCTTCCTTAAATTATAATGAGTCTTGAAATTGCTGAAATTCTTGAATATTACTGTTTTTCATGAATATCTACACCATGAATCTTTCCAAAGTGTTGTGAATTGTAACAAATTCGAAGAGAAAGAATATTGATGTTATCAAGCCAAATCTCTTTAAATTCAGAGAAATACAAATATATTTAAAATTTTAAATAAAAAATTTAAAATAGTATATAAACATTTAATGGTATTTAAAAAAATAAAATTAAAATATCACTGTTTAATCACTGTTTAGTATTTCACTACAGAAAGAAAACCACTTGTAAGATTTTTGACATCCTAATTTCCAGAACTTTTCTCATTTCCAGAACTTTTGACCATTCAAGTAAACAGTCTACTATGACTTTGATTCTGATTGTAGCACCTTAACAGTTGCTATTGTCCTGACAGCATTATTATTATTCTAGCACTTCCTCCATCTCCTCTGTAATCTCATTTACTCTAAACCAGACTTTCTGAGTGCTATAGTTTGGATATGGTTTGAGTGTTTCTGCCATGTGCTGGAAGTTTGGTTCCCAATGTGGTGATATTGAGATGATGGACCTTTAAGAGGTGGTGCTAGTGATTATGGCCATGTTGGCAGGGACCCCAACTATTCTTGAGAGAGTAGATTGTTATGCAAAGAGTGACCCTAACCCCTAATATCCTTTTGCTTCCAGGACTGCTCTTTCCCACCAGCATGTGTTTCCACCATGATGCTATCTACCATGTTCTACCGTATTCAGGAGGCACTCAATGGAGACCAAACCAAGGAGGGCATACAATATTTGACTCTCTGCCTCTGACACTGTGAGCTAAATAAACCTCTTTTCTTTTTAGATTTCCAAGCCTTAATATTTTGTTATAACAATAGAAAACAGATTAAGTCACTGAGAATTTGATGTTCTGGTATTACAAAACCAATTAGCTAGACCCACTCACATTGTTCCATTCACACTAGTGACTACTATATAAACAGGAAAAGAAATTGGCTACTTGAAATCTTTCTCATTATTATTCTGTTTACTGGCCTTATCTCAATCAAAAGTGAATGAAGAAGATTATTTAAATTGTTGATAAGAAATCTCCATACTGCTTTCCATATTGGCTGCACCAATTTGCAGCCCACCAGCAGTGTTTGAGTGTACCTTTTTCCACACATCCTCACCAACACTTATTGTTGTTTGCATGCATAATAGCTGCCATTCTGACTGGAGTGAGATGAAATCTTAGAGTGGATTTGATTTGCATTTCTCTAATTGCTAGTGATGATGAACTATTTTTTTTTTTCATGTATTGTTGATTGATTGCACATCATCTTCTAAGAAGTGTCTCTTCAGGTCCTTGGCCCAATTATTGATTGGGTTATTTGGGTTTTTTTTTTTTTTTTTTTTTTTTTTTGTGTGTGTGTGTGTTTAGCTTTTTGAGTTTTTTATATACCATAGAGATTAGTGCTCTATATGATGTGTGAGTGGTAAAGATTTGCTCCCAAGATGTAAGCTCTCTCTTCACCTCACAGATTGTTTCTTTTGCTGAGAAGAAACTTTTTAGTTTGAGTCCTTCCCATTTATTGATTCTTGATTTTAATTCTTGTGCTATAGGAGTCTTATTAAGGATGTGGGGGCCTAATCCCAGATGATGGAGATTAGGGCCTACTTTTTCTTGTATTAGATGCATGGTCTCTGTTTGTATTCCTAAGTCCTTGTTGACCCAGCTATCCCTCTCCTATGTCTATACCCAAGTACTTAAACAGCATACTACAGGGACACAGCCACATCAATGTTTATAGAAGCACAATTCACAGTAGCTAAACTGTGGAACCAACCTAGATGCCCTTCAATAGATGAATGGATAAAAAAAGTGGCATATATACACAATGGAATATTCTTCAGCAATAAAAGAGAATAAAATCATGGCATTTGCAAGTAAATGGATGAAGTTAGAGAAGATAATGCTAAGTGAAGTTAGCCAATCCCAGAAAACCAAATGCTGAATGTTTTCTTTGATATAAGGAGGATGATTCATAGTGGAATAGGAAGCGGGAGCATGAGAGGAATAGATGAACCCTAGATAGGGCAGAGGGATTGGAGGGGAAGGGAGGGGGCATGGAGTTATTAATGATGGTGGAATGTGATGATCATTATTATCAAAGTACATGTATGAAGACACGAATTGGTGTGAATATTCCGTATATACAACCATAGATATGAAAAACTGTGCTCTATATGTGTAATAAGAATTGTAATGCATTCCGCTGTCATATATAAATTTTAAAAAAAGAAAAATATTTACAAACATAAAAAATTAAAAATAAAAACATCCAGAAAAAAAATTGTTGGTAAAATTAAAGAAGCCAATTTCTTCTCATGTCAACAATAATCAAATTATGTGAGTGATTAATGTAACTTGTTCTGGCTCATCTGGATGGCAGATATAAAGATCCTCTTCACTCACTTCCTTGACTTCTTGCTTGATAGCTTTTCTTGGCTGAGGTTTCCCTACTTTCCCAAATGACTGTCATAATAATCACCATTTATTTACTTTGAATATGTACAAAACACTTATTTCCTCCAATGCATTCAACTATTACAGAGCCATATGCAGGAGGATTTCCTTACCAAGAATCACTACTGCAATAATAATAGACTTTCAGGTGTTTGGCTAGCAATTAAAACTAGTTCTTGATTATTATAGCTCAGATAATCCTGGGTTTAGGAGGGGGAGACAAATTTCCATGGATGTAACATAGTTGCTACTTATCCCACTTAAGTTTATTTGCTTATCTCATATTTGTCCATCTTGATTGATAATGCATGTGTTTAATAACATCTTTGTTCTCATTAAGGCATCAAGAGGGCTGGGGATGTGGCTCAAGAGGTAGCGCGCTCGTCTGGCATGCGTGCGGCCCAGGTTCGATCCTCAGCACCACGTACAAACAAAGATGTTGTGTCCGCCGAAAAACTTAAAATAAATAAATAAATTCTCTCTCTCCCTCTCTCTCTCTTAAAAAAAGGCATCAAGAGTTATATTTTCATTAAATTTTAACAGATATTAGATAACATTTTTAACAGATAATTAGATAACATGAATGTAAAAAGTGTCATGAATGCACTATCAGGTAAGCTGAACTCATTAATATTGATATTTACAACAGGAGGCATCAAGGAAAAAATCTTTCATCTTTTTTCCAGTAGAGAATAGTTTGTAAATGAGGGCATCCTATCTGATTTCTGTGACCAGCAGGTGTACTCTTAAACTTTAACAAGACTACAAAAATATTCCAGAAGGAAATCATTTAGTTTTGAATTCAATAACAAAAATCACATGTCATGGTCTTGAATATTAGACCAGATTTAGTAGCTCCATATTAAGAGTTTTTCTGCCTTCCCTCTTAGGTAGAGGGATGGCTGGATGTTCAACACAACACTCCTCCCTTTTTCTTTCTTTTAGCTATGTACTGTGAAAATTGTTTTCCCTGTATTTTTGTTCTCTGGTAATGTAATAAGCATAATGTGCCTTCTGTTAATATATCATTTCAGGCTTGCTGGCAATTTGTACAAAATTGAACTGCACTGTACATGTATAGTTTATGAATTGCTGTGCTGCAAAGCCAAACAGCTGCAGAATGTTGAAAAATCATTGAAGTGTAGAAAAATTACAGTACCTTTAAAATCAGTAAGATGGACACTTATTATTTTTTAAAGTATTATGATAAGGCATCAAATGCTAAGAGAAAAGAACACTATGGTGGGAATAGAATGGCCCATTGGTGAAATAGAATAGAAGAAGTGAAATTACAAAAAATCTTCAGCACGTTCAGGCATCAAAGACCCAAGAGAGACAGGATGCTACTCTGTCAGAACATTGGAATAAAGAGAGAAAACCATCAGGCTGGACCATGATTTTCAAGTGCCAAACACACTCAATGGGAATTGGTCTCTTAGATTGTGTGTTGCTCTTTTGGAAAGGAAGCAATGAAGAGAGTGGAGGGAGAGATCAGATAAATTTCATTAAGACTGACCCTTCTTGGGTAGTAGAGTGGGAATTTCTTCTCGCCTATACAAATGTGAGAGCAAAGTACCAAACAGTTTTCCTAAAAACATAAGAACAATGCCAAATCGTGGAAGCCCCCTAAAGAGTATCAAGTAGGTTCAGGTACAATTTATGAGAACCACAAGGCCATCAGAGACCAATTCTACTGGGTTTTGATAGCATGCATGATGGATTCACGCAAAGATTGTAAATAGGTGACTGATGGCCAAGTCTAGGCACAAAAAGGTTTTTGGTGATTTGTTTGTTTGTTGTGTTACCAGACAGCACAGTTTCTTTTGTGTGGTGGCTATTGTTTGACTTTGAATATCATTAAGCAAGGAATGTTTCTTCATTACTTCAGTCTCTTCCATTTGTTATTATATATATCAGATCAAATCCACTAATATGTCCTTAACAAATTTCTATATGCATTTGTGTTGGTGACACATGGCAGCTAAGGAATGCTACTATGACAGGACTTTTCATTTACTTATGAATAACATTTTTGTGCTTCCCTTATTGGAGTTCTATTGCTCAATGAGTTTTATGTTATTATTATTTATGAATCATTCATGACTCAATGTATGGTTCTACTTTATGCAGTGAGTGCATATCATTTTCATTTAAGAAGAAATTCTAACTTGACTTTTCCTCCGAGAAAAATAATAGCCAGTACCCTACTGGTCATTATCAATACTGTGAAATAATGCTCATAAATTATAAAGAATGATGATTGATTCCTTCCGGTTTCTGAAAAACAAATGTCAGTAACTTGAGACTTAAACATCACCTTCCTTTGCCATAAAATGTCATTACTCATACAGGATATGCTAGCCCAACCCTTCTTTTAAGAAATATGTAATGCATAATTTGTTTCCCCTGATACTGGGGATTGAATCCAGGGTCTTGCACATGCTTGGCAGGTGCTATACCATTGAACAACATCTCCAAGCCCTTGTATTTTTTATTTTGAGACAGGGTCTTGCTAAGTTGCTCAGACTGGCCTTGAACTTCCTGTCTGTTCCTCCTGTGTAGCTGGAATTACATGCATGCACCACAGTGCCTGGCATTAATGCATAGTTATTATGTGTCAGTGATGTAACACTAGAAAATTTTAACAGATTTCTTTTTAACTACTGACATTTAAGTTAATTTTTATATCCTCTAGCAGAAAACACAAGCAACTGGCACTCCATCTCTCTTCTTGATCTTCTCCTCTCTTCACCTTTGTGCCCCTCTTTGATTTTTCTTACTCTCTACAGACTAACTTTTCTATGCATTTTTCTATGTATGTCCTCTCTCAGTTCAAGTCCTATCAGAGACTATTGTACCAAGTTATTCCAAAAGGGAATGCTTAGCCCATTTTAGTTGAGATTCTGCACAAGTCCCTGATTCATTATTTGCCCTAGGGATGTGGGTTTTTATAGTGCAAACATGTGTGATAGAAACTGGGGACTGTTCTTGAAGAAAAGTCGCCTTAAAGATGTCCACTTATACATGAACTGAGAACATGCATACCCATAAATTGCTTATGCAAATACACTATTTTGTATTGATTAGTTGATTTTCTTTAGTGAAAATATATTTCTAACCAATCCATATATGATACATAAGACCCAGCAGATTCAAAGACCTATTAGAATTCAAAAATGTTATTTAAAAGTAGATTTTAAATATTTGAATGCAGATAATGCTGGAGCATTTGAATACCATTTTCAATTTTCCATCCATTGTATCACTTCTCCCTAACCCAGTTCTCAGTAAGGCCTTGGAGGAAAAGCTCACATACACAACACTGAATAAATAAAATGAAGCTCCATAACACATCACATGCAGAATTTCCTCTTATAAATTTCTACAGTTTGACCAGTATGATTTTATTTATGAATATATAAATTGATTTCAGGCCAAGTAAGTTGCATCAGTGTGCTCTCACCTGTACAATACATGGAATTGGGTATTTCAAAACATCCTGGGAAGCAGGTTCAGAGACAGTCATAGATTCAAAGATTAGAGGCCGGAAATTTATTAGAGTCATGCCATTATTTGGTATGCTAAAGGGAAAAGAAAGTAAGCCTTTGACAGGGCTTGTGTCTCAAGGTTGTGGTGCAGCAAGTGGGTGGATGTTTAGGAAGTCTCAGCAGGTGTGCACTTGCATGTGCTGTGGGCAACCTTCTCTTCTTTTACTGAGGGCAAATGCACTGCTCTGAACTGAGTGAAGTATGCTGGCTTTATTTTACTTACTGACACTTTACTTACTGACACTTTTAGTAATTCCACAGTATTAGCTTAAATAAAACTCTAAAAGCGTCGTTTGAACAAAACATCTCTTCTGATCTTATAATTCCATACTCTACTTCTAGGGCTGGGACCACAAACCTTAGGAAGGCTCTTCTGTTCTTAGGGGTCCTTTGACTCCCATATGTTTACATGTTGCTCCGATGTCCACAAAATGTTGACATAATATGAAAATAAACTCCCCTTTTTATTTTCCACAAACTTCTGCACATAAAATTACTCACTTTAATCATTTTTGGATGAGCCAACTTCACTGAAAAGATGGGGAGAACAAGATGATATTGTGTCCTAAGCAGAAAACAACCTTAAAACCTAGATATGGTCCATATCTTTTCTACATCCCTTTTCCATAATACTGCTCCCTCTTCTGGAGGTTCATCCTTGCAACATCTCCTGCACTGATCCCAGCTTCTCCTGCCCCCTAACCCAGTATTCTCTTCCCATCTCTCTGCTTCAAATCCTCTCTGTAGGTTTTTCTGGGAAAAACCTGTTCTGTTCTTCCTCTGAATGCAGAACACTTTTGCCCTTATGGTGACATTTAAGTTCCTTGAAGCCCTTCATTAGAGGATTTTTGTAAATAAAACAATTTCTTTTCCACCCAAAGGAATTCTGTTCACAATTGTGAAGATGATAATATTTTCCATTTGTCTCTTTCTTCACACACAATAAGTAATATATACAGGCATAAATTTATGCCGAAATACACCCCCCCACACACACATAAACACATTACTTCATGTTGGCAAATGAGTTGATAAATGGTTTAATTTGGAGTTAAACAAGTATATACACTTTATTACACTTTTTGGTTTTATTTTTTGTTCAAGTCACTGCTCTTTAACATTGGTATGTTTACTTCAATTTGGATCTCTTTTTACACTGATTTCAACATTCCTCTCTCCTGGCAAAAATAACTGAGAAATAGCATAATGTAGATATGGGAGCATCTTGCCATCCTGGGCATAGGATGGGAGAGGAGAAAGTAACCCTAGTACGAGGTGCTTCTGGCCAAGTATATTAAGAAGAGGTTCATTACAGAGGGTTGACAATCAAATGGAAGATTTACATGAGTTTTTTTTTTTTCAAGTTTTTTTCGTAGGTCTAATGTTTATTAACTGTAAGGCCTCAATTCATAGTTAACTATAATAAATGATTGTGTCTTTCCATTTTAGGTTGATCTACACAACATGACTCTTTCAGGCAGAAAGCACCTTCTAGCAACTTTAATAGCTTCAGAATGTTACCCTCAGTGAAAGGAAATATGAATATATTATTATATAAGAACGAGATTAAGATTCTGAATCAATCAATGTAAATAAACTTCCTATTTTCCTGTTGCCCCTATTGTACTTGGCTGCTAGCCTGGAAGAAATCGGCACTCCAGGTGCTGGACACCCCCTTATTAGTTTTTCACAAACATGTATCCAGTATAGTAGTTTGTAGAAATGTGTAAACAAGGTCTCTGGTCTTGAGCTGGGGCTTCACAGAGATGTCTACATTTTTATGATAAGAGAAGTTACCAATTGGGCTCCATGGTAACAGCTGGCAGGGGGAGGAAAGAAAGGGGAGAAGAAGCTCTCCCCTTCTCAGTTGTTGTCCTTGAAGGGTTAACTTGCCCAAAACAGTGAAAGAAAAACCTGCTTTTATGTGAACTTCTGCAGACTGTGAATTTCTGAGCCAATCCCCTTACGTGCTGGGTATAAAACTCTGAAACTGCTTGAACTCGGGGTTCAGAGGATTGACTACAGCAAAAGCTGTGCCCTATGAACCTGGCTGCAGCCAAATAAAACTGTTTCCTGCTATCTTCTGTGCTTTGCCTTGTCTGTCCCTACAACAAAGGGAAAGACAGTGGAAGACTGGGAAGATTAGTGACAGAGGACCAAAAAGAAAAGAAAGAAAGGGGAGTCAAAAAGGTAGATGAAGACATAAAAGGCACTTTCATCACCATGCAAAACTTTGGCATGAGAGAAAATGTTGAATTCTGTTTGTACCTCAGTGGGACCAGGCGATGGGAAGTGCGTGTTAATAATGTTTGCCACAGGTTTATTCTTGGAACTTGTACTTCAACATATATACTTCACTTTAGGATCTTAGTCATCAGTCTGAAGAGACAAACTAAACATTTCTAGGAAGCCACTCTGTCCTAAGAAACTTTAAAAAGAATTGCTGTCTACACTAACCATGATTTCCAAAATGAAGAAGGATAATTTAATAAAATTTTTTTTCCCATTACTTAGATTATGACTCCCAAATCTTGTTCTGCAAGGTAGTGAAAGCCACTAGTTTGCAGTAACAGGAGAAAAACAAAGACACGGGGAGTGGGGAGGGGGGAAGGACAAATAAAAAAAGGATTATTATTTTATTTCCACCACAAATTATCAAAACAAGGGCTTTGAGTAAAATACAGGAGCACAAACTTCACTGGGGTAAAAGGCAGTTAGGGAGTCAGTGCTGTACTGTTCCTTTCCATCTTCTATTAATTCATTTGGACTTTACCATTCTGCAAAATTTAGATCTGGTACTGCCTCCATTCTCTTTGTGACAAATAGTAAAATAGAATACATTTCACTAAATGGGTAGTACAAAACATCAATAATTTTCTCCATATAATAAAACACTAACTAGGAGATATCCAATGACGCATCAGTGCTGGAAAATTCTTTGATGTTAAGTGATTCTCCAAATTCAAGATGGATAATGAATCTCACAAAAAAAGATTCCTTTAGGGAAAAGAATCTTGCCACCGTCGTATTTCAGAAAATCCCACATATTTCAGAAAATCCTACTGGACTCTCCTTTCAATAATTCTCCACCACAACTAAAATAAAATCTGAACTCTGCCATAGTTTATGATATTTCTCTTCATCTGGACCCTATACTGTCCTGTCCCTTACTATATTTGTCCATTTTTCTTTCCCTTGAGCACACCAAGGACCCTAAGTCCTCTTTCTCCTTCCTAGAAAGCAGCTAGATCAAATCCCTCTTCCATAGATCTACATTACTGACCTCCTGCATCACACATACCCTTAACCCAAACACATCAAATCTCCATTACCCTGCTTAATTCTCTTTAAAACTTATCTATCTGAAAATACTTTATTCATTTGTTTAGTTTTCTTATTTATTCTCAGCTTCCTCAAGTAGAATGTGAAATCCATAAGGCAATAAACTCTATATTCTCAAACCTGATAACAATGTTTGGACCCAGAAGAAGAAGTCAGAATATACTGATTGAATAAATGAATGAAAGCATTAACTATAACTAACAGTAACTAATCATTTAACAATCATTATTTAATTATTCATTATAAAATAATGCCTATACATGGAATTAAAATTTGAAACATCATAGAAGAAATTAAAATTTCAAGTAATATTGAAATTAAAAACTCAAAGTTAATAGCTGTTTGCTCTCCCTGTTCCCTTCTTTTCAAGTGGCTATCTACTTTCAGTTTTATCATCTTGGTTCTTGATTATCTTCATAAATCTAAATGATATTCTTACAATAGTATTTGTTGGATTTTGTTGGTATTTGTTGTCTTTGCTATAAAACATAAGCAATCATTTAAAGTATCTTCTTTTTTCTTCCTGACATTTTTTACTTACACGTTTTATTATTTTCTCTATTGATCATCATGATGTGCATCATAAATGAAAATTTCAGTTTTGTACTATTTTAACTTTGGAAAGTAACTCCTAACTCTACATTATATTGAGTGAAAAATGTCCTTCTATAACTCATTTCATGAATATTTTCTTCCCTCCTAACACCCATCCCCCCAATTCACATATATATGTGTACACATATTTTTATTTCCAAATTTTATAATATTTTCATTTGGTGCTATAACTATGAATTTTTTCCAATTTTGACCATTGGTTAATTTGGGAATTAATTATTTAGAATTAACTAATTCTAAACAATTAAATAGCATTAAGAATATTATGATAATAATGATTATTCACTGCAACACAAGACAGTAAACTGGCTATAAGAAAAGGATGCACTTATCCTATGTCATAAAACCCCCTCACTTGAAGGGCAATGTTTCACACAAGCTCAAAAGAATTACCTTTCATTACACCCCCATAATAATGCTCTATTTTAGTTTTCTTGTATTTGGACTTGGATTTTTTTCTCTGGGATGTATTTGGTTGTCATTTTACTAGTTGATAAAAAAAAGAAAGAAAGAGAGAGAGAGAGAGAGAGAGAAAGAAAGAAAGAAAGAAAGAAAGAAAGAAAGAAAGAAAGAAAGAAAGAAAGAAAGAAAAAAAGAAAATGCCTTCTCTGTATCAGTAAGATACCCCAAGGTGTTACACATATTATTTGTGGAAGTCTTTATGTGCAAAAACTTAACTGAAGGAACTCTCTATCTGAGGGATTTTTTGTTTGTTTTTTATTTTTATTTTTTATTATTATTATTTTTTGGTACCAGCGATTGAACTCAGGGGCACTCAACACTGAGACACATCCCCAGCCCTATTTTGTATTTTGTTTAGAGACAGGGTCTCACTGAGTTGCTTAGCACCTCACTGTTGCTGAAGCTGGCTTTGAACTCGAAATCCTCCTGTGTCACTGGGATTACAGGTGTGTGCCACTGCACCTGGCTTGTTTTATTTTTTAGTGAAAGCCTGCTAATTTTAGCATCCATATTTATTTATTTTCTGATTTCTTCTTTATTTTCCACAAGGAGTTTATTCTTTTAGATAAGAAGCATTAAAATAAAATTCAAATATGTATGTGTCTGAAAATATTTTTCTGTTTTTACATTTGATTGGCAATTGCACTGATTATAGATTTTTAGTTTCAAAATAATCTTTCATCACAACTTTGAAGAATTGTTCCACAGGCTAAAGAGATATCTAATAGCACCCTGAATCTCTCCCTTCATAAGGACTTATTTTTGTTGATTCCTAAGGAAGATTTTTAGGATTATTTCTTTATTCTTATGTTCTAAAATTATGTCACATGTTCAGAGATATTTTAAATTGTTGCTGTCATTTTTCTTTTCTTCCTATTTCTGCACTCTGTAGTCTTGGCTTGATTTAAATTCCGTAGACTCATCTTCTTTAGCACTGGGGATTTTTACTTTATTGATAATACTATTTTATGATCCCAATTTTCATTCCAAATATTTTGTTTTGATATTTTGCATTCTGGGTTGATCTAGAATTCAATAATTTTACATATTCTTGCATTTTTCTCTATGTTCTTGAAATCTTCTCAGTTTTTTTCTTCTGGTCCTTCTATTTGATATTTATTTAAATAATATTGTTTTTAAATTTTCAGGGGTTCTTTTTTGGACATTGAAAGTTTACTTTCACTGCAGCTGGTTCACTGTTTTCGACTTATAGAAGATGTATCTCCCTAAATATTTTCAAGGTGATAAGATTTTTTGCAAATTTAAAAACATATCATATGTTGTTAAACCCAGAACACTACTAACAGTGAGAAAGGTATGATATTATAACCCCGGAAAACTGAAACCAAGACTCTCTAACCAAGAAGTATTAGCACCATTTTCAAAGTGCTCTTATATTTTAATCACCTATTTTCTCTAATATGCCATTCAACTTTCCTGATATGGCTTCTTCGAACAGCTTCCCCCCCTTCCCCCAAATGCCTATTCATCCTGGTTGTTTGTTTAAAATAATTTGGAAAAGATAAATGATTTAGCTGGTGAAAGCATAGGTTAGCTTCTTAATTTATTAAGCATATGTAGGTTTTCACTGATATCATTGACTTTTTCTTTAACTAGGCAAAGTTACCACAAGCTCTGTGAAGTTGGGCAAGCCTTTTGACCTGAAAGAGTAATCATAGGAATACAGCAAGGAAGAATCAAAGGTCAAAATGTGGGATTCTGCTCTAGAACTCAATTCCATTCTAGGGGCTTTGGCCTCCAGAATGACCTTCAGGGTGATTATTCAATTTCACTAGAGATTTGGAGGACTTAAGCTTGGGAGCACTTTGCCCAAGGTTTGAAGTTGAGAAAGTAACACACAGAGAGTTTAATCAATCACATCATTTCCTATATCTTCTCCCATACTTCGTAGCACAGCTGTCTTCAGTATTTGCTCTTCTATGGATTTGTTGTTGTTGTTTTCCTGGATGAAAAGCCTGGTTCTCACTTCTACTTCAGTCATTTCTTTCATGGGCACTTAGTTGCAGCTTCTTGTTCTGTCATTTATTCGCCACTACAAAATCATCCACATTTGTCTTTCTGAAATGTGTCACTCTAACACACTGATACTTGCTGCTATAGTTTTTAGCACGTTATTTGTAGTAATTTCAGTGCGAAGCAAAAGGAGGAGAATCTGCTGGAAATGGTGGCACACACCTGTAGTTCCAGCTACTCAGGAACTTGAGATGAAAGTATCATTTGAGCCCAGGAGCTGGAAACCAGTGAAAACCAGCCTGCCAACGTAGTGAGACCCTGTCTTGATTAAAAAAAAAAAAAAAAAGAGAGAGAGAGAGAGAAAGAAAGAAAAGAAAAGAACATTGTTTATGTCTTGTTCCTTGTTTACTATAGTGAATGCAAAGCTGCAATGAAGCAAACATTTGAATATTTGATGGTGAAATTTATTCCCCAAGTAGTTTTTGTGCAGCAACAAGAATTATGTTATGGAAGTAAGGGCACAAAGACAGAGAACACAGAGCCTCTCAAAGTTCTCAAAATATAACTGGTAGTTTACTTTATCATTCTGAACTTTGATTTCTTATGAAATGAAGAAATAGAACTCAGCTGTGAATTTATCATTAGGTATATATTTTTAGATTAAGACCCTTAAACCACTACTCTAAATCAGCATCACATATGTGTTTTCAGATTTCTGTAACAATGAAACTGTTTGTATGGTTGGAAAAATGGTTTTGTATCCCTAGCACTAGAAAAAAAATCCTTAAGAATGAATTTGCTTTTCCTTTGTGTCACATGCTAAAATATTTACTAAGTCCCAGATATCGGTAAAGAGAAGTCTATGATTGTACTGTCAAGTTTACAATAGAAGTCAAATGTTCCAAATAATACAAAATATTGAGCAAAAGCTCTAGTGATTTGGGGGCATATTCCTTTCAATAGCACATTTTACATTCTACTTTGAAAAATAAAAAGCATATCTCCTTTTAAAGAGGTTTTATAAATGATTTTGAAAAGAGTTCGAGATGGGTATTTTCTTAGCTTTGGCTGTCTTAACAAAATACTACAAACTGGATAGCTTACAACAGAAATTAATTTTCTCTCAGTTCTTGAGTCTAGAAGACCCAAGATCAAGGTGCCTCAATATCGCTCCTGGGGAGGGCTTTTTCTGGTTTGTAGATGATCACCTCCTTGCTGCATTCTCACAGTGCTGGAGCTGATCAGAGAAGAGGATCCAGGCTAGAAAGAAACCTGAGCTTTCTGCAGGGAGAACAAGGGCAGTGCCAGCAAAAGTCCAGCTGGCCCAGTCCTTCACACGGGTTCTCACAAATGTTTCCTAAACAGAGAGGAACCTGAAGTCAGTATTTATTAGAAGTGTGAATAGGACATGTGTTTTAGCCATTTTTTTGTGTGTGACCAAAAAACCTGACAAGAACAATTTTAGAGGAGGAAAAGTTTATTTGGTGCTTATGGTTTCAGAGAATTCAGCCCATAGAAGTCAACTCATTGTTCTTGGCCAGATATAAGGAAGAACATCATGGTGGCAGGAAAAGCAGACAAAAGCATCTGAGGATATCACACCAGGAAGCAGAGAGTGAGTCTTCTCCTCTCACCACGGATGAAATATATACCCAAAAGACAAACTCCAGTGACCCACCTCCTCCTGTCACACCCTACTGGCCTACGTTTTCTACCAGTTGATCCCTATCAGGGGATTTATGCACTGATTAGGTTAAATTTCTCACAACTTAATCATTTCACCTCCTCTTTAATCCATTTACATGGATTAATCCACTGTTTGAATTACAGCTCTCATAATATAAGTATTTCACCTCTGAACATTTCCTGCATTGTCTTACACATGAGCTTTTGGGAGACAACTGATATCTAAACCATAGCAACACACATAGGTTTTGTTTTTCCCATTTTAGAGCAGTTTATATTTGTTTGAAAAGCTTTGTCAAATTATAAATGTAAAGAAATAACCTGGTTGATAAAGTGTGTATGTATATATATATATATATATATATATATATATATATATATATATAATTATTATTATTATTATTATTATTACACCTGTGTTTTTGCTTTGTAAGCTAGCACCAAGAAACTAAAGTAAGTAAACTCCAAATTTGCACCTAAACCACATGAAAGAGAGATAGAAAAATAGATAGGGAGAATGTTCCAGTGTCTTCATTTATAAGGACAGTAATTGTATTAGATCTGATCCCCATCCTTAGGAGTTCAACTAACCTTAATTACTTTTTTACTCCAAATGTACACATTGAGGTTAGGACTTCAACATAAACTTTAGGAGAGGATAAAAGCATTCAGTTCACAATATTCCACCTACCTCCTCCAAATTCAAGTCCTTCTAGTATACAAAACATATTTACTCTGTTCCCATAGCCCTAAAATTCTCAATTAATTTCATCATTAACACTAAAACCTAAAGTTATAAGTCTTATCTAAATAGCATCTAAGTCAGATATGGGTTAGAATTGAGTTACAATTCATCTTAAGGCAAAATTCTTTTTTTAAATTTTTTTTTAGATGTAAATAGATACAATATCTTTATTTATTTATTTTTATGTAGTGCTAAGAATAGAACCCGGTGCCTCATATGTGCAAGCCAAGCACTCTACCATTGAGCTACAGCCCCAGCCCCTAAGGCAAAATTCTTCAGTGATATACCAATAAAAACTATGTTCTGTGTTTCCAAAATACAATAGTGGGACTGTCATATGTAGACCTTCCCACCACAAGAGGTAGAAATAGGAAAGAAAGAAGGGGTAATGTGTTCCAAGCAAGTCCAAAACCTAACAAGCCAAATTCCATCAAATCTTAAGGCTCAAGAATAATCTCCTTTGACTTTGTGTCCCCTCTTGCAGGCCCCTCAGAAATGGCAATCTCACCCCTATGGTTTTTTTAGTTGGTCCTGTGAGGACATTTCTCATATGGCTCTCTCTATTTGGTCCCCATCCTCAGAAACTAAGTAAAAAAACATCTTTCTCTCTGTGCCTGGGGTGGGAGTCAGTCTTCTGATTTCTGAATCAACTTCAATGCCATAGTTTCCTTTCCTTTAAGAATAGGGCACGTTGAGAACTGAATGGCAATTGGATCCAGTTATACAGAATCCATAGGGTCAAGTAACCTTCCTTCATTCCATCTCATGGCCTCTGTCACTGTTAGGTTTGGATATGAGGTGTCCCCTAAAAGCTCATGTGTGAGAAAATGCAGGAAATGTTCAGCGGTAAAATGATTCGATTATGAAAGCTGTAATGTAAGCAGTCGTTAATCCACTTGAATGGATTAACTGAATGATAATTGTAGGCAGGTAAATTGTGGCAAGAGGAAGTAGATACTGAGAGCATGCCTTTGGGGTTTATATTTTGTCCCTAGTACCTCACTATCTCACTGTCTCTCTCTCTGCTCCCAAGTCACCATGAAATGAGCAGTTTTCCTCCACCACACCCTCTACCATGATGTTCCTCCTCACCTCAGGCCCAAAGCTATGGAATCAGCCAGCCATGGACTGAATGTCTGAAACCATGAGCCAAAATAAACATTTCCTCCCCTAAGTTGTTTTTGTCAGGTCTTTTGGTCACAGTGATGCAAAATTGACAAAAACATTCACCTTCAGTTCAAATGAGAGAGTCCCTGCTGGTATAATCCCATCTCTGTTAGTGGCTGCTTCTGAGATTGCTGATTAAGTCCATGAGCTATACTCATGCTTCCTATATAAAATGATTATGTAAAAGGAGAACCTTTAGTGTTCTCTTCCAAACAACTTTTGTGCGTAGGTAGATAGAATGGTTTCTTTCTGCTAAACAGTCCCTTTTCCAACTAATTTTTCCCCTCTGAAAGTTTACCAAATGCAGTAGGGAAGACCCACACCACACTTTCGATATTTTGTTTAGAAATCATCTCAGCTAAATATCCAATTCATCATTCACCTTTCACAAAATGCTTCAGTACAGTTCATCCAAGTTCTTGTCAATTTATACAAAGATTACTTTCCCATCAGTTTCTAATAATCTGTTTTTCATTTCTATCTGAAATATTGCCAGGATGACCTTAAACATCCACATTTCTACCCACATTCTGTTATATTTTCTAACAAGATGAAGCTTTGTCTCTAGGTCTTTTTTTTTTCTGAACCCTCAACAGAATGACCGTGATCATCCATATTTCTACCTACAGTCCCCTCTTGGAATTTTCTAGGATGCACCTGAAAATTCTTCCCAGTTCCAGAGCCACATGTACATTTTTAAGCATTTGTTACTGCAAAACCTATCTTGGTCATTTCATCACCATAACGAAATACTGCAAACTGAGTGACTTAAACAACAGAAAGTCATTGTGAAACATAGTTCTAGAGGCTGGAAGTCTAATATTAAGGTGTCAGTTTATTCAGTTCCTGGAGAGGGCTCTCTTCATGGCTTATGGATGACCATCTTCTCACTCTGTCTTCACATGTAGGAAGACAGAGAGAGAGGGAGAGAGACACAGAGAAAGAACTCTCTGTTATCCTTCTTATGAGGACAATAATCCTATTGGATTGGAGCCCCACCCTTATGACCTCCAAGAGCCTCAGTTACCTCTTTATTCAAAATACAGTCATATGAGTGGTTAGGGCTTTGACACTTAAATTTGAAGGGAGGATATTCAATTTTTAACAGTTATGTTCAGGTCTTCCACAGAGGACTTTAAGTCAGTCTTCTTTCTTGTTTACCTCATCCTGGTCTGCTCACAGTCTAAATTTAGCATGCACTGGGTACTGCAATCAATACAAGTGAGAGTAAGTCACATTCCACCTTCAGAGAGAAATTAGAGATATGACAACAATAAAAGACAGTATTCTTGTTCCTTAAGAAAAGTACATACAGTGTGTCATAAGGGTTTTTCACCAGCATGAACAGGGCCAGGAAATACTTCTCAGAGACAGGCTAGTTTAAGCAAGATGTGAGCATGCATACGGTTTCAGGAGGGAGGATTTCAGGATTTCAAGTGGATGGCTTCTAGTGAAAGGGAACTGCATAAGCAAAGGCTCAAAATGAGGAAAATGTAGATGTCAGGAAATAACAAGCAGTCCAAAACACAGGATATTGCTAAAAAACAGGATGCATAAGTATGGGATGAGCAATAAGGCTACAAAGGAAGTCAGTAGCATGTTATGAAAAATTTTTAATGCTAGAGCAATATGAGCAATACTTGAGTAGGCAATGTGAAATAATTGAAAATTTCTGGAAAGAGGAACTAAAGCTAGTGTTTACAATTTGTAACTAAATAGGAAGACTAAGCACATCTGCAAATTGTTATTTAGAAAATAGCAACAAAGAGGGTTGTGACTAAAAGTCTTTTTGCAGGAGGTTGACAAAATGGTGAAGTGGAGGTAGAGGGAATGACTTCTTGAAAGTTTGGAATCAAAGCAGTTAAAAGCAGAACAGAGTATAGCTCATCAGAGGGATAGGTGGACATAAGGAATATAATAGTGGCTCACGCCTGTAATCCCAGTGGCTCTGGAGGTTGAGGCAACAGGATTGCAAGTTCAAAGCCAGCCTCAACAACAGCAAGGTACTAAACAACTCAATGAAGACCCTGTCTCTAAATAAAATACAAGATAGGGCTGGGGATGTGGCTCAGTGGTCCAGTGCCCCTGAGTGAGGTACTTGGAAATCCTAATTACTAGAACAGAACTCAAGAAAGGATTCATTAATCCTGAGCTGACACCTGCAGTATTTGGAGGAAGGATAACAAAGGGAGGAAGAGGGAAAGGCAAAGCTAACAGCTTAGTTTGGAAAGAGTAGTAGAAGAGAAAGTCAGACAGAGTGAAACATGGGCAGCTGCAAAGCCACCTGGTGAGTGAGAAATGCCCAGATTCTTCAAAATGCTGGCAGAAAACTATGGCAGGCAGCCATTTTGTAGGGACCACACCTAAGTCTGCAACTCTGATAGGTTTTAAATTTCTACAGCTTAATCCTACCTGGAGATACTAGCAAATACCATCACATGGAATGCCTTTGAAATGGGCTGTTTGAACAATTTGTGAGGGGGACTGTTCTCAGATAAAGCCTGCCAACTCACCTCCTCCCCCACTGCTGACAACAGGAGTGGGCAAAGCAGGACAGAGAGCACAGCACTGCCAAGGAGAGTGACATATGGGATGTGGTGCCCTACCTGCCAGCCATCACCTCATGTGCTCCAACAGCTGCCACCATGTCCCAGATGCAGGCTGCCAACAACTCAAGCCCCAGCCACTGTCCATTGCCACATATTCCTCAGGTACAGGCCACCACTACATGTTTCTCAGCCACCATGGTGCACCATCTGCCTTAGCTGCCAGGAGTTCACCTCTTCCACAGATACCCCACATTCTGCTGCTGGGCCACCACACTTTTACTATAGACCACGAAATCCCATGAACCCTGAAATCTGAACAGGAAATTTTACACCTGTCTTGATAGCTCTATGCATGCAACCATTTCTACAGATGGACAAAAAAAGCTGAAGAAGGAGAGATCTGCAGTTTTCTTAGTCCTTCCAGAGAGCTGGGTGCCTGGACATACTAAGGAACAGTGGGAGCTGCCTAGATTTATGCCAGAGGTGGGTAGTATGAGGTCTGTATGGACAGATGCTAACACCTAAGTTCTACAGAGTTTTTGAAGCAGAAAACTCAACTATATGCATGGATAAACTAAATATATGGCTCCACAACCCAGCGGGAAGATAGTTGATATGTTTACTGCCTCCATTCCTAGAGAAACTTAGAGGACAAGCCAAGGAGGCATGGGTGGTGTTTACTACAACCCCACACACTAGACAGAATCCAAATCTGGAAGGCCCAATAAAACAATCCCTACATCTTGAATAATTTAAGACTCTGTAATGTTAGTTTATTATTTTATTGGTATTGTCTTCTGTGCTGATTTGATAGGTCATTCCTGTTACTTGACATTGTATACTTTAATCTATTTTTGTGTATTTATTTTAATGCTTTAATGTGTTAACGGAGTTTATTCTTTTGCTTCTTGCTCATGTTATACTGTTCTTGTTTCTCTCATTTTGCATTATTCACTTCCGTCTCTTCCTTTCTTTTCTCTTTTCATGCTTTCTATAGTTCAACACAATTTTACTTTCTCCAGTACATACTTTTATCCTATTCTAGAGTATTATTCCCCATTTCCATGTTCAGAATTGTGGAGTTGTAGAGAAAAATCCCAATAAGTTTTGATTATTTATTAGTTTTCTCTGAAGTGGTTGAAGTTCCTGGTGATTATTATCTCTTCCCAAAGTGGTGCTAGGGATTGATCATAGCACTACGATCACATTGGACAAGGGTTTTGACATCACAAAATACCCCCAGCCTTGGACACATGATAAAAGAAAAGAAGATCACTAAAAACCCTCAAATAACAGTGAAAGAGATATCCATCCCAGCAGATGCACAAATATCAACATGGAAATACAGGAAATATGAGAAAACAAGGTAATAATATGCTTCCAAAAGTTCATGGCATCATAACTGATCCCATAAACATTGAAATAGAGAAAATACCAGACAAAGAATTCAAAAAGTCAATTTGGTTAAAGTGATTACTGATCTAAAAGAAGAATTGAAAGATTAACTAGGGAGAAAATTCAGGGTATAAAAGAGCATTTCAATAATAAAGAGATAGGGATTCTGAAAAAGAACCAAACAGAAGTCTTGAAAATAAAAAAATTCAATTTTGTCTGTCTCACCAATAGAAAAGATCACACAGAAGAAAGAAAATCAGGGCTCAAAGACAAGATGCAGGAATTAGGACACTCAAACACCAATGAAGAATAATATTAGAAACTGAACTGAATATACAAGAGCTCTGGGATTACATTAAGATGCTAAACTTAAGATACATAGGTTCTGAAGAAGGAAAAAATATATATAGACTGATGCTGTAGAAAAATCATTCAGTGAAATAAAAACAGAAAACTTTCAAAATCCTGGATATAAAATGGACATGTATTTACAGGAACTATTTAAAACTTTAGTCAGGTAGGACCAGAAAGGAACCACTCCACAACATATTACAATTAAAATTCTGAAAATTTAGAACAAAGAGAGAATTTAAAAAGCTACAAGAGAAGTACCAACTCATTTATAAAGGCAAACAAATCAGAATAATAGATTTTGCAGCAGAAAATCTATAATTCAGGAGGACATAGTATGATGTACGTTGAGCCCTGAAAGAAAATTACTGTGTTCTGCAAAGCTATCTTTCAGAATCAAAGAAGAAATAACCTTCCAACATAAGCATAAACTAAAGAAATTTTATGACCATTAAGCCAGAAATGCAGAAGAAATTTAAAGGAATTCTACACACAGAAGAGGGAGCTACAAATAACCAAGAGAACATGGAATGAATACATCACATTAGAAAAATGAATAAGCAAATAAGAACTACAAATTATTCAAAAGTTAGAAGTGAAACAGAATGACAGAAAGTAACATATCTCTCCATAATAACATTGGATGTAAATGGTCTTAATTCTCCAATTAAAAAATATGGACTAGCAGATTAGAATTTTTTTTAAAAGAACCAATTGTATGTCATCTCAAAGAAACATATCTCACAGACAAAAACATTCACAGACTGAAAATGAAAGGATAGAAAATGATATTTCATGCAAATAGAATCTGAAAACAAACAATAGTAGTCACGCTCATATCAGACAAAGCAGACAGACTTTAAGCAAAAATTAGAAGGGACAAAGAAAGGGGTTGGCAAGATGGCAGAGCAGAGGAAGGAGGCACTTTCCATTTGCCCTGCTACCTGGAACTTGAATAACAGATATACAGCTATATAATGGGGTGGATGTCTGAAGAAAAAAAGTACATATGTATAATTATTCACCTGTCAGAGATTTGGAGAAGCCTGGAGATACTGGAGTGAGTGCAGTATATATGAAAATACATCCAAGCAGAGTAAGTGGTATATTGCTGCAAATCCAGGAGCAACACAAAGGGGAAAAGAAACATTAGACAAAATTGGCACACAAAATGCCCTCCATGTTTCTCAACCTTTAAGTGAGGAACAGAGGTGGAGATCCATCTCAAGGAGTTTATGCTGCATTTTGTTCATATGGAAACCTCAGAGTCTTCAACAAATGCTTCTATTTTGCCTGAGCTAGTGCTTTACTGCATGTCCTAAAGCAACCTAGTAAATTGTAATCCCAAAACAATTATAGAGAATAGTGAAACCAGGGGAACTCAAAGCAGAGTTGCAGAGGAGAGTGCAATCTGTTCTTCCTTCGAGTCCTATGGTGTACCAGCAGTGACAAGAAAGAATTGAGGAAATTGTCTGGGCAGCTATGATTACATGGGTGTAGGAGAGTACAGCCCAATGTCCTTTTGAGCTCTAGTGTGAGCAACCAGCTGAGAGGAATCCAGGGATATTGTTCAGGTGGGCATGATTACATTGGGGCTGGAGACTTGGAAATTTATATGTGGGTAGCTGATAGGTAAGAGGAAATCTGCTATGCACCATTCACCCAGAATGTCTGGTCACCTCATTCTGAGTAGAACTCTGGGAAGACACTAGAAACCAAAACAGCCAGCTGAGATCAACTTCAACTCAGCCCTAGGGGTACAAGAATTTAAGCACGCTGGAGTACCCCAAACAAAGGTTCAAAGTTCCATTTAGAACACATCCCCTGCACCTGGAACTTCCCAAACAGATTTCTGCACCATTTTAAATTTAGGAGCAGCAACCTAAATTCCAACAGAAGGTACTTGCATTTTCATCCCCATATACTGGTGAACAGAGAAGCCGAGAGACACTTAAACAAGTTACACTTTCAATATACTCCAGCAGGCAGAGAAAAGGAAAATATCACCCAGCCCTGCCTCCCTCTAAAAGGTGCATAGCCTAAGAAGTAAGAGACAGAACAACAGTCTGGTATAAAATGCAAATGCTCAACTCCAGCTACCTCAGTGGGAAATTTTAAGCATTTTTAAAGAATTTTTCTACTTTATTGTTAAGATATTTTAGTTGTTTTTCTGGCTATATTTGCAGATTGGTTCCTGTGTGTGTGTGTGTGTGTGTGTTTCTGGGCCTCCTCCCCATTTTTATCATTTTTTCCTTCTTATTAACATTAACCTTTTAATATTTCTTTATGTTTTTCAAAGAGATAGTAACTTGGTGGGGGGGGGGGCGTGTATTTTCTTTATTTTATTGTTTTACTTTGGGGAGTGGGCATTGTTCTGCTCTACTTGTTTGCTTGTTTTATTACTCTGACTTTTCTCATCTCTGACTCTAGTATCAAAAAATCTTGCTCTCTCTTCTCCTTCTTCACTTCCTTCTTCTTCTTTTTTTTTTTTTTTTTTGTGTGTGTGTGTGGCTGCTGACTTTTCTTCACTTTCTCTCGTCTCACATTTTGAGATAGGGAATCTGAGCTCTGGGATTAGAAGCCTGGAAAACATTGGGGGTGGAGGATGGGGAACTGAGACCTATTAAATTCAGACAAAATCTGGTGATCTGTGAGTCATCTCTTCCAAGCTTACAAAGGGCTGGAAGATAAACTGCACATTTCATTCTCCTCACCCCTGCACATAGTCTGAGATATCAGCAAAAAGGGGGTCATCAGACATGTCCAGCAAAAAAGGGAGTTAAACCTTGCAATGAAACTCTGCATACAGACTCCCCTAAAAAGTTTGACCACTTTGTATCAGAGCTGAGAATAAACAAATGGCACAATAACTGAAATGTCAGAAAGAAAACACCTGCTTCAAAAACCTGACCAAGAAAAACAGATTAGTGAGCTACTGGAGAACATTGTTAGTATTTTTTTAAAGACCTATTAGTATAAGGCATTGTTCTGAAGTGGCTGTTAATGATCAGGACTAGTATCTCCTCTCAATGTGGTGTTAGAGTCTAGACATAGTAGCAAGTTCAAACTGAGTAAAAATTCTAACACCAAGACATTTGCCCAACCCAGGATACATAGGAAAGAGAAAACAAATCACTAAAATATCCCTTATATAAATTTAAGGAGAGAAAATAATTCCAGAAAATGGCTACAAATATTAAACATGCAAAAAAATACATAAATAAAAGGAACAAGCTGCCCCAAATAGCCCACAACACAACTTATCCTACGGACACTACAGAAAAGGAAATACCAGAAAAAGAACTTAGAAAGTTGATAATTAATATGTTCAATAAAAAAAGATTTAAGGAATGAACTAAGAGATAAAATACAGAAAGTAAAACAAAATTTCAATGAAGAGATAGAAATTCTGAAAAAGAACAAAACAGAAGTCATGGAAATTAAAGCCTCCATCAGTCAAATTAAAAATTCAGTTGAAAGTATCCCCAATAGATTAGACAACTATTAAGACAGATTCTTAGGCCTCAAAGATAAATTATATAACATTGAAAATAAAGTTAATAAGAAAAAGATGTTAAAAGATCATGAACAGAATATTCAAAAAATTTGGGCCAACATCAAGAAACCAAATTAAAAATCATTAACATACATAAAAGAAATGAAATACAAACTAAAGGAATGCACAACTTTTCAATAAAATAATATGAGAAAATGTTCCAAACCTTAGGACAGAGATGGATATCCAAATACAGAAAGCATTTAGAACTCCAAATAGAAAAGATCTGTCCAAGACACACTATAATTAAAATATCTAATACATTGAACAAGAATAGAATTCTAAAGTCATCAAGAGGAAAACATCTAGAGGTAAGTCAATTATCATTTGCACTGATTTCTCAGCCCAGACTCTAAAAACCAGGAGGACTTGGAATTAACATATAACAACCCCTGAAAGATAACAGGTTTGACCTAAGATTGCTATATTCAGCAAAACTATCCTTCAAAATTGAAGATAACATAAAAATTTTTTATGATCAGCAAAAAATAAAATAATTCATAATCACTAAGCACTACAAAACATCCCTAATGAGATAATTCACATAGGAGAAATGATAAATAAATATCAAAGCCAATACACAGGCAAATCCATTATAAGGTGGTGCACTCCAGTAATTCCAGCAGCTTGGGAGGCTGAGGCAGGACGATTGCAAGTTTAAAGCCAGCCTCAGCAATAATGAGGCACTAAGCAACTCAGTGAGACTCTGTTTCTAAATAAAATACAAAATAGAGCTAAGGATGTGGCTCAGTGGTTGAGTGCCCCTGAGATCAATGAATCTCCAGTACAAAAAAAAAATCAATTAAAATAGAATCAAGTCTAAGTGAAGTAACAGATATATATATCAAAATTATAGAAAATAAAAACCTTCTCTCTATAATAACATAGAATGTAAATGGTCTAAAATCACAGATTGACAGAATAGATCAAAAATAAGACCCAACCATAAGTTGATCACCAGAGTCTCAATTTATAGTCAAAGACATCCATAGACTTAAGGTGAAAGAATGAATAAAGATATACCATACAGGGATGGGGCTATAACTCAGGGGCAGAGCACTTGCCTAGGATGTGTAAGGCATTGGGTTCGATCCTTAGCACCACATAAAAATAACAAATAAAGGCATCCTGTCCATTTAAAGCTACAAAAGGTGTGTGTGTGTGTGTGTGTGTGTGTGTAACAAATGGAGACCAAAAGCAAGTAGGAGTAGCTACTCTCATATCCAGCTAAGTAGACTTTAAGTCAAAATTAATCAGAAGAGACAAGGCCACTTCATATTAGTTAAAGAAATCATCTAACAATAAGATATACATAAGCCTGCAAATATTTATGTGCTTAATGCCAGTGCATATGCATACAAAAATCAAAACCTACTCAATATATAGAATCAAGTAGATTTTCATATAATAGTATTTGGTGATTTCAGCACACCTCTCTCACTAATAGATAGGTCATCCAAATATAAACTGAATAAAGATTCTTCTGAACTAAACATATTATTAATCAAATGGACCTAACATATCTGTAGAATATTTTATCCATTGACAACTGAGTTCACTTTCTTCTCAGCTGCACACAGAACTTTCTTCAAAATATACAATATTTTGGATGCAAAGCAAGTCTTAGGAAATACAAAAATATAGAGATAATTCTTTGTATCTGTCAGATTATAATGAAATGAAATTAGAATTAATAGCAAGATAAAAATACAAAAAATTGTTTTAATGTCTATGGATTAAATAATACATTTTTGAATGAGGAATAAGTCCCCCAAGAAATCAAGGGAGAAATTTTTTAAAGTTCTTAGGAAAAAACAAGATATGTCAAAATCTCTGGGACAGTATGAAGGTAGCTCTAACAGGAAAGTTTCAAGCATTGAGTGCCTACATCAAAAAATAGAAGATCCCAAATGTCCCAATGCAGCTGTCTCCATCTTGGGACACTGCAGCTGCCACCATAGCCACTTCAACATGGTAGCCTTTGCGTTGGTAAACCACACAGGGCCTGGAGGAAGCTGCCCACTTCAGCACTGCCTGCCTCAGTGCTGTATCTCCTAACGTGGCCACCAACCATCACTGCATGGTCTGCCCTCACTGCCCCATTTCTGAAAGCGGTCGCCTCCATCTTAGAACACTGGTTAGGGCCTGAAAGTCCAACATCAAGGGGCCTGCAGGCTTGGTTACACATACTTGGTGTACTAATAGCCATCATCTTGCTGCAGAGGCTGGAGAAAGCCTTACACAGAGTCAGGAAATTGGAAGAAGGTGTGAGGGCATCTTTCTCTCAGCTTTCCAGGCCAAATAGTTCATCATCCATCAGGTTTCCAGGGTGAACTTGGGCTGGCACTTGCTGGGACCTGACACCAGCCCAGTCTCCAACTCCCTCCCCAATCCAGTATCCACTTATCCTAGCTGGTTTGGCAATCAACAGGGCCCTCCAGCTCTTTAATTCCCAGTCTCCTAACTCCTCCCTAGCCACCAACATGGTCCAGCATTTGCAGCTATGTGGCTGGCCTGCAGCTCTCAAAGCCTGGTCTTGATCCATCTGATACAGAATCGTTCTCCATGACAAGTGCACAAGTCCTGGTGCTCAGTCCTCAGGACCTCTAGAGAGAGAGGTACCTGATTGGGAAGTCAAAAGGGTGGGGGCAGGAGAGATATAGTTTAGAGAATAAATTAGAGAAAAGGAATTGTGGGGTCCACAGGCAAAATAAAGGGCTAAGATAAGGCTCCTACATCATACAAGTGACCCAAAAGGAGATTCCTGGGGTGCAGTCTTTCAACAGGGACTGCCAATTGCTATATCCCACCTCCAGGAGTTCTGCCTCCAAGACTAACTCTCCCTTCCTAGTAACCCTCACCTTCCTGAGAATGGAGATACCAGCAAACTCCAGACAACCCTATCTATAGGATATTAAGGGAAACAGAGAAACTATTGAACTCGAACAGAAACAATTGTTCAATTTTCCTTTGAGATTATGTTTTTTCTTTTCTTTTTCCACTCTCACATCCCCACCATTTTTGAAACCAAGTACTTTTCATACATCAGGCTATTGAGGATTGGGATGTCTGGATAGTATATATTATAGCTTTGTTGTATATTCTTTTCGTTTTACAATTTTTTCTTTTTTAATTTTTTTCTCTTATTTTCTTTATCTTTTACTATCTCTCTGTTTCCATAGATTCTCTCTCTTTTCTCTTGCTAACAACCAACTTATATTGATTCCTCTTCCCATAATCTAATACTTCTATCTCCTCCCCTCTACCTCACAAACATGACATCCTACATCACCCCATTCTCTCTTTGTCTGGTATTAGAAATTGAAAATCTACTATTTATATTGTAGGTGACAATTGAACACATCATTTCTGTTTATTGCAACAAAACTGTAAATGCTTTAATAGGAGGTATTTGGTTTAAGGCTGCATATTGTTTGCATTGGGTGCTGTTAATATCAACACACCCTAAGGATGAGACATTGGAAACACGTAGGGGCACTATAAGTCTATAGGATAGAAACTGTAATACTGTGGATCCACACTCCTAGATGAAAAGGCACATGAACAAACATGAAAAAAAAAGAGGAAAGAAAGTGCCCCAAACAAATCAAGATGCTATAATAATAGAATCTATTGACAATTCAGTAGAAGAAATTTCAGAGAAGGAGTTAAGAATATACATAGTTAAACTGATCTGCAAATAAAGGATAATACAAGAGAACAAATGCAGGTAGCAAAAGATCACTTCAATAAAGAGATAAAAATTCTGGGGCTGGGGTTGTGGCCCAGCAGTAGAGCGCTTTCCTAGCATGTGCAAGGCTCTGAGTTCGATCTTCAGCACCACATAAATAAAATAAAGATATTCTGTCCAACTACAACTTAAAAAAAATTAAAAAAAGATTCTGAATAAAAAACAAATAGAAATCCTTGAAATGAAGGAAACAATAAACCAAATTAAAACTTCAATAGAAAGCATCACCAATAGACTAGATCACTTGGAAGACAGAACTTCAGTCAATGAAGACAAAATACATAAACTTGAAAATAAAGTTGACCACATAGTGAGGATGGAAAGAAACCATGAGCAGAACTTCTAAGAATTATGAAGTAACATGAAAAGATCAAATTTAAGATTTATCAGAATTGATGAAGGTGAGTAGATACAAAACAAAAGAATGCACAAACTTTTCAATGAAATAATATTAGAAAATTTTCCAAACCTAAAGAATGAAGTTGGAAATAAAATACAAGAGACCTCCAGGATGTACAAAATTACAATAGACACACACCAAGGCACATTATAATGAAAATGCCTAGCATACAGAATAAGGATAGAATTTTAAAGATTGCAAGACAAAAGCATTGAATTACATATAACGGGAAACCAATTCATTTCCCAGCTGCTTTCTCAACCCAGACCTTCAAATCTAGGAAGTGCTGGAACAATATATTCCAAGTTCTGAAAGAAAATGAATGTCAACCAGGAATCTTATATCCAGCAAAATTAAGCTTCAGAGTTAATGATGAAGTAAAAATCTTTCATGATAAACAAAAGTTAAAAGAATTTATGACTAAAAAACCTGCACTGCTGAACATTCTCAGCAAAATATTCCATGAGGAGATGACAAAAAAAAAAAAAAGAAGAAGAAGAAAATCAGCAAAGGAAGCCAATCAAAGAAGAAACCACATCAAGTAAAAACAACAACAAACAAACAAAAGACTGGGAATACAAACCATATTTCAATAATAACCCTGAATTTTAATGGCCTAAACTCATCAATTAAAAGACACAGCCTAGCAGATTGGATTGGAAAAAAAAGACACAACAATATGCTGCCTTCAACAGACTCAACAGAAATGATGTCCACAGACTGAAGGTGAAAGGATGGGAAAAAACATACCACTCACATGGACTACATCAATAAGCAGGGGTTTCCATCCTCATCTCAGATAAAGTGGACTTCAAACTAAAGTTAGTCTGAAAGGATAAAGAAGGACGTTCCATACTGCTTAAGGGAATCATACAAGACATAACAATTGTAAATATTTATGCCCCCCCCAAATGGAGCATCTACATACATCAAACAAATACTTCTAAATTTCAAGAATCAAATAAGCCACAACACAATAATACTGGGTGACTTTAACACACCTCTCTCACCACTGAAAAGATCTTCCAAACAAAAACTAAATGAAGAAACTATAGAATTCAACAACACATTCAATAATTTAGACTTAACAGACATATGTATAATATTCCATTCATCAATGACCAAACACACTTTTTTCTCAACAGAACATGGCTCCTTCTCTAAAATAGACCACATCTCATGCCACAGAGCAACACTTAGCAAATACAAAAAAATAAGGTTACTACCCTGCATTCTCTCAGACCATAATGGAGTGAAATTAGAAATCAAAGATAAAGTAAAAAATAGAAGCTACTCCAACACCTGGATACTAAATAATACACTGTTGAATGATACATGGATAGTAGAAGTCATCAGTGAGGAGATAAAAAAAATTCTTAGAGGTAAATGAGAACTCCAATGCAGCATACCAAAATCTCTGGGACACTATGAAGACTATGCTAAGAGAAAAGTTCATTGCATTGAGTTCATTCATTAAAAGAATAAAAAGTTAACAAAAAATGACCTCATATTCCATCTCAAAGCCCTAGAAAAAGAAGAACTAATCAACACTAAAATTAGTAAAAGACAGAAAATAATTAAAATCAGGGAAGAAATCAGTGAAATTGAAACAAAAGAACAATTGAAAAAATTGACAAAACAAAAAGCTGGTTCTTTGGAAAAATAAATAAAATTGACAAACCCTTAGCCATCCTAATGAAACGAAGGAGAGACAAAACTCAAATTACTAAAATTCATGATGGAAAAAAAATCATCAGACAGATACTATTGAAATACAGAAGATGATTAGAAACCATTTTGAAAACTTACACTCCAAAAATAAAAAATCTTGATGACAGCGACAAATTTCTAGAGACATATAATCTGCCCAAACTGAATCAGGAAGACATACAGAATTTAAACATATCAGTTTTGAGCAATGAAATAGAAGAAACCATAAAAAGCCTACCAACCAAGAAAAGCCCAAGACCAGACAGATTCTGAGCCGAGTTCTACAAGACCTTCAAAGAAGAATTAATACCAATATGCCTCAAATTATTCCAAGAAATAGAAAAGGAGGGAACCCTTTCAAACTTACTCTATGAGGCTGATATCACCCTGATATCTAAGTCAGACAAAGACACATTGAGGAAAGAAAACTTCAGACCAATATCCCTGATGAACATAGATGCAAAAATTCTTACTAAAATTATGGAAAATTACATACAAAAACATATTTAAAAGATAGTGCACCATGATCAAGTGGGATTCATCCCAGGGATGCAAGGTTAGTTCAACACATGGAAATCAATAAACATAAATTCATCACATTAATAGACTGAAAGATAAGAATCATAGGATCATCTGAATAGATGCAGAAAAAGCATTTGACAAAATACAACAATTCTTCATGCTCAACACTATAAAAACTAGAGATAGTAGGAACATATCTCAAACTATGAAAGGTTTCTATGCTGAAAAGAAGTGGTGAAAGAGGGCATCCCTGTCTTGTTCCAGTTTTTAGAGGGAATGCCTTTAATTTTTCTCCATTTAGAATTATGTTGGATTCAGCTATAGAACAGGTAATTTCAGGCTGCCATTTGCCTGCGAGCATACTGCAGGCATACTGCTCAGGCTCAGTGCTAAAGAACCCGCGGAAACTGCTTCTCGGAGCCTGCTCCTATCAGAACATACACCGAGCCCGGAGCGGCAGAAATACGGCTCCCGTTCACCTGTGTCTGGCAGACAAACTGCTCTGGCTCAGGGCTAAAGAACCCGCGGAAACTGCTTCTCGGTCCGGGTCCTGCTGAATACTGTGGAGGTAAATACCAATCGAGCCTTCATAGGCAGTGGCAACAAGATTGAGACGGGGCTTGAGAGGGCCGATCAGGACCCACCAGTTGCTTTGGTCACCCTGCAAAGGGAACGAAATGCTGCCATTCCCATGGGATACCAACATGGCAGAGATCTGACGTCATCAGAAAGCGGCGGAGGAGAGAACTTCATTGATACCAGCTGCGACAGGTGTGTAATCCCCTAGCCCCTCCCTCCACACAGCAGGGAAACCTCAAGGGCCCCTCCCAGCTTTCCCATGAGAGCAATAGTCAGACCCAGGGATCCAGGAGTGGCACGGGACCCGCGGCGTGGGACCCCGGGGCTACCACTCCCACCAGCGCAGACAACTGAGGTCTCTTGCACCAGCTCCTGGGGGTGTGGCTACCGGAGGGCAAGCAAAATACGCTGAGGGCTCTCAGCCCCAATCTCCACAACCTTAGGGGCTGAGGGATTGGCAAGCAGGGATAGGGTGCCCAGTTGTTCAAGAAGATAGGGCTCCCGTGAGCAGCAGACATGGCGTATAGCCAGCACTGCGGTGAGCGTCACCTGTGAACGGGGCCAGTGTTGAGGTGACTAGACACAAGAAACGGCCCAAGACACTCAGGAGTGGAGACCTGCCTAGTCAGGGAGGAGGAGCGGCTGCACAGTGATTGGTTCCCACACACCGAGAGGAGAAACTTGGCCCGGTGGGCACAGCTCCACCTACTGGAAGAGAAGTTAATCAAACTCTAAGACTTCATTTTTTAATTAATTAATTTATTTTTTTAATTTTTAATTTTAATTTTTTTTCTTTCTTTTTTAAATTTTTTAAAATATTTTTTGTATCGTATTTATTTTTTACTATCACTTTTTTGATTATTTTTTTTTAATTTTTTCTTTTCTTATTCTCTATTTTTTTTCTTTTGTCTTTTCATTTCTTATCAATTTCCTTATTCCCCTTTCCTTGAATTCTATCTATTTACTCTCATTCTCTTTAGTGACTTCTTCCCTTCCCTTCTAACACCTTTCCTCCCAAGCAATACAACGCTGTTTATGTGTAATTTACTAAATATGTATAGGTCAAAGTTCCGAGGCATTATATAGTGCTACCAAGACCTTAACTTCCCCAAAATACTCCAGACCATTCTCCTGTTAATATCTCTCATCAGTAGAGCAACCTTCCAAGGTTGCCAAGAGATACTAACCTCAATACCATCACATCATTCGACCTAAATATAAGTCCCAAGACCAAACCGCAGACCGCTATATGCCATCAGAATCCGTACACAGTTTAGGAAACGAATGAATCTACATTAAAGTGCAACAAAACTCATCATCTCTAGTCATAGTCTCCCATCACAAAAGAGAGATCCCAGAGTCACACAAAACCAAATAAATTTATAGGAGTAAACAGTAACTTAGCAGTCAAACAGAGCAAGAAGTAACATAAACAGCATGAAAAAGCAAGGAAGAAAAGGAGTACAAACAATGCAGGACAGCCTAAATATACAGGAGGACCTAGAGGCATCAGAAAAATGGCCAAATAAAGAACTCAAAGAATACCTTAAACAGATGGAATGGAATCTTAGAGAGGATATGAGACAGCAAATTCAAACAATGAAAGAACTCATTGAAAATGAAATACACAAGCAAATAAAAGAAGCAAATAAGCATCTTTATCAGGAGATAGAGATTATAAAAAAAATCAAACAATAATTTTAGAAATGAAGGAAACTATAACCCAAATTAAAAACTCAATTGAGAGTATCACCAACAGAGTGGAGCAAGTAGAAACCAGAACGTCAGATAATGAATACAAAATATATCATCTTGAAAAGAGTCTAGCCAACTCAGGAAGGCTGGTAAAAGATCACGAGAAAAACATCCAAGAGATATGGGATAACATAAAAAAACCAAACTTAAGAGTCATCGGGATAGAGGAAGACATAGAGGTTCAAACCAAGGGAATGGACAACCTGTTGAATGAAATAATTATAGAAAACTTTCCAGACATAAAAAAGGAAATGGATGTACAAATTGTCAATGCATACAGGACACCGAGCATACAAAATCACAGTAGACCAATGCCAAGACACATTGTTATGAAGATATCCAATATACAGAACAAAGAGAAAATATTAAAAGCTTCAAGAGAAAGGAGGCAGATTACATTTAGGGGTAAACCAATAAGGTTAACAACGGATTTTTCATCACAGACGCTGAAAGTGAGAAGATCCTGGAACAACATATTTCAAACTCTGAAAGACAATGGATGCCAACCAAGAATTTTGTACCCAGCAAAATTAAGCTTCAGGTACAATGAAATAAAAATCTTTCATGATAAACAAAAGTTAAAAGAATTTGCAGCCAGAAAACCAGCATTGCAAAGCATCTTGAGCAAAACACTACACAAGGAAGAAATGAAAAACAATAACCAAAACCAACAGTTGGAAGTACCTCAGTAAGCCAGAGAGCAGGGGGAAAGCTAATCATGCAGAAACAAACCAAATCAAAAAAAAAAAAAAAGATAAATAATCAAACATGGCTGGAAATACAAATCATATATCAATAGTAACTCTAAATGTAAATGGCTTAAACTCACCAATAAAGCGACATAGGCTGGTAACATGGATTAAAAAAACAAATCCAACAATATGCTGCCTCCAGGAGACACATTTGATTGGAAAAGACATACACAGGCTGAAGGTGAAAGGTTGGGAAAAAAACATACCACGCACACAGGGGAAAAAACAAGAGAGAGAAATGAATTATAGTAGATGGGGTAGGAAGAGAAGATGGGAAGGGAGGGGATGGGAGGGGAGGGAAGGGGATGGGAGGGGGGATAGTATAGGTTAGGAAAGGCAGCAGAATACAACATACACTAGTATGGCAGTAGGTAAAAAAGTGGATGTGTAACCGATGTGAATCTGCATTATGTATATAGGGTAAAAATGGGAGTTCGTAATCTGCTTGAATCAAATGTATGAAATATGATATGTCAAGAACTTTGTAATGTTTTGAACAACTAATTAAAAATAAAAAAATAAAATGGAGAAACAAAAAAAAATAGAATTATGTTGGCCTGAGGCTTAGCATAAATAGCCTTTATGATGTTGAGATATGTTCCTGTTATCCCTAGTTTTTCTAGTGTTTTGAACATGAAAGGGTGCTGTATTTTGTCAAATGCTTTTTCTGCATCTATTGAGATGATCATATGATTCTTATCTTTGAGTCTATTGATGTGATGAATTATATTTATTGATATCCATATATTGAACCAAGTTGCATCCCTGGGATGAATCCCACTTGATCATGGTGCACAATCTTTCTGATATATTTTGGTATTTGATTTGAGAGAATTTTATTGAGAATTTTGCATCTATGTTCATCAGGGATATTGGTCTGAATTTCTTTCTTTTATGTGTCTTTTCTTGGTTTGGGGATCAGAGTGATATTGGCCTCATAGAATGAGCTTGGAAGTGCTGCCTCTTTTTCTTTTTCCTGAAATAAATTTGGGTATTAGTTCTTCTTTAAAGGTCTTGTAGAACTGGGCTGTGTATCCATCCGGTCCTGGGTTTTTCTTTGTTGGTAGGCTTCTGATGGCATCTTCTATTTCGTTACTTGATATTGGTCTGTTTAAATTGTGTATATCTTCCTGATTCAATTGTGTATATCTTCCTGATTCAATCTGGGCAAATCATACGAATTAAGAAATTTGTCTATACCTTCAATGTTTTCTATTTTATTGAAGTATAAGTTTTCAAAATAATTTCTAATTATCATCTGCATTTCTATAGTGTCCAACATAGTTCTTGAAATACTGGCCAGAGCAATTAGATGAAAGAAATTAAAGGGGTATGTATAGGAAAAAAAGAACTTAAATTGGCACTGTTTGCTGATGATATGATTCTATACCTAGAAGACCCACAAAGCTCCACCAGAAAACTTCTAGAACTAGTAAATGAATTCAGCAAAGTACCAGGATATAAAATCAACACCCATAAATCAAAGGCATTTCTGTATATCAGTGACAAATCCTCTGAGAATGAAATGAGGAAAATAAATAACCCATTTATAATAACTTTAAAAAATAAGATACTTGGGAATCAACTTAATGAAAGAAGTTAAAGATCTATACAATGAAAACTACAGAACGCTAAAGAAAGAAATCAAAGAAGATCTTAGAAGATGGAAAGATCTACCTTTATCTTGGATAGGCAAAATTAACATTATCAAAATGACTGTACTACTAAAAGTACTATACAGACTTAATGCACTTCCTATAAAAATCCCAATGGCATTCTTCATAGAAATACAAAAAGCAATCATGAAATTCATCTGGAAAAATAAGAGACCAAGAATAGCTAAAGCAATCCTTAAGCAGGAAGAATGAAGCAGGTAGCATCGCTATACCAGACTTTAAACTATACTACAGAGCAATAGTAACAAAAACAGCATGGTATTGGCACCAAAACTGGTAGACCAATGGTACAGAAGAGAGGACACAGAGACTAACTCACAAAATTACAATTATCTTATATTAGACAAAGTTACCAAAAACATGCATTGGAGAAAAGATAGCATCTTCAACAATTGGTGCTGGGAAAACTGGAAATCCATATGCAACAAAATAAAATTAAACATGCACAAAACTCAACTCAAAGTGCATCAAGGACCTAGGAATTAAACCAGAAACTTTGTGTCTAATAGAAGAAACAGTAGGCTCTAATCTTTATCATGTGGGATTGGGCCTCAACTTCCTTAATAAGAATCCTTTGGTATAAGAATTAAAACCAAGAACCAGTAAATGGGATGGACTCTAACTAAAAAGTTTCTTATCAGCAAAAGAAACAATCTGTGAGGTGAACAGAGAGCCTACATCTTGGGAGCAAATTTTTACCCCTCACACATCAGATAGAGTACTAATCTCTAGGGTATATAAAGAACTCAAAAAGCTAAGCACTGAAAAAACAAATAACCCAATCAATAAATGGGCCAAGAACCTGAACAGACACTTCTCAGAAGAGGATATACAATCAGTCAACAAATGTATGAAAAAAAGTTCATCATCTCTAGTAATTAGAGAAATGCAAATCAAATGGCAGCTATTATGAAGACAAACAATAATAAGTGGCGGCGATGATGTGGGGGAAAAAGCACACTCATACATTCCTGGTGGGACTGCAAATTGGTGCAGCCAATATGGAAAGCAGAATGGAGATTCCTTGGAAATCTGGGAATGGAATCACCATTTGACCCAGCTATCCCTCTCCTCCGTCTATACCTAAAGGACTTAAAAACAGCATACTACAGGGACACAGCCACATCAATGTTTCTAGCAGCACAATTCACTATAGCTAAACTGTGGAGCCAAACTAGATGCCCTTCAGTGGATGAATGGATAAAAAAATGTGGCATATATACACAATAAAAGAGAATAAAATCATGGCATTTGCAGGTACATGGCTGGCGTTGGAGAAGATAATGCTAAGTGAAGTTAGCCAATCCCCAAAAAAACAAATGCCAAATGTTTTCTCTAATATAAGGAGACTGACTCATAGTGGGGTATGGAGGGGGAGCATGGGAGGAATAGATGAATTCTAAATAGGGCAGAGGGGTGGGAGGAAAAGGGAGGAGGCAGAGGCTTAGCAAGAATGGTGGAATATGATAGACATCATTATCCAAAGTACATGTATGAAGACACGAATTGGTGTCAATATACTTTATATATAACAAGAGATATGGAAAATTGTGCTGTATACATGTAATAAGAATTGTAATGTATTCAGCTGTCATTTATTTAAAAAAAAAAAAAGCTTTCTATGCTAGGCCCACAGCCAACATCATTTTAAATGGAGCTAAATTAGAAGCATTGTCTTCAAGAACTGCAACAAGATATAATGCCCTCTTTCACCACTTCTATTCAACATAGTCCTGGAAATTCTAGCCAGAGCAATTAGACAGATGAAAGAAATTAAAGGGATCCAAACACGTAAGGAAGAACTCAAACTATCACTATTTGCCCATGAGATAATTCTATATATTGAAGATCCAAAAAAATCCACCAGAAAACATCCAGAGCTAATAAATGAATTCAGCAAAGTAGCAGGATATAAAATCAACACCCCAAAATCAAGTTCATTTATATATATCAGGGATGAATCCTCTAAAAGAGAAATTAATAAAGCTACCCCATTCTCAATAGCCTCAAAAACAAAACAAAACAAAAATATTGGGAATCAATCTAACAAAAGAGGTGAAAGACCTCTACAATAAAAACAACAGAACACTAAAGAAAGAAATTGAAGAAGACCTTAGAGGATGGAAAGACCTCCCATGTTCTTGGATAGGAAGAATTAATGTTTTAAAAATGGCCATACTACCAAATGCATTATACAGATTAAATGTGATTCTAATTAAAATCCCAAGAACATTCTTCATAGAAATAGAAAAAGCAATTATGAAATTCATTTGGAAAAATAAGAGAACCAGTATAGCCAAACAAGAGTAATGTAGGAGGCATCACATTTCCAGACCTTAAACTATACAACAGAGCTATAGTAACAAAAACAGCATGGTCCTAGCAATAAAATAGACATGTAGACCAATGGTACAGAATAGAAGACACAGAGACAAACCCACATAAATACGGTTATCTCATATTAGACAAAGGCACCAAAAACATATACTAGAGAAAAGAGCTTCTTTGACAAATGGTGCTAGGAAAAATGAAAATCCATATGCAGCAGATGAAAATAAACACCTATCTCTCACCCTGCACAGAAATCAACTCAAAGTGGATCAAGGGCTTAGGCACTAGAACAGAGATTCTATGCCTAATAGAAGAAAGAGTAGGTCCAAATCTTTATCATGTTGGCTTAGGACCTGACTTTCTTAACAGGACTCCTAAAGGACAAGAAATAAAATCAAGAATCAATAAATGAGATGATTTCAAACTAAAATGCTTTTTCACAGCAAAGAAAACAATCAATAATGTGAAGAGAGAACCTACCGAATGGGAGAAAATCTTCACCACATGCACCTCAGACAGAGCATTGATCACCATGATATATGAAGGCCTCAAAAAACTTAATGCCCCCAAAACAAATAACTCAATCAATAAATCGGCCAAGGAACTGAATGGACACTTCACAGAAGAAGAAATACAATCCATGAACAAATACATGAAAAAAGTGTTCAACATTTCTAGCAATTACAGAAATATAAATCAAAACTACTCCAAGTTTTCATCTCCAGCCAGAATGGCAGTTATCAAGAATACAAGCAATAAGTGTTGGTGAGGATGTAGGGAAAAGGTATATTCATACATTGCTGGTGGGGCTGCAAATTGATGCAATCACTATGGAAACAGTATGGACATTCCTCAGAAAACTTGGAATGGAACTACCAGTTGACCCACTTTTCCCACTCCTTAGTCTATACCCAAAGGACTTAAAATCAGCATACTACAGTGATGCAGCCACATCAATGTTTATAGCAGCTCAATTCATATTAGCTAAACCATGGAACCAACCTATGTGCCCTTCAACAGATAAAGAAAATGTAGTATATATTCACAATAGAATATTACTCAGCCTTAACTAAGAATGAAATTATGGCATTTGCATTTAAATGGATGGAGTTGGAGAACATCATGCTGAGCAAAATAAGCCAATTCCAAGAAACCAAAGGCCAAATGTTTTCTCTGATGTGTGCATGTTGATCTATAATGGGGGGAGGGGCTGTGGCAGAATGGAGAAACTTTGGACTGAGCAGAGGGAAGTGAGAAGACGGGAAGGGGTTCAGGGTTAGGAAAGGTGGTGGAATGAGACAGACATAATTATCCTATGTATATGTATGATTTCTTGAATGGTGTGACTCTGCATTGTGTACAGCCAGATAAATGAGAAGTAATGCTCCATTGGTGTACAATGAATTGAAATGCACTCTGCTGTCATGTAGCTAATTAGAACAAATTTAAAAAAATTAAAAAGAGGCCAAATAATGGTTGTATAAATATATCAAAATAGACTCTACTATTATGTATAACTAAAAAGAACAAATAAAAAATATTTTTTAAAAAAGTAACCTGATGTTATAACTTAAGGTCCTAGAAAAGGTAGAAAAAAATTAATTCCAAAATCAGAAAAACAGAGGAAATAATTAAAATCCAAGATGAACTTAATGAAATTGAGGACAACAACAACAAACAATATAAAGGATCAATGTAAAAATTATTGTTTCTTCAAATGAAAAACAAGATTGATGAATCTTTAGCCAAACTAACCAAAAGAAAGAGAAAAGATCCAATAAAAAAATTAGAGATGAAAAAGCAAGTATCAAAACAGTTCCCAAATCCAGAGGATCATTAGGAACTATTTTGAAAACTTATTCTTCAATAATCAGGGAAACCTAGAAGATATTGACAAATTCCTAGAAACATATGACCTATCCAAATTGAACCATGAGGATACAGAACACCTTAAATGGACCCATATAAAGCAGTGAGATTGAAATAGCAACTAAAAGTCTTCCAACAAATGAAAGTCAAGGATTGGTTAGATTTTCAAATGAGTTCTATAAAATTTTTAAAGATGAACTAATTTTCCTCAAATTATTTCATGAAATAGAAAGAGAAGGAACCCTCGCAAATTCATTCTATGAAGTCAGTATCACTTTTACACCAAAACCAGTCAGAGACACATCATGAAAAGAACACTACAAATCAATATCCTTAAAGAACATAGAAGAAAATATCATTGATAATATATTAGTAAACTTCATTCAAAAATACATTAAGAAGATAGAAACTATGACCAAATGGATTTTATCCCAGGGATGCAACTTTGGTTCAACATAAACAATTCAATAAATGTAATTCAGCACATAAATATAATTAAGAACAAGAATCACATGATCATCTCAAGGAATGAAAAAAAAAGTCTTTGACAAAATCCAGCATCCATTCATGTTAAAAATACTGGAGAAACTAGAGACAGAAGGAACTTACCTCAACATTTTACAAGAAACACATGATAACCCAGAGAAAACATTGTACTGAATAGAGAAAAACTGAAAGCATTTCCTCTGAATTCTGGAACCAGAAAAGGATGTCCATTCTCACCACTCTTATTCAATATTGTTTTTGAAACTTTAGTCAGAGTAATCATAAGAGAAGGAAAGTAAAAGTTTCCAAATAGGAAAAGAAGTCAAATTATCTCAGTAGATGACATGATCCTGTGTCTATAAGACTCAGAAAAAAAAAAAAAAAACAGACATCAGTGGCTAATAAACAAATGCAGCAAAGTAGCAACATACAAAATCAACATATAAAAATCAATAACTTTCCTACACTCCAATAATGAAACTGCTGAGGGAGAAATTAGGAAAACTATCACATTCATCACATTCACAATAATCTCAAAAATAAAAAAAAAATACTTGGGATTAAAACTAACCAAGGAGGTGAAATATCTCTACAATGAAAAGTATAGAACACTGAAGAAAAAATTGAAGAAGATCTTAGAAGATAGAAAGACCTCTGATGTTCTCAGATAGGAAGAATTAGTATAAAAATGGCCATCCTACCAAAAGTGTTATACTGGTTCAATAAAATCCCCATCAAAATACACAATTCTTCATGGAACTAGAGAAAACAATCCTAAAATTCATTTAGGAGAATAAGAGAACCCAAATAGCCAAAGAAAACCTGAGAAAGAGAAGTAGAGGCATCACAGTATCAGATCTGAAATTATACTACAAAGCAATAGTAACAAAAACAGCCCAGATGCTTATCAACAGATGAATGGATGAAAGAAATGTGGTATATATACACAATGGAGACCTGAAAAGAAAAAAAAAATATGGAAGTCGCTGGTAAATGGATGAAAATGGAGAATATCATGCTAATAAGACAGAAAGTCAAGGGTGAAATGTCTCCTCTCATATGTAGAAGCTAGAGCAAAATAAGGGGGGAAGGGGGACTCCATAGATATGGAAGGGAGGTCAGTGTGATGGAGAAGTGGAGTTTAGAAGAAGGGAAAAGGGATAAAAAAGGGACACAACGTAATTGACCAAATTATGCTGTGTGCATGTGCCAATGTTCCATAGTCCATTTCACCTTAATGTATACCTTTTAAAGTACCAATTTATAAAAACAATAAATACATAGGGAAGCCAATGGAGTAGAGGAGGTAGATGGGGGGGAAAGGAGGGAGGGAAGAGGTACTGGTTGAAAAAATTACATTCATGCATGTGTGATTATATCAAAATTAACCCCACTTTTACATATAGCTATATACTAATAAAAACATTTTAAAAAGAAATTTAAAAAATACTTTTAATTGTATATGGGCACAGTACCTTTATTTTATTTATTTTTATGTGGTGCTGAGAATCGAACCCAGTGCCTCACATGTGCTAGGCAAGCTCTCTACCCCTGAGCTACCAACCCTGTTCCCTTGAAAGAATTTTTTTTAAAGAGATCAAGAAGATAATTGTATGTTTGTAAAGGGGAAAATCCAACAAAAAAACACAGTCTTTGTGGATATTTATGCTATGAATGTCAGTGACTGTTAACTCAGTGCAAAAAAACCTGATAGACCACAATACAGTAATAGTGGGGGGATTTCAATACACAACTCTCACTAACAGTCATCCAGACAGAAAATCACAAAGACACATCAGATTTAAATTTTACTATAGATCAATTGGACTTAACAGACAACCACAAAATATTATCCACTGGCAACTGATTAAATTTCTTTTCAGCCACTCATGGAAATTTTCTCTAAATTTGATTATGTATTAGGTCATAAAGCAAATATTAGCAAATTAAAAAATTAATTTTAATAATACCTTGCATTTTTTACACCGTATGGAATAAGATTAGAAATCAACAAGAAAAACTACAGAAATTAAATACATGGAAATTGAACAATATACTTTTGAATGATGAGTGGGTCATTGAAGAAATTATGGGGGACATTTAAAATTGAACAAAAATGGAAATAAATCATACCACAATCTCCATGACACAGTGAAATAGTTTATAAGAGGAAATTTTATAGCTAGAGCCTAAATTTTTAAGAAACAGAGATCTTTCAAATAAAAAACCTTAATGATGCAGTTCAAGGTCGTGGAAAAATAGCAAACCAATCCTAAAACTAGTAGGAAGAAAGAAAAATTAAAATTAGAACTGAAATTAACAAAATAAAAACTAAAAGAACAGTACAAAGGATAAATTAAACAAAAAATTAACTTTTAAAAAATAAACAAATTTCATAAACTCCTAGCAAAATTAAAAGACAAATCCAAATTTTTAACATAAGAGATTCAAATGGGGAAATTACAACAGACACAATTGAAATCCAGAAGATTATTAGGAAAATTTTGAAAATTTATATTCCAATGTATGGGAAAATTTTAAAGAAATGGATAAATTTCTGTACATATACAACCTACCAAAACTGAACCAAGAAGATATAGAAAATATCAACAGACCACTAATGGTAAGACTGAGGCAGTAATAAAAAGCCTCCCAACAGAGAAAACACAAGGCCAGACAGATTCAGAGCTGAATTTTACCAGATCTTTAAAGAAGAACTAATACCAATATTCCTCAAATTATTCCATAAAATAAAAAGGGAGTGAACATTTTTAAACTCACTCTACAAAGCCTGTGTCACCCTGATACCAAAACTGCATAAGGATACTTCAAGAAAACCACAGACTAACATCATTAGTGAGCATAGATGCAGAAATTCTCAATAAAATATTAACCAACCAAATTCAAAACAAATTTAAAAGATAATACACCATGTTCAAGTTTATTTCATTCCAGGAACAAACAAGGTTCAACATTTGCCAATTGATATGTGTAACTAACACACCACATGAATATAACCAGGACAAAAATTACATGATTTTCTCAATAGATCAATAGATGCAGAAAAACCCCTGGACAAAAATCAATACCCCTTCATGATAAAAGCCCTGGAAAAAACTAGGAATATAAGGAAATTACCTCAAGTTAATAAAGGTTATCTGTGACAAATCCAAAGCCAACATCAAACTAAATGGAGAAAAACTGAAAGCATTTCCTTTAAAATCAGGAACCGGACAAGGATGCCAAGGCTCACAACTTCTTTTCAATACAGGTCTTCAAATTTTAGGCAGGACATTAGGCAAGAAAAAAATTAAAGAGATACAGATAGAAAAGGAAGAAATCAAATTATTCACAGATGATATGATCCTATACTTATAAGATTCTAAAGACTCCACTAGAAGTCTTTGAGAGGTGATGAATAAATTTAGAAAAGTAGAAAAATACAAAACTAACATACAAAAATCAATAGCTTTACTATACACCAAAAATGAATCTGCTGAGGAAGAAATCAGAAGAATAAACTCATTCACAGTGGATCAAAAAAAGAAAATCTAGGAATCCACTAAACATGTGAAAGGCCTTTACAATAAAAATTATAGAATACTGAGGAAAGAAAATGAAGGAGACACTAGAAGATGCTCATGGACGTCATTGGTTGTTTATTTGAAAGATCTCTGTTTCTTAAAATTTAGGCTATAGCTATAAAAATTTCCTCTTATAAATTATTTCACCCTATGCTCATGGACAGACAGAATAAATATTGTTAAATGAATACTGTGAAAATGGCCAGATTACCAAAAGTGACCTACAGATTCAAGCAATCCCTATCAAAAAACCAATGACATTCTTCATAGAACTGAAGAACTCAGTCTTGAAATTTACATGGAAGAACAGAAAATTCAGAGTAGCCAGAGCATTTCTGAGCAAAAAGAGTAAATCTGGAGGCAGCACAATACCTGGTTTCAAATTGTACTACAGAGCCATTAGTAAAAATAGCATGTTACTGGTATAAAAACAGGCATGTAGACCAGGATGGAACAGAAGACACAGAAACAAACACACATAATTAATGTGCCAAAAACATACATTAGGGAAAAGGTAGACTCTTTAACAAGTAGTGCTGGGAAACCTGGATATCCATATTTAGAAGAATGAACCAGATCTTTATCTCTAACTACATGAAAAAGTTGACTTAAAAGAAAAATCTAAGTTTAAGATTAGGAACTTTGCAGTAACTAGAAGAAAAAGAGGGGGAGGGGAAATACTTCAAAATACATGTATAGGAAAAGACTGACTGAATAGGACCCCTATAACTCAGGAAATAAGGGAAATAACAAATAGGACAACATCAGATCAAAAACCTTCTGTGCAGAAAACAATCAACAGAGAGAAGAGACAACCAACACAATGGGAGAAAATCTTTGCCAGCTACTCTTCTGAGAGAGGACTACTATCCAGAGTATATATATATAAAAACTTTTTAAAAACCCCAACATAAATAAAGCAAATAACCCAATCAATAAATGGGAAAATTAAATGAACAAAAAAAGAAATACAAATGCCCAAAAACTATATGAAAAATGTTCAACATCGTCAGCCATCAGGAATTGCAAATCAAAACTACACTGAGATTCCATCTCACTCCAGTGGCTATGGAAAACATAGAGAATACAAATAACAATAAATGCTGGTAAGGCTGTGGGGAAAAGGGAAATCTTATACACTGTTGGTAAGAATGTAAGTTAGGATAGCTACTATGGAAATCAGTATGGAGTTTCCTCAAAAGACTAGGAATGATGCCACCAGCTAAACTATTTCTACATATCTATCCAGAAGAATTAAAGTCAGCATACTTCAATGATACATGCATACTCATATTTATTGCAGATAATTCACAATAGTCAAATTATGGAACATGTCTAGGTATCCATCAATAGATAAATGGATTTTTAAAAAGTGGTATGTATAAACAATGGAGTTTTATTCAACCAAAAATAGTGGAATTATGTTATTTGCAGAAAAGTAGATGTAACTAGAGACCATAATTTTGAATGAAAATAAGTTAGACTCAGAAAAATATCATGTTATGTCTCATATGTGGAAGCTAGGAGGAAAAGATTGGGAATAAAAAGAGATGTCATGAAATTAGAAAGGTAACTACTATAGTAGAGGGAGGAGTTTAAAGAGGAGATGGAAGATGGAAGGGTATTGGGAGTGAAATTCATCAAAAAAAGTTTATGCTTTATGATTTACCAATAATATGTAAAGTTCTAGGATTATTGTCACATGTGGAAAAATCTTAAATTTTTTCAACAAGCTGTGAGACTTGTCTCACAACTTGCAGTGACTAATTTTAAGATTAGCAGTGGGGCTGGGATTGTGGCTCAGCAGTAGAGCGCTTGCCTAGCACGGGCGGGACCCGGGTTTGATTCTCAGCACCACATAAAAATAAAAGCATTGGGTTGTGTCTATCTACAAAAAAAAAAAGGATATTCTCTCTCTCAAAAAAAAAAAAAAGATTAGCAGTGACTAATCTTAAACATTAAAGCAACGGCTTGTTACTTCTATTTCAAGTTTCTCTCTTCTTACTAAATCATTGCCTTTGGTATGATTAAAAAAATGTATTACTCTGCCTGTCAATGTCAGAACAATTGATATTGAGTTCATTGCTCACATTTATCATTAAAAATTTGTTTTAATAATTTTTAAGTTCTTTAATAAATAGAATTGTAGACCACAAAACTGTTCCTGGGTGTTTAAACTGGGAGTCTGTGAGACATTTGTTTATTTCCAAAACACTTTTGAATCCACTATCCTGTAACACTCAGGTGTCATAATGTAAGAGAAGAATTCAAAACTGTGGAAACTGAATTTAATAAGCATTTCATAGATATTTTGTCCATAGTGTGACTGGGAAAAATATTACTACTCAAAATATTCTCCATTTTTGTCCATTCCAAGAATAAAGTGCCAGAGCATCAAGCATTGTCATTGTGCAGAAACTTTTAAATAACAGAACTTATTTCTCATTCTATGGGACTGATCTAAGATCTGAGAAGTTAACCTAAAAATACAAGTTCTCACATGTTGTAATAAATACACTGTGATAAATTGATCTAGGACAAGTTCTGTATTTACCGTCTCTTTGTTTCATAAAAATATTCAGTAAGAGGACATTGATTGACAGGTTTTTTATAATGTGGAATCTCAATGTATTTTCAGAATCTAGGAACAACTTATTTTTTTACATGACAGTAGAGTGCATTTTGACAAACATAAATAGAGTATAACTTATTTTTCTGGTTGTATGTGATGCAGAATTACATCTGTTGTATAATTATATATGCACAAAAGGTAATAATGTCTGATTCATTTCACTGTCCTTCCCAGCCTCATGCCCTCTCCCCTCTCTTCACTCCCCTCTGCTAATCCAAAGTATTTCTGTTCTTCCCTAACTCCCCTCCTTATTGTGAATTAGCATCCACATAACAGAGAAAACTTTTGGCCTTTAGATCTTTGGGATTGGCTTGTTTTGCTTAGCATGATATTCTCTAGCTCCATCCATTTGCCTGCAGATGCTGTAATTTTATTCTTCTTTAAGGCTGAGTAATATTCCATTGTGAATATATACCACATTTTCTTTACCATTCATCTGTTGAAGGGCACATAGGTTGGTTACATAGTTTAGCTATTGTGAATTAAGCTGCTATAAACATTGATGTGGCTGCATCACTGTAGTATGCGTAATAAATGTGTAAATAAAGTGGTAAATAAAGTGCCAGATAAAATGCCAAATAAAGTCCTTTGGATAAAGACCAAGGAGTGGGATAGCTGGGTCAAATGGTGATTCCATTTTAAGTTTTCTGAGGAAACTGCTTTCCCTGGTGGTTGCATTAATTTACAGTCTCACCTGCAATGCATAAGTGTACCTTTTTCCCCACATCCTTGCCAACAGTTATTGTTGCTTATATTCTCTCTTTTTTTAAAGTTTAATTTTAAACTGCAAACTATTTTTTTTTAGTTGTAGATGGACAGAATGCCTTTATTTGTTTATTTTTATGTGGTGCTGAGGATCGAAACCAGTGCCTCATGCATGCTAGGCAAGTGCCCCAGCCCTGTTGCTTATATTCTTGATAATTGCCATTCGGACAGGAATGAGATGAAATCTAAGTGTAGTTATGATTTGCATTTCTCTAATTGCTAGATATGTTGAACATTTTTTTCATATATTTGTTGATGAATTGCATTTCTTCTTCTGTGAACTTTCTATTCAGATCCTCAGCCAATTTATTGATTGGGTTATTTGATTTTTTTGGTGGTAAGTTTTGTGAGGTCTTTATATATCCTGGAGATTAATGCCTTATCTGATGTGCATGTGATAAAGATTTTCTCCAATTCTGCAGGTTTCTCTTCACTTTATTGTTTCCTTTGCTGAGAAGAAGATTTTCGGTTTGAATTCATCCCATTTATTAATTCTTGATTTTACTTCTTGTGTTTTATGGGTCTTGTTAAAGTAATTAGTTCCTAAGCTGACATGGTGGAGATTTGGACCTACTTTTTCTTCTATTAGGCACAGGGTCTCTGTTCTAGTGCCTAAGTCCTTGGTCCATTTTGAGTTGAGTTTTATGCAGAGTGAGAGGGGTTTAATTTTATTTTTCTATATATGGATTTCCATTTTTCCCAGCACCATTTGTTGAAGAGGCTATCTTTTCTCCAGTGAATGTTTTTGGTACCTTTGTCTAGTATGAGATAACTCTTTTTATATGGGTTTGTCTCTGTGTCTTCTATTCTGTACCATTGGTCTTCATATCTTTTTTGATGTCAATACCATGCTGCTTTTATTATTATAGCTCTGTAATATGCTTTCAAGTTAGGTATTCTGACACTTCCTGTATTGTTTTTCTTGTTCAATATTGCTTTGGGTATTCTGGGTAACTTATTCTTCCAAATAAATTCAAGAATTGTTTTTTCTAATTCTGTGAAAAATGTCATTGGTATTTCAGTGGGGATTGCATTGAATCTGTATATTGCTTTTGGTAGTATGGCCATTTTGACAATATTAATTCCGCCTATCCAAGAACATGGGCATTCTTTCCATCTTGTAAGGTCTACTTCGATTTTTTTCTACAGTGTTCTATAATTTTTATTGTAGAGTTTTTGTTTGTTGGTTGGTACTGGGGATTGAACCCAGGGGCACTTAACCACTGAGCCACATGTGAGAATGCTGATCCATAATGGGGGCAGGGTGGGGAGTGAGAAAACTTTAGATAGGGCAAAGGGGAGGGAAAGAAAGAGAGGGGGCAGGTGGGTAGGAAAGACAGGGGAATGAGATGGATATCATTACCTTAAGTACAGGTATGAAGACATGAATGGTGTGACTCTGTGTACAACCTGAGATGAAAAATTGTGCTCTGTATGTGTATTATAAATTGAAATGCATTCTGCTGCCCTATATAACAAATTACAATAAATAAATAAATATTTTATTTAGATATAGGGTCTTGCTGAGTTGTTTAGGGCCTTGCTAAGTTGCTAAGGCTAGCTTTGAACTGTGGTCCTCCTGCCTCAGCCTCCTGAGATGCTGGGATTACAGGTGTGCACCTGTAATCTACACCTGGCTTTATTACCTTCCTAATTAGATTAAATCCTAAGTATTTTTTGAGATTATTGTGAAGGCTATGGTTTTCCTAATTTCTTCTTCTGCTGTACAACTAATTTGCTTTAGATTTAAGGCTACATGCAGGTTGAGAGTGAAAAGGAAAAAATATTGCATTCAAAGGGTAACCAAAAGAAACAGTAGTGGTCATACTTGTGTCAGAAAAAAAAATAACTTTTAAGTAAAAAATTGTCTCAAGATGCAGAGGAGAAAATTTGAATGATGAGAGAGAGTCAATTTAATAAATGTTAGAGCACCTCAATATGTAAAGCAAACAGTGACGTAACTGGGAAAATAAATAGTACTATAGGAGACATCAATACTCATAATGAATAGAACATCCAGACAGGAAATTAACAATGAAAACAGTGGATTTGAACACTACTACAGACCAAATGGATCTAAAAGACATATATAGAACTGTCCACTGCACTGACAAGTTGAATATATTCTTCTCAAGTACACATGGAACTTTCTCTGTGATAGATCATATGGTAGATATGAAGAAGGAAGCAAATTTTTCTCCCAACACAAAATCACTGAGCAAATGTAGGCTAAGTAGGTTCAAGGTTATGCTCCTTTGGTTTTACTAGAGAGCTTTCCTATAATCTTTTTTTTTAAGAGAGAGAGAAAGAGAGAGAGAGAGAGAGAGAGAATTTTGATATTTATATTTTAGTTTTTGGTGGACACAACATCTTTGTTTGTATGTGGTGCTGAGGATCGAACCCGGGCCTCACGCATGCCAGGCGAGCGCGCTACCGCTTGAGCCACATCCCCAGCCCTTTCCTATAATCTTTAACCCTTTTAAAATATGCCAGCTCTTATTCAATTAGTGATTTGGACAAGAAATATATATTCAATTTACAAGAAGATAGAGTCCTAATTTTTGAGAAAACTTTAAATGGTAACATATCCTTAATATACTATATATATTTTATATATATAAAATTTATATAAATTATATTATTTATATAAATTATAATATACTTTATATATATTAATATACTTAATATAGAAACAAGAAAATATAACAGGACAAGAGCAACAAAATCTGAGAACAGAAAAATAAATTATAGAAAATTAAGCAAGGGTGACTAGAGGTATTCTTATATAACTAGATTCTCTAATTTCTTTTATTTGTACCTCTCTAAAGACCTTGCTGATGGGAGACAAGGAACAAAGCATTTAAAAGTGCTTAGGCAAACTCCAGAAAATATTAAAGAGAGTAAATTTCCTAGTGTCAAAGAAGAATGCCATTTCCTCAGAGTTCATTCCAGAAGATGGCCCCATTCATTACCAGCTGGCAAGACTCAGGCCCATCCCAGGCAGAATGAGTAGTTGAGAGAGTTGGATTCAGGTTCCTTCCTCGAGCTTCTTCCATTGTACTTTCTCATCATGGCCCTTACTTTTCTGACTCCAGAACCTAGTGACCATATGTTGTATATTTAGAGACAAGGATCTCTCTCTCTCTCCGCACTACATTTCCTTAAACTGTCTGCACAGGAAGATTCCCCGAGTTGGGATCTTCCCATTCCAATTCTTCATTCTTCTAATCTCTGACGAGGACTAGCTGTCATATAAGTCAGTTCCTTCAGGGTCTTTTTCTTTCCTCATTGAAGGGGTAAGAATAAATCCACAACAGTGATGACTGAGGGGAATTCTTGAACTTTCAACTTATTTCTCTACATAGTCAGCCAACATTCAAATCCCAACTATTCCAATGTTTGGGGATGAGGATAGCATGTTGAAAGAGCCTAGCAGGCAAATAAAATTTGTTCAATTAAAGTACTGCAAAAGATAATTACTCATAAAAATTAGAAAATACAGGGAATAGTGGTCGTGCCTATTTGCAGTGACTTTAAAAGTTTTATGCATGATTCTAAAAATTTATTGCATCTATTCTATTTTCAGGATTTTTGACATTCTGATGGATGGATAAAATAGTCAAGTGGGAGAAGTCACTTTAGGAAGGGGAACTAGTACAGAATATGAAAGAACATGGCAGGATCGTCCAAGAACAAGTGTTCTTGCATGGTCTGAAGTTGAAATGGGAATCCTAGGATAGGGGTATGGTAAAGTAGGCTAAAGCTAATGGAATGCAGTGGGAAACCACAGGAGGTTATTAGCCCAAGTGTTCTAGGAAATTATGAATTTTTATTTATTTAGTAAGCAAATGAACTTGGATACCAGACACATTGTGGAGGATAAATCGGAGGTGGCAGCAACTACGGAAAAGAAAGGAGATGAGAAGACGATTTGAAATGTTGAATAATAGATGATGAAAGCCTGAAACGAGGGAGGCCACAAAAGCGTGGAAAAAATAGAATGTTTAGTGTTGAATTCAGAAAGACCAGTGACTAACTATATATCATGGGTAAGTTTAACATAGGCATGGAACATCTTCAATCTATCTTGAGCAATTGAGTAAAAGTACCATGTACCCTGTAAAGAATGAATAAAGAACAGATTCAGAAAGAGATAGAGTTTGGTTTGGACCATGCTGAATCTGAGATGCTTAAGAAGCGCTCATGTGGAGAGAGCCAGCATGAAACTGGAACTATAGGTCTCAGGAGAAAAGCACAAATGGAGACATCCCCTTGGGAATCGATAACTAGGCGGTAGCTAGAACCATGAAACTGGATGATATCACTACAGGAAACAGATCCAGAAGCCCAAGGAAGAATTATGGGGAATACCAATATGTAACAAGAATGGGAGGAGAAGGGTGAATTAATCAAGCATATAAAGGATAAACCAGACAAACAGGAGTGCTCTGGAAGAGTGCATGTTATGGAGTATTAAGGAGAAAAGAATAGCAATAAATGGCTATCAGGGTAGTTTTGATATGCTCACAGGCAGATCAAACATGCTACAAAACAAAGTCTTTGAATGTGGCAATTTAAATTTGAAATCTAAAAAAAAAATCAGTGATAATTATTTATAAGAGATGTTAATAGAAGCCAAGAAACATGGTTCAGAGGTAAGAGTTTAAAAAGTTTTTAAAAATGTGCATTTGCTGTTCAAGTAATTAACGTAGTGGATCAAGAGGGAATTTTTGATGATGCTGAGAATCTAGTTGTGGTCTGAAAAATAAAGGCAAGTTGGAAAGGGAGAGGTTGAAAGAACATACATTTGATGGATTCAGATCTTAAAAGACCCAGAAGAAGATAGCCTTAAGAATTTGTGGGAAAGAAAAGGCGTGAGGAGAGAGGCAAAGAAATAATAAGGTTGGAACTGGAAAGCAAGAAAGATATTTACTCAATTCCTATGGCATCTATTTTCTCAATGAAGAAAAAGAAAAGGTTATTTCCTAAGAATGGCATGCACAAATGAATGAGACTTCTAAGGTAATTTGGAATATCCATTAAATGAAACAAGGGAGGTGAGCAGGAACAGATCCAGGATTTCCCAAGGCAAGAGAGTTGAAATTCATGAACATGACATGTTGCTCATACAGAGACTATGGGAATTTTTTTTCCTTCAAGAGCCCTGGGGTTTTGAGCAATAACAGAAAAGTAAATGGCTCTTAGAAGCCAACATGGGTATGACCAAATACTAGGGAGGGAGGAAATGAAGTGTTGCTGAATTCTGTTGAAGTTGTTCATCACAGAATAGATGTCTAGTCTTTTTAAGCTGCTACAACAAAAGTGTCATAAACTGGGTGGCTTATAATCAGCACATATGCAAAGTCCAAGATCAAGGTAGATTCGATGTCTGGTGAGTGCCTGCTTTCTCACAGATGGTGTCTTCTTGCTTGTCTTCACATAGTAGAAGGGACAAACTAGCCTTCTGTACTCTCTAAGGGCACTGATCCCAGTCATGAGGACTCTATTCTGATTTGATTATCTCCCAAAGGCCTCCCCTCTGAATACCATCACTTTGGCAATTCATGAGTTTTAGGGGGATATAAAGCAGTCACATGGGAGGGGCATTGCAAAGAGTAGCCACGAGGCAATGTCTAGCGAAGCCTTGGGGGTAGAACCAGCCTGCTAAACCCAGAAGGTAGAATTGTTGAGGCATGCAACTCCATTTGGGTGAACTACAGGCAGATGGACTCCATCCAAGGAGAGCTGGGTTGTGGGATACACCCAGAATGTCATAGGGTGAGGTCTCTGGGAGCCTTAGGGTCCCAACTTCCACCCCATGTATCCAGAAGTAGAGATATTCAGTCAAAGCATATTATTCTCAGGCTTTAAGATCTAATGATTTTTAGCTCTGTTTGGCTTTGAACTTACTTGGGAACTACTACCCCTTTCTTCTTTCCTCTCTCTCCCTTTTGGAATGGGAATGTCTCTCCTATGCCTGTCCAGCCATTGCATTTTAGAAGCACATGCATGTTTGGTTTCCCAGGTTCACAATGGGAGAGAAATTTGCCTCAAAATGAATTGCACTTTGAATCTCACCCATAAATGACTTAAACAATATTTCATGAGATTCTAGATTTTAGAATGTTAAGATGACCATGGCTCTAGGGGCCATTCGATGGAATGAGTGTATTTTCATATGAAAATAACACATGACTTGGGGCGGGGGGCAGGGGCAAAAGCTATGGTCAAATGTTTAGGCCCCACCAAATTTCACATTCAAATCCTTACTCCTAACATTATGATATTAAGATGTGGGGCTTTGGGGAGGTGAGTAGGTCAGGAGGGCAGAGTCCCCATAACTGGAATCAGTACCTTTATAAGAGACTAGAGAGAGCTAGCTAGTCCCTTTCACCATATGAGGACACAGCAAGGTGCTATTATGAGAAAGCAGATTCTCATCAGACACTGAATATGACAGAGCCTTGATCTTGGACTTCTTAGTCTACAGAACTGTGAGAAATACACCCATTTTTTGATGTTTTTTTTTTATTATAAGCTACCCAGTTCATGGTATTTTTATTATAGCAGCCTGAACAGATTAAAACAACAGGTATTAGCTTGAGTTGAAAATGACCTAAAGTCAAGAAGAGAATGGGTTAAGAAGCTTGACAATTGTAAAATCTCAAGAGTTCAGCCAATTTTATTCACCCCTTATTACTATTCCTCTTCTACATGCTGAGATCTGTGCCAAGCCCTAAAGAAAGATGCAGTCCTTTTTGAGAGCTAATAGCCCCACAGGAGAAATACATACAGCTTAGTAACAAGAAAAAATATGTTTGAAATATAATTTGGTACCACAGAATAGAATTCATATGCTATCAGAGGAAAAGTAAGCAGGAGGAGCTGGGGATGTGGCTCAAGCGGTAGTGCGCTTGCCTGGCATGCGTGGGGCCCGGGTTCCATCCTCAACACCACATACAAACAATGATGTTGTATCCGCCGAAAACTAAAAAATAAATATTAAAAAATTCTCTCTCTCTCTCTCTCTCTCTTTCTCTGTCTCTCTGTCTCTCTCTCTCTCTCTCAAAAAAAGAAGAAAGAAAAGTAAGCAGGAAAGTAGGTTTAGACAAAAAAGAGAAGAAATTTAAGAACAGCAGTTATAAAGTACTGTCTCCATAATGTCCTTAAGGAACTTAGCTAGAGATGGAACCTTTAGCAGCCTAGTGGGAGGATTATATGAGGTAGGGATCTTTGATATTGTAAGACTAAGATCTAGCTTAAAGGATTATTTTACTAGCTCATTCATTTTATTATCTCTCTAACATACCAATAGAAAAGAATGATGGTTAATAACTATTGAGTATTTACTACATAATAGGAAAAATTCAGAGTGCTATAAATATATTAACTTGTTTAATATTTATAATAACTCTAGAATATCTTCATTAAAATTCCTATATTACGAGTCAGAAAACTGAGGAACAGAGATGTTAGGTAATTTGTCCAAGTTCACAAAGCTGGCACAGCAAATATTCCAACCCAGATAGTTTGGTTCTGAGCCTACCATAAAGCAACTATCTCTCAACTCATCATCATAAAAACTAAAACCAACAATAAAGATATTTCCAGAACAAAAAAAATTTCCTTGAACTACAATTTTGATGGGATTGAATTTAAATTATTCACTAGTAAACTATTTATGATATCTCTCTGTGAAAGCAGGGAGAAAATTCTTTTATCACAATCTTCAGTAAGAAGTTGGACTAAGAAATAAAGCTAATTTCCCATTTTCTCTCCAAAAAGGGTGATTTTTGTTCACTTCAATTAATTTCATTTTGTTGAGTGAGGTTTGCAAGTTTAGAATGAATTACAGGAGACTGTGGAATTCTGGGAGAAACTGAGAGCTACCATCTATAAACTTATTTCTCCCCCCTTTCTCTAGCCATCTCTTAGCCTTTTCTCTAAGTAAATACTGGAGGAATGGCTTAACATTATCTGTTTGAGGGGGCATCAAAAAATCAGCCTATCTGGAAGGCATATTGATACGTAAGTTTAGTCCCCATAAGTGACCATGGTTCATTACTGCATATTGGCCAGCATGGGAACTGAGTGCTTGGCTAACAGAGTGAGTTACTGAAAATGTACTTACCATGTTGATCGTCTACTCGTGCATCCAAGCTCTGGGGCTAGGTTTCAGAATAAAGGACAGCACCATCTGACTAAAGCCAACTGAATGCAGAACTCTGAATCAAGAATCAAGAACCTGATTGCTTTGCCAACCTTCTCAACCTTCACCCCTTACTCCACTCCTAGCAGGAGCAAATAGCCCTTATCTTCAGCTCTCCATGATGCCTGCTGTCTAGAAGCAACCAAATTCATAATTATCTGCAGGGTACTTTTCCCCACTCACCTGAAACTTCAAACCAGCTGCATCCACAGAACAATCAGCAGGATAAAAGACTGCCATTTGTATATTTCTGGCTTTAGAGGAGAGAAAAGAAATCCTCAGAGCCTTAAATTTTCTTGGAGTCTAACCCTTGTTCTCTTTTGTTTATTCAGGAGAGAGCTCTTGGCATGCACGTATTTGCTCACCCGACCCTCCTGCAGCCTAAGGGTGACAGTTTTCCTCCCCACCCCCCAGGTTTCCTCTGCCAATCATACTGTACTTGAAAGCAGTACTTTATTAATAGTTTATTTTCTACAGAAGTGACAGAATCCATAGGCACTATTAATCAACATGCTTTTAAATATTTCCCTATGGAGAGCTGTGCTTGAACCCTGGTCTCTGATTTCCCTATGGCTGCATTTGCATTGGGAGCAGACTACGCAAAAGTGCATGTCATGATGCCCCAGACACCATGTAGCCCAGGGGTAGCTACATGCAAAGGCATGCGGCTCTGTCAGTCAGAACCTTGGACATAGATGCCAACTACTGGAGGTAGAGAGTTCTGGGTATAACAAGATGACTTCAATGTCTCACAATTTTTGCTGTACCCTTCAGATTATCTGCTTTGCTAAAACTTTCTCACAAATAACCTTATACTGACAAAACCTGCATAATAAACTTGCTGAGCTAGCTCTGATGTCACTGTTCCTACTTCAGTGACAGTGCCCACCTGGCCCCAGCTTTTTCCTCTATGTGTGTCTGTCTGTCTTTTCTTTATTCCCTCATCGCCTCTCTGGTTCATGAATTAATGGCCAAGCAGGTCACAGCATTTCCCAATCAATGAAAACTGAAAAATAGGAAAGGGAGGTTGGAAGTAATTCTAAATAACAGGGATTTTATGAAGAGCCATAAATGGAACAAATTTATACCCAAAGTTATAACTATTGGCAAAGCTAGCATTATTTGCTCTAGAGTAATTTAGTTTTTAAATTATCATTCCACTTATGATGGTAATTATTTTTATAATTCTCTATAGTCTTCTATAAACCCTCAACTTAAGAGCAATATTTTTGAGCCACACTACAGAAATAAAAATACTACAGGAATTGTAAGACTACCATTTTTATTTGACTTTTTAGTTGGAAATTTTAAGGAACGTATTAGTTTTCAAGGTTTCTTAATTGGTCTAAGAGATGTGGGGAGTATGAGGTTATTGTGTTAACAAGTACTTTTTTACTGCTGTGGTCTCATGGAAATAACTGAGATACCTTTCTTTTTTATGAGAAAAAAAAACTGAGAAAAATTTTCAAATTGGCAGACTACTGGCTGTGCACTGTTCAGTGTGCCATGGCAAGAGGCCATGTCTCCTAGCAATGAAACCTGAATAATAATTTAATGACATGTGTGAAAAGGCATTTTTGGTTGCAGTACAACATGGACACTCCCAAATAGCCTAAGAGCATAATTCTGATAAATTATATTGTTTATTTTTATTAGGCTCTGTGAGAGACCACTTGATTTTCTTTGTGCTAAATATAGAGTATAGCCTTCAATTCAGATTTGGGAGACAATATTCTCCCATCAGTTAGACATAGGTCCATGAAATTCTGAAAACTTTTGGAAGAATCCAAAGGAAAAATCATTCTATTAAATTCATTTTTTTTTAACTGAGTTATTTTCAAAATGAGTAATGCCTTTTTGAAATTCCCAAGTTTAAGGACACATATTCTGGAGAAAGGAAAGGACGAAGAGCATGATATTAGGAATTTCCCCTGAGTCAGAAAACTTAAAGTATTTTACACAGTTTAAGAGTACCTCAATAGAGAATAACAAATAGAAGTGCATCCTGTTTTAGAACAATTTATTGCAATCTTAGATAGAAAAAAACTACATATAAATTTAGCCCTAAGCCATATAAATACAGAAACTCCCATATAAATACCATATAAATAGTAGCCTCGTCCACATTTCAAGGGTCATATAAGAGCCTAATGAAATTGACCTATCTCTACTCTAAACACTTATTGTGCACATTTACTCTCCTTTTCAAGTTGTACACTGAACTAAACTTTCATAAGTTCCACTGAACTAATTTCCATAAGTTGAAGTTCTTAAAGGTCAGGGAATGTAACTTATTTAATTGTCACAGTATGTAATACTAGATATATAATAAGTATTTTATTAAATATATTTATGAGTCTATGATTCATTAATCCATTCTTACTTCTTTTTAATAAACTCCATATCCAAAATGTTATTATGTGAAGTTAGGATGGATATATGGCAAGACCCACATTCCCATTCTTAATGATGAAATAGTTCTTGATCATCACTGTACTAAATTTAGCAAGTATAAACAACTATGTATCTCCTCATTCATTAAATCCTGGAGCATCTGGTTTGCTGTCCTTCTCTCACCCCAAGACTTCCCAGCAACCCAGTCAAATCTTAGCATCTGTTTTTTAACTTCCCAGTTCCATTATATTAGTAAACTACTTCCATAGGCCAATACTATCCACTCTTGAAACTTGAAAATGAACCTTCCGATTCTCTGACCCAAGACTTTAGACCACTTCGGTGCCATCCCATATATTTTAGCAATAAACCCTTTTAAATCCTATTTTCTACCAGTTCTCCTTCCTCTCTTCATCTTCTTTGTATCCACTTTTGATCATAACATTCACTCATCTCTCCATCTTCTATCTGGCCAATAGGATCACCTTTCCTGGCCCATTTTTTTTTCTTCTGTCTGTATCATCCTTAAAGTAAAGGGGAGAGTAAGACATCATCTCCCTGAATGCCCAAAAAAACCTAGTCAAGGTAAGGGAACAACGAAAGTAAGAGTCAGAAAATTCAGATTACATATTATTTTGAAGAACAATGGCTTTATCTTTTGCACCCTGGGAACTAGGGCAAGTTAGTGTTATCTAAGACAGGTACTCTTTGGCATGTTGGTCAAACAAGCAAACTAAGCAGGCTAATGCTGATATTACTGCTTCTGGGGCCTAACACACAAAAACTCCTCTCTCAGTAGTGGCTGGAGCAAAGCTGAAGGCACTGTGGAAAGGATACGTGTTTCTCAAGTCACCACTAGACAAAACACAGTGAGGGAGAAGAGGAACTGCGTGGCAAAGGACCCTGAGGAATGGAGTTATCTGTTCAGCCTGTCACCACTGAACTCTCCTTGGAGCAGTCACTGATCTCTTATAAGTTTTCCCCAATATCATTCGTCATGTATGCTGTCTCCAGGTACTTTCTTTGGTCTTTCAGTGAGCCACCTCACTACCCTGGCACAACTGGGCTGTGGATGTGACAAGATATCTCTGAAGAAAACAAGTTCATCTGCATCAAAGTTGTAGGGTATTTGTGGTGATGATCATCCAGCATTACATTATGAATTATGGCAACCAAAAGTCATGCTTGTTTGCTTCATCTAGGAATCTCTATAATGGCCAGAAATTTTTTTCTCTAGTTTTACCTCTCAATTTTCACAGCATCGATAACAACAGTAAATTGGGCTTTGTGGCACACACCTGTAATCTCAGCTATTCGGGAGGCTGAGTCAGTAGGACTGAAAGTTAGAGTCCTTTCTTGGTGACTTAGCAAGACCCTTTCCCAAAATAAAAATTAAAAAGGATGGGGGATAAAGTTCAGAGGTAGAGCATCCCTGGGTTCAATTCTCAATACTGCCTCCAAATTATATTAACATGGTGAGTTTATTTATTTTGTTTGCCCAAAGTAGTATTCTATCTTTTTAATAAGTTCATCTTTGGATAGGAGATGCCACTTTTTTTCAGATACTTACCCAGAGTGAAAAGTCCAGGGTGGGCACCTGTGCCAAGCTTCATTGTTGCTGGATTCCTATTCACCCAGGCAGACTTGACTGACATCAGAATGGGAATGTGACTAGAGCCAGGTTAAATATAGTCCTTCCATATAACTTTAAAAAAACTGGAATTTGAGAAGAAAGAGAAAAGGAAAGAAGAGAAAAAGGAGCAGAAATGCAGCCACAGTAGAAATCTATAAACATAAAACCCACACTAACCTCTGAGGACCAGGAGTCAAAACTAAATTTATCTAGTGCAGAGCCAAGTGGCTGACCACTATGTTAAGAATTTCCACAACTCTTCCTGTATTTCCTACCTACCACCTTCTCCTCTCACTCAGAAGAAAACAGAATTCATAAAATGGGAATTCCTACATATTCTGGCCACCAAGCCTGCACAGCTTTCTACATCCACACACACCTCTCTTCATCTGTCTTTTGATAGGATGGAGAGGAGCCCCCTAGAAGGCTCATCTCCCTCAGTGCTCTAGTAATAGCCCTTCTGATTATTTTTTCTATCCTATGTCTCAGTCTTGTTCTCATTACTGCCTCTTCCCTATATGTGTAAAATCACTCTCAAGTCTTGCAATTCTTAAAACACACACACACACCCCAAAACAATTTTTTCCAGCACATTTTCTTCCAAGTACTCTCTGTTTTCTTCTCCACATCACAGAGAAATATTGGTTTTTTTTCCTTGATCTCAGATGCACGAAACTAAATTAATTATAATTAATGGTTCATGATGATATGTGGTAATCACGCCAAGCTTGGTTCAGTTTATTTATTTGATAGATTCCCTGCTTTTAATCCTGTGATAAGCTGCTATGGAAGCACCATCCCAAAGAAAAGTCAGTTCCCTCATATAACCATCCAACATCCCCCTTCTAGACCCCATCCTTTCTCCCTTTCAAGGTGCCCTTCTCTTTGACATGATCCCATATCAATCATTCATTGACTTTCTTTTTAAATATAGTTTTACTGCATTTACATTCAGATTTTTTTCAGCTTATGATGAGTTATATCCCAATGAACTCTGGGTTAAGTTGAAAATATCATAATTCAAAAATACATTTACTACACCCAAACTATCAACCATCATAGTTTAATAACACAGTACACTATAGACAGTCATGGTCATTTACCTTTATGTTTGCATGGCTGACTAGGGGGCAGCCACTTGCTGCATCTGTCAAGCATGCTAGGAGAATATCATATATATCGATAGTGTGGGAAATGATCAAGATTCAAAATTTGTTGTGTAAGTTCTACTGACTGTATCAGTTTTGCACCATGGTAAAGTTGAAAATCATTATATTGAACCATTGTTAAGTTGAGGAGCTTCTGTATTCTTAAAAATATGTTATTTCACATTAGTTGTTTTAACTTTATAAAAAGAATATTATTTAATGTGATAATGCCAAGATGTATCTACCCTTTTAAATGCCCCTATGATTCAATTTTTTGAGTACTATATAGTATGTCATTGCATTACTGTTTATCAGGTTCTTTAACTTGATAATCTTTTAATTTGCGAAGATTTTAAATAATAAATGGGGATTATATAGTATTAGATGTTTTCTCTTTTTTCTTTTATTCTCTTAAGGGGTTAACTATATTTTTGGATTTTTTTAATATTGTATTTTGAGATAAACTCAAATTATCTATAGTTTATACACATTTGCATTTTATTCACATTTTCGCTATATACTTATACAATAAGTGGAACAGTTTTGTAATTTTCCTTTTTCATGCTTTTTAAATCTTATTTTGATATCTGGGTTTTTCAAACTAAACAGAATCATTTTGAAAGTAGTTCCTCTTTGCTGTTGTCTGGAAGAATTTATATAAAATTGGTATCATCTGTTCTTTGTTTACTCATTTTGAAAATTAAGACTACAATTTAGAAATGATTTCTTCAGCATGATGTCAAAAGCAGAAGCAATAAAAGTAAAAATAGATAAATTGGATTTCATCAAAACAAAATTTCTTTGCACCAAAGGATACAAGTAAAAAACAACAACAAAGAGTAGGAGAAAATTTTTGCAAATCATTTGTCTGGTTGTGGAGTCAATGTTCAGAATTCATGAAATTCTCCTATAGCTCTATAGCTTGGCAACAACAACATAAAAGCCCTTCATCCCTAACTTAAAAAATAGGACAATGACCTGAATAGACATTTCCCTGAAGAAGATATGCAAATGATCAATAAGTACACGAAAATATGCTCAACCTCATTAATTTTTAGGGAAATGCAAATCAAGACTGCTATGAGATAACACCTGCATTAGGATGGTTACTATTTTAAGAAAATGTGTTGTCAAGAATATAGAGAAAGTAGAAGACTTGTACTCTGTTGTTAAAAATGTAATCTGGTACAGCAGTTGTGGAAAACAGTATGAAAGTTCCTAAAAAAAATAAAATAAAACTTAGAATAACAATATTATTTAGGAATTATATTTCTGGGTGTATGTCCAAAATATCAAAAGTGGGGTTCTTGTCAAACAGACATTTTCGTACCATATTCATAGTCACATCATTCCCAATAGCGTAAAAGGAGAAAGCAACCCAAGTATCCATTGATGGATAAACACATAAATAAAATGTGGCATACCCACACAAATGGAATATTATCCAGCCCTTTAAAGGAAAGAAATTCTTACACCTGTCACTACATGGATGAATCTTCAGGACAGTGTGCTAAATGAAGTAAATCATACAAAAATATACACACTACCTGGTTCTACTTACACAAGGTTCTACTTACACTAGAGCACTTCAATTCATAGATACAGAAATTAGATTGGTGCTAGGGACTGAGGGGAGAGGAGAAAGGGAAAATATTGTTTAATGAGCACAAAGTTTCAGATGTACAAGATGAAAAACATTCTAGATATGAATAGTGGTAATGATTGCACAACTGTGTTAATATACCGAATACAATTGAATTATGCAGTTAAAAAATGATTTAAATGGGAAAATTTAGAATGTGTGTCTTACCACAATTAAAATCATTTATTAAATGGAAAATACCAACATTTCTCTGATGTGGTTTTCCTGTTTTCATAAAGAAACTTGGAATTAATTATCTTAGCTTCTGCTGTACTTCCCACCACCATTTATCATGCTTGTGAACTCCCAATATGAAACCTCTGTGACTTCCACTAGTATGACAAGCTCCTCCCTCCCCAAGACAAGTTCCAGAACATACTGTGTACTGAAGAACTCTTTGCTATACTTAGTCCATCGACTTATCTCCAAACACTCTCTTTCAAAATTGTTAATATTTCTTGTCTATTGATATCTTCTGCTCTCTGATTTATCACTATACAGTTTATTGGAACAGAAAATAGTCAACAATTTTTCTGCTGCATACTATTAGAGAGTTTCAACTATGAGACTGAGCCTTAAACCAGGCTCTTTATTCTGGTTTGTGCAATGCTTAGCTTTAGATAGACAAATAAATACAGGTTTCACATCCCATTAATTATATATCCCATGTAATTACAAATGTTCTAGAAATATAGAACAACTTCTTTAGTTGACTAAATAAATAATCAAGGTGACTAGTTGACAAAATTGAACTTTTGTGAATAGGTTTTATAAATGAAAAGTCATACTTTGCTTTTAAAATCGCTTCTTTATATCTCAGTCACCTGGGCTTTTAGGGAAGTTCTGAATTAGAAATTAATAAGGATTTTTCCTCTAGAAGTCTGCTGCCAGCCCACATATATTTCATAAGATCAGTAATTCATACCCAATTTTGTTGTTTTGGGAGATGGGAAAGAATGCCAAAGTTTTCCAGAATCATTATAATGCTTTTCTTTTTTCCAATTTGTATTTCTTATAATTGTTAAAAGGGCCTAGCGTGTAGGGAGAGAAATGTCTGTGCTGGATCAAATATTTTATTTTTTTTACTTTATTTTTTAATTTTTTTAAATTTTTTATTGGTTGTTCAAAACATTACAAAGCTCTTGACATATCATATTTCATACATTAGATTCAAGTGGGTTATGAACTCCCATTTTTACCCCAAATACAGATTGCAGAATCACATCGGTTACACATCCACATTTTTACATAATGCCCTATTAGTAACTGTTGTATTCTGCTACCTTTCCTATCCTCTACTATCCCCCCTCCCCTCCCCTCCCATCTTCTCTCTCTACCCAATCTACTGTGTCATCTTTAATTAGTAACTTACTGAATTGAAGCTACTTATTGGCAATGTGTCTATATTAACTCCCTACCATCTGCTTTAGAGAAAATAATGGTGTCCAACAAGCTAATGATATGGATTTATTGTATAAACTCTATAGCTGATTTTAAGACCATTTCATTTCTCTCTCTCTCTCTCTCTCTTTTTTTTTTTTTTTTTTTTTTTTGCATCAATTCAGTGATAGGACCAGCTGTTTGCCTCTTCTGAAAGCCTAAAGCTAAAATTCTTCTAAGTATGCACTTGGTGACCATTGGCAGCTCCTCTCCACTGTACCGGAGTAAGCCCAGAATCTAGTTTAAACCTTGGCCAAGCTCCATGTGATAATGGGATGACCATGTACCTATATATACTTGAACAAATTGAATAAGTATGTGCCTTATTTTGTACAAAAGCATATCAGCTTCTTATTGTTTTCCATGGATAATATAATCTAAATCGACACTTAATGAACAGTGTTTACTATCTGCAGACCAAGATTAATCCAGAAATAAAATCTTTGCTTGGTTTTGAGACATGATATTCTTGAGTGAGTGCCTAAAGTAATATGTTTAGACATCCTGTCAAGTATTCTAGATTTTCTCTTGCATCAAGCCATAATATCACAGAAAAATAATTATAACATATTGCTTTTGCTTTTGAAGATTTATTTTTTCATAAATGCAATACAAAAATATATAAATTTATTTTTATATATTTTTTTATTATAAGTTGGCATGAGAAATATGAAAAGCAACTAGAGGATTATACTTGTTATAGGTTTAGTGGAGAATTTGCCCAACATATCACCTATTAAGAAAGACACATGGTAGAAACATCTTTCAGGTATGACATTGTCTAAAAGCCTAATTAAGGATCAAAGAAAAATTGGCTTCCTGCTCAGTGCATAGATTGTGTTTAGTACATCAAAACTGCAGGTTTCGCTGCTGGACTTTTTTCCATGTGTTTTGTTAAGAACTACTTTTTTTGTTTGTTTGTTTCTCAGAACCACTCTTATATCTCCTTTCCTATCAAATACGTAGCATCTTTGTGTTATGAACTTTTTGTATCAGCTGTTTGCCTAGAATACCTTAATTTCCTATCCTGAATTTACTTTTACTCATATTTATTCACCTCTGTAGTTTTTATTCTACTTTATATGTATGTTTGAGCAACTTTCATTCTTTAGGAAAAATGGATAAAAATAGTATAAGATAAAATGCAAGCAAACTTATCTCACTGCTCCCTCCAACTGTGTACCTGAAATAGAATGACTTATAAAAATAAAAATCTCAAAAAGCATCCTACATTTGTTGAATCATTTATTCAGGAACTTTTATGATAAGCATACTGTGTGCCAGGCTCCATGACAGTTGTTAAGCTTACAAAGTGATGGTCCAGGCCCCCAAATTAAAGCAGATACATATATATATATAAGTGCAACAGTGTGACAAGTATAATAACTGTAATAGAATAAAAGGACCCAGACATTCCTGAAGATATGGGAAGCTGAATGTGCAAGTTAGCTGACCACCCTGTGTTAGGTCAGTAGTCTGCCCCTAGAATAGAAGTTGAAATTAACTGGTATACACACAAAATCACACAGTTTATGCTGAAAGAGTTTAAAGTAAATCACAGACAATATCATATATCTCTGTTACATGACTCAGCAGACAATACTTATTTCTCCATTAAGAAATTCACTTATACAAAGCATTTCTTGCACTTGGTCAGCTTTTGACTGCTTTCCCCTCTTTCCACCTATTCTTTCTATCAGGAAAGAAACACATTCCTCTCCTTTCTCTACTTTGTTGTTTTGGGACATACTCTTAGGGTCTTGTATTTTACTTCCTACCACTTCTTATAGTACAGTAAGTACTCTACATTCTTTCCACACAAATCCACTGCTCCTCCTAAGAATCCCCTTGATTCATGTGAACATTTCAATCTAGGTCTATACAACTTTGGAATCTGAGCTTTCAACCATAACATTATACTAAATGACCTGTATTATATCATTCAACACCTAACACAGTATGACTATAAAGCAAGTACAGCAAAACATGCAACTGCTGATAAGACTTGGACTATTTAGTAAAATGTTGAGTAACAGCTAATAACTCAAGAGCAGCTATCCTACTGGATTTCTGAGGGGAAATGAAATATAAATGAAATAATCTTGGAAAAATCTTTACTTTTTAATTTACATGAATTGGTTCTAAACATGTATATTTGTAATAGCTTTAGAATAGTTTCAAGCAGCAGGTCAATGAACGAAATTTAAGGAAAGTCCAAGTATTGTTCTTCCACTAAGCAAATGAGTAACTTGGGATAAGCCTTACTTGCTTCCTCTGGCTAGTCAATGGCCTTTCCTCCTTAACTATTATGAGCACAGAGATTCTATATATCCAGCAAAGGAGCATCATTCATGGGTTACTTCAAAACTATATCATATACAAATCAGGGGTTTTCTTTGGAAAGGTAAGATGACTTTAAATTTCATCTGCTTTGATCCTCTCTTTTGCCTTTGAAGGCTCTGAGAAGCAAATGTCTGCCTAAGAGTAAAGAGAATCAGTGAAAGAACTGGGTTAGAACTCCTCAATTTGCCATGAGGACCCCAATTCAAGGTCTGTGTATTTCAGCCTCCTCTTCTTATATTTTAGATACAGAAATGCAGTTTAGATAATATGACCTTATGTTCTGACTTACCTTTTAGCATACATTTGAGAACTAAAACACCCCAAAATGAGGGTCTGTTGACTTTAGAGTTTTAAACATATCTTTACAATGCCCTTGACTTGCCCCTGAATTTTTCTAGCTCCCAATTATCATATGCATGTCGGCCTAACTATAATCAGAAAGAATAAATGCAAATAGGCCATGCTAGGCTTGCAAAACTAAACCTAAAGGTGGTGACTAATCTCACAGGGTTACTGACTAACTCATTCAACTAAACTTTACTCAACACCTATTACAGACTCTTTTCGTTGTTGTTGTTTCGGTTTCCCAACGTCCTTTTTCCTTTTCTAACAGTAATGTAATTTCTTTCGGAGGAATTGTTCCTATTCTGTCCATACAACCTGGAGAGACATTAGTGTCCTTCTGCACTGCCTCCCCACCCCTCCATCCTGAGCATTGGAGAGGCAGGCGTGGGATCTCAGATAAACCATTCAGAAACTCTTTTTTTTGGTATGATTCCAGTGAAAAGTCTAGGAGATTGTTCTAAATAGTAAGTTTTCAGAATCTAGAGAAGAAAGTGGAGATCAGTAAAGGATAGGCCTTAAAAGAAAGATTCAAGATGAAATAGCAGAAGGAAAAGGAAATGACTTTTTTTTTTTAATTTTGGTACTAGGGATTGAACTCAGGGGCCCTCGACCACTGAGCCACATCCCTACCCCTAATTTGTATTTTATTTAGAGACGGGGTCTCACTGAGTTGCTTAGCGCCTCACATTTGCTGAGGCTGGCTTTGAACTCATGATTCTCCTGTCTCAACCTCCCCAGATGCTGGGATTACAGGTGTGTGCCACAGCTCCTGGTGGGAAATGACTTTTTAAGGTGAGTGTCAGATAAACCAGGTCTTTGAATTCAAAATGAATAACATTTCTTGAAAGAGTAGTGAAAAGCAATCTCCAAAAGCAATCTTATTAATAAAACAGAACTAATTTAATGAATACAAGGAAATATAGAAAGAAAATGATGATCTGCCTTGAGGAATAGGGTGCTTACGATGGTAGGGTGGGGAAAGCCAGCCAAGGAGCCTAAGTTAGAGAGTAGAGAGCCAGGCCATTTGAACACGAGTCCAGATAAGTATTTAACTTCTCCATCAGTTTGCTTATCTGTAGAATGAGGGTGCTCATGGTACCACCTCATCAGGCGCTGTGAGGACTCTGCAAGTTATTATATTAGAACACTTCAAAATTGGGGCTGGATTACTGAGCAATAAAGATCTACAGTTTCAAGGCAAGTGTGACCTCAAGTGCTCAAAATTCCAAAAAGTTTAAGCCAAATTCAGTACCTGAACTTACTTACTATCTCATCGCTGACTCTCAAGAAAGCAGTTGAGACAGAAGTTATAACAACTTAAGGAGGAAGTTTGTGGTGAAAACATGAAATGCCTGGTCCATTTTATTTAAAAGTTTAACTGTGAAATGAAGCGAGAGAAAATGTGAAGGGCAGGGAGATACAATCACATTTTGAAAGCATAAGAGAAGGGTGAGTAAAGAAGACGAGGTGAGGGTGGGAATGGGATGAGTCTCAGCCTAAGATTGTGATGGAAGTTAAAAAAAAAAAGTTCCAGAACACAGTGTAGTTTATCTCAGAAAAGGGAATTATTCTTCTGAATCTGGAGGGGAAGAATAAAGTACATTAATAGAGAAAAAAAAGACACATTGGCGAATAGAGCAAAGTCCTTCATGAAATTGGGACCAATGGACATGAACTTATCAGAAAAGTTGGAGAAACCAAATGAGAATGATGATGATGGCACACTGCCAAATGCTAGAAAATGACAAATCTTTGTGTTCCTTAGATTTTCTACTACATTAAGAAATTTTAATATGGAAATTCTAGGAAATTTGGTCTTATAAATCAAAAGAGCAAGATAAAATGTATTTTAAATGACCTCACTCGAAGCTGATTCATGGAAAGGACATAATGAGCTCCCCAGTGTTAGCATGGGAGAGGAAAAGAATCTGTAGAGGGTCACAGTGACACAAACTTTTTCTTACAGACTACTCTTTCTCTAAGATTCCAGAGTTTAATTTAACACATGCTTCAGGTCTCTTATCACCCAAGATTTAACTTCTGTTTGAATAAACAGTTCTTGTTTTGGATGTTGGAGAAAAAGGCAAAAAATATCCCTTAATTTTATTTGGAGCCTGGCCCCCAAACATATGATGTTTAACATCATACATATGATGAAAGTATTAGAATGTCCTCAAGAAATATGTGTACAAAACATGCGTTCAGTTTCACTGAGTCCTGGTGTTCCCTAAACATGCCAGAGATTCAGTCAATAAACGATTGCTACACAGTTGGGAATCTCATAAAATTGGATATCTCCTCCACCCCAAAATGTAGATACTAAAATTGCTTAATTCAGAAAGGATTTCAAGTGTTGTTCATGCAATGGAATTCCAAAATTTATATAAATCAGACCATTAAATCTTTTATGATGATAATAATTACAATGATGATTTAAATAATGCAGGTGGCTATTCCACCTATCATTTCATTCTATGAGCTTGCACTAGAAGACGTATACGAGCATAAGATGAGAATTATGAACATATTCTTTCAGCTGGTCCCAGAGTTTTTCTTATAGCATAGAGTTCTTATTTTGCTATGTGGAGCTTGATTTTTCTCTACAAGATTGACAATATTTATTGTTTCTTGGCTTCCTAGTTATTCATCTCCTCTCCCACCCCTCACCAGTATTCTGTTTCCGCTTTTGGTGGAATTTCCCCATGATTAAGTTTCTCATGGGAGAAAAAATTCCTAACTCCTACCTCTCAAGGTTTGTCACACCAGAAAGCCAAGAAAACCAGATTCTTTGTGCCTGGTATAACTAAGTGGTGAAAGTATCACCATCAAAACTTCTAATCACAAGAGAATGATGCAGAGATGGAATGATTCTTTGAAGTCCTAACCCACTACAGCAAGAGCTCTGACCCATGCAGCCTTGGGTTTTGCCCATTTTTTCAAATCCAGTTGTCTGTCAATTCCCAATAACAGATAATCCCTTGATAATATTCTAGTAAAAAACAATTTGCTTAAAAATGCCAGCAGCAGTTTTTATAACCTAAAACAAAACCAAACAAAAACAAACAAATCTTATTGGTCCCTGAAGGAAAAACTGACCATGTTGGGCCTTCTGAGAGGCAGAACTTCAGTGTCACAGGGGGAAGTTGCCCGAGAAAATCTCAAATGTAGTCTTGATTGTGATATTTTTGCCTTGCAAACTGACTTTAGAACCCACTCTTCACATAATAAGTGATTTTATATTGAAAGCAGCCAAAATGCTTTACAATTACAAGAAGTAGAAGGAATAGATTACATAGAAAGTGTTATGCAATCACTAAAATGATATTACAGGAAGATATAAAATAACACTTAAAATATCCCCAATAGATTATTACCAAAGAGTTTTGTTAGTATGATTGTTAGTATGATTCATATTCTCTCTTTATTACCCGTAGAACAATGACTGTCCCCATATGTAGTGGGGGTTGATGAGTGGTTTTTTTTCTCTTTATGCTTTCATCTATGTTTAAATTTCTTACAATTAATATAGACTGTCTTTGAAATTAAACTTTTAATACTCTAGCAATGTTATTGTAAATAAGGAAAAAAAAATGTCTCTTCTAGTACTTCGGTGCCCAAAGCCTTTTCTCTTTTATGTTTTCCAGATAAATCTTTATTTTTCCATTCTATCCAAAAAAGAGTAAAACTCCACACCTTTAAAATTTATAACTCAAGCTATAGAAGATTATAAAATGTTTCTTACAATTTGTCTTATTAGTTTTATGTAAACAGCTTTCATCCAACCTATTGGCTAAATCATTATTATTATTATTAATTATTAATTATTAATTATTATTGCATTCAGTTTTGTGTTTCAGAAATTAAGACTTGGAAAAAAGTCACATTTGAATAGAAATTCCCCTATTTGATCATTCCCTTTTTCCCAGACAGTAACCCAAATGATACATGTCTTAGTAATCAAATACCCACATGTAGAACTCATGTGAAAACTCAATTTGTTATAAAAATGACACTTAGCCATGACTAGAAATAATTTTGATGGGTCATGTCCTCTGTAGATCTCTCAGAATCTTACTAATTTGTTTTCTTTATTATTGGTATTTTGGGTATGGGCACTCAACCCAGAAGAATATTCACCTGTAGTTCTTCCATACTATAATTTGTTATAAAGCAATATTGATAGAGGAATCAGTAAAGTTAAGTAGAACAAAATATAGAATCATATAGTATAAACCAGAAAGTATCATTTAAGTCCAAGAATATATAATGGGTTATTTAACATATATATAGATTAACATATATTTCATGATATAGTAAGGTTTTAAAAAATGACATAATACTATTTCATATTTAAATATAATTTAGGAAAATTAAACATATAAACATTTTAAAATATTAAGAACCACAAAACTGTTAGATCAATATTTAATATTTAATATACATTAATATTTTCTAAGTACAATACTAAGGAAAAAATCATAAGTTTAAAAAACATTTGTAATAAAAAATACAATATACAATATTTTTCAAAAAGACAAACTGAATAAAATATAGCAGGTTTTTGGTAAAATGTTGCTATTCTTATATATGAAAAATCTATTAAATTATTAAGAAGTAGGAAGGTGAAGCAAATTGGTGGCTGAGTAAGATGTCCCCACAGAAACACTCAGCTGAACATCCACCTGTAATCCCAGTGGCTTGGTAGGCTGAGACTGGAGGATCAAAGCCAGCCTCAGCAAATGTGAGGCACTAAGCAATTCAGTGAGACCTTGTCTCTAAATAACATACAAAATTGGGCTGGGGATGTGGCTCAGTGGTTGAGTGCCCCTAAATTCAAGCCCTGGTACCCCACCCCCCACAAAAAATCCATCTGTTATGCACCAAATTGCCAGCACAAGGGCTAAGGAAAGCTGGTAAGAGATCTGTAGTGCTTGCTGTTAGTATAATAAAAGGAAAAGAAGCATCCATAAAGGCAGGAGAGAAGGATTTTCCTGTGTTTCCCCTCCCCAACTACCAGCAACCTGATCCTCCAGCCTGGGAGAGAGAGAGAGAATTTTATACAGGTCTTAGACTTGAACCCCAGTACCAGATCTGCCACAGTGAAACTGAGTGTTTAGCAAAACCCTATAACCCCTGCTGCCAAGCCGATACCTGAAAGGCAAGCTTCCGGAAATCTTTAGGGCAAGCAGTAAATATACTCCCTCCACCACCCCTGCCTGCAACCTGTGTGGCACAGGGAGGAGCAGTACTCCATCCCCTGGGGAGCAGGGCATAGTTCAGAGTTTTGTCTCAGAGCTCAGTGACAAGCACCAAGTAGAAAATGAGGACCCTATACACAGGTCACAGATCTAAGCCCTGAGCCAGCTCCAGCCTCAGGAAGAGACCTGTGTGCCTGCCTGCAGGACAGACCTGAGTTTCAGTCTTATCAGCTCCTGCTTTAGAGGGAACCTAGGAACACCTGCCCTTTGCCAAAGACTGTGCATGGCCTTGTGACTCTGAGACTCTGGTGTGACCCATTTTTGCACCAGCTTTGATGACCAAGGGACTGTCCTTTACCCATCTTCCAACCTTGGTTTCCAGGCTGTCTATTTTTTATTTTGAGACAGGGTCTTACTCAGTTGCTTGGAGCCTTACTAATTTGCTGAGGCTGGCCTTGTACTTGAAATCCTCTTGCTTCAGCTTACAGAATCTGGGCTTACTAATGTCCATCACCACACCTGGTCCTGTTACAGAACTTGGGCCATCTAGGAAACTGAGGCAGCACAAAGGACCTTCCCCCACTTCAAACCCTAATTCTTGCAATCAAGTCAAAAAGATTTTTGAATGTCACTTATAGTAACAGATATTGTTTATGAAGGAAAAGGAAAAAAAAGTGGGGAGGAGAGAGTGGGTCCTCTCAGAGAGGAGAGGGACAATGTACCTCTCCTGCATTCCAGTTTATTGGGGAATCCCAGAGAAGTTTCTAGAGAGTCCTACCCAAGTCCACCTCTTGACTTTTGACTGATGACTGCAGAATGACATCAGACTTTCAAGTCTTCACTGCTATGACAACTTTGGGTCACTTTGGCCCATGGTGATTGGTTCTAATTAGATTCTTAACCATAAATTTTTAGATTTTATAGTTAGGAGAAATTATCCTCATTTCCCTGTAATAGAAAAGCCAAAAATAATAAGTAAGGAATCTAGACATACCACTAAGTTAATTCATTTAATAATCAAGGAAGACTGTAAGAGACAGATAAAGGGAGGAAGAAACTACAATAAAACCAGATAGTAAGAACTTATCTATCAATAACTACTGTGAATATAAGAAGATTGAATTCTCCAGTTAAAAGACATTAAGTGGGGGGCTGAGGTCGTGGTTCAGTGGTAGAGCACTTGCCTCGCATGAAGCACTGGGTTCAATCTTCAGGACCACATAAAAATAAACAAATAAAATAAAGATGTTGTATCCATCTACAACTAAAAAAAATATTTTAAAAAAAGACATCAAGTGGCTTAGTACAGTGGCAAATACCTGTAATCCCAGCAGCTCAGGAGGCTGAGACAGGAGGTCCCAAGTTCAAAGCCAGTATTAGCAACTTAGTGAGGCTCTAATCAACTCAGTGAGACCTTGTCTCTAAATAAAATACAAAAAAGGGATGGGGATGTGGCTCAGTGGTCGAGTGCCCCTGAGTTCAATCCCGGGTACCAAAAAAGAAAAAAGACATGCAGTAACTGAATGGACAAAAAATAAATCAATTAATTTTAAAAACCAAGACATGTTGCATACAAGAAACTCACTTCACATCCAAGGATACACATAGACTGAAAATGAAAGGAGGAAGTAAAATATTTCATGCACATGGAAACTAAGAGAAAGCAGGAATAGACAAATTAATATCAGTTAAAATAGACTTTAAGTCAAAAACAGTTAAAAGAGACGAGTCACTATAAAATGATAAAAGGGTGAATTCAGAAAGATGAAATAACAGTTCTAAATATGTATGCACTCAATATCAGAAAATCCAAATATATAAAGCAAGTATTAATAGAAATAAAGGGAAAGTTAAACTCCAATACAATAGTAGTTGGCAACTTTCAGCAATGAACATATATTACAGACAAAAATCCAGAAAGAAACAGCAGTGTTAAATTTCACTCTAGACCAAATGAACCTAAAAGATTTCAACAGAGCAGCATTCTACCTAACAACTACCAAATATATATTTTTCTCATTATCACATGAAACATTCTCCAGGATACAGCACATAATAGCCCACAAAATAATATTCAACAAATTTTTAAAAAGTAGAATCATATCAAGTATCTTTTCTGAATTCAACACTGTAAAGCTAGAAATTAGTAACAAGAAGAACCCTGGAAACCAAATATCTTACTTTTGAACAACTTTGACCAATGGATCAAGGAAGAAATCAAAGAAGGAAATTTGGAAATTTCTTGAAATAAATGAACAGGAGATACATGTCAAAATCTAAGGGAACAGTAGAAGCTAAGTAATAAGATAAACAACTTATTCCTGTATCTCAAAGAACTAGAGAAACAAGAATAAATGAAGTCCAACATTAATAAAAGGAAAGAAAGAATAAAGATCAGAGAAGAAATAAAGTTGTTTAAGACTAAACATACAAAAATAAATGAAACAAAAAGCTGGTTTTTCAAAAAGGTACACAAAATAGACATACCCAAAATAGTCTACTAAAAGGAGAAAGAAGGTTCAAATAAATATGATGAGATTAAATTGCAACCAAAATCACAGAAATATAAAAGATCATTAGAGATTATTATGAATAATTAATTGTATGTAATCAAATTTGATTATCTAGAAGAAATAGACAAGTTCCTGGAAACAAACACCTCACCAAGAATAAAATTAAAAAAAAAAAAATCCCACCTTGGGGCTGGGGTTGTGGCTCAGCTGTAGAGTGCTCTCCTAGCTTATGCGAGGCCCTGGGTTCAATCCTCAGCACCATATAAAAAATAAATCAGTAAATAAGGGTATTGTGTCAACCACAACTAAAAATATATATATATTTTAAAAAACCACCTGAACAGACTAGTAGTAAATAACAAGATTAAGTTAGTAATAATATCTCCTCTCAAAGAAAAGCCTAGAACCAGATGATTTCACTGATGAGTTCTATCAAGCATTTAAAGAAGAACTAATATTAATTATTCTTCTTAAGTTATTCCAAAAAATAGAATAGGAAACAATTCTTCCAAACAAATTCTATATGACAGTGCATAGGCAAACATTATATGCATTTTGGTATTTTTCCCTAATACAAAAACCAGATTAGAACATAACAACACCAACAAAAGAAAACAATAGGCTACTCTCCTTGATGAACACAGATGCAAAAATTCTCAACAAAATACTAGTACATTTAAAAAATTATTATCCATGGTCAAGTGGAATTCATCCCAGGAATGCAAGGATGGTTCAAGATATGCAACTCAATAAATCAAAAGAGTGAAGGACAAAAACCATGTTGTCATCTCAAATGATGCAGGAAGGTTTTTGATAAAATTCAACATTCCTTCATGACAAAAACTGAACAAATTTAAAATATAAGGAATATACTTCAACATAATGAAGAACATTAATAAAATTTAATAGGTAACATTACATTGATTAGGAAAAAGCTGGAAGTTTTCTCTCTCAGATCTAAAATAAGACATGGATGTCCATTTTCAGCAATTTCTTTCAACACAGTGCTGGAAATTCTAGACAGCAGAATTAGGCAAAAGGAAGAAATAAAATGCATATAAATTGTCACATTTTCCAAAAGATGCTATCTTATATACAGAAAACACCATAGACCCTACAAAAATTGCTATTAGAACTAATAAATGAATTCAGCAAAATTGAAGAATATAAAATCAACAAATAAGAATCAGTAGTGAGGGGCTGGGGGTGTGGTTCAAGCAGTAGTGTGCTTGCCTGGCATGCCTACGGCCCGGTTCGATCCTCAGCACCACATACAAACAAAGATATTGTGTCTGCCGAAAACTCAAAAATAAATATTAAAATTCTCTCTCTCAAAAATTGAAGGCATTCCCTCTAAAATCTGGAACAAGACAGGGATGCCCTCTCTCACCACTTCTGTTCAACATAGTTCTCGAAACACTGGCCAGAGCAATTAGACAGACGAAAGAAATTAAAGGCATAAAAATAGGAAAAGAAGAACTCAAATTATCACTATTTGCTGATGACATGATTCTATACCTAGCAGACCCAAAAAGGTCTACAAAGAAACTATTAGAGCTAATAAATGAATTCAGCAAAGTGGCAGGCTATAAAATCAACACGCATAAATCAAAGGCATTCCTGTGTATCAGCAACAAATCCTCTGAAATGGAAATGAGGACAACCACTCCATTCACAATATCTTCAAAAAAAATAAAATACTTGGGAATCAACCTAACAAACGAGGTGAAAGACTTATACAATGAAAACTACAGAACCCTAAAGAGAGAAATAGAAGAAGATCTTAGAAGATGGAAAAATATACCCTGTTCATGGATAGGCAGAACTAACATCATCAAAATGGCGATATTACCAAAAGTTCTCTAATTAATGCAATGCCAATCAAAATCCCAACGGCATTTCTTGTATAAATAGAGAAAGCAATCATGAAATTCATATGGAAAAATAAAAGACCCAGAATAGCAAAAACAATGCTAAGCAGGAAGTGTGAATCAGGCGGTATAGCGATACCAGACTTCAAACTATACTACAGAGCAATAGTAACAAAAACAGCATGGTACTGGTACCAAAACAGGCAGGTGGACCAATGGTACAGAATAGAGGACACAGAAACCAATCCACAAAACTACAACTATCTTATATTTGATAAAGGGGCTAAAAGCTTGCAATGGAGGAAGGATAGCATCTTCAACAAATGGTGCTGGGAAAACTGGAAATCCATATGCAACAAAATGAAACTGAATCCCTTTCTCTTGCCATGCACAAAAGTTAATTCAAAATGGATCAAGGAGCTTGATATCAAATCAGAGACACGGCGTCTGATAGAAGAAAAAGTTGGCTACGATCTACATACTGTGGGGTCGGGCTCCAAATTCCTCAATAGGACACCCATAGCACAAAAGTTAATAACTAGAATCAACAAATGGGACTTACTCAAACTAAAAAGTTTTTTCTCAGCAAAAGAAACAATAAGAGAGGTAAATAGGGAGCCTACATCCTGGGAACAAATCTTTACTCCTCACACTTCAGATAGAGCCCTAATATCTAGAGTATACAAAGAACTCAAAAAATTAGACAATAAAATAACAAACAACCCAATCAACAAATGGGCCAAGGACCTGAACAGACACTTCTTAGAGGAGGACATACAATCAATCAACAAGTACATGAAAAAATGCTCACCATCTCTAGCAGTCAGAGAAATGCAAATCAAAACCACCCTAAGATACCATCTCACTCCAGTAAGATTGGCAGCCATTATGAAGTCAGACAACAACAAGTGCTGGCGAGGATGTGGGGAAAAGGGTACACTTGTACATTGCTGGTGGGACTGCAAATTGGTGCAGCCAATTTGGAAAGCAGTATGGAGATTTCTTGGAAAGCTGGGAATGGAGCCACCATTTGACCCAGCTATTCCCCTTCTCGGTCTATTCCCTAAAGACCTAAAAAGAGCATGCTACAGGGACACTGCTACATCGATGTTCATAGCAGCACAATTCACAATAGCAAGACTGTGGAACCAACCTAGATGCCCTTCAATAGACGAATGGATAAAAAAAATGTGGCATTTATACACAATGGAGTATTACTCTGCATTAAAAAATGACAAAATCATAGAATTTGCAGGGAAATGGATGGCATTAGAGCAGATTATGCTAAGTGAAGCTAGCCAATCCCTAAAAAACAAATGCCAAATGTCTTCTTTGATATAAGGAGAGTAACTAAGAACAGAGTAGGGTTGAAGAGCATGAGAAGAAGATTAACATTAAACAGGGATGAGAGGTGGGAGGGAAAGGGAGAGAGAAGGGAAATTGCATGGATGTGGAAGGAGACCCTCAGGGTTATACAAAAGTACATACAAGAGAAAGTGAGGGGAAAGGGAAAAATAATACAAGGGGGACAAATGAATGACAGTAGAGGGGGCAGAGAGAGAAGAGGGGAGGGGAGGGGAGGGGAGGGGGGATAGTAGAGGATAGGAAAGGCAGCAGAACACAACAGACACTAGTATGGCAATATGTAAATCAATGGATGTGTAACTGATGTGATTCTGCAATCTGTATATGGGGTAAAAATGGGAGCTCATAACCCACTTGAATCAAAGGGTGAAATATGATATATCAAGAACTATGTAATGTTTTGAATAACCAACAATAAAAAAATTAAAAATAAATAAATAAATAAAAATAAACAACGCTAATGCCATTTTCAGCAAAAAAAAAAAAATTCTCTCTCTCTCTCTCTCTCTCTCTCTCTCTCTCTCTTTAAAAATAAATCAATAAACAAAGGTATTGTGTCCATCTTAAAAAAAAATTCTCTCTCTCTCTCTCTCTCTCTCTCTCTCTCTCTCTCTAAAAAAAAAAATCAGTAGTGATTATGTCCATGTGTGAATATACCATACAGAATCCCACATATAATTATAACATATTAATTAAAATAACAATTATAGAGCCCCGCACAGTGGTACATAACTGTAATCCCAGTGGCTCAGGAGGCTGAGACAAGATTGGAAATTCAAAGCCAGCCTCAGCAAAAGCAAAGCACTAAGCAACTCAGTGAAACTCTGTCTCTAAATAAAATACAAAATAGGGCTGGGGATATGGCTCTGTGATGGAGTGCCCTGAGTTCAATCCCCAGTACCAAAAAAAGAAAAGAAAAAACAATTATAGAAGGAAGATCAGCAAAGCAGATCAAGTGGATCAGGGGAGCAAAGACAAAGGGAAGATATTGAAGAATAAAATTGATCAAATTATGTCATGTTTATGCATAAATATGTCATAATGAATCCCATTATTACACATAATCATACTGCACCAGTAATAAAAAAACAACAAAAAAGTCATCAGCATTGTTATATGATAATAATGAAGTGTTTAAAATAGAAATCAAGAGAGTCATCCCATTTGCAATAGCTACAAAAAATAATATACCTATGAACAAATTTAGCCAAAAAGAAAGATCTTTATAATAAAAATTATAAAATATTGATAAGAAGAAATTGAAGAAGACATGAAAAAAATGGAATGGCATCTCATGTTTATGGATTGGAAGAATTAATATTGTTAAAAATGTTCATATTATCCAAAACAATTTACAGACACAATGCAATTCCTATCAAAATACCAAAAACATTCTTTGCAGAATTAAAAAAAAAAGAAAATTCTAAATTTTATATGCAACCACAAAAATTAACTGAATACTAAAGCCATTTTGAGCAAAAGCAACAAAGCAGGAAAAATTGCACTATCTGACTTCAAAACATACTACAAAAACTATATTAATCAAAACAGCATGGTACTGACATAAAAAATAGACACATAGACTAATGAGACAGAATAGAGATACTAGAATTAACCCACACATCTACATCCAACAGGTCTTTGACAAAAGTGCTAAGACTGTATAATGAAGAAAGGACAGTCTTTTAAATAAATGGTGCTGGGAAAATTGCATACCCACACAGAGAGAGATGAAATGAGACCCTTAACTCTCATCAGTTACAAAAATCAACTCAAAATAGATTAGAGACTTAAATGCAATACTTGAAACTGAAATTACTAGAAAAAAAAATAATAAAATTATTCAGGACATTGGAATGTTTAAGTAGTTTTTGGTTAAGATCCCCAAAGCACAGGAAATAAAACCAAAATTAGACAAATGAGATTATATTAAACTGAAAAATTTCTACGCAGTGAAAGAAATACTCAACAGCGTTATTAGCTGTTGAGTTATTAGGTGTATCCTAATACAGACTGTATTAGGATATACTTGTAAATAGAAATCAAAGAAAGAATCATCAAAATGAAATACAGTAGTAATGGATTCACCAAGAAAACATCATAGAGGAATAATGAGATTAGAAGTTATAAAAAATCAACATACTTTTAATAAGAATTCCAAAACAAGAGAATGCAGAAAATGACAAAGTAGCAATATTAAAAAATGTAAGTGCTGATGTTACATAAGGATGTAAATATTAACATTAAAATGCATACTAAAAAATCTATCAATAAAAATTGAGCTTCTTCACAAAGCAATAATGTAGAGCAAACATGTCACCAGCAACAAAATATAGAACGAAATTAGTTATAGATTCAAAGTGGTGAGTTAAAATAGCTCTGAACCTAAAGATTTTTATCTGAATATCTATCATTTTCAAGCCAAAGAAAAATAAATACACTTTCATAATCCCATCAGGAGGCTATATTACCCCCAAAACTTTGCTGATTAAATGAATATAAATGCTATAATCTCCATTGTAATATTGTCTATGGAGTTAAAAATTAAAGTGAGCTCAAAAGTTTATCAATAGATTAAGGGGCTGGGGCTGTAGCTCAGTGCCAGAGAGCTTTCCCAGCATCTGTGAAACAGTGGATTCGACCCTTAGCACCACACAGAAAAGAAATAAATAAAATAAAATAATTTTTAAAAAAGAAAAATAGATTAAGAAATTTTGTTATATTCAATTACAAACATATTGAATATTACATAGTCACGAAATGAATGAACAATGACTGTATACAATCATGCTTTTCTTATTGAGTTTTTGGAATGACTACTATAAAGTTAGAGAAGAGTTCCTTCAGACCTTAGCAAGGTTATATCCTAAAAAAGCTGTCAATGAAGCAGGCTTTGCTCTGGTCCTGCTATATAGTCTTTGCTTTGTCATGTTTGAAGCTCTTCTCCTCTTTTGGGAACTGATTTCTCAACTGGTCTACAAGCTGCAAAACTTTAAGTCATATAATTAATTAAAATATACATCAGGCAAAAGAATAAAAAAATTGTCCACATTGATCAGTCACATGATTGATTATTAATTTCAAACAACAAGTTGTCTATTTACCAAAATCAAACATACCAGAATCAGAAGCTTAAGCATTACTACCACAGGAGTTATAGATAATAAGTACTGTAGACTCTGAAAGCAAATCTAAGGATAAGTTGGGAAAGTGGAGGGAAGGGCAACATTTGTCTAGCTATGCCTTATGTCTTGGTGGGCAGAAAGATCTAGGAAATAAGAGTCCTGAAAAATGAGGCACAACTCTGAGCTGGGCTAGTACTTAAGGTCAGATACAGCTGTGAATAACAAAGTCTAAAAAAAAATGGGCAGGTTTCACCAGACTGCAGCAGAGCTCCCAGGAAGGTCCTGCTCTTCAAGGGAAAGAGCCAAGGGTAGTGAACATGAGAGGTACCCAGAAGTAAAATGTGCAATAAAACACATTTTACTGTTCTTCTTGGAGGCTTTTCAATCCATATGCAGCAGTCCTGAAGTACCTAAGTAGGTCTCAGCCTTGGTCTTTCCCTCATCTTCTTAGGTCCTGCCATTCCACTTCTCATATACTACCTTCCCACCTCCCTCAGCCCTTGGTTTTTGAAGTCAGAAAATCAGATTTGCCACTTCTGGTCAAAGTAGACACACTCTACACTGTGGAGTCTCATATTCTTTGCAGTGAAGTACTTGTAGAACAAACACACCTGACACCACTCTCTTTTCGTGACATAGATTCAGGGATAAGCCCCATCAGCCCAAAAGCAAAGGTAGTGAGAGGAACAGAAAACTCCACCCTGAAGCGCTGAGAAAGGACAGGACTTGAGTGGCCAAGAAGACAGACACTTGGATGTTGAAATGGCCATAAGGAAGCCAGGGAATCTCATCAACACCAGAGACTAACAAGAAATCAGAGCAGCGCTAAGCAGCAACATAGACTTAAAGGAACTGGGGCAGTTTTGATTAGCTCTTTCCATGTAAGGGATCTGGAGGATGATATGTTCTTGAAAAATATGGTTCAGAATACTTGAGATTAACAAAAAAATAAAACATTTGAATTTATCTATAAAAATATATTATATTTTATACCTATAATTTCATTCAAAATAAACCAAAATATATACAGATACATATAATTTACTATCTTTCTCCTTTGTTTTTAGATCTTCTTAATTCCTAGTTTATCTTGGACTCAAAAAAAATCATTTCAATCTATCCTTAAATCTGATATTCCAATCAAAATTGTGTTAACTCATGTACATAACTCTTTGTAGTAGCAAAACTTCAAGGCTTTAGAGCAATTGTATCACTTTCTCTTATTCATTTTAGAACATTCTAAACTCTTTTTTCAAAAATAAGTTAACACCCACTAGTATGGTTACAATAAAAAGATAAGGATAACAAGTGATGATAAGGATGTGGAGAAATTGGACCCCTCATACACTACTGGTGGGAATATAAAATGGTGCAGCCACTATGGAAAAGACTGGCAATTTCTGCAATAATTAAACCTAAATTACCATACAGCCCAGAAGTTACACTCTTTAGGTACATACACAAAAGAAATGAAAATATATAGAGAGTTAAAAACATCTATATAAATATTTATAGCAGCATTATTCATAATAAACAAAAAACGGAAACAACTCAACTGTATCAGTTGAGGCATGGATAAACAAAAATGTCGTGTATCTATCTGTTCAGTGGAATATATTCAGTCTTAAAAGGAATGAAGTACTGATATATGCTATAACATGGACGGACTTTGAAAACATTACGCTAAGTGCAGGAATCCAGCCCCCCAAGAACCCACATAGAATATGATTCCATTAATAAGAAATATCTGAAATAAGAAAATCTATAAGGAATCTAAAGGGACAGAAAGCACATTCAAGGTTGCTTATGGAAGAAAGAGATGGAGGAGATGGGGAAAGATAATAGCTAAAGGGTATAGGGTTTTATTTGTTTGTTTTTTGAGATGATGAAAATGTTCTAAAATTGATTACAATGATGGTTTCACATGCCTCTGCATACATTAAACATGAATTATGCAATGTAAGTGGATGAACTGTATATTGTATGATTTAATTTCAATAAATCTGTCTAAAAACATAACTAAGTTGCCTTCTTAAAACATAGAATTTTTACTCTTTGAACACACTGATCTTTGCTTCTTTCTTCCTCCTTAAGAAAAAAAATGGATAAAATACTGCATTGACCACTGGAGCATAACTGGGATTATGTAAAACCTTAACATGATTTTCCAATCAGAACAAAATATTTCCCTTCTCAAAGGGAGAAATTTCTTGCCTATGCTCTCCCTCCTTGCAAATTCATTTACAAATAGGATTGGGTATTTCTCTACCATTTTTTAACTCATTAAAAATTGACTAATAAATTTTTAATTTATATTCATACTTTGATCTTCCCTTACAATTTATTTAACTAACAGTACCATGTAGAATAGGGAGGCCTATAAGTGTGTCTCCAGCCGCTGCCAACATACGGCTATGCTCCCTGACCCCCAAAGAGAATGCCAGCCCACCTCACCTCACATGGAAGACAAAAGAATAAGACTTGCAGAAGCTGCATAAGGAACACAGGCTGTGCCTTGGGGGCATTTTGGATCCTCATTTATAGAAGAAAAGAGAAAAGAAAAAAAGTAGCTCCACCTAAGCCTGCCCCAGAAGAGGGAATTATTTACATCAACTTGAGGAATCATCTTTTACTAGTAACTGCAGTCATGTATGCTTTCCTGACTTAATTTATTCTTTGTATATGAAAAGCAAGTCCTTAATTTTAGTGTTTTTAAGTGTACTATACATTGAAAACATGTTCAACTTTTAAACTCATGGAAAGTAGTCCTCAATGCCATTAAACACACAAAACACAGCTATGCTTCTGGCAATGGTTGATTTGCTGGTTTTATAACAGCTCAAAATATTAATCCAAATAGTAAATAATCATTTTCATATTAACTTTTTTTTTCCATCTCTAACAAAAGGACAAAATGCAGAATAGAACAAAAAGAAAAAGAGTTCCACAGAGTGCCTGACTTGTGAGATTGATAATTTTAAAAATATTTTTGGAATTGTTGATAGACCTTTATTTTACTTATTTATTTATATGTGGTGCTGAGAATCAAACCCAGTGCCTCACACATGCTAGGCAAGTACTCTACCACTGAGTCACAACTCCAGCCCTGATATTTTTTTAATTAAGATTGCTGTAATGTAACAGTTTGTCCTTTGCTCCTGGTTCCCTAGATAATAATTTTGCTCTTTTTTTCTAAATCAGATTCAAATTAAAACAATATTTTGTGTATCTCCATTTAAGGAAATACTTGAAAAACAATAGCAAACCCCAAGAGGACTTGCCATCCAGATTTTCAAGCCATGTTCTACAAAGTTGGTCAAATGCCCCATCATGTTTCCCTCTGCTCTATGTCCCTCTTGTCTCCCCATCTCCATTTCCAGTTTCCAGGGATAATTCAAAAGTATGGTTACATAAAATCTCTACAAAGAGTGGTTTGAAATCCAAACAACAATATATTTACTGCGATCTCATTTTATTTTCCACACAATTTTGAAAAATCCTTTAAAGATCAAAAACCCAAATTCACTGGGGTGAAGTTTTAGCATCACTTTGATAAAGAAGACCTTATTTTTGTTTACATTAAAGATCTGTTAAATTGAACAAGATATCTATCATCTTAGGTTTATAGATGCTCCCCATAATAAAAAAATCTAATTTTTGCCTTACATATTATTCAAGATTTTTAAATTGCATCGTAGAGAGTTTATGGTTCATATGATTCACAATTGTTATGAGGAAACTGCTCCAGAAAATTATTACCTCAGGAAACCAAGTCACAGGGAATGAAGAACTATATCACAAGTAATAATAAACACAGTCATTATAGAGTGCTCACCAAACACTGTGCCTATTATTATCTCATTTATCTATTATATGATAGAGATACTACTGTTGCCACATATACACAAGGATATGAGCTTGTAGAGATAAAACAAGTCTCAACATTGCACAGCTAATAAGCAACAGAGCCAGCATTCAAAACCCAGTTTGTGAACTTCAGTGCCTACATCCTTAACCCAGTGTGATCCTACTGTTCCATGCTGCATCCTCTAATTATCCTCTAAATAATTCCTTTGGAATCAATCCAACTCACCACTATCACTTAATAATATTTTATGTTAAAATCCTGTGATTTTGAAATTAGAGATCTTACAGAACCACTGGTTTAAATTCAAATGGTCCAGAGCAGCCTCAATGTCACTGATCTGAAATGGACCCAAATTTGTCCATTGTCCTTTGTGCCCTTGGTGGTGAGTGGGTAAATTTTCAAAAGACATCATTTAGATCCTCACATTAGTGGCTTGTCCTTACAACACATGAAAATCATCAGGGGTGCTTTAAAGAAATACCCATTTCTACAGCCCAGTGTCAGAGCTTTCAATTTAATTGCTCTAGGTTTATGGTTAAAGTTCCCTGAGTGATTCTAATTTCTCACCTTATTTCAGAACCATATCTTAGAGCATTTCTCTAGATGGGCACAGAGGTGGGGTTGTGAAGATTCTCTCTCTCTCTCAGAATCACAGAAAATTTCCTAGAGGTTGAATAAACACATTGCCTCTCCCAAGACTCAAAAGTAGCCTGAGACTTGAGAACATTGAGCCCTACCCATTAGGTGATATTTAAAGGATAATCAGTGTCAGTCCCCATTGCTTGTTTGTGTGCACACAAGATTCATGAAATCATCACCTCTAAGGTAGTGGTGATAGGATACAGGATTTGGGGGGAAATGATAAGACAATCATGGTGGATCTTTGATGAAGGCGTCCAGTGTCCTTATAACACAGTGACAAGGGAGCTCATTTACAACTTCCTTCATGTGAGGAACCAGCAATAAGGTGCCATCTATGAGAAAGTGGGCCCTCATCAGATACCAACCAGACAGCTTCCTAACCCTCCCTCATGGACTTCCAAGACTATCAGGAATAAATTTATACTGTTAATAAGCTACCTAGTCTAAGATATTTTGTTATAGCAGCCAAATGGACTAATACAGGAATAATAGGCACCTGTTTTTCCTTTTTTCATTTTCTATTTCCTGACCATGCTCTCACCCCTTCCTTTCTTCATCTTGCTTGTCACACTCTCCCAGCCTACCCCTTAGGAGGTCTACCATTGTCATTCATGGCTTTAGACATTCTAAAGGGAAAACCCAGAAAGCCAAGATTGTTACCCAGGTCTAGAGTTAATGCCCTGGATCAATTGTCACTGACTTAGACTCCTCAAATCTGAATTTGTGCTCAATCAGAAAGAGCAGTACTTAAGAACCACTTTAGCTATAACAGGGTTTGCTAAACATGTGAGGAGTTAAAACATAATGATGGATGGTTTCCGGGTTGCATAAGAGGATTGTCTTCAAGCTTTAGGGGAACTCACTTTTTGGCAAGATTTTTGTTTTCTGAATTATTTGTCATCTGGCCCTATTTATTATATCAAAATATCAAAAACAGTCCTCTAAAATCTAACATAACAAAAAATTCAGCTATTCTTCCCCTTCCCCCTCCCCACATCTCCCTGCTGTTAACCATTTATTCTGCTCACTTTGCACCATCACAGTAGATCATGACCAGTATTGGAGAGATAGGTAGGTAAAAATGATCCTATAGTTACATAGGTTTGGAAAATTCTAGTTCAAACAAATAAAAGAGGCATTTTATTACAAAATTTATCAGACATAAAGTTAGTATGCATCATAATTCTCCAAAAATGAGATACTTTCTAATAAGGAGATATTTTTGCAAATTTCATTGGCTACACAGGGTAAAAAAAAAAATTAAAGATTTCCTTGTTAGGCTGATATTCCCCCAAAGGCACTTGAGAAGTGCTGCATATGGTTTTATCATTTGTGATAATAATCATTATGAGTTCCAAAATGTCTCCCAGGATATCTCACTAGAGAACACAGGGAACGTGTGCAAATTGCCCTTGACTTAAAAAAAAATTTTGTTATTTTCAGTTATACATGACAGTAGAATGCCCTTGACTTTTATTGTCCTACCCTCTTTGTAGCTCTAGGCTTCTTCTAGGGTAAATTCTTTACTTTTTTATCATCAAGAGTCAGGAAGGTAATAGAGACTTATGTGATCTTGCAGTTTTTGTCTTAAGGAGCTGAATGTTGTTTTAGGTTCCAAGAACCAAGACAAGAAGAAAATTTCAGGAAATAACAGAGATAGGGCTAAGAGAGGATACTTGTAAGGAGGCAGGGGTAAAAAGAGGAGAAGTAAGTGATGCTTTTTTATGTACCATTTAAATTTATTTGTTTATTTTTGAACAGGTTCATTCTTGCAAATATTCATAAATTCATTCAATATATACAAAGACTAGACAGTTAAAAGTAAAACTCTTAATTCCCCCTGTTTTCTTATTTCCTATTTACTTTGTGAGCTTTATCTACAGTTACTAGTTTGTTGTATCATTCCAGAGAAACCCTGTAATTTAGAAAGTGAATATAAAATTAGATAGTGATAGATGGATAGATCTGGATAGATAAATATTCTGGTTCGCTCAGAATAGTTCCAAGTGATGCCCATTGTTACAGAGTAACTATAAAGGCAGCAGAATACAACAGACACTAGTATGGCAATATGTAAATCAATGGATGTGTAACTGATGTGATTCTGCAATCTGTATATGGGGTAAAAATGGGAGCTCATAACCCACTTGAATCAAATTGTGAAATATGATATATCAAGAACTATGTAATGTTTTGAACAGCCAACAATAAAAAATTAAAAAAAAAAAAACAATGCCTTTTTTGATTTTGAAAAATGTCCTGTTTGAACAAATTTACTTATAAATATGCATATTGTTTATTTACACAAGTTACTCACAATATCTAAGATATGAAAATAGTGCAAGTGTTCATGGACAGGTGAATGAATAAAAAACATGGTGTAGAAATACAAAAGAAACTTTGAAAAATGCTACAACATGAATGAACTTTGAGGATATTATGCTAAGAAAATAAGCAAGTCACGAAATGATAAATACTACAAGATTCCACTTACATAGGGCACTTAGAATGGTCAGATTTATAGAAACAGAAAATAGAGGAGTGGTTGCCAGCAGCTGAGGTGAGAGAGAAATGCAGAGTTGTTGTTTAATAGGTGTGGAGTTTTCTTTTTACATGATGAAAAATCTCTGAAGATTGCTTGCACAACATTGTAAATATACATAAAAAATGGTTAAAGTGGTAAATTTTATGTTGTATGCATTTTACTCAAATTAAAAATAAAAATGAAACAGTTCTATCAGGTATATATTAAGTTGATAAAAATAAAGACTTGAAGAATGCCCCTTGACATTCTAAATTGTTAGATTACTTCACCTAGATGAAACTTTTTTTTTACATAAAGGTGGTGAAGGAAAATACACACTCTCTGTTGACATGAGTATAAATTGCTGCATTCATTTAAGTAGGATCATTTTATAATATCAATCAAAATTACAAATGCATACACCCTTTGCTTGAAATTCTGCATTTTAGATATTTTGCCTAGAGAAACTTAGTAATTCCAATTCCCAATGATATATATGTAAATATATATGTGTGTGTGTGTGTGTGTGTGTTTTATTCATTCAGTATTGTTTGTTAGAATCAATTTCTAATCAAAGACTAAGAACAACTTACAAACAAATCAACATATCTATAGTCATCTGATCCTTGACAAAGTTGGAGAAAAAACAAGCTTTTCAACAAATGATACTGGGAAAACTGGTTATCCAAATGTAGAAGAATGAGAATAGATCCTTATCTCTCACCTTGCACAAAAAAATCAACTCAAAATGGATCAAGATCTCAGAAATTATGCAACTCCTAGAAGAAAACACAGAGTCAACACTCCAGCATATAGGTACAGGCAACAACTTTTTCAATAGGACCCCTAAAGTTCAGGAAATAATGCCAAGAGTTAATAAATGAGATCAAATTAAAAGGTTTCTGCACAGCAAAGAAAACAATTAGGAATGTGAAGAGAGAACCTGCACAATAGAAGAAAACCTTTCCTGGCTACTCTTCTGACAGAGGGTTAATATCTAGAATATATAAAGAATTCAAAAAACACCAAAATTTAAATAACCAATTAACAAATGGGCAAAATAATTAAACTAACCATTCTTGAAAGAAGAAATACAAATGGCTAACATATATATGAAACAATGTTCAACATCATTAATGATTAGGGAAAAGCAAATTAAAATTGGGCTGAACTTTTACCTTACTCCAGTCAGAAGAGCAGTCATCAAGAATATAGACAATAATAAATGCTGGAAATGATGTGGGAGAAAAGGCAACTTTTACACTGTTGGACTATAAATTAGTACAACTACTATGGAAATTCCTCAAAAGATTAGGCATGGAACCATCACATGACCCAGATATACCATTCCTCGGTATTTATCCCAAAGAATGACAATCATTGTATTACAGCAATACATGCATACCCATGTTTATAGTAGCACCATTCACTATAGCCAAACTATGAAACCAGTCTGTGTATCCATCAATGGATGAACAGATTAAGAAAATGCATATTTACACACACAAACACACACACACACACACACACACACACACACGGAGTTTTATTCAGCCATAAAGAGAATTGAAAGTTTTTTCTTGCAAATTATGTCTATTGCAGGAAAATGAATGGAACTAGAGACCATTATGTTAAGCAAAATAAGCCAAATTCAGAAGAGCAACGGTCAAATGTTTTCTTTCATATGTGGAAGCTAGAGTGAAAAAAGGTAAAGAAAGGTTGGAGAAAGACAAGGAATCTCATGAAAATCAAAGCAAGATCAGTAGACGAAAGGGGGATAGACGAGGTAAAGAGTGGAGGTGTGGAGGGAAGGGGAAATTGCTGGTGAGAGTTATTGGTCAAATAATGTTATATTTTGTGCATATGTGAATATTCAACAATAAATCTCATTGTTATGTACAACTATAAAACATCAATAAAATGTGGAAATAAAAAATTAAGTGTATGAAAAAGAAATACAAATTCACCTAAAAAATATTGTGCATATATATAACATGATGCTATGGGATCCATAGAAGCAATCTATTACAATGAAGTAAATGAATATATATATATTTCCACCATCCCACGCAGTTACCCATGGTTTTGTGGAAAGAGCAGCTAAAGTTTACTTATTTGGTAGAAATCTCTAATATATTTAAAAAATTGTAACTTCCTAACTCTATGTTAGGAAAATAGGGAATAACTCCTAGTACAAAAATGAGTCTGCAGAGACAGAACAATCATTTTATTCTATGTTAATTTTAACCTAAATACATATTATTAGGCATGTTTACATTATGAATATTATGTTAGATAATACCATATTAAAATGCCCAGCATAAGGCTGGGGCTGGGGCTCAGTGGCAGAACACTTGCTTGACATTTGTGAGGCACTGGATTCAACTCTCAGCACCGCATATAAATAAATAAAATAAAGGCCTATTAACAACTTAAAAAAAAAATTCTTTTAAATGCCTAGCATAGCTCTCACACAGCATAGGCGCCCAAGAATACATTTTGGAATTTATCAAATGCTGCCTGTTTTATGTACATATAAGCCGGCCTTTGGCAAACATTACAGAAAAACTTGGTTACTTGATTTTGTTTTGTAAAACTTGGTATTTCTTATTGTGTCCTCTACTGAATTTAACATCTCAGACTTCCCAATGGGAGCAGGGAAGGGATCATGTATATATTCTAAAATTATTCTAAAACCAAGGCGCTGATAAAATAAACTTAGTGCATCTATGCAATGACTCACTATGCAGTCACTAAAAATATTTATATAGACCTATGTACTGAAATCAAGAAAAAAGTTCAAGATATATTTCTAAGGGAAAAAGTAAAGTTGTTGGAGAGTGTTTAGTAGAGTTCCACGTGTTTTCAATTTAAATCCTATCCCTGAACACTCATTTATGTAGACATTTTTCTGAAAAGTATACACAAAAACGTTTATGGGGAATGGGAGAAGAGATGTGAATTAAAGTAAAAGGAGAGACACTGGTTTTTTGTATCTTTATGTCCTGTTTCAATTTTTTACCATAAGATGAATGATTTTTATAACTTTAAAAAAAAGTTAATTTAAAGTAAAACTTAATCTTTTAAAGTAGATAGCTATACTATAGCTCACAAATTAGAAGACAATATGATAATTAGCAAATCCTAGAGCAAGCAGAAGACAACACAGGGTGTTTCCAAGGCTAGGCCTGGAGATGAAAACAGAATTTTTACTTACTTTATGCTAGTTACATGAACTAGTTTCATGGTTTCTCTTAATGCAAGGGAGTTGGGAAATATAGTCTAGTCCTCTGCAAGAAAGGAGAGGACAGAAATAGGAGAGAAAACACGAACCAGCCTTTGCCACATATGACAGGATTCTGAAGCTTCACCGGAGTCTCAGATTGATGAAAATATAATCATACTTAACCTCTTCTGTAATGATATAATACAGCCTAGAAGAAATGGGTACCAATTTATTTGAGTCCTTTTCTTTACCTGTAGGTTCTTCTTGGGTCCACTCCAAGCTTTACTGGTGCTCAGCCTTTGACTAGTGAAAAGAAGAAGAAAAATAAACAAGTGTTCATTTCCCATCATACTTAAGGAGATTGTGGTGGAAGAACCACAGTAATACTTTGTGTAAGTTGTAGACATCTGTGAAGGGCAACATGACAATTTGTATAAAAATTGTGAATGCGGAACTGGGGTTGTGGCTCAGGGGTAGTAGAGTGCTTGCCTAGCATGTGTGAGGCACTGGGTTCGATTCTCAGCACCACATAAAAACAAATAAAGGTTCACCAACAACTAATAAAAAAAGATTTGAAAAACAAAAGAATTGTGAATGCATACACTCACTGACCAGAGATTCCACTTGTAGACATCTCTTCTAGAGATAACAGTACTTCAAGTAAAAGCACCCTTACTTATTGCTTACCATGTGTCAGGAGGAACAAAGGTGCGTTTGTTTTCCACAGAGTAATGATTTGCAGAGATGAGATTTAAGCCCATGTAATTCATCTCCAGAGCCTCTGCTCTTAACCAGATGTTGTCTTTTTTGTACACATAGACATGTTCAGCAAAGGACTAAAAACAACCTAAATGTCCATCAATAGAGGAATAACTAAGTAAGTATCTTAATATCTAAACATCCAACAGAACAATACAAAGCTACCAAAAATAATAAAGCAAGATATATATATGAAACACTCCCCAAGGTATATAGTTTATCAAAGACTTGAATGCAAAACAATGTTTACTGTAAGCTATCATTGTATAAATAATTTTGAAGTAGAAAAGAGCACATAAAGTTGTAAGATTGATTATGAATTTCTCCTTAAGGGAGAAACTAAGAATTTGGTGAGAAAGTTTCTCCAAATGCCATTTAGTACTATTTGAAATTTTAAACAGGTGCTGATAATGCCCATTTGAAGTAAAAATAATTAGTTCACTAATGTTAAAACATAAAGAGGAGATTGGAATGATGAAAATTCAATATGTATTGGTTTAATCTTTTCTATCCCATAAGCTTTATTTGCCTAATCCAGCTGGAATCAGACTTGATGAACTGATCGTCTTTACCTTTGCCTTCCTCCCATAGCTGTGAAGAAGCAATTCACAGCTAAATTCAATTACAATTATTATATCAGCACGTTACACAGATCTGATCTATTGCTTCAGTATATTTATTTTATTTTCACACTGACCATTTTTGTTATTCTGGTACTATACTGGACCACAGTCCTAGCTGGTTCATTTCAAAGCTCTTCATTCTAGTTCCTGGGATTTCCCTGGGCCTGATTCATATTCTACTTAATTAAAAAAAATATATTTTCTTCCTGTGAGTTCATTATCAGCATAGGTGCAGGCTTTTCCCTGGAGTTAATAGGATATGAATCAGAACTGGGTAAATCCCTCTAGATTAACAGAGTAAGCTTTTTATTTACATGCTTTTGAGTATGTTGTTTTTTAAATTACACAAAATCAGAAAAATAATTTTTACCAGCATTTTCAGGACTGAAGCTTGGTTTTAGTGGGAATAGAGCAAACAGAAGGTCAATGTGAGGGAGAGAAGATTAGGAAGTCTCATAGGATTGACCTATTGAACAAAACCTCATGGCTTCATTTCTCTCATTCAGCAAGTATTCCAGCCTTTGAACTTTCTGAACATCTCTTCAGACTCTTCTGTCACTTCCAACTATCTGATTGTACAAGCATCATTCATATGTGATAGGATGCATTTCTTTCCCATTTTTTCATATAGTATTATACTGACTTTCCTCACAAAATGAACATGTCCAGTACTTTATGCTCTACTCTTTTGAATGCCGTAGCAGCACTCAGGAAGCTTTTTGTGTAATTTTATGTACATTTTGTTGAAATGCAAGTTCTGATTCAATAGACATGGGAATGGGAATGGGTAGGCCTGAGATCCTGCATTTCTAACAAGCAGTGCCAATACTGCTGATCCACAGACCAGACTTTAATTAGAAAGGCCCTAGGCTGATCTTAACGTTAAGGAGCAACAGCAAGCAGTACCATTATGAGTATATGCAAAGGTGCACATGGACCTAGGGAATAAAGGTGTACAGCAATATAATAAAAAGTTGTTTGGAACATCACATACAGAAGCAGAATAGCATTTTGGTTGAAAACATGAGATCTGGAGACTGAAAACTTTATTTCAAGCTACCGGCACTATCACTCACAATCTCCATAACCTTAAAAAAGTAACCTAACCACACTAAGCCTCTGGTCTTTCAGCAGGTAAGAGTAACAATAATAGGTGATATTGACATTTTTGTGAGTTTAAAGGGATTAACTATGGGCAATTTTATACAGTTTGACCTAATAATAGCATTTCTAGAATGGTAGTATACATTAAAATGCAAACACGTGTGATAATCATAGCACAGTCCTAGGCACAAAATGAATTCTTGTATTTATTATTTTATTCTAAATCATGTTTGTGTGCACACAAGATACTAATTTTACGAAAAAACTGTAAGTAAATAGCAGAAAGATCAGTACAGTACAAGAAAGAAACAGGGGGAAGAAAGTGGAGAGAGAAAGGGGAATACTAGCACTGAATTAGAGCAAATTATATTGCATGCTTTTATAATAATGTCAAATAAATTTGAATGTTATGTATAACTAAAAAGAACCAATTTAAAAAAAGAGAATGAAGGTGGGAAGCAAGTTGATATTCTTGTCCTTTACCATCTGGGAAATTTCTTGTATTATTTTCTTTCTTCTTTAATTTCCCCTCTCACACCAAAAATGTACCTAAAATCCCTAACCCTAGTGTCAGATTGCTTGAATTCCATCAATCAGTATGACTTTTGAAAAGCTATTTAGCTTTCCAGTGCCTCTGCTTTGTCATCTTTAAAATGGGGACATAATAGTTTGCCTCATAGGATTGTTGTAATAGTATATGAGCCAGTATTTGTAAAGTAAATGCAGCAGAATCTGGCACAAAATAAATGCTATATGAACAAATAGAGATATAGGTAGATACATACACACATACTCTAACTGACCACTCTTGCTTGAATAACCTTTTGATAATAGGCTAGTTCCAATGAAATAATTTTTACTCACTCATGAAACAGTTGGTTGATGATCAATAAAAACAATGAAGGTTTCATGTATTCTCTCTTTTCTCTTGTCCATTTTAACACTGGTGAAAGCAAAAAAAAAAAAGCTACAGAAATAAAAAACCTGAAATCTGGGAGAGATCTTAGAGACAATCACTTCGTATCTTTCATTTTATAGCTAAGAAATTTAATACATGGGAAAATAAAGTTTTTTCAACTACTTGACTTCAAATACATTACATGGGTATGGGAACAGACCAGGAAACTACCCTGACATCCTGAAGCCTATCATTTCTACCTATCACTCTCAGTTTCCTTTCCTAGGAAACCTTCCACTAGGTGTTATCAAGTAATAGAAATTACTAGTCTCAATTTTACTTTTTTCTCTACTTATCACCTTTGGGAAACACAGATTAAACTAGTTGCAGCCTGCAAGATGTATCTACTGTAGTTGTATTTCAGTTGCTCATACGACTTATATCCATGAACCTAAAAGTAGTTCTGAGACTCCAAAAGACCAGTGGAGAACATTAGAACCAATGTGTGTAAGCTTAGGGATAGTCTGGACTGGACCCAGTGTTGAAATTGCGAGAGGTGATCCTAGCCGTTCAACACAAGCGCCACTTAAGATATGGGTCAGAACTATTATCTTTCCCTAAATGTTTTGCAATAGACAATTGGCTTAGAGAAAAGTAATAGAAAACACAATTATAGGAAGGAAAAGTTAAAGGTAAGGAAGTAAGTTATTCAGTATTTGGTTTCCTTGGAGATCTTGAATTGACTGAGATCAAGATAGTAGCATACATGATTCAAATCCATAAGACTTGAGAGAAACAGAGCTTGGATCAATGGTTCTCCAAATAAAACACATCTCATGAAATTGTAACAAAACCTTTCAGTCTTACTCAATACAGAGCTACAGGGTTTAACCTTTACTTTTACACTGCTTTTGGTAGAATGTTGTTATGTAATTAAAGTAAACACAGCTGAGGAATCCTCTTCCAGTAATAATTCTACTAATGCTAAGAGAAAAGGTACAGGTTTTGGAAGATAGCTAGCAGTCTCCACTACATCCACAAATAGCATTTAATTAAATAATACTCCAGTAAAACATGCTGAGAGCTTAAACATCATCTGAAAGATAAGTTTATTTTAAGATTTATATCTTCTAAGTTTTTTGGAAATTGATTTATGTCAGATTTCATATAATTACTTTGCATCCAGCGAAACTAATTCCTATAATCTTACCATTCTTCAACCATCAAATGTGGTTTTATTGTTGTTGTTGTTGATGGCGGTAGTAGTACTGGGGATTGAACCCAGAGCACTCTACCACTGAATTATAATCCCAGTCCTTTTTTGTTTTTGAGACAAGGTTTGGCTAAATTGCTGAGGCTACCTCGAACTTGGAATCACCCTACTTCAGTCTCCAGAGCCACAGGGGTTAATTATAGTCAAGCACTACCACACGCAGCTTTTAAAATGGGTTTCTTAATGAGTAGTTCCAGACCACATTGTTCATTTTTTTCTGTGTCTTATAATATTTATTCATACCAGTATCTCTAGCATGTCACACTATATTTATATCCTGTGCATAATCTGAAATACCATAATCCTCTGAAAAGATGCTTTAATGTCAATAGTACTCAGCACAAAACTTAGAAGGTACTTAATAAGTACGTGCTTTGGAGCAAATGCATCTGAGTCAGAAGCTGTCCGCTATGAAACAGATGGAATAGCTGCTAGCATTCTATTAGATAGAAGGTTAACAATTTACTGCTAATACTGCACATTCCTATGTCACAAAACAGGAGTGGAAGTAAAATGAAGATCAATACCATGTTAGACCACAAAGCAGGAGCTGGTCCAGGAAAGAAGCAAAGTCAAAACAGAAAAGGTAGCAAAAACCAAGAAAAGAAGAAAATAGACACAGAACTGAAATAGCAAATGATAATGGTTCAACTCAATGTGAATTTTGTGTAACCTGAAACTAATATTAGCTGAGTCAATCTTAAAGTTAATAAAATTGCAAGAAAACAAATCATATTTCAAGGAATAATAGGTTTTGGCTAGATTATCAGTTTGGGTAGTAATTTTCCATGACTGTTCCCTGTCTTTTTGGCAGGAACTAACCCTCAGAATAATCCAGAAAGTAAGAGGGAGATGGAGGGAAGGATGAGTGTAATTTGATCTCCATGGAGACAGGACAGTAAGGCAGATAGACAAAAGGGTGGAGGAAAATGGTTGAGTCACACACATTAAGGCAGTTTGAATCCAAAGTGACAAAGGGCCCAACAATCAAATGCAGCCTGTTCCATTTTTGTCTACATAGTACTAAAGCAATGTCTGCCTATAACAGAAACGTAGCCAACATTTGAAATGAAATGAAACATAGGGGGGAAAAAACAGCAGCAACTCAATAGTCAGCATTAGGATGAAAACCAAACTGAAGAAACTTTTACAACCAAGTAAAGTAAGATAATAACACACAATGAGATAGAATTTGTGATTCCAAATATGGCAAAATAACCAAAGAAAACTTCAATGACAAGCGTGATACAATACCTCACCAATGCTTTTGGGAAATAGTATTAATAGATTACAGAAAAAATGTATTCTGTTATCTTCAAGAAAAATATATTTCCATTTTATCTAGTCAGGCTGCCTGGAGATGAGGAAAGATACCTAAATTCTAATTCTACCTTAGCTATTGAGAATTTTTGGTCAACAATAAGTTGTTTAGTCTTCCATATACATGTATATGTGTGTATGTACGTGTGTGTGTATACATATATATGTTTTTGAAAAATATGAAATTGAAAAAATCATATTTATTCAGAGTAAAGTGTGACACTAAAGTTCAACAAATATTATTTTTAAAAAATTAGTTGTAGATGGATGCAATATCTTTATTTATTTATTTTTATGTGGTGCTGAGGATCTAACCCAGTGCCTCACACGTGCTAGGCAAGCACTCTACCACTGAACTACAAACACAGCCCTCAAAAAATATTCTAAGTGAAAGAGTGATTTTCTATTTGGCTCATCTTAGCAGAAAGCTGAATTGGAAGGAGAAATCATGTTTATATGATCAAATACATATGATGTATTTCTGAAAATCTTTGTTTACAAATTTTGAACAGTGTTCTTCCCTTTTTAAATTATATTTTATGAACATTATCCAATAGCTCCACTTAGTTTGACAGTGACATTTAAAACTTACCACGTTCCAGGAACTGTGCTATGCCCAAGCAACAGCTACCATCTCAGACATCCTGCGCAATCATTGTTATTATTTCCATTTCACACAAATTATTATTCTCGTTTAGCAATGAGAACACTGAGGTTAACAAATTTTAAGTAAATTGACCAAAATCACACAGCTAGGGCAGAGGTGGAATTGGAAAGAAGGTTGTGTTAACTCCAAAGCCTGTTGTCTTTATTTGATACTATTCTGGCCCTCAAGAGCTTTTATCTGAGTACTGATCAGAGCATGTGTATAAGGGTGCTACCAGGAAGATAATCACTCCAAAAAAAAAAAAAAAAACAGTGGGAACAAACACCAGTGCTCCCATAAGGCCAGGATTAATATGTGACCAAGGTGGAAAAAAACTCATAATTGGTGGATCATCAGATAGAGTACACCTAAAAATTAACCCTAGACTACTCTGAATCTGCCTAACAAAACTTAAATACAAGCCTCAACACATGAAAACTTTCCTATTAACTGTCTCCTAGAAAAATATTGATGAGAAATATTTGATTTTGTATCAATCACAAGAATATTGATGCAAAAATACCCAAAACATGACAAGATAAAATCCACAGTCTAACATCCAATCAAAAAGTATCAGGAATGCAAGAAAGAAGAAAAATACCACCCATAATGGGAAGGAAATCAAAGAAATAATCCAGAAATGAAAGAGATGATAAAATTAGTGGAAAGGACATTAGTTGATGTAACTCTATTCCAGATGTTTAGTAAGATTAGAGAAAAGAGTAATTCAGGCATGGTGGTGCACACCTTTAATTCCAGTGAATCAGGAGACTGAGGCAGGAGGATCTCAAGTTCAAGGCCAAATTAGTGAGACCCCCCCTCCTTCAAAATAAAAATTAAGAAAGGCTAGGCTGAGATGTAACTCAGCAGTGGAGCATGCCTGTGTTCAGTACCCATTATCCCCTGCCCCTGCCCAACAGATACATACAAAAGATGGGGGTGGGTGGGGGTAGATGGATCTTGTTAAATGGAAACAATGGAAGATATAAAAACAGTTCCAAATCAGACTTATAAAAATAAAAACTAAAATATCTGAAATTATAGATACCCTATACAATATAACTAGAAGGATAAAAATTGAAGATATTCTATATGCTATTAGTAGTGGGAAAAAATGGTGCACTTGAGGATATAGCAATAAAAGAAATGCAAACTGAAATATATAAAGAGAAATATTGAAAAAAAACACTGCATAAGAAATCAATGAGCTGTGGGAAAACTTCAAGATGTCAAATATGCATTAATTGGCATTCTCAAAGAAGGAGGAATAGAAAAAATAGTTGAAGAAATAATGGCCAAACATTTTCAAAATCTGATGACAGTTACAAACCCACAGATTAACAAACCATAACATACACACACACACACACACACGCTCAAAACATAATAAAAACTGCACTATGGCCCATCATAATAAAATTGTTTAGAAAAGTTTGAAGAAATATATGAAGTGATTTAAAAAATATTAAGAGCAGGAACAAGAAGACACCTTTATACTCTGGTTTGGATAAGTGACACCAAAAGACCCATGTGTTAAAGGCTTGGTTGCCAGGCTGTGACCCCCAGAAGAAAAAAGGTAGATCATTTGGGGCATCTTGGTGCTTCACATCTGCCAGGAGGTGAGCAGCTTCCTTCACCACATGCTCCTGCTGTGAGGTGCTGCCTCACCTTAGACCCAAAAGCAGCAGGCCAATTGACATGGACTGAAACCCCCCAAACTGTGAGTCAAAATAAACCTTTTCTCTTTTTAAGTTGGTTATCTCAGTATTTTGTTAGTGATTTAAAACAGACTGACACACCTTATGTACAATAACTCATGTCACTGGACAACAGCAAATTTCTTTTTGAAATAATAGAAGCCACTGAATAGAACAAGATCATTAAAGCTCCAAAATAAACTATACCTGGTAAAGGATTTTGAAAATTGAAGGAGGAAAAAAATGTAAAAAAACTTTTTTCAGACATGCAAAAGTAAAAACAATTGACTACCACCAGAACTGTTCTGTATGTACACACACATATATATGTGTGTATTAAAGAAAACATTAGGAAAATAATTGCTAGATGGGAATATTAATTTATTCACAAAACAATGCAGAACACAGAAAATAATAACCACATAGGTAAATATATAATGTAATTTTAATCTTTAAAAAATCTATTTAGAAAATAATTTACTATTTAAACAAAATAATGTATCGTGGAGTTTATAAAATACATAGAAATAAAATATATGACAACAATTGCAGAGAAGCCAGGTAGGAGGAAATAGATGAATATACTTATGCTGCACATTAAGGGGCATAACATTACTTGATCAGAGCCTATGATACCTCAAAGGTAAATACTTATTATCAACTCTAAAGCACACACACACACACACACTTATAGCTAATAAGCAAATAAAGAAATAAAATGGAGTCTTAAAAATACTGAAATATTTAAAAATAAAACAGGAAATAAAAGGTGGGAAGTAAAAGAAAAGATGTGAAAATAGAAATAGCAAATGGTAGATTTAAAATCCATTCTTAACAATCACATTAAACAGAAATAATCTAAATACCTCAATTAAAAGGCAAAGTTGGGGCTGGAGTTGGGACTTAGTGGTAGAGCATTCACCTAGCACACATAGGGCACTAGGTTTGATCCTCAGCACTACATAAAAATAAAATAAAGGTACTGTGTCCACCTACAGCTAAAAATACATGTTAAAAAAAGGGCAAAGGCTGCCAAATTATGTAAAAAAGCTAACCTATGAGAAATTAACCTTAAATATAAGGTATACATAAATGAAAAATAAAAGTATTGCTAATTTCAATGTATGATAAGTACCATTTCAAAATGGATTATCAAAAAATTAATAGGTAATCATCTGTTTTAATAAAGAAAGGTAGATGCCTGTCTTATACCTTATCTTAGAGTAAATTCAAGAAAGATCAAGGATTTAAATATAAAAAGTGAAATATCAATAGTACTAAGGTGAACAAAAATTGCTCTTTTTTTTGTAAACTTAAAGACTTTTTAACTACAGTACAAAAGAAGCCAGAAGAAAAATATTGATGAATATTATTAGATTTATTTTTAAATCTTCATAACAGAAACTATCATACATAGGCAGGGTCAAAGACAAATCACAAATAAAATATTTGTAATTCATATGAAAAACAAAGTGATATTTCCCTAATTTGCAAAGTCCTTTTCAAATTAGTAAGTAAATCATCAACAACGCTTTACAACATACATCCAGCAAAGCACTTAAGCAGAAGCTCACTTAAAAGTAAATACAAACCATCCTTATGAATAAAAATATTTATTATAGATTTCAAAGCAACTGCAAATGTCAACTCATAATTTTAAAAGTCAAATTAAAATGACACTGAAATATAATTTTCACCTTTTATTTGGCAAATTTTAGTTAACTTGATAACTTCTTTTGTTCACAGGAAACCCAAGCTTTCATACATTACCTGTGTTAGACTATTTTACTGGTATCTCTATAAGTAATGAAGATAGATAGATACATAGACGATAGATAGATAGATAGATAGATAGATAGATAGATAGATAGACAGATAGATAATATCTCACCAAATTGTAAATGCACATACCATTTAACCTAGGCATTTTACTTTTAGGAATTTATCTTACAAATAATTCACATATGGATAAGATGTGCTAATTTGAATGCACAAGGTTATTTACTAAAGCATTACTTCAAAGAGCAAAGATTAAAAATAGTTTTATAAAAGTAGAAAACTTTAAATTTTGACTTCATACAAATGGATACTATGAAGCAAATAAAATTCTGAAAAATCTCTTATGAAATAATATGAAGCAATATCTAAGATATATTGTTATTTGAAGAAAGAACTCAGAATAGTATATATCAATTAACTATTTGTGTGAAAATAGTATATAAATAGATATATTTATATATTTATATATATATATATATATATATATATATATAAAATTTGCTTATATATATAACATTTATGAGTATGCATACATATGTGTACATAATATATCTGGAAGAGTACATAATGGATAGAATTTTAAGGTACATTTTCTAAACACATTTGTATAAAAATCACAGAGACATGTGTGGGAATGATAAACATTAAATTTATATCAATAATAACATTTGGAAAGGAATAGACCATGGAATGATACACAGATGCTTCAACTATATCTATAATTAATTTGTATATAGTTCTTTTTCCTCTTCATATAACTTCAAACTTAAAAATAGTTATGGCTTAAACAAAGAACTCCTATATACCCTTTGCCTATTTTTTTTATCCCCCACACATCCCCCTCTTTCTCACACACATATTTTACCCCTAAATAATGACGATGGTATAATGACTAAATCAGAAAAATTAACATGAATATGATTAGCTAATCCATAGTCCATTACATCTTTTTAAAAAATCTGAAGAAAATATGGCCAAATATTTAAAGTATTAGAGTTGGTTAGTAGGGATATAGAAATTTTACTATTCCTTAAAATTTTGGTATCGTTAAAATAGTTCCCATTTCTTAGAAGATCAGAAACATAATTCAGGGTAGTATAATTATTTAGCATCTAGCCCATGTTTTTTTTTATCAGTTACCAATATATATGTATTGTTTATCTAACATGAAGAAAAATTTTATGATCTCTAGAATCTGGACTCTAGTTTCTACCTAAGGAAATGCTTCTCTCTCTTTTTTCTTTCCTTTTATTTTTTTAAAGTTATATAACATTAGGATTCATTTTGACATAATTATAAAAGAATGGAGTATAATGTGGTCTAATTCAGTTCCAGTATTGGTGAGATTCACTGTGGTATATTCATGTACATACACAGGACAGTTAGGCAAGATTCATTCCACTGTTCTTTCCTTACCCATTCCCTTCTCCCTCCCCATCAATCTCCTTCATATAGTCCACCTATTTTTCTTATATTCTGATGGAATCCCCCCCATCTTTCTCCCCCCAATATTTTGAGAAAACTCTTCTTTTTTACAGCACATGAGACACATACAAATGCTATGAATTGAGTACCTGTGTTCCTTTCCTCAAAATTTGTATGTTGAAACCTGATTTCCAGTGTGATAATATTTGGGAGTGGGGCCATTGACACGTAGGTTCTCGGGGTGAAGGCTTCCTGATAAGATTAGTACCCCTAAAAGAAGAAATACCAGAGCTAGATGAACTCTCCTTTTTCCGTCATTTGAAGATATGGCAAAAATAAGGACATTTTAATGAAGTTGTGCAGCACCTTGATCTTGAATTTCCTAGCCTTCAGAACTATGAGAAATAAATATCTTCTGCTTAAGGGACCCAGTTTATGGTATTCCATCATGGCAGCCTGAACTAAACAAGACACTTAGTCTCACACTGCAACTGAAAAATGATGATCCATAAAATCTGTTACTTCAAGTCCTTTGCAAAATAAGGTTAAAATGCCCAAGTTTCTGCATAATTACTTAGGACAACTGTTTCTTAGGGGCATTTGTACCACATACTCCTTGAAACATCTTGTGGTGAGCAGTTTCCTCTATCTGCACATGAAGGAAAACTATATAATAAGCTTTTTTATATTTTAATCCATAAAGTGCACAATCAGTCCTCTCCTAAATACTGAAGAGCTTTTCTGTATACTAACTCTTCTAAATCTTCTCAGTAGGGAAAACAGATGGTCAAAAGTCAGGATAAAAATCTTCTTATCCTATACTAACTACTACTGTTTCATTCACCACTTTGTTTTAATTGTTAGCTCTCATGGTTCTTTTTGTAAAAATCAAGTATTTATAAAACAAAATGACATAGGCTACTGTCTGATTTTTTTTATTTCACTATAACTAATAGTTGCTCAAAAAGTATTAAATAGTTTTAGGTTACATAATATAAAGTGTAAACAATGTGCTATGCCCTAAGCAGAATGCAGATATAAATATCAAAATATGATTTCAAATTCCTAAGTCTGAAATTATCATGATAATTTAAAAACTGTTGCCCTCTATAAGAAATTCTGTAAAGAAAAGTAACCAATAAGAATGATTTCACTTCAACACAAGAATACATGAGAATCATAATGTAATTCATTGTATCAGAAAAATTTGGGGGTTTAAAGGAAAAGCAATTATTCTTTATTAAAATCATAAATTGGTACATAATGGGAATAACACCCACATTACAATAAGTCCTTTCTTTCATACAAATTACCCATAGCTCATATTTTCTGAAATTCCTGGTTTTGCAAAATAAAGCATAATGTATTTATTGTATAACTGTTTTTAAATGACATATGTTATCAGATTCAGTTTTAGAATGATTGCTCTTTAAATGAGATTTAAGCCTCTGAAACTTCTAGAAGCACATGAGGAAAGACTTGGGAACTTGAATATAATTAATGTCATTAGATGTCATTTGATGTGAATTAGGAGTTTATACTACATATGTTGATGTACAATGGCTAATAAAAAGGGGTTAATTCATTTGATTGAATGACTATAGGAATGAAAAATTTAGAGGTTTGGGGTCACAGAACGCTTACATGATGTTAACCTTTTTAAATAAATGATTGTAAACAGTGTAGGTGTCAACAGCCAAACTAGACCAGAGTTCTGTAAACTTTTTCCATAAAAGACTCAATAGTGAGTATTTTAGGCTTTGCTGTCCAGGTGGTTTCTGTCACAACTACACAATTCTGTCTTTGCACGGTGAAAGCAGCCAAAAATTATTTTTAAGAAATAATTCTTAAAAAGGACATAGATGCATGCCAGTAAGTCATTATTTATTAAGACACACAGGTGGGCAGCATTTAGCTTATAGGCCATGGTTTGATAAGCCCCTTCTCCATACTCTCAGCATCTTTTCTGAGGGTGAGACTCCTACCTAGGATAGGCCTCAGGTCAAACTCTTAGACCCCCAGATTCTTTTCTGTCCATTTTTCCTCTTTCCAACTTTCCATATATTCCCCCTTCTTCTCTGTTTCTTCCTCCCTCCATCTGCATCATCAGTTGGATTTCTTGGCAGCCCTTTCTCAGAAGCATTCATTGACTCCATGGGAAGAGAGCAGACCTTAATGAGGCACATGAAAATGGTCTTTAGGGGAATGTTGCACTTGAGAGAGGAAATTGCTTAACCCAAAGATTATTAGTGATAGTGGGATCTGCATATGGGAGATACTTAGCCTGACACACACCAGAGAAATGAGAAATAAGCCAGTGGCAATCACCTGACTCACGTATTAGTCACTTTTCTTAATATCCTTTTATAAACAAACAAGGAGGACTAAACTATGAAACAAATAACACAGTGGAGTCCCCTAGGTATGTAAATTTCTTGTAAATCCTGGCAAATGTTTTTACTAGGAAGAGATGTCATTTGGATAAAAGAGAAAAAAAAGTGCAGAATTTCTTTTTTTAAATGTTTTTATTAGTGCACTCTAGTTATACACAATATTGAGTTTATTTTAACATAATCATACATTCATGGAATATAATTTGCTTCACTTCAGTCCCCAGTACTTCCTCTCTTCCCTTGTTCCCTTTTCTCTACTCAACTGGTCTTTCTTCTATTTATTTATAGCTTTTAAATTAGTGCTTTATAGATATACATAAAGGCAGAATGCACTATGGGATAGTCATATATATACATAGCATAATTTGGTCAATTGCTTTCTATCATTCTTCCCTTATAATTCTCACTTCACAGTTATGATAAAAAAAAAACTTTCCTAAAAATTAAAATTTAATTATGCATCCAGAGCCTCTGTTTCCTATGCAAAAGTTACAGATTTAGTAAAAGCCACAAGGTAGACATAAGAGATGAGGAAAAGAATGTTAGATGACAACTTCCTGTGATGAAACACTGATTAACTATTATAAGTAGCACTATCAGTCAGGAGAACAAAGAAAAGAATACAGTCTAACTGGATAACTGTAGTGGAATTTAATAAATGGACTATTTTTTACAATGGATATATGAAGTGAAATAAACAATAATCATATAATTTACCATAGAAGTTGTACAACTTTTGAAGGTAAAGGGAAACTTTATTAACAAATTATTTTAGGCCAATGTTCTGACCCAGTGAATATAATTCTTGGAATAATACAGGAGCTGTTATCACCCCCAGACCTAAAATGATTAAGAGAGGGAATTGTTACCAGAATCTGGCATATAGCAAGATGAAAAGGGCAACTAATTGTAACTGTGGTTCTTCATGGAAGAATGCATCCAGTCTACAGTGAGCCACTAGGAGCAAGAGAGTGAACTAAAATCTCGATTTTATTGTCCTCCTTCCCTCTGATCTTTTTCCAGTGTCTCCTGTTAGCTGATCCCAACCAGATACTGGAGGTGAAGACAGCCTGCCCAAACAGTCCTTGGGTCAACTTCCCAGAGTATAAAACAGGACGGAAAAAGAGAGTATAATACAAAGGGGAAAATAGGAGATATCCAGTGTAATAAATATCTTCACAAAATATCCAAAACTGGAACTACCTTTATCTCTGACCTTTTCTACAGCTCCTTTAGGGCATTCTAAATAAGCTCTACTCTTATATTCTTCTTGAACAAACTTCTCACTATTCATGCTATTATATTGTAGGAAAAAGTAAAGTAGGCAAGATCTTCTTATAACCCCTACTAGCTAAGGAGAAGACTCTTTCTTTTCAGAGAAATGAATGCAAGCTCTGGATTTGCATGAAGAGTTATTTAGCCTCCTTCACTCCCTAATTCAAAAAGATCTGCCATCATTTCTCAGAAATAGGTTGATTATGAAGTCATCATCAGTCTTAGAATAAAACAAAATGAAAGAGGTGTTTTTCACATTTGTCATAGGAGATTCTCTGACTTTACTTTCTGGTCCACCAATGTCCCTGAAGAATCTAGAAGGAAATATGGGGTTTGTTGAACCAAATCAATAATTCATGTCAACATCAAAGCTTCTTAGATCTAAATGTATAATGCAAAAAAATGAGAAAAATCAACATGCACTGTAGTCATCAAAAACTACACACAGGCCGCTTATCCCTGCAGGTTACATAAATACCATGACAAACTATGAACATTTATGGTACACTATTAAGAAGGAAACAATGTTCACTTCTGTAAAGTGTGGCCAAGTGGTAGAGTGACCCTATTACTAGTATCCTGGAGTATCTATAACAATACACTTTATTTCCAAGCCCAGAAGACCGATCTGCTGAGAAAAATCCGTTGTTACATTGCCTAAAACATAACCAAACCAAGACTGGTGTCATTGACTTTTCTTACTATGTAGGAGATCTCTCCCATCTCATAGACAACCTGTCTGCTATCCCTTCCATTTCTAAATCCATTAATTCTATGATTTATTAGGGTTCTTTAAAAAGTTCCAAGTTTCTTGGAAACTTGGAGCTACTTCTTTTAACCTAAAATGAGTTTTGCATGAGGAATATGTTACTCTAAATATGCAGGAGAATTCAAAAAAGTAAATTTTGTTTTAAAAGGGGGACGGAAAGAATGGAGGAATAATATAAATATGGAAACAATTATTAAAATAAGAAACAAAAATGATAAGAAAGTAAATGAATGATAGATCTTCCTAGGAAATGTAGGAAAAAGGAGAGTTACATCATGGATCATTTCCATAGGTAAGAGTATTGCCTAAGCTCCCTGAGAAATACAAATATGTCACTTCTATTTCCCAACATATGAAAGAGAAACCATTCTTAATCAAACCTAGGATTTCCCAAGCTACACATATAGATACTGTTCACACCTTTAGCATTTGAGAAAATGAAATAAATAAAAATCTCTGGGCTGGGGATGTGGCTCAAGCGGTAGCGCGCTCGCCTGGCATGCATGGGGCGATGGGTTCATTCCTCAGCACCACATAAAAATAAAATAAAGATGTTGTGTCCACCAAAAACTAAAAAATAAATGTTAAAAAATTCTCTCTCTCTCTCTCTCTCTCTCTCTCTCTCTCTCTCTCTCAAGGAAAAAAAAAAAAAACTCTTTAGCTCACCAGTAATTTTCACAAAGGTACCCTGGCCTGAAAGTTTGCTCCAGGTGAGGCATAAATGGACTCCAGGAAGATGGTAATAAAGGGATTAAAAAAAAGAAATCTTTATAGAGAAGTTCTTTCAATAGGAAAAACTTTTTTGCTTCCTGACAGTAATCTCCATAGGAGATTAATATGTTTTGACCTATCAAGTATCTATTACATAGAGCACAAAAGACTTAACCTTGTGGTTATGATGACAACCACAAGCTTACAAAAAATTAGTTTCTCCTAGTGAATTTGTATGCTGTAGACTGTCATAGTCTGCCCTTTGTCATGACTGTGTGAAAGCTCAGAACTCACTTTTGAGCTCAATTGTCTCAACTTTCCAGTTCTTCATACTTTTCTATGGTCTTCCCTGTACCGGATCTTCATCTCCTTTATTCCTTGATTCCATTCTTCTTCTTGTTGTTATCTGTTTTGTTGTGGTTGGTTTGGTTTGCTTTGTTTGCTTTTACCTTATAGCACCTACATATTTATTGCAGGTCACTTCTAATATTTTTGGGAAAAGTAAGTCAATACTGATCAATGATTATAAAATATTTCCTGATTTTAAAGAGCTCACAATCTAATAAAAATAGAAGGTTGGGAAACATTATTGAAATATTACTATGCAGTCTATAGACACTGTAAAGGGAAGCCCAAAATAAATATAGTTTTATGAAGAGTGAAGTCACATTCAGATAAGTGACCACTTTGAGAGAAAATATTAAATGAGATGAGCTTTGAATGACATGAGTCAACATCTGAGGATGTGAAGTTAGGAAGAAGAAAGCTCAAGACATGTTTACCTCCAGATAACATTTGGCAGAAATGTAAGAAAATGTAGGAGATAATGCTGCAAAGACATTGGAACCAGCAGGTGAAGGATGATTGAAAATTTTAAAGCAACTGTGAATCTACAAAATGTTTCTGAGCAGAAAATTATAAAATTGAAGTGATTAAAAGGTCAGAAAACTACATATAAGCAATGCCTTCCAGGATTCCTGAAGAGGAGGCACCTAACTACCATATCTCTACAAAGACCTATATAGATCATGGACACAATTTCTTAAAGGAGAGACAAAATAAGGGAGGCAGCCCAGTTATACCTCCAGAAAAATGCAAGTCCAACCTCAGCATGAGCTGCTTTCTGTCTACCCTGCCCCATCAGCAATCAAGAGATGCAGCTGGAGATTCTAGTGGGGACTGACACTCTCTGGCCCTGAGATGAGGGTGGCACAAGCAGTCTCCAGGCCCTTTCCTTTGTTCCTTGGAATATCCCAAGTTAGTGAAAAAATCTGGGTCTCTCATTCTTGTCTGTCTCTTCAGTATCCGGCTGCCACTGCAGGGCAGAATCATCTCTGATGTCACAACAGATGAATCAGGCTTTGGCATCATCTCACAACACTCTGAGAAGTTGGTGATGATGGATAGGGATAGGACGATGCATTCCAAAGGATGCTACCGTGATGTAAGATTAATACTTGCAGGGTTCCAGAAAAGTCAGTCTTTGAAATCATCAACGAATCAAAGGCTTTCCAACACTCCTGTCATTGTTACAATCTGTATTACCCAGTTCTAATACCAGTGACTGTGGCCAGCTATATCTGTATAGCAGTTGAACGCCGCCTTCTATTTAAAGAGAAAGGAGTGGGGAGGAGGGAGGGAAGAAGGAAGGGAAAGAAGGAAAGAATTCACCTCCCGCTAGCATTTTCCCAGATTCTGTGCTTTTCCTGCATCGTTTGCCATTCCGTGCTCTTGGCTATTCCCTATGGTCTGTGACATTTGCAGAGACTCACGTGGAGTGGCCAACCTCAGCTGCTCAGGGCGATGACGCCTAGGAACTTCCCATGGACCAGGACGTTGCAAGCTCTGACACGCAAGGGAAGGGGGAGCGAGCTGGTTGTCAGGAGGGCCCGGGGCAGCTCAGGCTGAGTGGGGTTCATCTCAAGGGCTGGATCGGTGTCAGCCTTTTCCTCCCTTCAACCCTGTACTGGCGCCTCTCCAACCCAGAGGCTGGCTGATAGATATCTTCTTGGGCGCTCTCTGAGTCACTTGGCTGTGCTTAGGCTCTTTCCTGGATGTCTTTGCGAGTACAAATCCAAGCCCGCCGTCCCGCTGCTTCTCCTGTTCCTAAAACCAGTACCGAACTCCCGCCTGAGGTGACCAAAATTGTGCTGCTTTGCTAGGGCAAAGTGCCTAAGACGCAGGGAATACGAAAGCTTGCGCCGCCTCTGGGAGAGTTGCGCGCTGGACAGCATCTTGGCGATCTCAGGGCTTCGAACCCTGCTGTGTGGTCTGACCTCGCTACTTGTGTGGTATCCACACTCTGGCCGGCCCAAGAATGGAGCTGTGAAGGTGGCTGGGCGCTGGAACTTGGTTTCAAAAATTTCTGACGAAGAATATGATCGAAGAGACCCGAGCCCATAAGGCATTCCCAGTCGCCAACTATAAGCGCTTTTTCCCGAAATTGATAAAGAGTTTTTGAAGAGGAGACCCATTATACCTTTCCCCCCATTATTTCAGCCTCCCTCCCGTCGTTCCTGCCCCTAAGATTCTGGTCAGGATTCCACATTTAATGCCTTCAGGTAGAAGCACTGTCCAAGCCTGAGGCTGCACCCACTCTCCAAAGCATTCCCCCAAGAAAGCACTTGAGTTTCCCAGTAGCCAAGAAAGAGGAAAACCAGTAATTGAAACTGGCCAAAGGAAATGCTCAGAGGTGTACAGGATTCGTGGACGTTGGTATCAAGTCCTTAGAGTGGTTGCTGGTTTCAGAAAGTCTTTTTCCCAAAGAGAAAATGTCAGTCATAAAAACCATCCTGTAAGACAAAGATGAGTGTATCAATTTCTTAAAGAACATTCAAGCAAACATCAAGTTAAAAGGAGTAAGGTGAGGGAAATTCCTGATGATTTTACTAATGTTAAAATTCCATAGATTTGGCTAGTACTTTTATTTCACATCATCAATTCAGAATTCTATAAAGGAACAGAATGACATCAAAGAAAATCATTGGCCTAGGAGAAAAGAGCCCGTAGGCGTTTAGGTGTTATATATGTGGAGCCAGAAAGCTCTGGAGCATCAGGGAGACTCCAACTTAAGGCAACAGCATGGGTGAATATGGGCTTCACGTGGACGGGGAAAGAGAGGCGAAGACTAGTGACTGAGCACTGGCCCCTAAGTCAGGCCTTGCAGATCTAAGGCAGTTCAGTCTTGATTGGGAGAGTTCAGTGTGACACTGGGGTGAAATTGGGTCTTCAAGTACATTTCCTGATGTATTATTGTTTGTTCTACCAGCTTTTTTTAGGAAAATCCTCATCTTGCATTTGGTAGGGCTGGTGCTAACTTACAACTTCACTAACTGTGACTACAAGAAGATCAGACAGGCATATAAGAGTATCATTTTCTGTGCCCTGAAGGAATATATGAATGGGGTAAGTGAAGAAATAATTTTTAAACAAATATATTCTTATCAGAAGGGTAATTATACATACATGAAAACTACAACTTAACTTTCAAAGAAAGAAAAATGCCTTAAAAATTATTTCATCAAAATTTTTTTGTGAGTGATTTTCAAATATATTGGCATCTAAAATGACTATCTATAAATTGGTGTGTTCTAAGTGTGCAGAGGCTGATGAAGAACAGATACTGATAGATAGGTAACATTATGCATCACAAATGCCTTCTGCAGAAGTGCTGCTCTGATTTGCAGTTTAAAAAAAAGACAATGGATAAGGGCTTGAGAAAGAAGAGTAAAAGAGAGGAAATTCTTGTGAGATAAGCCTAAGGAGTGAGAATATCAAGGCATTAAGCTGTGCATCAGGGCTTTCTAGTGTTCTAGATGTTTCAGGATCTTATTATGGGACATGATGCACTTTGGGTTTTTTAAGTGTCTGGTAGGAATCATTTTCTTGATAACCCAAGTTTCTGGATAGAGTGCATGCATAAAATACAGGAATGACTACAGGGCAGATGTAGACATCCTAAGAAGGATGTTATCATTCAAGCAGGTAGTGCTGTGTGCAGATGTGTCTGCTTTGGTGTGTGTTTGGTGGGGGAGGTATCTGGGAACCTCTGATTCCAGGACCCTTTGATGTCCCTTTTCAAACACTGACAAGTAGCATCTGAAGACTCAATGTTTGATTGTTTTGTCAATGATATGACAAGCAAGTACCAGATAGAAACTTCTTCCAGAGTACCTTTAAAGCCTGGCAACAAGGGACTGAAAATGATTTTTCCTTTGGGCTTAAAGTTTTGCCCTCTTCTTATTTTTCTTCTCTTTCTTCCAGACCGAAAGTACCAGCTTCGACCAAATTGAATCCTGTTACAACCCAGTGAGTAGAACCATCAGTGCCTCTGGCTTTCTCCCAGAAAAGACGCCAGGCGTTCCAGGGAGGGAGTATCTTGCCGAGTGCAGATCCCCCGGGCAGTGGCGGAGCTCCACAGTTAGTCCGCCGGCCAGTAGGGGACAATTTGGGCTATCAAAGGGAGGCTGCGCCCAGCATGGGAATCCACTTCGGTGCCAATTTAGGGAGAGGAAGTTTCTTTCCGAGCGAGCGAGCGGGATTCCGGGAGAGAGTGCTCCTTTTCTCACTGGGAGAAAAAGCACATTGGAAACTGGGACCGGGAATGAAGTTAGCGACACCTCTGCCTGAGGTCCAGGCGCTTCTGCTCTCAAGTGCTCTTGACAGCGGACTCTAGGGGAAATGGGCGGAGTGAACGTGGGTGACCTTTCCTTCTACTCCAGCGCCTTTTGCTGCGCTCTCAATGTCCCTCCTTCCTGTCGGGTGGTCGCCTTTCCCTCTCCTCAACCATGACCTCTTCTTATTCAAGACATCTTTGTTGTGTCTTCCGTTCCTCCCCCACCTTCCTCGCAGCCCCTTTCATTCAATCTATACTAATTCTCCCCCCTCCTTTTTTTTTTTTCCTTCTTCTTTCTTTCTGGTGTTTTCTCCCTTGTTCCTAACGTCGCGGCCTGTGAGCAGTCAGATTGTCTCATTAAAATCGAGCACCATACCTTCAATCCCACCAGTGACTGCCTGTCACTCTCCGAGTCCCCCTTCGCCTTGAAAACTAATACTACCCTCGTTCTCCAGTGCTCAGGCTACTCAGGAATTCAGGTAAGCGTTAGGCATGGGGCACTAGCCTTTTTAATACCTGGGGACTAACTTTACTTCAACCGGGGCGTTAGTGATTTTCATTCAGGTTTTATCTTTTGAAGAGCAAAGAAGTCAGGTAAAAGTTGTGGGTTGTCAATTAATCTCACACTGACTGACTGGATTGAATTATGGTTCTAAGCTGTTCCTGGGTGGTTTCAAGGTGTGATCAGTGAGCCTCCTACATCAGAATGTCCTGGCTGCTGTTCAAAATGTCAATTCTCAGCGACACAATCCATACCTTTAAAAATCAAAATTTCAGCCTTATACCAGGCTCCTTAAGGAGATTCTTGTCCATTTCAAAGTTTAGCAACCCTGCTTGGGTTTATAACTTAGCAATTGTATGCTTCTTTCTTAAAATGTTGCATTATATATTAAATCTCTACTCTATGTTTTGCTTGATTGCTTGCTTGAGTGGGACTGCAGTCTCTTTAACATAATAAATTTTTGCAATACAGTCACATGCATTTGAATGAATGTGTAATTTTAAAGATGGAGACATTATAGTGGAGAGTTAGGAGTAGGAACTCTGGAGTCAGCCTGCCTGACTTTGAATCCTAGCCCTTTAACTTAGCTTTTAACTGTGAAGATCTGGACAAGTTTTTAGCATCTATGTGCCTCAGCAAAATAAGTAATCTGTTCTTAAGTCCTACATAGGCTGTCTGTAAGAACTAAATGAGTCACCATATATAAAAGCACTTGGAAAGATGCCTGGTACGTAACAGGTACTCAACTCAAAAAATATTTCAGTTGGTGAATAAAGTAGAAAATTTATGTTCTTGAGATAATTTTAAGAAAGACAAAGATAGACAATGTAGATATGTATGATTGATGTTGATTAACCCAGTAGACTTAACAAATCTGCAATCCAAATGTCTAAGTAGCCAAGACTGTCATTTTTTACGTCTCAAGGATTGAATCATAGGTTTCAACCAAGCTAGGAGTTGAAACCACCTGTATTGAGCTTAAGTGAAAAACTCAAGACCAAGCAGTCATATGAGAAATCTGTTTGGCTCTATGTCTTCCTTCAAAGGGAACTCTGGCAAGGCTACAAGTCTACAGATGGTCACAATAAAATTCACTCATATAAGAAGAGCACAAAGGACAGACTTGATCAAGTTCTTGAGCAGAATTTTTTTGATAAAGGGAGAGTCTGGAGAAAATTATTTCACCCCCACCCTAGCTCAAACAGAAAGTCTGAGACCAATAATAATTAATTAGGATTTAGCAGAATTAGACTGTAAGATTCTTGCTTGGTAACCCAGGATTCTCTATCAATCTGTGTGTGCCTAGGAAGGAGGCTCAGCCTGTCATTACTCAAGGGTTAAGAAATGCACCAAAATCTTGTGCAGAATAAGTCTTCAGGGTGTCTGTGGCACATGTAAGGAGTGGTAGGGATGGGGAGCAGGAATAATTTGGTTTCAAATAATAGACTAGTTTTTCCTGAATTCTAGTAAGATACAGAAGATAAGTCCTATCCTTTGAGGATTTGTGCTCTTGTCAGAGAGATCATGACATCATCAATTTATTTATTCACTTAATCATGCAAAAAGTATCCAGTGTTTCCTATGTATAAGTCACTGTACTCAGTGCTGTGGGGAAATACCAATGATGCAACCATAAGAAGAGTAGGTGAAAGCCAAGTGAAATGACACATACTCTTAAGTATTAGAAGTTTCAAAAAGAAAGATCTGAGGGCTGGGGATGTGGCTCAAGCGGTGGCGCACTTGCCTGGCATGCGTGCGGCCCGGTTCCATCCTCAGCACCACATACAAACAAAAAGAAAGATCTGAGCAATTTGCAGAGGTTTTGTGGAGGAGGTGCTGCTTGGCCTTTTAACAAGATTATGTGGGTGGAGAGAGAGGAGGGCTTTCCTCTGCAAAAAGCGCTCACACTCAAGCAGTTGAGAGGTGGATTTTCTGGGAGAAGATGACATAATCTGCCACTCAAAAGTTGTTAAAGATAGTGAAAATTAATTTTTTTTTTTACTATTGATTCTCCTATTCAACAGAAAAACAATACCCAGGAAATGAAACAAGAAGGAGTCAACAGTAACTGCCTCAACCAAACCTCACAAATACTAGGATGGTGGCGTCGTTTCTCTCGACTTTTAGGAAAATAAAACTATTTTAATTCCTGTCATATTTTATAGCACCAAAAGAAATAATTTTTATTAAATATATAAAATGTTAACTCTGTGACATTTAAAAGAGCACTAATAGTTATTCTTTAACTACAGAAAGGTTTCTTAACTTATTTTGGGGTCAGTCTATATTGTTTAATGTGGGTTATTTAATGTGGGAAGTATTGATCCTCTAATGTCAGGGGACACTTCTGTAACATTGGTGACTGGCTTCATGGCACTAATTCTCATCTGAAACTGTACAAGCCCTACTCTAGGGAGAAAACAAATAAGTATAGTAGAAAGAAACTTAAAAAAGAAAAGTGTTGGATTCAATGACAGCATCTAACCCTCTGTTTTAAAAACAGGCATTTATTTTACATGTTATGATTCTTTTCCTGTTCTCATACTAAAACTCTATAGAAGAAGCAAAGCAAAGCAAATGAGAATGTACAAATCATGGAAAGTATAACGAAGCAATTTGAAAGAAGTTTCAAGCAAAGTGTTATAAAGGTATTCTAAGCCAAGTTTTAAAAATTATAGACCAGAGTAGGATATGCAAGTAGATTCTGAAGAAGTACCTTTGTTACAGCTATTATATATATAATAAATCTTAAATTTTATATAATGTATTTTTAATTTATTTTGTGAGCACTTTTAAAAATGTACATGTTGCTTTATAACTGACATTACATATTTCTTAATAAAATAATTTTCGAATTAGTTTTGTATGAATATTCTTTTAAATTTAGTTACAGGCCAATTTTCACACAGTTTTCTAAGAGATACCACTTTTCTTCAGGTCTTTACCTCCCCTCATGCTGAGACCCCATTGATCACACACCCCTTTGTGCTATGCCTGTTGGTCCTGTTTATAAGAGAAAATATCTATAGAGAGGTACCTAAAAGTATTTAGAGACAGATGATTGCAGCACCTCACTTTCCTCAGTTGTGTCATTAATCCTTCCTTCTTTCTCCCCTTGAGCTTTTCTCACACCGGGAAGAGACAAAACAGGCAAAAGTTAACTGAAGATGATAAGTTCATTCTTGAATACCTGATGCAAGCTGGGCCATAGACACCCCTTCATTCGTCCTCAATTCAGAATCTTCCAACACTGATTGGAGAGAGTCTAGGCATAATAGAGCACATGGGAATACACTGACTTTTTTCTGTGAGTAGAAATGTTCCCCTGAGCACTGCCCTAGTGTTGGGGCTAAGCCACAATAGAAGAGGGGAAGTTCAATGTCCCTAAATACATCTTTCCACCAACAAGTTAAGAGGAAGCTCATATTTTGTATCCAATTAGCATTTAAGGACACTTGCTGTGGGTCAAGGTTTCAGCTGAATACTCAGAATACGGAAGGAAATAAAACACAGTCCTTGCTAGAGAAGCTCGAAGTGTAGATGAATAGGCAGTTTTCTTCTCTCAGAGGAAAATCAGGATATGCCCATTTCCCAAAAATCTTCCTCCAAATTAGCCTTGGACCAGGACCTTAAGTAACTGCCATCAGAAAAGAAACTCCTTAGAGTAATCTTTAATTTTCTGGGCAAAAGGTTGAGAGAGGGATGGCACTTTAAATCTATGAACTCCATCTTAGTAGGGATTCATTGACTCCAATTTTTTTTTAATGTGAAAAACCTTACTGTCACAAATTTTCTCCAATTTTGGGCCTAATTCCTCTAAAAGAAGAGAAGAAAGAAGGATTAAGGAGAAAGAAAATTATTCAAAGTCATTCCATTAAATGCAATTTCTTTGTGTCTTCTGCTTTCTCTTTAAAACTTTTGGTAATTTATGTATTTTATTCTGTTATGTATTCCATAGGTGTTTTAAAATAAAAACCATCATTTGAATTGCTTATATTATTATGTAAATATCATGTGAAATACCATATACCATATTAATCTAGTAAGAACTTTCACAAATGTTGCAAAAATATGGATAATACATTCTTATTTTTTGAAATATATTATGGTCTTCAAGGTAGAAGAGTATATGGTCAATGTTATCAATGTTCTATGGTCATGAAAAGAAAGCTGCACATTCTGGAATAACTATAAGTTACAAACAGTTGAATATATACCTGTTGGGACTGACTTATTAAATATGCTGTTTACATAATTTATGTTTGTACTTTTTTGTCTCCTTTACTCAGAGGCTGAGAGAGCTGTGTTAAAGTCTCCTCCTGCCATTATTGTTTCTTATTTACTCATGTCCCCTAAAGTTTTGCTTTTTAATTGAGACCACTTTTTATTTCATTCCTGAAAATTCACAAGAGCTGTTTATTGAAAATTGTACTCTCTACCATATAATATTTCCACATTTTGGTGTTTCTGGATCCCTTTGTTGTAGATGTCTCTTGTATTAAAAAAGAAATCTAGTGTGTCTGTGGTGGAGGAAGAGGTTGGGAGGAGAAGGAAGGAGGAAATTGAGGCATATTTACTTTAGCACTGTCATTGTATTGATATGTCTTCTGTTTTCATATATCTGTACTATTGGCATAATTTTGACCTACAAACAAGTCTTTACACTGAACATTTCTTATGAATTTTGTGCTATCATTTCTGCATATTGGGATTCTGAGGATTGAACGTTGATTCTATTATTTATTATATAACTTTCTCCTAGTTGTCTATAGCTTAATTCAAGTTATTGAAAAAAAAATTGATCAAGACCCACCTCTGCTCACTTCAAAGGAAGTAACTTCATGGGTTGTTAAAGCACTTGTTCTTGCTTTTTGTTTTAAAGTTTTTCTTGAACTTTGCAGAACCCAATTTTCATTTCTTCATTATATCCATATAAAAATAAAGGTCAAGAAAAAAATTTGTCAAATTATTTCCTGATGTCAAAACATACTAAGCCTATATTATCCCCCAAATCTATAAATCAAGTAAACTTACCCTCAAAACAAATGGAATTTGTTTATATATCAGTTGTATTCCTCTCTAAATCTTACAAACCAACTCTGAGAATTATGCTAGAGAATGACATCAAGTTGATCTGGGTCTTTTTGTGTTTCTTCCTTTCCATTATTCAAAAGTACTAACTTTTCTCATGTTTTATTTCTAGCTATAGTTTTAAGAATATTTTTTGGCCAGTGTTGCAATTTCTAAATACAGCTGTGCTTTTTGACATCCAGTATTTATAGTATGTCAATTAAAATGTTTCATTTATTATTATGTCTAACACAATAGTTTACATATGAGGATAATAAATGCTAATTAGCTTCCTTGAGTATCAGGTTCTTTGTGAGTTGTTAAAGAATTTGTCCTTGCTGTTTGTTTTAAAAATTTCCTTGAACTTTGCAGAACCCAATTTCCATTTCCACCTCTAAAATAAAGATGAGGCTTATGGCATTGTAAATGTTATTATGAGAATAAAATACATAATAAATATAAAACCTCTGGAAAACAGGCAAGAAAAATATTTTAAATTTACCTATTTGAATGTTCATTTTATTATAAAGTTGAAAGATAGGAACTGCACATTAGTCAGCTTTCTGTCACTGAGATAACCTACTTAAAGAGGAAAGACTGATTTTTGTCTCATAGTTTCAGATGTTTCAGTCCATAGTGATTGGCATGTTGCTTTTGGGCTGTGGTGAGGCAGAACATCATGGTGGGAGCATGTAGCCAAGCAAAGCTGTTCATCTCATGGTGGGTGAGAAAGTGAAGAGAAGGGCTGGGGTCCCACTATTTCTTTAAAGAACACACCTATGACCTAACTTCCTTCTATTAGGCTCTTCCTCCCAAAAGTTCCACCACCTCCCAATAGCCCCACACTCAGGACCTTGGGTAACACTTATCCAAACTATAACAGACTGTTACAGAACCTCGAAAAACTCTTCTTACTTTTTGGTTTAGGATTGCTTTGCAGCAATGAAAAAATGGTTGAAATATTTAAGCACACAATTGTTGACAGTTTGACAATTTTGAACTCTACCAAATTGGACAGAGTAGCAAAAGAGAGAGGTGCACAGAGAAAGAAAACTGGGAATTTGTAGAGGGCATCTCATGAGGGTTTATTCAGCTGAGTACTTCTCAGAACACGCACATGAGAAAAATACCCAAGAAACAGGAAAAAAACACACACACATCAAAACTATTAGAGGGAATGCTGCCCATTGCTCACTCAAGGGCAGGAAGATTGTCTATTCCCTTTTTTTTCCTCATTAGGCATCAGGTAGGGCACTCAGAAGAGTCTTACCTCAGTAATGGAGAATAATTAATCCAAGACTAATTGCTGCAATGATCCCACCCAACAGATCTTAAGGCAAGACTTGAAAGGATCAGTTTCCAAGTCACTTAGCTGCATTCCACAACAAATCTCAAGAATATTTGTAGAAATAAAAAAAATAATTAGGACACAACAAGGAAAAATGCACAATGTGTGATGTATAATGAAAAGTTATCAGACATGAAACCAGTAGGAAAATATATCCCATGATGGGGGAGAAAATGACACTGACTCATAAGTAACACATGTCAGAATTAACAGGTGAGGACGTTAAAATGATTAACAACCGTATTCAAGAGGTTAGAGACATATAAGATATTAAGAAGATTCAAATCTAACTTCTAGAAATGAAATATACGATGGATGATATTAATGGGAGATTAGATATTTTTAAATATTAGCAAAATAGAAGATATGCCAGGAAAAACTGTCCAAAATAAAACAGAGGGGGAAATAAATCACACAGGACTGTGAAATGAGCAAGTGCCTCATATATGTAAAATAAAAGTACCTTAGGGAATGAAGTAGAGAGGTGCAGGAAAAATGTATAAACAAACAATAACTTCAGGTTTCCAAATTTGATGAAAGCTCCAAACTCACAGTTCCAAGAAGCTCAATAGAACAAAAGAAATAAAGGAAACTTCAGTAATGCTTATTATATTCTAATTGCTCATAATGAGAAACCTTAAATGCAGCTAACGGATTATGAATGCCTTCGTGATATCCTTTTCAGGATATCCTCTCCAAAGCACTTTGGTGTTTTTTCTTTGACTCTTTCCCCTATACCATTTATACATTCTTTCATGATAATAGCATTATATCATATATTAAACAATTGAATTTAACATCAGACAGCTTTGCTGACTAATTTCTACCTGTGACCTTGCAAGTAGTATGGTTGCAAGAATCTTTGTTTATATTTTCTGCCTTTATTGAAATAAAGGTAAAAGGTTGTCATCAATAAAACTCACATTTGCTGTGTAGCATTGCCATTTCATTTTTTTGTGCTATCTTATTGAATCTTTGCAATGATCCTGTGAGTTAGTTCTGTTCCCATTTTAGGGATACAGGAGAAGGCTCTGTGAGTACAACATCCAGTTGTACTTATCCAGTAAGTGCAATATCTGACCATTTCAAAATCTGTGCAGTTTTCATTACCCGGGGTTAAAACTTAAGATTTTTGAATAAGAAATGCTGCCAAGAGGCATTTGGGCCCATTGTATAATAGACAATAGTCATAACCTCAATACACTTCACCCCAACTCTCAATTATTCATCCATTTTCCCTCCCCCATAAGGAAGAGGAAAACTTCAGTAATGCTTATTATATTCTAATCGCTCATAATGAGAAATCTTAAATGCAGCCAAGAATTGATTCCAGATCCTGCAATGGACCTTGATTAGTTGAAGTTAGTCTGGGCCATCCCAATTTCCTTGCTGGGCAGAATGGAATTCTTGAGCAGGGTAAGCACATAACCACTTTTATTTAAGTGTAAAAAAATTTTTTGAAACTCTGTATTTTTTTTTTCACTTCTAAGAAGAGCCCAACAATGACAGGTTTCCCCTCTCGCAGGGTATGAAAAACATTTACACAGTACCAATTTCCTTAAGTATTGAGATGAAGTTATAAATGTCAGAGAAATAAGAACCTGAGGCTTTAATTTATAATAGAGGGATTAATCTATGTTGAGTCACCCTATCTCTTGATTTTCCATTCTGTAAGCTAGTTAAGCAAAGGGTTTGCTTGCTTATTGTCTTTCTGTGTATAGTTATTGTTACTTACTGTTGAAAGTTGCAAATCAAGAAAAGGTAAATTAAACTTGATTTAAGGAATAATATAAGGCCAGGCTCTGATTTCATGGAAAACAAGCTTGAAATCATGAACTGGAATGGTGGGGGTGCAGGGGAAGAGAGCATGTGAAGAAGATGTCATTCTGGCCTATTTTACATTGCTTCCTGTATGGTTTGAATGTGTGCACCCTCCAAAATTCATGTTGGAACCTAATCCATATAGTGGGGTATTAAGAGGTAGGATGTTTAGGGGTATTCAGAGTAGGATGTTTGGGAAAAGTTATTAAATTAATGAGGCTCACTTTCATAAATGAAACTGTGCCTTAGAAATAAGAACTGGAAAGAACTAGCCTAGGCTTTTTTGCTCGTTTTTTTGTTTTGTTTTGTTTTGTTTTGTGTGTGTGTGTGCCATGTGAAGACATAACATTTATTCCCTTTTATTTTTTTGTCCCTTCTCCCCTAGGAGGACACTTACTATCATCCATGAGGAAGAGGGCTTCACCAGACACGGGAACTACAGGAACCTTACTCTGGTCTTCTCAGCCTCCAGAACTGTGAGAAACAAAGTTCTGTTGTTTATAAATAAAGCAGTCTCAAGTATTTTGCTTTAACAGTGCAAACAAACTAAGAGTCAGCCTATAAGAAATTCTCATGTCCATAGATTATTGCCTGGGCAATTAGAGCTGAAGCACTACTTTCAATGATATGCTTATGGATGAACTGCTATTTCCCTTTTACTAGCCAGTCTTATTATGAGGAAGAGATGGCAAAGGATATCACATTATGTTGATTATGAATTTAGAATCGGTTTGGAGCAGATACTCAGATATAAGGATATATGAAATAATTTGGGGTAAATAGATCAAATGGATATGGAGTTTGAGGATGCTCTGGTGATATCTTTTTTTGCTTATGTGGCACTGGAGATTGAAACCCAAGCTTTGTGCACAGGACAAGTGCTCTACTGCTGAACTACATCCCCACCTATGCTAATATCTTTTGAATACAGCCCATATTTCATTCTGGTACAATATCTTACACAGAATAAATTCTTGATAAATATGCTGAGAAAATGAATAAATGAATTAAAATGAAATCAAAAGTTAAATACATTTTTCTCTCAAATAAAACTTTTCCTTAAAGGACTTCTGAGTAAAAAACCAAGTTGGCAGAAGTCACTAACAGATAAACTATCTGATGTTACCTGATTCCCTCTCTCATTATTTCTGTAGATATGCAAAAGGAAAGGAAAATGATTGGGTCCCCAAATTAATCAGTGTCATTGCAGTCTGTCACCAGCTTCTTTTCCAACAACCTGCCAACTCCTCCCCTCAAAAAAATTAAACTTATATAGAAAGAATCAAACATACACTGAGACTTTATTTTGTGTTATCTCTGGGCACCCAGAAGAGAACGTGAATAATTTGAAAAATCTTAAAATCCTGTGATAGGATATTTATCATTTGTGAACCTTGTAGCCCAGTCCTTACTTTTAGTAATGCAACCCTTACATTTTGTAAGAAAAATTCATTTTTATAATCTTTCACATGGTCCTCCAGAATTCACATATGTTTTTGCTAGATTAGAATGAAATGGCAAGCAACTAGTCAGTCCCATTGGCTTGCGACCACAGCAGTTAATTCTCACTTACATTACAAATTGGCAGCTGCAAGCCAGACCTAGGTCTTTCCTACATACTCTCTTATTCCAGGATCCAGACTAAAGAAGCAGTCATTATCTGGGGTATACCTTTCTCATGTAACAGAGGCAAAGAATGCTGAAGAGTATTGGCAGTAACATGCATTGACTCTGAAAGTTTCTGTTAAGACATGGTACATGTTCTTTCATGTACACCGACCAAGTCAAAGGCATGTCAAAGCCTCCCTATCCCCACCTCACCACAAATTTACGGATAGTATCAGGACAAAGGATAGAAACATGAAATCTTACACGGGAGAGCAGAAATAGCTGGACTCTAAAGTACACAACTCCTCACCCTGGAAGGGAATATGATTAATATAGAAACAGCCCACATTTTTAGCATTTTGTTACTTAAATGTAGCTTTCTTGTTGAATATTTACCAGACAATGTTCTGGTTGCTTGTTATATGTATCAATGAACAAATAGAAACAACAACAACAACAATAACAAAAACCTCCCCTCATGGAGCTAACCCATATTGAAATAAAATAAATCTAATAAACAAGTTAATAATGCAGTAAGACATTATTCTCTTTTTAAGTTTGAATAAATATTTGCAGATACTTAGCATTTTGTTTACTTCTGAAGTACATCCCAAACATGGGTAGAAATGTGCACTGCTATTGAGAAACTCAGGGTAAAAATGAAAGTACAAATGAGTACAACATATCATGGACCCAAACAACAAGCTATCATTCTGTTAGTATCTGCTCTTTAATTATCTGAACATCCTAAGCGTTCAAGACTTTTATGTGCCAAGTGTTATAAAATACATCAAGATTTTCTTGTTCAAGAATGTACGGGTCAGATGTTCAAATTAGCTGACCAGTTACTCTCATTTTGTAATAAAATAATAACATTTTAGAACTGGAAGAAACGTAAGAGATTATTTACTTCTGCCTGTGTTTATTAGATGTTGTTGATAACACCCTTTTCATCATGGTCAAGTACAAATATGATCACAAACATTAGTCACTTAATCCAAACCTTATTAAGGTGCCAGAAAGAATTTTTCATAAATGAAAGGCGTATGAAAATAAAACAATAAGAGGTTATTTTATATGTTGAATTTTGCTCCTGGGTTCTAAGGTCACCATACTTTTAGTTCATGTTCAAATGCTCAGAATCTGTAAATCTTCCTTTCGTTCAGGCAGCTGGTGGCTAAAGGGTGGAGTCTGATATTCACCACAGCAGAATCAGGCTTCTTCAGTGTTCCAAGGCCCTTAGCACAATCATCTGCCTAGACAACCCTTTCCAAGATGACGAGATTTGTCTGCTTTTGATAGCAGACCTCAGGGTATTAACCCAATCCTAGTAAAACTTACCTTAATCATTTTTTCCAGGCACCTGCACTTATTCAAATTACCCAGATAATCAGTTCTACTTCCCAATGAGTCTAAGAGTGCTCTTCTTTGTCACCTGTAAATGTCCCATTGAAGTTGTCACCCAAGGAAATCAAACATATGGGCCTCCCCACTATATTATTGAGCTACCTCTATTCAGGTTTTCAAAATCATGATGATAAAATCTGCTCCAAACATATCTGTTGTCTCTGCAGAGAACCAAGTCATAAGCACCAGTGCCAGAAGAAAACCAGGCCCAGACAGATACAGTGATATCCTGCATCAGATGGTCAACACCTAACTTCAGTATTCTTTCTATTACTCTGTTCTTTCTTTTACTCTCTCTTTCTCATTTGATTAGGATGCTGTCTTATAACCACATCTGTTTGTGGAGGATACCCCATATGACTTGGAATAAGACAAAGTTAGTATGTAGGGTTCTCCTTGGCTGCTCTCATGGAGAATCACCACCTTTCCCACACCTGTGGCACCCAGCTGGGCCACACTGATGTGCTGGTGCAACACACCATATAGGTACAGTCTGCTGTGCTGCCCACTCTCAATTTACCTACTCTGCTCTGAGGCTGGCATGCTACTTGCAAGAAAGATCATTCTCTACTTAGTCCTCTGCTCTATGAGATGTCTGGATCCTGGTATGAGAATCTTTATTCAACATAGGCTATTCCCTAAATATATTCTATATCTGTAAGATGGCTAGTAAGACTAACAACTTGACATACTTGTCCACTTTCCTACTAATGCTTCCATTAATTTATGTCAACAAATGCAAGCATAATGCAGACTATTTTACTTCTCACATACTCTCTTTATTACTGAATATGGATAAAACTTCTGGGACTTTTTTAAAGTTTGCTTCCACTTGTTTCCTACCTTTGCATATTAATTCAGAACTAGAATCCTCAGTTATATACTCTAGGCCAAGGCAAAATAATATTAAAATGATTATGACACTACATCATCCATTTTCATAATTAGGAAACAAATTCTGATAAAATCAAGACTATTATACTTTATGTAGTAAGTCAAGAGAAAAACCATGATAATTTTGTGCTTTAATGCATACATCTTGTTGCACAAAAATAGTTTTTACATAGAAATACATAAAGAGGAGCAGCTGAAATTGATAGACTAGAATGGAGTTGACTTAGAGTTTTTTAATATATGCCAAAGAATATATGTAAATATATTAACCTTTCATCTAGGTTTTGAAGTTGCCAAGGATTCCATAGCTCATAGTTACATTGTTGGGACATTGGGGTGATTTTCTCTCTTGTTTTTTTTTTTTCCCCAAGATATCTATTTAAGATCAGAAAACTGATTTCTAGACAGGATCAAACATGTAGATTTAACTCCATATTCAAGCTGACTTTTTGTAAAGATAGTCAATTTAGATAAAATACATCATATGAATGAAAGCCTGCTTCCAAAATTAAATGTGCAATTATGTTTTCTTTATTTGTCCTCAGTAAGAAGGAATTCTACATTCATTTACTCTCAACCCTGTCATTTTTCCCTAACATCTTGTTTTTTTTTCCTTTTTCTACTCTAACTGCACCTTAATTTTTGCTATAATTTCATATTGTGTGCATCTTCATAAATTTCCTTTAAAATGTTCTGTAATAAATTAGAGTAACAATGTGAATATTCTGTGTGGTAAATAAAACAGTAATATACTTATTCCTTTCCTTTTAGAATTAGGAATACTTCCAAGCAGAAGTCACCAACAGAGTTTCCTTGCCATGTGCCTCTCCCACCACTGCCCCAATCAACACCAGTATGTGTAAAACAGCATATTAAGCCAACTACAATCTCTAACATGCAATGTGGTTGCTCATTTGGAAGATGAACCACACAGATGCTGCAGTGATAACATGTTTCTTAGTATTCAAGAGATTTAACAAAATACGTAAACACACATGGAACAAGAAAAACTGTGACAATTATGGGCCTGAATAAATACAAATATCCTTATTTGTATTAATAAATACAAAAATCCTTATTTGTATTTATTATGAACATAAAATATGCTTGAAGTGTTTTGACAACAAAGCATGACAGCACCTGCCCTCTTCTATTATGAAGATCGAATACAGGTAAAGAAATATATAAATTCTCAGGCAAATTTTTCATAAATTCCTTGCTTTTGTCTCACATCTTAGTCTGTAAGTGGAAGAAAGGCCTGATAGTGAATGGAGAAGAAAAGTCTCTACTGTCATCCATATAACATAGCATAGTTTTTTGAATGAAGATGAAAGAAAGACAGTGACCTTATTGGTACTAATTTCATACCAGATATTCTGCTCAGGGAAAATACCTTGTGGAATATTTAAATTAATACATGAGAGACGATGTCCTCCAGAGAACTAACCTTTTACAAATCATTGGGAGCCTAAAGTTTTGGTATCCAAGTCAGAGAAGTTCTCAAGAGCATAGAATATTAAGGAATATTTCTACCATATTGTCTTCTGACACTATTAGCTCACATGTCCTATTACCCCAGCTTATTTCTGTGGAATGCTCAGCTATGAGTTCCCAGGATGATTAAGAAAAATGTAATTTTTTTTAGAACAAAGACAATTGTTCCAGCCTTACTACAGAATAGCATAATGTTACATGGGTAGGTACTATTGAAAAATTGTTTCATTTGTTGTTGTCTAATAAGATAAAATTTCTAAAATGGTTTTTTTTTTTTTTTTGAAAGGCATCACCTTCGATTTCCATGGCAAACTTCCATAAAGGCAGCAACATTGATAATTTTTTGCACTGTGTCTGCAGCTAATGTAAAATAGGCAATTAGAGAAGAAGCCAATCTCTCATTGGCCAAAGGCAAAACTGTGAAGTAGAATAAGTATTTTTTTAATTAAAACCGATAGTAGTGTTTGGTATATTAAAAAGAGGATTTCTATAAAAAGAGTTGAAATAAATAGTTTGTTGCTTAAAAAGTTTCTCTATGCTGTGATATTTAAGTAACAATTCTCAAAGAGTTTGGCTAGCACAAGCATTTTCTATAGTTTCCAGATTTGAGATTGAAATTGCCATTAAGTAAATCTCTCATTTATGCCCTAGATAACAATATTATGGCAAAATGTTTAAGTGGTATTATTGAATCAGTGACAGCCAGATGTTCTCATACATTTTCCACAACCAGAGGGGAAATGGACAGTCAGGAAGAATTGCTTCCAGAAAAAATTAAGACTCAGTCTTGGACCGTCAGTAGGAGAATTGATACGTAGCATCCTCTCTTCCACTAACCAGTTACAGAATTATAGTCCATAGTAGTTTACTCATCAATGAAATGAGGGGGTGGGCTAAAAAATCTTGAAACATCTTTGGATTTCTAATGTAGTCAATCAATACAATGAGAATGAAGTACAAATTTCAAATTTTGTTAGAAAGATAAGCATAAGAATACTGGGCACATATTAATGTGTAACAAATTACCCTAAAACTTGGTAACTTAAAACAATGATAAACATTGTCATACAGTTGGTCTCAGGTATTCAGGAGTGGTTTAATCAGGTGGTTCTGGCTCACATTTCTTTGTGAGGTTACAGTAGATAAGAAGCCAAGTCTGTAGTCATCTGAAGGCTTGAGCGGGGTTGGAGAATTTGCTTCCAAGGTGGATCACTCACCTGTCTGCAGGGTAGTGTTGGTGGTTGGTGGGAGGCCCTCAGTTTCTTGTTGTGTAAGCCACAACATAGCAGTTGACTTCCTTCAGAGTTAGTAACCCAAGAAGCAGCAATAGGCCAGAAGTTTTGATGTGTTTTATGATTCAACCTGGTTACATAGGGACAACCCTTTAAACAGTGTGAGAGTAACTTCACAAAGGGATGGAGCTAAGAATACTAAGGACCAACTTGGTGGTGGCTCATTATCATAATAAACAAAGTGAGTAACAAAAAAGAAATGTTATGCCAGATTCTGGGGCCCCAATAGACTTCCAGGAGCCGAATCCAATGCAATCACACAAGAGTCTTTATTGCAAGCTCGAGCCTGAACTCACAACCATTCCAGACGCAGCGGTCCCAGGGAGTGAGTCCTGGTCCTTTGTTCAGTGAGATTTTATAGGTTTTGGGGGGATACTCTATGCGTCACAACATCACACAGCAAATCATTCCATACTGAGGGAAAATCAAACAACAACTCTTAACATTGATTGGCACATTCACTGGCGGGAACAAGTTGGGTAGGGGTGATTGGCTAGTACAAGAGGGGGGTTCGTTTGAACAGATTGGTTTAGGCCACGAGGGGTGTATGTGCTAAAATACATGATTTCCCAACATGATATCAACCACCATAAACTACTTGGGGGTCATCTGGCATCCCAGGTATTTTCCCTGTCTTATGCTGATTGGAGGTTGCTAGGGGGGTTGCTATGGGTCCTCACCTAGCCTAACTGAGTCAGGGACACCTGGCCCACAGATCTCTCCTGTTATTTACAGACAAACAACTCAGCAGGGTGTGTTTGTACTTAGGAGTGCTCTGTGGGTATTTCCAAGGACAAGGGTCAGGCCCCCTTACTTAGGATAGGACTTGAGGTAGAAGCTGCTGTTATTTATTTATTTTTTAAAAATGGAGCCACATTAGTTTCTCAGAAACCGCCTGTATTATATAAAGGTTCAGAAACAGTCATATATGACCTTTTTAAAAGAAAGTTCAAAATAACATGACATAGCTATTTATTTGCCGGAATAATCTGAAGCACTAATTCATTAAATGGAATTGAAAATGATCATTTGTCAGTTATATAGTACCTCTACCACAGTATCCTAGACCCTTATTCTCACCTTTTTAAATTCTAAATTTGTGATAGTGTCTTTGTGGTTTGTATAAGTAAAAATGATAACAGCTAGTTTCCTTTTTTTAATCACACATTCTCATGCCCAGCTGGCAACTTAATAGCAACTAACTGAAGAAAGTAACAAGATTGGTGAAATGAACTCTGGCTGAATGCTAAAACTAGAAACCCACAATCAGCCCATAATACCCGTCTTTCAAATTATCATAATGGAACAGCTAACATGCATATTTACTGCTGCCATACTACTAGATTTTCCAATTCAGCTTTGATCCTAAAACTTTTGTTTCACTATCTGTAGGTCAAAAAGCATAGGTGGATCTGTTTGTCAAACCTAAATTCCAACTGTTATACTGAAGCCAGAATTAAATAGGCAGTCAGTATAGACAGGTAAATCGAGTCAGGCCAATTTTGAGTGAGTCCAACAAGTTGGAGACTGTCCAAGGATTGAAACGTTAATTCCTTCAGAGCCCTTCCTCCACCCTTATCAAGAACCTGCTCCTGCTCCAACCTGTTGCCAAGGTAACCTGTCCCAGGAGTTGCCCCTCCCTATAGGGAGCTATAAGGTTGTTAATGTGTCCTTGGCTACTCCATCCTGCCCTTCCCCCTTTAGCCCACAGGTTTCCCACCTTTGGGCTGTCCCACCAAGCATTCCTGGGCCTAGTCCTGAGCCTAATCAAGTATGCAGGAAGGAGAAAGATGGGGGGGGAGGGTGGGGGGGGGGAGGCAGGAGACCAGAGGAAGCCTAGGACATATAAAAAGGGCAGAACATCTCACTTCTTGGGATACCAGGATACCCCCTATGGCCCCCTTCTCCCTCCAGGGAGAAGTCTGTTACCCCTTTTTAAATAAACCCTGCTTTATATGTTTGCCTGGGCATGCTCCTCTAATGTTCAAATTTAAACATTTGAGGGAGCAGAACTAGTCACTGGTAACTGGCAGTATCAATACTACCATCATTTAAGTGACTTTGGGAAAGTTAGGTAAACTATGGGAACTTCAGGATCTTTATCCAAGGTGAACATACACCCATTACGTGGCCCAGTGTTTGATCTTGAAAATAACGTTTGTTGAATGCATATTTCTCCCAAACTCCAACTGCCTTTCAGTGATCTCCCATTCTTCTTTCCTTCTCTAAACCTGTTAGTCAGGCTTTGGGCACCAAATAGTTCTGGAGCTTTGGGAAGTCATCCAATGAACCCATTTTCTCATATACAAAGCAGCAATATAAATTTTGTTCCTTCACAACCTTATTTTGAGCATATGAAAATAATAGACGTCAAGGGCTTTATACACTCCCGGTTAGGAAACATTTCCAATTCCCCTTCTATCGTGAGGGGGCAAAATTGTGACATATGTAGTCAAGGGAGAGAAATAAAGAATGTCCACGCATTTCTGCCCCTTTCAATGCTTTATTCACTCAAATTACTCAATACAATTTCACACTATAGTTTTTTTTTTAATGTAATACTGTTTATTTAACTTCAAAAACATTTCAGCATTCTAAACATACAAAAAAAAATAACATTGCAAATTGCATTTAAGTACAGAAGGTTCTGGAACTTTCATTGATGCAGTGGCTCTTTGCTGACAACGAAGAGTTCTACAGTTTGTTTGAAAACAAAGTTTAAAATCTACTGCACTTAACTAAAAAAAATTCAAACACTTCTCATGCCAGCTGACCCCCCTTTTTCCACAACTAAGAAAGGCAACAGAATGCTATATCACTATATACAAAAACAAGACAACCTAAAGCTAAATGGATGCCCACTGCAGTGTCAACAGGTCCAGCCTCACAGTCCAGGCCCTGAGCTACGGCCCCTCCAAAAGGCATCTTCTCCCCACAGCCTTAACGCCAAGCAAGGAGCATCAAGAGTTTGTCTCGGTTGTTTTGTTCTTTTTACAGACTATATATATATATATGTACAGTTGATAACTGAGGATTTCTAGCCAATAACCATATAGTTAACACCACCTTACAAATTAAAAAAAAAATACCAGAAACATCTTCAAATGCCTTGTCACACCAACAGCAAAGTGCACAGAGTGAGGAGAACACGAGAGTGCCTTTTCATTTTAAAAATGTTTGGAAATCTGTACAACTTTGATACAGTTTTAGAGTGCTCTGGACACCCAGGGCCACTTCATGTAAACCACTGACAATTTCTAGAGCACTTTGAGAGACTACAATATGATCATGATCAAATTCTGAAATTAAACCTAATGAGAGTAACAGACACATCTCAAATAAGATGTGTCAATCATGGCGTTCCCCTACTCTAAGGTATTCACAAGAAGACGGGTAAACAGTTTTTTATTCATCCTCCTCCTCTTCTTCTTCTTCTTCCTCCTCTTCTTCCTCTTCCTCTTCCACTTTTTTCCAGGCAACTTTAGCAGGACCCTTTGTGCCATCAGACTTTCCTTTAGACTTATAGTCAGCAACATCCTTCTCGTATTTCTCCTTCAGCTTTGCGCCTTAGTGATATATGGCTGCTTTTCACTGTCACTTAAGTTATTCCACATCTCACCCAGCTTTTTTGCCACATCTCCAATGGAGATACCAGGATTTGTGGACTTGATCTTGGGGTGGAATTCTGAACAGAACAAGAAGAATCCAGATGGTGGTCTCTTGGGGGCATTAGGGTCCTTTTTCTTCTTGCCTCCCTTAGCTGGTCCATAGTCCTTCATTTCCCGATCATAGCGTACTTTATCTGCCTTTGCCATTTCATCAAATTTAGATTTCTCTTTCCCAGACATTGTCTTCCACCTCTCAGAGCACTTCTTGGAAAATTCTGCAAAATTGACAGGGACTTCTGGATTTTTCTTCTTATGTTCTTCTCTGCAAGTCTGCACAACGAAGGCATAAGCAGACATCTTGCCCTTTGGTTTCTTGGGGTCACATTTAGCCATCCTGACTGTATTGTTTGCTAGTCTGGGCATCGCAGGGCACAACGGGCGGCTCAGCGCTCCCTAGCCTCGTGCTAGCTGCCTCCAGAGAGCTGACACTATAGGTTGTTAATCAAGAAAACGACAATTCTTAAGGCTAGTCACTGCAATGGGCATAATTCACAGCAAATAATTCTAGATTAATTAATTCACTGAAAATAATTCTAGATTAATTCTAGGCACTGCAAACACACTTAACCATGACAGGCTAATGACAGACATTCCCTCTGCATGCTAAGTTCAAAAGTAAGCCTTAGGCTTTATGTCCAGTAGATGCACACTCGCTCAGGCCACGGTGATCAGATCTGGAACTAAGGTAGGCTTTTCCTGGTGTGGAGTGGAGACTGGTTGAGGAGAGGGCGGTATGGAGAAGTTGTGGCTCTCACCAAGGTCCAGACGAGGTGGTAGAGTTTGAGAGCCGTGAGGACCACACAGAGGATCAAGAAATGATGACAAGTGATGAGATGTCAGGTCCTCATTAGGCTCTCCAGCTCCAGTACATCCTTGTTTCAGCTGGTTGAATCCCTTTTCATTAACTCTATTATTTATACTAAATCTGGGGGCTTTTGACCCCCCTTTCAATCCATATCAGCTACCACCATATTTCTCCATGACGTCATTTACCCTGGGGTCAGAAACATCTGGTCTGGTGGTCTCTACCCAGATCTTTTCCCTTTCCCTCCTGTCAGGCTAGGACAGCCTGCCAGAGACTTCACTCTGTTTATCAGGGAGAGGGGAAGTAATGTGTTTGTGGCCTTACTGGAGGGATCTGTTGGCTGTGCCTGGTGACACTGCAGGTTTCAAATTGGAGTTTTTGAAATGGAGTTGCTTAGGCTCAGGCTTAAGGCCATCCTCACAGCTTCCCAAGCTCCCAATATATTGAAAAGTATTTATTCTGAGTATAAAATCAATATTTGGCCGGGCATGGTGGCACCTGCTTGTAATCCCAGTGACTTGGGAGGCTGAGGCAGCAGGATCATGAGTTCAAAACCAGCCTCAGCAACTTAAGGAGACCCTGTCTCTAAATAAAATACAAGAAAGGGCTGGGATGTGGCTCCATGATAAGGTACTCCTGGGTTCAATCCCTGGTACCAAAAAAGGAAAAAAAAAAAAAATTTAAAAAAAAGCAATATCTGCCTGCTTTATTCACAACTCAGAAAACTTTAAAAATATACATCTAGTAATGAAAATTATATATATTTCCATGATTCAGTGGTAAAATTAATAAACAATTAATATTCTGATTTTTTTAGTGTAAACAAGCTCAGTTTTAAAAAGCAAAAATGTTTTCTATTATGGAATAGTTCCATCTTATACTAAAGTATAGCATTATGAACGCTCCCATTCCCTAGCTTCAACAATTATTAATCTTATTTCATCAAATCTGGCTTCTAATTTACAATTATTTTGGAGTAAATCCTCACACATTTTGTAATCATTTCATCTGTAAATATGTATCTTCAAAATATAGGATCTTTACTACTATCATAGATTTAAAATTTAACTGTAACTTCTCTATATCGTCAAATAGCCAGTGTTCAAATATTCTCGATAGTCTCGGGGGTTTATACTTTTTAAAATTATTATTATTATTATCATCATCATCATCACCACAAGCTTCTCCTTCCAGGGCGCAGCGATTCCCGCTCCCCAACCATAAGGTTCCACCAGCTACAGAGCTAGAGCGCACCGCAGAACAACGTGGGGACACGGAGGCCAGCGGAACCAAAGTCGCCCATCTCCTGCGGGCTGAGGAGGGAGCTCTTTGCATGTTGCACTAAGGGCAGTCCGCACAAACGCCATTGGCAGCAGGTACCGGAAGCGCTGCAAGTTTCCAGCTCTGGCAAAGGTTCTTCTTGAGACGTGCTGAGGTGCAGCGTGCGCGGTTTCCCTCTGGACCAGAGCCGAAAGGAATTGGGACCGTGGCGGAGATGGAACGCTACGTGGAAGGCCGCACGGCGAGCTCACTCTTCGCTGGATTCCGAGCCCTGGGGCTTTTTAGTAATGACATCCCGCACGTGGTGCGGTTCAGTTCGCTGAAGCGCCGGTTCTACGTTACGACCTGCGTGGGCAAGAGCTTCCACACGTATGACGTGAGTGATTTCTTTGCCGGTTTCCCGAGAACTACCCTCCTCGGCTCCCAGCTCTGTCCTGGGGCATTCCCGCTCTCCCCTCCCACCTAAGGAGGATTTCCCTTTCTGCCCTTCTTTTCCGTAACCCCACCCAGTTCTGTTTAGCCACCCTCATTGAACCCTCGTGCCGCTGCTTTAGCTCTTGCAGTTCACCTGGGGGCGAGTTTCGGAGGGAACCTGGCTAAGGAATGAATACTTGAGAATGTCTCAGTGTTACAGTATCATATTTGTTTAGTAGATAATTATTGATCCTCCCAGAGGATGCGAACATGAATAAGATAAGCCCTTAGACGACTCGCAAGACACTTATTGTGTAACTGAAGACACAAACTGGGTTAGAAATCCAGACTGAAATACATTAGGAGGACTGGAAGGGTGAGTTGATGATTTAAGGGACTCTTCACATTCGATGGCAATCCAGTTTCCCCGAACTTCCCCTGAGCATCTGTTTTCAACCAACCTTGAATATCTGGCGCCGTTTCACTCTAAGCTTTGCAGCAATTTCTTTGCAAGGTAGTTTTTACTAATTTTGTAGCACCCTTATATAACTTAGGAAAGTAAGTATTAGGAAACTAAAGTTACTTGCCATGACACTCATGCTGCTTATTAATGATGGATTCCCCCCCTCCCCAAATTTACCACTAATTGAAAAATAATGTAAGTTGTGTGGAAAGCAGGAATATGATGAAGATGGTAATAGCCAAGGTTATTAAGCACTGTTTTTGGAAAGCATGGTGTAGAGTTGTTTTCCTTGAAGAATTGTGAAAATTAAAGAGGTTATTAACAAGAAGAGTGGGAATTGGGAGCTAGTTGAGTAAATGTAAAAAGAAAAGAAGGATGGGGTGAGGTGAAGAGTTGGGTTTCTGGAAGCCTGGGATGGTGATGGAGAAAGTTGGGTCAGAGTGACATAAATCATGTGGGAGTATTTATTGATACCATTCTTCCCACTTCTTTCTTACTTGCCAATTTTTGGTTTTGATAAAGTTTTCCTCCCTAAAACATAACTTTTCTAATTTTCTCATTTAAAGAAAACTTTTTTCCACCTTTAGAGTAAATATTTAATGAGCACATTTTTATTTAAATAAATCCTCTAGTAAATAAATGGATAATTTACTGCCTTTATTGTGTAAATGGTTATGTCAAATTTATATTTGTAGCTTGCCAACATTCCTTTAATGGAAACATCCATATTTCCACATCACTGTACCCAGAAAGACTTAAAAGTCTCAAAATTCTGTATCTCCTCTTGAAATCTCATGTTTGGTACAGTGTCTTTCCTGACATTTTGTTAAGCACAAACACATCCCCCTCCCCTTCCAAAGAAATCCTATTGTTAGGAGAGTAACATCTTTAACATTTTATAAAAAATTTACTATTATTTGCACATTGAAATTTAGTCATAAAAATGTGTTTTAAGATGTCCTTTAGATCTTGTGATGCTTTCTTTGGAGGTGGGTGGGGATGATACATTTTTTTAAATTTCTGTAAAATGGCATAAAATGCTTATTACCTGAGGACTCTGTGTTTGTTACACCAACCAATTTACTGGGCTATGATCTCTGAAACTAAAAATAACTTGGGGTAAACCAGATGGTACTAATGATCCCAAGTCATTAACTTGTTCCTCAAGGGCTCTCTCCTATGGCCATTGCTGTATTACTGCCCACTGTGAGTCATCCTACATATAAGCATTTGTACCTGGACAATAGACAAGGTATAAATAGCTGTTGATGTTGGTGATACCAGCTAACATTGAGCATTTACTACATGACTGCTGTATTCTGTTTTACATAATTTATTTGCAATCCCATTGAATTTTCATAATCCCATAAAGTAGGTACATATCTTAATCCATATTTGGAATCCATATAAGGAATTTGAGGCACAGGGAAGATGAGTAACTTTCCTCAGGTCAGCAAATTGGTCTGTAAGCCAATTCAGTCCACTATTTGTTTCTGCATGACCCATGAGTTATGAGTGGTTTTGTTATTTTTCTAAAGATTAGAGGGAAAAAATCACATTATTTCAGGATGTGAGAACCAAATAAAAGTACCTACAGATAAAAGTTTATTGAAATATACCCATGTATATTTATTATGTCCGCTTTCCTGCAACAGTATAAGAATTGGGTCAGTATAACACAGACTTTATGACTTGCTAATCCTAAAACATTTACTCTTTGGCTCACTACAGAAACCCTTTGCCTACTTCCATCACCACTGTTGGTGAAATAGTTGAAAATGTAACTTTCCTAATAATGAAATTTAGGGTCAGTGAGTATCTTTTCTAGGAGGGACAGCATAGCAGATTTACCTATGAGGTTGTACCTTAATCTTAAGGTGTTAAGTTATTATAAAATTGTTTTTCTTATGAAAACTTAATCTTTTTTTTTTTTTTAACAGGTTCAGAAACTTAGTCTGGTTGCAGTAAGTAAGTGTGAATTTTATTCTGGATTTATGCTGGCTTAGTATCTTTAAAATTTTTTTGACATAAGTTTAAGGCTTATGGAATATATAAAGAATCCAGTGTGTGTGTCTAATAAACCTCTATAGGGGGCAAAAAAAAAAAAAAAAAAACTGTGACACTATCATCACTATCATGTTTTGCTTTCAGTTGTCACATGATTTATTTATTTATTTGGAGTAGTTCTTCAGCATTTCTTTGTATTTGACCACATTGTGATTAATTCTTTTTTAGAATAACCTTCAGTTTGAGTTTTTCTGATACTTCTTTATAGTTAGATTCAGTATTTTGACAGGAGTAACAAAGAAATGATGCTGAATTCTCAGTGAATTTTATCAGTAGGCACATGCTATTCTTGGCAGTGATAACTTTGATTATTTAGTTAAGGTGATATCTGTCAGGATGCTGTGTTTTAAAGTTACTAGTTTGTCCTTTGTAGTTAATAAGTATCTTGTAATATGATGCATTCAGACTCTGTAAATATGCTATTGCTCTTCAAAGTTTCACCTGCTGCATTTAGTTAGCATTTAGTGATGAGACTTGCCTGAATCTCAGTTAGTGATATGATGGTTATTAAATAGTGGTTTTGTTTTTCCATCATTCCTTCTACTGTAAGGAAATGTCTCATATTTGGATATTTTTTTTCAATGGGGGAGGTATTTATTTTTCTAAGAACTGTTCAATAGCATAAAAGGCCTGCCAGAGCTAACAGGTACTCGTTTTACCTTAAAATGTGATCCTTGTAAGAGAAATCCATTGTGTATGTCTGAAAAACAATTTTTAAAAGATTAGAAGACAGAATAACCTAAATTGAATACAAAAGTGAATGATAAACCTATAGAAATAGTATTATGGAAACTAAATCCCCAAGTGGAGTATGCACATAAAAAATACTTACAATCGATCATCTTCTGTCTACTCATCTCCCTGACCCCAAAAGAGAAAGAAAAAGGGGCACCATGATTTTATTAGTGAGAGATGAATCAAGAAATCACGTCCTATAAGAAATGGCTAGAGGTAATAAGCATATTTACCTTGGAGACAACCGAGTAGAAACTGTATTGTCTTTAATTATTTTAAGGCTCAACATAAAAAGTATATATGGAGTTCCTTGGGGTTGGTCCAAAGGGTTGAGTTAGATGTGGATCTAAGTTTTAATTTAGTTTTATATTTTTCCTGAAGTTACTAATAAACTCCATGTTCTTGAAGGTGTTCATAAGTGGGCCAGATACCCATCTGTCAGTTTCATGTATTAAATGATGCTTTTTTCTAAATACTTCACAAAGCTTCTTTTTATCTATTTATTTAGCATTATGTTGTTATGTTTGCAAATCTTAATGTTTACGACAGTCAATATTGAGATTAAAATTTTATACTGATTCTCAGCTTTCTTTCTTTCTTTTTTTAAATACCTTTATTATTTATTTTTATGTGGTGCTGAGGATCGAACCCAGGATCTGGTACGTGCTACGCGAGCACTCTACTACTGAGCCACAACCTCAGCCCTCAGCTTTCTTTTTTATTAAATATATTTTTAATTATTATATCCATGAAAAATATTATATGTATATTGATGGTTTCTATTACAAGATCTTAAAATTGTATTTCTTTTATGTTCTAGGTAACTCTGTTCCACAGGATATCTGCTGTATGGCAGCTGATGGGAGGCTAGTTTTCGCTGCTTATGGGAATATTTTTTCTGCATTTGCCCGTAATAAAGAGGTTTGTATCACTGAACTATTTCAATTTGTACCATTTTTTTTTCTTTCTAATGTATGCTCAGTTTTATAGAGGAAGAGAAAATTTGATTTCACCTATATATGTGTATTTATAAATACACATATGTATGTGTTCCATATGGAGACACTTTAATGAAGGAACTCTGCTTACAGGTGTGGGCTGGGTTGGGGGAACAACATAGGGGGAGGAATGCATCAAAGGCTATAAACTTGGGGAAGCTGTTACCAATCCTTGGGCCAAAGGGCAGAAGAGGTAGTGTTATCGAAGCCTGGTGAGAGCTGAAACCATGGAGAAGGAGATGTAGTGATGGAGGGATAAGTTACTGTGAGAGTCAGTGCCTCTGTGTCAAAGCAGGAAGGTATAGCAAAGAAGTACTTTATATTCCCCTTTCTCATCTTATCTGGAAGGCAGTTGGTGATGGAATCTTAGAGGTCAGCCTTCTAGAACATACCATTTTTTTTAGTATAAAGGGAATTACAATGGTCGAATTAGCAAGGGATCTAGGTATATATGCATACCTTTTTCCTAAACTCAGTAGGGAGGCTAAGCCCTAGAGTTCTCATTTCTATGTTCTTAGTCCATGCTTTATTTCCTTATTGAACTGGCTAAGCAGATGAACGTGTCTAACTCCTTAATATTTGTTCATATAACCTTGTATACTAAAAAATTGGACTACATTCTTAACATGAATGTTTTTAGGATTAGAAAGCCTTTTTTGGATAATATTACTTGATGAATGACTACTAATATGAAATTATTTTAAACTTTATAGATAGTACATACCTTTAAGGGTCATAAGGCAGAAATCCATCTTTTGCAACCTTTTGGGGATCACATTATTTCTGTTGATGCTGACAGCGTTCTTATTATTTGGCATATATATTCAGAAGGTAAGAATTAACTAATTTATTTGTTTTGTCTTGGGATTGTATGTGTATACTTAAAAATCTATGTGAACATAACTTCTACATCAGAGGTTTCACATGCAAAACAGTCAAAATAAAAAAATTAATATGTATAAGAGAAAACATTCTAAATAAGAAGTAAATAAGCAGTTTTTGTCAGTTGGTTAACTACTTACAACTTGTTTAATGTGCTAATTTCAACTAATATGTTTTCCATTGCCGTTCTTTAAAATTAGTGACTTGTTTTCTCTGTAGAATGGATTTTGATGTATGTTCATATGTAGTATTTTCATCTTTCAAAAGGAGATGCTAATAGTAAACTTGAAGAATCTGTAAATAAGAAGGAAAATATACATCTTTTTTTAACTTCTTTACTCTGTTTACATTTTTAACTTCTATATGTCTTGATTTTCTATTGTTCAATGCAGTATTCTTATTTTTAGTCAACATTTTAGAGGTTGCCTTCTGGGAGTTATTCTGTATTCTCATACAAATTGCTAATGCTTTTCTTTGTTTTATCTTTGCTCAAGTTGGGGTAAAAGAATTCTAAAAGTGGTCCCTTCAAGGTTAGATTTTAAAAAGCTTTATAAAATTATAAGATCTGGCTCGTAAAGTCTCAGGCACCCTTGATGTTGATGCCTAGATTTTTTGTTGCTTTTAGAACAATACATTGGCCTGGAGTTTTCAGGGAGCTATTTGTAGTGAGACAAAGATCTTTTAAAATAGTATTCAAAGTAAAGTTTGTATACTTTTCACCTATATCTGTGCATTCTAACTTGGGGTATACATACTTCTGGGAGTATGTAGTACACCTTCTTCAATATTCAAATTTATTGGTAAACTTAGTGAAAAAAAATTGTTTCAGTACTGAACAAATTTTGAAATGAAAAACACAATTTAAACCATAATTTTAATTATAATAAATGTAAGATTTTAAAGAAGTTTCTAATCTTGCAGCAAGTAACTACCTGCTGGGCTACCTTCAAGGGTGGATGTTAAAAAGCTTTATAAAGTTGTAAGATCTAGCTCATAAAGTCTCAGGCACTCTTTTGATGCTAATGCTTAGATTTTTTGTTGCTGTTAGAACAACACATTGACTTGGGGTTTTAAGTTCCCAGAGTTTTAAGTTCTTTTCATCTCCTGGGTTAGAGTCTTCTGAGGAAATGTGTGAGAAGCATTGTTTTTGGTTTCACTAAACTTCACCTCTTTTCACATCTTCTAAGTGGCTCGTTGAACTTCCCAGATATTTGGCTCTTCACTTGGAGCATTCACTTCTGCCTCTTGATCAGATTATAAAAATATTAGTGTTGATCCCTATGATCAGTTTTTAATCCTGTTTTCTTTTCTGTAAACCAATTTAAGTAGTGAAACTTCTAATAGTATTTATGTTAGAACTTGTAGATAATATTGACAGCCTAAATGACATTTACAAGTTGCCCCTATCACATTTATCTTGGTTCTTGGGGGTTATTTATAGGTTAGTTTATATGTCTTTGATTTATATTAGCATATAAGTCTCTGTGGTAAACTTACTTTAAATGGTAAATATATGGGTATATGAAACAAGTGTCAAGCTATTTTATAAAAAATAATTATATGTTATTTGTAACTTTTACTTTTTGTAGAAGAATACCTACAATTGACTTTCGATAAATCAGTTTTTAAAATTTCTGCGATTTTGCATCCAAGTACCTACTTGAACAAAATACTTCTGGGCAGTGAACAAGGAAGTCTGCAGTTGTGGAATGTAAAATCCAAGTAAGCACTTTATGTACTTCTCATCTTATCCGCATCTACTACTTTCTTCTTCCTATTTATTTATTTATTGGTTCTGGGGATTTAACCCAGGGGTGCTTTACCTTTGAGTCACACCTAGCCCTTTTTACTTTTTATTTTGAGGCAGGGTCTAAGTTGAGGAAGCTGGCTTTAAACTTGGGATTCTTCTGCCTCAGCTTCCTGAGTTGCTGGTATTATAGGTGTGTACCACCATGCCCAGCTTCCTAAAGCATTCTGCATCTCTCAGTTCTCTCTGCCCTTATATGTTTATTTGGAGGGCTGTCAATAAATATGGCTGTGAGAAGTTATCACTTAATGCCATCACATATTTAAAAAGTGGCATGTGGTCCTGGCACAAAATAAGCAACTTCATAAATCCACATTGAATAGTCTAAACTATTGACTCAGTAACTAGTCAATAGAAAGAATCCATATAGCTATCCAGACAGCTTTATAAAGTAATATTATGAGGTTAGCATTAGATAGCTTCTAGATTTTTATAAATGAAGGAAAGAGATGGTAAAACAAATTCGTGTTAATTTAGTGCTACCATTTAGAAATGATTTCAAGGAAAATAAAAGTACTTTGATCAACAACCACCAGTGTAATGAATATCTATTATAATGTTATTAATATAACTGGAAGGCTACATTAATGATTTTAAATACCTCTTCTTGTTACTTGAACATTTATCTAGAGAGAAAGGGGTAACTCAAGTTTTGTATAATGTTAAAACAAGCAAACAAAAATATTTAACCACCTAAATTATTCTTTCCAAAGCCCTTGTAAATTTGAAAGGGAAGACTGTTTAGTTTTGAATCAATATTTCAGTTCAGTGGCAGATACCACTGACTGCCGACTCTGTGTTATGCTCAGGGATGTTGACTGAGATGCTGTCTCTGCTCTTAAGATTCTTTCCTTAGGCTCTTTGTGATGTTTGCATTCTTTGTGTATTTTATCCATTATGTAATTATTGCAGAGACTAATTTTGCCCATTTGCAGAATTTAATATATGATTTAATATTTTAATGACTAGTATTAAAATGATTTCAGATAGCTCTGCTCCATAGACTGACTTAATCATTCATGGTCTGATTCACAATATGAGAGCAGCATAACTGTTTCCATAAGACAGTTCATATAACATTCAAGTACTATTTTAGTTAAAATCTAATTATTCCCTTTAGTGATGATATTTCTAGAAATACATTGCAGTAAAAAAAAAAAAAAAAAAAATGAGATCTGCCTATATTCCAAGACTTTTATTGTCTAGATAAAATGGATTGTATTTTTTCTTCTACTCAAACATTTAAATTTTTAATGAAGTGGCCTTGCATAGCAGTTTGCAGATTGGGAGTCTAGAACCTGCACACACACACTTTTTTTTTTTACTTGGCTTAATTATTTAGCACTTTTCTTTTTTTTAAGTTTCTTTTTCTGGATAAAAGGTGATAATATTTACTTCATGTGATTATTTTGAGTATTGGACATGGTAATATATTCTCAGAATAATGTGGGATGAAGAATTTAATAAATACTACTGTTACTAGTTTACTTTTAAATATATAGTCGATTTTGTTTTTCTCTCCCACCCGCAAAAAAAAAAAAAAAAAAAAACAACCTACCTTTCACCTTTCAACTCTTTTTTTTTTTTTTTTTTGTAGTAAGCTTCTGTATACATTTCCAGGATGGAAGGTTGGAGTGACTGCTCTTCAGCAGGTTAGTAATTTTTGGTTAAACCAAATAGTAGATTCATGTAGTTTCAGGGATCAGCCTGTTTTTAGACCTTAAGACAAAATAATATAGTTTTAACTGTTCCACTAAGGAAATAATGTTTTGGAAATACACTGTCAACAAGTAGTAACACGTTTGCCGTTTAGAATTAGGCTCTAAACCTGTGGTTATTGTAGAACCTTGTTTACTGATTATTTTGCAAGCAGGTAGTATAGAGCTTTATAGAGAACAGAAATTAGTTGTTCATTGATGCAAAGGAGACTATTGGTTTTACAGAGAAATTTATTAGGATGTTGAGATTTCCTATTTGAAATAGTTGGGGACAAAAATCCTAAGGATTTTTTCATTGGTAGACTTAGAAAATTGCTTTTCATTTTTATGAGTCAGTAAAACATACATATATGAATGAATGTATGTCTATAGAAAATCTGGTGAGTCTGTTGGTTACACATGTAGCCATTATTCCTGATCTTTCTAATATTCATTGCCCATTTTATTTGCACTCCCTCATCCCCTCTCACTGTCATCAACCATGCTCTGCCACGCCTATCCATTATAAGACAGAATTATAGTCATAGAATGTTATGGCTGTTACTTCCTTTCCAGCTACATATGTTGCCATACTTATGACAAGCCTTCATATATTTTCTAGGAGTTGTCTCTTTTTTCTCTTTCACCTAGTCAGTGATTTGTTGTGATTGCATATGTAAATTTTTCTTTCTGTGTGACTTTGTATTAACAAGACTGTTTTGTTCTAACAGTTGAGAGGGAAATTGACTGGCAAAATTTAAACTGGGAAGTAATTTGGAAAAATCGTTCCTAAATACTTCCATTTGAATAGCAGTTAATATTAACTCTTAGCATTAGTTAATAATAGCCAGAATGGTAATACTTGTGGATTTCCCCCTACACACCTTTAAGAAGATATTTCATATTCTCTCATAATAACACATAAATAATAGTGTTGATCATAAAAATTGTAAGGCTGTGTTGCTTAAGAAAATAAAAACTTACGAGTAATTTAATTTTCAGGCACCAGCTGTGGATGTTGTTGCTGTTGGTCTTATGTCAGGTCAGGTTATCATTCACAACATTAAGTTTGATGAAACATTAATGAAGTTTCGTCAAGACTGGGGACCCATAACTTCAATTTCATTTCGCACAGGTAATCTTTACCATGTTTATTCATGAGAGTTAAGAACACCTGAAATGCTTTACTTTAAAATCACAGAAATTGTTTTTTTATAGTTTAATAAGTATTAATGAAACACCGAAGTAGAACAAGCAAAAAATATGGGAAGACTATTGGTGTATAGTTTTAACTTTATAAACTAAAAGGGAGAGAAATTTGTCAAGTTTACTTGTTTTCGGGCTTGTGTTTTTTAACATATATTTTATTTTAATAACAGATGGTCATCCAATAATGGCAGCTGGAAGCCCATGTGGCCATATTGGACTTTGGGACCTAGAAGACAAAAAATTAATCAATCAAATGAGAAATGCACACTCTACAGCAATTGCTGGACTGACATTTCTCCATAGAGAACCTCTTCTTGTCACAAATGGTGCTGACAATGCTCTCAGGGTATTATGATTATTTTTGTCATTTTTCTGGTTCATCTGGCCTACCTTTTGGGTTATTACAAGCTTGCTTTTTAATATATTAGTACCAAAATTAGAAGATGAAAGGAATATGGGATGAATCATTGTTATAGATAAATAAAAAGTATAGCAGATGACATTGCAATGAAGTGGGAAAGAGTTACAGCTTATTTCTTTCCCAATCCCCACTTCAGGGTCAGTAGCCTGCCTGACTGCAGATCAGAGAGCACATGGTGTAAGAACTTTACCATTTAATTTCTTGGCAGATATGGATATTTGATGGCCCCACAGGTGAAGGCCGACTTTTGAGATTCAGAATGGGCCATAGCGCTCCTCTTACCAGGATCAGATACTATGGACAAAATGGACAACAAATTCTAAGTGCAAGTGAGTTTCTATTTTCTACCCATAGTACTTAAGTGGGTATTGAGAGCTGGACGCATTTTTAGATTGTAATTTCTCTTTAAAATGTCCCAAACCATAACACTAAGCTTTTTGTAGAATCTAATTTTATAACATCTGTGATTCAAATGGCCCATTGTTTTGATGGAGCTTGATGAGGAATTTTCTTTTTATATCAATAGGTCAAGATGGAACTCTTCAGTCATTTTCTACGGTACATGAAAAATTCAATAAGAGTTTGGGACTTGGTAGGTCATTTGCAATATAGAATATAAGTTGCTAGTCACAAAAGAAACTTTGCAAGATTCTGGGAGAACTGGAGGAGGTTTCATCAATATATTTCCTCTTTTTTGGATAAAATTAAAACCTTATGGAGGAGAAACTAGTAAGATCCTAAGATCAAAATCACTGTAGAAGTGTTTGGGGTACTGCTTACTATAAATCTGTTAAAAAATGTTAGGCATCTTGGGTGATAAAACATACTCTTGCCACCCAAAAAACACAGCCTAATGTGATCCATCTGTAGAGTGCAGAATTAAAATTATGGGAACAATTTTAAAGAAAGCATCAAAATAAATAGCATCTCATCTTTTTGCTTTAAAGGGCGCCTTTATTCTCTTCCTGGTTTCCAGCTTTTGAGAGGTTTCTTAAACAAAAATGTTTTTTAGTTTCATTAATGTTTACTTTTTTAAGTAAATGTTCTAGCTATTCATAAAAGTATGTACTTCCAGGTAACTTATAGGATCCTTTTTTAATTGATAATCTAAAATAGTTCCTTTTGGAATTAAATTGGAGAGATTTGATATCTTTAAGAATCTTCTCATCCAGGAATGTGATATATCCTCAAGTTTTCTTTTTTGTGTTGGTTCTATCATATTATTGGCAAATAATATGATTACCTCATTTTTTCAGTTATTTATACCTTATAATTTGCTTTTGTATCTTAATTATACAAACTTCAGAAACAAATAATATTGATAACAGTACCCTTGTTGTGCTCCTGACTTAAATGAGAACATCTTGAACTTTATAGTTATGTGACAGTGAAGAGCATTTTTTTTCCCCCATGAAGAAAGATTCATAACTATGATTCCCTCTTCCCCAACTCCAGGATTAATTAATAAAAAGAGACTCAAGCGGAAAGGACTTCAGAATACCATGTCAGTAAGACTTCCACCTATCACAAAGTTTGCAGCTGGTAAGTAACTTCTCTTGTTTTGTACTTCATTATTTCCTCCATTTAAAAAAAATATATGTTTGCAAATTCTAATAAATGTTCAGAGGGTAACCTTAAGCATGTACTAATCTTGTGTGAAGATTGAAAATGAGTTAATTTTAACATGAATTTATTTTTTAAATCTCAGGCTTTGTTCTCTATACCAGCTATTAATAAATAATATTTTATAGCCCTTCTTTTTATCCTATCATCTGGTATAATGAAAGTCACTAATGTAGAAATTTATAACAGAGAACAAATGTGAAAAGATGTGGCCATGACCAATCAAGATCTAAGTACAATAGTAGTATACCATATCATAGAGCAGAACTTCTTCAGAAGAAGAGCGTTTAAGAAAAGTATACATATATAATAGGATGATTGAATGAAAACTATCAGGAAATAACTACATAGGCACCATTTCTATATTATGGTTATTGTTTCAAGGTTATTATAACAACCTAATCACTACTTTGGTTTTTTGATCACCCCTCTATTTGCCTTGAGCCTAAGTGATGCTTCTAAAACATATAGCTGACTCATGTCATGTTCTTAAAATCTTTTCGTGCCCCTTATTACCTTTAGGTAGACTTTTGCCTCTTTAACTTTCAATATCCTTGTAATGTGGCCCCAGTTGCCTTGTCCTCTTGCCTCTCCCAGGAACACATGTCACTTACTTGCCATCCTTGGTTTTGTTCAACTAATCTTGGGCCTTTTGTCTATAGGGCTCTGCCCACCTCTGTACTAGAAGTTTTATTTGTTTATTGCTCCTTCCAGGAAGCCAGTTATTACTCTCCCAAAATCTCCCAGTAAAACTCTTCCTGAGTGCTCATATAAAATAGTCATGCAATTATGCTTTCTCATTCTTTCTTCTAATCAAAATCTGTTATTAGATATTGTCAGTTAATTTGATTTAGCCATTCAACAATGTTATAAGGTGTCAAAACACATTGAACACCATAAGTATGTACAATTTTATCAGTTAACCTGTTAGATAGGAAGCTCTTTCCAGAGATAGCCTGTTTATTTTACCATCATATTCCTAGTACCAGTTATTAAGGTAGAATATTAGATACTTAATTAATAATAGATGAGCAAATGAGTGAGATGATAAAAAGCACTTTGATTTATGATTTTAATTATGTTTAGAGGAAGCTCGAGAGAGTGACTGGGATGGTATCATTGCTTGCCATCAAGGTAAGCTATCTTGCTCAACCTGGAATTATCAAAGGTCTACAATAGGTGCTTACTTTCTCAAGCGAAAAGAATTGAAGAAAGATGACATCACTGCAACAGTAAGTGAGCTCTTTTATTAAAATCTTTTCTCCTTTAAAACTTATGTGGTAATTTTATTATACTCAAGTTTACTAATGATATTATTGGAAAGAACATGTTTTACCATTTTGAAGTTGTTCTCTAATATTGTAAAGTTTTTCAGCTTGCAGAAATTTATTTAGCTACTTGAGGTTGATTGTGAAGTAGTATCTCTGTGGTTTTGATTTGCATTCTTCTGAGGAGGTATAGTGTTGCATCTTTTCACGTAGTCATGGGTCATCTCTAGATATATCTTTGTAACTGTGCTTTGTCTGTCTTGATTATGTTAACTTTGTAATTTTGAAATCAGATAGTATGCCTCCTCCAAGTTTGTTCTTTTCCTTTTCAAAATTGTTGGATATTTTGGTCCCCAAATTAGCATGTCAATATCAGCAAAAAAAAAAAAACAGTTGGGATTTTTTTAATCAATACATAAATTTGAGAGTTACCATTTCTGGTTTCCTAACAATTTCTGTCAATAATGTTTGTACTTGTCAGTGTATGTCCCACTTCTTCTCAATGCCAAGTAAAATTGTTTTCTTAAGTTTATTTTAGGTTTTTTATTGCTAGTGTATCAAAAGATATAATTGACTTTTGCCTATTGATCTTGTATCTTGCAGATTGCTAAACTTGTTTACCTGTTCTAATGATTTCTTAATAGATACTTCTGCTTTTGAAAATGCTGACTAAACGTTTAACTCAACATTTGACTCAATTATGTACACATTATTATAAGTACATATGTTCTAATCTCCATAGTGTGAAAAGCTAGTCTTAAGCTTTTATGTAATTTTCTAAATCATAGAGATTTATCTTAAGCTTCTTTAGGAAACTTACCTACAGAGTTCTGAGTAGTGTTTGTAGTAGTAGTAGAAAGGATAATTACAGCTAACGTTTACTTTAGTCTCTCTGCCTAGTGTGTACTCACATTATGTTTACATAATCCTATGTTATGGTCTATTGTTAGCCTCTTTTTATAGAACATAAGACTAACCCTTAATGTAATGAGTAACATGCCTAAGATCAGTAAAGCTAGAAGTGACACAGCAGGGATTTGAACCTAAGACAACTTATTCTAGAAACTGTGATCTTAACTTACAACCTACTGTGATCACTCATTGAGCACTTAATATGCATGTGTACAATGATGCTTAACCAGTGCTGAGTCATTTGTCTAACATCCTCAGCTACTTGGAACAAAGCCAGAAATCATTAAGTAATAAACAGAAGTAATTATTATAGAACCCATGCAATAAAGTGTAATTTATTACTCAAGGGTAACCTTCACAGTTTTTCTAAAATACTTTGTTTTTTGAGTGTATTTTTTTGTTTTTGTTTTAATTTGTTTTATTAGTGCATTATAGTTATATTTAATAGTGGGGTTCATATTGACACGATCATACATGCATGAATTGTAATTTGCTCCAGTCCTCAATACTTCTCCTATCACTCTCTCCTCCTTTCTCCCCCTCCCTTCTCTTATTCCCTTTCTTCTACTTTACTGATCTTCCTTCTATTTATTTATTGTTTTCTTTTTAATTGGTGCTTTATAGATTTACAGGAATATGGAATTCACTGTGAAATATTCATATATGTACATAGCATTATTTGGTTAATTTCACTCCATAGTTCCTCACTTTTCCTGCCATACTCCTTCACTCAAAGGAATTCCTCACTTTTCCTGCTATACTTCTTCATTCAAAGGAAATCAGTGGAGTAGCTAAAGGGAACTTTATTTTAATTTAAGTAGTAGGCTTTAAATGTTTAGAAAAATTTATGTGCACGAAACATTTTATGTCATGCTATAGAAATATGTCTTCACTTGCATAGTGGCATTTGTCACTTTTATGTGTAAGAAAAGTAATAAATCAATTCACTTTTCATGTTTTTTTTTTTAAATAAAATTATTGGTAGATTTGACTTTGGAAGCAATGAAGCACAATACAATATTATTTTCTTTTTTTTTTTTTAATATTTTTTAGTTGTAATTGAACACAATATCTCTATTTTATTTATTTATGTGGTACTGAGGATCGAACCCACGGCCTCTCACGTGCGAGGCGAGCACTCTACCTCTGAGCCACAACCCCAGCCCTAAAATATTATTTTCTTTGTTATTTGCTTTTGTTTTTTTTCCCCTGTAAAGGCAGTAGATATTACTTCTTGTGGAAACTTTGCCGTGATTGGTCTTTCATCAGGAAGTGTAGATGTGTATAATATGCAGTCCGGGATACATCGGGGAAGTTTTGGCAAGGATCAAGGTATTGAAATGTCTTTCTTTCTTTCTTTTTTTTTTTTCTTTTAAGTAATTTTTTGATGAGTTATCCCAACTTCATTTGGCAGATTAATTTCAAGATTTTTCAAGAATATAAGTAGTGGAAATCTAGATATTTGGAAAGAATTATTTGTATTGTTCCAGTAGACACTACCAATTCTGATTTCTTTTTTTCTTGTCTACTTAAAAGCTCATAAGGGATCTATTAGAGGTGTTGCAGTGGATGGATTAAATCAGTTGACAGTTACAGCTGGTAGTGAAGGATTACTCAAATTTTGGAACTTTAAAAACAAAAACTTAATCCATTCTATGAGCCTTGATTCATCTCCAAATATGATGCTGCTACATAGGGACAGGTAAACATTTCCTTTTAATGATAATGGACTTGCTTTTTAATGTTTTTGGTAAAGTTCATAAGTACAGATTTGTCATATGGGGAAAATCAGACTGTTTTAATAAAGAACAACATATGGTTTAATTTAATCAAAGGCATATTTGACTAATACAAGATTCCAGAGTTTTGTTTGCTTAACTGGTGCATTTATCTTGCTAGTGGCATTCTGGGACTTGCCTTGGATGACTTCTCCATTAGTGTTCTGGACATAGAAACTAGGAAGATTATGAGAGAGTTTTCCGGACACCAAGGCCAAATAAATGACATGGTAAAACAAACCTTAGCTGTTTAAACAACTTTTTCTTTCTTTCTTTTTTTTTTTTTTAACTCCAGGTTAAAAATGTTCACAAAATTAAATCTGATATCTTTTAATAGCCTTAAGCTTATCATATTAAGAGATTTTATAAATAGATAATTTGCTGGTGAGTTTTCAAGGAGATTTTAAAGGAAAACTTACAATTGAAAGAATTAAAATTTTTCAGGAAATTGATGCTTTCAGAGTAATTTATCCTTTTCTCTTTAAATCTGTGTAAGACATTTTATTTTGGAAAATGAATGCTCCATTTATACGTATCATGTTTGACTTAATATAAAAGGCTTAGAGAAGACATTTCTGTTTTTCTTTGTACACAATAAGTTAATAGTAGCCTTGTTATATTGTAGTTTATTATTATGTTTTATATATTATTATTATATATATATATTATTATATATATTATTATAATATTGTAGTTTATTATAATTTCTAGAGTTTATATGAAGAGTCTAATTAATAAAAATGTAGTTAAGTTTGCCATTATATTCTTTAGTGGGATGTTTGATATTGTAAGAACTAAACTACTTTTAAAAGCATGTTTCAATTAAAAGATAAACCTTAAAATAAATTTGTCATTGAGGACTATGTTAAGTATATGTTGTTATTTGGAATCAGTTGCAAATGGAGTAATTTACTTGAAAAGAGAAAAAATTAAAATAAAATCCTAACTACTGAGTGACAAACCCATCAGCTTCATTTACTTATGAGTCTAACATCAAAAATCAGAATTACAATGCTTACTCCTTTCCTTAATATTAAAAGAAAGAAATTGGTTAAGAAAAAAATATGTTCTGCAACTAGGAGATTGGCAAAATTACTCATCAACAGAATTTGTTTTGACAGCATCTGTAGAAACAAGGGTGGAAGTGGTGTAATTATGATGAAATGACATTTTTTAAAACATCTGTCAGTATTAACTTGTTCTTCCTATTTCTTAAATTTTACTTTATCCTAATGTGTCTAGAATTTCTCCTTCTCAGTAATAAGTTATTCCTGATCATGTAAATTTGTGAGCATTTATAATATGACCTTCTGAGAGTTATTTTTTACTATGATCTTCTATCTGCACCATCTCTCTATAAATTGAGCTATTTATACCCTGAGGTTTGAGTTTCCATGATATTGCTGCAGTCTGATGAACAAAATTAGCATTCAGCTTATTTCAGTATCATTTGCTAATATGAATGATCATAATCCCTTTGTTGTGTTTAGACTCCTTGATGAATTATGTACTACCATTATAAATGTTAAACTGTTTTTCCTTTGGGGTCCTTCACATCTAATCTAAAACTCAGAACTTCCGTACTACAGGTGGGAATGGTTATTATTTATTATTTTTATAGCTAGAAAAGATAACTTCTTTAAGGTGGCATAAATAGTCCATTATTTAAATTTATTTTTAAAATCTTTCCAATTGTAGTTTTTAATTATATTTTAGAAATAAAGCATCATGAAGGGAGAAAAAATGAGTTTTTAGTAGAGCTGCAGATAAAAACAGAAGGACTTTAGTAATATTTTAAGAGAATTTTTATTCTTTACTTTTAATTTGTGGTGATATGGATTCTTAGCCAGACAGCCTAATATATAGACTCTTCAAGGAAATAAGAGTTTTTGTTGCTTTCAGAAGTACTTTGTAACTGAAATTAGAGTAGCAAAATACTTCTTATTGAATATTCTACCAGTAACATTTTTAATATGATTTATCTTCAGAATTTGTTAATTATCTATAAACAAGTAGAAGATTGTGGTATGATAATTGGGCTGATGCTCTTAATCTTTTAAACTTTTTATAGTTAATTTGAAAACTTAATCCTTATAAATTTCAGATCAGTTTATATAGAAGTAATATTTTCTTTTATGTAAAATAAGGCAGCCTGAATTTTACTTATTTATTTTTTCATGAAACCTGAATTTTTTCAAGTCTTGTATTTTTCAAGGAGTTAAATACATATTCATATACCCATGCATACAAATATATATTTTTATATGTATGTAAAATATTATTTTTGTTTGTTTTATTTCAAGGCTTTCAGTCCTGATGGTCGTTGGTTAATAAGTGCTGCAATGGATTGCTCTGTTAGGACTTGGGACCTTCCATCTGGTTGGTGAGTTTGCTTTTAAATTCTTCAGATGATTCCTTGGTCATTGTCTTAACATGTGACTATTACCTGTAGTTAATGGATCATGTGGGTTCTTTTAACATGAATGTATTTAGGTATTTTTCTAGCATAACTATATTTTATTCTTGGAGTATTTTGAATCTTAAAACAGCAGGAAGTTGAAGCATCATGAAAAATTATTGAAAAAAGTACACATCTCTCCAAAAATGTTCTTCTGCAACGTAGATCTGTAGAAATAAATGAGTTGTATGAATCTTAAGACAGCACATTTATTCTTCTTAATACCCCAAAACAGAGCTCAGACTTTAGGACTGCAAACTTTCTGGGTGTGTTTTTGTTTTTTTATTTATTTTTTTCATATTGAATTTAATTAAAAGGTCAAATCCCTAGCTTTCGTCTTTATGCTATATCTTCTCAAAGCATAGCAGTATCAGAAATCTGTTTCATGGAGTGAAACTTAAAACGAATCCAGCACTTTCTCAGGAACTAGATAACTTCATATGTGAAAGTAGTTTGACCTTTAAAAGGGAAAAACCCTGATGTTCTCACTTCCCTTCAAGTTTTTTTTTTAGGCATGAAGCATACCTACCTATTCAGCATATACACTATATTTAGAATAAGCACAGCTAAAGTGTCACTAGTGGGTCAAACTCTAATGACTAGGGACTTTTGTCCACAGGTGTGAACCTCTTTTACTTAAAATAGAGTAAAGCATAATCTGATTTCTGCTTCAGCAAAAGTAGGTATTTCCTAAATTTAAAACTTACTTTTTATTGGTCCTGGGATTGAATCCAGGACTTTCATATTTTAGTCAAGCCCTCTACCACTTCTACCACTGAGCTGTATACCCAACCCTTTTGATTCTTTATTTTGAGACAGAGTGTCACTGAGTTGCTGAGGCTGATTTTAAATTTGCCATCCTCCTGCCTTAGCCTCCCAACTTACTGAAATAACAGGTATGTGCCACCACACCTAGCTGTAAAAACCTTGTTTTTGAAGACACTAATAGAAATATTGGTAGTATGATGCTTCTTGGCCTTTTTCTAAAATGAACATTATATAATTTGAATTAAAGTTAGAAAGTTGTACAAATAATAGAGTTGACATAATGTGCTTACTATTTTCCTTTTTAATAATGTTGGTTCACATTAGGTGGGAGAAATAGGTTAATGTTCAGTAAGACTAAATTGGCAAAATATTTTTTTAAGTGGCAAGTTTATCTTTGGAATGAAAGAATTAGGATCTGAAAGTAGCATTCAAAGCCTCCAAATGACTCAGCATTAACCTTTTTGCTGAATTTTTATTACAGAAAGGAGTTGAAAAGATTTAAGCTTGAAAAATTACCTCTAGATAGGGAATAGGGGTGGAAGGGAAAGGGAGGAAGAAGAGGATGGTGAAAGGAGACCTTCATCACTATACAAAATACATGTATGAAGATGTGAATTTGTTGTCAACACACCTTATATATAATCAGAGATATGATAAATTATGATATAATGGTGTATTACGAATTGTGATGCAAAAATAAATAAATATTTTTTTAAAAAAGATTTAAGCTTGATAGGTTTACAACTCATTTTTAGGTGAACACAAGCCATTTTAGATTAATACAGAGGCATGAATACAACTGAGTATAGCACAAGAACAAGAAATGAGCCACATAGGGTTGTTCAAAGAAAATATAATAAAATCTACTGTTATTGCATATATGTACATTTTTACTAAAGAATAATAAGTAGTTCTTCGGTAAAAATTTGAAGTGCAGTAATGAAACATGTTGACAAATAATATCAAACAACTAATGCTGCTTAACTGCAACTAAACTAAAATTTGTCATGTGCTGCTATGCACATTAAATGCCTTTATTTTCTCATATTCTAATAAACACGGATATTATTATTGTTATACTGTTTTCTTCTGTACAAGTGGGAGAATGAAGGTTCAGGGAGAAATTAAGTGATTGATGAGTAGCGATTTAGTTTGTAAATGGTAGAGCAAAAAAGCAGAGGAGAATTAGTTTAGCCAACAGTTGCTCAGTGGTTTCATGTTCTAAGGATGCATTGATTTTCTTGCTGTGGAAGACAAATAATTAAAAAAGCAAGAATTAATATTTTTATCATACAACCCTAGGTAACTATTGAGTGTCTTTGATTCCCCTCTCTTTGGTCTTTCCTATATTAAAAAAAATTTTTTTAGTTATACATGGTCATAATAACTTTATTTTGCAAGGCAAGTGCTCTGTCACTGAGTAATAATCCCAGTCCCCTTCCTGGCTCTATAATAAGCAATTTCATCAGTTGTATAGCATGCTAAATATTTACAGAATGATTATATTTGTTATTTAACCTAAAAGGTGAAGCAGTCCATCTAGCGAAACTATCGAGTAAACTTTTGGAGGTAGTAACATAGACGTACACACAACTGGAATTGTGATCTAAAATTGCGTAGTTATTGAATGGTTTACCATAAATTATTTTAAGGACTGAAATTTGTTTTTGTTTTTAAAATTGTCTTAAACAAAATTTAATATTTTTTAACCCCTGAAGTTACATTGTCATTTACCTACCTACATGCCACCACTTTTTATTTCTGCTTGTTTTTGATTTATTGGAAATTCAGGTTGAACTCTTTGGAGGAAGATAAATACATAAAATTAAATACTTTTATAATTAAATTTTGCATTTATTCTCTCTTCTCCCCCATCCTTACTTTCTGAGGAGTATAAGCATGAGAAAAATTGGAATAAAACATTGTTTTGCAATTGTCACTGAGGCAAAATTACCTCTCTCTGCTGCTCCTTAAGGATTCCTGTGGAAGGTTATTCCATTACTTTGGAGATAGACTATGTGGACACTATCAATTTTTCCAGAATAATAATCAGAAATAACTTACTTAAGGTTATCTGTATATGCAGGGCTCTGATCTTGAAAATCTGATTCCTCAGAATAGGAATGTTATTAATGTTTTTTCAGAAAATAATTATACCTGCAACTTTTCATTTTGTGGGATTCTCAGGAGACCATACAGTAGTTTCAGCTCTGGGATAAAGCCTGCACACCTAGGTTTTATGAACAAAATGACAGTGTAAAATATGGTGCATATATAGAAGCTGCCACCTCAGTTGGGAATTTTACATAATGGAAGATCAGTCTACCTGCAGTCTACAACTATAAAAATGAAGTTACACAAAGAAATTGTTCCCCTAAAATATTATAGTGTCAAGTAAAGTATGTTTGCTCAATATTAATTTTTTTCTTAGCAGACAGATAGATTCTAAACATGTTAGGAAGTTTCACCCCTCACATACTTAAATTTTTGCTGAACAAGAATGTTAAAGACAAGGAAAAATTACAAGATCTGAAACTGCTGTATTTTAATTTTCATTTACATACATTGAGATAATATCTTCTGCTCGGGGTTGTTTGGATTAAAAGAATTAACATAAATAACAGTCTCTGGCTTGTAATACAAGTGTTTAGCAAAAATTTCCTTTCCCTACCTTCCCTGATTCCCAAGAAAAGCCATTCAGAGTGGCCTTGAGCAGAAATCAAACAGATTATTTCTCCCCTGTACCCCATACTTGAGAAATGACAATAGTTTCAGCAACTTGAGAGATTTTACCATATGTAAGTCTCTACTGGAGAGCCTTTATTTACATTTGAATCTTTCATAGTGTGTTTCTGAATCACCAGTGTAGACATACCTTGTTTGTGTATATGTATGTTATCCCATTGTTTGATGTACCCTAATTTTCTATAGTTACTTTACTAAAGTTAATGTGGTTGAGAATGTAGACTGGTTGCAAATCCTGACTTAATTTCTTTCTTTTATCCTGTCAATTTTTGAAATCTTATTGGGCCTCAGTTTTCTTAGGATGGACCTGCCTTATGGGGCTGCAAGGATTAGTCAGTATAGTCAAGTGCTGAGAATACTTCCTAGCCCAGAACACTAACAAAAAAAATCAAAAACAAAGTTATGTTGTTCTTATAGTTTGTATTTTTTGATGTAGATTCTGAACTTTAGTCATTTGATTTTTATCTTTCCGTGGATAGTGTATTGTGTTTAGTAAATAAAGTGGTTTTAAAACAGCTGTGTTTAAAGCCAGTATACTCTTCCTAAAGGTATTCCTGTCATAACCATCCTAAGGAGTCTTCCTAGCAGGTTGGGAATGAGTGCAGGTCTTTCTCTTTGCTTCTATTGAGATGTTTTTTGTTAAATGATTACTACCATAATTCACTGATATTCCTGTTCTGTGTTCTGATGGCAAATATTCTTATGAAAGTGAAGATTGTACCATTGTGTGCTCAAAAATATCAGTGACTTCCTATCAGCTATAATATAAAAACAAATTCAGATGTTTGATGTTCCAGATTCTGTATGCTTCCACCCAACTGTATTACTCACTATACCCAAGTACTTTTTTTGGTTGCCTTCCACATTTCCCTCAGCGAGGAAATGCTTTTTCTACCATCAGCATCCTTTGAAATCCTGGCCATTCGTAAGGCTCAGCTCAAACATTGTGTTCTCTCTGAAGCCTCTTCTAAAAGAGTCTCCTACCTGGGTGTGGTCACTCCCCTTTCCTTTTCAACTTTTAAAACCCCTTTAGCACTTTAAAGCTGCAGGACTAGTTTCTATAAGCTGCTTTATGTTTAATCTCTGAAGACTGAAGGTTCGTACTTTTTCATATGTAGCACTGCTACCTATTTGGAAAACAGGTAGAATTGCTCAAAAGTTTTTCTGTCATTATTCTCTTATTATTTACTGCCATTTTGTTGCCTTAGCCTTTTATTGTTCGCTGGAGTTAAAAAAAAAAAAAAAAAAAGATACAGGAGTGTACTGATAATAGATTTATTTTCAATGTATAATGTCTTTAAAATTGCCCTTAAGTCAATATAACAAAATTTGGTGTTAGAAAAATAGAGCATTTTTTCCTCTATTCTCCCTAAAGTTAATTAATATAATAAGTAGTTTTGAGTCTTTCTCATTAAGAGATTATTTTCACATAGTAACTTAGTTAACAGAACTGTATGTGTGATGACTTTCTGGTGGTAGGTAATTAAATTTTTTTTCTGAATCTCATTCCTTATTCTTTGAGCAAAAATAATTTTTGTGCATTATATCTTTTTTAGTAAAGCTTAAGTACTTTAACATCTTAATTCTTCTTGCAGCCTTGTAGACTGTTTTTTGTTGGACGCAGCTCCTCTCAATGTTACTATGTCCCCTACTGGAGACTTTCTAGCTACTTCCCACGTGGACCACCTTGGAATTTATTTATGGTGAGTTTTTTCATACAGTACTGTTTTAGGAGTAGGAGAAGAAAAAGGATAATAGTGATATTGTCAGAATCATGGTTATTAAGTTGCCATTTAGTTGTGTTTTTTTTTTTTAATACATGGAAATGTCAATACACTGATAACTCACTATAAATTTTATGACTGATTCAACATTTGCTTGATAATTTTAACAGCTTTCCTCAAGTGCATATTCTAAATTATATGATCATATTTGGCTTTTTTTTTTTGCAGAAAGGGTAAATGGATTTAAAAGGTTAGAAAAGGAATTTAAAAGGTTAGAAAAGTAAAGTTTCCACCCAAGCCCTCACCCTCTTTCTAGTATCCCACTATGGCTGTATGACTTTAACTAATCCCTTCTGAACATTACTTACTTTATCTATAAAATAAGGCATAATGCTTTCTAACATTGATCCTAGTAGGAAGACTCTACTAACCTTGTAAAGATGATTTATGGTGATCTTCAAATTCTAAGATTGAACTTTAGGCTGTGATTATTCTAGATCCCCTGGGTCTAGAAAAGTGTAATCTTTGTCTTGAGTTCATATATCTAATTCTTTTAACTCTTATTCTTGGGGAAGAGGAAAAAATTGATTCCTTTTCAAATTCTAGTTACATGATGTTATTACATTTTTAAGATAAAAAGGTAAATTTGATAAGTAATGGAAATAGATTTTGGCCATCTTAAGAAACAAAATTATTATTTCCCAGAATCAATGAAGCTTCAACCATTAAAATAAAAGGATAATAGTAGCTATGATACCTGCCATAGGAGAATGAACTTCTTTATATAGAACTGATATTAATTAATGTTAATTCAGGACCTGAGAATCTAAATTTTTTACTTCTCATTTGAGATTCATAATATGTGAGTAGAAGAATCTGTTCCTGCTTTGGGATAGATGTCAATATCTTGGTTACAAATCTATGGCTTACCTGCCAGGTCAAGTAGCAGAAACATGGCCACTTAAGTGCACCACTCTAGAAAAGGGAAATCTATGACTTTTCAGCAGCACCGAGAATTTGGTCAGCATATTCCGTCTCTGAGTCCATCTTTCCTTTTATAATTTCCTTAAATGAAGTTGATATTTATTAAAATAATATTATGGAGGTTATTTTACCTTATGAAAGTATTATCTACTTCTGATCTCTTTTAAATGTGTTTTTGTACTACTTTAAAAATAGAGATTCTGTTAATTTCTTATACAGTATTTTTTTGTGATGGCATCTTTGACCTAAATGAATGCATTTTTAATCTTTAAGGTCTTTTCTTAACTATTTGGTGATTGTAGTCTGTGGCCCAATTCAAGATGTAAAGATTATTAGCAGATATTGACATTTCTGTGAAGAAACATAACTTTTAAAATATTGTTTCTGTTTTGATTTCTCAGGTCTAATATTTCCCTGTATTCAGTTGTCTCATTACGGCCACTTCCTACAGATTATGTTCCTTCAGTAGTGATGCTTCCTGGGACTTGTCAAACCCAAGGTAACCACAAAATAGCAAAGTAATTTTGATATTATTTTAAATCTAGTTTAAGGGCTGTTGCTATAGAAGGCAGAGCGCAATACATTTAATCAAAGTTTTTAAACTGTGATATGAAATATTGTAAGTGACTAAAATTTATGCAGAAATATAATACATATAGTATCTATACAATACTAAATAAAATGCTAGTTAAAAGCATTTTAGTTCTTATGATGTGAGTTGTAGTTAATATGAGAAAATAAGGAAAGGGGATAAGCAAAGGAAATAAATGAAAAGAGTTTACAAGGCTATATTAACTGTACGTGTTACAGAATATAAATGGATTTGGAATGATTAAATTTGGTTTTTATGATAAAATTCTCATTTCACATTAATTTCTTTTACCTTAAAAATATGTATTTTTTAAAGATATAGATATAACAGAAGAAAATGTAGAACCAAGTGATGAAATGATAGAGTATGATTCACCAGAACAGTTGAATGAACAATTGGTGACTCTCTCACTTCTCCCTGAATCACGGTGGAAGAACCTTCTTAATCTTGATGTTATTAAGGTAATGTTATAATACATTTAATATTGAGTTTCAAGCACACATTCCACAGGCAGGGCTTTTGTTTGTTTGCTTGTTTGCAGAATTAACTTCCCCTACATTGAAGGCATTAGGAAGAGAGCAGTTAACATAGCAAAAGTAATGCCACTTAATTGAATGCCATTTTATCTATTCTGATTATCCCAAAGTAATCAACATTGATAGTCCTTTGTAGATGTTTGGATGCGGCCTAAATATAATCTATAATCTACAGAGCTATTGGAAGTTGAATTTTTTTTTTTTAAATCCAGTCTAATAAATTACTTTCTAAGCTTCTAAAATGAGAGGGGAAAAAAATTGCTACTATAATTTGTGTATCTACTGATACGTGTTTGGAGGCAAGAAAATTTCACTAATTTTTTAAGCTTTTTAATTAAGCATCTGTCATCCCATAACCTACTTTGTTAACTAAAAAATTTTTTAGAGCTTTTGTGTCAGGGTCACAAACATAAATTAACATGACATAGGTACTAGATAATGTACTGAGACTACAGCAGTTACAGTAAACTGAGGCTCTGTGTCCTTTAGGAATTTAAAATTTCACATGAAAAATGATTATCTGTGGTATATGTTAGTGAAGTGTATTTTTATGGCCCCTAATTGTAAGTAGCAAAAGCAATTGAAAAAAACAGAATAGAGTAGAAAATTCCAAGTTATCTTCTGATGGTACAAGTATTGTTTTGTGAAACTTGATTCAATTATGTATGTGTACACACATATACACCATCACTAAGCTTATGTGTGTAGTAAGGCACAACATGAGCTGTGATAAAAAGTTTTAGGAATACTGATTCAGATACCTATAACAAAATGTAGTAATTATTCTAATAATTTAATATCAAGGAACACTGCTACAGGTATCTATAATTTAGAAAAGCCCAGGTTAAGAGTAGCTATGGTTACGTGACCAATGTAATTCCATATCATATACCACAAAATGGGAAATTATACTCCATGTACATACGATACTTGTCAAAATACATTCTACTGTCATGTGTAACTAAAAAGAACAAATGAAAAAAAAAAAAGAATAGCTGAGGTATTAGGTCAAATGGATTTTAGCATTCTAATCTGAAAAAGTTCATCTTTTTTACTTTTTGATATTTGTGTTTAAATTGATTTGGAATTAAATATTAGAATCTGTTGGCAGGATAACAACTTACTAGTCTTTTTCTCATTTTCTCTTAATCAGAAAAAGAATAAACCAAAGGAACCACCCAGAGTACCCAAATCGGCACCATTTTTTATTCCAACGGTCCCTGGCCTTGTACCCAGATATGTTACACCTGAACAAAATAATGATCCCCAGCAGGTAAACACCAAATTGAAACATTATAAGTATATGGGAGACTTCATCCCACCCCAGTTAGAGTGGCAAGAATACAAACAATAGTAAATGTTGGCAAGGATGTGGGGAAAAAGGTACACTCATACATTGCTGGTGGGAATGCAAATTGGTGCAACCATTAAGGAAGGTGGTATGGATATTCTTCAGAAAATTTGGAATGGAATCATCATTTGACCCAGCTTCCCACTCAGAGAGAGAGAGAGAGAGAGAGGGAGAAAGAGAAGGGGGGGGGAGGGGGAGAGAGGGGGGGGAGGGAGGGAGGGAGACGGAATATTACTCACCCTTAAAGAAGAATGAAATTATGGCATTTGCCAGTAAATGGATGGAGTTGGAGAATATCCTGCTAAGCAAAATAAGCTGATCCCCAAAATTCAAAGGCCAAATGTTTTCTCTGATATGTAGATGCTAATTCACAATAAGGGGTGGGGGGCTAAGGAAGAATAGAGTTACTTTAGGTAGAGGGGAATGAAGGAAGTAGGAAGGGAATGGGGGTAAAAATGTTAGTGGTATGAATCAGACATTATTACCCTATGTACATATATAACTATAGGACCGATGGGATTCTACATCATGTACAACCAGAAGAATGAGAAATTATACTCCATCTGTAGATGATGTATCAAAGTGCATTCCATTGTCATGTATAACTAATTAGAACAAATTTTTTAAAATATGGGGAGTGTATGTTTGCATATATTTTGTATCATTTTTTATTAAGATTCAGTTTTGCAAATACAGAGTAAATTATTGATAGTTTGTAATTATCAACATTAATTTTTGGTGATACCTATGTTCTTTGAATAATGTGTGTTTGTTTTTGTTTAAGTCTAAAGTTGTAAATCTTGGGATCTTGGCTCAGAAGTCAGATTTCTGCTTGAAACTTGAAGAAGGACTGGTAAATAATACGTGTAAGTTAAATTATAAAATATTTTAACAAGTATTTGCAGCTTATTTTATGTGACAAAAAATTGAAGGAAATATTAAATTCCTAAAAGAAAGTAGCTAAAAGGATATAGTAAAAACTAAAAGGATTGAAATTTTAGTTCTAATCTGAACTGATTTACCTTTTAAATTATATTAAATGAGTCACACTAAACTCAGGTGATATTGATATTGCAAAAATCCATGGAAAACCCCACATACTTTCTTCATGAAAAATTAGATTTTCTGGACTGAGGTTGTGGCTCAGTGATGGAGTGCTTAAAGGTACATTGACAACTAAAAGAAAATAATTTAAAAAAAAACAAAAAGAGATTTTCTGTTTTTTTTTTTTTTTCCAATTTGGAGAAGGGTAAATTTTGACAACTTTTATAATGAGGATCTTGGTATGTATCAAATATAACAATTTTGTTGTAGGTAATTTTCAAGCTTTTTGTTTTTATTTATATATTTGATTTGGAATGCCATTTTCAGTACAACAGAGACTTGTCTTAAGTAATTTTATATTTCCATATTATCTTATAGAAATTTTATAATGTATAGAGTTAAATGTGCTAATATATTTAAAATTTGAAGGTGATAGTCTACAGCTAATACTAATGAAACTATTAACTGTAAGCAATTGTAAAGATCATAAGTAGTCTCCTGAAACATTTGATCTATCCTTTTGGTTTATGATCCTAATGCTTTTGTTTTTATGAAATCCACATGGGCAAAAGTGAAAAGATGCCCTTGAAAGACTTGTGTTTTGGGGTGACAAACAACAAAAACCACTATTATTCAAAATATACTGAGTGACATAAAAATAATATTTTTATAGCCTTTTGTCATTGGTGGTGTTTCAAAAAGCTAAAAGCAGTCATTGCCATTACAGTATCAAATCTCATATAAAATGGTTTGTTGAGTATATTTTTGTAGAGTGCATATGAAACAATTATGAAGTAGGTTTGAAGGATCAGAAGAAGGCCTGGCACCTTTCCCTTCTTATATATTTTTGTATTGTTACTATTTCTTAGTTATCATGTACTTTTACAATTTTATAATAATAAAATGGAGAAAGAAAAAAAACTCTACCTTATCTTATACCCAGTGGTAATTATTGTTAATAGTTTGTTATGTACCTTGATAGTCTTCCTGTGTTAGAATTTGTTCTAATTGATTTGTGAGCACCTTGAAGTGTGTGTCATGAAGCATTAGATTTTATTTAAGAGCAGGAAAGAAAGTTTAAATTACTATAAATTCAGAAAATTTAGTGCTTTCAATATTTTTATTGTATTGATTTTGTTATTTTTGCTGATTTTCACTCATTGGGAGTGAAAATGCTTAACATAAAAAAATTAACACTCAAAATTTCGGATGCCATTTAAATATATCTCGTGTGGGGTATGAAAGAAAAACTGTAGCTTCTTAGTAAATGTAGATAATAATGGGATTCCTTTTAAAACTTAATGCAGATGAAGCCGCTCTCAGCCTTCTGAAAGAAATGGGCCCATCAGGAATTGAAACAGAGCTAAGGAATTTGTCTCCTGACTGTGGTGGATCTATAGAAGTCATGCAGAGTTTCTTGAAAATGATCAAGATGATGTTGGACAGAAAGCGTGATTTTGAGTTAGCCCAGGCATACCTTGCATTGTTTCTAAAAGTAAGTCTAATATTTTCCACCTTCCTTCCTTAGCAGCATTATCTAGTAGAACTTTCTGCAAAGCTGGGAATGCTGTACATTCACACTCTCCTATCTGATAGCCATTTGCCTTCTGTGGTTGTTCAATATAGAAAATATGACCAGTGTGACTTAGAAGACTGAATTTTTAATTTTTTAGAGTTTAAATAGTCACATGTGGCTAGGAACTACTGCACTGAAGTAGTTGGACCACATGGTTTGTTAATCTTTACTTTTTATTATAATTTTATTACAATATTGACTGTACCTTGTAATTTTCCTATGTCATCATTTGATCCAAAGTACTAAACCATTAACTTTTTGTAAATAGTTATATTTTATGTTTTTCTCGATCATAAAGAAAAAGTCAGATTTTATATTTGGTTTTTCTACTGCTGAAAACAAAATATTCACCTCTATTATAGTTGAAGGAGTTTCAAGTGTTTTGACACAACAGTTGCTTTTATGATTAACAGAATAGAGAGAATAGAGAGCTTGTGTTTTGAAGGTCTTCTTTAATAGTCTAATGCATTGAAGGATAGATGATGCTCATTTTTAGTAATACATGATTTTTTATCTGTCTCATTAATTATTTAAAACTTATTTTCACTTGATCTAATTATTTTTAAATTATTAAAAAGCTAGACAGTAACATACAAGGTTGAACAATAGAAGTGCCACAGATTATATTTGTATATTTTTCCACATTTACCAAGTTTAGTTAGAGTTAGTGTTAGAAATAGGACTTTGGTTCAGGACTTTTGTTTGATGAACAACGATGAGCACTTCAGTTCTGCTGAGGGAGTGACAGTCCATCAAGGAAGTCATGATTTAGAAAAAAATAATGAACAAGCGGGAAATCAGAGAGAATAATAAACCAGCATTTAAAGGAAAAAATTAGTATTTTCTTGGGCTCCTTGGTAGGAAAAAAAAATCCAAATCAGGTAAAATTTTAATTTTCTTAAATAAAATATCTATCATTTTTCTTTTCAGTTACACCTTAAAATGCTTCCTACAGAACCAGTACTCCTAGAAGAAATGACAAAGTTGTCATCACAAGTGGAAGAAAGCTGGATTCATTTACAGTCACTCTTCAATCAAAGCATGTGTGTTTTAAATTATATCAAAAGTGCTTTGTTATAAAAAAAAACCGTAAGTGATTAAAGAAAGCAAAGATTTTTATTAGATGGGTTCAGTGTGAAAAAAGTGCAGCACTACAGAATAGTAAATAACTCAGTACTTTAAATGCTAAATACTTTCTTGAAATAAAATTTCCCCCACTTTTGTTTGGAAAGCCTTAAGAATCTACTCAGATAACTTACTTTGAGTTCCTTCATTTTAGGTACTTTTATGGCTTTTTGAATTATTGTTATCAGCATGTGTTTTTTAATATGTTACATATAAGAGATACTACATATTTAGTGTGAAGTACTGAATTAAGTTAAAGATATCAGTTGTAAGGGATCTGTAATATAGTTATAAAAATGCCCTTATGAAGAAAAAAGGAGTGTTTCCTTCCTTGATAGTTTTTGTTGAAATCATGGCTCTTATTGTTGGAAGGCATTTTGGACATCATCTAGTACTGCCTTCATATGTGGTTGAAGAAGAATCAGTATAAGGTCACTGGGATCTCAGTGATGAATCTGAATTTCTAATACAGGCCTAGTGCTTTTTCCAATGTCAATCATGAAGGAACTTATTCTTGGATCAGAAGTATGATGGGCACTTGCCCAAGGCAAATTGTTATAGAAAAAGATTGAATGGATACCCATAATAGGAAAGGGGAATTCCAATTTGTATTGAAGGTTGTCCTTAAAAGAGATTTTCCTTCTTCACGGATGACTTGCTTTATTTGGGAAGAAACTACTGACTCTTCTTTTCTGTCTCAACTATTGCAAAACCTGGAAGATCTGGCAGTTTTCTCTTTCCTCATCATTTTCCTTTTTATGTTTCAGTACTTGAGCAATACATAAGTTAAAAATAAGCAGTTCTTAAAATTAAAAGCACAGTGTTCTAAAAAACTGCTTTTATTTAGTACACTCAAAACTAGTGTCATTCCTAAAATGCAGCTGGTTAGATTTAGACACCAATAACATTCTTGTTAAATATTAGAGTTTTACAGACTAATCTCCTCCCAAAAAAGCAGTCCTTAAAAGGAATTGACTAAGAAGGAATTTAATGTTAAAATGTTTTTATTTAATAATGTAGAATTAGTAAACTAGGGAAGTAAGTTTGTGTTCAGTTTTGGTTATCTTTTAAAAATATATATCAATTTGTTAAAGCCACTAACTGAAATGTTAATAATGATTTAAGTTCTGCCTTTAAAAACTGACCTGAGGGGCTGGGACTATACCTCAGTGGTAGAGCACTTGCCTGCCTAGCCTGAGGCACTGGGTTCAATTCTCTGCATTACATTAAAAATAAATAGTTATTGTGTCTATCTACAACTAAAAAATATATTTTAAAAAAATTTAAAAACTTTCCTGAGTATGATTTCCCCTGTTCTCAACATAATTATTGTAGAAATATGGCAAAAATACAGTATGCAGTCGTATACCTTGTAAAGATTGTAAATAGCTAAAACAAATGATAATAACTATCAACAGAAATCATTTTTTTAACAAATCATGAACTGAATTTTTTTATATTTTCAAATGAGAGTATTGAGTTGAATATGTTATTTTTATTGGAGATATCTTTAGATAGTATTACCCACATTAGTTTGGCAGGTTACCTTCCAGAAGCTTTTCTATGCATTTACCATCAAAGAGGGAGGGGAAAAGAACATAAAGTATAATTTTGTATATATTTTTAAAAAATCAGTCTGTGTATATTGCTGTATCTTTAAATTTTAAATTAAACATAATAAGTGACTGTATTGTACTTTTAAAAATGTCAGACATCTTTTTTGACAACTCTTCAATCTCTGTATATAACCACAGGAAATAAAATGTATAGTTTTGGTTTTTTACATAAAGATCTTTACATCATTCTGCAACTTGCTTTTACCACTTGTTTTTTTTTTTTTTTTAAATATTTATTTATTTTTTAAGTTTTCGGCAGACACAACATTTTTGTTTGTATGTGGTGCTGAGGATCGAACCTGGGCCGCACACATGCCAGGCAAGCGCGCTACCACTTGAGCCACATCCCCAGCCCACCACTTGTTTTTTATTTTAGTACATTCTCATTGAACTGATCTTTATTTTGCATCATGTCCCATAATCTGTTTGGCCTAAAATGGACACTGAGGTAGTCCTCCCTTCTAATTCTAAACAGAGCTGGAGTGAACATCATCTTATGTGAGTCTTTATGTGCATGTAATAATTTCTCTGTAGTAATTGCTTAGAATTCGAATTGCTGGGCCAGAGGATAAGCATTTTTAATTTAAAGAGATACTTCCATCCAGTTGGCTTCCAAAATGACTATCATGTTTACAGTTCCCCTCAGCTAAGAATGAGCAGCTACTTCCCCTTCTCATGGAACTCTTTAATAAAATCTTTATAATTTTTATTAACCTAATGAGTGAAAAAATTTATTTTAATTCAGATGAGCATCTTTTCATGTTTGTTTTAGACCATATTTTTTGGTGAGTTATCTTTTTCTTCTCATTTTTTTATTGAATGATTTGTCTTTTTATCTCATGGATTTGGTTAAGTTTTTATAAAACTTAGATATTGGTCTATGTCTGTTTCCAATGTTTTTTCCCAGTTGATTGCTTGTCTTTAACCTTAGTTAGCATTTCTTTTTTTTTTTTAAAGATAGGAGAGAGAGAGAGATTTAATATTTATTTTTCAGTTTTCGGTGGACACATCTTTATTTTTATGTGGTGCTGAGGATCGAACCCAGCGCCCCGCGCATGCCGGGTGAGCGCGTTACCACTTGAGCCACATCCCCAACGCAGCATTTCTTTTTTTAATAGAGATTTTATATTTTTATATAGCCAAATTGATCAATTTTGTCTTATTCTAAGACATTAATCATATTTTTTTAATCTTGTTTATATTTGTTCATTTTGCAGTTGTATTTTCTCCTGCAATGTGCATCTGTGTGAGTTGTTAATGTCTAGATCTTTATCTGTAATTGGTTTGTGTGACTAAAGTAAGGTATAGACATGCCTAAATTCAAATGTCTTCAAAAATAATTTATTGAAAAATTAATTCTTTTGTCTCTGATTTGAAATTCTGCTTCATTATATGTACTAAAATCTTTTATTGAGCCATTTTATATTTCTAATAAATGTATTACTTTGATGATACTTGTGGTATGGTTTCAGATTTAGTGGGATAGAGCCCTAATATTTTTCAAAAATTTTTTGGCTACTGGTGAGCGTATTTTCTTGAAGTTCTGATTTGGATTGTATTATATTAGTAGGATTAATTTATAGAAAACCATAATACTGAGTGTTTTTAGTTAAGCACACTGTTTTTCTTCATTACATCAAATTACTTGTGGGCAAGCATTTCTTGGTTTCATAGATTTTTAAAATATAGATTTTTTTGACAAATTTATTTCTGGGGTTTTTATTTTTGTTATATTGAAATCTCTTTTTCTAATATATTTTATAAATGGTTATTGCTATTATAAAAGCATTTTGATTTTTATATGGCTATCTGTTGTGACACTGCCAAATTCTTTTAAGAGTCTGCGGATGTATTCTTAACTTAGAAAATCGAAGAGAATCCCATTCTATGATTGCTGAGATTTTATTTTTTATCAATTATTCATTGTTCATATAGTTGTTTAGAATCAGGATTGCTTTAGCTGGATCTGGCACAAAATGTCAAATACTGACAAACAGCAGAAGTTTTTGTTTTGTTACTGACTTCAGGGGAAATGCTTGTTAAATGTTCTTTCCTGAAGGATGATGTGTGCTCTGAGTTTGTGGTAGATATCCTTTGTTAAATTCTAATTCTGTTTCTAACTTGCTGCTCTAAAAATTTAAACTACAGGTATGTGTAGAGTTTTGTCAAGTGATTTTTTTCAGCTTATCTTGAAGGATCAAGAGCTTTAATTGGTGTAATATAATGAATTTTAATCACATATTTCCTATATTGAATCATGTTTAATTCCTGGGATAGTACTATTTCTAATTAAGATATAACTGTCCATTTTTCCATTTCTTAGAATTTTATCTATCTTTGATTTTTTTTTAAATTTTCTACTCAAAGTGGGAAAAGCCCTGCCTAGAGTCTTTATTACATCATAATTTTTTCTATTTGATTTTTTCTGTTTACTTACTATTGAGTTTTTTATCTTTTCTCAAGATAATATTGATTTATGTTTTCCTTACCAATCACAAGATTTACTGAACTTTCCAATACATAGTGTAAATTTATATATAGGTTTATGCCTTTTTTTATTAATTGCTGCTTACAAGTGAAGGAAGCCCAACTCATACATAATAGTGTTTGCAAAATCTAGCAATAAAATTGGCTTCACCTGTTGCTAGATTGACAGGTTCCTTGGAAATCAGTTTCTCCAGTTCCCCTTTTTGCTCTCCTCATTATTAACTAACTGCTCAATCAAGATTTATTGAGAACCTACTATGTTCTAGTATTTCTTATTAGTACTGGGAATGTATCCATGATCAGAACTTGAGGCAAGGTAGCTCCCAACAGTTCTGAATTTACATATTCTTCTGAAACTAACTAGAAAGGAGTTCTCTTTAAACAAGTCCTAAACAGATTTCAGTGTGCCTACTTAAACTTTGAACCTATCACTGTGGCCAGAGAGATTTATTAGCTGGGTGCTTTATTAGCTGGGTTTGGTCACGTGGAACTCTGAAAAAGAGATGGAAACAACCATGCAGAGCCACATGAGTTGAGAAGGTAGAATAACTACCCACGGAAATGGGTTCTGTGAGTAGATGAAGGGGAGAGGCAAGCAGAATTGCAAAAATTGCATCTGTCTAAAAATACATTTCTTCCTGGAGAAAGTTTTATACGAGGATCTGGGGAAGCAGTCTTAAAACTTTGTGTGTACTTACAAGTTCTATATATTCATTAAATAAAAGCACTGTGAGTAGAATATTTGAAATACACACTTTTTTGTTTCAAGGAACTAAATTAGCATTGTCAAATCAGAGTACACCAAGATGCAAGGCATGGAGAAAATTTTACTGGTGTGACTGGATTTTTAAATTACATTTTATATCATCTTATTTAGGACTCTTGATTGTAAATTATAGAAAATTTTAGTGTTTAAGCAGAAAGGAAAATTTATTTTAAGAATTTAAAGGCACCTTCATAAGGGTTAAGTTATTTCATTTTCTGGACCTTTTTGTGACCAGGATTGAAACACTGATAAACAAAAGAAATATTCTTTCTTCAGCCTTTCTTTGCATGCTTCTTCATTCCTTTCATTTCAACTCACTGATATACACCCACTTCCCAGAGGCCAGGATTAGGTGCTGGGGATTAAGATTCCTCCTTCCCAGGTACTCAGTATTTCACTTCCCTCTCCATCTACAAGACTGAGAGGGAAATGGATCCCTTTTCTTTTTCCTTTCCTTTCCCCTTCCCCACCCACTCCCTCCCTTCTCCTTCATGACCCCCCCCCCCCCCAAACTTCTCTCCCTATATCTCCTCTCCCTCTCTTCTTCCTTCTTTCCTCTCCCCTCCCCTCCCCTTTCTTTCCTCTCCTCCTCCTTCCCCTCCTCCTCCCCCTCCCGCCATCCTCCAAGGATGATGAGAACAAAATAGGGAAGGCTTTTTCCCTCCCACTTCCTATATTCACCTCTCTTGTAGTCCTATTATGCTAAAATGGGGATTACACTTTCAAAGGATAGAAAGGTATCGTCTCACTTAAAAATCCTGTTTTGAATGTTTGAAGATGAGTGTTAGCATAGTATTTTACTTTTAAACCCTGAAAACAAAACAAGAATACTGGTCTCCTTCCAAGAAGACAGTTGCTTCACATTTTCTGAGAAAAGATGACCCCTGTCTGGTGACAATTTTAATTGGTGATTTTGTTTTCCCCAAAAATCTAGTGGTGTGGGGACTTAATGATGAAATTTAGTTATAAAAGAACTATAGAGATGTTTTTAGTATCTATGCACTGTATGATGAATTCCAATTTTAATTATACTAATTTCCAATTTGAACAAAATCTACTAAATATCTCCAAAAGGGCATGCAAAATATTTATTATTTAGTTTTCATCTGTGTTTTATAAGTTATTTATTAACTTTTACATGTAGAAGATGATTTAATGTTCACTAAAAAAAAAATGGTATAAATCCTAGCATGTAGTTGTTTTTAATTTTTTAGTTGTAGACTGACACAATACCTTTATTTTATTTATTTTTATGCGGTGCTGAGGATCGAACCCAGTACCTCACAGGTCTGAACCATGACCCAAGCCTCTAGCTTTTAGCAATACCATTTATTTGCTAACTATGGCCAAGAATGGATATTTCAGTGCAGGTTTTGCTATCATTTTTATTTTTATCTGCTATCTCTGACTAAATTCTATTCTTTTTAGCTCATTTATTTTAGTTCTTTTTCTCATCTGAAATTTCCATGTGGAGCCACTGTCCCATAACTTTTGGCTCATTTCCCCCCATTAGAGTAAATATTATGCAAGCCTAGTGGGCGAATTAGTGGCAAACAAATGGGATGTGGAAGTCTGGACCCACCTTCCTGCATGGATTGAGTCTCTGAGAAGTATAATACACCAAGTGTTCACTGCCCCAAGGGCTCAACATCCAGCACACAATGTCATGCTCCTACCCACCTGCCTGCCTGCCTGCCATCATTGATTTATTCTGTCTTTTGTCAAATACTTAGCACTTGCTCTGTCTTACATGCAGTGGTATGTATTTCAGAAAATAAAACATAAAGACCCTAACCATTCATACATTCATACCCTGGTCTCTATGCCTCTGACCTTCATACATGCTCACATCCTATATTATATAGATATATGTAGCTGGCCAGATTTTATTTCTTTCTGGAAGGTGGTCGCTGGAAGCTACCTGAGTCACTGGACCTTTCCTAAAACTCCAGGCCATCACTTGATCTGACTACACACTCATTTGGATATAAGCCTGTGACTCTGGTTCTCTGAGAGGAGCGATGGTCTCCAGGCGAGCACTGGGCCCTGTTTTCCTCTCTATGCACCCACTGATATGAATTGGGAGAGCAGATGCAGGGGAATGCCATGAGTCACCAGGAACTCCTCCAGAAAGTGATGGGAAGGGCAGGCTTGGCAGAAGAGATCCTCACCTAAGCTGTGTGGTACGTGCCTGAGATTTTCCCAGAAGTCATGAGGAATGTTGGGTGGAAAGTTTCACTCTCTTTCAGCAATGAACAGAAATAATCCACTTGATTCCATGTGAACTGAATGATGAATGGCTTATCTCTAAGCCTTACCAGAGCTCAAAGAAGGAAACTACCACTTCCTTTCCTCCTGGGAAATGGCAGTTACTTTGCAAATATGCTACATCTTACATCACTTGAAACCAATCTTATCTCTAAAAACTGCTGATTTTTTTAAGCTCTTAAAATGTTTTATGTAACAAAACTTTAGAACAAATAGCATTGCTCAGAGGCACTTAAGTAAATGAGATCACAGGGGAAAATGGCTTCTGCTTCCCTCTCTGGTCACTGCCCCACTGGTCCTGTCCACTGCTTGAGTGCACCTGGAGGCTTCTTCTGTTCCCACTGCTCTGCCTCTGCCCATTCTGCCACCCTCAGCTGAATTTCCACATTTTCTATAGAGCTCAATTCAACATATGCACATGACAGGTGTTCCATAAATCCCTAATTAAGCAGTTTTTGAAGAGTAGTCCTGGGTTCCCTGCAGTTCCCTGAAGTCTATTTTAGGTGGTCAGCAAATTATTATGAAAAAGTATTTTTGTATGAAGACTAGATTACTTGACTCTTTTTACTCTCAGTGTTTCAAGTACAGGAAATATCAGTAGATATAATCCTTTACATGGATTGATGGGTGCCTTAATTCATAAGGTCTTGGGGAGTCCTGAAGTAAAGGATATTAAGGATCACTTCCCTTTTTGGTTAAAGAAACAGCCTTGCTGGGAGGTGGTGGCATGTGCTATGTGGTACCCAATTCTCATCTTTGAGAATGACTTAAATTTAATGACTTAAAATACTTAAGATATGGAACGTGCATCAGAACTACTCTTACATCCTGTCAGTGGACCAGTGGTATTAGGGTGGCTTTCATGTATGAAGAACATCAGATTTAGTTGGGATCTGTGGGTTTTGAGTTTAGTTAGGACTAGGTGGTAAACTTTAGGATAACGGATAAATCAAAAATAGTAAATTGTTAATATAATGAAATGTGTCAGTCTGGATGCTAAGAATCAATGTCAGCTATTTTGAGCAAAAAATAAACTTATTAAACAATGTTTAGGGATCAGTCTATATCCCTCGTAGCCCACATGGCTGTGAAAAAGGTACTTTCATGGCTGATACTGAGTGGGTGTTGGGACCTCTGTCCCTGAGCTCTTGGAAAGCTGAGAGGTACAGCCCCTGCCCTCCCTGGAACAAATGCTACAAAGACCTCCAGAGGACTCAGCTCATGCCTGTATCCAGGACTGAGAGAGTGAGGTTCTGGGTTCCATAATGAGAATACTAAGACAAAATAGAATTCCCCCAGCATAGAATCGGTGTTTGCAGGATATTGGGGGCCAAAAGTAAGTCTTCCCCTTAGCTGCCCAACACAAAACTTTCTTTCACACTGAAACTTCCTGGCAACAGTAACAGCATCAGTAATAAATATTGTCCTACATACAAATAAAAAACACACCTTCCTGTAAAAGGAGAACAATTTTGTATCAGTTAAGTGTATTTTCTAAGACTAAGTAACAACTAATATTGATTTTTCACAAGAAATTTATTCTTCTTATACATCAAAATATGGAAGTAGGCAGTTGTTCACCATTGGTTCAATTAGTGATACTGCACAAGACAGGCTTTTCCCCCCTTTTTTTCTACTTCCTCTCTTCACTTTTAAGACAAGGTCTTCCGTTCCTCACGTCAGCCATTTTGTATTTCAAGATGGCTGCCAAAGCTCCAGACCTGAGACCTCATAAAGCTGTCCCAAGCAAGAAATCCAGGGTGATAGGGAAGACATAAAATCAGGGCTCTATGAGAAGCAAAGACAAGGCAGAGCTTACTTCTGTATTAGCACTGGACACTGCCTTTTGGTTCATAATGCCCCAGACTCAGTGCTCATTATCTACTAGAGATTGTTTCTGTGTGAGTTTATAGATAGACTACAATTTAAACCAAAGAAATTTGGTGTATATTCTATCAATGGTAAAACATTTTATTATGAAATTAACTAAATGAATAATAAGGGGTGAAAATGGTCAAGATAATCCCAACATTCTTGATTGTAGACCATACCTGAGTAGCATTGATGGATGAATTCTTCTAGAACTGTCAGCAGTTTGTATCTTAGAAGAGTCTAGGGGGTGACATTTGTGACAAAGCCTGACCGGCCCTGTTCTCTTGTAGACTTGATTTTTAACAGTAGCCCAGACTCCAGGCTTCCTCCAATACCAGGGCTCGTGCCAGGTGGTCCCACTGCTCTCCTTGCCGCAACTGCACAGATTGTCAGTAATAAGCATAGCAGCTGCAGAAATGAGTATTAAAGCAATGCAAAGAGAAGTGAGGTTCTGAATTGCTTTGATGCTCTGGTGATTTAGGGTTCAAGCAAGCCCATGTTCTTTCAGCAAGAAGTATTAAAGGCAATCTCAGACCTAGTCCAGGATGTCTGAGGAAAGAATGGTGAGTCAGCCTCCTCTCTCTCAGTAGCTCAGATTATAGAGATAGAAGATAAAAGAAGGGTTTAACCGAGTGATGACAGACAGCAGGCTCCATCTCTTTCAATTGAATGTGTCAAAGGACCTAATGTTAGAAAGATGGGAAGGTTTTAGAACACTTTTAGCGGGGGTATATTGAATTAAAAATCACCCCAATATTATCTTCATGAAAATTATGCTACATTCACTTAAGAAGGTTTACTTTTGAAAATAAAAATAGATGTCTAAATGCCACTTTCCATTAAGAAGAAGTGTCAAAAAGGGAAATGACATAGTTTAAAGAAAGAAAACATGCCACATCACTTTCTAGGGACAATTGCTGCTGTGTTTTTAAATGAATTCTGAAGAAAGCAAATATAGATTACAGACTGTAGAGTGTTTCATGTGTTTCTCATGAAACTTAACACAGCAACTTAAAATGTGTTTCTTTCTTCTTTTCCTTCCTCAAACTGAGTGACCTCTAAAAATGCCTCTTTAAAATCCCACAACATTTGGCACTTTTTCAGCCACCAAAATGTTGTTGGCTTTAGAAAACTGAACTGCCAATCAGAATCAGAATCCTATTGAAAGTAGTTTGTGTTCCACAATTTTTCCAATTTTAAGGGCTGATCCTTGACTTGGATCAATACAAGAAACCTCCTACATGAATGAGGCTAGAAAGCATGTTAAGGATTATGATCTTTATCATATTTACACACATTTCCCTTGGTATCCATGGAGGACTAGCTCCAGGCCCTCCCATGGATATCAAAATCTTTGGATACAAGATCTTTATATAAAATGGATATAACCTACCTTTGCATATAACCTATACACCTTTCCATATACTTTAAATAATCTCTAGTTAGTTATGCCTCCTAATACAGTACAGATACAATGTAAATAGTTGTTATACTGTATTAAGTAATAATAACAAGAAAAACATCTGCACAGGTTCAGTACAGATGCAATATTTTTTCAAATATTTCTGATCAACAGTTGTTAAATTCATGGATGAGTAACCCATAGATATAGAGAGCTGGTGTGTGTGTGTATGCATGAAAGTTGAGAGGCACGGCCCCTGCTGTGTGTGTGTGTGTGTGTGTGTGTGTGTTTCTACACACACATATATGTATATGCAGTTTTGAGTTCACAGCAAGACTGAGAAGAAGGTAATGAGATTTCCCATATACCTCCTCCCCACAAAATGCACACCACCTCCCTATTATCAATATTTCCTACCAGGTGGTCCATTTGTTACACTGATGAATCTGTACATCATTATTACCCAAATATCCCATGTTAAGGATTTCGATCTTTATCCTTTCAGTATGGAGAAACCATTGATGATCATTGCTCAGCAAGAGGGTGTTATCTTCTGATCTGCTTTTTGAAGAGTTCGATGACTACAAAATGGAGAAGAGATTAGAGGATAGCAGAGAGAGGGAGCAGGGAGATGGATGAGGAACTAAAGTGAGACAATGGGAGCCTGGATCAGGAGGTAGAACAGTGATGGAGAAGACTGGATACACTAAGGGGATATTTATGGATTAGACAACAAAAATTCACAATAGACCGTTTCCTGTTACAATAAGAATACCTTGCAGTTTTAATGGAAATAACTAAAAAGATAAAGACAAAATATAATATCATATGTACTTTTCAAGCCATTAAAACATTTTGGATACATAGAAAGTCTAAAGGAACTCTTCCAGAGAACGACAGGTGCCTTGTAGATGAGTGAAGATCAGGGGCCATTACCTTTCCCCAGGGTGGTTGCTAACAGGCCTGGGCAGGTCAGGACTGAGCCTGAGTCAGGCAGAGACTCTTCTGGGGTAAGATGAAATCAGTGAAGTTTTAAATATCTGTGTGTGGGCTGATGAGACCAATTAAAATCTGGAGGAGTTTCAAGGTAAAGTTCATTCTCACTGCCTACAGATTCTCCCTGCCTACCGATTCTCCCTGGGGAGATGTGTACTGAGCATGTGGTGGCCCAGGAATCTGGAGCTAGGTGGTAAATCAGAGTAGGAGATCCTGGAAATAAATGGTATTGAGATCCCAAGGTCCTGCCAAAGATGGAAACTGGCAATACACAGCACCTAACCTGCCCTGAAGACACTGGAAATAGAAATAACTTGAAACTATTAGAAAGATGTTGAAGAAAATATGAACAAACTGGATGAAGAGATGGACAATTTTAACAGAAAATTGAAATTCCTGAAAATGAGCAAAATGATACCCTGAAAGAGATAGTAAAATATCTGTAGTTAAGAGTCCTTGGATGGGTTTGACAGAAGATATAATATAGAAAATCAGGAAATATGGTGAACTAAATAGTCATGAAAACATGACATACCACATGGTGTGGGGAGCAGCCAAGAAGATATTGAGGAGTTAGAAAGAACAGGCTTGGTAATGACTGAGAAGACATGGGCAAAGTCAACTCCTGTTTTCTTTTAGTAACACTGGATGGATGATTCTAGTGAGGATTTCAGGGAGAGAGACAGAAAGATAGAGAGACAGAGACCCCAGAGAGAGGGGAAAAAGGGTGCATATGTAAACCTCACGTGCATGCTTCAAGGTAGTGGAGCATGAGGTGGAGTTGAGTTTGAAATGCCTTTGAGGTATCCAGATGGATGTTCTGATTCCTCGGATTTCAGTCTCTCCCTCTCTGCACCAAGCTAGTCTACTTTTCATCAAGACTAATTTTCTCTTATAGGCAGTCTTTCCTGACTACCACCCTCACCCCAAGTTGGATTAAATCTTCCTGCTCTGTGTATTCATTAAGCCCCTAAGAGTCTGGGTACAGATGCGGTAACCACTGAGCAATTGCTTCAGCTGTTTCATTCACCCAGGATGACACGTATGTGATGTTCATGGATTTTATGGATTGATATACAAGTGAAGAGAGCTAGGATAATCATATTTTACCAGAGACCTCAAACTATCACATGTATACACGTTATCAAAAAATTAAGGAGGGATATTTTGGGGGATTACAGGCATGCACCACTGTGCCCAGGTAGAAGTCTATCATTTTAACAGTATTGCAAATCTGCCAACATGTCCATACTTACAAGGACCCACTATGTAAACATCCATTCCTCATCCTGACACCACCCTTCTTCCGTACCATAGAAATTTGACTTGACCTGACTACAGCCATGTAGGTCATAACTGCTGTTTTGCCCACCAAGCGATGGTGACATGTTTTCCAGACGCTATAGGATAAATGAAGTCATCAAGATAGCCAAGTGCTTCAGCCCCACCATCATGTTTCTTAATTACATTTAACAACAGGTTTGTTCTGGTTGGCTATGGCCCTTCTTCCTGCACTGGGGAGTGGGGAATCTTCCTGTTTTGCTGCCACCCAAGGCATACTTCTTCTTCTTCTTCTTCTTCTTCTTCTTATTATTATTATTATTATTATTATATTTTTTTAAAGAGAGATACAGAGAGAGAATTTTTTAATATTTATTTTTTAGTTTTCGGCAGACACAATATCTTTGTTTGTATGTGGTGCTGAGGATCGAACCTGGGCTGCATGCATGCCAGGTGAGCACGCTACCACTTGAGCCACATCCCCAGCCCCTATTATTATATTTTTATAGCTATACATAGTAACTGGGTTCCTCTCAACAAAATCATACATGCATAGAATTCGATTTCAGTTCAATATCCTCCCTTTTCCCTCTCCCTTTTCCTTCTTGTCCTCCCATTCCCTTCCCTGTTCTCCTTCCTCTACTCTGCAAGACTCCCTTTAGCTTGTCTATTTATTTATATTTGATTGCTTCTTTTTACTTATGCACAAAAAGTGAAATTCCATAAGGTATATTTATATATATATACCTCCCCTGTTCTTGGATAGAGAGAATCAATATTGTCAAAATGACCGTACTGGCAAAAGCAACACACAGATTCAATGCAACCCCCATCAAAATACCAATGACATTCTTTACAGAATTAGAAAAATTGATTCTTAAATTCATTTGGAAAAATAAGAGGCCCAGAATAGCCAAATCAGTACTGAGCAAGAAAAGTGACTCAGGAGGCATCACAACATCTGATCTGAAGTTACATTATACAGAACTGTAGTAACCAAAACAGCATGGTGTTGGCATCAGTATAGACATGAAGAACAATGGAATAGAGTAGAAGACACAAAAGACAAATCCACATATCTAAGGCCATCTGATACTTGATAAAGGTGCCAAAAAAATAGATTTTGTAGGAATGACAGTTTTTTTAAACAAATGGTGCTGAGAAAATCGAATGGCTATAGTAGAAAAATGAGACTAGATCCCTATCTCTCAGCCTGCACAATAGTCAAATTGAAATGAATCAAAGGTCTAGGAATTAGACCAGAAACCTTGCAACTGCTAGAAGAAAACATCGACTCAACACTCCATCATATAGGTGCAAGCACCAACTTCCTCAACAAGACCCCTAAAGCTCAAGATATAAAATCAAGCATCAATAAGTGGGATCCCATCAAATTAAAAAGCTCCTTCACAGCAAAGAAAACAAGAGTGTGAAGAGAGAGGCTACAGAATGGGAGAAAAATCTTTGCCCAGTGTTCCTCCAAGACAAATTTGTTTCTTTGTATTCATCCACCTCTTTATTCAGTCTCTTGGCACCTTCTGCTCTAGTGGCTCATTTTTTAATTTTCCAGAAGCATATGCCATGCTTCAATGGACCATATCCCAACACTGTCCTTCAATCAACTCACTCACTTCTAAAAGGGAACAGTCATTAAGGATCATTCAAATGACTAGCTTTTATATTCTTTCCCTAATGCTTACAAGGATTTTGATCCTTTCTATCATAACTATGATCCCACAGAAGTAAGGAGCCTGATGGGATGGTGGATGACTTACTAAAGGCTCAGTTATGGGGTTTTTTTGGGGGGGAGGGGTGTACTGGGGATTGAACTCAGGGGCACTCAACCACTGAGCCACATCCCCAGGCCTGTTTTGTATTTTATTTACAGACAGGGTCTCACTGAGTTGCTTAGCACCTTGCCATTGCTGAGGCTGGCTTTGAACTCACGATCCTCCTGACTCAGTCCCCAAGCCACTGGGATTATGGCCGTTTATTACCACACCTGGTTCAGTTATGTTTCTGAGGAAAAAAAGAAAATAAAAGTTGTCTTTCCACACATGTGTTGGACTTTTAGAGCTCTAAGAGAAAGTTGCAAAAAAAAAAAAAAAATCTTTGGATTTACATTTATTGACTTCACTCAGTAACTTTAAATAAATTGTCTCATTTAATCCTCTGATTACTTCCGAGAAGTGAAGTAGTTTGACCAATTAGTAGTAGACAGTCTTTCTGTCCTTCTGTCTCCATAGGCCATCAGGTAGTATAATTAACAATAAACAAGATAATATTTTAACATCGCATCAATGCTGGGGTGTCCTGGGCTGGGGTTATTTAGTAGTACCAAGACCCTCTACCTTGGAGGAAAGGTCTGTACTTGTGCAAATAAACAAAGAACCTATTAATTTGCTCATCAACTGGAAAACCCTTTCACTGACCTGGTGCCTAGAAGAAGATGACTACAATACTTCACATGCGATTGCCCTCTGAACCTGTTTGTTTGGGAACTGCCTCAGAGAAACAACCTGGCTAATGGAGCACAGCACGCATTAATTACTGGGTTTGGTCCCCTTCGCTGCCCACCATTGCAGTCCATGCAGAAATATAGAATTTTCTGGAAACTGATTCCTGACTCACCCATTCCTCTGGTGAACCTCATCATGTCCAGTAGGAAAAAAATGCAGCCAGACAGAAACTGATTATTTGGCTGTAGTTTTCTCTTTCAAGGAGGCAATTGAAACTTCAGAATCCTTGACTTAGGGAAGGTACTGGCAAGGCTGTTGGAAAAGTCTGTGATGGCCCTTTCTTTTCCAGGTTTTCTTTTTGAAGTTTATTTTACTTAATTTTTACTCATAGATATCAAATGTTCAGGTCAATAGATTTTGACAATAAACTTATTCATATACGATCCAACAAGGTATAGAATATGCCCATCACCCAGCATGCCTCCTCTTGCCCCTTTGCAGTTAGTTCCCCACCCTTCTACTCTGCAGAAGCAAGTACTGCTTTGGTTTCGATAGTCATATTTCAGTGTTGTAGTTTTTGAATTCCATATCCACACAGTTATGCAATGTATGGTCCCAGGTATAGCTTTTTTCATTCAACATAATGCTTTGAGATTCTTCCATGTTTGCTGAGTGCATCAGTAGTTTTTTGTTTTTCTTTTTATCACTAAGCCATATGCCTTTCTATAAACCTAGTATGCTTTTAACATTTATTTTTCAATTTATAGATATTTTGGTTGTCTCTAGTCTAGGGTTAACTGATTTTTTTTTTTTTAAAAGAATTCAGATTATGTAACTGGAGAGATTGAGAAAGAATGTTTGAACAAGAGGAGGGTTTTTCTAACAAAGGTTTTTCTGAAAACAGGATTGAGCTTGTCCTAGAACACAGTGAATTTCAAATGAACTTTCTCAAGCTCTCAACAATAAAATTTGATGGACGTGGGAATCTTTTCCTAAGGAACATGTGGAATCTCCTTTATTGAACAACCTTGATGATACTCTTTCTGATTGATTTGGGGGTGAGCAGCCACTTTTTTCCCCCTGCAAGAAACCAGTTCAGTAGCTGCTGTGTCAGGTTGTGCTGTGCTGTCTGAACAGACTCTGCTCATTGGAGAAACGTCAGCTTCCTATAATATACTGAAATCTCAGCCTATGCTTGGTTCATATGTTCATTCTCACACTTGTTCATTAACACACCCTGAGCTCTGCTGAAGGTTAAAGTTGAAGAAAAAAACAAAACACTTCTTTTGAGAATATTTAAACATGCATAGACCTCCCATAAGGGCTCAATGTAAAAGTATTCTGTGTTATTGTATAACTTGAGATGCTTGCTTACAGGTAGAAACGTTAACATTGATTATGGCAAAAACCTGGCCTGTTCTTTTCTTGCTTGGAAGGTCACTGGATTTCCTCATAGGGGTTGGATAATCAGACCTGCCCAACTGTGGCAGCAATGTCCTGACATTTAATCTTCATTTCTGGCCCTTTTCTTCCTTCTCGCTAACTCTGCTCCAGAAAAGAAGGAATGATGAATCTGGGGGAGAAGTCAGCCTCGCTCCTGCCTCTTTTGAGAGTGCTACTGACCACAGCTGTCATAAGTACAAAGTTGCCTGCCCATCGAGTGGAGCCAGCAAGAGGGCTAAAGCTGTTCAGTTAATTATACCAGAGACTGGGAGAGCAAGTGAGTTTAACTCAAGAGTGAAATACCAGCCAAACCACTGGCTTAGCTCTAATGTTCTCTGGACAATTTTCAAGGGAAGTCAGTATATCCTCTCCAAGTATATCATCTTTTTAAAGTTCTGTCATTTCTTACCTTGATTTGCACTAGAATAGGAAGAGGGATTGTGATAAAATATAGACTCAAAAAAAAAAAAGAAAAAAGAAAGAAAACTCTCATACAAATACTTGAAGAGTCCAAGTGAAAGAGAAAAGGATGGTCAAACAGATTCCAAGAGAATCCAAGAGACTGAAAGAATGTAAAAGACAGCTAAAATCAGTTGCTAAGTTAGATATAAAACTGGTTGATGTTTTGCCATTAAGAATAATATAATTAATATTTGAGTGAGAGAAAAAGGGCTGTATTGTTAATAAAAAAGCTATTTAATAAAGTTGTAAAGACAAATTTTAATAACAAGTGGAAAGTCTTTTAGCATATTTGCACTATAAAAACTTCTCTTCCATTTTGATTTTTTACATTCCGTGGGGTTTTTCCTTCAGTTTTTAAAATTATAATTATTAACACATTTTAATGTACAGATTGATGGAATTCACTGAGATATTTTTGTACATGCATACATCATGCATTGGTCACATCCCTTCTAACCCACATTCTTGCCCCAGCACCTTTCCCAGTACCTAAAATCCCACTTTCCCCCTTTCCCTTCCCTGTCTCTAGAGACCACCATTCCATTATTTACTTCAACAAGTTTCACTTTTGGGTTTCCTTGAATGAGTGAGAACATGTAGCATTTGTGTTTCAGGGTCTGGCCTGTTTCACTCAAAATAATGTTCAGTTGCACACAAGTTACTGTAAACAATAGGATTTACTCTTTTTTTTAATGGCTGAGTAATGTTCCATTGAGTAAATACACATGTCCTTCATCCATTTATCTGCTGAAGGGCATCAGGATTGATTCCTATTTTAGTTATTGTGAGCAGTGCTATAATAAACATCGAGGGGCAAGCATCTTCTTGGTATAACAATTTCAAATCCTTTGGGTATATGTCTAGTAGTGGAAATTCTGGGCCATTTGGTAGTTCTATTTTTAGTTTTTTTGAGTAATCTCCATATTTATTTTCCTATATTGTATTTACATTTCCATCATTAGTGTGTAAGAGTCCCCCTTTCTACACAACCACACTAGCATTTGTTATTTCTTGTCTTTTTGATAATGACCATTCTCACTGGGATGAAATGAAGATAAATTATTTTTAAAAAGACAAAAAGATAATTCCTGAAGAGCAATACATTTCAAACTTTGGGATATCTTTTCTTCTAGAAAGAAAATATGTGCCTTTTTCCTGGGCAAAAATTTTTGACAACTTATCATTCTTCTATAAAATAACAAACAACTTTGTTGAATCAGGGACTAATCAAAAGTAAATACTCAAAATCATTTTTTCTTACATCATCTGAGGACCCTGTTACACATGAAGTTTCTTAGACATTTCTCTAATGGGCTGGGATGTGCTCGCTGGTAGTCTTTCCTAGCACCCATGAAGCCCTGGGTTTGATGCTCCAGCTTAACTTTGAAAAGGCATGCAGGAATGTTTTCCCCTTATTTTCAGCTTTGGATACTTTTCCTTAACAAATGTTCTTTATCAGGACACCAAAAATTCTTAATGATAGTATTCATTCCATAAAGAATAGAAAAATGCATGCTGGACTAGAATATGATCAACTGAAAGCAACTGTCCCTAACGGGGCACCTTCAACACAAACTACATTTGTAAAACTAATCCATATGCTGCAGCATCTCTGTAGTGATTGGATGTGAATAGAAATATTAACCATTCAGATGAATAAGTTGCAAAATATGCCTTCAGAAAGATAAGTAAACTGACTTATTTAATGAGGTTATTTACTACCTGAGCTATAGCAACTGTTCGTGTAGGTGTTAGTCTCTACTTTTATTGCCCACATGAATACTGAGGGGTATCTGAAGTAAACCATGGTTTTATTGGATATCAGTAATATTTGGCTCTGCCGGCAACAACTGGACCAAAGCTTTCTATTGCTTCTTGAAATCACACTTGGACTGTGATGGTAATTCAAAGCCGCAGAGTCTTCTTGTAAATTTTATAGAATATGTAGTTGAAAAAAAATTGTCTATAGTCTGTTGAATATAAAATTAGTATGAATTTATGAGAAAATGCCAGAAGAAATGCAATGCCATTTTGAAAATAAGAGAATTATTACATAATAAATTATGCCTGAGAAGACAAATTAAACTCTAGTTAACTCTAATATATACCTAGGTGGTCGGTTTTTATTTAAATTGATATATATATATATATATATATATATATATATATATATTTAGTGAGATGCGGTAAACCAAATTCAAAGCTTGACATTTTCTTCTTTTTATGAAAAAGTGTAGAAAGAAAAAATATTACAGTGAAAGCTGACAGAGGGAAGATAAAAAACAAACAAATGGAAAAATTTATGTTGTTAAGCAGCAGTAAGTTGGGCTTGTAGACCATTTTGTGTTGTGATAACAGAATACAAAAGACTGGGAAATTTACAATGAACAGAAATCTCTTGGCAGCAAGATGGAGGGAACAGCTCTGGGAGGGCTTTGGCTTTCACAATGCATCATTCCATGGTTGAAAGGCAGAGAGGGTAAGAAAGACACAAAGAGGCCAAACTCATCCTTTTATAAGGAACATACTTCAGAGATACAAAACTCTTGTGGGAAGGATGTTAAGACATTCACAAACGCAACCCACTTTTGACCTAATTACCTCTTCAAGATCCCACCTCTGAACACCGTTATGAGGACAATCAACCCTTAACATTATGTTGGGAGGAGACAAACCTTCAAACCAGAGAAGCTGGTGGCCATTAGGTATGTTATAAAGCACAGAATATTGTGCAAACACAGTGACAAAAGGACCAATCCTAAATATTTATAACATGCTTGAGATACTCAATGTTTGTGAGATCTTCAATCAAATGCTGACACCCATTCTAAGCCCCACCCATTTTCTGCCAGATTAAAAACGTAGCTGCTCTGCAGGCTGAATGGTGTGCACCTGGGACCTGCCCCTGGAACGGCATGCCTAAGTGCGTGCTCACTTGTCACCACGCATCCGGGTATTTCCTACACCATACAGGCATTGACAGCATATTTCAAAAGCGTGGAACTCTATCATAGGCCTCGGGCAATTAGTTTTATTTTTGTATCCCTTTGTAGTTTCTTCATTCTTTTATCAGTCTTGCTCTCCAAATCATTTTGCATAATTCTTCTAGTGAGTCATCAATACTTGTGGCATTTATTTTCCCTTCATAGGTTTGGACCTGCAAGATTCTTCTTCACCTATCGTTTTATGAGATTTCCTCCCCCACTTTCCTTCCTCCTTTTTCTCTTTTCCTTTCTCTTTCCTTCTTGCTTCATTTCCTTTCCCTTTTAATTTTCATCCCTCCTCTTTCCCTCTCCATTTATTCTGGCTCCCTTTTAGTGCTCCTCCTATATGGCTTCTTTTAAGTGGTTTAATGGGATAAGTGCAGCAAAATATTATTTATGAAAATAAGTGAAAAATAAAAATGAAACCCTTGGGTGGAGTGATAAGGTAGACGGAAGAATGAGGCTGTTAGGATAACCATGGAGCTCTTGTTGAAGATGAGCCACAAACTCTGCCCTAAGCCTCTCATCAAAAAATGTCAAAAAGGGTAACTGGTAAGCCACATATCCCCAGGTCTTGGGCAGTGCTCATTTGGACAAAACTGGGATTCTGTTAAGAAAGGATAAAAGTTTCTACCACATTGCACCATCCATGCATGTGCCTCCTCTTGTTGATAGAACACCTTCCCTAACTCCCTCCCAAAGTCACACCATTATCTCAGTCAGCTATTTGAGTCACTCAAAGGCCAGGGTCTTTGTATAATCTTCTGTCCTTGTCATCGAGTCTTGAGGCACCACCTCATCCTTGGTAATTAATAAGCTTAAGTCTTGAAGAAGTTATATAGGTCTCCATTTGGGAAAAGGGAGAATAAGAACCCAGGTGCCACTGTCCACACATCATATCAGCTCTTGGTTGGGCAGGAACAACAAGGACTCCTGCTCCAAGGGGGAGTTCAGCAGCTCCTTGGTTGGCTGAACTTAGGAAGGTCCTCTTATTTATTACTCTCCAAGCAAACATCCAAGGGAGCTCTGTAAACACATCCATCTGTGGAGGCTGCACAGCTTTCCCACTTTCACAACTCATTACCTGTGGTGAAATGGGAGGGGGTGGGGGGCTCTGTTTCTTCAATGAATTGGTAATTCCATGGTGTTTGATATTTCCTTAGAAGCTCATTTCCCTCTGAAATTTAATAAGCTTTCAGTGTTTTCAGATCAATTCCATCTGTGAATAGTCACAGCCAAAGGCCTTATTTGACCATTGAATTAAAGTCTGAGAAATATGGGTTCCTAGTTAACACGCTCATATCTCATGCCTCTCTCCATTCAGCTTGGTTGTCATGGGCAATGTGAAAGTGTGAATTTGGAGGAAAAGCAAGACCCCTTGCTTCCCTCTTTACCATCAGGTATGCTCTCTAACAGAAACCTGAAGAAAGGTTCCTGTTCCAGCTCCAGTTGAAAGACATCAATTTAGGATAGGAAAGCAGTGTGCTTTCTTCTCAAAGCTGGAAGACTCTAGACCATAGGTGTCTCAGGCAACTTGGCTTGCAGACCAGTTGCCAGAGTGACTGGTTCTAATGTGAGTTCATCTCTTTCAAGGAGTACTTTGCAAAACTCAGCAGTCAGTAACCTACACATTTTAAAATTTTCTTATCATTTCCCCTAATACCACAGCTGCTGTAAACACAGTCTGAACATGAAATCAAATGTTTAGTCAACACATAAGCATTCCCAGCTTGAAGTAGATGAGACTTAACTCTCCACCTTTCAACTCTCCTTACCAGAAAATTCACACCTTAATATCTTTTGAGTGAAACATTTCATTTCTAGATGACACAGCATGCATGAGTGAATAATGCATATGCAAGTAGCAAAAAGTCTGTACCACTGTCTTGTCCAGTGGGGTTGTATTACTCTGCTTAGACTGCTATCTCTTAGACTGGGTGGTTTAAAAAAATTATTTCTCACAGTTCTGGAGGCTGCAAAGCCCAAGATCAAGGTGTTGGTCAATTTGGTCTTCTAAGATCACCTGCTTTTCTTGTAACACCACCAATCCCACCAGATTTGAGTGTCACCCATATAACCTTAATTATTTCTTAATAGCCCTATCTTCAAATATAGTCACATTGGAGGGTAGGTCTTGGATGTATGAATTCTACAGGTACAAAAAATCAGAACGATGACACGATTTTCTTCATATAAAGATCCAGAAGAAGGGCACCCAGGACAGGCATAGCAGCTCCATGAAGACAGTACTGTCCCATGTTCCACCTGCCCCTCTGCCTTGCTGTATAAAGCATGTGGTTTCTGTTCTAAAGACCACAGAATACCTAGTTTACATTAGCTTGCCTTGCTAGAAGAAAGGATGAAAAGAGTTACATGTTTATCAAAAACAAAAATTTCCCCTAGAACTTCCTCCCATACTTACTTACATCTGATTGGTAAAAATTTTAAATATGGAAAATGTTGTCATTTCTAATTAAAGAGATGGGATCCAGACATTCAGATTTGCAGCTCAGGATAATGTTGTTTGGTACAGAACTGTGATTCTGTTAGTTAGGATAAAGGACTGAGTGGATTCTGAAGTGGTACTTCAAACAGATCTCAGGGGTTGTTACAGTGTCCCTCCAAATGGGCTGACAATAACACCCAAAGCATAATTCAGTAAATACAAAAAGTGAATGAAGAGGGCTTCTAGTATTGTGGGTTTATAACTCTTTCAAATTTTAGCTTAATCCATGAAAATATTTTTTTAATATTTATTTTTTAGTTGTAGTTGGACATAAAGGTATTGCACATTTATTTATTTATTTATTTATTTTTATGTGGTGCTGAGGATGAAACCCAGGGCCTCACACGTACTAGGCTAGCACTCTACCACTGAGCCACAACACCAGCCCCTGTCCATGAAAATCTTTTAAAGTTTTCTCCATAAATGTTATTTCTGTATTCTTATTCTTCATTTAGTTTTGTATTAAAGCAGTTTGATCTAATACTAACTTCCATATTCAGGCCTGTCATTAGATCTGGGTACTAGTGCTAATATTTAGTTACAAGAGCCAAGACTCTTTGGAGGATGGTTGAATCCATGTGTTAGGAATTGAAAAACTATGCCTTTTCTCAAGTAAATCACAAGTCCCTTGGGCCCAGATGTTACTGTTCTCAGCATCTAAGGAGTAAATTGCAATATCACATATTGCCAGTAGATGGCAACATCATCTAACACTTGAAGACTCCTGATCAGCAAATCTTATATTGTTTGAGTCCTTGAGTAAGGAGTCATTATTTTCTATTGCCAGTTAATTTGAGTTTCTACTATTTGATCTTAGAATAAGAAACACATGTTCAAATGGTTACATCAAATACCAGAACTCAGTCACATATTCATCATTTAATTAATGGTAATTAATTCCATTAGAAAGTCATATTCAAGGCAATGGCAATGACTTGTTATACACAATTTTCCAGATGAAAAGACTACCTTGTAAAGAAGCCAGAAGAAAACAAATTAGATGAGTTTAATTGTTGTGGTCTCAGAGCCTTAGGGACTATTTTCAATCTTGTCGGTACATTGGAATCATCTCAGCAGCTAATAAAAAATACTGAGGCCTGGTTCTCATCCCCAAAGATTCTGACTTAATCATTCTGGGGTGTGGCCCGAGAATCAAATCTTTCAGTAGCTTTTCCACAATGGCTTGAGACTCCCATTACTCTGTAATATAATCATTTTCTTAAAATGGCCAACATCACCCAAATCCAGAGCAGCTGGTCACATACAGTTTGAAAGAAGACTTTCTCATCCTACAGATTTTTTTCATATAAAGATCCCCCACAGATAAGAAAGTCTTCTTTTCTCCTTAGAGAAAAGCCAGGATGTCTGCCCATCTACCATCATGGGTGCATTTCCTCTTTGCAGAGAGAGAATAAAACAAATCACAAACAAGTCATGAGCTTCACACTCTTGGGCTTGATCAACATTGCTGTTGATTTATTTTATTGTTTTTCAATTGATAGCCTTTGTGGAAAGGGACAGAAGGGAAGACAGCTTAGAGTTTGATCATCTTGAGGAGAGAGTGAGCAAAGGTTAGGGTTAGGGTTAGGTGTTGAAATCAGGTGAGACAAGTATTTGACATCTTCATTTCACTTGCACTGATTGCTCCATTTCTACACTCGGGACGTTACAAAATGGCATGGGACTCCCCTTAGTGCTGCAACATCAGCACTTGAACAGATGTGTTAGTTACACCCTGAGTTATAACTGATCATGATCACAAATATGATGCTTATGAATGACACAGACACTAGGTACCTCAATGGAGAGTGTGTGGTTGACACTGAATCCAGTCTGAGGTCCAAGAAGTAGGTATAGTGATGAGCTTGGTGACTCACTTTGTGGTGCCGTATGTGCAGAATAGGTCTTTGTGCTAAACTTTAGGAGAATGGTTTTCAGCTTTGACATGAAGACATACTTTTAAACATCAAAAGTAACCTTTCATTGACACCCAAAGGTAGTTATAGGAGTTTCATACTGGGTGCTGAATTTGAGTGACAATCCCACATATCTTGATAGTACCATCTAGTTACTCAAGCTTGGAAAGTCACTGTTAGTACTCTTGTTGGTTCACAGGATGGGACCTATTAAAATGTGAACATCCTTCCCAAGGGGAAAAGTTCACCTTTTGAAATGTTGTCAGTTATTGAATTGGTATGGAGGCCCCTTCCTAGTCAGGTGACCAAGTAGGTATCAAACAAAAAGAAGACTCAAAAGTGCTACAACATTATCAAAGGGAGGGAAGGATTCTAGGGTCCCAAAGCACAATTCTTCCCTGAGTGCCAGCAAAGTCCAATGTTATAGGGACTAAGTTCCATTAAGATAGAGTCTCTTCAGGAAGTGACTAAATAGGGACCACCAGATGTCTTCCTGTCGTTCTTTCCCAATTGCTATGGTTTGGATAGAAAGTGTCTCCCCAAAGCTCCCGTGTTAATGCAGGAATATTCAGAAATGACATGATGGGGTTGTGAGACTACAACCTCATCAGTCCATTCTAATTGGAATGGATTGACTGGGTGGTAATTGTGGGGCATGACTGGAGGAGGTGGGTCACTTGGGGTCCGCCCTGAAATGGTTCTTCTGCACTGTGGGCCCTTTCTCTCTGCTTCTTCCTGATCCCAACATGGAAAGAGGTTTTCCTCTGTTATGCCCTTCAGCCACCTTGGACCCAGAGCAATGTAATTGCCCACCATGGACTAAATCTCTGAAACTGTCACTCAAATAAACTTTTCCTCCTCTAAGTTGTTCTCATCAGGCATTTTGGTCACAGCAATGCAAAGTTGACTTACACACCAATCTATTTGTCATCTAGCAGGAAGAGTAGTTTTGATAAAGTGAAAATAGGATCATGCCACTCCTCTGAAATCCTTCAATAGCTTCCAGCTGTCCTTATTATCATTTGATTATAACAGTTCTCATTCCTACAAGGCCTACTTAATTTTCTGCCTGTTTTTCAAACCTCTCTTTGTCACTGTGATCTCTAGAGCAAGGGTCCCAGAAGCATTTTTTAGTATTGAATTTTTTTTGGGTAAAAGGTGCCTGCATACTTCTGTCTCCATGGTTGTCTCTCCTCTGTTCTCCTTTTGCAGGACCTATCACTCTGCCTGGCCTCCTGCCGTGACATCTAAACTAGCTTGTTCTAGAAGCTAATCGCTCCTGACCTTGCCTTGTCTTTCATTCCAAAAAAGCACAAATGCAGACAGAGCCTGAAGACCCCAATTCAAAATTCCCTCCTTCCCTAAACCTGGCCTTTATTTTCTTGTTAAGAATGGAGAAAAGAGATTTACAGGGTTGCTGTGAGAGTTACATGACACAAAATAGAAAGTACCGTGATATCAATGTCAAAGTCTTCTAAAAATTTGTTTCTTTCCTTTGTTACCCCAAACCAACCTAACCTGAGTTCCACTCCAGAGTTCATATGATTGTTGAGCACCCTGTCTTCTTTCTGAGAGCAACCTGATTTTCTTTAGGGGGAATTGTCTCTTCTGACAGTCTTGGTGCCGCTGCAAATCAGAAGCTTTATTCTCTGAGTACTTGACCTGAACTAATCCAGTTTTATTTTTGTTGTTGTTGTTCTTCCTGGGCTTACGAAGAGAGATACATAGGAAAATACATGCTGTCTATGTAGCCAGAGCTGCTTCTGCATCTGTTCTGATTCTGCTTTGCACCTAATAAACTTGGTTCTCCAAGTTGGTCTGACCCATAAGCTACTTGCTGTCCTTTTAATACATTCTATTTTAGCTTAAGCGGCCAGAGTTTTTTTCTGTTACTTGAAAACCAATAATCTATGTTTTTTAGTTGTAGATGAACACAATACCTTTATTTTATTTTATTTATTTGTTTTTTATGTGGTGCTAAGGATCGAATACAGTGCCTCACACATGCTAGGCAAGTGCTGTACCACTGAACCATGACCCCAGCCCCTAAAACCAATAATCTTAACTCATAAGCATTCCTCTGTGAATTTCTAAAGTCTTCCTGAATTTAACTTGCTTTGTTATTTGTGCATTTGCAGAGTCAGATGCTGTCTTTGAAGTCTTTGCTCACATATTTTTGTTCTTCTGTGAAACTTTCCTTTTTACCTTCAGTTTTAATTAATATTTCCATTATCTGAATTCTATGACTGATGACACTAGTCAGTCATTATTCAAATATAGTTCTCTCATTTTCCCTTCAAGACTTCAGTAGAATTGAATCAGCTTGCTGAATGGGACGACAGATGGCTAATCCAGTGAACTAAACTAAATAAAGGGACAAGTGCAAAACCCCTACCAGGTAAGAACATCTTAACAAGTAAAAAGTCTTTCACCATGATATTATTTATATCCCTATAAGTAACGAAATGAGGGAAGTAGAAGATGTGAGGTGGGAAGTACTTAATGGTATATTTTGGGGAGCAGGGAGGCCAAAGAACACTCTAGATATGTGATAGCTACCCACCTACATAAATCTTAGCATAAATAATTATATCTATATCAGAAGAATTATCATAGACATACTTGGTAAGTTTTTTCAGAGGAAGGGACATATGGTATGTGTATGTGTGTGTGTGTGTGTGTGTGTGTGTGTGTTCAAATTAGGAGGGGGAGTAAAAGGAAAAGTTGGAATTTTTGAAATTTCTTACCTGTTAATTTGAAAATATTTGATTAAAATTGGTTTTTATATTGTTGGCAGAGTAGACAAGCTTTCTGATTTTTGTAATAAGAATCTGTACTTATCTAGCTGAATGAACTGGATGCTTTATACACAGCCTCTTTAGGACTTTGGTTTTATTGTTCCCATCTTGTAGATGAGGTGCAATGGCTCTTGAGGCTTAAATGACTTGGAGTACCATATTCTAAACATATCAAAGGCCCCAATTCCTGTGCTCTTTCCACCTAACCTCATTGAAATATTGATTAATGGTAAGAGGAAACAGAATCTAAGAGGACTTATCATAGAGACTGGCACTGTCCAGTTAGTTGTGTTACCTTGGGGAAGTCACTCAATTTATTATAGACTTCAGTTTCCTATTTATATTGGGTTAAAGCCTATAAAGTTGTTACTTTTGTAGTATAAAAAAGATCAGAGTTCAATACTATGAGCAAAATGAGCCTGTTGAATCAATATGATGACATGACACGTTGTCCATTATTTTCCATGATTATTATTTGCACTATGGTCTGAATGTCCCCCTAAATTCATATATCGAAACTGAATCACCAATGTGGTAGTATTGAGTGGAGCCTTTAGGAGATGATAAAGTCATGAGGGATGAGTGACCTTACAGAAGGGCTAGAGGAAAGCAGCAAGGTCCTTTATTGCCTTTCTTCTGGAGTCAGCACTAGCCTGGGAATTAGACTTCACTGCTAGGGTAGGAATGTTTGTCGCTTTTGCTCTTTTCAGCCCTTCTGCACTGTGAGGATGTCACCTTGATTGTGACTTCCCAGCTTCCAGAACAGTAAAAAGTAAATTTGTGTTTTTAGTAACTACCCAATCTTAGGCATTTTGTTATAACAGGACAGGCAGAAAACATATGGATAATCAACATGGTCAACATGAAAATGCTCTGCCATGAACCATGGTGATGACCTTGCAAGGTCAGAGACGCCCTTCTTTTCCCCGGGAGCTGCATTGCTTAGCATTGGCACAGGATGATGATTCCACCCAAACAGAGGCACAGCGTGGGGATCTTCTGCTGTTCTGTGCCAGGTCAGGGTCTTCACTCTTACATACCAAAGGTGGGGAGGCAGTGAATCCTAGAATAGCACGCTGAAGTCTTACTTCATCTGATCACGTGGCAATTTTAGATTAAGGGCAAACAGGAAGAACCCGAGGGAATTGATGTGAATTTCATTTTCCTCTTGCCTTTTATCCCAATTACAGGATCATTTCCGGGAGAGGCTGTTTCATGGAAAGGCCATGAGTCTCTTTGTTGTAATCAGGACAGGAAGCCTAATGTTTTAGGATTCTGTAATTATCTTTTCCATCAGTGTTTTCTCTGGGGACTGGTTTCCATATGCAGAAAATTCTCCTCAAGAAAATGACACAATGTGAACAGTGTGAACCTCCCCTGGACCCAAACCCTGGCAGTAATGTTAGAATTCTAAGATTAAATTTGGACAGTTCCAGTGAGAGGGAGCTTGCTCCTTGCTGTTTTGGAAAATGGGAAGATTTCAAACTGCCTTGTAGGTAATTGCTTCATAGTGGCTAGGGAAGAGATTTAGGCAAAGAAACAGGCAGAGACTCTCTGAGTCTGCCTCTGTTCTCATGTACATAAAAGGCATCTGGATTTCTTGCTAACTGGCATAGAGAGCTCAAAGGCAGGCCAGCAACAAGGCTGTTGTAGAAATTAAAGATGCACTGTTTTCTGTATGCATCAGAATGGTGGGTGTAGTCATTCTAACAGCACCTATGTTCCCTGCCTCAAGGTGTTTAAAGTTGACATAGTCGCTCATGTTTATAGGTAATATCATTGTTTTAGGGTAAGGTAAGTGCTAAACTAGACAAAGCCACTGGGTGCTCGGGGATTACAGAAAGAGGCCACTCTTTGAAACTGCTGGCTAAGTTGAGTCCTGAAAGTTTGAGACTGAGAAAAAAATAGCTAGATAAAAAGAAGCAGCTAAGACACTCAATGCAGAAGGGACAGCGAAGACAATGAGCCCACATTAGGAGAGAGAAACCGAGAGCCCAAACTGAGGTGGTGGTTTTGATTTCAGAGATAGATTAATGAAGTACAGAAGATACAATTCAATAATTTGTTTGATTTGGAGATTAGGGGAGAAAGAGGAGTCAAGGTGAACCCCAAGGTTTTTCTAACAATACCTCTAAACAGATATTTGTTTAATTGAGTTGGCAAATTTGTGAGTAGTATGTGGGTGTTAGCATAAGGTGAAACACCTGTAAAAAATACAATCAATATTACTTTAATGGCTTGCCAAAGATGGAACAATTTTTTCTTTTAAAAACCTTACTTTGATATAACTATGCTTACAGAAATATACTCATATTGGTTAATAAAATGTAATCTAAGTTTAATTTATCTTATATAATTTCCACCAAAAACATAGTACATGGTTTAAGATTTTAAAAAGGATTCAAATCTGACATAACTTTCCTATGTACATAAATGAATACAGTGAATCACAACATCATGTACATCCACAAGACTGGGATCTCCATATTTGTATAAATATGTCAAAATAGATGCTATTGTCAAGAATAACTAAAAAAATAAAATAAAAAAGAAAATGATTTGCAGTCTGTTTTTTTTTTAAATCTGTTACAAATGTGTAAAAGATCATCCTTCAAATGCTAGTAAAAAAGGCAGCAAGAACCTTGAAAAGGTTTGCTTCAGAAAAATAACACATACTACACTGTAAAAGCTTATCAGACAGGTATAGTAAGACATTGTTACCATGTTACAATGAAGTTGGGAAGCCCCTGGGAGGGAGCCTGTGTACACCTGTACATTGAACTATGGAAGCTATCTGATTCAAAGATGGACCTTTAAATAAGGTCTATCCAGGTCTGTTAAACATCCATCCAAGGTCAGCATTCCAGGTTGGCGAGTCTGCTTCTCATTCAGTGACCCAGGTTCCTGATCTGCTCCTCCCTTTCCTAAAGCCTCCTCATCATCTGTATGTTTGCGTCTGGGTTTCACAGGCTTCAGATGTTGCAAAGAGGAAAAAAAAAATGGAATATGGAGGAAACAGGTCTAGACATCTTAAGTGTCAGAGCTGGACGTGATAATTTCTCTTTGGAGGAGAAATGATCAATGTGACCCTAACTAACTTCAAGGACGACTGAGAAATTTTACATGCTAAGGAAGCTTCATATCAGACTGAAATCTGATTTCTGTAGAAGAGGATAATGGATTTTGTTGAACAGTGACCAATCTCTGCAAAATAAGTATGTGAAAATGGCTACAGATGTGTGTCTAGGAGCTGTTGAACTATGAGAGTAAATGAGGCCAGAAGAGAGTGAGCACAGATAAAAAAAAGAGCACAAAGAAAGAAGCACTAACATTTTTAAGAGGAGCCCAGGAAGGCGATCAAGACCTGTACACAGATACGGGAGTACAATCAGACTTTTTGGATAAACACTTGTCATTCTTTTAGCCTGACCAGCATTTCTTTCTAAATATAATGAATTCTTCATCTCTCAAATTTTATTAGAAGAATCTATCTTATAGTATAGAGGTTAAATGATGCCTGGTTACTTCTTTCCCAGCTCTACTTTTATGGAGAGGCAAGGATGTGTCTTAGCTCTGCCAGTCGGATGCATCTGACCAATCTGTCAATTAAAGCAAGTTAGTACTTGAGTGTGAGAAACTATGGGGAATCCACTGGTAGCATTGGTGTTTGCAGGAGATAAAAATGCTTGGGGCAGCCATGGCACTAGTGCTATGGCAGTGCCTGACATCCTGTGCTGGTGATGTTGACAGAACAAGCTGAATACTTTGTGGTTATGTCAGTAATGGTGGTGGCATTGGCATCTCAGGCAGGACACTTTGGGGGGAGTGTATTTTACATATTGCTCTTGCATGCACAACTTATGAGCACCTTCTCCATCTTTTTTTTTCTGAAATTTTTAGGTCAATGCTTCAAGTATCATTAGAATAAATAATTTTTCTTAAATAACCAAAATCTTTTTATCTTGCTTCCAATTATGAGACACAACAATACATCTTCCTTAAAATGCAAATTTTTGGGTTTTCCTTTCCATGTTAAAGGTCTTTGAAAATGTTTCAGAACGTTATCTAAAAAGAAAAGCACTTTTCCCCCAGAAATTATCAGAGATATAAATTTCTTTAGAAAAATATGCATGTGCATAATGTAGGTCATGAGATGTAGGTTGTGGTAATAATTTATGGTTGGTTACCAGAACTCTTACCATATTCAGGAAGGCAAGCCCAGAAATCATTATGATTTAGAAAATGTTCTAGGTTTTGTTTTCAGTAATGTAAGGTTGGTGGTTTTTATAAAATGGCACGAACATGGGTTTAGATCCCAAGGGAAGCTGCATGTGTGCTTTGGGCTGTGATTAAGTGATAGAAAGTGCAGAAGAAACTTTAAGCTGCTTGTTCTTTCTTAATGATGCAAATTTCAAATGTGACTTCAATTTTTTTTTCCAGGTCAGTTGATGATTCCATAAATTAACCTATTCCCATGGGAATAAGTTACATATTTATATAATTAAAGACTTAGCATTTCTTTATCTCTAGGCTTAGCTGTAAAGATAAATTCCCTTTTTGATTAAAAGAACACAGATTTAAATAGAGATCAAAGATAACTATTAACTTCATCCCAAACCAGAAGTCTTACAGCACTGTTGTGCATTCTAATTATTTTAAAAAATTTGTTCCTTGTACTTCCCACTTCTTATCATCTTATAACCCACTTCTCTGCCTCCCTTTATCAAGAGCTTTGTGACTGAACATCAGCTTCTCTGTTTCACATTCCCACCATCAGTCTTTTCTAACTTATCCAACCATCCTCTTCACTTTTCATTCAAAGAAATGAAATCATATGAGGGTTTCTTGTGTATGCTTATTAACTCATCAAGCCTGTCTTAACTTTGAGGTTGGGGTCTTTACTATGTTTTGATTTGAATGAACAAGTGACTGAATAAATAAGCAATTTCCAAGCCATGGCTGAGGTCCACCTAGGAAGGACTCTATTCATTAAGGGAAAAAGACATTTCATTTCAGCCAATGTTACCCTATGCCTATGAATTCCAGAGCTGAAATTTAGCCAATTGCTGCTTCTCTCAAAGGGAAAATGAGAACATTATATTTATGCTCTAGTATTTAAGAATGGAGAAGGTTTATGCCCCAGGGAGCTGAATCAGTACTTATTATAATTTAATCTGCCTCTGTCCTATCAGTAAGGTGGGGTGAGGCTTCAGTCCCCAGAACAACAAAGCTCTGAAAAGAGTCGATGCTGCGCACCTGTCGCATAGCTTTCCATGTTTCCCAGCAACACTCCACTAGTTTTGTTCTCTAAGCCTTAGAGTTGGTTTAGAGCCTGTGGCAACTTTTGGGGATCACATAGGACTAGTGTTGTTTTGACTCCTTCCAGTCCACACCTCAGTTCTTTTCTTTGTCTAAACATTTCTATATTTTGAGAATTTACCGAATTTTTTTTTATTCTTAACTGTCTTCTAAATACCATCTGCTTTCCAGTTATTTATAATGTTTATTTTTATTATGTAAAGATATTTTGAAAGAATTTTTAAAGACAGAAATAGGCTCCCCCTAATTTATTTTTCTATCTTGTTAAAGATTTTTTAAGCGTACCTAGTAACTTGCTGGCAAAATGAGAATATAGATTTGTAAAATTTGTCAAGTCAACGTGAAAAAAAATGCCATGTAATATTATGACTTTCTTTAAAGACCCATATAAAAGTGTCTAACCTAGGGAAGTAAGTTGACAGCAACAAAGACTACTCCCTCCTCCAACCTCAGAGCCAGAATCTTGAGATAAGACTGCTGCCTGTCTTTTGTTCTTGACTGGGTCATTGCTGAAGTCACTCAAGAGTCATGATAATGCAGCACTGTTGGAACACCAGGCAGTAAATTTTTATTTTCGAATAAGAAAAGAAATAAATGAAAGACAAGAGCAATCCCCCTTCTCTATATGTTACCCCAAACATCGGCGTGTAGTAGGCTTCTTCCATAGGCACTCTTATCAATTCACCTACTCTCATTAGAAGACCTCCAATTCCTGTGTCTACAGTCCACACTACTTCCTGAACCTTTTGTCCATTGGACAGTGGAGCCTAAACACCTAACACTCTACAAAATCAAATATGGAATAGCACTCATTCTCTATGAAAATGTGCTCCTCTCTTTCACTTATTTTTCTAGTAAATTCTCCCAGTAGCCAAAACAGAAACCCCATATTCACCTGTGGTTTCTCCATCTTCCTCACTTATTCCAGGGCTTATCAATTCTATCTCTTTACAATGTGTCAGGTATGTATATTTACCTTGCATTTCCTCGGCTTCTGTTTCTTGCCTAGATGACTTCAGCTGTCTCCTAAGTGCCTACATTTTCCCACACGTTTCGCATTTAAAACATCCTTCTTGTCTCAGTGCAAATCTGTTTTGTTAGTTTCCTTCTGAGCATAAAAAATATTACATGATTTGAACACAGATGCAGCCAATCCCACTCCTCAGCAGCCACCTCCCCTCCCACGTTCTATGTTCCAACTCCACAGAACGTCTTGGGTTTCCCAGCTACCTGCCATTTACCTGAATATGCCACTTAACTCTCTGTCTCAACTTGTGATTAACTCCAACTTACCTTATGAGGAGGTAAAGAATAATTTTCTCTGAGAAGATTTTCCTGAATTCTACCTCCACTCCTTGTTGAGCTTCTGTGCTCCTAAAGAATCCTGTTTGGCGTTTTCTGGAACTTCTTATGTACTGCTTAGTTATTTATGATTTAAAAAATTTTTAAATGTCACCAAGGCAATACATGCACATGATTTAAATAAGCACTTTCATAAGCCTTTTTTTTTCTTTTTTTAAAATTGGTTGTTCAAAACATTACAAAGCTCTTGACATACCATATTTCATACATTTGATTCAAGTGGGTTATGAACTCCCATTTTTACCCTGTATACAGATTGCAGAATCACATCGGTTACACATCCACATTTTTACATAACATAATGTCCTCCTGCCCAAAGTCAGTTACTTCTCTTTGCTTTCTTTTTTACTTCTAACTCAGCATCACCAAGTGAGCAGCCTTTACTACTTACACTGTCTTGTCTTAATTTTTCAGTCATGTGCCATCTTTATGCCAGCACCATATTATCTTGACTACTGTTGCTTTATAATAATAAATTATGAGTTTTTCTTTTTTTTAATAAAAGTTTTGACTACATTCTTTGAATTTCCATATAAATTTAAACTTTATGTCGTCTGGATGTATGTTTAACATTATAATAAAAACCTCATGGAATTCTGATTTATGTTATATTAAATGTGTATCTCACTTTGAATTTATATCTCAACACTGCTTAGTTTTTTTTTTTTCCATTAGATCTTTGTGGTTATACATACTAGTTGGGTTCATCCCAACAAACTCAGACATGCAGGAAAATTGATTTCAGTTTATGATCATCCCTTTGCCCTCCTGTCCAATACTGCTTAGTTTTTAGATCCAAAAGCAATGTATCTCTCCATTTATTTAGGCCTTCTTTAATTTTTCTATCAGAATTTGTAGGTATAAGCATACAGTTTTTGCATATATTTTGTTGTTTATCTCTAAATTTTTAATATTTATAAAATTTTTACTTAAATATAAATACTGTGCAATAACAGCATGTCTTGAAAGTATACAATTTGACAAATTTTGACACACACATGTTACCTTTGGAAACATTACTACAGTCAATAAATTGCATGTGTTCATTACCCTGAAAGACTCCTTTTGTTATACCATTTCCTGTCTCTCCATCTCTCCATGCCCACGGCTCTGCTCACACTCACCTGCTTTCTCACACTTTTGAGTAATTTTAATTTTCTAGAATTTTATATAAATAGAATCAAACAGTGTGTAATTCTTTTGTTCTTTAAACTAATTATTTTGAGAATTATTCAGATTGTTCTTGTATCAATAATCCATTTCTTTTTATTTTGAAAAGTATTTCATTTTGTGCACATCTACCATTTATCTGTTCATTCATCTGTTGGTGAACATTTGTTTTGTTTCAAGTATTTTATGTGTGTGTGAGTAAATGGATATGAAAAATTCTATGCAAGTTTTTATGATTTTATTTCTCTTGGTAAATACCGAGGAAATGATTGAATTATTAATGTTTAAGGAAACTGTCAAACCATTTTTCTACAAAATTGTGAATATTCCAGTAGCTCAACATCTTTGCCAACATTTGAATAAGTCTTGAAATCAAGCAGTGTTAGTCCTCCAATTTTATTCTTTTTCAAGGCTGTTTATTATTTTGGTTGTTGTTTCTTCTTCTTCGCTATTTGCAGTCTTTTTTATTCCTATATGAACTTTTAAATCAGCTTGAAAATTTTTATTTAAAATTCTACAGATATTTTCTTGTAGGATTATCTAGAATATAATCCTAATGTAGTATTGAGTCTCCTGACTGATGAATGCAGTTTGCTCTACTTTGATTTGGGCTATTTTAATTTCTTTTAGTAGTATTTTATAGTTTTTGATGTAGGTTTTGCATATATTTTGTCAGATTTATTCTTAATTATTTCATATTTTTATACTATTATAAATGGTGCTTATATTCAATTTTCTGTTGCTAACATATAGAAATACAAATCTAATGCAGTTTATTTTTATTGGTTTTTCTTCTATCTTTCCCCATCCTAAACTCATTTATTATTACTTTAAAAAATTTTCGATTTAGTTGTAAGTAGATACTTTTATTTTACTTATTTATTTTTATGTGGTACTGAGAATTGAACCCAGTGCCTCACACATGCTAGGCAAGTGCTCTACCACTGAGCAACATCCCCAGTTCCTTATTATTATTATTATTATTTTTTCCAGTGCTGATGATTGAACCCAGGGCCTCACATATGATGCCAGGCAAACCCTCTACCACTCAGCTACATCCCCAGCCTTCTAGTTGCTTTCTTAATAGAGTCCATCAGATTTCAAAATAGACAATAAATATAGTGAATAAATAGTCCTAATATTTCTTTCCAATTCATGCTTTTTTATTACCCATTGTAAAGGTAGAATTACCTGTACAATGTTGAATAGATGTGGTGAAATAGATGTCCTTGTCCTGTTCCTCCCTTTAGAGGAAAAGCCATCACACTGAAAAAAGTTTTAATCTCATCTTAATTCTCTGAGTTTTTTTTAAAATTAGACTTTATTTTTTATTTGTTCTAATTAGTTATATATGACAGTAGAATGCACTTTGACACATCATACATAAATGGAGTATAATTTCTCAGTGATAACTTTGTCAAATATTTTTACAAATCTATTGGCATAATCATATGAATTTCTTTTTTATGAGTCTATTATTTTGTTAATTAATTTGAATGGTTTTCAAATGTCATTTGTATTCCACATGGTCATGATTTATTGTCTTTTATTTTATTGTTGACTTGATTTACTAAAATTTTGCTTATAATTTATGTACATTTGTACTCATGAGTGATATTGGTCTATAGTTGTAACTTCTAATGTTGGTAGGGGTATCAGACTGATGCTGACTTCAGACAGGTATTTTCTTTTCTTTAGTATTCTAAAAGGGTTTTGTGTGGAAATCTGATCCATGAAGATTTTGTTGGATAAAAATTTTCCTATGGGTCTTTTGTATTTCTACAAGTCTTCCTGAGAATTTAAAGAATTAAATGCCCTCACCACACTACCTGTACCATTTCTCTGTGCTGGCTTGTATTTAAAACAAGTAATCTCAAGGTATGAGGTTATATCTCCCTCTGAGATAGAGGGAAGACTTCATTACTGCTCACTATAAAAGTAGTGGAATCCCCAAGTTCAGTGTCCCTCAGTTGTAACACAATCTCACTATGTGTATAGAGTCCATCTGGATCCCTCAGCATTATACCCATGGGAAGTGAGGCAAGGAGAAATGATCACATATGCTAATGCTTAGGGTACTTGTGCTGTAATAAAATAACTTTCTAACATAAAAATCTTTTGTCATCTACCAGAATCCGTAGAACAGGAACAAACTAATTTAATAGTTTGTTAAGTAGGGTCAAAACTAATCTTGGGCCCTATTTACTTTAGGGAAAAAATTTAAACTGCAAACTCAATTTCTTTAATTGACATGACTATTCATGCTATTTATTTTCTCGAGAGTGAGCATTACTTGTCTTTCCATATATACATATTAGTAACCATGACTAAACCTCAACCAATAGGAGATAAGTGATACCAGATTCTGCTTGTTCATAAATACAGAATGTTGCAGTTTTGTTTGGTACTGCTTTACCTAAGGTTGAATGGTCTTATCTAAGTTAGGATGCTTTGTTAGTGTCTCTAAAATTATGTTTAATAGGATTTTCACCTTAGAGATTGCTCATGTGAAGCTTCTTTCTTTCTGTTCTCTTTTTCTACAAATTCTATCTACCTTATCCTTGGAATTACAACCCTGTCTTTCCAACTCAGCGAGATGACTGGGGGGCCTTTCAAATCCCTCTTCTCTGAAAGGCACATAGGAAATGCTTTTTAACATGAAAGAATTACTTCTTGTTACTCAGATTTTATTCCTCAGACTTATCCCAAATACCCTATAAGTTCTGCACTGCTTGCTTGTAATTCAGATGAAAAGGCTCCTGGTGTGTTTCCTTAAGGTTATAATTTATGAAACATTTTATATGTATTATTACCCTGAATAAATCAGTATTCCCAAATTATTAAAGAATATAATTCTATCCCTTAATTCCTTGAAAGGCTATTGGCCCGTATAAGGAGGCTATGACTCTTAGACTGGTATAGTTTAACAATATTTAATTTTTTAAAATGAGGACTGATAAATCAGGAATACATTCTGATTTTTCAGGTATTAGGCATAGCATTCTTTGCCTCTAAGAGTGTCAAATGTTCCTGAAAATCCTGTGTAACCCCTTAAGACCTAGGTCTAATGGTCATATCTCATCATTTCAGTGTGAGTAGCTTGGGAGAGCAGGTCATTTCTAAAAGGTTAATGTTCTTTATTCCTCAAAGAACTGTCAACCCCTTGTGAAAAAACCATTGCATTCTCCATATCAATGTGCTTTCATCATAAATACAACCAATATTTCATTTAGGGAAGATAGAATTTGGCAGGAGTAAATTAATTTGGATAGCATAGCCCAAGAGATCATGGGTAAACATTGGTTCTACAATTAAAATACGTGCCTTTGAGAGTGTCATATTTTCTTAAACTGCAGATTTTACCCAAATCAAAATGGCATTAGAATTCAGGAAAGTCACAATTTTAGCACAGCTTAGGTATAGCTGCAAGTACTTCTTCCAAGAACACGAAGCCATTGGTTTTTTTTTTTTTTTTTTAAATTTTTTTTTTTTTAGTTGTAGTTGGACACAATGCCTGCATTTATTTATTTATTTATTTATTTATTTTTATGTGGTGCTGAGGATTGAACCCAGAGCCTTGCACATGCTAGACAAGCACTCTACCGCTGAGCCACAACCCTAGCCCCACAATGTCACTGTTGACACAGAGCATTAATCAAGTATGTAAGTCAGTAAAAAAAAAAAAAAAAAATCGGTACATCCATGTCATTTCACTGATGTGAAAAAGAGTTATATTATGCAAAGTCTATAAGAGCCATTCGATTCAGGTGAGAGGAGCTGGGTGTCATAGGGCCTTTGTCACCAGTTTTCTGAGCCTACATTATTAGATCCAAATCTGGAAAGGTTACCATTTTTCATACTTTTTTGATAGCCCAAAGAGGGCACTGTTATCTTCTTATGAGAGTTTGGAGCACCAATCAAAATGGGGCTAGTAAAGTAGTAGGGAAACGTCCATACTTTTCTACACTTTTAAAATATTGAATAATTTTTTAATATGTAATAGAGTCACATGATTAAAAATCAGCAATATAAAAAGATGTGTATTGAAAAGTGCTACTCCTTTCTTCATCTCTATTCACTTTTGCCCTTCCCTCTCTCCTGCATCTTACTTTTTTGTGTTATCTTTCTAGTGTTTTTTAAATGCAAACATAAGCAGTTATAAATGAATATTTGTTTTCTTCTCCTTTGAACACAAATGTTAGTGAATATGTGGTATTCTGAACTTTATATTGTTTTTAACCTAATATTTCCAACCTAATATTTTATATTTTTCTTGATATCTTTTCACCTAAATATTTAGCATTCTGTTGTATTTTTATATATGAATATATTATAATTTAGTAAACCAGTTTACTTTGATGTATACTTAAGTCATTTTTTATCTTTTATCATTTAAAAAGCCTGCAATGAGAAACTTATCCATATTTTATTTGACATGTATACTAATTCAGCTTCAAGATATATTCTCAGAGTTTTGACTACTAGATTAAAGAATAAATTCATTTGTAATTTTGACAAATACTTTCAAATTTTTTAAAAAATTGGCTGTGTAATTTTTTACTCCTAATATAGTGATAGTATCAATACTTTTCCATCCTAAAATATTATCAAATTTGCATTTTTCACAATATAATAAGTGAAAAATGATATTTTACTATAGCTTCAATTTACATTTCCCCATTTATGAGTCAGGTTAAACAATTTAATACATAAAATAATAATTGGCATTTATTTTCCTGTGAATAATCTACGCTTATTTTTAACCTATTTTTCTATGACTTTATGGATTTTTTTCTTATTTATAGTGTACTGATGAAATATTTACAATTAAAGAGATTGGATCTTGTGTGTTACAAATGTTTATTCCCAGAATGTCATTTGTTTTGGGCTTTACTTGTTATATATATTTGCCTGGAGATTGTTTCTTTTTAAATCAGTAGTTCTTTCATGGATTTTGAATGTTGAGTCTTAGAAAGTATTTTCCAAAACCAAAGTAATAAGAAAATTCTTCCATATATTTTGTTCATATATTTTTCACTTATATGCTTGATTCATTTGGAATTTATTCTGATGTTTAGCTTGAGTTATGGATATTATTTTATTTTTCCATATAAATATCAGTTACCCAAACATCATGTGTTTAACAGGCCATATTCTTTTGAATTTTGATTTACAACTTTATAAGCTGATAAATCTGTGAATTTAATTCATTTTTGAACTTTCTATTCCATTCAATTGACAGAGTAGAAAGTGGGAAGCAGGAAAAGATTACCACTAATCAATCTGAAACCAAGCAAGATTTGCTACTTGTTATGGAAGATAGAAATATTTTTAAAAAAGTCTTTCTGAATAAAACAAAAAGCTAACTTCACAGAACTTGAGGAAGCATGCAGATATAGAATAGGCTGATTTCTAGAATTAAGAGATTTGAAGCACTGGCTAATATTTAACATGGAGTTTAGGGAAGAGCTGATTTTCAGAGCGAGGGTACTGAACCAAACTTGTGATTGAATGATTGGAGCTGGTTGAAATCAGTGTGTGGTTACTTAATTGTAATTTTAGACTAGAGACAAAGAACCAATAAATTTGTAATATAAGGAATTTTCCTTCTTGGTTCTGTTTTCTGTTTAATGTTTCATGTCGTGTGCCAATTCTAACCAGGAATATCATTTTTTAATAACCAGAACTGTCATAGGTCTCTATTAACATTTCATGAGTGAGGTAATTTCATAACCATTTGAGCCACGAATAGCATGCCTAGTTTCTGCACAACCCTGGGTGATTTTTTCACTGTTTTATTTTGATCATCTGTCCCCCACCACTACTACCTTGTTTCTGAGTGTTGTGGGAAGAATAAAGTATTGTTGAATCTTTTGGGCCTTACAAAATCCACATTTTGTACAATGTGTGCCTTAATCCTGTTAATGGGCAAGAATATTACAAACCTGGGAACGAAGTCCTGCACTGTCTCTTGCTGTTAACCATTATGCCAATATTTGCACATAAATAAGCAGCTTGAAAAGTACATACAATCATTAAAATATTTTAGAATCAATACTTCTTACTGGAAAAAAAATCAAGCTAAATTTCAAAAGAAGCATTCTAATAGAAAGGATGAGTTAATCTTGTCAGCTTTTCCAACACTACAGTAATGACAGATGAACAGAGAGTTCTAATACTGTTGAGCAATGTGAGAATGTTCAAAGTCATCATAGGTTCAAAATATTTCAGGTTTACTAAGTTATTCACAGATCATCCACCTGGGTTTCATCTTAATAAATGTTATGGCTCTAAATTTCTGTTTTCATTCTATTTTTCCACGTCAGTCTATACCTTAACCTTATTCCATCCTTTACCACCATCTTACTGAGGTTTCAGTTGGAAATGAAGATAAATGCACATATTCATATGCTTTCATCAACTAGAAAGCTGCCCATAGCATTGAAGTTATTATTTTACTCATCTGTCTCTTTGACTAATTTGAATATCCCCTGAGAGAATACCTATGACATTCAATTTTGTAGAATCAGAGCTCTAGCCCAAGATAAACTACCATAGGTTCTCACTAGATAATTATTTTAATTAACTTGTACACTGCAAAATACAGGCACAACTGAGAAAAGGGACATTTTTTGAGGCTTTATTTATAGGGACTTTTCCATCAGAGTGTGTTTGGCTTTAATTGAATTATTTGTATCTGACAGGAGGGGCTAGTTTTTCTATTCAGTTCTCATTATGTATTTTAATCAGCTTATTGTCAATATAAGCATCTTGCTTAGATTTTAAATAAGATTAAATCTCACTCAGAAAGAAAAACAGAATATGGCAACAGAGCAAATTGCTGTCATTATATGTCAAGAAAAATAAATCTCATTTTATGATATGTGGCACACTATAATAAATTCCCAGCACTGTCATTGTTTGTTTTCCCAGAAAAAAATGTAAATGTTAAATTTCAAGAACTGCTTTCTATTCAAAAATAGTTGTTGATGAAATGATTAGCTTTTTCTTTCCCTAAAATCAGTACACTGATGCACTCCCCATATCAAAGTCCAATGTCCATTCATTGCAATGGACTGTGCATTGGTTTCCATTCGATGTAGGAAATAAGAAAAACTTTTGGATGCATACTTATATACAGTTATACTGACATTTATTGAGTTATATGAGCGAGACCCATTTGACTTTAAGAATAAGAAAAAAACCTCACCATATTTTCATTTACTACTCAGTGCAAAAGTGATACTGTTAGGGACTGGGGTTGTGGCTCAGTGGTAGAGTGCTTGCCTCGCATGTTGGAGGTGCTGGGTTTGGTCCTCAGCACCACATAAAAATAAATAAATAAATAAACAAACAAATAAAGGTATTATGTTCATCTACAGCTAAAATTTTTTTTTTTTTTAAATGTGATGGGCTGATGTTGTGGCTCAGCGGTAGAGCACTCACGTAGCAAGTACAAGGCCCTATTTTATTTAAATAAATAAAATAAAGGTATTGTGTCCAACTACAACTAAAAAATAAATATTAAAAAAGTGATACTGTTAGTAATACTAGAAGTGATTATTCCAGCTGTCACAAAGGTGAAGATCTTATATTGACTCTTAATAAAGCATTACACTCATCACTCCGTTGGTTCTGTCTTTCCTCCCGTCTGTACTTTTTCTCCTCCCATACTTTGAAGAGATAAGCTTAATCAATAGTAAGTAACTTGAAGTACAGAGGTATGCAGTAAAAGTCTCTCTGGCCATCACTGGCCTCTTGTTCCTCCCACTGGCAACTGCTGGGGCAGTCAATTGATTGTTATTCATTCCAGATGTATTCTCTCCTATATACTTGTATACAGACAGATATTAAATTTCTATTTTTCTCACATATTTGCATATCACATATATTTTTTGAACCTTCTTTTTTGCTTAATAAGGCACCTTAGATTTCACAAGAATATCCATGCTGTTTGACAACAGTGTGACTGCCATGTCATGGCTATAGCAACCCTTGACATATCCTACTGATGAAAGTGTAGGTTATTTTCACTTCTTTGTTACCACAAAAAATAGGGTGAGGGATTGGGAGGGAGAGCATAGGAGAATTAGATGAATTCTAGATATGGAAGAGGGGTGGGAGGGAAAAGGAGGGGGCAGGAGATTAGCAAGGATGGTGGAATGTGATGGACATCATTATACAAAGTACATGTATGAAGACTTGAATTAAAGTATGTTGAATTGGGTGTCAACATACTTTATATACAAACAGAGATACAAAAATTGTGGTATATATGTGTATTAAGAATTGTAATGCAAAAAAAAAAAAAAAAGAATAGTGTTACCTTAGATTAGGTAGAGGGAAGTGAAAGGAGGGGAAGGCAGGGGATGTGGGGATAAGAAAGACAGTAGAATGAAACAGGCATTATTACTGTATGTATGTATGTGACTGTATGACCAATGTGATTCTATAATATGTATAATCATAAAAATGAGATATTATATTCCATCTATGTATGATACATCAAAATATATAAGTGCATTCTACTGTCATGTATAACTAATTAAAACAAAAAATTAAAAGAAATAGGGTGATATATATCGTACTTCACAATTCTTCACATATAAGTAGCAAAATCTGTAGAACAAGTTTTCAAATGTCTACTGTTGTAACATAATATATGTGTACTTAATATTTTAATAGACATTTCCAATGTGCCAGTTTATAGTCACTCTGGCAACGTGGATTCTTTGGTTTTCCCTACCCTTATTGAAAAATGGAATCTCATTTTATTTTATTTTACATTTATTTTAAATAACTTTCGGCATTTTTTTCATGTATTTAAGGTCTACTTGCATTTGACTTCCTGTGATTTGTCTTCTTATTTCATATACCTGTTTTTCCCTTGGGTAAGAAGGTCATTTGTACATGTTTATTACTTTAATGGGATTAATTCTTGTTATCTTTTCTGTTGCAAGTAACTTTACCTGATTTTTATTTATTGTTTGTACTAGTTTATGTGAAGCATTTCATTGTAAGGGGTCAAATTATATCTTAATTGCTTCTGGAGTGGGAGACAGAGAGAGAGGGAAAGAATAGAAGAGCACAATAAGTTTCTCATAGTTTCTTTTAGTACTCTCATCTGCCTTATTTTACATTTTTAAAATGCTCTACCTCAGATACATTCTGGTCTAAAACTTGACAAATGAGTCCAACTTTTGTGATGTTGATCATATACTTTGAAAATTCTGTAGTATTTGTAGCATGGTATATGTGTGTTACTAAGTGTAATTTATAATGCAGGACACTTAGTATTGTATTAGAAGACAGATACTCCCCAGGAACAAGCATGAGCTCTTCTGGTATTCTGATCTCCATCAATACATGCTTTTCTAATTAATATAACAGATGTCAAAAATTGTTTTTGCTTTTAAAATAAGTTCTTTTAAAATAGTTAAATGTTAGCTTGAAAGGAATTAGAAATGGAACCCCATTGATGAAGTTAAAGATATTTAAGATATTTGGATGGTTCACAAATATTTTAGAGATGCCCTTTACACATGCGTGAATAAGGCTTTTAAGAATCCATTGAAGCCACAGTGCATCCTTAGGGATTGAGTTCAAGTCTTGAATCCCTGAAATAGTTCTGCATCAAGACATTGGTTTAAAATGTTGGCTGAAGCTGAATATATAATGATGCTGATGATATGGGTAACGAAACTGTTTCTCAGAAACTTTGCTAGGTCTTGCTTCATGTGAATCTCTTATGCAAATTAGTGGTGAGAATGGGGCCTCAAACTTTGTTCAACTGGGACTTCATCAAGTTTACAAAACAGGTTATGTCTGGGTTATTCTGTGCCATTTGGCATTGATTGTTTGGTGTGTGTGTGTGTGTGAGGGGGGGGGGGAAGGGGTATGTGTGGGAGAGGAGAGGAGATTTGGAAGCTTTCTTTCTTTCTTTCTAAGAGAGAGAGAGAGACAGAGAGAGAGAGAATTTTTTTAATATTTATTTTTTAGTTTTCGGCAGACACAACATCTTTGTTTGTATGTGGTGCTGAGGATCAAACGCAGGCCCGCGCTTGCCAGGCGAGCGCGCTACCACTTGAGCCACAACCCCAGCCCTTTGCTTTCTTTTTTAAACAAGGGGATATCTGACATTGTCCATCTGATCAGAGGTTTTTGGTGGCTGTTATTATAAACCCAAATGTAACTGTTTATAACCCTTGTGGGCTTAGGTCAGTTTGTAACAAACTTGGTTCAGTACTGATTTGTAGTTCTCATGTTCTGATCTCATCTGTTAAGTAATCCGCATTTCCCCACTGATTTGAAATGACATTTCTCACATACTAAATTTTTGTAAATATTTGGGCCTATTTCTGAATTCTTCATTTGGTTTATTTAATCTATGACAGTATCAAACTTTTAATTATTGTAGTTTTATTTTTTAGAAGTTTCTGGATTATTTCTTACAAGTTCATTCTTTTATATAAACTAAGAATCTTGTCTCTACTTACTCCCACCATAGAAATCTATTGGTTATTTCTTTGTTCCTTCCATCCATCCATCTCTTAAACAGTGTTCATCAAACACGTAAAAAAGTTAATTCCTTCTCATAACCACCCTAAAAGGTAAGTTCTAATATTATCTCCATGGAATAGATAAAGATATTGAGTCACTGAGAGGTAGAATAATTTAATTGTGAACATACTTAATTTATAAGGTAAGTTAAGAAGTCATCCTTATTATTTAAATTTTATTAACCAAGAAAAGGCATGCTTTTCTACTTGCTAAAGGTTTATCTTATATTTTCAGGAGGTTATTTAATGTTCTTCTTATAGGTTTTATATCCTTTTAGAGTTCATTTCTTAGTTGGAAGGTGTATTGTTTCCATTCATCACATGATAAAGAACAGTTACATGTATATCAAAAGGGTTTTGGTTTTCAGTGTTAGTTTTGTATACACCCAGAGTACTATATTCAATAATTATCCTTTCTAGAAAGACAACTTTATGATCTACTAATAATATATTTGCTTTGTCCTTCCCATTTCTTATAGTTCATCTTTCTGGTATCTAATTATTTCAGCTAGCACTTTCAGAACCATACTTACCATTCTTTGTACAGATGTTCTCACTGCATGATTTTAGGTTTAGAGCACTTAAACAAGGAGACTCTTAAATATTTGAAAAGGCTTCCACTGCAATTTGTATAATCCAATTGCATGGGTTTTGTTTGTTTGTTTTAGGATTGTAACTCCAAAACCTAGTTTAGTTCCTGGCATATAATAGGTCCTTATCAATTTTTATTGCATACAGAAATCAGCAAATGGATGAACGAATACGAATGGCTTATTTATCCGAGTGAAGTATTTGGCTGTTTTCTTCTTAATCTTCCTGATTACTTTTCTCAATAAGCTTCTTTTGTGGCACACTTTTGCCCTCAATTTTTTTCTTTTCATGATTTTTGTGTTTTTCCTGCTGTCTGGAATCTTCACAAGCTATTTCCAAATCCTCTGTAGCCTGGTCCAACTTACCTATAGTTTCTACCATTCTTTCAAATGCTTATCAGTCTCTATGAAGACAATCTCTACGATTAGATTCCAACTCTCTGGGCTTATTCCAGCTTAGTGTCTTCATTCTGAATTCCCTTTATGGCTTCCCAATGTTCTTCACATAGATCTATGTCTATTCAAACTCTTCATACTCTTAAGATCAGTGCCAGCCTGCTCATAAAAATTCCCATTTCTACCATACTTTATGCATATGTATCTTTCAAAATGCCTACATTTATGGAGAATAAAAGATGCCTTAATATTAATTACATACTGTTTGTGTTACTATTCATGATTCATGCTTATCTATTCCACCATCCAAAGGAAATTATAAGTTTCTAGAGGGCAGTTGTATTAGGCTGTTCAGTATCCCCCACAGCATCTCAAACAATGCTTAGTATGGAGGAGTCTGGGAGGTGACAAACTGGTGGCTATAAATAATTAAAGCTCATAACTTGATTTTATGAGTCAAAAAAGTACTTTAAAAATTGAGCACGAATGCCTTACGTTGTGTTTTCTTCCTTTCATCATAGCTTCTCTATGCTATTGTAATTAGGCTGGGCTTCCCTTCCACATTTATGCTACTTGCCTGGCCTATAACAGGCTTGTTTGTGGTACTGCTCAGTTTCAGTATGGATTGACTAATACCTGTACAAAGGGTAAATGGAGTGTTAGCTGGATGAGCCTAAAACACAGTTGACTTCTGTCTACAATCAGAAAATTAGGTTGGAGAATGGGTTTGCCCTGACTCAGCAAAAGAACTTTTGCTTTAAAAAAAAAAAAAAGAGAAAGAGAGAGAGAGAGAGAGAGAGAGAGAGAGAGAGAGAGAGAGAGAGAGAATTTTAATATTTTATTTTTTAGTTTTCGGTGAACACAACATCTTTGTTTGTATGTGGTGCTGAGGATCGAACCCGGGCCGCAGGCATGCCAGGCAAGTGCGCTACCCACTTGAGCCACATCCCCAGCCCAGAACTTTTGCTTTTATAAATAAGTGACAGAGAGGGTTAACATTTATACTGTCTGCAAGGGCAGCTGTAAGATTATTATTCACTGGACATGTTCATACTTTGAATAAAGATGGGATCTAAAAAATTACCTCTTCTAGTCACTAGGAAATGACCTCTTCTAGTTGCAATATCAACTAGAAAACCCACTTATTTCATTTCTAACTGCATCGAAACTTTACTGTTCCTTTTCTTCTTTGTATGAATGGAATCGTGGTATGCATTCATTTGTCTGACTTCATTACTGGATATTATGAGATTTATTTATACTGTTGAACATAGTTTTACCTAATTTATTATCATTGCATATTGTATGAAAATATTATATATATATTTTTAAATTTAGCATTTGGGTAGTTTTGATTTCTTTTAAACAGAGTTTCTACAAACATTCTTCTACATAGCTTTGGTGACATTATGTATGTATGTCCACTTTTTATGTACCTAAGAGTGAAATTGTTCTGTGGGCATATAGAACATGCCTATGTTCAGCTTAAAGATACTGCTAAACAGTTTCAAAGTGACAAGTCATTTTTTTCTCTCTCTAGCAGCATTTGAGTGATCTCATTTCCCACATCCTCACTGACATTTGGTATTTTCTGTTTTTTTTTTTTTTTTTTTTTCCAATTTAGTCAGTCTGATAGATATAAGGTGGTGTTGCATTGTGGTCTAAATTTAAATTTACATGTCCCTGATTATTAATGAAGTTGATCTCATTTTTATGTTTATTCACCACTTGAATGGAAGTATCTGTCTTTCATCCATATTTCTATTTGGTTGACTGTACCTTTTTTTTATTGATTTGTAGTATTCATTTAAATTACTGAACATGAGTTGTCCTATGACCTGACCTTTATAATTCTCTTAATAGTAATACAAAAGTCATCTATTTTGAATAGAGTTCTATGTATCCACTTTTTTCCTTTTGCTTTTTGTCCCAATTTAAGAAATATTTGCCTAACCTCATAGACTTAAAAATATTCTCCTATGTATTTCACTACTAGGTTTGCATTATTACTTTTACTTTTAAGGGTATAAACCATCTAAAATTTTTTCTTTCATATGACGTGAGGAGGAAGTCAAAAATAGATCATTTTTTCATGCTGGGGATATAGCTCAGTTGGTAGAGTGATTGCCTAGCATGCACAATGCACAAGGCCCCGAGTTCAGTCCCCAGCACCACACACTCATACACACTCACACACACACACACAAATCATTTTTTCATGTGGATATTCAGTTGACCATATGTTATTTATTGAATAGGCTAGAGTGTCATCTTTGTCACAAATTAACATGGTCTTTCACTTTCCACTGTATTCCACTGATCCATTCTCTTATCTTTGTTTACCAGTACCACCTTGTTTTAAGCAATATACCTTTTAATAACTATTGATATTTGTTTTTGTAATATCTCTAGTGTCACTTTTTTAAATTGCTTTAACTATGTTTAGGCTTTTGCACCTCTGTAGGAATTTCGAATTCATCTTGTTTTTTTTTTAATTATTATTTTTTTGTGTGTGGAGAAAAAACAATCTGCTGAGTTTTTGACTAAGCCTGAACTAAGTCAATAGATTGATTTGAGAAGAATTACCATCAACATCTTTTCACTATGGAGTTTTCCAATCCATATTCATGGTTTCTCATTTCTTTTACATATTTCTTCTTTAATTTGTTTCAATAATATTTGGTAATTTTGAGTATAAGAATCTTGCCCATCATTTGCTGAAACTGTTCCTAAGTGTTTAGTGGGTGGGTGCTGTTTTTTTTTTTTCCCTGCATGTGATCAGTATATAGAAATACAGCTAAATTATTTAGATTGCACTTCTTTAAAAGAAGCATTGTAATATTTAGAGGAAGAAGTAATGTTGAAATCTTGCCAGTGGGCTATGCAGGCAATTTATATACATTGCAATGTATTGAGCACTATAACAAAGATTATTAACATTAATCCATCATGTAATCTTAATAACATTACTTATGATCTTAGATCCCAGCTCCTTTAATCTTAAAACAAAACTGTAATACCTAACTCAAAAATTGAAAAGAGGATCATCTATTTAATAAAAATGGTAGTACTTGGCAAAAAGTAGGTATTCTAAAATACTATAATTATTTATTCTAATGTATGAAGATAGAAAAATTATATGTGTGTATATATACATCACATACATATATTTCCATTTATAAAGTCTTTTTCCTAATTAGTCTAAAATTATGTTATTTCGCACTATAATTTTTATTACCTTATTTTTGTAATTAGTACTAATGTTTGAAAAATATTTTTAAAAATCTTGGAGATTAAATGCTAACAAAGATTGCAAGACTATAATTTAATAAAAAAAATCTAATATAACATTATAAACAAAGCTATGAAATAGTTTAAGGCATTATAAACAAAGCTATGAAATAGTTTAAGGCAACTTGAATAAAAGTTTAAGCTATGAAATAGTTTAGGGCAACTTGAATAAAATTATGACACAATCTACTATTTGTAATAAGGCAAAGGAAAACACCACTTTTTATATATTCATGATGTTACAAAAAGTTTAATTATAATTTGAGTCTTTTAGGAGGATTGCATTCTATATGTTGTAGAATGATAAAAATTAAAATAGCAAATAGTTCAGTTTTGGGGGTACATGTTACCATTAAGATGTAGAAGCATAGTATCAACATTTTTGGTTTCTTAGATTTTTACCTCTTGGCTTCACACCTACCCTTCTTCGTTCCTCTCTATGATCCTGGGACTGGAACTTTCCATACTGCATTTCTTCCCTGCCACTTGTTTTCCTGCCAAAATGGGTCTTAAGAGGCAGAATGCAAAACCTGAGGCAGGGAAACGGACTTGCTTCTTCCTAATTTTTCCCCACTCCTGAAGTTTCACCACAGCCAGAGTTCTTCATCCTGGGAGCAACAGTTTGCTCCCCACACCCCCAGAGCCAGCCTTATTTGCCCCCTTAGAGATATGAGCACCAGCTTGCAGGTGCCCATGACAGTCTTCCCTAGATTTTGGGGGCTCAGCTATGCAGAATGGCTTCCAAGCTCTCATATACCAACACCAGCTGGTCAATTTTAATAACCTCAGCGTTTCCCTCCAGCTCTCCAGCTAGGAGCTGCTTCCTGTAATTCCTGTGCCTATTATTTAAGTGCTTCCTTTAGCCTTTTCAGTTGTCCAGTAATTCTTAAACAAATTCCTTAAATTAAATTTGCTCTACTAAAATAACTATGTGGTTTCTGTGTTCACTACTGGACCATGACCAATAGATTCATTACATTTTTAAGACAAGAAAAAGGTTTACACATTTTGTAAGTTTACCCATGAGATAGCAATAAAATATGCAAAATAGAAAAAAGAAATTGAATTGCAATCCTAATTTTGGAAGATTGGAAGAGAAATTTACATTTGAAATAACACTGACGGAAAAAAATTAAAACATGAAATGACTACATTTTGTTTTAGTGAGTTTCTATTGAAGCATAAAGGCCTAATTACTGAAACTTTCAGTTTGTTTTTCATCATTTTTGATAAACTGCATGTTCTCCATTAAAATTTTTTGAGAGATGCTCATAGCTTTTAGTACCAACGATGCTTTACTTGCATTTCTTCACCTCAAGGTGGTCTCTGCAAGGACCCTGGCTGAGACCTCAGGGTGGTAGCAGCCCAAGAGGGCTCCTCACTTGCTGTGTCTCTGGTTAGATTCTCCAAAGACTCCACAATAAACTATGAGATATAACCTCAGGGTCTGGTTTTAATTGCATTTTCCCCTAATAAGTCATTTTTATTTTATGAGGTTCAGATGTTCAAGACAGAAAGGAATTAGAAGTACACAAAATCACTGACATTCTCCAAAAAGAGTTTGCTGTAATAGATGCCTCTGCGTTCAAGTACAATTTGTTACAGCACACTTCTAAAGAAAGAACTAAACTGGATGTTTCCACCTACCCATTAATCCAAATAGCATCTTCCTTTGTGAAATATCCATTTTCTCTGCTAAACCATGTGATCTTTCCACAGTGATATTAATAGGACCATTCCTCTATTTTGTTATTGGAAACATTCTTCAGAAATGTGAACTATAGATAAAAATTTTGGCAGAAATTTTTATCAGGAGACCTAGATGTTTATGCATCAAACATTAATGTTCTTCTTTCTCTATTTCATTCAAATATTTCTGGAGGTTTTATAAAATATTTATATATACTACATATGTCCAATTCAAGCCCAATTTTTAGGATCATTTTATTTCCACGTTTTTACTGGTGCATTATAGTTGTACATGATGATGGGATTTGTTGTTGCGTGTTGGTACATGCACTCAATAGAACAGTATCATTTGGCCAGTATCACTCTCCAGCCCTCACCCTCTCTCTCCTGGCCTCCTACCTTTTTGTCCCTTTCCTCTATTAATCTACCTTGGATTACACCTTTTTTATCCTTTTCTTCTCTAGGCTCCACACATGAGAGAAAACATAGGACCCTTGATTTTCTGAGTTTCACTTATTTCCCTTAACAAGATGGTCTCTAGTTCTATTTTCTTGCAAATGACATAGTTTCATTTTTCTTTATGGCTGAATAAAACTCCATTGTGTACATATACCACATTTTCTTTATCCATTTATCCATCAATGGGCACCTAAGCTGGATTCATAGTGTGTTAAGCCTAATTCATTTCAATACTAGGTAGCTAATAGCAACATTTAAAACCATTATTTAATCCAAGATTCCCAGGAATATGGTGGGTTATAGATTATCACCCATTGGATCAAGCAAAGCATGTGTTGGGGATAATACATTGAAGCATAGTTCCTTTTTTATTTGAATTAATTAAGGTATTAAGTGATATATAAAAATATGAATTGTACATATTAGTAGGGTAATATGCAATGTTTGAATATATGCATACATTGTGTATTGTTTAAATAAAGTTAAAAATATCTATTTCCTGAAATATTTATCATTTCTTTTATGGTAAAAACATTCAAAATCCTTTATTTTAGCTTTTTGAAACATATAGTTTGTAATTGTTGATCTATATTCACCCTACTGTGCAAGGGCACGTCAGAACTTCTTACTCTCATCTAACTGTAAATACTCATTAATAAATCTCTCCTGTCCCTTTCCCAGCCACTCTCTCTGGCTTCTGGCAACCATTCTATCCTCAGCTTGCATGACATCATCTTTGTCAGAATCCACTTGTGAGTGAGATCATGCAGTATTTATCTTTCTGTGCCTAACTTTCTTAATTTAGAATAATGGTCTCTGGTTCCACCCATGTTGTCACAAAGGACAGTATTTCATCCTTTTTATGGCCAAATAGTATTCCATTGTGTGAATGTATCCTGTTTTCTTTATCTGCTCACCAGCTGCAAGTAGCAACCAGTATTGTATTCTTTGCTTCTGTGCATTTCACTACTAATTAAACTACTAATAATACTGCATTATTCTACTTGTAGGAAGTATCTAAATAACTAAAGTTATGGAAGCAGAGACTACAATAGTGGTTGCCTATGCCTGATGGTTGGGAGAAATCAGAAATTATTTAAAGGATATAAAGTTTCAGTTATATTAGATGAACAACTTTTAGAGATTACTATTGTACAATAATAGTACCTTGAGTCCACAGTGTTGTATTGTGCAATTTAAAATTTGTTAAGAGGGTAGACCTCATGTTAAATGTTCTTACCACAAAAAAAAAAAAAAAAAATGAAAACAAAGCACACGAGGAAACTTTGAGAAGTGTTGAATACGTCTATGACCTTGATCATGTTGATGGTATCATCGGTGTTTGCATATGTCCAAACTCATCAAGTTGTACACATTAGATATGTGCAGTCCTTTGCATATCAACAAACCTGCTGTAAGTAAATAAACAAATATATATATATCTATATATATCTATATATATCTATATATCTATATCTATATCTATATATATATATATCTATATATATATCTATATAGATATAGATATAGATATAGATATAGATATAGATATATATATATCACTCTCCAATCACTGTGACAATCAAAAATGGCCCTGAAAATCTACAGAATTCTCACTAGGCTGTAGTAAATCTTTTCTAAAAATTGCTTTTGTAGATTTTAACTATCGGCTTGTTAGGGACAGACTCAAAGAATGAGAACATTTAATAAAGATCTTAAAGATAGCATAATGCTTTTTAATGACCAGCATTCACCAAGCTGTAAGAAGTGAAGCAATCACAAGAGAATAAATAAAAAATCTGAAATTCAGAGATGCAATGATGCTCTCATGTAATCCAAACACGACATATTGTAAAAAGAATTTATATGTAAAGCTGTATTCATAGGTTTTTGTGAATAATTTTGTGTACAGATTTCATAAGCAACTTTCCATGTTAGCATTTTACTAAGGCACTATTTCAAAGAAAAACAGGATTGTATAATTCACAGTTCTATTTTCTGTAAAATTCAAGGTTTCTTAATGTGAACTGTGTCTCTAGTAACTACTACATATTCAAATCACAACTGAGAGCGACAACAACAAATATTCTGAGTTCAGGGGAAAAACTGAAGGTGGATAAATCTGGAGGAAGAAAGGAACACAGTAGGGAAATTGTTGACTTTCCTAAGATATGGAAGAAGCAGGGAGAGACCTGAGTCGCAAAGTCAGTCTTGGGGTCCCTGAACCCACCAGCATAGCATTACAGTAGCAAGGGAACCAACTCCTTCAACCTGCAGCAGCAACTGTTCTGAAGGACCTGAGAACACCTGTTTCATACACTCACATAATGAGAGAAAATGACTAATTAGCTCAGTGTTTTCCCCAGACATCTACTTCATTAAAAATATCTGATGAATGGCATCAATGATCTAAAAAAGGAATTGCATTCCCTGTTTTGAAACATTTTTCTATTTAGTGAAATCATATGTGCTTTTAAGAGATCATTTTAGTATTTGGTATTGGTGAAGGTATTTCCTTCCATGAGGAAAAACTTCAGAAACAAAGATTTGACCTTGAAGAGTGTCCCAGTATGGAACTATCTGCCCTCGTTATGAATTCCTCCTACAGGCAGAAACTATTGTTGTTGACCTACTTTGTGACTGTAGCATCTACTGGAAAAGAAATTGGGTCAGGAATACCCCTCACAGCGATTCTTTGCCTGTGTTAGTTACAGTGGCCTGTCTCCTTGTTGGTCTCTCATTCTTCATTCCCTCATTCCCGACAGCTCTTCTCAGAAAGAAGCTTATTGTCTACTCAATGGGACTAATTCTTAAATTGACCTGTTAAAATCTCCCTCTATAATTTTTTTTTGTTATTTTTAGAGTTGATACAGTTGTCACATGGCATCACTGTGTAGTTTGGTACATTTGAGTATCTGCTTATTACATCTTCAAAAATTGTGCATTCTATCATTACGTAATGAATTTTTGTCTGAGGAGTGATGGTATTAGTATAATAAAGTGTACCTTGCTCCATATGTGTTTTCCTCTGATTCTTTATTTTTACATTTGCCTGGTAATTATGTCTCTTTTTAATGTCATTTGTAGTTATTGCTTTAGGTATATTTCTTTTTCTTCTTTTCCCTTCTCCCCGCCCCCTTCTTTTGGTACTGGGGATTCAACCCAAGGGCTCTATGCCACTAAAGCACATCTCCAGCCTTTTTAATTTATTTTTTGAGACACGTTCTTGCTAAGTTGCTTGGGGCCTAGCTAAATTGCTGAGGCTGGCTTTGAACTTGGGATCCTCCTGACTCAGCCTCCAGATTTGCTAGGATTATAGAAGTCCACTGCCACATCCAGCTAGGGATATGGATATATATATATATATATATATATTATAAATAACTGTGTTGGGTTTTATTTTTAAACAGTTCAAACACAATTTCTCACAAATTGCAAAATATGAATTGTTTACTATTTCCATTGAGGACCCTACTAGTTACTTATCTGATTCTCTCCTCCTGCTTTAACCTGAATGCAGAATTTTGGGGAGGTGGAGTTTCTGAAAAGTATTTCTTTTGACTCGGGGACCTCAGCCTGACTAATGATGCACAAGCAGACACTAAGTGGGGTTTTGGGGAAATGACTGTATACTCAGTTGGTATTTCTGTTGCCCTTCAGCTGCTGCTTATCGAAAATGTATGTATCATGCCTGGAGGTGGAGCAGTCATCTTGTGGTCAGGATGACAAAAGCCACAAGAAAGGGGACACAGCAGAATGTGGCAGTGCAGGTCCTGTTGATACTCAGGAACTGTGCTGAACTGCCTGCCTCAGAATCGTGGTGTGTGAGGAGAGCAAGTCCCCGTGTAGTCACAGATCTCACTTGTATGGGCGAACATAATCCTAATGATCACACTGCCCCGAACAAGGCACATCTAATCCCCAGATATTCCCCACCATTACAGGAATTAGATGAATGTCCTAATTCTCTATTCGCTCCATGCTATGATTGGAATTTTTTCCCTCAACCCCCTCCTTTTCATTCTCAAAAAAAAAAAAAAAAAAAAAATTGGTGAAATTATTTTATGCTTTAGTCCTATACTATTATTTTGTATTATTTTGAAGAATGTAAGTTATGTAAGTTTATTTCAAAGTACTGTGTTATTTCAAATTGTTCTACACACACCCAGATTTATATTGTCCAGTTCATTTCTTAACTACTTTTTTCTTTCTTATTCACCTTTCTGAATGTTAAGATTTTCATTTGGATTAATTTCTTTGGCTAAAGTTTTTTTTTTTTTTCTGACTATTCTTCTCAGATAAGATGTATGCTGATACTGTCTGAATTCTTGCTGATGGGGTCACAGTTCTCTTCTGTCACAAGCCTGTAAATGCTATTCAAATGCCACCTGGTTTCCAGGATCACAGATAAGAAATCTGATGTCAGTTGGTTTCGTTTTTTCTTTTTTAACTAATCCTTTCTTTTGTGAAGCTTCTGTTGTTTGTTTTCTTTGAGATTCAAACATTTTACCATGATACATACAGGTGTTTTCTTTTATAAGTCTGGCCTGCTCACCTGCAGTGAGCTCTTTTACTTTACAGAATCAAATCCTTCTTGAAACTACAGAGTTTTTCCCATAGTGTTTAATGGCTTTTTTTTTTTTTTTTTTTTTTTTGGAAGTTGGTCAAAGGCAAGCATGGCTACCTCCAAAGACTCTCTCCTCTCCCTTCTCAACTGCAAAGTGTCAGTCTGTTGGAATAGAAAGTAGACCCTTTGAGTAAATTATATTCCAGGTCCTGTTCTAAGTCATTTATAAAATTAATTTTTTTTGTTTTAACTATCATTTAATCTATATACTATTATCTCCATTTTGCAAAACAAGAGTAAGAAACCTGCCCAAGCATCCACCACTAGACTGTAACCGTGCTAGAACTCATTAGCCAGGCACTCTTTGTCCTTAGCCATAGTTCTCAAACAATATGCACTTCAGTCACATGTAAAGGTCCCCAGTACTCACACAGGGCAAAGGAGATCCACAGCTTCTCTGGAGAGACGAAGACTTTTATCCAAAACCTCAGGGCTCAGGCACTTGTTTGAGGCCTGTCCACTGCCAGTATTGTGCCCTGTTGTCCAGAAGGGAAAAATATCCTTCAGCCCATCTTTCCTTAAGCATTCAGGCAGGGCAGAGTCTTTGCACATATCCAACTGCCTCCTGGTCAAGGAAAAGTGGAAAAGTGTTTTAAATAAGATGGGGCAGGATGTGCAGTTGTAATGTATAGTCCTGTGAATGTGACCTTCATGACTGCTTTAGGGAACATAGTAGTAGCTCAATAAACATTCACTGAATAGGTCTTTGCCATCTGAGAGCCATCAGCCTAAAGTCCTAAGACCTAGGACTCTGTCCCCAAACTGTGACCCTTAGACAAATCCTCTTCTGAGTTTTTGGAAAGGCATCTCTATGTCGTTATCCTCTTAGAAGATGGAGAAGGAAGCTTCTGTTGTTTCTTTTGGTTAAAAGCTTACAACAAAAAAAGACCTTCATTTCCTACAAAGCAAATAAATGAATAAATATCATGTATATAGAAAAGCTCTCAAAAATTCTTTGTGTGTGTGTGTGTGTGTGTGTGTTAGGGTAGATGAGGAGAAAAGAAGAGAAAGATAAAGCTGATGAAAAGTGAGAATAATATGGCATCCATGCTCCACAGCGAAGAAGGAAATGTTGCTTAGCAACTAGAAGTTTTAGGAAGGAAAATTCTCAATTCCAGTGGGGGGAAAATGCAGGAGGTAGGTAAACATGTATCTAAAGTGAAAGCTTTTGAAGTGATTGTCATGGTGAATAATTTGCTTGGAAAATATGCTCCTTCTTTTGCTCTATATTCATTGAAAATTTGGCCCTGTCTCAAAGCATGACGAATAAATGGTCAAAATGAATGGAAGGGCCAAACTGGGGACCAGTTTGTCCATCATAAGATGTGTCAAGGACCCAAAAGGAATTGTTTGCTACCTCACTTCTATAATTGTCTTTTTCAAATTTTCTTTTGAATTCCCCTAATACATGAATATATTTTCTCTCCAAAAGATTTTTAAAATACAGAGGTATTCCCAGAAATGCTCCCTGAAGCTCGCCTTTCCTACCTTGCCTTACCTGGCGTACCATTGGTCAAGAGTCTAGAGTCATCCTTCCAGCCCTTCTCAAGCATTTGCATATGTTTACATAAATATTTACATCTCAATTTTTAGCACAAAGGGAATATGCTACTCCTTGGTCTTATAAAAATGTATGACTGAAAAATCTCTCATGGAATATTTGTAGGCAGAACTATTCTTTTCCACATGCCATACATCATATTCCACCCTAGCTTCCCTCCTGATGGGTATCTCAGCATTTCCAGTTTTATACTAATACAAATGATAAAGTTAATAAATGGCCTTGAATACACATTGTTGAATACATGTGAATGTATTTCTTGAAAATAGACTGCTAGAGACTAACTTGCCAGGCCAAGAAAATTTAAGATTTCGATATATACTCCCTAATTGCCTTCTCCAAATACTTCATCAAAAAGACCATCTTCTTGCTGTGTTATGAATGTGCCAGTTTCCCCATATTTCACAGACTGACAGTTTATGCCATCTAATAAGTGAAAACCACACACACATGATTTCGGGTAAGAATGAATATCCTCTATATGTTTATTGGCCATTTTGTTTCTTTTTTTGAGATTTACCATCTGGCATCCTTTACTTATTTTAATGTCAAGTTGTTTGCCTTTTTGTAAATTATTTATAGCAGTCTTTATAATTCTGGTTATTAATATCTTCTTTGCTAAATGTGTTGTGGTAATTGATCTCTTTTTCCTGCAGTTTATCTTTTCTTTATTTTTCCAATTACACAGGGAATATGCTACTTCTTGGTCTAAGTTCCTTAGGTAAAACCTACTATTTTTACTTTATAGTTTCTGTATTGAGGTCTCACTGATGGAGACTTTTGCTACCTCACGGCTTCAGAAAGTATTCTGTACTTTCCTCTAGCACATTTATATTTTTACTTAATATTTAGTGCTTTAACCATCTGAAGTTTGTTTTAGTAAGTATGAATCATAAATATTATCTTGCTTCAATTTGTTCATATTGATAGTGACTTTTCCTAAAATATAATGATCATACATTTTGCCCACTGATTAAAAGACCAAATTAATCACGAATTATAGTCTTACATATACATGGGTCTCTTAATGCTACTCAATTTCATTGATTTATTTCCCTATTTTAAAACTATTCAGGTTTAATTATAAAGGCCTGCTAGCATGTACTCATATCTAATTGAAAGTCCTTTCTCATTGATAGTCTTTCAGAAAGTTTTTGTCATGTTGTGGTATCTTCTCTTTCATGTTTAAGAAGATGTTAGATAGATTTATATATAAGAAGGTAAATAAATACATAGTCTTTTGATTTTTTATTTTCTAAATGTTTTACATTTTTAATGAGATCTATTTTTCTCACTGGATATTGTTAATTGGAAAGTATTAACTTTGTTTCTTTGTTTTCTAGATTATGTCTTTCTTTCTCCTAAACCTTCTTTATGCTAAATATTGCCATAGTCATGGCTGGTATCTTTTTTGTGTTCTTGTCTTTAATCAAAATCCTTGCCTATTTTCATTTCGTATTTCCTGTAGATTTCACGTAAGCACCCTTATTAAATTGAGAATGTTTTTCTTTGGTCTCTGCTTGCTAATCATTTTTGAATCACTAAAGAACATTGAATATAATTGAATGGATTTTCTCCTTTGGTGCCCTAATAATGATATATGTGTTCATTTTCTGATGTCTAACCAAGTGTTCTGGGAAATCTTTGGTTACACTCTTTCTTGTAACTGTACATTTCAAGATTTTTTTCCCCCTTTCCCATTCCTACCTGAGAACAGAGAGATAAACTTGACTATTTACTGGTATAAATAAGGTGACAGAGCAATAGCTGGTTAGGGTCACTGCCAACACAGACATACCAGGAGAGATCAGAGAGAGACTTGTCCACTTTCCATGAAGTGAGGAGGAAGTGGGCCGATATTAGTTCATACATAAGGAAAAAACAGAAACGGAATCATAGAAGAAAAAGCTGACACAAGTGTATGAATTTTGTGAAAGATAGTAAGTAGTTAGTGTAATAATGTTCTAAGTTTCTTAGAGTCCTGAAAGTCTTGCTTCTTTATCATGTATATGCCCAGAGAAGCAAGTCATCTCTGATTTTTGCAAATGTCTAAGACAGAAATAACTTCTACTTGATTATGTTGTATTCTTTCATTTTCTACTGGCTTTAGTATGTTAATATTTACTTTAGAATTTTAATATTCATGTGCCTGGGATGGGATTCAATTTCAATTATTGATCTCTTTTTTTGTACATTTTACATCCTTTATTAATAGCTGAGTTTTCTCTATTCTTTGTGAGAATGGCTCACAAAGCTTTTTATATTTTTTCTGCTCTGAAACACACACACACACACATATATATATACATATATTTACTGTATATATAAATATACTATATACATACATAAAATATCTCCTGCTTGATGTTTAATAGAATTCTGTAAAATTATCTGGACCTAAGGTCTTTTGAAAGAGTAGATTTTAATTGCAAACTCATTGCTTCATTTTATATACTTCTTAAATTAGCTGTTATATGCTTTTCTGTGAAGTGATATCCATCTGATTCCCTTATGTGTCAGGGACTAGGGATTGAACTCAGGGACACTCTATCACTGAGCTTCATTCCCCGTCTTTTAAAAAATTGATTTTGAAACAAGATCTTGCTAAGTTGCCCAGGCTGGGCTTGAATTTATGATCCTCCTGCCTCAGCCTCCAGAGTTGCTGAAATTACAGGCAAGCACTTCCTCATCCATCTCCATTTTTTTTTTATGTTCAAATACCAAAGAGTTTTTTATTTTTTTTTTGTTTTATTTATTTTATTTTTTTTAAATTTTTTATTGTTGGTTGTTCAAAACATTACATAGTTCTTGATATATCATATTTCACACTTTGGTTCAAGTGGGTTATGAACTCCCATTTTTACCCCATATACAGATTGCAGAATCACATCAGTTACACATCCATTGATTTACATATTGCCATACTAGTGTCTGTTGTGTTCTGCTGCCTTTCCTATCCTCTACTATCCCCCCTCCCCTCCCCTCCCCTCCCCTCTTCTCTCTCTACCCCCTCTACTGTCATTCATTTCTCCCCCTTGTATTATTTTTCCCTTTCCCCTCACTTCCTCTTGTATGTACTTTTGTATAACCCTGAGGGTCTCCTTCCATTTCCATGCAGTTTCCCTTCTCTCTCCCTTTCCCTCCCACCTCTCATCCCGGTTTAATGTTAATCTTGTTCTCATGCTCTTCGTCCCTACACGGTTCTTAGTTACTCTCCTTATATCAAAGAAGACATTTGGCATTTGTTTTTTAGGGATTGGCTAGCTTCACTTAGCATAATCTGCTCTAATGCCATCCATTTCCCTGTAAATTCTATGATTTTGTCATTTTTTAATGCAGAGTAATACTCCATTGTGTATAAATGCCACATTTTTTTTTATCCATTCGTCTATTGAAGGGCATCTAGGTTGGTTCCACAGTCTTGCTATTGTGAATTGTGCGGCTATGAACATCGATGTAGCAGTGTCCCTGTAGCATGCTCTTTTTAGGTCTTTAGGGAATAGACCGAGAAGGGGAATAGCTGGGTCAAATGGTGGCTCTTTCCCCAAATTTTTCAAACATTTGAGTTATTGCACCCATCAGTGATTTGCCTTCTACGATTTTCAATCTGAGTTCACCACTAGTGAAATTTTGAACATACTATGCTGTAGCTAGTCTCCGAAGCTGGCCCTGGTTTTGCCCCACCCTTTATATACACATCACACTTCCTGTTTCCTCTCCCTTGAATATGGCCTATGTTTGTGATTTCTTCATTCAATCACATATAGTGTAAGTGATGCTGTACTATGCAAGGTGTTGGATTAGCCCTTAAGTGATCCTGCAGTTTTCACTTCCTCCCTCTGAGAACAGGTCTTGGGATGTTCCCATTTGGAACTCTCCTATGAGGCTGTTGAAAGCTCATCTTCAGGAACCCTGGTCACCAGTCCCAAGTGATCTTGGAGCTGAAGCCAGCATTAGCTTCCAACGATGTGAATGAGCCAAATTAAGCACCCAGATGACTGCCACCTCAGCACACATTGTTGGAGCTGGAGAGCTACCCCATTGAGCCCAATAAACTCACAGACTTATGAGAGATAATAATATAGTTATTTTAAGCCACTAAGCTTTAGAGTTATTCTTTATGCAACAAAATGTAATCATGATATGTTGCCACAGTATTCCAGGAGTTATCATACTCCATCCACTAACCAATAATGGAATCTTTATTGTTAGCCAGCTAGTGGGCAATATGGTTCTAAAATTCTATCCTCAAAATCTGCTTCCTTGGGCCACTTTGCACCAACTGTTAAAAGTAAGGTCCTCTAAGAAATATTTGTTGAGACAGAGAAGAAAGAGTGCATGCAAAATGTTTATTGAAGAACAAGCAGGAAGAACACCTGTGAGGATGGAGGGACAGGGTTGGGCAGAAGGAGGAGATCAAACTGCTGTACATTTGTCCCTGAGGTCTCCATCAGCTCCACAGGGAGTTCTGGAGATGGGATGAATCCTCAGAGTTGTCTTGAGTTGAGACAAGGTGTCTGAGATCAGTTATTGAATGTAAGCTGCCCCCAGGGAGAGGGGCTAACTTTGAATAAAGCCATTTTTGATGGCATATCAGTTTCTCATACACTACCATTTTAAGTATTTTATTAGTATTTTTTCTTTTTTAACCTTCTGCATCTATCAAACTTTCTTTGTCCCGTTTCCTACCCTTCTTCCTTCTTGTTTGAAAAGTAAAAGCACTTTCTATTTTTCTTGTTTTTATCCTATTTATTAAGACAGGGTCCCACTAGGTTGTCCAGAATAGCCTTGAACTTGCTATCCTCCTGCCTCAACTTCCTGAATAGCTGGGGATTATAGGTGTGCACCACTGTATACTGCTTAATCCTTACTTGCTAAAAATGTATCTTTAACCTTATGGCTTTCTTTTAATGTCCATGTTTAATCAGGGTATCTCTTTTCCTTCCAGACTGGATGGGATTTGTAACCTATTTCATGTGGGTTTTGTTCTTGACCTCTCTCCTCTGCTCCCTCTCACACACCTAAGCTATATTATAAATACCCACTTTATTATATTATGCATTAACAATTCTTAAACTTTATGTTTTCCTTGCTTGCATGCTTTTTTTTCTTCTAACTCACAACTCACTTTCTTATACAAATTGAAGATTTTACTGTAGTTCATCATAAAGTGACTATTTCTGAAAGAATGAATTCATTGTAAATGTTAGTTAGCTTGACCATGATTCAAAATGCAGTTTTTCTCCTTTGAACTTTGGAAGCAATTGCTTAGGTATTTTTACATCCCAAGTTACTGATAAGAAATGTTATGGAATTTTGACTATGATTTCTTTGTAGGCAATCTAGTTTTTCTCTCTAAGAAATTTCAGTGTTCTTAAATAGCATCAATGTATATCTCCATGTAGAAAATTTTCCTTTCAGTTTGTTCCTGCAGGATGTCACTTAAATGAAAACAGACAACTTGTACTCTTTGGGGTCTGGCTTTTTTCATTCAGCTTAATGTTTTTGAGACTCAGATGTTTCTATTCATATTAGCTGAGTATTAACGTTTGATTTTTTTTTCAGTTGTTTTGTTACAAATATGTAGAAATACAATTTTATATTGGATTTTGCATATTGATTTTATATTTGGTGACTATATATTCATTAATTTATAATTAAATTATAAATTAATTCATAGAGTTTTTTGTATTTTCAACACAAGCAAGCATATCCTCTGAATACTGATAGATTCTTCTTTTCAACACTATTCCCTTTAGATATTTTTTTAATTGCTCTTATTGCAAGGATAAGATCTCCTATATGATATTGACTATAATTGGAAGTGGCAATAAAGAGCATGTTTCTATCATTTCTGATCTCAGAGAGAAATTTTTATTTATTTCACCAGTGTGATTTTTGTTGCAGACTCGATTCCTAGTTTGTTAAACGTCTTCCACTTATAAACAGGCTTGATTTTTGTAAATTTTTCTGCCTCTATTGAGGTGATCATATGATTTTTCTTTGGCTTTCTGCTAATGTTGGTAAAATATGTAATTGACTTTGAAGTGTTAAATCAACCTTGAATGACTAGGATAAACCTAACTGGGTCATGATATGGTATAACTTTTATATATTGCTTATTTTTAAATTCAGTTTTTGAGTAATGCTGGTCTGAAAATTTTCTTACTTGCTATAAAATAGCTTCTCCTTGCTCCAAAGACAAGTGAAGAATTGTTCTCTTTGTAATTCTCTGGGAAAGTTTGTGTAGGACTGATTTGCTCTTTCTTTCCTAAAATGTAGAATTTACAGGTGAAATCTCCAGGTTTGTGTGTGTTTTACAATTAGAGATTCAATTTTTTTAGTAGGACTAGAACTATCCAGATTTTTAGGATTTATTTTTTTCTTTTTTGTATCAGTTTTATTAAGTGGTATTATTCTAGGGATTTATTTATTTTAATCAAGTTTTTATAATATCCTTTTTGACTCTTAAAATTTATCAAATTTGTGTCGATTGCCCCTGTTTTAAACCTTATATTACTTACTCATGTCTGTTGTTTTTCTATTGATCTGTTCCTTTGGGAGTTCACCCATTTATGGATCATTTTAAAGAACAAACTTTGGGCTCTCTGAGTATTTCTATGGTATATTAAGTTTCTGTTTCATTGATTTCTGCCCTTTTTATTTCATATTTTTTCAGTTATAATTTTATTTTCTTTATACTTCTACTTTTTTGTGATGCATCATTGCACCTCAAAGCCAGAAAATGTTAGGAAAAAATGATTGAGACAGGAGAAGTTAGATCAGTCTGCTAAAGAAAAAAGCTCTGCAATTATTTGGAAACCTAGTAAATTTAGAAAACTTGGACTCACTCTGTCCTTTGAAAAGTGGAAATTGAAAATAGAATAAGACAGTCTAATAAGTCTGGAAATACTATACAATGTTTAAGACACGTCTACATTAGTTTGTTTAAAATTTTAGGCTAGTTTTTTTAAAGTACATACTGCAGTGACTTTTAGATTAAACCCTAGAAATCTGTAGTGTCAGCTAGCAGACCAATGCCTGCCTGGGCTGGTGGGGGTGAGGAGTGGGCAGGGGGAGATTGCAGAGGTACACAGGACTAGAGGTTATGGACCTGTTTACCCCTGGACTATGGTGGTGACTTAAGAGGTAAATGTATACATCTCAACTTATCAAATTTTATACTTCCAATATTTGAAATTTCTATTTTGTCAATTGAGCTTCCATAAAACTGTTTAGGAAACATACCAGCATAGAAATAACAGGGGAAACGACCTCACTGTCTTGGTTTCTTCCTTGTCAGACAAAAAGTTTGCTGAGATTATTATCATTTTCCTTTCCATGCAATGTGTCTTTTTCTTTAACTACCTTAAGTTTTTCTCCTTCTCTCTTGTTTGTACAAGACTGAACAGGACATGCCTAGATGGTATGTTTGTATGTGTATATACACATAACACATATATAATATTTTATGTTTATCCTTGTTCTTCTCTAAGTTTCTTGGAGCTGAGGTTTAGTGTGTGTTATTAATTTTGGAAAATTCATACTCTTATTTCTTCAAATATTTTTCTTGTCCTAATTCTCTCTTCTTTTCGGAGTCCATTTAAGCATTATGTTAGAATAAGATACACTAAGATGGTATCCAAATGACATATTTATTATATTTAAGATTTTTCCACAACTCTCAGATGCTCTGTTCTGCCTTTCACTTTGGGTAATTTCTCTCTGTCTGTCTTAAAGTTCACAGAATTTTTTCTTGGGTCTGTCATGTCTACTGAGGAGTGAATCAAAGACATTCTTCTTTTATGTTACTTTGGGGTTTTCGTTTCTTGAAATTCCATCTGATTCTTTGAGTTCTCATCTCTGCTGAAATTTCCCACTAATCTCATATCTTTTCACCTTTTCCATTAGAATTTTGAACATCCTAATTATAGTTATTTTAAAATCACTTGTCAGATGATTCTAACATCTCTGTCACATCTGAATGGGTTCAGTTTATAGTTTTTTTTCTTAGCAATATAATGTTTATTTTTTTTTTTGCCAGTTTGTTTGCCTCATAAATTTATGCTGAGCACCATGAATCTTGTGTTGGACAGTAGAAACAGATAATAGACTGTACGCCTGTAAGCACGCAGGGCTTCTCCTCTGCTAGGCTTCTAGTATAGGGGTTTGAGTTAACCTAGTTTGGTTGAATTTTCAGAGCAACACGTTCTTTGAATTCTGCACCAATACTTTTAGTTTAGGGTTTAGTTCAGTTTAGGAAAACTTTTAGTTTTCCCGAGACACTTTCTTTGCTTTACCTTCAGTTTTAGGCCTTTTCTTTGCATGTGATGAAAGGGTCAGTCTCCCTGTCTCCTCTCAGCATCCCACTGTTGACTTGTATTTGAGGCTTGTTGGCTGGTGTTAATGAGCAGGGAACTGTCTTTGTTCTGATTAATCTTCAGTCTTAGGTAGACCTTGTGTGTTTGGATCTTGGGAACATGACCTCAGAGCTCTTACTTTCTAACATCAGTAGTTCTATCTTCAGCACACTCTTGCTTCTCTCTCCTTGTTCTCTTCCTCCACTTTCAATGGGTTTATGCCAGTGCCTAAAGGTGACATTGCTTGATGCAGACCGAGGTCTCTGATTTATAGGGAGAGAAAGGTCTGGTTTCCTAGTCCCTCACCACAGCTGCTGTTCTCTCCCAGGTCTGCACCACCAGGCAGGTTTTCTAAGGACTCCCATCAGATCTTTCTTGTATGCCCAATAGCGTTTGTGAAGAAATGGTCAACTCCTTCAATATATATGACTTCCGGAGCCTCTGCATTCTCTTGTAAGCCCACATTCAACAACCCCCATCTTGTAAACTTTTCCAACCCAATTCTAATTGATGTTGGGCTGTGTTTGCCCCAGGTAAGCAAATGCTGTCTTTCCTCCTGGGCAGGCATCTCCTTAGACTTTAGACTACTTTGTGATTCTATGACCTCACTTCTCTCACGGGTTAGAGGAAACCTTGACCCTGCATTTTTGTTGTTATTGTAAAGGTGGATGAAGTGTTCTTTCTAGCTCTCTATACAGTATGAAGAAACAAAAGATTTTTTCATCAGGATTTTTGTTTTCTTCTTATTGATTTCTAAGAATGCTGAATATATTCTGGATATGTAATCTTTGTCAAATATTTGTTTTAAGAATATTTACTCCTACCTTGTGGCTTGTGTTTTCACTTTCTTAATTGTTTCTCATGCTCTACGGAAGTTTTTTAATTTGGAACTTTCAATTTTGAAATATTTTAATTTTATGTTTAGAGTATGTTGTATCTTGTCTAAGATATTTTTATCCACTGTAAATCCCTGAACTTATTCTTTAGTGCTTTCTTTTTGGAGTACTACTGCAGTATTAACTTCTATACATAGGTTTATGATCCAATTTAAATTTATTTTTGTTCCAAAATTAAGGAAAATATTGAGGCTCATTTTTTCCCATTTAATTCTTAATATTTCTTTCAAATAATTGGCCACATATATATGATTCTATTTCTGGACTCTCTATTTTGCCCTACAGACTTATTTTTTTCTATTCTTACATGAGTAGCATACTTTCTTCATTTCTGTTCCTTAATTACATTCATCTGTTTTTAAAATAAAAGTTTTATTGCAGGGATTAAATAAAATATAGTAGTTTCCTGCTTATAAGCAGGGCACAGAGTTCAAGGCATCCAATGGATGCCTAAAACCACAGATAGTCCTCAACTCTATATATTCTATTTTTTTCCCATTCAGACATTATAAGCGACTAATGGGTAGTAGTATATACAGGGAGGTTACATTGGACAAAGGGATGATTTGGAATGGAATGGCATTAAGAGTTCATCACATCATTTAGAAAAGTGGTAAAGTTAAAACTTATGAATTGTTTATCTCTGGAACTTTCCATTGAAGATTTTGAGATCTCAGTTGACCAAAGGTAATTTCCATAGAGTGAAACTGCAGATAAGTTGGGACCTTCTTTTTAAACCTGAGTGAGTAGCAATTTTACAAGTCATTTATGAAAAGAATAGGTGTCAAATGACAGTGTATGCTGAATGTAAATATCAATTATATAATCATCTATGTACCATGAAATGGCTGTTTTTCCATCCATTAGCCCCAGAACAGCAGGGGATAAGAGACTTAATCATGTCTCTCAATGTAACATGCTTGCTTTGGATCTATGTGAGAACAGAATTGCTCATGATGCACAAGCATTTACATGCAGTGCTGCCACTTCTGGACCTGTCTGGAAGAGTTGTGAATAAAAATGACTTAGCTAACTACTTTATGCCCATCCTTTCACCAAGCCAAGGGAAATTTATTTAGTGAATTTACTTTAGAGAGCTTTATTATCTTGGTTTGCTTATGAGGTTGATTTTCTGACATGAAGATTAGTAAATTTATTCTCCAGGTAATAACATCATGTATTTTCAATCTCTCACCAAATAATCCACTATGTAACAGAATTTGTATGAATTTACATATATTTGACATTTTAAAGAACATTTGCAAATTGAGCATGTGTTCATCATCATGATATTACCTGTCAGGAAAAGTTACTGTGTTAATTTTCCAGTTTCAATCAACTAGTGTTCACATACTTATCATTACTTGATTGAATTTATCATTGTTTTTTTCACCAATATGATGATAGATATTCAACCAATTGTTAGAACAGCCATGACAGGTGATGGACGGACATAAGAATGTTTCTGATCGGATACATCTTTTGTGAAGAAGAAAACTTTAAATGTAGCATTCTTTACAGCTGTGAATGGTGACAGGTCCTGCCTTAGGGCAGAAGGTTCGACTAGTTGGGTTCTCCAGGGCCCTTCCAGACCTGTAATTCTCTAAACCACTTCTGTTGCTGGCCTTCAGACGCTGAGATCCAACTAGACACAGCCAAGCATGTGCCTCTTTAGGAGCTCCAGCAGTGTCAGAGGCAGCAGTGTCACCAGCAGCAACAACAACATCTATTCCATCTGAAGACTTCACCCAAAGGTGAGTCAAGTTAGCTTAGACCTAGGCCTTTCCCTTTCCTCCAGCTTCCACTGGATGCGATCACCGGAGCCCTGGAGGACTGAAAACCACAGGACACCCTCTGCCACCAATATAAGCTTTGACACAGGGACGAACGAGGGATGGCTGGTTGGCTGGTGCTGGGTGGGAGGGACTCGCTAGGAGACACGCTCGAGGAGGGATGAGTTGCACCAACAATGACCAGGTTCCTTTCGCACCATCCGCTGGGTGCCCGCCACTCCCGCAGCTCTCAGCCCACTGCACGCGGTCTCCTTCCAGGCTGCCGGCTCCCGCGGGAGGGCGTGTGGGATGATGCTCCCTGGTCCTTGTGCCTTCTCCAAGCTCCAGCATCCGGAGCCGCCCTAAGCTGGCACCGCGGCAGCCACAGCCTGGGCGGGAGAAAGGGAAAAGGGAGGGGGGCTGGAAAGGCTCGGCGAGCGGGAGGAGGGGAGGGGGGAGGGAAGGAGCGAAGGGGAGGGAATCTCTCTGCTCTGCGGTGCCTCCCCCTCGTCTCTCCGGCTGGCGGTGACTCCGGGTTCCCTCTCCACACCCGCTCGCAGTGGCTCACCCCCTTCTCCGCCCACCCTTCCTCCGGAGCGCGCCGGAGGGGAGCCGCAGCCCGCGCGCGGCGGCGGCGGCGGCGGGGCCGGGAGGCGAAGGCGGTGGGTGTGTGCGTGTGTGTGAAGGACGCCACCTCTCTCTGGATCCTGCTTTCTCAGGCGGCGGGCGGCGGGGCTGCAAGCTCCGGCAGCGGCGGTGGCAGCAGCGGCGGCTTCCGGAGTCCCGCCGCGAAGATGCTCAAAGTCACGGTGCCCTCCTGCTCCTCCTCGTCCTGCTCTTCGGTCACCTCCAGTGTGGCCCCCGGGGCTGGGAGCGTCGTCTTGGATTACTGGATCGACGGTTCCAACAGGGATGCTCTGAGCAATTTCTTCGAGGTGGAGTCGGAGCTGGGACGGTAAGGCGGGGAGAGGCAGGTGCCCTGGACCAGGCGGAGCTCTGAGGCGCGGGCTAGGGCTGGGGACGCCTGCAGCGTGCACCCGGGTTGTCCCCCTCGCAGTGACTGCTTCCAAGGATGGGGGACTGGCCTCTCTGCCCTTCTATTTTTCGTTGCCTAGTTAGTGACTGGGAGGGAGCTAAGCTTTTCTCAGGTGCGGCTCAGATCTACCCCGGAGTGCCTAGGCCGGTGGAGTGGCTGGCATCAGCGGTACTCTCCCAAGCTCCCTGCTCACCGCCGGCTGCCACTTCTCTTGGGTGACAGCTCTCACCGCACGTGGGCCCTGCTTTCCCAATTAATGTCTTTGCTCATGGCTATAGCTTGCTAGAGGGTCCTGTTTCTCTAGTTATTTGGGGGAGTGGGGATTGGAGGGTGCCCCTTATATCATGACAAAATTATTAAATTAGATGCCTCCTCTTTCGCCTTATCAAGCTCTCCAAAGCAAGTAGCACTAGGAATTAAACTTAAATACTAGCTTCCCTACAGAGTGTGCTCAGGAGTGAAAGGGGGAATGAATCATTTAAGAGAGTTAAAGGCAGAATAATGAAGTAGTGTGGCGTTAAAGAGGAAGCAGCACATGGAGTGCAGGCACTGTAATTAGTGAAGAGTTCTGCTGATTTATTTAAATTATGTATGTAAAACCCCATCTCCCTAGGGAAGCATAAAAGTCCCTCATCCCTTCCCTGGGGATCCAAACAGGTAGCAGATTTTCTTTGTGAATGATTCCATGTGTTCTAATATTTTTATCCATTGAATTTTTCTTTCCATCCTCCTTTTTTTTCCCTTCTTTCTTTTCTTTTGTCCATAGGTGAGGAGACTTGTTTTCAATACTCAGTTTAGATGCAGGGCCCTTTACTATACAGAATCTGAAGATGTAGTTTAAACTCTTGACAAATTGCAACTTCTTTGCAATTTTATTTTCCTTTCTCTTTTTGCTGGAAATATTTTAGCTAACAACTGTTTTAAAAATGTCATTAGAGACCAGAGTAGAATTCTGAATGTTGGTAGTTGGCCAGAAGGTATAATCGTCGCTGTCTTACCTGTCTCCAATTTGCTATTACTATTAAGACTCATTGAGAATGGGTGATATGTGAAAATGAAAAACTTCTGAATGAAAACTTAGGAGTTTGTTATGCTTAAAAATGTCTCAAAATACTTTAGCATTGGATAATGTTAACAAAACATCCATTTCTGGTCAAATTTTTCAGTGTCCATCTGAAGATCTGTTACATATAGATTGATATGAAATAACAGAAATAGGTTTGCAAGGTTCAAAACCTAATGATGTGTTGTGCTGCATAATTGTGTGTATACAATTGTGTGATGTGCTGTAGTACTGCAGTGTATACTTCTAATTAAGGGGATGGTTTACTTAAAATTGTTTACTTGGTGTTTTAGAAACTGACACATAGTTGAGGAAGTGCCTGATGATGCTACAGGGACTGTCCCAGCAGCAAACCTAACTGCCTTCAGAGTAACAACTTTGTCAGATGCTTCTAATCCATTCTGACTTACCATCAGTACAGCTTGTCTTTAGGAATAAGTTTTGCCATCAGGAAACTCGAGAAATTTCCTTTAATTTGAGGGATGGAAAAGTTAGAAAAAACAACAACAACAACTGTCAATTGTACATGCATATGGGATGGTAGACATCACAGGGAATGCCTAAGGAATTAAAAAAAAAAATGAAGTTTGGTGTTATGTTGCATAATTTTGGGGTGATAAGTCCAAACAAGTTTGCTCTTAAAAACTGATAGTATATTTTGCTCTTAAAAATCACAAAATTAAGATATTTAGGGGGAAAAAAAAGCTAAAACTTGTGAACTTCTCTGTTTTTTTCAATAGTAATGTGTAATTGTTTAGGTAAGTTTTCTGTAGATGGCAGCATTGATGAGTTACATGCTTACACTATTTGGTTAAGACTTTGAAAAATATAACTTCATGATACCACTTATTTTTTTTTGAACAAAATATACCTGAAACCTACAGCAACTAGTATTCTGAATGTAATTATTAATAATTTATAACCAAAATTATCACTGTAGATATACGATAAATGATAAAAGCCCTCTTCCTTCCCATACTAGTGATCAAGTTGAATTTAGTTAATTGGTTTCAAGTCTTTACTCTCACATCTTGGGTCAAATCTGCTCACCAGTGGTGACTCTAAGGCCAAAACATTCAATTCATTAGTACACAGTTGTCATTAACATACTAAGAAAGCAGTGCTCTGGAGTTGTGTGGTACCACTCAAGAGTGGCAAGCTCCAGAGTGTAGACAAACTCTACAAGATTGAGTTAATTCATGATTTATTGGTTCCTCTGTTACAATTATCTATTATAAATTAGTGACTACTGAATTCAAGAGGATTGGATTTATGACCATTGGGGGCCAACACATGCTGAGGATATTTAGAAACACCAGGAGAGCAAATTTCCAAGGTTAGACCCATCTAAAGCCCTGGATGGTGCTTGTGAAGGCAGCTGCTGGCAGCACTGATTCATATGTAGCCATTTAGAGCAGGGCAGATGCGTTAACTTTCACTATGGGGGTATGGATGTATGGGAATTATTTAAAAGTGTCAGGTGAACTAATTTCTCTAAAATCACATTTGAAATTCTGTATTACTTGCAAAGTTTGTCAAAAAGTTTCTAAAAATCATCATACACCAACAAATTCAATTCTACTTAAAAATATGGAATTGGTCATGATCCCAGTTAGGGCTCCATATCCTAGACAGCAGTTGGTGTTTTGCCCAGTGATTTGAGAAATTGGCATTTTAAATGCTTTTCTAATGCACAAAGGAGCTTGCCTCTGGTTCAGATTCTGCCCAGTGGTTTGGCATAGGGAATGACAAGAATTGATTTGGCCAACTCTGTGGTGGGGATTTGGCCTTGGGCATCTAAACCCATATCCTGTTTTCAGGTATGTCCTACCTTTTGTTTCCTACCTTCTGTTGCAGCAGTTTGAGAGAACATTTATAACAAAGCCAGATGTACTTACAGATGCACAAATCCAAAAAAGAAATGAAGAATAATTAGGACAAAATAAAAAGATTTTCAATTATTTTATATATTTTTTTAAAATTTCCATTCCAGGGGCTGAGGTTGTAGCTCAGTGGTAGAGCACTTGCCTAGTATGTGTGAGGTACTGGGTTCCATCCTCAGCACCACATAAAAATAAATAAATAAAATAAAGATATTATGTCTATCTATAACTGAAAAAAAAGTTAAAGAAAATTTCCATTCCACTTACTATAGTTTCTTTAGGCTGGTGAACTTTAGTATCTGCCTCCCCAACCCAATTCACAATTAAAAGATACATCTATATTGCAGCTTAACTCAAATATAATTATATAGGATTCAAGATAAGAACCAAGTAGATTTAGATAGTGAGGTGTATATATGTGTGTATGTTTGTGTGTGTGTATAAAACAGAATGATTTGATGATATAATACATATTCTTATTATCAACAGTGGACTCTAATATTTTCTATTCTATGTTGTTTGATTGTATTCTGTTTTATTAGAAAAATATTGGCTGAACTCATGTGATTTCACATCCCACTAATGGGTTGTGATTCAGTTGGAGAATTCTGTTTTAGGCCATAAATCTGTGCATGCCAGATTGAACTGTGAGGCAGAGTCCTTTTAAAAATTGTCTTGCAGACCAGTTGACAGCATTGAATAGTGTCCATTTGGCACAACTCTGTAAGAGAAAAATTCTCCTACTTTTGCCTCCGAGTCATTTTTGGGTTTCCCTTTCCAAGATTTTTGGAAAAACACTGGTGTCTCCTGAAGATCTATTCTACTAGGCAAGTAAGAATCTGGACTGGCTGAGGGCAAGGGGCTGCACCTGAAGCAGCTTCACTGTGGAGTGGCGGAACTCAGAGGCCTGAGAAGCAGGATGCTTCAGTAGAAATACATAACTGTGGCCCAAGTAACAGTCAGCAAAGGCCTCCTGTAAGGGAGCATGAAAAGTGTGTATTTTCAAAGAGAAGGGCTTCAACGGGTGCTCTTGGCTTGAATATCTGGTTGTCTTAAACAACAAATCATTTGTTTCTCACAGAGCTGGAGCTGAGAAGTTCAAGGTGCTAGCTGATTCATTTCCCCAGTGAGGGCAAGCCCTTTTCCTGTCTTGCAGGTGGCCACTTTCTTGCTGTGTTTTCAGAAGGTAGAGAGAGGAAGGCGGGCCGGGGAGAGGAACCAAGCTTTCAGGTGTCTCCTTCTAATCCATCGCATCATGAGGGCTCCAATCTCATGACTTCATCCTAAACATAATTACTTCCCCAAAATCCCAACCTCCATACCATCGTAATAGGGATTAGGGCTTCAGCATATGAATTTTGAGGGGACACAGTCAGTCCTCACCATGGCTGGTGAAGGATCAGATTCTTTCTTTTCCCTTACCCTTTCCTCTTCAGCCCTCTACCTGGGTCATTCTCCTGGCTAATAATTCTCATGCCCCAGCTTTTACCCTTAGACTGTCCTTTAGGCCCCCACAGCCTGTCTAGGGTATACTTCTGGCTACTGATCTTCTGCCACACATACTGCCTTTGAAGCTTACACCCTTTGGGGATGGTATGGTTTTTTATCTGACTTGGAATTAAAAATATACCTGTTCAGTCCCTGTCTTGTTCTTTGTGCATGATTCTTTTCTTAGGCAGTGGACATAAGGGCAAGGTGGGATTGCAAGTGGTAGAATAGAAACTGACACTGTGTGGGCTCTTTGCAAAAATACTGACTGTTAGCTTCCGGAAGGCAGAGTCTGTGGGTTTGGCTTATTCACTGTTGTATGTGCATTGTCTAGCATTGAGCATAGCACTTGGCAGGTGTTCAATAAATGATTTTAGGGAGAAATCCTCAATGGTAATAAAGTGGACTGGGCACAGAAGGTGTTCCTCTTTCCTCTCTTTTTTTGAAATGCTGGTGCCTGTTGGTCTTGATGTATGATCTCCATTCTTGTGACTCCGGAAAAGTGAAATATTGTAACCTATTTATCTTTTTCCTAAAACTTATGTGACCATGTCCCTCATCTCACTCAGCACTCTTCTCAGTGTGAGTATTGATAACCACCACCTCTGTAGCTCATAGGGACTGGAAATAATGCCATTTTTCTGTTGGCAGTATTCTGTGGTTCTGAAATGAAAGGAATTCAGTTTCACCTTCACTATCACTTTACCACAGGTGTGTCAGAATTAGGCATTAAATCAAGTTGAACTTAAAGTCATGAAATGCCTCCAAGCTATCCCAACCTCTAAAGTACTTGGAAATGCACTCTTTGTAAAGAGGCTTAAAGTCTATTAAGGACTGTATGATAGGATCACTGCTTTAAGAACACCCTATTTTTCCATGCTTAAATACTGTTACAAAGTTCAAAATAACTTCTGGTTTTGAAAAAAAAAAAAAAAAAGACTTCTAAACTGTTCTGGAGAAATTGAGAGGGTGGGGGAGGGAGAATGCTAACCACAAAATAGCTTCAAAGAACTTTATTGTGAGCGCTTAACCCTCAGACATAAATTTGTGGGTTGTGTGTTTGCAGAAATACGTTTGAGACAACTTACTGAGGGTTGACCGAGTAAACTCCTTCAACTACTAGTTGTTATTTGCTTGTTGATTATTTTTCTTCTTTCTTAAATATGCCTGAGAGGTAGTTTTTTATTTTTCTAAAACTCCCTCTTGGGAAAGCTAACATATCTAATAAAACCAATATTGATCTTTTAAAATTTCAAGGTCAGGTTTATCTGTGAAATATTAATATTTAATTGAGTCAAAGAACCATAACATTCAGGCCAAAGAATAACTTTCCATGAAGATCAGTGACAGCTAGAGTCAAGTTTTTACTCAGATCATATTAATCTTTACCTTAACTATCTTTTTATCTCTTTGTAGTACAGGATCATCTGAAGACTTCATAACTCCAATGGCTTAATTAGGAGGTTACGTCCAGATATTGAGGACATAGTGTTAGCACATAAAGGACACAGATCCTTCAATACAGTCCATTTTCTTCATTCTAATTGCAAGTGAAGGGCAAGAGTAGGTAAGGTAAAGTAGAGAAAGGTAAGGATTTTCCTTGGCTTTATCTTATCAATGGCAAAGATCAAATGAGGAAAGGAGCAACGCCTAGAGAGGGTGATTCACCATGACCAGTCAAGGGTAATACGTGTAGACCTTTCTCTTTTCTCTTACAGTGGGGTCTCTCAGCCTAGGCATCATGGAAATTCAGGCCCAGATAATGCCTTGTGTGGGAGCTCTCCTGTGCATTATAGGATGTTTAGCCATGTCTCTGGCTGCTAGCCCCTAGATACCAACAGCAACCTTCCTCTCAAGTATGAACACTACAGAGTCTCTGGATATGGTCAAATGTAGTCTCCTTGCCCTACTGACATCCATTATCTTAGAAGCTTGAAGCTAGTCTTTTTCATGACTTTCTTTCAGCTGTATAGACAGTGAACAACAGATTAAGTGCATTTGCTGGATATCTGCTGCAACCAAATATTTCTCCCATTTCTGTATATAACACCAAGATTTCTGTCATAGGTGCATACAATCTGTGCTGTAACTTGCTTAATGTTTGGTTTAAATAACTTTATCTTTATTAACCTAAATTTACTTAGAACAAATGCTTATTTCACTAAATTGAAAACCATAAATAAAACCAAATTGAATATTCATAAATAGAAGCAAATTATAAAAATAAATCACAATGAAAGCATAACATTAATATTAAATTGTAGCTAGAAATGTTTGTCTACTGAAGGCTGCAAGCCTGAGGATTGTTCTCTTTGTTAAGAACAGAGATTAACAAAGATTAGCAGGGTTAAAACCATAGTAGTACAAATTGAGGTTTTCTTCCTGATATAATCAGAATGACTGAAAAATAATTGAAAGAAGAAGGATGTTCTCAATTTTTGATTGCTTGCTATTTAATTCCATGCCTTTGAGCCACCTAAAGTCCACATCTTTACGGATATGACCTTTTTTTTTAAATTTTTTATTGTTGGTTGTTCAAAACATTACATAGTTCTTGATATATCATATTTCACACTTTGATTCAAGTGGGTTATGAGCTCCCATTTTTACCCCATATACAGATTGCAGAATCACATCAGTTACACATCCATCAGATATGACCTTTTGAATAATTATGACCTAGACTGTGTCTGTTGGCAGTATGTGTGTTGTTCAGTGAAGGCCAGAGTATGAATGAATATGATTAATAAAACACTATTTGGCCTCCACATGCATAGTTTACTGATAATAAGTCATCAGCAATACATCTAATAATACAAGATAAATAAGTAGGCAAATAAATAAAAATCATTTTTCTAGATGACTTGCTATATTTAATAGGTACACTAAAATTGTGCTGAGAGCAGGGATTTGGAAATTTCTAATAGATGTGTAGTTAATTTTGTATTTCTGTTGCATGAGGCTCCATGCTGAAGGTTCCATAGACTTGCTGTCTGCGTAAAAGAGTGTGGTTCAACTAGGCTTGTTCATGTGTACAGACAGTGATGCTTGTTTGCTGTCTTTGCTGCTCATGCTGTGTTTCAGGATGAACCTAGTTTTCTTACACGTAGAATGAAAGAATCTACTTTTTTTTTTTTTGCAGACCCTTTTCAGAAGGTTAAGAAAAAGTTAAATTGTTTTACTTTGAAAACATTTACCATTTAGAGCCAAGGAGGTTGCTGTTTTGAGTTTAGCATCAATGTGAAAACAAATGCAACTTTGATTTCATGTTTCTTAATGTTCATTCTTATTTTACAAGTGGATGATTAAGTAATTATACACCATAAACAAAGGAACCAAAGTGAACCATATTATGGGTATACTGTCTCTACACACACATTGGGGTATATTCTGAAAGCAGAGCTCATTTACATTTTGCTTCCAAATCTTTTTGTGTAACAGGGATTCAGATTTTATACATACACATACATATATATATATATATATATATATATATATATATATATATATACACACACACACATACACACACATATATGTAAATATATATAACATAAATATTTTATGTATATATATGTGTATATGTCATTTTTAATGACAGGATTGTATATATTTGAAGTAAATGTATCTTATTTTTGTTAATTTTATTTATGACAAGAATTGTCAATATGAGAATGTGTATCTTTTATGCAACCAACTTAATAAAGAAGTTGAAAGAAAACAAAAACTAATATGAGACAGAGAAATAAGAACCACGGCAGTCTTTTCAGCAGAGTGATAGTTCCATCTGAGAGGATTGAGGTATCTTCATGGGAGAGTGCTGGACCTTGAAATATGCCAGGATTTTAATAGCTATAGCTCTGGTAAAAGTAGTAAAATAACAGAAAAATATAAGACATACATTTTGTTTTGCAAAATTTACAAGTCATGATCCCTGCAATGGCAGATAAGTTGGAAGGGTAAGTTGCTATCAGACCAAAGAGGGCCCGTAATGAAGAAAAAGTGACCCAGTAACTTTGTCAACTGAAAACTGAACACCCAGAGAAAGAGGAATGAAACATTATGAGAAGCAGAAGCCATGGTGTATGACTGATCCAGCTACTCAGGAGGCCGAGGCAGGAAGATTGCAAGTTCAAGGCCAGCCTGAGCAACATAATGAACACTTGTCTAAAGGAAAAAAAAAAAAAAAAAAAAATATATATATATATATATATATATATATATATATATATATATATAAAATTATAACTTATGTAATTATATATGAAATTATATTTATACCCAGAAGCAAAAGATGGCTACAGAAGCAGCATCTGGATCTTCAGTTGAGTTTGTCAGAACTTGTTACTAACCTATAATTAAAATAAAACATGGGAGTGGGTAAGAGAAAACTTATGTTGGTTTAAAAAAAAATAAAGGGGGGGGGGGAAGAACTCTTACAAATCCCATGACTGACTAGATAAGAAGGAAGAAGTGTTGTTGGATTGAAATCTGTTACTTCGACCAGGAAAAGAGATAGGTAAACATTTAATATTGTGGATAATACTTGTGTTCAAAAGCATTTTACTGGATGATTACTGGATTAAATAATGATAAGTGGGAACCAAATAAACTTCTTTACTTACATATAAATGCTATTTTACTTTATGAAAATGACTTTAAATCAGATAAATGGATAAAAGTGTGAATAAAAAAGAAATCCCATTACAAGGTGTGTCTTTGTGCAGAAAGGGGAAGTGGGTACATATGTGTAGTTGTTATGCATTTTAAAGTTACCTGATGAAAAGTTTTGATAAGAACTTTTGCCATTGCAACCAAAAAAGTCACATAGAGGAAAACAGAAAAAGAGTAAAGAAATACAGATTCTGCATCAAGTGGAGGTTTAAATGAATTTTTGGTTCAGTAACAAAGATGAGTGGTCAGAAATCTGGTATGGAAGTGAGGAGAGAAGAGGGGTTCTTTGTTTGCCTCAACTTCAATTTTAATTAATTAACTTACTTCATGGAAAATTTTGCTCACCGCCTACTTAGGAGGCTGAAGGCATCAGCCTGATGTGTGTTTGTGAGCTGTGCTTGGAGAATTGTGGGCACTAGTGCAGAATGTGAAGTTTCACCTTGTTAACAAGTGCATCATCACCACCTACTGTTGAGTCACACTTCAGGGTGACATTATTGAAAAACCCACCAGGGACAAAGGTATTCCCTAAAAACAAAACAAAACAAAAGAGAGTGGGTTGGACTTGAGACTACCCTCTGAATGGCATGTTCTATGGAAAAGATAACAGATATGACATGTTCACTCTTTGTTTAGAATAAATTTTCTTTGACTTATGACAATAGACAGAATTGGCTAATATCACATGTCAGACATAAAAGAGAAGGGGATAGCAAATCTGTAGTTATATTCCCACATTTATTTTTACCTACAATGCAGTATATGAATGATTTCTTCTTACTTCAAATCCTATGTATTGTTCAATAGAGATATTTGCTCACATTTTATCCTTTATTGCTCAGATTCTTCCAATTGTGACTTGGTCTGCCTCACTTGTCATACAGTCTTTTTTTTTTTTTGTCATACCATCTTATGGGGACAGTTAGTGACTACTTTAACTTAGTAACGAACTACTTTCCATTTGGGATTCTAATAGACATGCAAAGTTGTCATTTAATTGTGACAACTGGTCCAAATTCATTCTTTAGCAAGATGTAACTATTCTGTTACCCATCCATTCTAGTGGATCCTATATATTTTTTCAAAGCTCCCGACCAAGACAACCACTGAGAAAATGAGACTGCTATTAAATGAAATTCAAAATATACAATTCAATAAGTCAGTCTTGCCTGAAGTGTTCAGTCATAACAGGCCTCTGGGTATTTCTTTAGTGAGAGGAATTGTTTTTAGTGGCAGTGGCTCTTTTAGAACTCTAGGTCCTTCTCCTTTTTCCTTTAACGTTAGTGTGTGTGTAAGCTAATAAAAATGTTCATTGGGGTAAACGTGTGAGCTCTCCTGAGAGCAACCTATAGCTAAAGGTGAACTAAAAACATAATAAACAAAGCTTGTCATGTATACCACAGTAGTGAAGGGGAAACCCTAGGACATGATCAGGATAATGTCCAACAAACCAACACACAGCTTTAAGCTATTGAGATGCAAGAAATGGAAGTGAAATGTCAGGACTGAGTCAAGGGCAGTAGAGGAGCATTTGGCAGGGTCTGTTCTGAGCCAGGTGAGTGCGGCAGAGCACTGGTCCTGGCTTCAGCTGGCAGGTGGTGGGGGCAGGTAGTCCTCAAGGGTGGAGGGGAGTAGTCCTCAAGGAGGACTCTTGGGCAAGGCAGTCACCTGGGTGGCTCTGAGGCTGGAGCACCAAGAAGGTCATTCTGGACAGTTGAATCAGTGGAAGTAAGAGAAGCACTGCTGAGCAAGACAGAGGCTAAGAAAGGAACATTGCTATCTGGTGGCTGTGCCTCTTTGGGCATAGAACTGAACCTCACTCAGCCTCATTCTTAAAATGAAGACTAGGAGTATGTCACTTTCAGCATTGCTAGGACAATTAAATGAGATCACATATGTAAAACAACGCTTAGCTCTGTACCTGGCATATGCACTTAATATCATTCACAGGTCACAAAGTGGGAAGTAGGGAATAATGGTTCTAAATCGGGTATGGGCAGAATTAATATCTTACTTGGTCTGGTTTATAGAGCCCTTTTAGCAAACTAAGCTGTTCTCGCCAGCCAACCTTACCTACTATCATTTCTCTTCCAGATCACCATCATGCAGTAGTAACCAGGAACTTGGAATGGTTCTACTGCCTTAAAGTGTACTTCTAATTATTTCAATAATACTACACGATCTTTATCACTACCATTTTACAGAAGAGTAATCTCAGATTTAGAATGAATGGTGAAGCAGGTTGTTCATGCCGTGAAGAAATGGATCCCGTATGATCCTCTTACCTCTATGGCATTGTGCACAAAACCCTCTTAGTCTGAAACGCACTTTTGCTAATCCTCACAAGAGTCATCCTACCCACCCAGGTAGAAAGCTTCTACCACTTCTGTTCACTTATCTCATTTCATAAATGCCCAATTCTAATGTTCGTGGTCTTATGGTAAATGACTTGTGACCTTCACCACCAAATCATCTGCTCCTTGGACAAAGGAGCTCCATATCTTACCTATCTTTTATCTCCATACCCAGCCCATTCTTCAGCACATAGGTGTTTGTGGAATGCTGGGTGCTGTGATGCATGCCTGTAATCTCAGCAACTCAGAAGACGGAGGCAGGAGGATCACACATTTGAGGCCAGCTTCATCAATTTAGGGAGACCCTCAGCAACTTAGCAAGAACTTGTCTCAAAATCAATTTTTTTAAAAAGGAAGTGTTTGTGGAATATCTTGTGAAAACCCCCAAAATACAAGAATTAGGCAAACAGCTGCAGGAACAGGCAGGAGATTAAATCACTTTCTCCAGGATGTTTTCCCTACAGCAACCCCCAGCGAATCACATCCAGAAATTACTTTTTCGATACCCGTCTCCCTTTCAAGAGTGTAAGCCACTGAGCATCCAGTCTCTGCCTCCTTATTCACTGCTATGTCCACAGCACCTAACACAATGCCTAGCATTAAATATTTGTTGAGTCCTGAGTCAGTTACACAAATAGGATTTTTACAATTAAGTTTTCTTAGAATGCAAGGGTCTCTGATTTTTATCTGTGTCTGTATCACTGTCTTAAAGGCCCCTGTCTTTGAAATACTGGTGGGTTATGTTTTTGTTTTTGCAGTACTAGGATCTGAGCCCAGGGCCTCATACATGGTAGGCAAGTGTTTTACCTCTGAGTTACATCTGTGGCTGGAATTATTGGAACAGGGTGCCTTCTGTGATTAGGTCTACCTCTAAGTTCCCTTCTAGGCACAAGATCTGCTTTCTTCCAGTTGAATTCTCTACTTGTATTCAGGAGACAGGGCAGCTTCTGGAGTAGGTACTTTTCTAAGCTCCAAAGGCTTTGTAATTGTGTTAGAAGGTAACTGTAGTTGTGTTGAATACTTTTTGTTTTTATTCTGTGCTTTTTAAATGCCTCGCCTTTTTTTTTTTAAAGTGGGTAGATTCTCCTTATTTATTAGTGCATATTAATGATATGAAATACTGGGTTTAATTTAAAATATTTATATATGCATATAATCTATTTTGATCATTTCCAACCCCTCTCCCTCTGTCTTCCCTTCTCCTGCCCCCTGACCTCCTACCCCTTCTCTAAGAGTCTTCCTTTTACTTTCATGTCATGTTTCTCCCCCCCCGTAGTTTATGCACATGAGAAGAAACATGTCAGACTTGTCTTTCTGAGTCTGGCTTATTTCACTTAACGTGACGATCTCCAGTTCTATCCATTTTCCTGCAAATGACATGATTTTGATTTTCTTTATAGTGTTTCACCTTTTTTTTTTTTAAAAAAAGTATTTATTGCTAAATTTGCTCTTCTCCACTTCCTTTCGAGGACCCTACAAATGCTGGTAATAATTGTGGATATCTAGGGTAGAATGTAGCAAGAAGGTATCATTGCCTGTTTTCCCTACCCCTTTCAATTTTGTTTTAAAGTGAATTATTCTTAAAAATCTTGACTCACGATCTGTTTGTTACTATGTAATCAATTAACAATGTCTTGTCACATGGCCCTGTAGCACATGCCCTGCTTTTACCACAGGAAGAGAAATAGTGGTTAAGGAGAGGGTCATGAAGGAGGTCAGAGCATAGTTTGCTCTGTGCCTATCTTTATTTGGGGATAGTGTTCAAAAGCCATTTACTGAGTCCTCAGCTCAAAAGCACCTCTCTCTCATCTTCTGATTTTTTTCTTTATCCCACCAGAGCCTAAGTCCCTTTTATTTTCTGTGTGTCTCCCCTTATTATGGACTGAATGTTTATATCCCTTCAGAATTGACATGTGGAAGCCCAAACCCTGAATGCAATGACATTTGGAAATGAGCCTTTAGGAGGTAGTTAGGGTTAGATGAGGTGATAAGAGTGGGCCCTCAGGATGGGAATAGTACCTTGTAAGAAGAGGCACCAGCAAGCTGTCCCTGTCATGTGAGGACATGGTGAGAAGGCAGCCATCTGCAAGCCGAGAAGAGAGCCCTCACCAGAGCCATGTGGGGCGCTCCAGCTCGGACCTCCAGCTTCCAGAACTGTGCGAGGTAATGTCTGTAGTGTAAGCCACCCAGTCTGTGGCGTTTGTTATGGCAGCCTGCGCAGACTGTGATACTTCTGCTCCTTTTTCCTTTTGGTACCTATTTGTCTCAGAGTTCTAGAAAAGTGATCTGTTCTCCTTCCTAGATGCATGCCATTGTCTTTCTCCCAGGTGTTGGGGAATGGAGATCAGAGACCCTCTTCACAAGGAATGCAGCCTCTGTGTTTTCTTTATCAAAGGACGACTGGGGCTGGCTCTGCATTTTGTTGCTCTTTTTTTTTTTTTTTTTAAATGAGAGTAGGACTGTCTCCTACACTGCATCCTGCTGGATACTAGACTGGGGCAATTCTGCGGCCATATCCTCTCTTCCTCTCCTCAGCCTTCCAGGCACTCACACCTTGGTGCCCTACTGCGTATCCGTACCTGTCTGCTTTCCAAGTGTCAGTGCCTGCCAGCTCCTGGTACATTATTTCCTCAGCAGCTGGCACGGGATTTTTCTGTTGCCAACTAGAAGCTCAGCTATTAAAAAATAAAACTTGGCACATGGTGAGTATCATATGTTTCCATCAGGACTTGGATCTGCATTCTGGCACAGCTCACATGATCACTTTGGGCACCTCTCTCAGGACAGAACCCAGTGTTCCTTTGGGTCCCTGACCACATTTTCATCCACTTATTCCAAATGTAATGTCCAACATTGAAAGACATGGGATGCTTATGATAACTTGATGGTTAGTTTACCAATGTTTTTCTTGATGCAGTTGAACTCTTCGACCCATCAGTGTTTCTTCGACACTAGGTTGTCATCTCTTACTGTTGGTGTCAGTTTTGTATCTTGAATTGTAAACTTCCAAGAATAAGGTTCATATTTCTCAAATTGATGAACAGCTAGCACATAACACTGCAAGAGGGTGTTTGTTGAATGACTTTTTATGATCACGAGGAAATCCAAGGGAAGAGATGTTGATTGTGGGGATAGTTAAACATTAAAACAAATTAAATGAATACTTTTAAGTTAAAAAAAAAATCTGCAGCCGAGTGCCAATTCAGCCACTTATGAACTGTTTCATTTCAGGCAAGTTTTCAATGAGTCTCAGTTTCTTCATATGTAAGAGGAGGTAAAATTGGATGAGGTTAGTGCACACATTATACATAGTAGTGTGCATTAGATATCATTGGTTTAATTCTGGAATGGCTGCTGTAAAGGTGGAGGGTTTGTATGTAATGAGATAGCCAAATCTCTCAGAAATGTCTTTAGATGCCCAGGTTCTATAACTGTGTTGGCAGCAGGGTTCACTAATTTTCTGCTGTTGCTTGCAATTTCCAAGCAAGCTCTCTGAGCTCCAAGTTTCCCCTTCCCCAGAGGAAGCACACTGTGCAATTTTTGTAAATATTTGACCACTGTTACTTGTCTTTCACATATTGAAAAAAATGTATAGTATATCCTTAAGATTTTCCATATCTGTTAATAAAAAAGGTACAGTTTGTGGTTTAAAACAATTGCCATACATTTTTCTTTCTATATGAATTTTACAGCTTCTTTACTTCTAAGAAGAATGTTAAAATTAGAAAATATTATTTTTTGTTTTGCTCTGAGATCTTATTTGTACTAAATTTTTTTCATAGCTACATTAATCTTTTTATATAGAATAATGCATTCTTCATTGGCAAGTTAAATAACTAGACCTAGGATTACTCATTGTAGCCTGCCTGTGATTCAGAAATGAAGAATAGTTAGTTCTCATGCTTTTTTCACAGGATTACTACAAAGATTGAAAATATCAATTGTGGCTGTATTTATTAAGCAAAAAGTCTGTGTGTATAATGAATTTTTCACTTGAATGATTTTTTTTTTTTTTTTTACTGTCAACTAAATACCAGACTTCATTTGGATTTCCCATTTTTCCATTAATGCCCACTTCTCTTCCAGGGTCCAATTTAAGCAATCACATTGCATTTAGTTGCCATGTCTCCCTTGGTCTGTGGCAGTGTCTCAGTCCTTTCTTGTTTTTTTTGTGACCTTGAGCAATGCTAGCCAAGTTTCCTGCACAATATTTCCCACTTTGGATTGTCTGTTGTTTTTTATACTTGCCTGGAGTAATAAGTTTTTGCAAAGACAAGAAGTGGAGTGTCCTCCTTGTGGTACCATATCAGAGGAGACTTGATACCAAATGAATTTCCATTTAGTTAACCTTCCACACTGGCTAGTTTCTCCATGTATAGTTACTTTATCCCTTTCTTTATTCTACTTAATCTTTGGAAATGGGAATTTAGTTTGGCCCACTTTTGGAAGTGGAGAGAGTTAAACTCTATCTGCCAAAGATGGGGATATCTACATATGATTCCTCTGTAAGGAAGATTTGTGAAATATTATTCTATTATTAATAAATTCTTTTTAATACCAATATATTCCATTTATTAGTCAACATGGAATAGTCAATCGTCTTGTTTTACATACATTTCCTTCACAGCAACACACTGACAAAGTCAATGCCTCCATTGTATAGGTAAGGAAACTAATAATGCCTAAAATAATTGTTCAAAGTACAAAATTATGATGTCAACCTCTTATACTAGTTACAGTTCATCCAGTAGTATGCTGGAAGCACTTTGTACTAATTTATAAGAGCTGACTTAAATTTTTAGGAATTCTAGAAGCCATGGTTAAACAGTCATGATTAAAAATTAAACTATAAATAACAAATTATATTAAAAATGAAAGTAGTTAATTATTCAGAATTCATTTCTTAAATATTTCATTTTAGTTTACTCTTTATATTATTTCCTCTGTGTGTATGTGTGTATGTGTGTGTGTGTGTGTGTGTGCAATGTATATAGTGGGGATGCAATATATACTACACAAGAGTGTGTAGAGTAGCATGTCTCCCCAACTATGCATTCAGTATCAGTAATAAATTTTTATACACGTACAATATAATTGAATGTTTTAAGTTATTTTCCTTAAAAAATCTTGTACAAAATATATTACTACCAATAAATCACGCAATTGGTCATAAACTAAAGGGCCAGAAGCTTTGAGTCTGGTAGGAAAACCTGTCCCTGAAATATTCTACTTAGACAATGGAGTGCATTGGAGATGATATTTTAAGGGGAGGGCAAAATCAGAAATTCTGTTTTGTCTTGATGGAAATAGATCAACTCTAGGCAATCACCAGTCTCTGTATGAGTGGTGCAATTTATGGCAGGAACAGCCCAGCCCCTGGGCTATTGCAACTCTTCATTGGAAAGCCGGGGAACTTTGATGCAGGTGAGGTATTTAAAACTGACTCCAGCTTCCACTTCCCCCTAAACAAGGCCACAACAAAATCTGCTCTTCTACATGTGTAGCCCATCTCAGTAAAAGTTCCTACCACCACTTATCTTGGCTACCTAGAATGATTGGAGGCACTCTAGAGTTCTCCTTTACTCACTAATAAGACATACCTTCAGCTTAACAAGTGTATGATATAGAGCAAGTCCCTTATCCTGACTACCCTTGGAAGAGGTATAATAATCACATAGAGGTCTTATGAAGATTCAGTGAAATCATACATTATAAAGTTCTTGGTGTAGTGCTCAATACATTGCACAATCAAATAAAGATTAATAGGAATGATTTCTGTCTCTTAAATATATTTGAAATGTGTCCCATCCTCTACATGGCCTTTGGTCCTTTTAGTTGAACTTATTTGGAGCTCTTTTCTAGATTATGGCATTGGTATCTTAAATCTTGTCTCTACTCCCATCCACTTCCCACTCTGCTTGCAAGATGACCTTCCTGAGGCCAAGTCTGATTATGTCATATTTCTGCTGTCTTCAATCCTATTTAGAGTGTGGAAGTCCTTTGAACAGGTAGCAGGTCTTTTCAGAACAGTTCCTCTTGCTCTTCCGTTCTTACATCTACATTCTCACCTTGGGCTCCAGCCTTACCTGTTATTTTTCCTCACCAAGAATGTGTCATGCAGTTCCAGGTCAGAGTGTGGCTCCTCCCCTGTCCCCTTCTTCATACTGTACCACTCGCTCTGCACCCCTCCTTGTCTATTTGTAAACACCTTTTCCTTCCTTGGTATAGAACATGTGACATCTCAGGAAAGCCCTGCTGGACTCAGAGGCAGCTAAACTTACATCTGCCTCTGCTGTCTGGGGCAGTGCTGCAGGACCTGTTTGCCAGTGTGTCTGGATGGGGAACTCTTCTAGGATCTTTTGATTCCCATGTGCCTTGACAGTTCCTAGTAGATGTTAAAGAGAAATTTTATTTAATGACAGTTATTAAAACATGATTGGACTGACTTTATTTAGGACCACTGGGATAAGTACAGGGACCACAGCAATGGGGTCTTGCTGTGAAGAAGAGAAATTGGGCTGAACTTCATATGCAGTTGAGCAAGTTAGAATTTGTACCCAAGAAGCAGGGACAGTAGACAGAAAGTTATTAAGAGGGAATATTAGGGATGAGGGGGATTTTGGCTAAACCAGTCTGGCAGAACTGTTGCTGAAGTCAGCAAGGGTAATTAGACATAACATGGAGAACAGTGGAGGAGGGTGAACCAAGCAAATATTAGGATGATTGGAAATTGAGGATGGAATTTTTGGTAAACTAAGCAAAAATCTGTATTTACAAGGAGGTACACAAGTGGACCTAGGGGAAGGTTTGAGAACCTGACTAAAGTTTGGCCAATTGAAGAATCTTTGTCACAAAGGGTGAAATCATACATTATGAAGTTCTTGGTGTAGTGTGTTCTCTCTCTCTCTCTCTCTCTCTCTCTCTCTCTCTCTCTCTTAGTTGTAGATGGACATAACAACTTTATTTATTTTTGTATGTGGTGCTGAATATCAAACCCAGTTCCTCATGTGTGCTAGGCAAGTGCTCTATCACTGAGCCACAATCCTAGCCCACAAAGGGTATATATTTAAAATGTGAAGTACCTGCTAGGAAATAGGTAATATCATGACAGTTATTAACCTAACTGGAAATTTTGCTGTCCCTATTCTCCTGTCAAAGAGGATAAAGCAAGATTCAGACAAATATCTGGGAAAGAAGCATAGACAATGGTTTTCTTCTGTGCTCAAAAACTTCTTGAAGTAGGTTAAGCCTCAAATTTAAAATCTCCGAAGGTGTCAAGAGTGTACCTTGTTCCTGTATCCACATGTTGGACAAGCCATATGTCCTCATCCTTATTAGGGTTCTCACTTAAGAGTTTTCAGGAGCTGAGAGCTGAGCAGAACCTGAGACATCACCCTGTGCAGTGTTTTATTAGACTGGTGAAGAAACTAAAGCAGAGAAAGGTTGTGCATCTTTCCTAGCACTCAAAAGCCAGTTGGGAGCAAAACAGGGGACCAGAACCATGGTCTTTTGCACTTGGACTCTGTGACATACCTCCTCTTCTCACGAGTGCCATTTTCAGAAACCTGGGTTTGAGCCAGTCCCGGTTCTTCCTCCTACAGCTTTCCTGAATTATTTCAGAACGCAAGATTTCTTATCTCCAAGAAGCTGTTACAGATTCTACATTTAATCTTACACTATTTTATATCTTGGGTATTGTGTTTACATCTGGGGGAGCAGAGGATATAGCCTTAAAAATTAATATGTAACAAAAAATATTAAACATTTTACCCTTGACTTCTTTCTCATTTGGACAGTGCTCACCTTATAAAAAACCTTTGTCTCATGTGTGTTGAAATTACATCTAAGAATCCTGGTCTGCTTGTTACTTCTCATTCTGTTCCTATCTGTGAGTGACTTGGGAGTCGAGGTACTCATTCTTATACAACTTATTAAAGAAATATAAAATATGCAAATGTCTTACCCATTTTTAAAAGCCTACCTAAATTAAAGTAAACATCAAATAAGTCTCCTTTTCATTGTTCTTCCTGACTCTAGGAAAATTGAATGTTTGAGCAAGTAGATTGATTAATATATTATTACAATATTTAGTACAACATAACTAGAAAAATCACACAAGGTAGTACTTTCATGGACGGGCCTTGCACATGTAATGAGACCAAGATTATTTTCTTATAGCTGGGGACACTTTGATTCTCCAACTATATTATTTATAAGAGAAATATATTGTTTATATTTATTCTTAAGCTCAATTAAGTCTGCCAGCATCTGACTTGCATTAAGTATATACTCTTTTTCTTCCTGATTATAGCAATAGTAAAGTTTTAAGTTACTTTAACTGATAAGATAAATTGTTTTTATTTATTATTGATAAAAATGGCAGAAGTTTCCATTATCAATAACAGGAAAAATCACAATGTCATTTTTATTTTGTTTGCATGTCTGTATCTAAACTTGTGCCTAAAGAATGCAAGTTCTAATATATACATTATATAGCATATAATATAAATAGCCCTCTCTTTTTTCCTCCCCTGGCTTACCTCATCTGACATAAGTCAATACTACCATATTGTATTTCTTTCAAAAAACTTCTACTTTGTTTTCTTCTGTCTGGTTGTTTTGCTCATAATTTCATTATAAAGTGGCAGTTGAGTTCCACTTGGTTTCCACTTTTCAAATTAATTCTCCAACATAATTTCTTAAACCTCTCCACTGTCTGTGAATCTATCAATAATCAATACTCCCTTTTTAAAAGTGATAGGATGGCTGTGCCCTGTGTGCCATGGAAGGCTGAGCACTCAAGGACAATGTTTACTGTCATAAATGAAACCTACACAGATCTCGTTGAGTGTGTGCATCATAATCATGTGAATAGTTTTCAGTTTCAGGAGTGAATGGTTCTCACCAGTAACTACAATTTGTAGAAAAGAACTGGTCTTCAGTCAAAGTATGTTTGTATTTTTATTCTTCTGTATCTATAACAAGCATCAATAATAATCCTGTGACCATGTATATCAGGTATTTTTTTTAAGTTAGAATATTATAGTTACACTTAATCGTTGGATTCATTTTAACAAAATTATACATGGATGGAATTTCATTTACTCCATTTCAATCTCCGTCTTCCTCCCTTTTTCTCGTCTCCTCCCTTCCCCTATTCTTCCTCTAATGATTTATTTATTTATTTTTGATTAGTGCTTCATACATATACATAAAGGTGGAATTAACTGTGGTATATTTATATATGCACATAGTGTGATTTTGTAAATTCACCCTGCATTTCCTCCCCTTTCCTGTTTCTACTCCCTTCCCCTCAATCTCCTTCTCCTATTCCACTAATATTCCGTATATTTTCATGACATTTGGTCCCCTTTCCTTTTCCCTTATTTTGCTCTGGCTTCTGCCTATGAGAGTTAAACATTCAATCCCTTGATTTTCTGAGTCTGGATTATTACATTGAGCGTGGTGATCTCTGGTTCCATTCATTTGCCAGCAAATGCCATAATTTCATTCTTCTTTGTGACTGAGTAAAACTCCATTGTGTTCATATACCACATTTCTTAATCCATTCATCTATTGATAAGAACCTGGCCTGGTTCCATAACTTGGCTATTGTGAATTGTGTATAGTACAGCAGGGTTTTCTAACTATGATCCATAAACCTCTGTGCCTAGATAAAGTTTTATGTTGGTGGAAGCATTTTTCTGAGAAGAGTGACCACAGTGCTCATCAAATTCTCTAAGATGTTAAAAAGTGCTGATATTTGAGATTCATGAATATACACATTTTCTTACAAGAATAGCTGGGGAGCTCGAGGCCTGTGTTGACTAACTCATTTAGCAAACTTTTTATTTCCCTCTTCTGGGGCTCTTCCCAGTCCATCTATCCCAAGAAGTGCTTTCTATATTCATATACTCCTATTTTTTGACCTCTTCTTTATTCCCTTTGTTGGTCAGGATGTCTTATGTGCAAATGTCAGTTAGAAAATATGTACAGAGGCATCAAAAGAAATCCAGCTCAAGTCTGGGGTTGTGGCTCAATGGAAAAGTACTTGCCTAGCATGTGTGAGGCACTGGGTTTGATCCTCAGCACCACATAAAAAATAAATTAAATAAAGGTACTGTGTCAATCTACAACTAAAGAAAAATAGGAAGAAACTCAGCTCAGATCACCTTAAACAATGGAATAGATTTACTGGCTCATTTAAGTGAAGTCCAGAGGTTGTTCTGGTTTTGTGTGGGGTTTGTCACAGAGTACAGTTTTAGTTTTCTGCCCTTTTTTGTCCTAAGTGTATGGGCTTTGTCCTTGTACCACTTTTCTCTTATGGTAGCAAAATATAGCAGTTTGAGTGCTAATACTGGCAATCGACCATCACATCCAGGACAGTAGGTGTTATCTACTTTTAGGACTTTGGTAGTCCCAACTTTTATGTGGGTATGTTTGACTATTGATAGGCAAGATGCTGAGCAGTAACAATATTTATTAATACCTTGAATTAAGTGAGTCTGGACACATAGCTCCTGCTATCTGAATAAATTGTGCTGTGGAAGACAGGATGTAAGATAGGAATTTATGGTGTTTCTTAAAGAGAGTTATATGATATATTAGTTCCTTGGCCTAAGTAGATATGTTTAGATAAATAAATGATTATTAAGTCTTGGGTTAATGATCTTCCTGTTTGCTCAGAATCATCACTTTTCCTTGGCAGAAATTAAATTGTCACAGCTTAAAAATATCAGCTGCTTCTTTGGAAGTTTTCTCAAGGTGGGTAATTAGTCAGGGAGATAAGCAGGACCTCTGATCTGAGCCTCACAATTCTCGTCTTACTACTTTTTCTGTTTTAATGTGATAGACTATAACTTTGTTCCACTTAAGAAATTATTTAAATCCAGAGAAAATGAGACAGAACAGGTTGAGTTAGTGAAAGTGAGTCTGGTCTGGCTTGTTTTGTTTTGTATTATTCTCACAATATCCAGCACATTGCTTTACTCTCCATGGAGTTTAGCAGTGTGTTGTGCTTGACACTTAGAAGAGATAAATATTTCCTTTGAACTCTGTTCAATCCCTTCTTGTAATTACATATTATAGGATCAAAAAGAGCTCTCCTATACCTGGTAGTACTAGAGTCCTGGCCAAAGACTATGAGCAGTAATCTAGTTGTGCATAGATCCATTTTCCTGGAAGGGAAACCAATGTGGTTGTCACCAGTAACCCCCCAACCTCCAACCTGGCCAGCTGTATTTGGATTACTGCCAAATCCTCCCAGCTAGTTTTTCCTTTTGGGAGACCACTGTAATGTGTCTGTGTGGGTGTTGTGCCCATGGGTTTGAAAAACAAGTCAAACTTTAAAATTTGTTGCAATTGGGCAGGTACTGGTTGAATCTGAGGAGATTATTATTTTAAAATTACCTAGTTTGACTGAATTGAACAGATTACCTAAAAGTCAGTTTGTACGTATAGTCATAAAAACTGTGTATTGGTTTCTTGTTTCTTTCCTTATCATATATGAATAACAAGCCTTTGTTCAATGAGTTAGGATAAATACCAATTTTGTAAAACCTAAAAGTTTTCTCATCCCAAGAACAGAATGAGCATGAAATCATCCTCTCTACTTGAGACAATGATCTGAAAACTGTAAAGGGCTAGTTCTAAAACCCTTTTTTCTTTTTAGAAGATTATAAAATTAATAAACTAAATATTTCAAATATTATCCTGTTTTATGTATAACATATATCTCTGTTTAAATAATGTTAATATATTCAAATACATTAAATATCTAAGTAACCTAGATTTTTATAAAATCATAATTTTTTTCTAAGGGTAGACATTTTGGAAATGTTAAACAAAAGGCAGATAGCAAAAATTAGTTTTAATTCTTTTAGCCAGAAGTGGTCACTATTCACATTATTCTTGATTTTGCTTGCATTTATATATATATATATATATATATATATATATATATATATATATATATATATGATTTTTTTCCCACTTAATTGTGGCTTTAAGGTTAACGTTTCTACAAATTTAAGAATATATTTATAGTTGACTGTCTTTAAAATATGATTTATATAATTTGACTAAAACAAAACATATTTTATGTATTTTTTTCATTGAGTATCTAAAATCAGTAACACAATACAACGATAGCAGCTAACATATAACAGGTGTGCACTAGGCATGTTCCCCTCCCCCCACCAATTCTCACTGTAACCTGCAAGGTAGGTATTATTAACCAGAAGTTGAAAAGGTCTGGGAGAACAATCACCTGACCATGATACAGGTGTAGGAAGTGCCTTAGCTCAGATTGCCTGATTATTGTTCTGAGTCCAAGATGAACACTCTTAAAACTGTCATATTGCCTCTTTTGCAATGAATTCCATGTAAATTTAATATCTTCCACAGAAGATATCTGAAATATGATGAAATTAAATTATGGGCAAATTGGCCAGGCACACAAATTTGATGCTCAGAACTCAACAGAGTTGACTCTGAGTGCTTTTGTATTTCAGAGGGAGGAAAGAAAGCACCATTAGGCAGCTGCAAGTATCCAGGGGAGATGGTCCTATTGCCTAGTCCTATCTGATAAAAGGCATGATGCAGTTCTTCAAAGAAGGAAGATTTTCTCCATAGACTTTTATTTAAAATAGGATTTATTCCTGAGAATGGACTCAAAATAGTATTGGAAAATCTGAATCGGGTGCTTTTTCACATTACCTGATAACACATATTTTGCTGACCCATTATCAATATGTCTATGGCTCATTATATGCAGACTTTATTTCTAGGCTGCTCCAGATTGAAGGTGAAACTCCACTAGCCAGGATACTGCCTGTCCTTCATGGAGTGTCTCCATCCTTGCAGTGCTCATTTTTCACCCTTTTTATTATTCCCTGGATTCCATTTCACCACCTATCTCTTCTTCCTTTTCTCCTTTGATTTTCCATTTCCTGTCACAGATATATTCCATCCAGACTTCCAATTCTGAGCCCTATCTGTAAGTTTTTTCATGTTTTTCTTACATTTTCCCAGCACATCTCAGCAATTCAATGTGTGTGACTTTTGTCCAGTATCACAGCTGCCTTCACTTTGTAAATGCTTTCACATTCTTTGTGATAACTTACTGCACTTAGATACAACTTTAGTTTAACGCAGGAGGGCACTTTTCTCTCTTTAAGAAAGGCCCTATTGAATAACTGCATTTCATATTATCTACTCCTTTTAACTACTGCACTTTGATGAAGTCATTATTCTGTGGCTAGTGGAAAGACTCTTGGGTTGTGAATAATCTGATTACATTTTACTCTTCCACAATCAGTTGTGCTCTGCACAAAGGCTTTTGACCCACATAATGACATCTGGTCCCTTCTGCACTGACCAAGCCACTTAATTCTCTCTCTAGGGGTATTTACATTTAGCAGTGGCCTTGTTTACACAGGAGTCCAGGTTGATCTTAGAAATACACAAATGCACTGACAGTAATAGCTTGGAAAATCTCCAAGGCCTTCACAGAAAGGAACTAACTAACAAGACATGTTCAGTATGTTTACTTGCCTGCTGCATTACAAGGAAGAAAGGAAGGCAAGGCTGGGTCATTTGTACTCTTCTCCATTAAATTTCTTTTTCAAATAAAAAACAAATACCTGACACATTCAGTTTGAGAGAGCTTTCATTTCTTTCTGTGAGTCTTCTGATATCTGCTTTTCCTTAACCCTCTCCCTTTGCTCTTTATTTTTCTCTTCCTGCTTAGTTTCCCCCTCCCTTTAAATGCTTCTAAATATCAAATCTAAATATGTAAGAATGTCATACAGAGCTGTGATGGAAGAAAATTTCACTATGTATTCACTAATGCAAGTTTCCTGTTACATAAGCTCACTGAAGAAGCCCAGGCTCTTTCAGTTGTCTTGTTTGGTAAGGGACTGTATGGCACTGAGTGTGGAATTCATTGACTTGCTCCTTACTAGGTCTTTAGCATTCATGAACTCAGTCAGATTTGATGAAAATGGCAGAAAATTCATAGAGCCCTGTTCCTTATCTTTTTCTTTGTTTGTGATACTTCTGAGTTGTGTTAGTGTAAAGGAAAGCATCTGGGATGGGGCAGGGTTGTAGGGTGCCAAGACATAGGCATAGTTACAGGATGCCAAGGCACAGTCATATTCATTGCAACTTTGGGAATTACCCCCAAGTCTGTAGTCACACTTTCCAAGAATGGATCTATTTGGAGAGGTATTTTAAACCTTGCCAGAGTCATTTGTCTTGGCTTCTTCCACTGATGTATGTGGGGGCTCTGATTGTTGGCTGCTGCAGTGTGATATGCAGTAAATAATATGACATACCATAAACCATGAAGGGCGAGTAACTTCTTTATGTTTTTGTTTAGTATGGAGAAATATGGAACAACACAAATAAGTCTGCCCCTTATTTGAATCTTCATTATATATTTAAGACTAGTGGATTTTTAAAAATATATTTTCTCTGTTTCACCATTTAACCAACTTTAAATTGGAAAGCATTTTTGTGGAACTGGTGGTTACTAATGGAGTTAATACAACCAAACTCCAATAGCCTTACTTATAGGTTCCAAAAGAACCCAAACATAATGTTGAATTTTAAGAATGTACAATGGCATTATAGACTAATAACTAATAATTAATTAGTCATATATTAATAAATAATATGCTAATAACAGTAATGTGATTATAAGTTAATATGTAATTTAACCAAAAGAATTTGTAGGAAAAACCTTGACTGATTATTTTTCACTCACTACATTTTTTTTTCCTTGAGACATTCTTTGGTCTACTGATTTGCAAAATAAAAGCAAAATAAGAAATGTGTCCCTGGCATAATGATAATTATTAATATAGCATTAGATGTACTAGAATAATAATTTCAGTAGTATAAAAGTTTTCTTCAATCTGACAAATTCTTAGGATAAGAAATGAGGCTACTTCTACTGGTGACAGGTCTATATAGATGATGCATAAAGAGATACAGGGATCAGATTGTTGATTGTATATCTGTGTTTGTCTTGGTTTTCTTATTTCAGTCAAGCCTCATTTCCTGTGTACAGAGATTTTTTTCCTAGGTCATTGGGACACATGTATGTGCATGAACACACATGCACATGCACATGCATGAGTATACACACACACACACACACACACACACACACACACATTGGTAGAGTTCCATTCTTGGACTTAAAGGGGGATAATAACTTCTGCGTGGGTGATAATTCAATGCACCTTTCCAGTCCCTCCGTTCCTGCCTTTCATTTTTCTCCAAAACACCTTTGGTTTCTGGTGGCTGCACCATGAGAAGCCTTAGAGCCACGTGCTGAGCTTCTTTTCTGGGCAGACCTCTCAAACCAACAGCAGGTGCTGTCCACCCTTCTTGCCCCTAGAGCATGGAAGATGAGGCAGTTCAGTTCCGGACAGAGTTGGGCTGTGCTGCTGTAGCAGATGGTCAGCTTTTAGTTTCCTCAGTCCTGTCTCCTGGGGAACTCTAGTGTTGTCTTATGTTCTGTTATTTACTTTTCATTCAGAGAGAAGCCAAAAGAGGAACACAATGCTATATTAAAAGAGCCAGCAACTTCAATGTTGACAAGGGTGAAAGACAATATTTTTTTTTTTTAAGAGAGAGAAATGAAGACGACACATGTGTTAAAATGCATAACTACAGTTCTAGAATCTCAACTTCATTCCATTTTATGGAAGATTGAAAAGATTTATCTGTTGATAGATTGTTGATTAGATTGCATTATGTATTTTCACTTTTCAACAGTAAATTTGACAGAAATTTCCATTTTACTTTTCCAACTTGATATGTATACACACACACACACACACACTGATATTTCTTCATATTATACAAGACTGTCATTATAAGCTTCATTTGATTACACAATAATCAACCCATTTTTAAAATTCTTTCCAATAAATTTCAGTCATTTAAGGTATGAATTGCTTTTTATGTTAAATTTGAGCATTTTCTTTTCACCCAGAAAAAAGTTCAGAAATTTTGTGTTTAGATATAAAATGCTGATAAAAATACCACAGTTTAAGATTTGAACATTGAATCTAGCCAATGGAAAATAGAGGTCCAGAATAAATTATCTTCCTTTGGATTATTGCTGTACATGGAGGTAACAGTGACTCAAATTTTGTTCTTGATATAACCAAAATCTGTTTGGAAGTGAGGCCAAGGGCTTTAGATCTGTCTTCCATATGGTCAGCTGTAGAAATGGTTGTGCTGATGCTTCATGAATATTTCTGAGTTTGATACAGAGAGAAGCTGGGAGGAAATGAATTCCGGTGGAGGCACTGAGGTCCAAAGGGAGGTCATTATACACAGACCTTCCTGGAAACTGCTGTCATTGCAGTGGACTGTGAGATGATCCCAGGTCTCTGTACAGAATTCTTTTCCTAGATATGAGCAGAATTGACACCCTTGATGAAACAAAGGGAATAGACCAGTTAACCTCCCTCAACTTCTTCCACTATGTAATGACATGAACTGCATTCATATCAAAATGCAAATTTTAAAGTATGACAGAGATAATGTTAATTTAAGATGTGAAAAAAATTAATGCATTGAAAAAAAACTGATAAATCAAGAGATCTGTTACTCTCAGGATTCACAGAAAAACCTCTTTACATAAATGTATCTTCTCTTCCCATCTCCAAATGATTGCATAGATTTCTCACCTTACGTCGCTAGCACTTTTGTGCTAATCCTTCATTACTGCATCTTGCACAGACCCCTAAGTCACTAGGCACCTACATTCTTTAGGATGATGGTGATAATAATGGTATTGCTTTGAGTTCCCCAGGTTTTCCCTGGGGGTTTGCTATGGTTCTTGGAAGCTATTTTCATACCCTGTGAAATTGCTTGTGCTGACCTTGATGAGGCTGATGTGCCATCAGAAGTACACTCTATGGTAATAGTATTTGCAGTGAGCTCGGTGGCTACAAGGGTTCAGTTAAGTCCCAATGTCTTTTAAGCTAAAGTTTGTCTAGCTTCTATTTAGAACTCTTGTAAAATAAAAGAGTTGTTTCATGTGGCTTTTAGAGTCTTTTAAACTGGAGCTAACTATTGGAATTCTTTGGTGTGACTGAGTTATATTTCTGATGGACTTTATTTGAAGATCTGAAATCATGGCTGAGTTTTATCTGTACTGCTATTCACGGTCAGGCAGTCTTGACTCCTGCATGTTACAAATAGCAGGTCAGCCCACTCTATGCCATCATCACCCCATTGGATCTGCTCACTTTGGTGAGCTATGAATGGAAAAGTTCTTCCCACGTACCAAGCAGCTACATTTCCCCTTACAAATAGAAAATGTTTGCAGCAGTCTTTATTATCATCTGAGTGGGTTTTCTTGGATTCATGCCCAGAAAGTTTATTTTTGTGGAGAGTAGGCTGATTTTCTAATTTTCTGTACATTTCCTGGTAGAGTTTACCAAACTGTTTATCTTCACTAATAACTTTGACTAGGTCAGGGTTTGTGTAAATTCAGTGCAGCCTTAAGAAAACCATTACCTAAAGTTCTGTAAGATCTTCCCTGGTGGCTTTTAGAGTAACAATTTCTGTACCACCTTAGTTGAATCTGTCTTGGGAAGGGAAACAACAGAAGGATTGTGTTTGTATTCCCAAAGCTTCAAACTGTGGTGGTAAAGGCTCTGTTACTTGTCTTTGTAGACAAGAATCCTGTCATTTATGGCTCCATCATATCATCATCTTATGATCATTTGGAGCCTCTGATGGTATTCTAATTCAATGTACATTTCCTAACTACTATAACATTATTTTATAATGCTTAACATGACAAACTTCTCCAGTGTAATTTTTGGATATATTCATAATGGGTTGGAATCAGCAATGTTGTAGAAAATAAATAAATTTAAGGCTAATGGTATAAAAATTAAGACTTTCCTCAAGGTGAGTAGATAAGTTTTCTCACATTTACAACACACACACACACACAAAACATATCTGTATACATTTTTGTATCAATTAGTTGCTCACAGCATCCAGCTAGATGTCTTATTAAAAAAAGTGAGTTTTATGTCTACAACAGGGCTGTTATTCAGCCATTAAAAATTAGCAAATTATTGATACACAAAGTAATTTGGATGGACCATGAGGGCCATATTCCAGTGAAAAAAGTCAGGGAAAATTCAATTTCAAAAGGTGTGATTTCATTAGAAGTGTCTCAAAATGACAGACTTACAGAGGTAGAGAACAGATTCGTTATTGATGGAGTTAGGAATGGTGGTGGTAGAGTGTTGGATTGGGTGTGACCAAAAAGGGGAAAGGGAAAAGCATTTGTCATACTGTAGTAATTTTGTGTCTTGATTATGGTGGCAGGTGGATGAGTCAAGACATATAGGATGCACAGAACTAGACACATATTGTCCCAATGTCAATTTCCTGGTTGTTATGTTGTACTAAAAGTATTTAATATGGCCATTAGTGAAGAATATACAGTATCCCTTTATCTTGCCTGCATCCTGCACAGGCAATAGGAATGGAGTCCCCCTTGGTAGAATGGGCTGGCTGCAAAATAAAAGCTAAGAAAAATAGAATGACGAAAAAATCATAGGACACAGAAAATATTTTCTGAAAGTGGAGGCAGGACGAGCTAGCCGATCATATAGAGCGTGCTTTATAATAAAAAGCAAAATGGAGCCCGTGCTTGCTTTATTTATATTGGAGTACATTAAAGGCCTTCCATGTTGAATGTTCATCACCAAAAAAGTTATAGATGGGTTCAGTTATTTTGTGTCTTGATTATGGTGGCAGGTGTCCAGTTCCCAATGTGTTACGCCCTAACCCTAGTAGAGCAGAGATAAAGATCTTGTGCCTTGGGCAATCTGTTGAGTAGGAGAGCCACAGATAGTTCTCAAGGTTAAATCTAAAATCTCACTGGCTACCATACCAAGAGAAGAACCTCAGGTAATTCATAGGTGGCCTCCCGCACCTTTATACCATTTTTATAGCTTCCTATAAATCTATAATTATTTCAAAAAAATTTTTCTGAATGAGCTAGTACTTATAAAGCAGCCTAAGGAAAACAAACCTTTCCCTATCAATTTTGGTAATAAATTCAGTAATTGATTCTCAGAGCTATAAAGACTTAATAATACTCACACATAAATGCCAGAATAATGTTGGAGTCCTAGCCTTTTAATTTTCTTAGCTCTTTATAGCTTCTCTTCTTGGCAGCAGTCTTATTATTTTTGATAATTTATTAACTACCACAGACACACTAGTAAAGTGATGTTCATTAGCTGGAAACAATATGCTTACTCTTCCATATTTTAAGTCTACCACCTATTGGGATACAAAATTTGTGCCAGCAACATTCCCACAGTCCATAAGTCAAATCCATTTTATTTTTAAAAAGATATGTCTTAGCTGGACGTTACAATAGTGCCTACTCTGAATTTTCCTATAACAGTTTTATTGAGATATCATTGACATAAAAATTGTGTAAATTTAATATGTACACCTTGATATTTTGACACATATCTGCATTATGAAATAAGCACCACAGTGATGCTAAGTAGGGTATCTGTTTACCTCTTCTTAGTTACATTGTGCTTGAATGTGTGCAGTCTTTGCCTTTTTGTTGTGAAATGTTGATGTCATCATGGAACTTATGTATTTTCTGCTTAACACTTTAGGAAAAATTAAAAATGTATTCAAGCCTTGAAGCTAGCTAACAATGCACAAATCTCAAGCTATGTATGTCAAAGAGAACGTAAGAAAAACCCTTAAGAAAATAAATCTCAACATATGGTAAGAGATTTATGTAAAACTGTCAGCCCCAAATCCAGGGACAAAAAGGGAGGAAGTTTATACTTTATTGCTTGTCCCAATTTTTCAAGTGACAACTCATTTAGGGATCATGCTATGTGTACCTTTCTAAACTGTTCTCCCATTCTTCTAATGCAGTGAAAAGACACATAGTCATAGAATAAGAACCTACCGAATGAGACACAAAGAGTATGGTTTCTTCATCCTTCTTAAAAATGGAGTGTATGCTTCTTAGAGGTAACACACTTTATATTAATCTTTACCTCTCACTCCCATACCTCAGTTTTTGCCACAAAGTTTAATATTTACCTACTAGAAACTAAAGGGTCCTAAATAATTGGGAACTGAATTAAAAAAAAAAACAACTGTGCATAGTCCAGGGAAAAGTTGCAGCAATTATTAAAAAATGAGTGAATTATCTTAGTGTAATTTGATTGGAAATATAGGAAAGAAAGAAAAAAATGATTTTAACCCAAGTTTTTCATATTGAACTCATGATATGCTGGAAAGAATAGAACTCAGGCAAGTTTCCAACAGTTCCTTTGAAACAACAGGGGCCTGTTGTCTCTGGAGAGTGGAACGTGGGCAAATGTGCACCATACTGATGCTCCTCCCCACCTGAGATGGCAGCCCACGTGCATTGTTCCCAGTGATTAGAAAATGGTGTCATTTTTTTTCAAATGCCATATTCAAATGGGTCATCTAATTGTTCTGGTATGAATTAAGAAAATGAGTTTCACAAAAAAAAATTCACTTTGCAAAACTAATTAAAAGTATAACAAAAGAACTTTTCATATTAACAAAGAATTTCCTGTGACATTCATTTAACAGTGAACTCCTTTGGGGTGTGAAAGTGGAATTTTATAGATCATTAACAACCTGACAGGTTCTGAGAGTAGAAAAATATAAAACCAATGTGTTAGGAAGCAATGCCAATTGAAGATCAATCAAAAGTGACATAGAGTATTCTCGAAAGCTTTATGAATTAGCCAGAAAATAACTCAATTTATAAGCCCTTTTGCAAGAACATATCAATTATACACACTTGTGTAATATCTGTAAATTCTTTTCATGTCATCATAAATAATAGCTGAAAAGAACTTTGAGAGAGGAAATGATTGTTCCTTTTCTTCCCATTGTGACTAGCAGTCCTGAAGGACTAGTCGGCCCACATGCTCACTCCCAGTCTTGATCTTCTCTTTGAAGGCCAATATTAATTCTGTCTCACCATGTCACTAAAGCTACTAACAGTAAGATCTCCTTTTAATGGCCAAATTCAAAAAGAATATTTTTCAGTTCCTGTATTAGTTGACTGTTTGCTAGCATTTGTAGTCTTAATCATCTTAATCATCCCAAAGTTTCTAAGTTCTTTCCTTTGGCTCCACCTACACTATCTGCTGGTAAAACTTCTCTGACCCCTTTGGCCTTCTTCACTGGCTTCTCATCCTTGAGGTACCCATAGATGTGGGCTTTGCCCAGGTTTCACCCTCAGCCTCCTTGTCATTCTATAAGTTTTGATATAGCCCAGTATTCTTATCTCAAATATATATCTACGGCCCATAACTACTATCTTCTAAACTTATAGGCCTTGTTTTCTAACCCAAATATTTTCTTGTTCTCTAAAACAACAACAACAACAAACCCTTCTTTTCTACTTTCTCAGTTCCCAATCCTAAATAATCCTTAAATTCACAACCTTCTTTATGTCCCTTCAGCTACTATGTTTGTTGAAACCCTAGCCTTTCTCACTTATGCAGTGGTAACAATTTCATCCAAATGGATTCTACTGTGATGTATAACTAAAAGAACCAATGAAATTAAATTTTAAAAATATGTGTCCTGGTCTCTAATTTCTCCCCCTCTCTATCTCTCTTCCTCAATGATGTCAGAATTATTTAACTGAAGTCTAATCCTCTCACTCATGGCTCTTAAGACATTTTGCATTCTGATCCAACCCTACCTTTCTGAATATATAAATAGGCTGTGATTCCAACACTCAGTTTAATTTTTGAGACTTTTGTCTTACAATGGATTGTCACTCTTCTTAGAATGCCCTTTCTCAGATCTTGTCCATCTGGTGAGCTCTACATCATCCTTTACGATGTGGTTTGGATATAGTTCACAGTGAAGTGTTCCCTGATTATTCATAAGCCCAACTATTGCTTTTACTCCGAGTTATTTTTACAGTCCTGCTGTCATTTTAACACTATTTATTTGCAAAATGGTGGACCCCCTAGGATGTACAGACCCTGTTTAGCCCTCTTAGTAGCTCTAACAACACAATATCATTACCCAGTCAAACCAATCTGGGAGTGTAGCTGCTTTATTTTATTTTATTTTATTTTCTGTCATTAATAACAATACAACAAACTGGGTAAGTTATAGAAAGATTAATTCTGGCTTATGATTCTGGTCCAAGGTCAAGGGGCTGAATCTGTTGATAGCCTTCTTTTTTTAAAAAAATTTGTTTTAATTAGTTATACATGACAGTAGAACACATTTATGCATTTTGATATATTATACATAGCTGGGATATAACTGCTCATTTTTCTGAGTTGTAGAATCATTGTAGAATTACATTGGTCATGTAGTCATATATATACGTAAAGTAATAATGTATATATATTCTACTATCCTTCCTGTCCTGACATACTTCCCTTCCCTCCCTTCACTTCCTCTACCTAATTTAAGGTAACTCTATTCTTCTCTAGTGCCCCACCCCCTTATTGTGAATTAGTATATATATATTAGAGAAAACATTCAGCCTTTGATTTTTTTGGGATTGGCTTATTTTGCTTAGCATGATATTTTCTAACTCCATCCACTTACTGGCAAATGCCATAATTTCATTCTTCTTTAAAGCTGAGAAATATTCCATTGAATATATATACCACATTTTTAAATCCATTCATCTATTGAAAGACACCTTGGTTGGTTCCATAGTTTAGCTATTGTGAATTGAACTGCTACAAACATTGATGTGGCTGTGTCACTATAGTATACTAATTTTAAGTCCTTTGGATATAAACCAAGGAGTGGGATAGCTGGGTTAAATGGTGGTTCCATTCCAAGTTTTCTGAGGAATCTCCATACTGCTTTCCATATTGGTTGTACCAATTTGCAGTCCCAACAGCAATGTATGAGTGTACCTTTACCCCCACATCCTCGCCAGCATTTATTATTGCCTGTATTGTTAATGATTGCCATTCTGACTGGAGTGAGATGAAATCTTAGTGTAGTTTTGATTTGCATTTCTCTAAATACTAGAGATGTTGAACACTTTTTCATATATATGTTGATCAATTGTATTTCTTCAGTTCCTTAGTCCATTTATTAATTGGGTTATTTGTGTTTTTTTTTTCTCTCTCTCTCTCCTCCACACATTTAACCATTGTTCATAGGCAAAATTTTTACAATGAGCCTCCTCTTTTTTCCTCCCCCAAGGTATACAACATGGGGCATTAAGGAGAAGTCCATATCCCTGAGTTGAACAGTTTGTGGATGGTAAAGCTGCAGTTATACTTATGCCCATTCATTAGCACCTGGGCCCCTTCCTCTACCAACATATCTTCACTGGCAGGGGAGACTCAGTTTAGGTCCTCCTGAAACTTCGATGTTTGTCAGAAAATCTGTACAGATAAGTTAAACAGGCAAGATTTTATTTAAGAATATTGCATTAGGGGAGAGAGATCAAACTCTACTCCATTGTAAAAGAGATAGGAGAGTTTTTAAGCACTAGGGAACTGGTGGGAAAGTCCTGGAGGAGTTAGTAGAGTGTTTGTTGATCAATGTGATTAGGCCATTTATTTTGGCTAATTGGTGTGTATTGATGTTAGGCTCCTACCCTCCTACAGAGCCCCAGGGGAAGAGATCCTATTTTCTTTGTGATTAAATTTCAAAAGAGGTTGACTCCTAGGTCCTTGAGAAAGTCCTTCTTGGGTTGTAGAAGATTTGCATCTCAAAGAGGCAGAGAATGAATACATAATGGTAAGTGTTCTAAAGTAAATGCTGTAAGAAAAAAAAGGAGAGGGAGTGTTCAGAGGCTTCAGGAAGAAGTCTGTCTGCTTAGTCAAGCTGAATGAATTTTCTGGCCATACTGGCCAGATGCATAGGAATAGCCTAAAATGTAAATAATTATCCACTTTAACTTGCTCTCAGGTGACTTTTTATATTCCATCCATAACAATGAAATGGGTCATATAAAAAGACAGTTGTCACTATTAATGAAATTTATACATATTTAGATTTTAATAATCTGCTACAACTGTGAACAATTTCCCTCTTAGATCATGTCCTTTTTGAAGAAAAATGAAGAAACCCCTCAAAATAAATACTTTGTAATTATTACTGCTTTCTTCCTTTGACTATTTATTAGCGGTGAAAGCATTCCTCAAACAGGCAAATACTTTGGTTTGATCTATAGTGTTGCTTTCTTTTTACCTAGAAACATCCATTAGGGTGAGTCTTTCAGGAACAGAAAACGATGATTTAACACCCTAGCTGAGCTGTTTCTAATATAAGTGAATCATATGAAGCCAGAGGGCAGATACGTTAGAGAGAAAAGAAGTAGTCAGTAACATGGCATAGAGAGATCATAGTTCATGTCACCATTCTTCTAAATGGAGCGACTTCAGCATAGATCTTGACTCTAGCAGGTAATTTTTCTTTTTTCACTTTGTGGAAAAGATTCATTTGCAATACCTATTATGTGAAATACATTTCATAAACACAGCTAGTGATCTCAAGGCAGTACTGAAATTTTCATTGTATCACATACATCATAATTGTTACTGTGACCTGGCCTTTTAGATGGAGTTGCTTGAAATAGGGAAAATCAAGTAAAGACAGTAGTTGGTTAGGGCACTGAAAGAGGGGTCAGTGAAGGCTATTAGCAGATGACAATACCTTGAGTTCTTGGGGAAGTAGTGTCATTTAATTCAGACTCTGGAGACTACTGGCTTTTGAGAGCCACTGTTAGGGGTTTGTGAGGTAGGACAGAAGAAATAAGTAATAGAAAGGAGGCATAAAGTGTGATTTTGTTGTAGCATATATTGACATATTTATTTGATACTCCATTTCTTGTCAGTTGTACGGCTCCCTCCGTGGTCCACTTTGAAACTCCACCGTCATGGCTATGTCCATTCCTATCAGATAGATTACTGAAGTGATCTCTTTATTGGACATCCTACTACAATCCATTCATTACATAGAGTAAGCATTAGTCTACCTTGTTCTGTTTAGGTATAAGACGTGGCCATAGCTTTCCAGTGTACTCAGAATAAGATTAAAGTATCATGGGAGAAGAGGTGTCTCCAAAGAAGGGGCCTAGGAATTCCTGGAGAGAAGGGGAACCCAATTCAGGACCAGTGAGGTTCTTGGCCCATGTTATGGAAAATGATTTGTCAGTCAGAGGCATAGACAGAGGCTTACTTTAGAAAGTAGACACATATTCAAGGGAGAATGAGGACAATTTCAAGGGAAAGACATCTTTGGGAGTAAAGCAAGGACTACGCATTCAAATAAGAATGCAGGTCATCTTGAGAGTGAGAGAGGCAGCTTTAGGGTTCCCAGATGTTCTTTCAAAGGAAAATTGGTGAAGGGTGGGTATAGAATTGGTAGGATGGTAGAAAGGTATAGAAAGATATGTAGGATCTCACATTGGGTTCTGGTGGTCTGGTTAATCTCAGGATCCTCAGGTTGATGTGATCATCATTATCTAATTAGTAGATAACAGTGAAAAGTCCTCTAAATTATGGATTTCTTGAAATACTGTCTCTCTCTTTAGTGAATTGATTTATTGGGGTTTTAATTAATAGGGCACAGGTAGATTTACAGATTTCCCAGGAATTTGGGAGTAACAAGGCCTGGAAAAGTATGTGAAACTTCTGAATGATAATTCTATTTTCTTATCCTTCCTTTATGTCTCCTTTTTATTTATTACTTATTTCTTCTGTCCTACCTCACAAACCCCTAAAAGTGGCTCTCAAAACCCAGTAGTCTCCAGAGTCTGACTACCCTTCAACCACCTCATCTCTTACCATTCTTCCCTGGTTCATGGACTCCCAGGCACACCATCTTTTATGTCCCTTAAAATTGCCAACTTATTTCTGCTTTGAAGTTCTTTGCATTTACCCCTCTCCCCAGAGAGCTTTCAACTGGTTTCTTTCATGTGGCTGGCTGTCCTGCCATTCATCTCTTAGCACCAGTGTTCCCTCATCAGTGAGGATTCCCTGACCACCCAATGCATATCATTTTCCTCTCCCCAGTCACCTGTTATAACTGCTTCCGGTTTTGTTTTGTTTATAATACTTATAGGTATAATTATCTTCAATTATCTTTATTTGTTTTGCTTGCCCACCATCATTAGAATATAAGTCCCATGAGGGAAATGATCTTGCCTATCATATACTTTGTTATAACCCAAGCACCAAAAATACTCCCTGAAAGATGGATATGCCTAGTAAATATTTAAGTGAAGTCATTAATAAATTTAATAAATAAATATCACTTAATGTGCTATTATCTGCCAGGTCTAATTCGACATTACCTTGAGAATCAAAGGTGAATGTGGCCTGGTTTTATGCTTCTTGTAGCTTACTGTCTGGCTACTATCTTTATCTGGACATCTCATTAGCAAACCATCTTTTAGGATTTAAATTTAAATTTTGTTTGGGGAATCAAAGTGAATTGATATTTCAGCACATTCATAGATAGTCAGATACTTTGGTTCACTAACTATACTTTCCAGTAAATTCTAAAAATTAGCGTGTCTCATTTTATACCTATTATTTTTTCACTTTAATAAGGTCTTATCCAGGGCTGGGGTTGTGGCTCACTGGTAGTGCACTTGCCTCACATGTGTGAGGCACTGGGTTTGATTCTTAGCATTGCATATAAATAAGTGAATAAAACAAAGGTCCATCAACTAATATATATATTCTTATCCAGCATGTACCAGATTCAAGGCTTTGTACTGCTCACTATGAGATATACACTTGAGGCCAAGATATTTACCCTGTCTTAAGGGAATGTGAAATTTAATGGAGACAAACTCTGTGTTCTGGTAAATATGAAATACACCTGTATCTTATAAATTCCATAAAGGAAGCACAGTGGATTTAGAAGGATCCAGAGAAGGGAGTAATCCCACAGTGTTGGATGAACAGGAAATGGTTCCTTATGAGATTAGCTTTATCTTGGGTTGTAAAAATCATTTTGACAGGTGCAGGAAATGTCAGATATAGAAGAAATGGCAAGGAAGAAAAGGAGTTTTCCAGTTGAGCAATAGTATCAACACAAAGGTTTAGAAAGGACTTCTATTAAGGAGGGCTTTGAATTTCTTTTGTAGTTGATGGGAGCCATTGAGGTTTTGTCATAGGACTGACATTAGCACAGTAATTCTTTACAGAGAGAAGTTGAGGCATCTTTTGGCTGAATGAATTGGAGTGAAGGCAACCAGGAAGCAGAGAGACCAACCAATTACCAACCTTTGTGATATAGCAGTCCAGATAGAACAGAATAAGGGTTTGAAATGCAGGATGGAAGTCTTCCTAAAGAAATTCACAACTGTCTACCCATAATGGACTTTTTCACTTACTACATTTATCCTGAACTGCTTCATTCTTTAAACCCAGGACTTCTTACCTTTGTACTCATGAATTAGTTCTTTATGTAGGCTGCAATCTTATTAACAGTTTTTTATGTATACTTTAGTCTTCTCTTATATCCAAAAATATTTTTAAGACCTATATGAATCCTCAAAATTCCAAATTTCCAGTGCTGTTGAAACATCAAGATTTAAATTTAGACACCAATTCTCTCTTTATTTTGTGGAATCTCCTTTTGACATTTATTAGGCTTTCTTAACAGATTAAGACAGTAGGCTGAATTTTCTTACCTCTCCCCCACCCCGCTGCCCCAACACACACATGCCCCAAATTGAATTGTACTTATTACAGAGGTGCCTATCCCCTGTGGTATTTAGTTTCTAACAGATATTTTTGTTGAGTCATATTTTTAAGCTCCAGCTAAGGGTGCCAAAGTGCTAACTCCATTAGGTGTGTTTCAAACCTCACCTTATTTGAATTCTTAGCAATATTTGATAGTAATGAACATTCCCTCCTCGAAACACTATTTTCCCTGGGTTTCCATAATAGCCGCTTTGATTTCTTTTCCCTTTGCCTCTCAGTCTATTTCTTCTCTACTTTCTCTAACTGGGTATTAAATATCAACATTTTCCAAGGGTGGGTCCTCCTCTTTTCTAATTTTGCATGTACTCCAGCTGTTGCATTCATTTTACATCTTTCCTCAGTAGAAACCTCTTCAAGTTGGCTCTGGAATGTTTTGGGTTTTTTTTTTTTTCTTTCAATGCTGGGGACCTAATTCAGGGCATGCTAGGCAAGCCCTCTACCACAGAGTCATATCCCTAGTCTTCCTGATCTTGTGTTATGACCCTGGTAGTCTCTGATAGCTTTCTTGCTATCTAGGTGGCTAACATATGCTAAGCTTATTTGTATATGTCCTACCCTATACTTGCAACTAACCATTTCTTAAGAAGTCTTGGTCTTCTTAGTGAAAAGTAGTTTCAGTACCACAATTTGGGCCTCAGAGGTGCTTATTGTGACAAGATTTCTCATTGTTTCCAGACATTTCCATTACATATACACAAGTTAGCATTAAGAACTTGGTTTTAAAAACACAAGGGATGTTAGAATCAGGAATAGCTCACATTAAAAGACAAGCACAACAGCCGCAGAATAATGATTCTAATACTGTCACCACCAGTATGATTTATGTACTGCTTTTGATTTAGAAAATTAGTGAGATTGCTTATAAACATGATATATACATATTCTAATTGATTTAAAGTTATAGACCTCTATATTATTTATTTTCTTGTGTAGAAAAATAATGCTGCTACTTGGAAAGATTCATCCTCAGTATGCTCTTCTCTGTACTTGAGTTTTTCCATGGTTTCCAAGAGGAGTCTACTGAGAATTCCATTCGACAGGCAGATTAGTATAATTAGGCCCAGGGCAATTCACAGCGAGGAGGTGCCTGGTGGAGCCCTGAGGTAGACCCTCTATCACTCATTATTTTTTATTCCTTTTCCAGTAAAAGAAATTCCCACACCCATGAAACTTTAGAAGTATTGGAAATCAACAATTCTCTCTTTATATGCTTTCTTCCAATTAATGATTTTCTGTTTCCTGCTACTGTTAATGGCCAATCTTTTTGAAAGCAACTTTAAGAAGATGTTTAATTATTCAAATAAGAATAGAGGTTTTTTTGTTTGTTTGTTTGTTTTTTTTAATGACAGAACCAGTATAGAAAAGGCATTTAATGGATTAATTTTGGACAACATGTATGTTCATGCTTTTGGAGGAAAAGCTAAGCTGAAGTAGATTTCAATGGGAATAAGGAAACACTGGAGTTTTTACTTTGGTGAGCACCTTGAGACGAAGAATGTTTTCCACTTACTTTCAGTGTTTAAATGTTATTTCATTTAAAGTAATCTTCATATCCTCGGGAAGTTAGTGGGAAAAATTAAATGGAAGGGCTTTTTAACCTATTTGCAAACTCAAATCTAATTCTGAAAATAATAAGGTGAAATGAGAGAAAAATGATAGTGGAAATCATATTACATATATTTATGAGAGGATTAATCACTGGAAAATATGATGCATGGTGTGTGATATAGCAAAGATAATTTCTTTCTGCTTTATTTAAAGAGACATCAGCAATCCAACATTTCTTTCTAGGTACTTCTATGCCTGACAAGTATTAAACATTTTTAAAACATTAAATAGGTTAGGAAAAATTTGGCTCCAAGAACATGAAAATTTATTGAAAAGATGATAGAAGATAAATACATACGATGTGAATTATATGAGTTTAAGAAAGGATAAAACTTACAAATAATGAAAAGTGGCAAAAAATAAGTGACTCTAAAACAGGAAAGATTTGTTTGGTGATGTATGGGTATATGTATAACTAGAAGGGATAAAATGAAATCCAGGTATGGGAAACTTAGTGTTAAAGTAAGTTTTTACTAATTATGGTAACTTGGAAGAAATACTTTTATAGTGTTTTTCATTAAAACTGTAAATTTGCACAGTGCATGTATATTTACCAAGAAAAATGAAGGTACCCAATGTTCTATATGAAAACTGATCTTCTGCAATGGGTAGTGGGGTTTGTTAAGAGTCAATCTTAAACTTGACATATTATGTTATCATACTGTCTTCTGATTTCAGTAACCTTTTGTGGATAGCTTGGTCTTTTCTTTTGTATTTCTTCCTCTTCCCCTTTTCTTCTCCCAAGTGGCATCTGATTGTTTAGAAGAATAGTGCTTCCATGAATTCTTGGGATGGATTCCTGGAGGTCACATAACCAGTCTATATCTTCTGGAGTTCCCAGGTCCTTGCTGTGTGGTAACTGTTTTAGTTTGCTTTTCAGGATTGGTGGCTGTTGATGTCCACATAGCCATGACCTGCATTTTGAGTACCAGTGACCCTGGTTTGAGTTATTTGCCTCAAACCTTACTTATTTTGTCTCACCTCCAGCCCTGTTAGCATCTCTTCACCTTCCTCAGAGGCTTATGGGAAACTCTGTGTTTCCTGCATACTCTACTAGAGAGTATGGGGAGCCTGGAGGTTTAACTCAGCTAGCCACTGAGCCCCCTTCTCCTTCCTGTACTTCTACTGTATGCCTTGCATGGTCATGAGCACTTCTCCAACCACATACAGGGAGGAGTGCCAAATTACTTTCACCTAACTACAGAGTAGTTCCAAATCTGAAACTATTGAACCCTTATATTCCAGTCTTGAACCACTAACTCTCCTACTCTCTGTTCAGCTTTCTGATGTGATCACTGTCAAAACAAGCTTTCTACTTTAGTCTTTGGATCCTCTGTCCCTGGGTTGCCTATCCGTTTCCTCCTGTCCTTTTCCTTTCTCCTTCTGCTTAAATTACATGAAACACATCTTCCATATTTTTTTTTTTTGAAACTATACTCATCATTATTCATTTCACCAGCCTGACAAAAATCTCAATTTGGATCAGTCAAGTTCAATTTCTTCACCCTGAAACCTAGACTCCCAAGGGCCAGGCATAGAGTGTAGCATGTAGTAAATCTCTAATATTTACTGAATGAATAAAAATCAGTGAAATGCATACTGGGCAAATTTAAGATAATCAAATTAGGATAAGCATATATACATTTTGAACTGTGGGATTTGGGGTATGTTAATAAAACTTGAGTTCTAGTTTCTTTACCATAAAGATAAAAAATAACAATAGTCCATACGTAGGATTCAAAGCATGTGAAAGTAAACCGTTTTGCAAGCGGCTAGATCATGGCACTTCAAGGCATGTTAGCCAATGTGTAGTGGTGGGAGCAGAATGACTTAGACACTGATATTTTTACTATGGCTTGAGTTCCTCTACCACACTGCTTTACTAGTTCAAATAACCAGGACTGGATTGGCTGGTGGGAGGAGACTAGGAGGCAGGTAATAAAATGATCACAGCAATTCAGCAACAATGTTTCTTGTTAAGTGCCTGGTTTTCTGTATAAATTCTTACCATTACTGTTATAAGCGAAGTGAATTCATTGCAAAGTGTAGAATTATCCTAATTTTTGACAAGATCACATCTGAGATTTCACCTGGGTTTACAATTTGTCCTTGCGTGGATTTCCCCTTCTCTTAGTCACCATTCTTCCCTCTCTTGTTCAGTCCCCAGGCTTTCCTTCCAGGACACAGGTCCTCTAAGTATGTCATGAAGTTTCCTTTATGCTCTGCATTCAAGGTTTCAGGAAAGATAAAGAACAAAATGGATACTATCACACAGGTCATTGACATCTCTTTACAGCTCATTTAATAGAATGTCTTCTCTGTCCCCCTGTTCTTCAATAGTGCTTTTAGATATCTGGGAAGTCTTCCCTGAGTATCTTACAACTGATACCCTTGAAGAGGTGGGATATATTTTCCCCCCGGTACTGGTACCAATCATGGTGTCTGGCCTCTAGACTAGACAGCCCTGTGTGTGTGTGTGTGTGTGCGCGCGTGCACGCGCACGTGCATGCACATGCATGCATGTGCACATGCGTGAGCATGCTTATGAACTTAAAAATAGATAATTTTCCATGAAGGCTGAATATCCATCTAGGTGTGATGAACATTTTTGTTCCAATTTATGAAATCTGTTCTCTGCTTTAATCTTGCCAAAGTATTCACTATTCAAATCTTTCATTAAGTCTTTCAAAAATACTTTATAGGCCAGTATTGCTTTCTTCCTTCTATTCTTCCTCATTTCCTTCTATAGCATACTATAGGAGAGAGAACCGATGTGAAAATGCCAATAATGTGTTAAATATTTTTATATATTAAGTAATTTGATTACCACAGTAATAAACCAAGGTGGATTTTTATCTACCCAATTTGCAGGTGAAAAAACTGAAGTGCAAAGGGGTTAAACAAATTGCCCAAGCTATTAAGTGGCAAGAAGCTATATTGGAACATATATTTTAGAACCATGATCTTAAGAGACTATAGCTTACAAAAACTACCATAAAATATAAACTTTTTTTTTAAATTTTTTTTTTAAATTTTTTATTGTTGGCTGTTCAAAACATTACATAGTTCTTGATATATCATATTTCACACTTTGATTCAAGTGGGTTATGAGCTCCCATTTTTACCCCATATACAGATTGCAGAATTACATCAGTTACACATCCATTGATTTACATATTGCCATACTAGTGTCTGTTGTGTTCTGCTGCCTTTCCTATCCTCTACTATCCCCCCTCCCCTCCCCTCTTCTCTCTCTGCCCCCTCTACTGGCATTCATTTGTCCCCCTTGTATTATTTTTCCCTTTCCCCTCACTTCCTCTTGTATTTACTTTTGTATAACTCTGAGGGTCTCCTTCCATTTCCATGCAATTTCCCTTCTCTCTCCCTTTCCCTCCCACCTCTCATCCCTGTTTAATGTTAATCTTCTTCTCATGCTCTTCGACCCTACTCTGTTCTTAGTTACTCTCCTTATATCAAAGAAGACATTTGGCATTTGTTTTTTAGGGATTGGCTAGCTTCACTTAGCATAATCTGCTCTAATGCCATCCATTTCCCTGTAAATTCTATGATTTTGTCATTTTTTAATGCAGAGTAATACTCCATTGTGTATAAATGCCACATTTTTTTTATCCATTCATCTATTGAAGGGCATCTCGGTTGGTTCCACAGTCTTGCTATTGTGAATTGTGCTGCTATGAACATCGATGTAGCAGTGTCCCTGTAGCATGCTCTTTTTAGGTCTTTAGGGAATAGACCGAGAAGGGGAATAGCTGGGTCAAATGGTGGCTCCATTCCCAGCTTTCCAAGAAATCTCCATAGTGCTTTCCAAATTGGCTGCACCAATCTGCAGTCCCACCAGCAATGTACAAGTGTGCCCTTTTCCTCATATCCTCGCCAGCACTTGTTGTTGTTTGACTTCATAATGGCTGCCAATCTAACTGGAGTGAGATGGTATCTTAGGGTGGTTTTGATTTGCATTTCTCTGACAGCTAGAGATGGTGAGCATTTTTTCATGTACTTGTTGATTGATTGTATGTCCTCCTCTGAGAAGTGTCTGTTCAGGTCCTTGGCCCATTTGTTGATTGGGTTGTTTGTTATTTTATTGTCTAATTTTTTGAGTTCTTTGTATACTCTGGATATTAGGGCTCTATCTGAAGTGTGAGGAGTAAAGATTTGTTCCCAGGATGTAGGCTCTCTATTTACCTCTCTTATTGTTTCTTTTGCTGAGAAAAAACTTTTTAGTTTGAGTAAGTCCCATTTGTTGATTCTAGTTATTAACTTTTGTGCTATGGGTGTCCTATTGAGGAATTTGGAGCCCGACCCCACAGTATGTAGATAGTAGCCAACTTTTTCTTCTATCAGACGCCGTGTCTCTGATTTGATATCAAGCTCCTTGATCCATTTGGAATTCACTTTTGTGCATGGCGAGAGAAAGGGATTCAGTTTCATTTTGTTGCATATGGATTTCCAGTTTTCCCAGCACCATTTGTTGAAGATGCTATCCTTCCTCCATTGCATGCTTTTAGCCCCTTTATCAAATATAAGGTAGTTGTAGTTTTGTGGATTGGTTTCTGTGTCCTCTATTCTGTACAATTGGTCCACCCGCCTGTTTTGGTACCAGTACCATGCTGTTTTTGTTACTATTGCTCTGTAGTATAGTTTGAAGTCTGGTATCGCTATACCGCCTGATTCACACTTCCTGCTTAGCATTGTTTTTGCTATTCTGGGTCTTTTATTTTTCCATATGAATTTCATGATTGCTTTCTCTATTTCTACAAGAAATGCCGTTGGGATTTTGATTGGCATTGCATTAAACCTATAGAGAACTTTTGGTAATATCGCCATTTTGATGATGTTAGTTCTGCCTATCCATGAACAGGGTATATTTTTCCATCTTCTAAGATCTTCTTCTATTTCTCTCTTTAGGGTTCTGTAGTTTTCATTGTATAAGTCTTTCACCTCTTTTGTTAGGTTGATTCCCAAGTATTTTATTTTTTTTGAAGATATTGTGAATGGAGTGGTTGTCCTCATTTCCATTTCAGAGGATTTGTCGCTGATATACAGGAATGCCTTTGATTTATGCGTGTTGATTTTATATCCTGCCACTTTGCTGAATTCATTTATTAGCTCTAATAGTTTCTTTGTAGACCCTTTTGGGTCTGCTAGGTATAGAATCATATCATCTGCAAATAGTGATAATTTAAGTTCTTCTTTTCCTATTTTGATGCCTTTAATTTCTTTTGTCTGTCTAATTGCTCTGGCCAGTGTTTCGAGAACTATGTTGAACAGAAGTGGAGAGAGAGGGCATCCCTGTCTTGTTCCAGATTTTAGAGGGAATGCCTTCAGTTTTTCTCCATTCAGAATGATGCTAGCCTGAGGCTTAGCATAGATTGCTTTTACAATATTGAGGTATGTTCCTGTTATCCCTAGTTTTTCTAGAGTTTTGAACATAAAGGGATGCTGTACTTTGTCGAATGCTTTTTCCGCATCTATCGAGATGATCATATGGTTCTTATTTTTAAGTCTATTGATGTGGTGAATAACATTTATTGATTTCCGTATATTGAACCAGCCTTGCATCCCAGGGATGAATCCTACTTGATCATGGTGCACAATTTTTTTGATATGTTTTTGTATCCGATTTGCCAGAATTTTATTGAGGATTTTTGCATCTAGGTTCATTAGAGATATTGGTCTGTAGTTTTCTTTCTTTGAAGTGTCTTTGTCTGGTTTAGGTATCAGGGTGATGTTGGCCTCGTAGAATGAATTTGGAAGTTCTCCCTCTTTTTCTATTTCCTGAAGTAGCTTGAAAAGTATTGGTATTAGTTCCTCTTTAAAGGTTTTGTAAAACTCTGCTGTATACCCATCTGGTCCTGGGCTTTTCTTAGTTGGTAGTCTTTTGATGGTTTCTTCTATTTCCTCAATTGATATTGGTCTGTTTAGGTTGTCTATATCCTCCTGACTCAATCTGGGCAGATCATATGACTTAGGAAATTTATCTATGCCTTCACTATCTTCTAATTTATTGGAGTATAAGGATTCCAAATAATTTTTGATTATCTTCTGTATATCTGAGGTGTCTGTTGTGATATTGCCTTTTTCATCCCGTATGCTAGTAATTTGAGTTCTCTCTCTTCTTCTCTTTGCTAGCATGGCTAAGGGTCTGTCGATTTTGTTTATTTTTTCAAAGAACCAACTTTTAGTTTTGTCAATTTTTTCAATTGTTTCTTTTGTTTCGATTTCATTAATTTCAGCTCTGATTTTAATTATTTCTTGCCTTTTACTTCTTTTGCTGTTGTTTTGCTCTTCTTTTTCTAGGATTTTGAGATGAAGTATGAGATCATTTATTTGTTGGTTTTTTCTTTTTTTAAGGAATGAACTCCAAGCAATGAATTTTCCTCTTAGAACTGCTTTCAATGTGTCCCATAGATTCCGATATGTTGTGTCAGTGTTTTCATTAATCTCTAAGAATTTTTTAATTTCCTCCTTGATGTCTTCTATAACCCATTGATCATTCAGTAACCTATTGTTCATTCTCCAAGTGATGTATTCTTTTTCCTTCCTTCTTTTATCGTTGATTTTCAGTTCCATTCCATTATGATCAGATAGGATGCATGGTATTATCTCTACTCCTTTGTATTGTCTAAGAGTTTCCCTGTGACATAATATATGATCTATTTTTGAGAAGGATCCATGTGCTGCTGAGAAAAAAGTGTAACTGCTTGATGTTGGGTGGTATATTCTATATATGTCAATTAAGTCTAGGTTATTAATTGTGTTATTGAGTTCTATAGTTTCCTTATTCAACTTTTGTTTGGAAGATCTGTCCAGTGGCGAGAGAGGTGTGTTGAAGTCTCCCATGATTATTGTGTGGTGGTCTATTAGACTCTTGAACTTGAGAAGAGTTTGTTTGATGAACATAGCTGTACCATTGTTTGGGGCAAATATATTTATGATTGTTATGTCTTGTTGGTGTATGGTTCCCTTAAGCAGTATGTAGTGTCCCTCTTTATCCCTTTTGATTAACTTTGGCTTGAAATCTATTTTATTTGATATGAGTATGGACACTCCTGCTTGTTTCCGAAGTCCATATGAGTGATATGATTTTTCGCAACCTTTCACCTTCAGCCTATGTATGTCTTTTCCTATCAAATGCGTCTCCTGTAGGCAGCATATTGTTGGGTCTTGTTTTGTGATCCATTCTACTAGCCTGTGTCTCTTGATTGGTGAGTTTAAGCCATTAACATTTAGGGTTATTATTGAGATATGGGTTGTTCTTCCAGCCATATTTGTTTATTTATGTTACTAAACATGGTTTGTTTTCGTCTTTGATTATTTTCCCCCCTTTACTGTCCTACCTCCCACTGTTGGTTTTCATTGTTATTTTCCATTTCCTCTTCCTGTAATGTTTTGCCAAGGATGTTTAGAAGAGATGGTTTTCTAGCTGCAAATTCTTTTAACTTTTGTTTATCGTGGAAGGTTTTAATTTCATCTTCCATCCTGAAGCTTAATTTCGCTGGAAACACAATTCTTGGTTGGAACCCATTTTCTTTCAGTGTTTGAAATATGTTATTCCAGGATCTTCTAGCTTTCAGAGTCTGTGTTGAAAGATCAGCTGTTATCCTGATTGGCTTACCCCTAAATGTGATCTGCTTCCTTTCTCTTGTAGCTTTTAAAATTCGCTCCTTATTCTGTATGTTGGGCATCTTCATTATAATGTGTCTAGGTGTGGGTCTCTTATGATTTTGCACATTCGGCGTCCTGTAGGCTTCTAGGATTTGGGATTCTGTCTCATTCTTCAAGTCTGGGAAGTTTTCTCGTATTATTTCATTGAATAGATTGCTCATTCCTTTTGTTTGAAACTCTGTCCCTTCCTGTATCCCAATGACTCTTAAATTTGGTCTCTTGATGTTATCCCATATTTCTTGGATGTTCTGCTCATGGTTTCTTAACAGTCTTGCTGAGCTGTCTATGTTCTTTTCAAGTTGAAATACTTTGTCTTCATTGTCTGATGTTCTATCTTCTAAGTGTTCTACTCTGCTGGTAGTATTCTCCATTGAGTTTTTAAGTTGGTTTATTGCTTCCTGCATTTCTAGGATTTCTGTTTGTTTGTTTTTTATAACCTCTATCTCCCTGTATAGTTGATCTTTTGCTTCTTGGATTTGTTTATGTAATTCATTGTTGAAGTGATCTTTCATTGTCTGATTTTGCTGTCTGATGTCTTCCTTGAGACTCCAGATCATCTGAAGCATGTATATCCTGAATTCTTTATCTGACATTCCATCTGCTGCAGCTATTACCTCTTCTAACGTTGAGTTGACCTGCATTGCTTGTGGTCCTTTCTTTCCTTGTCTCTTCATACTGTTCGCGTTCCTTTCTACTTGGTGAAACTGTTGTGCTATTGAATTTTCCCCCTATATATTTATATTGGTCTTGTATAGTTGCAAAGTCTCCCTCGCAGGCACGGGCGGCGGCTCTGCCCCTCCTCCAATTGGGGCAATGTGCCTACCACGCCGGCAGGCCACTGGGCCTGCTCTGCCGGTCGGTAGCAGGTCCGCCTACCTTGCAGGCGCGGGCGGCGGCTCTGTCCGTCTGCGGGCTGCTAGGCTTGTTCTGTCGGTGGTCGCAGTTCTGCCTACTTTGCAGGCGCGGGCAGCGGCACTGCCCCTCTGCAGGCCTCTGGGGCTGTTCTGCCAGTGGGTCGCAGGTCCGCCTACCTTGTAGGCGCGGGGGGCAGGGCGGCTCTACCCTTCCTCAGGCCACTGGGCCTGTTCTGTCTGTCGGTTGCAGGTCTGGCCTGTTCTGATGGTGGTCACAGTTCCGTCTACCTTGCAGGCGCGGGGGGAGGGGGCGGCTCTGCCTCTCAGCAGGCCGCTGCTCCTCTTCTGCCGGTGGGTTGCAGGCCCGCCTACCTTGCAGGAGTGATTGGAAGCTCTGCCCCTCCGCGGGCCACTGGGCCTTTTCTGTCGGTGGTCACAGTTCCGCCTACCTGGCAGGCGCGGGGGGTGGGGGGCGGCTCTGCCCCTCAGCAGGCCGCTGGGCCTGTTCTGTGGGTGGTCACAGTTCTGTCTACCTTGCCGGCACAGGGGGAGGGGGCGACACTGCCTCTCAGCAGGCCGCTGCTCGTCTTCTGCTGGTGGGTCGCAGGCCCGCCTACCTTGCAGGAGTGATTGGAAGCTCTGTCCCGCCGCGGGCCACTGGGCCTTTTCTGTCCGTGGTCACAGTTCTGCCTACCTGGCAGGCGTGGGGGCGTGGGGGGCGGCTCTGCCCCTCAGCAGGCCGCTGGGCCTGCTCTGTGGGTGGTCACAGTTCCCTCTACCTTGCTGGCGCAGGGGGAGGGGGCAGCTCTGCCTCTCAGCAGGCCGCTGCTCCTCTTCTGCCGTTGGGTTGCAGGCCCGCCTACCTTGCAGGAGTGATTGGAAGCTCTGTCCCGCCGCGGGCCACTGGGCCTTTTCTGTTGGTAAAATATAAACTTGATTTAACATATTTGTGCTCACGTCGGATGCTGTTGATTGCAAATTAGAAACTAGCTAATGTTACATATTTGACTTTTTATAATTAAGATAATTACTTGGAAATATTGTAAATAAAATTATTCAAGTATTTCAACAAAGTTGCAAAGTGTCTCAGTGTCAGTTGGAAGGAACTAAAATATGTGTAAACCCAGGTGAAATCTCAGATGTGATCTTGTGTTGGGAGGGTATCTCTGCTAAGAAGAGGGAGTCACCAGTTTTTCTAGAGTATATAGAACACTTAAAGAATCAATGGTTTCTAAAATGTTTTACATCACTTCTCTGAAAAATACTCTGTCTATATCAAATAGTTTTTATAAAACTATTTGGCAGTAAGAAATTTAATTTGCTATGGCTATCCATGCCCAATCACTGGATCATGTACGTCACTTTTTCCTGCTCTGACACATTTGGGTATGACTTCAAGGACCACAGTTCCAACTTAACCATCAGTACTCATCTAAAGCATTGCTTTTCCAAGAAGGCACATGAGTACCATATTTATATCTGTGCTTCCCTGAGTCAGGAATCCTTGGAAAGGGCTGCCTGACTCTGAGTCACTTTTCTGCAAGTCTAGAAATTTTGTCAGGGTGGACACATCACCTTTATCCCTTCACCAATAGTCACTTGTGATTTTAGTTGCAATTGCTCATTCATCACTATCATATTTGTTTCCATCTCCTGCTGAGGGCCCAACCCCAAATGCATTGATATGATATTTATATGTAAATATATAAATTTATGTTTATATTCTTTTATCAAAATACATAAGTAATGTTGTACTCAAACAACAATACTAAGGTGGATGAAGTGTCCAGAAAAAGGCAGTCTGCATGGGTAGCTATCATGCTTAAATACCATTTATATAGAAACATAAGATTTCATAGAATTCACCTAAAGAAGAATATAATTTTATATGCCAGTCTTTAAGTATACAAAAGTTTTCTGGATGTTTAAAGATGATCTTTATTTTTCTCCAATTTTTAATTTAACACATATTCATTCTTATCATAAATAAATTTAAAAATATATAGATAGATTTACCAAAATCTCTCATGACTACTTTTCTCCATTCCAGAGAAATTAGTATTTTTTCTTTCTAATATATTCTTCACTTTTTAAAAAATGTGTTTATACAACATTTCAGCTTTGTAAATTTTTTTTTCTTTTTTCTCATGGTACTGGGGATTGAATCCTGAGCTGTATGCACATTAGGAAAGTGTTCTACCATTGAGACACACCCCCAGCCCCCATATCTGTTTTTAATATAAAATGTGTTAATACGTGGGCATTGTTCTGCAACTTTTTTGTTAATCTGCATGCCCTGCATACTCTCCATACTTGGGAATATATGCTGATATTATTAATTTTAATAGTGGCATTATATCTTACAGATTTAGAAAAAAGTCCAAAGTCCTTCCCTGATCAGATACATAGATTATGGCCACCTATCTCATTCTCTATTTACTTCTTCCTCACCCCACTGGCTATCCCTTAATATTGCTAGAATGCACCGAACACAGTACCAATTCCATCTCCTTGTCTGAAAGCTCTATTCCTCCATATTTTCTTGGCTGATTCCCTTGATTTATTCAAGTCTCCACTCAAATATAGCCTCATAAGAAGCTCCTGATGTTCCTATCCATCTCCTGCATCTTCCCATCCCGTCCCCCTCTTTCTTTCTACTTACCTTAAATTGCTTTATTTTTTTCACAACATGTTGCTACCCAGCATGTATTAAATGCATTGCATCCTTGTCTGTCTTCCTTCCCTAGAATATAGAGTTTATCTTTTAGAATTTGTCTACTGATACATTTTTAGGATCTAGAAGAATGGCAGGCACACAATAAATCTTTGTGAATAAAGGGATGACTAATATGAAATTTTATGTAGTTCATTTAAGCATTTTTTTCTGATGGATAGTTGTTTCTAAATTTACACTATTACAATGTGATGAGGAATATCTTCTTATATGTCTACATTCATTTTTACATGCATAGATAGAGATGTGTTTAGCGTGGACTCTGATAAGAGAAATCCTTGGATTAGTGTGTATGCCCTTTTAAAATTATAATGGACAAGAAAAATAGTCCTCCAAAAAGGATACACCAATTCATACCCTCCAATACAGGAGTGCCTGTCTCCTTACATTTGGGTGTTTGTATGTGCTTGATTTTACAGTGCTGGGGATTGAACCCAGGGCCCTGCACATGCTAAGCAAGTGTTCTACTACTGAGCCACTTCACAACCATTGTTTCCTTACATTCTTACCAATATTATGTGTGAAGTAAATTGTTATTTTTGTCTATCTGTTGGCAAAATCTGAAGTCTGTTATGACCCCCCCCCCCCCAAAAAAAAAGCAGAAATTATGATTGGGTTGTCAACTCTCAGTTTCTACCTAAAAATTTGTTCATTTTCTTTTACAAGTTATGTTACTTTTTTCTGGATTTATAAGTCAACTTGATGAAAAAGTGCAATGTTGTATAATAGAAGAGATGGAGTACTCTTTTCTTATAGCTAGCTTTAGTTTTCACCAATCAATATAAGTGTTGCTTTTGATTGCTTTTTCCCTTTATTTTATAATTGACAAGTAATAATTATATGCATTTATGGGTTACATTGTGATGTTATGACACATGTGTACACTGTGGAGTAATGAGTCAGGATAATTAACACACCTACCATCTAACAGACCTATATCTGTGCAGTAAGGACATTTAAAACTGACTGTTGGCAGTTTTGAGATACACATACATACACCGTACTGTACATTTCTTTTAGCTATCATTTATTGGGTCAAGAATGCTTTCTAATTTGCTGTGTATTTTTAGTATGCTATGAGTTGAATTCTAATCATAAATGGGTGTTGGATTTTTGGCTAGAGATTCTGCTACCCATTTTCCCCTCCTTTTCTCAATTATTGTAGTGAGTTGTATTGAGACATCATTGCATTCCTGAAATAAATGACCTACTTGTCACTATAAAATCAATTAGCCACCACCATTTTTGTTTAAAAATTTTACAATGTGTATGTAAGACTTTTTGTCTTCTTGTTGCCCTATCTATAATATATGAGTTATTTTAGAATTATAGAGTGACTTCAATAAACTTCTCATTTTTTTTCAGATAACATGATATAGTTTATACAATTTGTAAATTATCTCCTCCTTGAAGAGCTGTAGAAATTCACTCTAAACTATTTTATAAGCTAATTTTCATGTTGAGGGGGCAGATATTTTCATCTCTTCTTTTGCTATGGAATTTTTAATGTTTCTGATGTATTTTGTGTCAATTTTGATGTTTCCTAAAGAGCTTTTTAACCTAGATTTTCAAATTTATTGTATAAATCTTCTCACAGTGTTCTTCTCTAATCTTTTTTAAAATACCTTCACTATTTTAATAATATCCCCTTTTTTATGCCTATTTCCTCATAAAAATTAGGTATGTCAAAACATCTGGATTTTATGTCAATAGTCCTATTTTTAAGTGTTGGCAACTTAATTTGATTAAAGAAGAAAAGTCAGTAAATTGACCTGGAAGAACATTGGCACTGGTCAAATTTGAATGCTCTCCCTTTCTATTCTTCTAATGCAAAACTTTCAATTTTAATTAATATTTAAACTAATATTTCATTTTCAGTAATGAGAGATGTTCAGTAGTTACATTCTCCCCAGAACAAGACCAGAACCCTAGAACATTTTAATTTCCTTTTCCCTTCCTTTCTTTGATGTTTCTCATGTTGATAGCACTTGTGACTTAAATTCTAAATTGTTATTGCAATTTTTAAATGTAACAACTCATACCATGCATTAACCACACATCCTTCTATTTTCTTTAGCACTATGTGTGTTTGCTTTTCCTCTTACATTCATTTTTTTCATGTTACTTTAGTTCCTCCTGCAATGATTCTTTCAGTGTCTGAGAGTGAATTTAGAATCTCGTATACCTGAAAATGTCCTCGTTTTGCTTCATTCATTTATTTTTTGTTTATTTATTTATTTATTCATTTTTTTGGGAGGGGGGGTACCAGGGATTGAACTCAGGGATACTCTGCCACTGAGCCACATTCCCAGCCCTTTCTTATGTTTTAGTTAGAGACAGGGTCTCACTGTGTTGCTTAGTACCCTGCCATTGCCGAGGCTGGCTTTGAACTTTCGATCCTCCTGTCTCAGCTTCCCAAGCCACTGGGATTGCAGGTGTGCACCACCACGCCTTCTTCTGCTTTTAAATGTGAATTATAGGTTGGGAGCATAGAGTTTCAAGTTCGAAGTCGTATGTCTCTTAACTTTAAAGACATAGTTGCACTGTTCTCTTGTATTAAGGGCTAAGTATTCGATTCAATTCTGATATGAATGATCTGTATTGCTTATCTTCCTCTGAAGGCTCCCATCCTTTGATTGTGAGTGCCAATGCTTCCATTGAGATTTAAGATACATTCTGTGATAATTTGTTAAAGTCTTTCCTTCAATCTGCTGTATCTATTCTGTTTCAAGAATTACTATTAAATAAATGTTTAAAAATTTATGTTTGTCCTCTAGGTCTCTGTTTTTCTTTCAAGCTCTTTTGCTTCCCTTTCTTTTGTTTCTGGCTCATTCTGGTTAAAAACTGGTCTACCTCCATACCTCTGATCATCAGTGTAACCCCTAAAGCTTGTGGCTCTGTTGGGGCTGCCTCTTATTTACTTACTCAGTATTTTGTGTATCGTCATCTAAATATTTCTTTGACATGGGTTTGAGGAGGGATGGATGCTTCCTTGAGTTTCTATTTTGTCATCTTGATCCCATCCCTTCCTTAGTGAGTTGTAACAGTGGTAACTTTTCTGTCATAAACAGTTAAACATCAGAAGTCTGAAGGACTGAAGAATCCTTTTCAAAATATTTTACAAGTATGATTCTTGGCCATCTTCCCATTATCATTACTTGTGATCTTTCCCAATCATAAAAGTTTAGCTCCTTTTCACCTTCAAAGGCTATAAGCAATTTGATCTTATTAAGCATGTGTTTTGCTATTCCTTTGCCAGAGACAGTATTTAGCTAGACTTAAATTGGTAATTTTAAACGAAAACCCCCACTTGACTGAATTTCCATTTTTCAGGGGATGTGCTCACATAGCCAAAATTTATTACTGGGAAAGTTACTCTTAGTTTGCATTTTCATTAAGATTTTAATACACTGATAATAAATCTTGAAAAACTAGATGTTATCAATGAAAGACATGAAGCTCATGAGTAGCAGAAGTATTTGAATCCTGAAGATGTTGGCTGTGTTTTGGGAGGCTATTGGCTTTCAACCACTTAAGCTAGAGTCTAGTAGAAGCTGGAGTTTGTCCTTAACTTGATCTTGTAGCAGTTGGCAGAAAAGTATCCATTGAATTAAGCAGTGGCATATGGGTTTACCATGTCATAAGGCATTAGGAGCACAATATATCACAGAATTTCTGGGATTAAAAGTAATGTTAAACACCATCAATTGCTTGTTACAATTTCAACATGCTTAAGCCATTTTATATTTTTACCTCCCTCTCAAAGTTTCCCATAATAAGATGGCAGTGATTTTAATTTGGGTAAGGGATGTTAATTTTTGCATCTCTAAAAGAGTAAAAATAGTTAATATTACCTTGCAATCAATACAGTTTTTAGATGTTAAAACAATAATGAAGTGTGAATTTTAAAATACTGGTCATGAAACTCAGTCATGTTTTGTGCAAATGATTATAAACTGCTTATTCATAGTGAGAATTTCGATTGTGGTAAAAGGATAAGTTGGTACATGAAAGCTGCAAACCCAGTAATTTTAGATTTAGTAATGCCAAAGGTAATATTTAATTTTTTCTCAGGAGGAGATAATAATCATTTAATAATTTTTGAATGCATGTAACTTGGAAAAGAGAAACTGAGATGCATCACATTATGTTTCATTAACTATATTGTTAGGACATTCTTCTGTATGTTTTATTTCTACTTAGATTATAAAGTTCCTAAGGGCAAAAGTTTTTCTTTTAACTCCATTCTGTATAAATAATTCCAGTGATTTGCAGAGTGCTCAGTGAAGAGAATATTTTGCACAATTCAAGTCATTGTATACCTCTGAACACTTTGGCATGCCTGCCTTGTGTTAGAGATGGACACTGACTGAAATGCACGTAATGGTTGTAATTTTTAGATCTATGCAATTATGAGTTTCAATATGAAATCAAGAGGAACAGGCTTGTCCACTTAAAATTTTTTTTTAGTTGTAGTTAGACACAATACCTTTATTTTACTTATTTATTTTTATGTGGTGCTGAGGATCGAACCCAGCGCCTCGTATGTGCTAGGAGAATACTCTACCACTGAGCCACAACCCCAGCCCCAGGTTTGTCCATTTTTTACAGCTTAAGTAATTTAATATAATTTGGGAAAGATCATTGACAATTATGAAAGTATTTAACCTAATGAGAAGCTTAAAACAAATGCATTTTTGTAACACTGAATTATAACTGTATATTGCATTATAGTATAATATTATAATCATAGATCCTGGTTATAATATGTAAATAACTGAATAGTTTAGAGACCTAAATATACAAACATTTATGCAATGCATCAGGTGGTGTAAACAGTTCACAGGTACAAAATGAAAAGAAATCCTGGTCTTAAGAAGCTCCCAGTCTAATATGGTAATATTTTTATTTAGCAATTCAGTTTGTCACAGTGAATCTGAAGGGATGTTATAATTACTTATATATATATATTTTTTTAGAAAAGCTTACCAGACATCTTAAAACTAGGTCTTTGTCTTATACAAAAAAAAAAAAAAAAATTATTCAGTTCTTTCCTTTCCAAAGAACTAAGGAGGCTGGGGGAATGATTGGTTTCAGTGATTATAGGGAAAAAAAATCTATATATCTTTATCTAGAATCTACATAGTAACCCTGGAGAGTCATAGAAAGGATTGTAAAGCCTTAAGATTGGTTGACACTAAGTCAGTGGCAGTAGGGTACCTCAGTATGAACTTTCTAACTCTGTGGACAATCCTAAAGTGTTCTAGTGAATGATGCTTCCTAGCACACAGCCTTGGTAAATGGCACCCCTTGGAATTTTGCAAAAAAAGGGCCTGCTCAGAGAAAAGGACTTGTATCATTCATCTGAAATAAGTCTACCCTGTACCTTAAATTCCCCTTTTCTAAAGTGGATTAAGCTGTAGACTTGAATCATGTGTATTCACTTAAGAACTCGGGGTAGAATAACAGATAATACTGAGGAAAGAAGTGAGGCCAGGTTAGGGTTCAGAGGGACTTGGGTTCTCAGCCCAGTAACTCTTGCTCATCATGAGAAACCCTGACTGAGCCACTTGGAAGAATGAGCCCTGTCACCATAGCAACACTGGGACCACTTTTCCAGATCTTAGCTATCTCTGCCAATCAGCTCCGGCCCTGAGCCATCAAATCCATTTACAAAAAATGCCAGATGCTACATACTCAAACCATCACAGATATGCCAGAGGGAGAGGGAAAATAAAATTTTCTCTGAAAGTGATCTTTTTCCTTGATATGGCAGATAGAATCAACAATTATAGACACAACTATTCTATTTTGTGTCAAAGGACAGTTAATTCAACAAATCCTGACTCCCATGGCTAATTAATTGCCTTGGTGCACCTACATGTGAGTGTGTTCACATATGTGTGCATGTGCATGTGTGCATATGTTTGTGTGTGTAGTGTGTATTCTCCAATAGATTTGAATGCTAAAAGGGCAGGAACTGTGTGGTATTCATCCTTTGTGCTTACCTCTAGATCTGGTATTTAGTTAGGCAAACCATAAATGCTGTTTGCATTGTTCAATGTATTTAGGAATGATTAAGTTTAATGAATGATGGAACCACTCTCAACTAGCGTTCATTGGATGGGTAGATCGGGGAACAGTCATTTATTTGGAAGAAGGGAGTATAACAGAGTAATAATTCAGAGCAGCATCAAGGTCAGAAGATATTGAAACAGAGCTGTGGATTTGACATATAGTTTGTAAGCAAAGGCTTTAGGAATGTTTTCTTTCTTTTTTTTTTTTTTTAGAGAGAGAGACAGAGAGAGAGAGAGAGAGAGAGAGAGAGAGAGAGAGAGAGAGAGAATTTTTTAATATTTATTTTTTAGTTCTTGGCGGACACAACATCTTTGTTTGTATGTGGTGCTGAGGATCGAACCCGGGCCACACACATGCCAGGTGAGCGCGCTACCGCTTGAGCCACATCCCCAGCCTAGGAATGTTTTCATAAAGGGCACCTGAATGCCTCCCAAAATGTCTGATTTCCTATAACTGGTGGTGGTTTGTTAATGGAATAAGAATATCCCCTAGCCATTTTAATTTGGAACAAGATTTTAAATTATTCTTCTATTAGAAGTATCAGATAATAATTTGTCAGATAATAATGATAATATCTTAATTTTATAAATCAGCTCTAACAAATTACAGGCTTGACATGAAAAACATTCTAAAGACACTGGTCAAGGATTATTGTATCTTAAAAGGCAGAAAATAAATATAATACTTCAAATTCTTTTATTTTTATTTTTTTCTTGAGACTCAAGTAAGTCTGCCTTAATAACCTAGTTTTTAGTCAGGTTCTAGGTGACCTACCAAAAGTGTTGCCATTAATACCCATGCTTCTTCCACCCTCTCATGTTGTCTTATTATAATTAAAATAAAAATATGTGCAGATGATCAAAAACTTGGTAAAGAAAATGAACACTCCAAAATTCGAAATAGTTATTTCCATAGGAAAGCCAACTGTTCTGTTAACATTCTAGGCGGACTGACCTAGATCTCTAAACTGAAAGGTTTGCTGAGACACGTGCAGCCGTGTAAATCTCTGAGATGTGGGTTATTTAAACAGATGGTAACTGTGACACAGTGAGCTCTACATGCAAATTGGCAGAGATCAGAACTCAAAAGGAAACAGGCTAGAGAGGAAACATAATCTCACTGTGGACCTCTGAGAATTTTAATTAAAACACAGAAGAAAATTGAGAGTGCTTGGATATACTTCCTCAGAATATTAATTGAATATGAGTATTGGTTGGATTGTTGCTATGATACCAACAGTGGGGGAGGGCTGGGTAGTTTTTAGATCATCTTCATGTTTTGCTAAGTTTCTGGATGTTATTTGGCCCTGCCATTTATATGTTCTCAAATAAAATCTGTAAGAAAAAAGTGAGGAGGGGGCAGTGTTTCTGCTGTGTTATTGATGTTGGCAACTCAATTGTGGAGAAGTTTTGTTTCTTTGTTTTCTCTAACAGTGTTCTATAGCCAAAGCACCAGTTTGGTAGGTGTCAAAAGACAATTACAGCAGAGACATAGGTGGTTTTCAGATCCACAAATATTCCTGATGATGGACAGTTCTGTGGTCTCATTGTGGAACCCACTTCTGGGACCTTAGGTAAAGCCTGCTGCTCCCAAGCTTCCGTGATTCTGTAAACTCCTACTTTCCTGTGTTGACTTTTTAACTTAAAATACCTAGAATATTAATATTGTTCTCTCCTATAACCCAGTCTTAACTGATACATGTCATAGAATAAAAGATGGCTGTTTCCTGCACATCTCTTCTCCCGTAATCTGTGGTGAATCTTACATAATCCTTTCCATGCTGAATTATAAAGCACAAATCTCATGCATCTATCGGTAGGAGAAAGAGTAAAAGAATATTTCAGGAAAAAGGAATTAAGCCTGTTCATTACATAACACACAGAGACCAGTTTGGAAAATGAGAAGATTATCAAGAGAGTTACAAATAAAGCATTCAATCCGAGAAGCAAAGTTTAGAAGGGTTTAAAGCCATGTCTGTAACTTACATATATCAAAATAGAAGTTGAAAAAAATGGCTTCTTCTTAAAAAAAAAAAAAAGCTGCTGTCTAAACTTAAGAAGAGATTTCCTGGAATTAGGGCAAGGAAGTCCTAATTTATTGCATCTTTCTTCATTGCATTCTTTCTTCAAAGACAGAATCAAAGGACAAGGCAAACTCAGGGCTATTTGGCTAATACTGCTGGATCACTCTGATAGATGCACAGTCAATTTGATGTTTTATTATTATATCTGACATTTAAAATCAAACATGTGCAATTCTTTAATGCTATTCTACTTTAAAAATTTTGAAGGCTGAGGTGGAAAATGAGCAAGTTTCAATTATAAAATTAAAAAGATTGGCAGTCCCATTAATCACTAGTAATTAACCACTGAGTAATGTTTGTATGTATAGTATTGTTTTGCTTAATTTTCCAGGGATATTGTTCCTTAAAAAATATCAGAAATGTAAGACTATATTTCCCAGTTTCAAAGAATGTTATGAATGATTCAGTTAAATCACATTGTTCTATGACTCTTAATTCTACCCTCTTACCTCCTCCTGGTCAAACTTCATTTCTATAATTAACTTCAGATGTTTCTCTTCACTTTACTTTTAATATTTTGATGTCTATGTATATGTAGCCACAAAAAATACATTATTTTATGTGAGTTCTATCTATATGATTGGAATCAAGCTGTATGTATATTTCTGTAACCTCCTATTTTCTTTTTTTAATCAGTTTTGATGGACCTTTATTTTATTCATTTATTTATATGCAGTGTTGAGAATTGAACCCAATGTCTCACACATGCTGGGTAAGTGCTCTACCACTGAGCCACAACTCCAGCCCTCCTATTTTCCTTTAACAATATGCTTTTGAGATTTATTCTTGTATGTACCTATAGATCTAAAATATTTGACTCATCAGTATTTTGTATTCACTAAGATAGGAAAAAACATTGCCAATTAAGCTGATATTCTTATTAAAGTGTTCTTTTCAACTTTTTCAGATGCAGATTTTTACCACTTATTACTCTATGTACATAGAAAAGAAAACATGAGAAAAATTAATTAAGATATTCCTAAAACCTCTTCACTTTCAGAGGTAATGTATTCTTGAATCACTGCTTGATTCAATTACTGATGCTTGCCCTTTTCCAAAGAATATTGTCTTCTCTGCCATAAAAAGTATTGATGAATGAGCACTTCTTTAATGAACGTTCCAATAATTTCTTCCAAGCTTTTGATACGCATTGTATCAGTCTGAGGCTCTCACTTTCTTGATTTGTCTAGAGGTATGAATAGTTGGTTTTCAGATAACAATCAGAATTCATACCTATTCTTCATAGAGTTCTATATGATTTGTTGAATGCAGTGTTACAGGGCTGTAGTCACCCAAGCGAACCATCAGGAATAATAATCATTTTTTGCACTCTTAATTGGGACAGAAGCATGTACTAATTGCAAAGAGAAATCCCATTTCTTGTAATAAAATGGAAAAAAGTACCTTGGAATTGGTGAAATCTAGCAGTTTATTCATTTTAATCAACATGTTGTATTCTCATTAAAAATAACAACATTTTAGTCATCAATTCCTATTCTAGTGAGCATTTAGGTTGTTTCTTTGTTTTGCCGGTAATTTCGTTTGAAAATCTTTTTGTATGTGAATTGTGTCATAAAGTTTACAATAAGTAAATTGTGAGTATATGGAACATTTTAAATATGGCTGAACTTTACTATGTAATCAAAACAAATCACTAAATTAATTACAAGGTAGCTGTTAAAATTGTAGTCTCTTCCCTTTAAACATGTTATTTCCACAATAAATTACTTAAACAATGTACTTTGAATCTCAATTATAATACTGTTAGCCTGAAGATTTTTTATAGTTATTTTTAAAATTAGTGAAAGTGCATAATGGTGACATTCACTGTGATACAGTCATAAGAAAGTTAGGTCAAATTCATTCCACTGTTCTTCCTTTATCCTGTTCCTCTTCCCTCCCCTGTAGGCCCCTTCCTCTATTCTGTTGATCTTTCCTCCATTTTGATGGAATTCCCTCTACTCCCTTTTCTTTTCCTTTTCCCCCCTTATTTTGTACCAACTTCCACATATCAGATAAATCATCTGAACTTTGACTTTCTGAAATTCAAGAATTTTTAATACCTATAATTATAGAAAGTTATTATGAAAGCACCACACATTTCATATTTGGCTTTGGCATATTTTTTAACTTATATGTAACTGTGGATTTGTCAAATAAACATTAATTGATATATTTGATCAAAAGATGATAATGCAAGGCCCTATGTTGGGAATTATGTAAAATATAAAGATGAACCAGCAAGAAACCAGAAAGTGTTCCATTCTACATCATGGCCCTTGTGCAGCATATTCTCCCCTCTTCTCACTGTCACTTCAGTTTGGATTCTTCTGACTTTGAGGGTTGACTTGTACATGTTGTACCAGAACATCTGGAGGGCCGGTCTGGATGCAAGTAAAACACCCATCTCAGATATCCCCTCTTGCTCAATGTCCCCATACTCCATCTAAGAGGGAAACCAGGGAAGTTTTAAGACCAGTGAATAGGCAAAAGGGTCACATCTTTTTTCCTGATGTTATTTTTGCTAATTAGAAAAGTTAAACATATTAGTGCCTTTCTAGTATCTCTGGTCTGGATTGGAAATAAGCAAAAGTTTATAGTCATATTTTTTTGCTCAACTAACTTACATTTTCTTTTGTTTCTGATTTCTTTTTTTAAACCATAAAAAAGAGATCTCCTCCAAAAAATTATGAAAAATTCAATTTCTTACAAAATTACATCTGGAACATAATTATATATCAGTAGAAGCCATTATTATGTCATATGTTACATAGCCTGGAAATTATAAATGATTTCTAATTTCTTAACATGTTTGTCACTAAAATAATGGTATCACATATTGTTCTTTTGGCTGTAAAATAAAAATAGAGCCACACTCCAAGGAATTGAAATAAATGAAAATCATCTTAAAATGATCATGGAACATCAGAGAGAGAAAAACTATACAGAATATGTATATAAAAATATATAAAAAAATTATACACACACACAAAACACACACCTGAGATATCCAGGTAATCTCTCTGTGCATTATGAATCCTACTAAATTTATACTTTTTAACAGCTTCTGATATGCTTAAATAATTCACAGGTTGCCAATGTTATTTCAATGAAAATCAGAATGCTGTGGTATACTTTAGCAATTTAACTGTGCAATAACATAATGTGTCATATTCTATTAGCAAGATGACACCTATTAGCTTTTCTAAATCTTTTTCTATAAACACTTAAAAGCACTGCCAAAACTGAGGTTTCTGTGCATACTGATGTCACCCACTGTGCTGTGAGCATGGCTCTAAGGGGTGTAATTTCTTAATTTATTCAAAATCCATGCTTGTGCATGTAGAAAATTTCCCCCATCTTCTCTTTGTTTCTGTCTCCCTCTCCCTTTCCCTCCATCTTGATTGCTGTTGTGACTCTACTGTGCTGTTAGAGAGAGCAGCATGTTTACTTGCTTTTGTGGCCATCCCCTTACTGGTGGGCTTCCTGTGTTCCTTGTCAATATTATTATGGTCAAATAAAAAAAAAAAAACTATTGTTATTTGCTGTCAGGTGAATTTCTGCTCCTTAGTCATGTAGGTCCCCCTATGATAGCATGGCAGTCTTAGGAGAACTGCCTTTGGTATTTGCATGTGATCATCCATTTTCTGTTACTTTAAAACCATAATAGGAGTTTCGGCAGTCTTTGAGGGGCATCCTTTATCACCCACAGACTCGTTATCTATATTTACTATTATACTGCCATCTCCCAAGCCTGGGATGGATAAAATATTAACCAGGATCTGTCATGGCCTGTGTTGGTATACAGCCAAGATACAAAATGTATATTATCAAGCTCGGGACATGCTCCCATTAGAAAACAATGGAGAAAAGTAAAATTCAATGAATCCCACATTCCTGTGGGGATAGTAACTTCTAAAACATTAGAGGGTTCTAAGTTTTATAGAGATTAGCTTATGTATATAATCTCATTTAATCATCATAACCACTCTTTTGGGGTAATTTTTAGCAAATTCTCTTCTGTAAGATGGAGATTCTGGGCTCAAGTGAGTAAAGCCTTGGTCTAGAATCACCTAGCTGAGCCATTTGGGATCTCCCAATATCATATAAATTTTGCTTGATAACCTATAGTTGGCAGATTTTTGCCATACATATATCCATATTCTATGAATAGAAAGTATGAAGTTAAGTTAGAACAACAAAGGTGAACATTGACAGAGTCCAAGTGTGAATTGCACAGCAGTTTTTACATACCTTCTTCTAACAGCCCTTTGCAGCCCTCATCACAAATGATGCTCACAATGTTCAGCGTATCCAATATCATGTGGCTGTTTTCAAAGCTACAACTCATACCTAGTTCCTCTGGTTCCAAATTGCATGCCATTTGATATGTATCTAATGACTTTTATGTGAATTTTGTATTATAAAGACTTTGTGGACTCGGGGTGTAGTTCAGTGATAGAGCATTTACCTGGCACGTGCAAGGCCCTCATTCTATTTCTAGCACTGGAAAAAAAAAAAGGACTGTTAAACCATTAAGATTATGAAGTTTTTTTTAAAATTAGTATTTCTAATACTCATGTATTTGAATATACAACACTAAAATCCTAAAATTCAATCTAATCCTGTTAGTAGATTGTGAGTTGATGTATATTAGGAAAAATAAGAAGACAACAAAAATCCGCAACTAATGCTACTAAAATAAATATTTGATTCCTTAAGGGGTGAACTTCTTTGAAGTAAAGTTTCTGGTGTTTTTAGACAGTTCATTCCTTCCCAACATTTATCATTTTGTAGGTTTGTTAGCCTTTCTCTCTCTCTCTTTGACCCTTTCTTTCTTTCCCCTCACTCCACATTCAGAAAAATTATTTATCCTTAAAGTGCATTTCTGAGAGTTTTTAAATTACAATCTGTGTTAATTCAATCTTTGTTAAATTATTGCTGATAGGTGGAGATACTAGTACATTTTCATAATAATGTTCTTCCTGAACCATTTTTAACTGTAATTTTTTCTTTATGTCAGGTACCTAGGAGTCCCTGTAGACTGAAAGCTAACTTCCTTTCTCTCTTTCCAAAAGTGTAAATAGGCCATTAGAAAAGCTCCTGAGTACTGCTCAGAGTACACAGTCCACACTACAGAGGGTAGAGAGATGGAGCGTGGCAGATGACATTATAGGAATAAAATTCCAGATACAGTAACATGGAACAGGGACATTGTACTAGTGGATATAATTAAAGTTTGGAAGAGATCGACAAAAAAGCTTTCATTAATATTTCAACATAAAATTCAATTTTCATATTACAGTTGATAAGAAATCTTTAAATTTATTTATTTTTTTGGTACCAGGGATTAAACCCAGGGAAGCTCAACCAATGAGTCACATTCCCAGCCCTTTTTCTATTTTATTTTGAGACACGGTCTTCTAAGTTGCTTGGGGCCTCTCTAAATTGCTGGGGCTGGCTTTGAATTTGCAATTCTCCTGCCTCAGCTTCCCGAGCTGCTGGGATTATAGATGTGCTCCATTATGCCTGGTGATAAGAAATCCTGAATGATTTAGATTTCATTTATTCTGTTTAGATTTTCAATACTGTCAATGGTAATGGAAAGTATGATTAGATATTAAGAAAAGTTTACACACATAATATTTACTATTATGACAGTCATATTTTTTGACCTTTTTTCCAAAATGTCAAAATATTTTTGCATTCTATTTTGTATTTTAATACTTTTAAAATTATGGAAGTAAGGGTTACATGATTATTTAATAGAACTTCTATAGCATTTCCTCATGTGACTGTTAAAGATAATGTAATATTAAAAAAAGTGGGCATCTCATACAAAAAGCAAATTAAAAATTACATTTAACCTTTATTATTGAAAAAACCCTACAGGTATAGAAAATTATATAAGATACAGATTTAGTCTCTAATGAAATTATAAAGTAAAACCAACCACCCAGGAGAAGTAATGGGTATCAGCACTCCAGACGCTTCTGGTAGGCCTTTTTCTAATCACACACTTCACTTTTTATGATAATCAATTTCCTTGCTTTGCTTTGTATTTTTACCAGTAAGGATACAGTCCTAAATAATATAGTTTAGTTTTGTCTGTTTTGAATTTTATATGAATGAAATTATCCAGTAGTATGTTGATCTCTTTCTTTTGCCCAAATTAAGTTTTTAATATTTATTCATGTTTTGAGCATAGTTTGTAGTTCTTTATTTTCATTGCTATATGGTATTCTATGTAAAAAAATAGACTATGATTTATTTTTTCATTTGTTCATGAACAGTTGGATTGTTTCTGGGTTTGGGCTGATATCAGTATGATGCACTGAATATCTTGATTTGCATCTTGATGCACACGTGCAAGAGTTTCTCTAGGGTGGATATTTGGAAATGAAGTTGGTGCTCTTAGGGGATACATACATCAACTTTATTAGATAATGTGTTTTTTCTCAAAGAGGATACATCTATTTACAGTCCCACCAATACCATATGAGAGTCTTCATTATTTGACATTTACTAAATCACATTATTTTAAGACTTTGTCTGACTCATTTTAATTTAAATTGTTCTGATTGCTAACAGTTGAGCAATCTTTCATGTTTTTTTTCAATTGCCTGTCAAGATTTCACTTTTATGAAGCCTCTATTTAGACCTTCTGCTAATTTTTCAATTATTGTATCTATCTTTTTTGTTGGTTTATGAAGACTATTTACATATTCCGGTAACAATCTTTGTTAGTCTTCTTTCCCCTTAAAGCAGAGTATGAGAAAGAGGGTTTAAAACCCTAGAGACAGAAGTAAATTGTAAGGGGAGCAAAGCAGGGAGAGCTGGTGAAAAGATGCACTATTGAGCAGGGCACTGCTCATTGCAACTGATTGTTCAAACTCAGATAATTGTTCTGTATAAGCAATAACCTGCCTCTGAAGACACTGTAGGAAAGAAAAGAGAAATATTTATCTGCCAACTCCTGCCTGCTATTGGTCATAGGCACATCCACAGGATGTTCACTACCCCACACCTCTGGGTTTCATTTGTGTAGGGGCTGAGTGGAGTCTGTTGGTCTGGCATCCTTGGGGAGGCACGAGGTAAAGTATCTCGCTTTCATAATGGGACCAGTTTTTGAGGATACAAGCTGTCCTCATCATGTCTAATTATCACAGTAGCCTCCATCAGAGCATTGGTCTGTCATAATCTCTTAACAGAATTAAGTCCCCAAGAGGGGTAGTGAGACAAATAATCATCTTTATTATTGCAGGCACTCTCATGGCTGTAGTTGATGGTCACTGTAAATTTTCCTCACCATCCATTCGAGATTTTTTTTTAGTCTTGGACAGAAATTGCACCAAGCTTGGTGGCTTGCTTTCTGGATAGATCTATTTCTTTATCCCTGAGAAGAATGAACCTTCAGATGCCTTGTTTTTGTTGACCAGTGGCTGCGGCAATTGCTGGTTCACCATTATGACAGGTGAACCCAGAGAAATCCAGTGACTCACCCTCCTTTCACACTCCTCCACATCCTCACTGTACATCAGAGACTCCTGCTTCAGTCAATGGTGAGGATTGACTGCCCCTCTCAGGAATCAGAGGATAAGGATTCATTTATTTGCTTCTTGGTCCCTAAGCATGAGATCTCTAAAATTTAGTTAGAGCAATCATATATCCCCTGGTGAAAACAGTGTCTTCCTGAGAACCAATTTTCTACTCTGGCAGAATCAAACATTATGGGGGCAGTAAGTACAAGTTCCACAAGTGGATCATTTTGAGTATTAGGGTCAGTTTTACTTCTGTCACTAAATCCCCAGACCCAAGCAGTCTAGACCTGTACAGTATCACTATATATATGCTATTGGTGCAATACATGAATCTGATTTTGGAGAATAGACACACACACCTCCCAACCCCAAAGAATTTCCCTGAGCTGCTACCCAAGATGATCTTAGAACTGCCTGTTTCACTGTGTGATTAGTTCAACTGTTTCTAATGGTAGAAGACTGGAAGGCCAGTGGTTCCCATGACTGTGAAAACATTTTTATACCTTCTTGCCACAAAATGCTCCCAGCATTTCAAAAACCTGAGAAGAAATTCTTAAGAGCTATCACATAACTAGGGAATTAAATCCCAGGAACTGGGAGTGAAGGAAGAGAAATGAAATAGAAAATGAAGGAGGGCCAATATGAAATTGTGTTATTGAGCCATTGAGCATCAAGCACTACTTATTATTGGCTTTTATGGCAGTATGGCTTGGTAGGCCTTATAAAACGCTGCTTGGGAGTACTCATCAGAGGCAGAGATCAGGTCAGAACAGAGGAAGTTTTGTCTGGTGGCTGTTTAGTTGGTCACTGAAATGTATTAAGGAGTGTTAACTTTCCCACATGTGTAGGTTACACATGTGTGGGTGCATGTTGGTGGTCAGTGGTGGTACCAGAAAGGAAATACCATGGTAGGAAGTAGGAGACCTGCTGAGGAGGTATGAGGTAGGTTCTAAAATCATGCCTCTCTAAGATTTATATACAAGTGAATATGTAAAATGTAAGGAACTGCACATGCAGACTTGGATTCCATCATGAAACTTAGGCTTATATTGTCCAAATGTCACTTAAATTAAGAAAATGCCACCTGGCTCCTTATGTTACCACAAGAAATTCTCAGGAAAGAATAGCAGAAACAATGTTCCTGTGATTTGTGTATTTATAAGATTGAAGATTGGAAATGAAGTAAGTGCCAACTTTTTAAGAATTGCTTATCTTTATGCCAGAGTATCTAGTATAGATATGCATTTAACTTATTTAACAGAAGATATATTCACTATTTGTTCAAAAATGATGACAGTTTGAGGAATCTTAGTGTTAACAATGACTATTTCCAGGGAAGAGTTTTAGTGTTAACAATGACTATTTCCAGTGAAGAATCTTAGTGTTAACAATGACTATTTCTAGTGCTTAAAGTTTTTTCTCCTATATACTTTCATGTATTCCTTAAATATTTAATAAGAAACATACATTATGTTTTTATTAGAAAAAATATAATAAGTGCATATTAAAAATTAAATAATGGCAAAATGATGAGAAATGACTGTTTATTTTTCCCATGTAAAATCAAAGTTTCTTCCTTGGTATCTATAGACATACTGCATCACTTTTCAAGTTAACCAAAGCAGTTAGTAGAAATTCTTATTCATTCTTATGTCTTTGCAGTACCTAGCTCCTTGGTGACTTATATTATCTGATATTTCTCTTAAGACTTTAACTAACCTGTATTTTTAAACTTCTATGTAGAGCTTTTACTTTCTTACATTTTCCCCTCATCTACTTTTGAAGTTATATTTATATATATATATTCATTTATATTTGCATATTCAAACATATTCATATATTGTTTTAGATATTTAGTTTCTCTTAAAAATGTGCTATTTTGTAAGAATAACATTTCAATATCAAACAAAATGTGTTAAAATAATGTACAGGTTCTTAATAAAAGAAAATATAAAAGCTACAGTGGATATATATTTTTATTTCTAACATTCTGCACAAAAATCTGTGGTCTGCTGGGTATAAACATGCATTTTTACAGTGATTTTGTTTCCACAAAACCATAAATGTAACCTAGGTCATGCTAACACAGGGTGGGCACATTCATTGGTCTGACAGTAGCAACAAGGACACTGTTTCCTCACAGTTATCTCCATGTCACCCTCAAAGGTTATTATGTGTCTGAAACAGGTTGGCTTTCAGTAATCTTCTGAATCACAGTCATGTTTGAATTTACCTATATTCCTTTAAAATATGTTTTCAAACTACATACTATCAGCCACAAATTACTTAATGAAGTGAAATATTGCTATGTAAGGTATGTATGTGTATGTATGTAAAAAAGATAATAAGTGTAGCAAAAGTGCACCTTATTATTTTAATGATACAAAAAAGACTATAATTTAAGAAAAATATGTATTTTTCTCTCCTTAATAGTATTAGGTGAAAATGCCAACTCCTTTCTTAGACATTAGATAATCATAAATTTGAATCATTAAAATATATTTTAAATATCTTTTTGAATTAATTCTTATGGAATTTAATGCTTGAAAGCAGCATTTTGTCTACCTTTAAAATTGAGCATTAACTACCTATAGGCTGGGCATGAGGGCACTCCCAGCTATATGAAGAGGCTAAAGTAGGAGGACTATAAGTTTGAAATGAACCCTGGGCAACTTAGCGACACCCAGTCTCAAAACAAAACATAAAAAGGACTGAGGATATAGTTCAGTGATAGAGCACCCTTAGGTTCAATCCCCAACACCAAAAAAGAAAAAAAAAAAAAGAAAAGAGGAGGAGGAGGAGGAGGAAGAAAGAAAAACAACCTTCATGCTATGTTTTCCTTCTTTCTTTTTTTTTTTTCTTTTCTGGAAGAGTTGACAGAGCAAGGTTTTGATTTTTGTTAAAGTAAATGTAAATAATTTTTAAAATAATATGATCAGTGTTCTCCTTTAATTGGAAACTCAGTAAAGGACACATAATTGATGTATCCTTTTCTGCCGCAAACCTGTGTGGAGAAGAAAAATATGTCTTGTGTTGTTCTGGATCCTGGGATACCCAGAAGACCAAGATACAAAGTTTACTGATTGACAGAACACCTTTAGTTAGTTGTTGAGTAGTCTTCCCTGTGAAAATATTAGTTATGAGGCTTTCTGGACTTTTCAAATTAAGCTTATATGTAAATTTAAGTTCCTGGGGGAAATGCTATACTTTCAAAAGCTTGGATCACAATGGCTGTCCTTACAGTATTATGATATTTTGAATGAGTTTCTTTCTTAGAAAATGGTAGAAAATTCATTGGTTTGTGTTTCTACATTTATTTACTTCCCCATTTTTTCATGTGTTTGTTCAAACAAGAATATACAGGGTGTTGTTCATGCTTGTCTTGATGTCATGAATGAAATGGCAGCCTGTTCCACTAGCAGAAAAGTTAAGAACTGCACAGATGATTCATGGGCTTATAAAACCTCAAATATGTACAATGGTAAGCATGTTATTTATACATGTAAATTGGGGGGAATGCTCCGAATTCCATTACACTTTGTATTGCATAGTGTCTTCTAGTTGTTTTACATATACATACGTGCATAATTTTAAATAACTTCATTAGGGGCACAAGTATTTCTTGTATTTTGCTTTTTTTAAAACTAAATAAACTTGTGATATTCCAGTAGTTTTATTAACATAATAAAACCAGTGATAAATTAACATGAAAGTATTTTTGAATGGAAAAAATATGTCAATTTTCTGTGGCAAGATTTGTGCCAATGCTCCATTAAAGAAAATCCACTGGGACTCTTTATCTTCCTTAATGTAAAATTTTCTTTATCTAATTATATATTAATGAATAATCCTGCAACTACTTTGGATCACAGAAAATGTGAAGACAGCTTCAGACTCTTTGCCCTGCAAATACCGCATGTGTTTGTACATAGATAAATAGGTGCATGCCATTTCAAAAATTTCACAGAACTAAAAATCTTATATGGGTTCTCTGCCTCAAGCTATGAAAAAATGATATATTTTTTTAAACTAAGAAAAAAGGGAAAAAGATAAGGATCAAAAGATTAAATGTGCATATTCTACCTCTTTTTTTTAAGTTGTTTTTTTTTTTTTCATCCTAGGATTTCCAGAGTCATGACTGAGATTTATATTATTCATGTTCAAAAGCAAGATTGTGATTTCTTATAAATAAATACCAGCACCATCTAAAGGTTACATAAACACAAAAACCATTCTGTTGCTGATTCCTAGTATTTTGGAGAGAATCCAATGGGGACTCAGGAAAACATGAATCTGAGTGACATGAATAAGCCCTGTGGCAAGTTCCTTGGTGTTTGAGTTCAAGTCCCCAAATGAGGGGACTTTTTCTCCCTTTTTTTTTTTTAAAGCAGGTTGTATTCTTAAGAAGATTATAAAACATCAAGTTATTTTTATCTTAAATAATTGTGAAATTGCTGCAGATGCTATGTGTAGTACATGAAAATATTATATTTTTTCATTTTAAATATGGAAAGTTTAAAAAGCTGATTACCTTAAATTCTGATATCCTTACAGAGAGGTAATTTTTTTACACACAACATTGAAGCAAACTTTGAAATATGTGACAAAATCTTACAGATTTAAATTCCAAATTAAAAACATATTGCTAGCTACTGTGGTTTAGTAGGGCTTATTTGCAGTCGTTCTGGCTTTCAAATTTAACTCTTCATAATTCTCTCTTAAATTGACTTTCCTCTTTTTCTCCTATTTAAAAGTCTAAAATAGAAAAAAAGAAGTCAGAATATCTACAGATGAATAGCACTGTGTGAAAAGGAGCGAGTAACAGTAAACAAAGAACATCTTTTAAAATGCAACTGTTGTCTACATCCTTCCATATTGAAAAATTTCTCATTTAAATGCATCATCATGCTCACTTCCCAATCTAAAAATAATATCAGTATTCTATTACTGTCATACTGAGAGGGAAGTGTATGGGGATTTCAGTTCAAGAACTCTAGACCTAAAATGATTCCTAAGAAGTGTACGTTTATTCTGTAGCCTCCAACTTGGTGTCCATGAAAACCATAATTAACACTGGCGAGCAAGATGATGTCAGCCCAGATCTATGTTTGCAAATGCTCTCTGTAATAAGGCAGCTATGTTTTAGAGAAATGCTCTCATGGAACACATGGGAAAGGATGCTGTTTTTGTTTGTTTGTTTGTTTTATGCTCCAAAGTCTATCTTGGAAAGTACTTGCTGGAGGAAACTTATAATATTCTACAATATTCAGATGCTGGACAACTCCTTCTCTCAAGTGTCTTCTGGTTGTTAGGGGAACATAAGGAACAGAGAATGAGAGAGGAGAGCAAGGACAATTTGTATTTTGTCATATCATTTTTAACAATGGGGTTAAGTATATGACTAAAATTAGGGTTTGTGGGTTGTCTTTGAGTTCTGCACCTATTATCAGCCTTCATTTATTATTTAGTTGACTATGGGGCATGGGGACTTTTCTCAGAGTGGGAATTTTTATTGTATTCACAACGAGGGTGGATGATGTTATGTCCTTACAGCTGTTTTTATTTGGAAAGATAGAACTTATGTATTCTTTTAGGAAATTCAACTGCTAAAAACAAAATCATATAGGAGCCCATATGCCATTCTTTAGAAAATTAGCACGGTGGGTTTTTTTTGTTGTTGTTGTCTGTTTTTTTGTTTTGGTGGTTTTTTGTTTGTTTGTTTGTTTTGTTTTGCCACCCTCTCAACATCCCACCTAAACCCCTTCGGAATATAGCAAATATGAACATGTTCATTGTGCATGTTGGAGAAAGAAGCATCTGACAGCTCAACCTAAGCTTCCTCTGAAAGAAGCTAGCCTTCCTTCCCTTCAGGACACATGGAAGCACTAAAACCAAGGGAAGACAATTCCATTATAACCATGCCTGCATTTCGTCCCTCAGGAAAACAGGAATGATGCCATGGATGGATGGCCTTTTGTATAAAAGTCCTCATCAAAAATTCCTAGTTCAGCAACATTTTTTAAAGGGGGCAGATGGCAAACTCTAAGCTTTGCTATTAATTACTTTTTTCCTTTGTTTATTTGTTTTCACATTTGCATTCTCTGACTGATTTATTAAATAAATATCTTGAACCAAAAATAATTTATCATTTATACATATGCATAAGACAAGTCTGCAAATTAGTGTATATATATGAATAACCCATGGATGGAGAGGAGCTAGGCTGGCATGAGAAATTAGTAGTAATCAAATGAGCAGGAATTTAAACAAAAACAGATGAAACCCCCAGGAGATGGGGTTCATTATGATATTGTTGCAAATTTTGGAGAACTTCTGTTCAATGATGAGCCTAATGCTTCCAAAGATAGACATTTCTGATTCGGTAGCGGCAATTCTGGATCTGTGCACAATACTGAATCAGTTATGGGATATTCAGTTCTGAATCCATATATTTCAGACACATAACGGAATGAACTAAAAAAAAAGTTCTATTCAGTGAGATTGGTATTGACTAAAACCTTTATGAAGTTATAAAAGAGAAAACTGTAATGATCCCTTCTTATAATTATTTAAGATTAGCCAGAAACAAACAAACAAGAAAATGCATTGAGTTGCTTTGGCTGATGGCTCATCTAACTTGCTTGTATCTTTAATTATGAAAGCTCAGACATTTATAATTAAAACACAAATTAAAATTTCAATTTCTTAAAACTTTGCTCAGACTTCCATTGCTACAATGAGTTATTTCTAGCACCATTTAAAAATTGAATTTAGAAAAATACACTTTAAAATCCAACAGTGAAAATAATAAACTTTCTCCCCTTTTCCCAGAAATATTCAACACCTGTATGGACACTATGCAATTAATTTGATTGTGTAGGTGAATCAACTTATTCATAACTTCTAAAAATTCTCCTGAGGCAGTGTGGCATTCCAAAGTCAAGCTAAAATGTGGAAAAAATAGCTCAATGTGCTCTGTCAAACCCATTTGAAATAGATTTTAACTCACCTCCAATTAAGATGTTAGTGGTTCTCGGTACCCTGCCAAGTTATATTGGAGCTTATGGCAAAAACAAAACAAAACAACAACAAAAAGAAATTCAGCTATACTGATTCTATTTTTAGTTAAAATTGCATTTTGTTTAGCATGCATTTTCTGCATTGGCTGGGAGTTATATAATTTTGATGATTAAGGGTTTTTTGCCCCCTTAAATTTTGTATAAAGATGAATCACCTGGGGCTGGGATTGTGGCTCAGCGGTAGAGCACTCGCCTAGCACAGGCGGGACCCAGGTTCGATCCTCAGCACCACATAAAAATAAAGGCATTGTGTTGTGTCTATCTATACCTAAAAAAAAATAATAAATTAATTTTTTAAAAAAAGGTGAGTGACTTACCTCTCCCACCTGGCTTTGACCCTAATGATTTTGATAAATAGAGCTGTAAAATATATCTCATGTTTTTTTTTATGTGCCAATACAAGCATTTCTTTTTTGATACTGGGAATTGAACTTATGGGAAATCTGCCATTGAACTGCAGCCCCAGTCCTTTTTATTTTTTAATTTAAGACAGGGTCTCACCAAGTTGCTTAGGTCCTCACTAAGTTTCTGAGGCTGGTCTTGAACTTGTTGTGATCCTCCTGCTTCAGCCTCCCAAGTCGCTGGTATTATAGGCATGCACCACCATGCCTGGCAATACAAGCATCTTAACATTGCAATTATCATACATCATCTATTGGCATAGCTCTTCTAGGCTTGAAAAACCATCCCCAGGACCATGAACACATGGCTAATTGAAACTGTGACCTCTCATCTATAGTTGTTAGCACCTGTAAAACATGCTGAATTTCATCAATAATTTGACACATAGGTTTTGCATGTTTTAACCTCTCTGAAAATTAGGATATGTGTTACAATAAATGGGGCATCCTATAATTGTACTTCACAACTCTTTTTTTCCCTTTTGTTATGTTTTACAATTGGTGGTATTTCCAAATTTATGAAATCAAGTGCTCACCAAAGCAACTAATGTAGGAATATATTGCTTAATTTTATTCCAAGCTTCTCCATACTGAAACATTTTACAATTGGGTAATAGCATACATTTCTGTAGGCTTTTACTTTTAGAATTCATTACTGGCCACTTAAAAGTTATATACATATATATCAAATCTCTAAATAAATATGAATTATAAACATGCATTATCGAATTGGAGTTCATATTAACAATAGTAAAAGTATTTGTTTGAAATAAAACAAGTATATTTTTCATTGAAATATAACTAATGTAAAATACTTAATTTAGATTATTTTGAATGATCTCCTTTGCAGAATTGTAATAAAGCTAGAGAACTCAGCTATGATTTATTCTATCCAGAAAAACAATTAAACTGCCCTTTTCTCCTTCCATTCCATCTTGTTATCATTCATAGATCCAAGCTGAGTAGGTAGAAATATTATCCTTGGAAGTACAGTGAGGACAGGAGCCCCAAGGCCACACAGAGGAAAGTAGGGTTCAGCTAAGGCATGCATGTTAGCTTACACAGGTTGAACAAGTGTCCAATTATCATCCAGGTAATGCCAAGACTGTAGCTAGGGGAATGCCCTCCAAAAGAGAAACCCAAAGGAGGCCAAAGTAGGTAGATAAAAGGGTCTACAGACCATGGAACCAGTGGGAAAACTGGGCTGTAGAGTACAGTCCATCATGAAGGAGTGAAAGCAAGACTGCTGGAGCCCCACTTTGACATTCTGCTCAACCTCTTGTGCCTGGGAAGGGCAGTGAGAAAGGAGTACTAAAACCCAGCTTCCTTATAAACTGTATTGACAAGTTGGTTTTACTTCTCAATTTCCATTTACTTCTCATTCCTCTACTGCCCCCTTTTCCATCTCCAGTATTCCAAGAAAACCACCTCATTGAATCAGCAGTGACTTTGTAAGTGTGACCAGAGAGAGCAATGAGCAGATCTTAGACCATGGCACTTGGCATTATTGACCCTTTCCTCTCTATGTGTGTTGAGATTTAAGATGAAATGTGTGTGTGTGATTGACTGCTGAAGAGAACGCTAGTAGGATTGACTAAGGAGAACAGGACTTGAGAACAGGACTTTCATCATCTCTTCCAAGTCAGTTCAGGCCCTAGAGAAGCAGTTTTATGGTTTGTGGCTAGCATTCATTTTGTGCAGAACGTGTCCTTCTGTGTACCAGCGACATTTGAACACAGAAATCACAGTTTGAATAGCAATTTCAAGGAGAAAGAAAAAGAGGGCATTGAAGAAAAGGAATACATGTCAGAAGAACAGAACAGATGAGAGCTGATAGGGACAAAAGGTGCGTATGAGGCCAGTTGAGGAAATACCACCTATTATGCTTAGGAGTTACTATACAGACAGACTCTGACTTTCCACAGTTCAATTAATAATGCTTTGACTTACCTTTGACTCTGCAATGATACCAACATGAATTACATTCTGTAGAAACTGTACTTTGAATTTTGTTCTTCTCTTGGGATAGTAATATACAATACACTCTGGATAGAAGCAGCAGCTGCAGCCGCCACCACCATCCACAGCTCCCAGTCAGCCTGCAAACATGAAGGGAAATAACTGACATTCAACAGCATACCATATTGCCAAATGATAGGGTTTTGTACGTTAGGTATATTAAATGCATTTTTGACATATGATATTTTCGGCTTACAATGGGGTTATTGAGATGTAATCTGATCTAAAGTAAAAAGGTTTTGAACTTCTCTAAGATATTATAAAATGTCTCAGGTATTTCCTGAAGGAAGACAAGGAAATTACAGAGAAATTTGTGTATACAGTTTGCTTTATGAGAACATTTTTTTTTTTTAAGGAATGGGCCGTGCTATTTTGTGTTTAAGTATAAGCCAGTTCAGAATTAAAAGGAAAAAGTTAACTGTGTAAATAACTTTTTGTTTACTCAGTGTGCAGTGTATCTTATGAATGCAAGCAACTGTGTTAAGCAAAAGGCTTGGGAGAACAAAGAAGGGAAAAATCTGGAAGTGGAGTGTTTCTGGGAAGCTCTGAGGAGGAATGAAATGTTAGGGATGATTTTGAAGATGGGTGTAGAAACCCAAAAGGTGAGAGGAAGGGAGAAGGGGCTTGAGGCAGCAGTTGAAAGAATTAATTAAATAATCAGCAAATCTTCTTAGTGGTAACACCTCATTATCTGGTTCCCTGAAAAATCAGTTGTGAAATGCAAATTCTATAGTGACAGCTGTAGGGTCAGAATTCTTCCTGATATTTAAGACTTGGGCTGTCCAATGTGTTGGCCAGCCACGTGTGGCTACAAGCAACTGAAAAGTGGCTTGCTAGAAATAAGGTATGCTGTAAGTGTGAAATACACGTAATGTATATAAATACATGAATACAAGAAAAGAATGTAAAGTATCTCACTAGAAATTTTATATTGGTTACATATTACAATGACCATCTTTTGGATATATACAACATACATTAGATACATTTTGGAAAATTCGTGATGTGTTGATTATATTGAAATATTATTGAATTAATTGCACCTGTTTATTTTTTACATTTTAAAATGTAGTACTAGAAATTCTTAGTTGTCTATGTGGTCAGCATTTATAGCCAGCACTTTACTTTTGGAAGCAGATGGTTTCCTCCCATTCATGTGTTTTTAAAACTTTTTATAACTTCTAATCATATGCCCATATTTGATATAGTACAGGTTTTTCTTTTTGGTTGCTTAATTTACTTGTTGCACAATATCTTGAAATTGCATCTATTATGCAGAGCTTCTCATGGGGACCACATACTGAGCAAGCCTGCATATAGCCTCTCCTGCTCACAGGAGGCAGCTAAAGTTGGACTCTGACCCAGGCTCCTTCTCTATGCACTTCTTGCCTTCCTTGTCATTTTCATCTATTATGTCTATCAGCTGAAGAAAATAAGAGAGGGTGTAAAATGAGGCAAAGCATGAGGCAATGAAGTTAAACAAAATTATAGAAATCATAGAGCAATTGTATGCTAATGTCTGAGTCATGCGGCTGCTTTGCTCCTAAGACTGTGAAACAAAATAGAATTGCTACCGCTAATAAAACTGAAAAATGTTGCAGGTTAAGACACTTCCATTTTTCCTCCTCAGTAATCTGCAACTTTCCTTTGTCTGAGAGTATGACTTGCTTCTTCTTCGAGTTAAAATTATTTTAAAATTCTAGAACTGTCCTTTTGAAGAAAGCTCCTAGTGATAGGTACTGTTTTAGTAAAAATGAAATCACTGATAGTGTTTCAGTCTGTTTTCTTCTCAAAGAGAGAAGGTTGAAATAAATATAAGATATAAAATAAATATAAAATTAATATTTGCCCCTATTTTGTGGAAATATTTACTCACTCTTGGCTGTTGATAGTATAGTAATAGAAGAACTAGATAAGTAGCTTAATAAAATATTGTAACAGGCTTTTAAATTTAAATAAAAAATGGCTTCTTATACAAAAAACATAAAAGATGTATATATGATGTTTCAATATACATATACATTGTATACTATTTAAATCAGGCTAAACATATCTATTTTCCCAAATATTTGTCTTTTTTCTTAATGATGAAAGCTTTCAAAATCTTTTATTCTGGCTTTTTGAAATGTATAGCTTATATCATAGTCATCCTATTGTTCGAATGGCACACTAAGACTTCTTAATCCTATCTAATTGAGCCTTGATACTCATTAATCAACCTTTTCCCATCCCACCCCATTCTCCGCAGCCTCTGGTAACCTCCATTCTGCTTTCGACTTGTATGTGTTCAACTTTTCTGATTCTGCGTATGAATGAGATCTTGCAGTACTTGATTTTCTGTGCTTGGCTTATTTCACTTAACATAATGATCCCCAGTTCTATCCAGGTTGTTGAGAGATAGAGGATTCATTCTCTTTTTATACAGTGAATAGTATTCCATGTTGTGTATGTACCATATTTTCTTTATCCATTCATAAGTTGATGGATACTCAGGTTATTTCTATGTCTTGGCTATTGTGAATGGTGCTTCAGTAAACATGGGAGTACAAATGTCTGACGTATTCCTTTCTTTTTCTTTGGATACATACCCAGTAAGGATCACTAAATCATCTAGCAGTTCTATTTTAATTTTTTGAGGAAGTGCCATACTGACTTTTCTAATGTCTATATTAGTCTACCTTCCTGCCAATAGTATTCAAGGGTTCCCTTTTCTCCACACCCTAGTCAGCACCTATTCTCTTTAGTTGTTTTGATAATAACCATTCTCACTGGGGCAAGGTGATATTTCATTGTAGTTTTGCTTTGTATAATACTGATATTGAGCATTTTCTAGGTATCTGTTGGCCTTTTGTAATTGTTGTGTTGAGAAATGTCTGTTGACATTTCTATTGCCCATTTAAAAAATCAGATAGTTTGTTACTATGTTATGTTACTGAATTTGTGGAATTTCTTAAATATTCTGGATAGCAAAAATGTATTGTTTGCAAATATGATTTCCCATCCTGTGTGTTGTTTCTTCATTCTTTTTGATTGTTTCCTTTGGTATGCAGAAGATTTTTAGTTTGATTTAATTCAATTTGTCTATTTCTGGTTTTGTTTTCTGTACTTGGGGAAACTTGTACAAAAAAAAAAAATCTTTGCTTATTCCAATATTCTGATTCATTTCCCCCATGTTTTCTTCGAGTAGTCAAATAGTTTCATATCTTACATTTTAATCTTTAATCTGTTTTGAGATAATTTTTGTAACTCATGAGAACTAAGGGGCTCTCTTCTTTTACAAGTGGATATATATTTTTTTCAGCACCATTTATTGAAGAAACTGTTCTTTCTTCAATGTGTATTCTTAGCACCTTTGACGAAAATCAGTTGGTGGTACACGTGTGGGTTTATTTCTAGGCTCTCTATTCTGTTCCATTGTCTGTGTCTGTGTTTATGCCAAGACCATGCTGTTCTGACAAATACAGCTTTGTAGTATATTTTGAAGTAAGGTGGTATAATGCCGCCTGTTTTTTTTTCTTTTTCTTTTTTTTTTTTCCTTTTCTTTTTGTTCAAGATGGCTATAGCTATTTGGATTTTGTGTGTGTGTGTGTGTGTGTGTGTGTGTGTGTCTGGTTCCATACAAATCTTAGAATTTCTTTTTCTCGTTCTATGAAGAATGCATTGATATTTTGATAGGAATTGGGCTTGTTCCGTAAGTCACTTGAATTGTATGGATGTTATAATAATATGGATTCTTACCATCCATGAACACAGAATATCTTCCCGTTTTTTTGTTTGTTTTTAATTTCTTTCATCAGTGTATTATAATTGTCATTGTGGAGAAATCTTTCACCTCTGTGGTTAAATGTATTTTTAGGTGTTTTTTTTTTTTTGTAGCATCTGTAACTCAGATTGCTTTCTTGATTTCTATTGCAGAAAATTCCCAACTAGCACATGACAATGCTACTAATTTTTGTATGTTGATTTTGTAGCCTGCAATTTTTCTGAAATTATTTATTAGTTCTAATAGCTTTTTTGGTGAAGTCTTTGGACTTTTCTATACATAGGATTATGTACTCTATAAACAGTGGTGGTTTGACTTCCTGATTTCCAAATTTTTGTCTTGTTGATTGTTCAGTCTAGGTCTTCCAGTACAATGAAATGAAATGTTGAATGGAAGTGTTCAAAGAAGGCATACATATCTTGTTGCAGATTTTAGAAAGCTTTCATCTTTTCTCCATTCAGTATAAAGTTAGCTGTTGGTTTATTATAAGTGGCATTTATTATGTTGAGGTATGTTCTTTCGATATATAATTTGTTTTTTATCATGATGAGATATTGAACATTATCTCATGCTTTTTCTGCATCTATTGAGGTGGTCATATGGTTGTTGTCCTTCCCTCTGTTGATACAGTGTATCAGTTTTGAATCCCACTTGATCGTGATGAGTACTCTTTATTTATTATTTTAAAAACATTTGTATTCTAATTTGTTATATATGACAGGAGAATGCATTACAATTCATATTACACACATAGAGCACAATTTTTCATATCTCCAATCATATTCTTTATAATGTGTGTTACATTTAGTTTCCTAATGTTTTGTTGAGGATTTTTGCATCTAGGGTCATCAGATTATTGCCCTGTACTTTTTCTATTTTTGATGTGTCCTTATCTACTTTTGGTTTCAGGATAATGTTAGTCTTAGACTGTAAGGCTAATGTTATTTATTCTCTTAGACTGTAAGAATATCTTCCTCATCTTTTTGTTTTTTTTCTTTTTTAGAATAACTTAAGAAAAAACTTATATCAGTTCTTTTTAAAATGTTTGGTAGGGATTCTACAGTGAAGTCATATAGTTCTGGGCTTTTCTTTGATAGGAGACATTTTTACTACTTTTTCCATCTTGCTGGTCTGTCCAGGTTTTATATTTATTCATGACTCAGTTTGATAATAAGAGTTTGCTATTTTGTTTCTTTTTAAAGAACTAGCTCTTTGTTTCATTTGTGTGTGTGTGTGTGTGTGAGTGTGTCGTGACCTCTATTTCCATTCTGATCTTTATTATTATTTCTTTATTTATACTAATTTGGAATTCAGTTTATTTTTTTCCCCCAGATTCTTGAGATGAGGTCTTAAGTTGTTTATTTGGGAACTTTCAGATGCAGAGGTACTTTGTTGAAGATCTTTTTACTTTCTCCTATACGCTGACTTTTTAATGAATAAATAAGGGGCATTTCATAGAAACTGACAAACTTCAACACATCACATCACTTTAAAGTTGATTCACTTCAACTTTTGTAACTTCTTTTAAATAAGCTTGAGAAAGAGGCTATGAAAAACATGGAATTATAAATTTTGAAATCAGAAGCAAATGTGGCTATTTTAATATCATTTTTTTAAACATGCTCTTGATAAGAATTTGAACTGCATATTTAAATTAGATTTAGTTGAATGAATATGCATAACAATTAGCAGTTAATTTAAAAAATATCTTTAGTTGTAGATGAACACAATACCTTTATTTATTTATTTTTATGTGGTACTGAGGATCGAACCCAGGGCCTCATATGTGTGAGGCAAGTGCTGTACCACTGAGCCACAACCCCAGCCCAGCAGTTAATTTTGAGGAGCCAAATAGGTTCGGAAAAATAATAGATTAAAAACTTTTCATCCTATGTGTTCATAAACTCAATGACCATCATTTTAGATATAGACTTCTGTTTTTTGTAAGGGAAATTTGTAATTTGCAAATTGCAATTTGAACTGACCTATAATTGAAATCTACACACTGGAAGAAGTTTTAATGACTTCATCTTACTCCTTTTTTTAAAATCAGGCTTATTCAGGTGCCATTTGTAGACATCCTGACTGCAACTGCTATTTGTTTCTGTATGTTTCAGGCAACATCTTTTCTTATCCATAATTGAAAAGATTATTTACTAGAAAATGGCAACAAATAGCTTTTTCAAGAACAACTCAGTACATTTTATGGAATGATTAGCATATATCAAAGCTAAATAGTCATAATGAATATAAATATGTACATTTACTTGTCATCAAATGATAGGAATTGACAAAGAATGATTCTGGTGATAAGTGCTGACCTGTTCTCACATGGATGGTGGTAGCACTCAGACGGGATGACTGAAGGAAATAGGTCTTCATCTTACTTAAAACTATTCCTGGGATTGAGATGTCTGGCAGGAATCCCTCAGTACATTTAAAGCATTATCTGTCTCTTAAAGCGGGAATGGGAGAGGACCAAGGGAGGAAGATGGATTTTTCTTGGTAAATGTAACCCTCAAAAGGTTACCTGGGTCTGAAGATGATAAAATAACCAATGAATTGAATTTTCCAATTCAGAGGAGAACTGTTCCCTATTGGTAAGACAACCTTCTCATACCGTCCCCTCCACCATCATATTGAGATTCCTGTTTCAACTGGATTCTGAAACTTATCTATGCATAAACTTGATTTCATTTAGAGATTCAGATTCATGTTTTAGGATTGTACTAAAGTATAAAACATTGTGGTTTTTTGTGTATTGATTCTTCCATCATTTATTTCCTCTAAAATTCACTTGAAAAAAGATTAAATTCAGCAGCTTTTCATATAAGAAAAATGTCTCTTTGTTTAAGGAACATTTATTCTGAAGAGATTTTGGCATGATTATCCACCTGGCACTTGAATTAGGTGACAATACTTAAAGAATTTTATATTTACAGGACATACATATTCCCTCAGTATTCAAGTTATTAATTGGTTATGAATTAAAACATTTTGGGAAACTGCCTAAAATCCTTAGGGTCCCAAAGTTACCTTGTAAATGCATCAAAACTGGTTATTATTTTTAAAAGTATCTTATTTATTAATAAAATATAGGTATGCCTTAATTTTGAAAACCCAAGGTTTAAAAATCCAAATATACAGATATATAAGATGGGCAGTGGTAATAAGGATTATATAAGAATATTTTGCTTATGAGAGAACTTATCAATATTCCCTTTTAAAATATTAGCTTCCTTTACTGTACTTATCATGATTTATTTATAGATATTTGCCTACAGACCACAAAGTGTGCTGATAAAATTTGAAACTTAATTTCAGGAACAATCCTCTTTAAAGATTAATCTGACTGACAGCAAAATATCTCTGGTATTGAAATTTAATATAATGGGGAAATAGGATATGATTCAGAGATGTTCAATTAGTGACTCATGTTTTAGAAAAGCCAATTATGTAAAATACTCCTAATATTATTTATGCAATAGCTTATTATCTGGATTTTAGCACTATATATTGAACTCATTAGAAATATTTTTGTAATCTTTCAATGAAATCCCATTATTTATTTGAGAGGAAAAATTAAATATCTAGTGATTTTAAAGTAATGTTAATTATAGGTGAAAAATAAAATAATTGAGATGTAATTTGCCTTCCACTTGCACATGAGGTTTATCTATACTGCGGTTACATTTGCTTTATTTTATTGCTGATTCCTTTATATCATAAACATGTAATGAATTTCTTCTAGGAGCCAGGGTCTATGATCCACGCCGGAGACATGAATGAATAAGGTGTGGTTCTTGGATCTTGTGGGTTCAGAAAAACAAGCACACACAAAAATGCAACATGGTTATAACAGGTTTTCAGGAATCCTGAGGGCACAGAGGTCAAGAATTCCAGGGAGTTATAACTTCAGGGCATTAAGTTGTCAGGCATCCATACCAAGCCATACCACCTAAATGGTCACATCAGTTTTGCTGGGGCTGAAGGTGTAGGTGAGGAAAGTCTTTGTACCAGGTCTTGTGTCTTGGGTGGTTGGGAGTAAACAGCAGAGAAGGCAGTGAGGTCAGTCTTGCAGGTTGGCAGTCAACACCTCATTCCCTGTCAATCCTTGGGCAGAATTTATGTCCATGCTGTATTTAATGGTCTCCATAAAGTCTCATTGAAGCTGAAGTTCTACCATCTAAAGCCAAATTAATGAATGAGTTTGCATTTCCCTGGTTCTGAGCCATTTATTGCCTACCTAGTCATGATATTTGACCTTCCTCTGGGTGGACAGAGGCATAGCTGTTTCTTCAGTTTCAACTTGTTCCTCCTGAGTTCAGTTTTTCACTTCTGGATCATGGCAGAGGTGTCCACCTATCACCACCTTAATTTCCAGTATCTCTTCAAAATATCTGTTCTCTAAAGCTTAGCTCATTTTAAAAAGAGAAATTAAAGCCAGGACTGGTGTTGCATACCTGGAAGCCCCGTGACTTGGAAAGCTGAGGCAGGAAGATGCTACGTTTGAAACCAACCTCAGCAACTTAGCAAGCCTCCATCTCAAAAAAAAAAAAAAAAAAAAAACAAAAAAACAAAATTAAAAAAGGGGTTGGGGTTTAGCTCCAGGATAGAGTGCTTACCTATCATGAACAAGGCCATGTGAGATTCCAAGGGGTTGCCGGAAGTTCAGTAAGGCTTGATGTTGTTACGGAGTCTGTGGGCAAAGTAAGACATGAGCCAATCTATAGATGGTCTTAGATGTCATGCTAAGGAATTTGAGTTTTATCCATTGGCAACAGAGGGTTATTGAAAGGTTTTAAAAAGAAGATGACAAAATCAGCTTTAAGGCTCAAACTTACTCTGACAGCAGTGTGGAAGATGGCTTGGAGCAGTGTAGATATAAATGCAAAGCCTGGCACTTAGTACATTGAAACTCCACAACAATGATAGCTAGTATTGTTTTTCATGCTTCAGGAATCCCTGTCCTATGGAATGCAGTATAGTTTTAAGATTAAGAATATATTCTGACACATTTCTTTAAGGAAAATTGCAGTGAATTATAAAAGTGTATTGGTGTTCTTTTTTTTCCCTGTTAGTTAAACAAGTGATTGTAAATATGTTTCTTTTCTATCACATAAGACATTTATTTGTGTTCGATTGAAATGCTTTGTCCAGTTTTCTGGCCTGCGATTATGGTGAGCCCCCGAAGCTCTGTTCATCTGACAGCAGCGCTGAGCTCCATTCTCACAGCCATACGACAGATCTTGCACATACCCATTCTAAGAATGACAGTATAATACAGTCGGATTTAAATAGTGGGATTTATGTGCAGAGAAGAAGTTATTAAAGAATCTGATGTCATTCATCTTTCTGTAGTCAGACCACTGACGGTAAATGTGAAAACTTCAGACCCCCCCATAACCTCCTTCCACCCCTTTCTTATTCCAAGGCAATATGGCTTCAGTTTAGCTGGCATAAGGTTATAATCATGTCCAAGGAAAAAAGAACTTAGATCCTCTTCCTCGGATTTTCTAAACTTGGCTGGTGGAGGGTGCAGCTCGCACCGCATGGCAGTCACCACCTGCATAGCTGCGGGGTTTGGGGAAGACTTCCTGAGCGAGGGCGCTGGGATTAGAACATTGTGCTGCTTGCCTTGCGTCTCTGTGATATCTGGTTTAAGGATTATTGATCTTGTCTTTCCTCTTCATATGAAAAAAATTCTAAAATACATGCTGTGCCAATGGAACCTACATTCTTTTTGGAAGGAAAGGGGGCTCAGGAGAGGGTGCACATTTTACATAATCACTCTGACACAGTGTGTTCTGGACAGTTGTGACCTCCCAAAGATTGCCTGGAAGTATTCAGGCTGCATGGAGCTAGCCTTACACATTCTGTTCATGTGCAGAGTTGTCATACAAAGCAAAATTGAAGGACTCTGCTTTCCTTGAGAAGTTTTACAAAGCCTGACAATCATAAATATTATATAAAAACATGTTTCTGTCGTTGGTGTCATTCCAGTAGAGAATGAGTTTGGATAATTTGTAGGTCTTCTCAAGCTTCATTAACACTGAGGTGAAATTGTGTTGTTGCAGTATGGTTTTGATTTTGTTTCTTTAGTATTCTTTTTCTTTAATCTGCCAACTCTTGGTATATGTAGACAGCCACTTTAAAAGTTATAGCAATTTAGCCTGGCATGGTGGTGCACACTACTTGTAATCCCAGCAGCTCAGGAGACTGAGGCAGGAGGATCATGAGTTCAAAGCCAATCTCAGCAACTTAGCAAGGCTCTAAGCAACTCAGTGAGACCCTGTCTCTAAATAAAATACAAAAAAGGGCTAAGGATATGGCTCAGTGGTTAAATGCCCCTGAGTTCAATCCCTGGTACCACACACACACACACAAAAAAGTTACAGCGATTTTTAGAAAAGTCAAGGAGGCACAAATAGGATATGGTTTTCTTGTTCATTACAGGAAATATCTTTATTTCATGGTGATGCACCCTGCAACACGGCACAAGGGCTTCTTGTGCTCCTGGATGCCAGAACCTGAAGACCAGAGTGAACTGCTCATAGATACCAGAGGATCTGGGCTAAGGGATCACTAAATAAGCCAGATATTATACTGGTTATAGGTATAGGCTCTAACACCAGAGAAAAATGGATTCAAGTTCCAAATTCACCTCCTACTAATTGTTCAGCCTTGAATAATTATATAATTATAATTTATTCTTTTCATCTGTACAGTGGACATTAAAGTACCTAGCTGATAAAGTTGTTCTGAAAGTTAAATGACATAATGTATGTGATAAGTGTAATACAATACCTGGTCTAGAGTAACTGCTTATTAAATGCCAGTTGTTTCTGTGTTCCAAGAGACCAGGTTTGCCCACATTTTTCATGATTCTAGCAGTCTTAATCAAAGCAGTAGAGGCTTTCTTAAATGAAATATTTCCTTATAAAATATTTCAGAGTTTCTAGTGGAAATTCAAAATCTCAGAACACAAATGGATGATTTAAAAAAAATATTTTATCAAGGAAAAATAAATGAAATGAGAAAATGATCTTACAAACAGGTTTCATACTGTGGCTTCACATGGCTATTTCTGTTTGAGACACTTTACTTCCTGATAAATGTTTGACTATCTTATTCATTGATGAGTGGTCTGGGAAATTATTTTGTACTGTATTTGGAATTTATATGCATTTGGGTGAGATTTTGGCCAGAGTTCTTCATGAAGAAAACTGTTAATTGACCTCAAAATTGATCAGCAAAAGAAGAGTTCACTTTGCACGGATGAAACTTTTGCTAGCATTAGTTTTTCAATTGATTAGTGAGAGAATAGTAGACTATTTTTAATTTTATGTAGCCTTTGGCTCATGTAGTTCAATGATATTGGTTAATTCAGATTAATTTGAGACATTGATATTGTAGGTGGTGAATCGAATTGGAACAAGTTTGTTAATGAGTCATTGTCTATCTGATTAGGTTAGTCTTTGCTTGGAATTTTGAAGTCAGATAAAATAAGGAAGACTAAAGGAAGCTAAAATTCACTCAGTTCTATTTATGTGCCTGGCATTGTGCTGGAGATTTTCATGTAAATTATCTCATTTAATTCTCATGACAATTTTAATTGTTAAAGACTATGGTCTATATATTTTTGGATATAAAGAAACTCTCAATCTCATTCTTGTCTTTCCTCTTAGACTTAAACTCACTAATCTTTTTTTCTTTCCTTCAAGGTGCGTAGGAGGAGCTAAATAAATCTTGGGGGAAAGTGATTTTCTGTTTGGTAATGTTTAGACAATTTTTACCATGTTTTGTTGAATAGGCCCTTTCTCAGTTTTTCCCAGTCTACAGCCAGTGGCAGCTTCTTCTGCTAGATGATTTGATTGACACCTAAAAGATTGCAAAGAGCTGCAATGTCATAACCAGAATCCTTTTAGTCTGTGTAAATTACACATGCCTCTGTTTTCTTCAGGAGGCAGGTCAGTCATCCAGGATTGAATTTAAAGAGGGCATTGAAAAGCTTTTTGATATCATTTATTGGATTCATTAGGCAATAATTTGATGCATTTCTAATTAATGTAGGAAGCAAAATATACCGCTACCTTTATCTCTTGCACCTTTTTAGAGAACTCAAATTATTTCATGGCCTTCAGCAAGCATTCCTAATAATGAAGAGAAAATTGACATTTCTTCAAGGATTTCCAATACTTTCTAATCACATCAAAGCCCTGGCTTGTGGCCCAGTAGTCTAATCCTTTTCTACCAGCTGCCTTTAGCTATTGCCACCCAACAGTAATAGGGCAGGAGATATCGCCAGTGCTCTAGGGGAGGTAAAGGATCAGCTCAGTTTCTTTTTTTATGGGCAGCATTTGGGCCTTCAGTTTGAGGTACTTGTGATGGCCACTGTACTGCTTAGCAGTTTTCAACCATTTAGTCCCACCCCAAAGCCCTTTGCCCAGGAGGCTTACTCTGACATCTGGAAACACACTTTTCCTTCTCTTTTTCTTTGAAGATTAGAGTACCCAAGATGACTTTTTCTTTTAACTCTGAGACTCTGAGAGATGTTGGCTTATCTTCCTCCACCTCTGAGGACTAAACCTTTAGCTTTAAATGGATGTTGCAGTAGGAGCAGTAAAGAGCATGAAGACCCGCAGAGAAGTCTCCTTCTCACTGTCACGGGGACAGTGTTTGACCTGAGAACTCCATTCATGATAGGATTTCTTGATTAATAAACAAATAAACAATAAACAGTTTTTCTTATGTTAGATTATAGTTTTTGTTTTGTTTGTTTTGTCTTGTGGTGCTGGCAAAGGAACCCAGAATCAGGACTGTACCACTGAGTGATGTCCCTAGCCCCCAAGTTATAAGAAGAAAGGGACAATCTCTCAATGTTTTGCCTACATTGATAAAGCACTAGGAAAAGGAATCTATAATTTCAATTAATAGCACATTTTCAGTGATAGGAATGGTGACACTGTACTGTTTCACTGCTCTTTAAATATTCTCTGGAAAAAGCTGGTGAGAACAAAACCAGAACAAAAAGTGAAGATATTGTACCTCCACCATAAAATTTAAGGATTTTTGTAATTGGATTCTGATTTGTTTTGAGGATAAAGAGCAGATTTGAAATTTCTAACTAATTTAAATCTCTTTTCTTTGCTTTTGACTCAAAAGTCAACTGCAGGAAAATAACTGAAGAGGCATTAAAACAAAACAAACAAACAAGAACCATAAACTTCTTCCCACAGGGAACAAAATTCTTCCCCAAAGACCCAAGAACTCAGAAATGAAGAGACCTCAGGCTTCCCTCTTCATAAACACTGACATCAGCAAGATGGAATAAATCTGCCTCTGTTGTTGATTAGACTCTGTTGTTGATTAGAAAATGTATACGAAAATTTTCTACCTAGAAACTGAGCGGGGAAGGGGAGGCTTGTGAAACTGGAGGCAGGTCAATGCAGGGACTAAATGTACCCCCACGCCCCCCGCACACACACACAAAGTAAAACTTCAGGGTTAAATTACATGGGAATTTGAAGCAGTTTAGGTTTGTTTTAAAGCATCCCACCTGTGCTAGGTAGCTCTGTTTAGTAGACCCTTGTTCCAATATATGTTATTGTCCATCTCCCAATTGGTATAAAATCATGGTAAACTTGTAGTTCTAAGAAAGACCTTGTGTTTTCACAGAGGAATAAGCAATGCTCATTCACAACAATCTTGACCCTTAGGGAATGTTTTATTATATTTGTTAAATAAATGAAAAAAATCATACACCTCAAACAATAATTGTAACAAATACACATATTTATAAAGCATTTTCAAGCCTACAGAGAGTCCAAACTTATCTTTGGATTCATTATACTGACTCCATAGGTGAATTTCACAATGTGGTTATGCCACTTTTGCAGGGGAGCAATCTGAGGTTCATGGAGGCCAAATGGTTTACCTCTGGTCAGGGCCAGCTTCATGGACATGTGAACTATATAGTCCCCTCAGGTTTCTGTGTAGGGAGGGCTCTGAACTTGGTTTAATGCTCTGCTGTGGCCAAGTTGAAATTCTCAATAAATTTTGAAAATGGACTCTGTATTGTCTGAATGCAAAGTTTACATTTTCTTTTCAAATAAACTTGGAATCTAGTATCCTAAAAAAGAATGGAGTTACATGTTTTTTGAAAAATATTAAATATATTGATAAAATGTCTTTTAGTACAGTGCATGAAGACAGGTTACTAAGAAAGAGGGGGAAGATTTGTGTTACATGCAGAGAGAACTGCATTTACACAAATTACTTAAACCTTTATATCCTGGACTTTTATTTATGGCAAGAAGGTATTTATAAAAATTAATAAATAGTTTATGTAAGTACATTACTTAAGTAAATGCATTAGATGGAAGTAGACTATCTATTACACAAAATGACTCACTAAGTAATATCCTAAAATGTGACTAGCTGAATCAGTTCTTCGTGGTCCACTTGGCTGTTTAGTGGACCATGTGCCAGTCCTAGAAATTGTCAGATAATAAAATCCTAAATATGATTTCTTTTTTCTGGGTGGAGTAAAATGAGGCTCCTTGAATGCTGTTTATAAGCATAAGATTCTCTTAAGGGCTACTGCTTTAACATAACTGTGCAGAACAGTTCTTTCATTCCCAGATCAAATTTGTTACCTCAGGGGAGGAGGAAAGAAGACAATATGGCTGTTCAGTGGTGGGGGGCATCAATAAACTGGAAATACCAAGCTCTGCTATCAGTTCATGGCTATTCAATTCAGGCAACACCGTCCAGAGAAGCATTGTCATTTCTAATTGTAAGACTGACTCTTAAATTTTGATAAAATGTCACTAATGGAACAAATCTCCTGGCTTAAATGAAAGAAACAGGCAATTATATTAACATCAGGGAATTGTGCTGTGGCCTAATGGAAACAAATACAAATATCTAAACGAATAAATGATGATGGTGTAGGTAATACCTTACATCCCAAATAGGTTAGAAATAACATGATTTTATCAGTTTCATCATGACAAATACTGTTAATAGATGGAAAATAGTAAATAGGTATAAGTGTAATTTGTGCTATATTTTTCTTCTTTGAAAATAATATTCTTCCTCTCTCCCTTCCACCCTTCCTTCTTTTTTTGCCTTCTTCTCTTCATGTAAGATTTAAACTCTTATAACAGAAATAGTGAAGAATAGAGAGTTATTCATTCATTTTTTTTTTAATTCTCCAGTTCAGTATTGCAGGTCTACATGAAATGTACCAGGTAGCTGGGCACAGGTGTTCATCTTGAAGTCACACTGTACATTTCAATACCTACCTTTCCTCATGCTGATCTGTTATGATTAGCATACCAGAGTATATATTTTGATCTTTAAAATATTTCCTGAACTCTAGTTCTATGTGCCAGGCATAGATAGATCAGTAAGATGCTTCCTGAATACAGAGAATTCCCAGTCTATACTAGTATTTGTGAATTCCAGTGCTTGCAGAGGCCACACTTGTATTGTAAATGACTGAAACCAGGGGACTTGTGCCTTGTCTGACACATCTCGACAGCATGTCAATCTCAATGAGGCAGGCCAGCCAGCGTCAGCTGATCATGGTTCTACAAGAATATCAGCCCCATATTTCTAGACTTAGTCTCCTTAAAATTTGAAATGTCCCTACTTTTAATGTTGACATCCAATTAAAAGTTCTCTAAATATTTCATAGGCAAAATGAAACTGTGAAGCATAGAATCAACTTAAGAGATGGCTGTTTGCAAGCTCTGGTCTAGAAAGGCCTGCATGTGCACAGACCATGGGCAAAAATTAACTCTAAAAGTGGGTCAAGCTGCTTCCTGGGAGTCCAGCATGGAGTAGAAAGACTGTGATAAGGATGCCCTGGAACATATTTCTTTTATTTTTATTGGTTCTTTTTAGGTAGGTATTTTTTTCCCTTTTTAAAATAAATATCTTTATTGCATTTTTATGTGGTGCTGAGGATTGAACCCAGTGCCTCATGCATGCTAAGAGAGCTCTCTACCAATGAGCCACCGTCCCAGCCCCTAGGTTGGTATTTCTTAATGGATGAAAATTGAGCTGAATTAAAGAAAAATTAAAAACTTGTTCACTAGCAAGTTGAAGGAGGTGATTCAGGCCAAAAGATGGCATGGTCTAAGACCTCATGAATTTGGTACTAAGGAGATAGAAAAAAAGAAGGGTAAGATGTAAATGATCTCATATGACATGCTAAAGATCAGTCATTCTCATTGTCACAGGAATATGAACATAGGGGATAATCATGGTCAGATTTCTATCCTAGAAAGATCTTTCCAAGAGTAGAATGGAGAAGGACCAAAGAAAATCAATACTAGAGACCTGAAGCCTATTTAAGAGGCTACAGAGGAATAGAAATTATAAATTGAAAGTGATTTGCAACTTAGGAAGCAGTAATGTGTTGTACTATTCATATAAAACATTACCTTTATTAACTGATATTAAAATTTGCAATTTCATATTTTAACACCTATGCAATCAGGATTCATCCTCAATCCATGGAATGTCAATGTTAATATGTAATGTTAATGTCAATGTTAACTTTTATAGTGATCATGGCATAATGACTCCTCTTAATATCCATGGTGTCTTTGTTTTAGAGAACTGGAATGATAATCACAGAACTCCTAAACACTAAACTGGATTAATTATATTGTAATGCAGAGATGTGGAATGAGTTCTTTTAATTGATAATCCCACCTACTCTGGAAAGGAGACTTGAGACATTTCTATGTTTTGCTTACCAGCTCTCCCACTTCATGAGGTCAGGAAAGGCAAATGTGTAGGGTAACAAGAGCTGGGAGGGTGGTGAGATTGTGTGTGGAAGGGTTAGAGCAATATAAGCCCCCCTTGAAATAGACAGTCCCTTTACTGGTCTCACCACCTGCTGTTGGACACAGGGTTAACATTACCAAATTCAAGAGAAGCAGAAAATCTGAGTCTTTTTATGAAATATCACAAATTTTTAATGTTAGCAAGATATTCGACTTTTCAACACACCCTGTTGGCCAAACAAAACACATCTGTGTGCTAAATAAACCAACATCCTTGTCTCTGCTAGTCTTCTTGTTGAAGGCATGAGCTTACTGACTTCTAATCCATTCAGTTGCTTAATATTAAATGCTGGATGTTGCTGAATTTCAGTGAAAGCCTAAGTCACAGCTGGGAGAGAGGAAATCTTTTTCTTGTCTAGATTGGCCATCTGGCAGAGCTTTCTCAGCCACATAAATCCTTCAGAAGTAGCAGTGGGGGTAGTCTCAAGGCCTGTGATATAAAATGGGTTAGTTATTTTGTCCTAAAATATGTATTCTTGATCATCTCTTCAACAGGAAAAATTGGGGGGCATAGTGTTTTGACATAATATAATTATATCTCATGCCTCAAAATTCCTTTCTTCTCTAGAAGCAATAACAGATGCTGTAGATGTTGGAAAAGCTGCCTGGAGTGCCCCAGGAAATTTGTTGATTCTTCTCTCAGAGATGTATCATTTGCTAATCTCCTTCAATCACAGGTTTTGTCAGCATTGGTAATATACTCTTAACAAATGCATGAAGAGTAAACATTTTTCTCTTTTGTAACAATAATATTCAATTAAAACTCAATGAGGCAATAAAAGTTAAGAGTGTGAGGGAGGAGTTCTGCTTCTGGTAGTGATGGAGTAACAGGACCGACACTCGAACTCTGGTACAAACAACCTGGACACAGTGCAAGAGACAATGTCTTCTTGCTCTGAACTATGGGGAGAACCACATTCACTTTGGCTCTTTAGCTGGGAACAACGATGAGGCTTTGTGAGACTAAGAGGAACAACTGTGGAGGGTCTGAGAGCTAAGCAGAGACGTTAAATATTCTAGCGCAATTGGAAGACATTAGATCCTTGGCCAAGCCAGGGTGGAGAAACAGCACTCAGAACCTCATATATTTGATTAAGACCTCAAAAGGATCACACTTAAAAGTAAGAATCACACCCTGGATCAAGGACCATAACATAGGATCAAGGTCAAAACTCAAGTTGATCTATCCTAACAACAAATAAAGCTAAGTTTGACAAGATCAAAAGAAGTTTTTTAGATTTTAACTGCCTGATACTGAAAAACATTCAACTCTATTGAAAAGAAGTTGTTATCCAGACTCACTAATGTGTCATTTAAAATATCTATCATTAATTATAACAAAAAAAAAAATACTACAATTCAAAGAAGCAGGAACTGTGATCTATAATCAGTGGGGTGGGGATGGGGGAAGCAGTCAGTAAAGTAGACTTGAAAGCCAGGTGTGGTGGTGCACACCTGTAATCCCAGCACAGAAGAGGCTGATGCAGGAGGATGGCAAGTTTGAAGCCAGCTTCAGCAGCTTAGGGAGACCCTGTATCAAAATGAAAAATAAAAAGGGCTGGGGATGTAACTCAGTGATAGAGTGTCCCTATACCAAAAAAAAAAAAAAAAAAAATACTTGGAGATGACCCATATTTTGAATTTAACAGATGAAGACTATAAATCAACTATTAAAAACACGAAAGAACATAAAGAAAAATATAATTATAATGAGTAAATTATATATCCACAAAGAAACAGGAACTATAACAAAGAGCCTAATTAAAATTTACAACTGAAAAGTGTGTTATATAAATATAAATTCATCATAAAAATTCATCAGCTTGAGAGTGGATTGGAGGCTGCAGAAAAAAGTGACAGTGAACTCGAAGACAAATCTATAAAAGTTATCCAACATGAAGAGTAGAGGGAAAAACAACTGGTAAAAGGAACAAAGGCTCAGAGCCTCGTTGTAGATTACCAAGAAGGCCAACAGACATGGAACGCATGTTCCAGAAGGAGAGGAGGGAAATAACTGGGCAGAAAACATGCTTAAAGGAATCCTAGGGAACCATTTCCCAGAATGGGTGAAGAGCATTACAGACTCAAAAAGCTCTTGAGAAGCAAAATATAATATATACAAACAAAACCAAACCTAGGCATATTGTCAAGACCAGAAACCAAAGATAAAGAGAAGATTTAAAATAGCCAAAGAAAGAAGAAAAGACATGCACATAGGAAGATAATGCTATGAATGTGGGCGAATGTCCCATGAGAAATACTAAATGGGGACCAGAAGGTAGTGCTCAGGGGGTAGGTAGAAGAAACCTGTTAGCCCAGAATTCTACATCCAGTAAAAACAAATATGCCTCAAAAATAAGAGTAAAGACATTTTTAAAATAAATGAATGCCGAGACAATCTATGTCAGCACACCTGAGCCCCAGTAATGTTAAGAAAGTTCTTTAGTTTGAAGTAAAATATTAGATAGAAATTCAGATTTATAGGACTGAATGAAGAGCATTGAAAATAGAAGAATGCAGGTAATATAAAAGATCCATTTTTATTTTTTTTCTTACTATCTTCTAAAACAACTATTTAATTAGGAATAAGGCAAGGATGTCTGCTCTCAATTCTTCAGCGAAATGTATTCAAGGGCCAACCAGTGTATTTGGTCAAGAAAAGAGAAATTGGAAAGAAAGAAGTCAAACCCTCTACTTTTAGTCAGCGTTTCCACTGCTGTGACCAAAAGACCTGAAAAGAACAATTTTAAGGAGGAAAAGTTTATTTGGGGGCTCATAGTTTCAGAGGACTCAGTCCATAGAGGGCTGGTTCCGTTCCTTGGGGCCTGAGATAAGGCAGAACATCATGGTGGAGGAAAGTAGCTCAGATATCAGTCCAGGAGCAGAGAGAGAGAGAGCTATGCTGAACAAGGATAAAATACATACTCCAAGGCACACCCCCAGGGACCTACCTCCTCCAGCCACACCCTATCTGCCTACAGTTACCACTCATTTAATCACTACCAGGGAATTAATTCACTGATTGGGCTAAGGCTCTTATAACCCAATCATTTCACCTCTAAATTTTCTTGCATTGCCTCACATATGATTAGACACCTAATATCTAAACCGTAACACCTCTTCATTCGGAGAAAACATAACATTGTTTTAAAAAAATCTTCAGGATTCTACCAAAAAACAAAAATCTAGTAGACTAGAAAATTAATCTGGCAAGGTTAGGACAAAAGGTCCTATAATATAAAAGTAAACTGTATTTATTTATACTAAAACTATGGTAAAAGAAAATTCTAAAACATCATTATAATTGTTAAATATAAAACAATAAGTACTGACTTTGGCAAAAAATGAGACATTTTTTTTCTTTAATTTCTTTTAGTTATACATCATATCAGGATTCATTTTTACATAATTATAAAAGCAAGAAATATAATTTGTTCTAATTCAGTTCATAGTGCTTCCCTTTTGCTGCCCTTCTATCTTCCCCTTGTTCCCTTCTCTCTATTCTACGGATGTTTCTGCTATTTCTTTGTATTTTTTTTAGGGTCTTGTGTATATACATAATGGTGAGGTTCACTGTGGTATATTCATATATGCACATAGGAAGTTAGTCAGATTCAGTCTACTGTCTTTCCCTCTTCCATCCCTCCTATCTTCTCTTCATTCACCTTTGTTTACTCCATTGATCTTTCTTCTAATTTTTGTCCCCCCTCCCACCATCTTATTTTGGATTAACTTCTGCACATCAAAGAAAACATTCAACCTTTGATTTTTGGGGAACTGGCTTATTTCATGTAGCACAAAAATCTCCAGACCCATCGATTTACCTGCAAATGCCATAAAGTCATTCTTCCTTATGGCTGAATAATATTCCATTGTGTATATATACCATATTTTTTTATCTATTCATCTGTTGAAGGGCACCTAGGTTGGCTCCATAGATTAGCTATTGTGAATTGTGCTGCTATAAACATTGATGTGGCTGCAGCAGTGTACTATGCTGATTTCAGACTTTTTGGATATATACCAAGGAATAGGATTGCTGGGTCATATGGTGGTTACATTTCTACTTTTTTGAGGAAACTCCATACTGCCTTCCAGAGTGGTTGCACAAACTTGCAATCCCACAAATAATGTATGAGTATATCTTTTTCCCCACATTCTCACCAACATTTATTGTTACTTGTATTCTTGATAATTACATTCTGACTGGAGTGAGATGAGATTTCAATGTAGTTTTCATTTATATTTTCTTAATTGCTAGAGATGTTGAAAAAATTTTCATATATTTATTGGCCATTGTATTTCTTCTTTTGAGAAGTGTCTGTTTAGTTGCTTTGCCCATTTATTGATTTTTTTTTTTTTTTGATGTTAAGTTGTTTGAGTTCTTTGTATATTTTGGATAATAATACCATATCTGAACAATAGTGACAAAGATTTTCTCCCATTCCGTAGACTGCCGCAGTCTGGCTGGGCACAAAATCACGAGCCACCACACAGCCTTGTAGATTCAAACAGCAATTCTTTATTCCCGAACTCACACCGGCACTCTACAAACACGTTCTGGGGGAATTCACGTTCTGGGCCCCAATCACGTTCTGGGCAAAATCCCAAATACTCTCTGAATCCCACAGGAACTCAACGAGAACTCAAGGAGCAGGCGCGCCTGAGGCAGCAGGATACGCCCTATTCCCAGCAGAGTACACCTTAAACCTGGAACCGCCCTAAACCCGGATTGTCCTAAACCAGGAACGCCCTAAACCCCGATCCGCCCTAAACCCGGATCCACCCAGATCCTTGAGCAAGGTCACCTTACATGCAATGACACTGCAAATGACCTAGGTCAATATGGAGAGTCCTTCCTCTAAGCAACATTGGGTAGGCTGACAAATAAATTGCCATGTGTCATTCTTACTTAGCAATGGCCCTCAGCATCTCCCCCCTTCTGATTAATTAAACAACAAGCAATGTGGCTTAAGGACCGTGCCTGGTAGGTTGTCCAATTCAACATATGGTTCTTACCCATCATGGGAAAAACTGACCTCTAGGCGTCAGCCTCCTGTCTTAGGTTGATACCACTGCAATTGGATCATACCCGTCAATGACTACCGGTCCAGCATACAGCCATACTTGTGGATAGGCCTATGCACCAGTTGGGGGGGGGGGTTTGAGGTTCTTGCCTCACCTCTGTTGGCCCCCAATTTTGCCCTTGGTGCCAGTGGGGGGGGGTGAGGTTCTTTGCCTCACCTCTGTTGACCCCCAAATTTTAATTTTTTATCAGCAATTTATTTATTTATTTTCTTTTTTTTTTATTGTTGGTTGTTCAAAACATTACATAGTTCTTGATATATCATCTTTCACACTTTGCTTCAAGTGGGTTATGAACTCCCATTTTTAGCCCATATACAGATTGCAGAATCACATCAATTACACATCCATTGATTTACATATTGCCATACTAGTGACTGTCATGTTCTGCTACCTTTCCTATCCTCTACTTTAGACCATCACTAGCAGAAGGGAGGAGGATACAGAAATGCCAGGACACCAAGCCAATTGACGGCTCCTTTGGAAAAATTGCATCACTGGTGACACCATCAGCAAAGATATGCCAGCACTACCACAATTCGCTGCACCAAACGATAGTTCACAATGTATACAAGTGATACATAGTCCAGGCAAGTTCTGCAAGCAGTTCAAAGCAGAGGGGTCTATCAATAGTAGACTCTCTCTTCACACTCTGGATTCCTTTTCTGTAAAGACACTTTTTAATTTGTTGCCATTCCACTTATTGACTTTTTATTTTAAACATCTTGCACTTTAGGAATCTTGTTAAGGAAGTCAGTTCCTGAACCGTATGTTGGAGTGTTAGACCTACATTTTCTTCTAGCAGATGCAGGTCTTCTGGTTTAATTCCTAGGTTAATGATCCACGTTAAGTTTTGTGCAGGGTGACAGAAGGGTTAAATTTTCATTCTACTACATATGGATTTCCAGTTTTCCCAGCACCACTTGTTGACGAGACTCTCTTTTCTCTGATTTATGTTTATGGTGCCTTTGTCTAATATGAGATATCTATATTTATGTGAGTTTATCTCTGTGTCCTCTATTCTATTCCATTGATCTTCACACTGGTTTTGTAACTATATTTCTGTAACATAATTTGAGGTCCAGTACCATGACGCCTCCTGCTTCACTTTTTTTGCTAAGGATTGCTTTGGCTATTCTGGGTCTACTATTTTTCCAAATTAATTTCATGACTACCTTTCTACTTTTGTGAAAAGTACCATTTTGTAATTTTGATGGAAAGTGCGTTGAATCTGTATAGCATTTTTGGTAGTATGGCCATTTTGACAATATTAATTCTGCCTATCCAAGAACATGAGAGATCTTTCCATGTTCTAAGGTTTTCTTCATTTTCTTTCTTTAATATGCTATAGTTTTTATTGTAGACATCATTCTTTTTTTAGATTGTTATTTTATTTTATTGTGAGGCTATTTTAAATGGGATCATGTTTCTAATTTCTTTTTCAGCAAATTCATCATTGGAGTACAGGAACACAATTGATTTATGGCTGTTGATTTTGTATTCTGTTACTTTGCTGAATTCATTTATGAGTTCTTGAAGTCTTCTGGTGGAGTTTTGGGGTTTTAAAAGTATAGGATTATGTCATTGGCAAACAGAGATAATTTGAGCTCTTCTTTTCCTATTCACGACCCTTTAATTTCCTTCTCTTGCCTGATTGCTCTGGCTAGAGTTTCAAGGACTATGTTGAATAGGAGTGGTGAAAATGGGCAGCTTTGTTCCTGTTTTTAGAAGAAATGCTTTAAGTTTTTCTTCAGTCAGAATAATGTTGACCTTGGGTTTATCATATATAGCCTTTACTTTGTTGAGTAAATCCCTAGTATTTCAAGTGTTTTAAACATGAATGGGTATTGTACTTTGTCAAATGCTTTTTCTGCATCTATGGAGATAATCATGTGATTCTTGTCCTTCATTCTGTTTATGTGGTGAATTACATATATTGATTTCTATATGTTGAACAAAACTTGCGTCCCTGGAATGAAACTCACTTGGTCATGGTGCACTATCTTTTTAATGTGTTTTTATAAGCAGTTTGCCAATATTTTAATAAGATTTTTTTGCATCTGTGTTCATCAAGGATATTGGTCTGATATTTTCTTTCCTTGATGTGTCTTTGTCTGCATCACGATGATACTAACTTTGTAGATTGAATTTGGCAGTGTTCCCCCCTTTTCTATCTCATGGAATAATTTGAGAAGCATTGGTATTAGTTTTTCTTTAAAAATCTAGTAGAATTTAGCTGAGAACCCATGCAGGTTCTTTTTTTTCTTTGTTTGTTGGAAGACTTGATGCTGCTTCAATTTTATTACCATATTTATCTGTTTAATTTTTCTATATCCTTCAATTTGGGTAGATCACATGTCTCTAGAAATTTGTTAATATCTTAAAGATTGTATAGCTTATTGGAGTATAAATTTTCAATATAGTTTTTGATGAACCCTGGATTTCAGTAGTATCTATGGTGATATTTTCTTTAATATGCATTTTTTATCTCTTTCTTTTGATTAGTTTGGTTAAGGGTTTATCAATTTTGTTTATCCTTTCAAAAAGCCAATTTTTTGTTTGATTACTCTTTTGTATTTTTTTTTAACCTCAGTTTCATTGATTTTGGCTCTGATTTCAGTTATGTTCTGTCTTATACTGATTTTGGTGTTGGTTTGTTCTTCTTTATCTAGGGCCTTGAAATGTAAAGTTAGATTATTTATTTGTTACTTTTCTATTCTTTTAGTGTATGAGCTCAATGCTATGAACTTTCCTCGTAGAAATGCATTCATATTGTTCCAGAGATTTTGATATGTTTTGTGCCACTATTTTCATTTACTTCTAAGAATTTTCTTTTATTTTTTCCCCTAATTTCTTCTGCTATCCATTCATCTTTCAAAAGTGCATTATTAATCTCCAGGTGTTCAAGTAGTTTCTGTTTTTAATCTTATCATTGATTTCTAATTTCCCATTATGATCTAGTAGAATGCAAGGTATTATCTCTTTTTTAAAAAATATTGCTGATTTCTTTTGTGACCTAAAGTATGGTTTATTTTAGAAAATGTTCCATTTGCTGCTGAGAGGAAAGTGAACTCAATCATTGATGGATGAAATATTCTATAGATATTTGTTAGGTCCATATTATTAATTGTATTTTTTAGTTCTGTAGAATCTTTATGTTTGGATGATCTAACAGTGATGAGAGAGGCATGTTAAAGTAATCCCATATTACTGTTTTATAGTCTATTTGATTCTTAATATTGAGAAGGGTTTATTTCATGTATATAGTTGTATTGTTGTTTGGGGCCTAAATATTTACAATCATTATATCTTGTTGATGTATGAATTCCTTAAGCAGTATGAAATGAACTTTTTTTGTCTCTTCTGATAAATCTTGGCTTGAAATTCACTTGGTCTGATGTGAAAATAACGACATCTGCTTTTCTATGAGTCCTATGTGAATGGCATTTTCCCCCATCCTTTCATCTTCAGTCTAAGGATGAGTTTGCCTGTGAGGCGAGTCTATTTCAGACAGCATATTGGTGTTTTTTTTTTTTTTAATTCATTCTGCCAACCTATGTCTTTTGATTGAAGGGTTAGACTACTTACATTCAATATTATTGTTGAGAGATTATTTAGTTTCTTGCCATGTTTATTTACTTCTAATATTTAAATCAGACTTGATTCTTCATTACTTGATTATTCTTCTAGTCTAATTTCTCCCCATGCTGGTTTTTTCATTTTTATTTTTATTTCTTTTTCATGAAATATCTTACTTAGTATATTTTGTAGTGCAGGCTTTCTACTTATGAATTCTTTTAGCTTCTGTTTATCATGAAAGTCTTTATTTCATCTTTAGTTCTGAAGCTTAATTTTGCTGGGTATAGTATTCTTGGTTGGCATCCATTTTCTTTCAGAACTTGATAAGTATTATTCAAGCCCTCCTGGATTTTAGGGTCTGGGTTGAGAAATCAGTTGAAATCTGGATTGTTTTACCTCTAAATGTAACCAGTCATTTTCCCCTAGCAGCTTTTAAAATTCTGTTCTTATTCTATATATTAGGCATTTTCATTATAGTGTGTCTTATAGTGAATCTTTTTTGATTTTTTAAATTTGAAGTTCTATATACCTCTTTATTTGAATTTCCATCTCATTCTTAAGGTTTGGAAAATTTTTTGCTATTATTTTATTGAAAAGATTGTGCATCCCTTTAGCTTGTGTTTCATAGCCTTCATCTACCCCAATGAATCTTAAATTTGGCCTTGTAATGTTATCCCAGATTTCTTGAATATTTTGTTCATGGTCTCTTAACATGTTTTCTTTATGGTTGACTTTATTTTCCAGATTATGTGCCTTGTCTTCAAGGCCTAAAAATCTATCTTCAAAGTGGTCTGATCTACTGATGATGCTTTTCATTGAATTTTTTAAAAAGATTTTTTAAAGTCGTAGATGGACACAATACCTTTATTTTATTTATTTATTTTCATGTGGTGCTGAAGGTCAGTGCCAGTGCCTCACGTGTGCTAGGTAAGCACTCTATCCCTAAGCCACACCCGAGCCCCTCCATTGCATTTTAAACTTGGTTTATTTATTCTTTCATTTCCAGGATTTTTTTTCTTTTTCAGACTCTCTGTCTCTTTTTTGAAGTGATCTTTTACTTTCTATATTTTCTGTCTGATTTCATTTCCTCATCTTCCTGTAGCTCATAAGCCATTTTAACTAAGAACTTTCTAAATATCTTTTCTGACATTTCCTTCAGTGGTGTTGATAAAGTCAGTTGTTGAAGCATTATGGGATGTTTGGGGATGATTAGTTTCCTGCTTTTTCATATTGTTTGAATGTCTGCCCACCTATTGGTGTAGTTCTCACTTCTTTTAAGTGAAGGACTATTATGAGATCTTCTTTCTCTTAAGAGCCCTTGGATGGGTGAATATTCAGATAATAATATTTTAAGTCAATGTGGGAGCTCTGCCAATCCCAATATCAGCACCACTTTAAGAGATACCACTGAACCTTATTTACTATAATCATTTCAGAGCCAAGCTTAACTCTAGCCAACCATATAAGAAACAAAAACTGGTTTATTATTGTTCTCCATAGTTCCTTAAATCCAGGTATAAATTTGAAATACAGTCCTGGAATAGGTCAAAAGAATTCATTTTTAAATTAAATAAACTTTCTGTAACCTTAAATGAAGTATAAAGGGGGAGAGGAAGAAAGATTGGGCAAAAAGGAGAGAAGAGGGAAAGGGGGATAGGGAGAGAGAAAGAGAGAATATGTAAAATAATAATTTACACCAAAGTTTAAAGAAGAAACAGATGAATCATGGTTATTTGAGGTAGTAGTAGATAATGCAAGAGGATGAATAGGGTGCTAAGAGGAGCAAGTATAAACCAGAGCTAGGAAAACAAAGATAGGAAGATTGATTCCAATCAGTGCTTCAAATCAATAGATGAAATGTATTCAAATGGATTGAATCTACAACACTGGCTATTGGGGTAACAATTATCATTCAAGTTAAAGAGTTTTTTGTCTGATCAACTTTGATATTATAGTTATTTATAGTAAATCATGAATAGGTGAAGAAAATTCTTCTTGAATCTTGGTTTGTATTTCATTGGGGTTTGGATATTTGTCAAATGTCCATCAGTCTTTGGCTGCAGATCTCTCCAGAGTTGCATGGGCTCAGGAGCCAATTCCTACCAGGGGCTTCTGGTTTGTCAGCTCAGGGGCCTTCAGGTGACTGCTTAGAGGGTGCAGTATGTGGCTTGGCTCTTTCTGTTCTGGGTAGGAATTCAGTATTCAGGCTCTGGAATGTCCCTGTGTTTTCTGTGAGTCCCCCTGTGCCTGCTCCCCTCTATAGGATCCTTTTTGTGGTAGTGAAGATCCTGGTGGCTATGAGTTCAGAAACTCTGGTTGTGGGTTTCTGTGGGTGTTGTGTGGTGCAGAAACATTCCCCCAGCTGATGCTGTTCTCTGGGACACTGTCTGAAGGGACTCAGGTGGTTCATCTGGACTCTAGTTTTTACTACCGCAAGTTATAAATTGTGGCACTGGTTCCCTGTTTATTGAGTCTGATGCAAGTTCCCACAAGTATCCAAACAATGCCCTTTCACTCAACAGTTGTGATCACATGTCAGGCTGTGCATCAATTAAGGCTGGGAACAGCCTTTTCCTGTTGCCTAGGCTCTGTTAATTTGCTGCCTTAACTGATCTCCCTCTGGCTATCTTTGTGGGTGCCTTTAGCTTAAATTCCCTGGGGTATTCATAGAACTTATCCTAGCAGCCTTCTGTCTGTGGCTGCAACCATCCACAAACCGGCTTTCTATGTCACTGGTATTCAGGCAGCTTCCCTCTGGTAAGCCTTGTGATCCTGGGGACTGTCCCTAAATTCCCACTGTGCTTCCCCCTAATGTCAGTGGTGAATCTGCTTTCCTCTGTTCAGGGCCAAACCTGCTTCATTGCTGTCTCTGTGATTGCTGCACAAAGCTTTCTGCACTTGCCTGGGCTGTAGAGGCTAAGTGAGTTAGGTGTACTTCCCAGCACAGAAAGGGGAAGGGAGAGGGGGTTTCAGAAATTTTCAGCTAGTAGTGGTCCTTCTAGAAGTTCTTTCTGGCCTCATTCTTAAGAGGTCCCACTGCAGGGAACTTCTCTCTGGTTTAATTCACAGCTGTCTGGGTGTGGGAAGAAGCCCTGTTGATGGAAGGGGGTGACTGGTTGACTGAGGGCTCCACAAGATGGCTGCAGACCTCTGGCTCAGTTTTCTTTTCATGATTTGGGTATAAGTTGTTGACATAGTTTTAAGGACCTGCTGTTACTGACGCATTTTAAATTTTGTCTGTCTTTCCGAATGTTTTTAAGTGAGTGAGCTTAGAGATTTTCTGCTCCCCTCTTTCTTTCTCTCTCTGTTCCTCCCCCTCCCCACTCCCATACCTTGGTTTGGGTTCAGGGTTAGGAAACTTGAGTTTATTTTCTACTCTGGTAACCTATCTTCCAGTTCTCCAGGTCTCAGACTTCGGGGTATATTGCGTTTCAGAGCATTTATTTTATCACCCACCTCTCAATTCTGCTTTTTTCTTCACTGCCTCCTTCTGTGTTGTGAGGAGACAGAACTTCTGCTCAGCTCACTTCTGCTGTCTCCCCCCACCATCACTGACATGAAACATTTTTTATTATGAAAAATATAAAATACTGCTGAGAGAATTCTAAGAAAGCCTAAATGGAGTGATATAACCTGTAAACGGATTGAATGAATGAATAGCATTCACATGTCAGTTCTCTCCAAATTGATCTGTAAATTCATACAATCCTAATTAACTTTTGATAAACATTAATAAATAGATTCTAGAACTTGTAAGAAGCAGTAAAGTGCCTAGAGAAGGCCAAAAATCTTAAAAAATACATCACAGTTAAAAATTTACCCTGTTTTCAAAAATTACATAAAACTGCAGTAGTCAGCATAGCAGGGCATACACAAAACAACAGAGAGATGGAGACACACCAAGACTGGGTCCCAGACACAGATCCTTAGATACATAGTCAACTGATTATTTGGCAAAGATAATAAGGCAATGCAATGGGGTAGGAAAGTCTTTTCAACTTAAGGTGATAGAACAACTAGCTAAACACATGGGAAAATGTTCTTTAATACATACACTGAAGCACAAATATAGAGCGAATGAGAGTGTATTATATACAAGATTCAGAAAAACTAAAATCAGAAAAATGATAGAAGAAAACTAGGGTATTTTCACCCATTCAGAATGAACAATGATTTCTTAGGACAAAAAAATCATTTATTATAAAAGAACAATTGATACACTGAACTTCAAAATTAATACCTTATCATTATTAAAAGACATCATTAAAATATGACATGACAAATATTGACTGGGAGAAATTTTACAATATATATAACAAACAAAGTTGTGTCCAAGTTGAGTGATCCATGGTGTCCCCAGATATTTAGCTAAATATTATTATTTCTGGGTGCATCTGTGAGAGTTTTTCTGGCTAGGATTAACATTTAGGTCAGTAGACTGATTAAAATAGCTTGTCCTGAGTGAGTTTCACCTAATCAATTGAGAGCCTATTAGAAAAATGACTAAGAAAGAATTTCTTCTCTCTCCATCTATCTTCATACTAGAACACTGGTCTTCTCATGGCTTTGGACTCAGAATTGGACTGGAACTTATACCATCATTGCTCCTGCTTCTGCTTCCTTGGACTCAGACTGGAACTTTTATATTATCAGTCCTCCTCAGTCTAGATTTCTCAACCACCATAACCTACATAAAATACTTCTTTAGAATAAATAAATAAGTTATGTATGTGTATATACACACATCCTATTGTTTCTGCCTCTCTGGAGAACTAATATACAGATAGAATACCACTGAGCAATAAAAAATGAACTCCTCATGCAACAAGATGAATTTTAAGCATTATGTTGAGCAATGAAAACTGAACAAAGAGTATATACTGTGTGATTCCGTTTATACGAAGTTCAAGTACAGTCCAATCTAAACCTTAATTACAGATCAGAACAGTTGTTTCTACAGAATTGATGACTGACTGGAAAAGACATCAGGAACATTCTATGGAAACAGAAATATTCTCAATCTTGAATGAGTTGGTTGTTCACAGGGGTGTGCATGTGCCAAACTCATTATATTGAATTCTGAAGAACTGCACGTTTTATACCACATAAATTCTACCTTAATTTTGAAAATCATGAGATAATAAGAGAAGAAATAAGTAATAAATCAAATTTGAGGCTCTCCAAGGAATTTTATCAAAAAACAAAAACAAATTTCAAAAAAGAGGGGGACATCTTCAGATAGATTTATACCATAAAGATTTCCTTGATGAAGGAGGTGATGACCATGAAAGTCCTAAGAATTGTGTAAAACCTATAGTATAGTTGTTAGAAATACATTGTTGTTATATCAGAGATGAAAATATTAACAACCTGATATTTGTGCTTTATTGTTGACTTTTAAAGGAGAAGCAGATTATGCAATAATAGAAGTCATGGGGTATAAACATGTCATTTAGAATAATGACATTATGAATGAAACTAATGGTCTCATTCTGATTTACTTTCTGCATGCTTCTTTGGAGAAGCCTGACTAAGACAGAAATAATTGTGTTTTACATTTTGCTCTGAAGATATCCAGGTCTCCCAGAAAGGAATATTCAACATTGTTCAAACTATATTATGCTTATGTCAGAATAGTATCATCTGTGAGGAATGAGATAGCATCAGGTAAATTATTTTTCTTCATTTAAGGAAAAAGGATTTGCAAACATTGGAGATGACTAAATCTTTTTAAAAAGATTTTTTATTAGTGCACTATAGTTGTACTTAATATCAAGGAACATTTTGATATAATCACATATGAATGGAATATAATTCACTCCATTTAAGTCCCCCATACTACCTATATCCTTCCCTTTCTTCTTCTTCTATTCTACTGGTTTTCCTTCTATTCATTTTTTATTTGGTGCTGATTAGATATACATAAATGTGGAATTCTCATATGTATACATAGCATAAATTCATCAATTTCATTCCATAGTTCCTCCCCTTTCCCATTCCTCATGCCCCCCTCTATCCCCTACCTCTACTCCACTGATCTCCCTACTTTTCACATGGGATCCCCCACTATTGTGAATTGTGCTGATATAAACATTAATGTGGCTGTATCACTCTAGTATGCTGATTTTAGTTCTTTTGGATAAATACTAAGGAGTGGGAGAGCTGGGTCTTTAATTGCTGTAGAGTCAAAAACTAATTTATTTGCCTCCATTCTGCATGCCAGATAGTTATCTAAAATACTTTTCTAGTTCCTCACCCCATTCTCCAGCTCAGAAGTTTTTAATATCCCTCTTTATATATAGATTAAAGCTTTGAATTCTGTAGTCTCATGTGTGTAGTCTTTCAAAACAGTTTTGCTATTCCAACAAAACATTCCACTATATATTCTTCCACATTCCCCAGACAAAGAGACCTGTTAGAGGTATAATGCTCCAGGAACTCTCCCATGTCCCTTGAGGCTGCAGTAGGCCATGTACTTAGAACACCTGCAGGTCTATTCTCTTGCTCTTATTAGTCTCTATCAACTTCAAAGATAAGTTTAAATTTGCCTCTCTACAGAAAGTCTCCCAGCTCTCTCCTTCTTAGTCCTCAACAACAATGAGATTAAAGGTTCCAATGTGCTGAAGATACTTCTGATTTATGTGTAGGTTTTTGACATAATGCATTAATATCTCTCCATCCCACTCTCAAAATCATTCTGGCTTGGACAATAATTATAAAGTCATGCTACCCAAAGTCCCATAATCTAATCTTTCTTAGTATTTGGCCTGCTTTTAAAAATTACAGTTTTACATGTTCTTTTCTTGTTTCCATGTTATTTCAGAAGTCCATTAAGGACCCAAACCATCCTTATCATCTCCCAAAGTGCCCTGTACAGGGCTTCATATATCTTTACTGAAGTAATTCAGTTCCACTTTGAGGAAAAAAAAAACCCAGTGATTTCAGATTCTTTTGAAGATGTGAACAAATCTTGCTCACACCCACACAACTTAAGCTTTTCAACATTCTATTATTTATTTATTTATTTATTTTGCAGTGCTGGGGATATAACTCAGGGTGCTAGGCAAGTGCTCTCCAACTGAGCTATGTCTCTGTATTCTTTTTTTTTTTTTTAATAGTTCTTAACAGCCTCATCCTTATAATAGAGTTAACTACAATGAAGTCATTTTTCTTCAAAATTAATCATATTTTATCCTTGGTCCTATTTGTAATGCAACCATAATGTTACAGGGCAAGATTTCTAAATGATTACATATTCTTGTTGGGCTGACCTAGTACATTTTTATGGTGTGCTTTACTTCAGGGATTACAACATTGGGGCTCTTACTTAATAAATCAAAAAATTTGTCTTATACAAAGGAAAGAATATAGGCCTACTAGGAAGTTAGAAATAAATTGTGGAGAAACTGCTATAAAATATCCATTACATTTTTTATTGAAGTTGCTAAAATGCTAAATGTCCATCAAAGCCACATTTAATATATAAAATATGAGTGGTAAAAAAGGACTTATTTAGACCTATATTAATCAACATTGCAGATCTCTGAACATTATTTTCAGTGGAAAACATGCAACTTGAGGGCTTAGGTAAATGGTATAACTAATACTTTTATAAGTTATGATAAATAAGTATATAAAACAATGGTACATATTGCTTACTAATATAAATAAGCTTATGTGAAGGTGTGAAAGTTGGATTGGACAGATATACATTAAATATATTACAATATATAGTATGGAATAGCCGGAAACAGAATTGAGAATGGAGGGTTAAGGTGAAAAAAGAGCTATAGTTATTCTCATAATGTATTAAGACATTAAATGGTCGATCAAAAATTTAATTTGTGTGTGCTGCGCACATGTGCACATACACTCTCACTGAGAAAAGAAAAGTATTCACCAAAAGTTTAGTTAATTGATACCAATGATTAACAATGTGAGACATTAAACATTTTGAAGAAAACAAAGAGAAGGACTCATGAGTATTATGACCCTTTACTCCACAGTTTTTGCTATTATATTACTTTGTGATTGGGAACAAATAACTTAAACTAACCTGATGATTTGAGGCTGCTTTTGCTTTTATTTTGTAGTAGCTAAAATTCAGCATTTTAATCCCAAAGCTTTTACCTTATCAAAGGACAGAGTCATTTTAAAGTAAATCTTTGCAGAGATTCCAGCCTTAGGACCAAAGTCACAATTAGATGCTGAGAAGCAACAACTGAAGGAATCTGTTAGGCAGGCAAGCAAGGCTTTGAGAAACTGGAGCCACACAAAGATAATGGTTCATGGCTCAAGTTGGCCATCAGAGTGGAAGAGTTAAGTGGTTGCCAGAGTAAGGTCTTTTAGAAAGGAGTGTGGGTCAGGAGTTAGACCTATAACACAGTGTATGTGGAGTAAGCTGACATCAGGATGAAACAACAAATAAGAAATCTGTCACAGAGATAGTCAAAACAGTCAAGACGCCAAGTAGACCATGGGATGACATGGAATGAGGTGCTCACCCTTGCTTCCAACACCATTCAGCATATTAATGAAATGGAAAAGGGAGAGTATATTTATGGATGGACTCTGACCCTTAGCTTATTAAAATCCTTGGCTTGGACATTTTTTAAGGTCTGGGGTTCAGTATCATTCCTTGACATGATATTTTTGAGATTTACTTTAGGACTGTAATTTTAACTGCTTCAATGTCTAATAGCAACTTCTAAATTCTAAAGGTTAGCCATTTTTCAAGTCTCACATTGAAAATGCCAAATCAGTAATTAAATCAATTGAGAAGTTTTCTTCCTGTTCTTTGTTGATTTAAGGTTCAAATTTGGAGTGGGGGGTGTTCTTTGATGACTTTAGAACACCATGAAGCATCCTAGTGTTAAAGAGCATGGAGGAGTTCCTGGCTGACGGAGATGGAGAATAAAACAATGAGAAACTGTCACTGGAAATGGAGCAAGATGTATGCTGACATTAAACACTGAGAGAATTTGTCTTTTTTTGGATTTGTGTTCCTTCATGTGACTCTACTTTCACACCTAAGAAGAGTTAAATTTTAGTAATTCATCCAATCTAAAAATCAGTGAAAAGAATAGGCTTGTGAATAGCAAGTCAGTCACTCAGGAGAAATGCGGTGGATGTAGCGTTGCACACGTCATATTTTCAAGTTTGATTGACAGCTTTTAGAAGTCACAGATTTGCTTTTAGACCTTTTCAGAATGAGCATTTAGAAGATCTTTTCTGCCAGTACACACACACACACACAAGGAAAATTTAAAAATCTAAAAATCAAATACAGAAACGAACAATATTAAATGCTTTGAAATGTTTAAGAATGGTTAATAGGGGGCTGGGGTTGTGGCTCAGTGGCAGAGCGCTTGCCTTGCACCTTCAAGGCACTGGGATTGATCCTAAGCACTACATAAAAATAAATAAATAAAATAAAAGGATTGTGTCCATCTACAACTAAAAAAAATTTAAAAGAGTGATTAATATTTTGACATAAATATACTTTAACCAAGCACCTTCAACATTAGAAAAAAGATGAAAATGATTTTTGTTTCCATTTCAAGGGGAAAAAAACAAAACTCTAGTAATTTATGAGACCTAACAACCTTAGCAAAGACAATTTTACATGGCCATGAAGTGTATCATTGCAGAGTCACAGCTGATACCAAAAAACAAAGGTGCCAACAGTTCCTCCAGGCTAGTACATTTTAGAATATTCTGTGTCTGAAGTTTTCTTGCATTTCCAAAGAGCAAGGAAAGAAGCCAAGCTTTGTTACTGTGACCCAAAGGATCACAAATGTCCCATTAGATCCTCCCAGAGAAAGCCAATCTCTGATTTAAAACTTCCCTTGATTGGAGAAGGACTTTACTGCTAAAATGCCTTACTTAATATTGTACAATCTCGTCAAAATTCCCCAAAGCATTAATGTGAATCCAGACTTAGGAATTTCTGCTTCCATTTTGAATCATATTTACTCTGTACTTGACCTTTGAATGCATTTGGGTATCTGTCTCTGAACTAGTGGATGGGTGGTTATGTCAAAACACCTAGATTTCATTTGGAGTAAAATATAAAATTAAATCAGTTTTTCTTTCTTTAAAGCAACAAGAAGAGCAAAGGGATGAGATAATAATGATAAAAAAAATAAAGAGGAAAAGCATGTATCCAGACATAGTTGCAAAAGGTTTTGATAATTGTCCTTAAGTATTGAATATGAGGAATATGTGAAGATGAACTACAGGATAGAGAGCCCCTTTTTATGCTACATAGTTCTAAATGTGGCAGTAAAGGACTGTATACTTGAAACATCTTGAGGCAAATAAATAATTACATCTAGAGCTTTTCCCCACACCCATAAGTTTCACACAGTGCCAGATGCCAACATTAGGTGTTTCTTAATAGCTTTAATGAAATAATAGTTGTGCATGTGTGTGTGTGTGTGATACACTGTATTGTGTAAATATGTTATGATTTGTACACAGTATTATAATCATTACACTATACACAGTTTTAGAAACATTACAGGTTGAACTACATTTTCTTCTTTCTGTTTGATGAAAAACGTGGTGGTCTATGTTTTTAACCTTTTGCCTTAAGATGTTTTTAAAAATATCCAGCCATTTGATGAGGATAGAGTTGGAAATAACTTCCCTAACATTTCTGTTAAAGAAAACCAATTTGAAAATAAAAGTCAAACTTCAAGAGTATTGATTTCCTTTCTTTGTCATAAAAATCATAGCAGAAAAAGATCTCACTGGAATAATTTTTATACTCCTGGTCTTTTTGTTAAAGAACGTGCTATAAATGAATAGACATGAAAAGTGAAGCATTATTTTTTAGCTGAATAACCCCATAAAAATAATATCTTCTATTCTATAATCTCTTGCTTCTTTTGGATCTCAGATAATTTTTTGATAATTCTCTTTACATAATATATTTTGAAATGAGAATGCAAAATGTACGATAAGTCCCATCTATATTAAAAGTTAACTGTTAATATGTTTTATGTAAAAACACTATTTTTATATAAATATACTGAAAACACGATTCCATTTCTATATTTACAAACTTGAGCAACCATTTAATTTCAACAAAGAATATAGGCTATGTTTTTGAGAAATTACTAAAATGTTATTTTCATATAAATCTATTTAGGTTATTCTTTTAACTTATTTCTTTCAGTCTTTAAAATGTTATTTCTAGTATACTTGTGTCTTGAGAGTTTGTTAATTTTTTAAAAAAGGTTTTGCTAAAATAAGAATTGATATACTGAAAATTTTATTGATGAAGTAATTTAATGAGATTAGGAAATTAAGCAATATATGCCTTATAATATATTTTCTTTTACATGAATTATTGAGTAATATTAACTTTTCAATTGCTAACTTTTTCAATTATTCATAAAAATGAAAATTAGATTTTGGTTTTACCTCAAATGTTTGCAAGTTAAATTTTTTCTCTCTAAGATTTCATCAGTTACCTATTGTTAAGTGAAAATAAAATGGAATGAATACTATAGGCTATATTTTGGTAATTTGGTTTTTGCCCTTGCCTTTGAACAATATGGTTTTTCTAGAACAACGTTTTACTTACTTTTATTAAGATATAATTTAAATTATGGTAAATTTCACCTTATTACACAATTCTGCCTTTTTGACAAGTGAATATATTTGTGCAAACACCATCACAAAAAAGATATAGAGCAATTCTCTCATGAGAAAAAAAAAAGTCTCCATATTTACTTGCAGTCAATATCTCCCCAACTTCTGAGCCCCTAAAAACCACTGATATATTTTCTATCCCTATAATTTTGTCTTTAAAATATTATACAAATTGGGTTATACAGTATATTGCCTTTTGAAATGATGTTCTTTCACTTGGGATATTGTGTAGAGACTCATCCAAGTTGTTAAGTGCACCCTAGTTTATTCCCTTTCCTTTCTAGGTAGAATTTCATTGTAAGAATATACTGTAGATTGTTGATCTGTTTCACAGTTGGATGTTGGAGCATTTCTAGATTTTGATGAATACTAATAAAGTTGCTCCGAAGATACGTGTTCAAGTTTGTAAATGAACACAGTTTTTATATCATTTGGATAAATATCTGCCAGTGAGACAGATGGGTCCCGGGATATGTTTAACTTCAGCAGAAGCTGCCAAGCTCTTCTCCAAAGTGGCTGCACCATTCTTCATTCCCACCAGCAAAGCATGAGAGTGTTAGTTGCTCTGCATCCTTGCTAGTCTTTTTATTTTAAGACATTCAAATAGGTGTGTAGTTGCCATTTTCTTACGGTTTTAATTTGTATTTCCCTAATGAATAATGTAGTTGAGCGTCTTTCCATGTTCTTATTTGCTATCCATATATTTTCTTTGGTGAGATATATGTTCAAGACTCTCATTTATCTATTTTTAATGTTTTTATTAGTGCATTATAGTTATAAATAATAATTAGTTCATAGAGACATAACCATAATGCATGGGATTTATTTACTCCATTTCAGTCCCTCGTGGCCCCCTCTTTCCCTCTCTACTTCTCTCCCTTTTTCTCCTTTCTCTACTTTACTCATTTATTTATTCATTTTAAATTGGTGTTTTATAGATATACATATAGGTGAAATTCACTGTGGCATATTTATATGTTCACATAGCATAATTTTGTCAAATTCCTTCTGCATTTCCTCCTGTTTCCTGTTCTTCCTTTCTTCCCATCAATCTCCTTCTTCAGCTCCACTGAACTTCCCTATATCTTTATGATATCTACCCCCAATCCCCTTTTTCCCCCTTACTTTGCTCTAGCTTCTGCATATGAGAAAAAACATTTAACCCTTGAGTTTATGAGTCTGGCTTATTTTACTTAACATGATGTTCTCTATCTCCATCCACTGACTGGAAAATTCCATAATTTTATTCTTCTTTATGGCTGAGTAAAACTCCATTGTGTATATATACCACATTTTCTTAATCCATTCAGCTACTGATGGGCACCAGGGCTAGTTCCATAACTTGGCTATTGTAAATTGCACTGCTATAAACTTGGATGTGGCTGATTTTAGTTCTGAGGAGTAGGATAGCTGGGTCCATTTTTTTGAGGATTCTTCACACACTTTCCAGAGTGATAGCATTAATTTGAAGTCCCACCAACAATGTGTAAGTATACCTTTTCTCTCATACCCTCACCAGCATTTATCATTATTTATGATAAATTCCATTCTTACTGGAGTCAATTGAAATCTCAATATAATTTTGATCAAATCTTTTTATAATTAAAAATTATACATTCTTATGGCATAAAATATGATGTTTTGAGATGTGTATACATTGTGATATGACTAACTCAATCTAATTAACATATGCACTGCTCCCTTAGTGATTTTCAAGATATAATACATCGTTCTTGTCTCCTTTGAGCAACATCCCCCAAATCCCTGACCATTCTGCTTTCAGTTTCTATGAGTTCACATTTTCTAGATTCTACATATAAGTGAAATCATGCAATATTTGTCTGTGTCTGACTTGTTTCATTACTGTCCTCCACCTTCATCCAAGTGGTTGAAAATAGCAAGAATTTCTTGTTTTAAAGACTTAGTAGTATTCCAGTGTGTATATATAACACATTTTCTTTAGTCATTCATCTATTAATGGACACTTAGGTTGACTCCATATCTTGGCTATTATGAGTAATGCTACAATGATCACGAGAGAATGAGCTCTTTGGCATGCTGATTTCATTCTCTGAATATATAGCCAGTAATGGGATTTCTGGATCATAAGTTCTACCACAGTTTTATTTTTTTAATCTTTTGAGTAACTTCCATACTGTTTTCTACAATGACTACACTAATTTACACTCTTAGCAACCCTGTGCAAAGGTTTCCTTTTGTCCACACCCTCAACAACACTTGGGATTGTTCATCTTTTTTGATAACAGCCAAATTAAAAAGGAGAAAAATGAAACCTCATTGTGGTTTTGATTTGCATTTTTGATTATTTGCATTTTAGGTTTATTATTGACTTTTGGTTTATTATTGACTTTTCTTTTAAATAATTATTTTAGCCGTTGTGCAAGGTCATATAATACAAACCTTTAGTTAATCAGTCTATCTTTAAATAATATCATGCACCTCACACATAGAGACTTCACTGCAGTATTTTACCAACTTCTATTTTTCTATCCTTCATTTATTGCCATTCATTTTACTTTTACATATGCTTTGAATGCAATGTGTTGTTAATATTTTTCTTTAATTGGGCTGGGATTGTGGCTCAGCAGTAGAGCACTCACCTAGCACGTGCGAGGCTGGGTGAGCGCTCTACTGGGTTCGATCCTCAGCACCACATAAAAATAAATAAAACAAAGATATTAAAAATATATTTTTCTTTAGTTATCTTTTAAAGCAGGTAAATTTAAAAAAAGTAAATTTCATATTTATTGTCACTTATTTTATTTCTAAAACACTTTATTTTATGTATATGTCCTTTCTTACCAAAGATCTTTAAAAATAGTAACACTTTTCTTGGCCATTGGTAAATAGAACCCACTAGAACTGACTTCTCTTGGCTATATTAAAAGTTTATTGTGCTTAGATAGCTAGATATGTGTTTGATTTTTATAAACCTTTGTGCCCACCTAGAATTTCAGAACCATAGGACTGAATATATCACAAGAGGGCCTTTGGCTTGCTCTTCAAAGTCTGAGAGGTTTACTTCAAGCTGATCTTATTTTAAGATACTTCCAGATATTCTCCTTCTGAAGTTGAAACTTTAGCCTGTTTGGTCTGTACTTCTCTTTTTGTCTGTTTCTATTACTCTCTTGCTTTGTGTGTGGAGTGGGAACGTTTGTACCACACTGTCCTGCTTTTTAATGCTCTTTTTTTAGCAACCTTACAAACATAGGAAGATAGCTGTTACATTCCTCCCTATCATTCTCCTTAATAGGTTAAAAAAAAAAAAAGAGCAAGGGGTAGGGGGTTCCCCAGCTCCCTTGCCAAGTAGCAGAAATGCACTGTTAGGACCCTTACAAAAGCCCTGAACTGAAACCCCTCCCTGAAGTCATACAGCTTATTTTACTCAACAGGTACCTTTAGGCACACTGGGATTCTGATTTGGATGGGTGTTCTTCAAAAATTATGTTTACTGGAGGACGTGATTTACTTGAGTGCCTACTGAATGAAGCAGCCCTGTTGTTTGTTACTGGTGTAGAGAAGGGGTGAGAGGAAAAGAGGGTCTAAAAAGAGCAGTCTAAAAACCTAGAATTTTCTAAACAAAATGTATTCAATTGTGGAAAAAAAAGTACTCTTGACATATAGGGCTCGTGTATAGTGGAACTTATAAACACTTGTCGTTTGAGAGGATAACGGTAAGAGACACTTATTTTCAAACTTATCCCTTTAATTCATGTCCAAAGCATAACATTTTCTTTTTGTCTTTTTCCCCCTCAAGGGGTGCTACATCCATTGTGTACAGATGCAAACAGAAGGGGACCCAGAAGCCTTATGCTCTCAAAGTGTTAAAGAAAACAGTAAGTTTATTTCATTATATAATAGCATCTCTGGGGGACCTGTGACCTGGAGCAGTCAGGAACCTGACTCAAAGGACTAAGGGGCCAGGGAGCCGCTATGTGCAGCTGACTGGTGTGACTCCTGAAGGGGAGAGAGCAACCCAAGTTGATCGTGGTCTGATGGAATCCTCATAGCTCTCTGAAAGCCACGGGATGTTGCAGTGAATGTGGTCTGTGGGGAGAACTGTGCAAAGGAGATGCATGAGAGCTGGTAGGGAAGCCTGGCTTTCTATACCAGCTGTGGTCTGGGAGATGTATATACACAGATGGCACATTTTAACATTTCCATATTAGAGTCACACCTTGATATCCTAGAGAAGCTTGCCATTTATAAGAAGCTGAAATGAAACACAGATATCTGTGTTTGTGAAAGGAGTCATCAGCTTCTAATTTGTCTTAACTTTCAATGGCTGAGTTTGTATTTGGAAAAGAAAGAAAGATTTGTTTGAGTTTATTCTCAAATGATAGGCAAGCTGGAAAGGCAAAGTGTCTCAGGTTGCTCATCGCTAATAAGTAAGAAATGTAGCAGGTGAGATTCCAAAATAAGTGCAGGCACCTGTGTAATACTCTGTCCCTAAGAGAGAAGTGTGTAGATTTAATCCTTCATTTACACTCTCTATCCTTAAGTAGTTTCTACTCAAAAATCCATAAAGGCCAAGGTACTCTTTACAACCACATTCTTCCTTATTCAAATTTTATGTGGACAAATATGTAAACTATGTATACATACACACATTATATATATTTCTGAAAACTTATTCACAAAGTTTACTGAAGAGAGAAATGTCATATATTTTGAAGTCAAATATTATCTTTTTTTTAGGCCAAGAAATTTTTTCCTTTAAAGGCAGCTTAATATCACCAGCTGTTTATATATTGTCCAGCACAGGGAAATTTTAGAGCTTCATATAATGAATAGCATAATGGCATAGGATTTCCAGTCAAGTGGAAATAGAATAACATTTTGAAACAATCTGTTAGAATTTAAAGCCATATCAAAATAACAACAAAAAAAGCCCTAGTTTAATCAAAGTAGGTAATAATTCATAGGCAATTGCTACTAGTAAACTCTATGTTATGAAAATTCTGTTTGGAGTAGATAATTATACAAGTTAATATTTACAAGGTTTGGAATTTTCCTTTAGTTATATAATTTATCTGAGTGAAAGATTATTTAAAAATTTATGGAAAAGAATGTCCTATTAAATATCTACTTGTTATGAAAACAAATTGTGCTTTATCAGTAGTTTATACAAAATATCATTAAACTGAGTTCTATCTTTTGTTGATCAAAAACATTGTTGGTAAAATTTGTGTGTGTGTGTGTTGTTTTGTGTTTTACTTTTTTAGCTGAAAACATTTTATGAAGGGCTAGATATTTGAAAGTCTAGGAAATAAACACCAGAAATTACTTGTGAATGCTCAAGAATCCCAAAGAACAAAAAGGCTGGTTTAGAGAATAGTGATTTATGTCAACAACCTTTGGAGTAAGAGATAGGTAAAGATGTTTGGTAAGCTCCTGACTCATATTAATTGAAAAAATACAGCCGTGGTTCACCCTCACTTTCCTTCTTTCCACCTCTGTTGTGAAAATATCTTCCTCAAAAGACAAGCAGGAAGAGAATGTGGACGGGAACCAAGTGTCAGATGGAGCTGTAAGGCAGATGTTGTCAAATACAGTTACTGCTGTGCCAAATGGAATGAGAAAAAAAAATCCCCCGGAGGAACCTTAGCTTTGAATGTAAATGAGATGGAATCCCCAGTATTGTCTTCTAGGATGAACTGTGCACAGCGATGTGCAAATGAGAGAGAGAGAGCAGGCAAAACCTTGCCCAGTGATTGCCTCTAGTGTTTAATTCTATATGGGTCATGGAGACGGAAACTTCCTCAGCTAAATGAAATGAATGGACTCTGAAAAGCTATTTATAGAGGGAAAGTCATGCAGGGGAAATATTTTCCTAGACAATTCCACAATGGGTTTGCTGCTGAAGATGAAAAGGGTTTTGGGGAAACTTAAATTATTTATGTATCCATCTATTGAGTTGAATATAATACAGTTTTGTCTATTAATTCATTTTTGCCCTATGAAAATGGCTTATATATATTTGCATATTATATTTTTATATAATATCTATTTTATATGTAATATATAAATATATATTATTTTCTCATTAATTTTATATATTATATAAATATTTAAACATATTTATATATCCATATTATATATATATATATTTAGTTGTAGTTGGACATAGTTATCTTTATTTTATTTATTTATTTATTTGCTTGTTTGTTTATTTTTTTATGTGGTGCTGAGGATTGAACCCAGTGCTAGCTAGGTGAGCACTCTACTACTGAGCCACAATCCCAGCCCCGAAAACAGCAATTTTATGTGATTCACTTAAAACTAATAGGACCACTATATTATTTAAGTCTAGGTTCTGAAGAACTCATTTTATGCCTACACCTAAACCTAATAGGCCGGAATCTTAATCTTAGTCTGCCTTCCTCCATCTGCTATCTATCTCTCTCTTTCTCTCTCTCTCTCTCTCTATCTATCTAATCTCTATCTCTATCTATCTTAGTTTACCAAGGGTAGCATAACAAAAAAACTACAAACAATATGAATTTATCCTCTCACAGTTCTGGATGCTAGAAATCCAAAGCCAAAGTGTTGGTAGGGTTCATTTCTTGTTCCATGTCCCTCACCTAGCTCCTGAAGAGAGACAGCAATCCTTGGTATTCCATCAGTCTGATCTCTGCCTCCCTCCCCTATAATGTGGCCATCTTCTTTCTATGTGTCTTCCTCTGAATGTCTGTGTCCAAATCTTGCTCTTCTTATAAGGTACCAGTACAATTGAGTTAGAGACCTATTCTATTCCAGCATGACCCTATCTCAACAAATTACATCTACAATAACACAATTTCCAAGTAAGTTCACACTCAGAGGTACTGGCAGTTAAGGTGATATATATTTTTGAGGCAGAAACAATTCTACCCACAGTACTATCCATCAAGCAGGATCTCTAAGGTGAATTTCAAAATGTTACATTCAATATGTTATATGGAGATGAGTAAAACACATCATATTCAAAAGTTAATTAACCTGAGAAATCTCATCCCATTTGTGGTAATAAAGTTAATGTAAAAGTTTTCCTCCCTCTTCTCTTCTCCCTATATTGGGGAATCAAACCTAGGACCTCTTGCATGCTAGGCAAGGGCTCTTCCATTAAGTTACACCCCCACCCCTCCTATCTTTTTTTAAAGTTAATTCTTTGATAATGTTAATTGCCTTTCTCAGGATCTATTTAAGTACTTTTTTAATGAGAGCTGACCTAAATTTTGATAAATTTACCAATATTAAATTTCTTTCTCACAGCTTAATATTTTAGGAAGTTTTGGGTTACACTAGCAATAATGGACTTATTTTCCATTTGAAAAAAAGAGAACTCATCTTTGAGAATCAGTTAGTCTCTCAAATGTCTAGGTGACAGAAAATGCTATGACTTATCTATAAGAATATAAATCAAAGCACTGGTTTCATATGGAAAATCATGTTATTGATTCTTTCCTTTCCTGAGAAGAAGATTTTTAGTTTGAATCCATCCCATTTATTGTTTCTTGATTTTACTTGCGTTTTAGGAGTCTTGCTAAGGAAGTCAGTTCCTAAGTCTACGGAGGTGACGATTTGGGCCAAATTTTTCTTCTTTTAGTCATAGGGTCTATGTTCTAATGTCTAAGATTTTGATCCAGTTTAGGTTGAGTTTTATCCTCATTTATATGCAAAGATTTAACTTCATCATCAGGGGAATGAAAATCAAAACCACTATGAGATGTCACTTTACTCTTGTTAGGGCAGCTATTATCCAAAAGAAAGTTGTAAGGTAATTATTTAAGATAGGACACATGCATTGATGGTCAGGTACAGGATGGAGTTAATACTGATAATAAACATGAATCAATTCTCATGTTAGACAACTGGGCATTTTCACTAAAACAAACAAACAAACAAACAAACAAAAAAACCCAAACAATCCTTGTGAGAAATTAACATGTAAAAACAATAAGAAAAACGTGTTTGTGTTAATATTTATTTTATATATGGATATTACATGATGTACTTTATATATAGATACATTTGAAAGAATTAGAATACATTAAAATACATATCCGTCAGCATCATATGATTTGCTTTCAAATTATTCAACAACAAAAAGTATGTTATGTGTGAGTGTGGGAACATATGGGAAGATGAAAAGGGAAAACAAATGTGGCAAATTATTTAATATAGGACAGTGTAATTTTAACATTTCAGTATGTATGAACATTCTCATAATGAAAAGTATGGAGAAAAACAACAGACTTAACAGTGAGATCATCTTCAAATAACTGAACAGTTTTGAACATTCTTTTTTTTGCCATTCAGGAATAATTTCAAGATCTTGCAGCCTCTTAATGTTATGATAAATATCAGTGACTATTATAGATGTATTAAAGTGCCAGAAAATAGAAAATGAAAGGTAACCATTATTTTATTATACTGGAAAGCCTGGACATTTCCTGTAACAATATCCATTTGTCTCACTGCATCATTGGTGTGAATAATTTTGAAAGTTGTAAGGTAAACAAGAGAGGAAAATAGATTGAAGTGCTCTTTTGGTTGGTTGGTTGATTTTCCCACTTAAAGACTCATAGTGAGGAAGTTGCCAAATCACAAGGTGTGGCACTGAACATCTCCTGCACAAAGGTTGGACTGTTTTACCACTTTTTATATTGAAATATTACAGATTCGCAGGAAGTGCCATTTTTGTTGCCCATATATAACCTCATTGTCTCAGACATATGACCAATTGGCTTGCAATTAATTATCAGTGGAATTTTACTATGCACTTTGTAAACTGTGAATCAAATGTGAAGGAAACAGAGCTATCTTTTCTCCTTCATGCATAAGTTTTGTCTTCATTTAATATGATGTTTAGAAGACACTAGCATTCAGTCTACAGCAATTGCCAACGTGCCAAGCACAGACAGCCTTAATGATATAGGAACAAGTACCATCAGTGAGGGAAACCATCAGCCCCTGTCTTACAAATTGACAATAAATGGCCAACAGATATTTATGCAAAAATTTAAATTCACCAATCATCAGGAGAATGGAAATCAAAACCATTATGAGATGTCACCTTGTTAGGGCAGCTATTATCCAAAAGTCAAAAGACACCAAGTGCTGTAGGGGATGTGGAGAAAAGGAAAGCATTAGTCAGGAATGTAAATTGTCACAGTCATTACAGAAAACAACATGGAGATTCCTCAAAAAATTAAAAACAGTTTCCATATGATCCATCAATACCAAATCTAAAGGAAACAAAATCAATACATGAAGAGGTACTTGCCCTCCTATGTCCACTACAGAATGATTCACAAAAACTAAGATCTAGAGACAACTTAGTCTGTGGACTGATGAATGAATAGAGAAAATGTGGCATACATAATGGAATCTACAGTCTTAAAAAGGAAGGATATCCTGCCTTTTGCAACAGCCCCAGAAAGCATTATGCTAAGTGAAATATGCTAGGCACAGAGAGGCAAATATTGCATGATCTCACTTATGTGTGCAATCTGAAAAGCTAGAACTCATAGAAAAGGAGAGTAGAAGACTACGGACGGGAGAGACATTGCCCACAATGTCCAGACTTTCATTTATAAGATGAATTAGAGACCTCATCGATAACATAGTGTCCAGAGTGAATAGTAATATATATTTGATATTTGCTCTAAGAATGGATATTAAATGTTCTTTCCACCATAAAAAATTACTTATGTGAGGTGATAGATATGTTAATTAGCTTGATTGTGATAACCATTTCACAATGTATATGCAAATATCACATTGTATACCGTAAATATACATAATTTTAAAAATTAATTTATTCATTTATTCTAATTAGGTATATATGCCATCAAAATGCATCTTGATTCATTGTACACAATTGCAGCACAACTTTTCATTTCTCTGGTCATACACAATGCAGTGTCACACCATATGTGCAGTCATACATGTACACAGGATAATGATGTTCATCCCATCCCACCATCTTTCCTGACCCCATGCATCCTCCCAACCCTCCCTCCCCTTTGTCCAGTCAAAGTTCCTCCATTTTTCCCATGCCCGCCCCCAATATTATGGATCAGCATCCAATTATCAGAGAAAACATTCGGCCTTTGGTTTTTTGGGATTGGCTTACTTCACTTAGCATTATATTCTCCAATCCATTCATTTACCTGCAAATGCCATGATTTTATTCTCTTTTAATGCAGAATAATATTCCATTGTGTATATATGCCACATTTTCTTTATCCATTTATCTATTGAAGGGTATCTAGATTGGTTCCACAATTTAGCTATTGTGAATTGTGCTGCTTTAAATATTGATGTGGCTATGTTACTATAGTATGCTAACTTTATGTCCTTTGGGTATAGACCAAGGAGTGGGATAGCTGTGTCAAATGGTGGTTCCATTCCAAGTTTTCTAAGGAATATCCACACTGCTTTCCAGAGTGGTTGTACCAATTTGCAGTCCCACAAGCAATGTATGAGTGTGCCTCCCCACTGCCCTATCCTTGCAAACATTTATTGTTGTCTGTATTCTTGATAACTGTCAATCTGACTGGTGTGAGATGAAATCTTAGAGTAATTTTGGATTTCACTTCTCTAATCACTAGAAATGTTGGACATTTTTCATATATTTGTTGATTGATTGTATATCTTCTTCTGAGAAGTGTCTGTTCAGCTCCTTAGCCCATTTACTGATTGTGGTTTTTTTTTGTTTTGTTTTGTTTTTTGGTGTTAAGTTTTTTGGAGTTCTTTATATATACTGGAGATAAGTACTCTATCTGACATATGTGTGGCAAAAATTTGCTCCCAAAATATAGGCTCTCTCTTCACCTCATTGATTGTTACTTTTGCTGAGAAGTTTTTAGTTTGAATCTATCTCATTTATTGATTATCGATTTTATTTCTTGTGACTTAGGAGTCTTGTTAAGGAAGTCGGGGCCCAATCTGATGTAATGAGGATTTGGGCCTACTTTTTCCTCTATTAGGCACAGAGTCTCTGGTCTAATTCCTCGGTTCTTGGTCCACTTTGAGTTGAGTTTTATGTATGGTGAGAGATAGGGGTTTAATTTCATTTTGCTGTATGTGGTTTTCCAGTTTTCCCAGCACCATTTGTTGAAGAGGCTATCTTTTCTCCAATATATGTTTTTGGTGCCTTTATCTAGTATAAGATAACTGTATTTATATGTGTTTGTCTCTGTGTCTTCTATTCTGTACCATTGGTCTACATGTCTATTTTGGTTTCAATACCATGCCGTTTTGTTACTATAGCTTTGTATTATACTAGAGTACAGTCTGGTATTGTGATGCCCCCCACTTCACTCTTTTTGCTAAGAATTGCTTTGGCCATTCTGAGTGTCTTATTTTTCCAAATGAATTTCATGATTGCTTTTTTCTATTTCTAAAAGGAATGATGTTGGGATTTTAATTGGAATCACATTGAATCTGTATAGCACTTTGAGTAGTATGGCCATTTTGACAATATTAATTCTGCATATCCAAAAGCATGGGGGATCTTTCCATCTTCTAAGGTCTTCTTCAATTTCTTTCTTTAGTGTTGTATAATTTTTATTGTAGAAGTCTTTCACCTGTCAGATTGATTCCCAAGTATTTAATTTTTTTGAGGCTATGTGAATGGGTAGTTTTTCTAAATTCTCTTTCAGAGAATTCATCACTGATGTATAGAAATGTATTTGATTTATGGGTGTTGATTTTGAATTCATTCATTAATTCTAGAAGTTTTCTGGTGGAGTTTTTTGGGTCTTCTAAGTACAGAATCATATCATCATCAAATAATGATAGTTTGAGTTCTTTTCCTATTCATATCCCTTTATTTTCTTTCATCTGTCTAATTGTTCTGGCTAGAATTTCAAGACTCTGTTGAATAGAAGTGGTAAAAAAAGGCATCCCTGTCTTGTTCCAGTTTTTAGAGGGAATGCTTCCAATTATTCTCCATTTAGAATGATGTTGGGCTTGGGTTTAGCATAGATAGCTTTTACAATGTTGAGGTATGTTCCTACTCTCCCTAGTTTTTCTAGGGTTTTGAACATGAAAGGGTGCTATATTTTGTCAACTGCTTTCTCTGCATCCATTGATATAATCATATGATTCTTATTTTTAAGTCTATTGATGTGATGTATTACATTTATTGATTTTCGTGTTGAACCATCCTTGTATTCCTGGAATGAACCCCACTTGATCATGGTGCACTATTTTTTAAATATGTTTTTGTATGCAATTTGCCAGAATTTTATTAAGAATTTTTACATCAATGTTCATCAGAGATATTGGTCTGAAATTTTCTTTTCTTGATGTGTCTGTGCCTGGTTTTGGTATCAGGATGCTACTAGCTTCACAGAATGAGTTTGGAAGGGTTCTCTCCTTTTCTATTTCATGGCATAATTTGAGGAGTATTGGTATTAATTCTTCTTTGTAGGTCTTGTAGAACTCAGCTGTGAATCTATTTGGTCCCAGGCTTTTCTTGGTTGGTAGACTTTTGATGACATCTTCTATTTCCTTGCTTAAAATTGATCTGTTTAAATTGTGTTATGTCCTCTTTTTTGTTTTTTTTGTTTTTTTTTAGAGAGAGAGAGAGAGAGAATTTTAATATTTATTTTTTTAGTTTTAGGGAGACAACATCTTTGTCTGTATGTGGTGCTGAGGATCGAACCCCGGGCCGCACGCATGCCAGGCGAGCGCACTACCACTTGAGCCACATCCCCAGCCCCTGTGTATGTCCTCTTGACTCAGTTTGGGTTGATCATATGCCTCTAGAAATTTGTTGGTGTCTTTGAGGTTTTCTATTTTACTGGAGTATAAACTTTCAAAATAGTTTCTAATTGTCTTCCATATTTCAATAGTGTTCTGTCATGATATTTTTTTCTTCATGGATTTTAGTAATTTGAGTTTTCTCTCTCCTTCTTTTCATTAGGGTGGCTAAGGGTTTGTCGATTTTATTTATTTTTTCAAAGAACCAGCTTTTCATTTTGTCAATTTTTTGAATTGTCTCTTTTGTTTCAATTTCATTTATTTCTGCCCTGATTTTAATTATTTCCTGTCTTCTATTACTTTTGGTGTTGGTTTGCTCTTCTTTTTCTAGGGCTTTGAGATGTAATATCAGGTGGTTTATTTATTGACTTTTTCTTCTTTTAATGAATGAGCTTAATGCAATGAACTTTCCTCTTAGCACTGTCTTCATAGTGTCCCAGAGATTTTGGTAAGTTGTATTGGAGTTCTCATTTACCTCTAAGAATTTTATCTCTTCTCTAATGTCTTCTGTTATGCATATGTCATTCAATAGCATATTGTTTAATCTCTAGGTGTTGGAGTAGCCTCTATTTTTTATTTTATTGTTTATTTCTAATTTCATTCCATTGCAGGGTAGTATCTCTTGTTTTGTATTGCTAAGTGTTGCTTTGTGGCATAGCATATGGTTTATTTTGGAGAAGGATTCATATGCTGCTGAGAAGCAAGTGTATTCACTTGTTGATGAATGGAATATTCTATATACATTTGTTAAGTCTAAATTATTGATTGTGTTATTGAGTTCTATAGTTTTTTTGTTTAGTTTTTCTTCTGTTGTATTATTGTGTTGTGGTCTATTTGGTTCTTGTAGTTGAGAATGGTTTGTTTGATATACATAGATGCCCCGTTGTTTGGGGCATAGATATTTATGATTGTTATGTCTTGTTGTATGAATCCCTTAAGCAGTATGAAATGCTAGCTTTGGTCTGAAGTCCACTTTATCAGATATGAGGATGGAAACCCCTGCTTGTTTACGTGGTCCTTTCACCTTCAGTCTGTGGATGTCTTTTCCTGTGAGATGAGACTCTTGAAGGCAGCATATTGTTGGGTCTTTTTTTTTTTTAATTCAATCTGTCAGTGTACATCATTTAAGTGATGAGTTTAGGCCATTCACTTTCAGAGTTATTATTGAAATATGATATGTATTCCCAGACATTTTGGTTTATTTTTGGTTTTAACTTGACTTGGTTTCTCCTTTGATTGGCCTTTCCTTTAGTGTAGTTCCTCCCTTTGCTGATTTTTATTGTTGTTTTTTCATTTCCTCCTTCTGGAATATTTTGCTAAGAATGCTCTGTAGTGCAGGCTTTCTCACTGTAAATTCTTTTAACTTTTGTTTATTATGAAAAGGGTTTTATTTTGTCACAAAATATGAATCTTAATTTGCTGAATATAAAATTTTTGGTTGGCATCTATTTTCTTTCAGAGCTTGGTATATGCTGTTCCAGGATCTCCTGGCTTTGAGGGTCTATGTTGAAAAATCTGATGAAATCTGCTGAGACCTTACAATGGCTTTGGGATGCCTGATTGGAGATCCCCCTATATGTGATCTGATTCTTCTCTCTTGCAGCTTTTAAGATTCTGTATGCTAGGCATTTTCATTATAATGTGCCTTGGTATAGATCTGTTGTAATTTTGTACATTTGATGTACTATAAGCTTCTTGTATTTGATTTTCCAATTCATTCTCATGTTTGGGAAATTTTCTGATATTATTTTATTGAAGAGATTGTGCATTCCTTTGGTTTAATCCCTGTGCCTTCTTCTATCCCAATAAATCTTAGATTTGGTCTTTTGATGCTATCCCATAATTCTTGGATATTCTGTTCATGGTTTCTTACCATCTTCACTGTGTGGTTAACTTTATTTTCAAAAATGTATATTTTGTCCTCATTATCTGATATTCTGTCTTCCAAGTCATCTAGTCTGTTGGTGATGCTTTCTATTGAGGTTTTTGTGGGTTTTTTTTAATTTGGATATTGTTTTCTTCATTTCAAGAATTTCTGATTTTTTTTCAGAATCTCTATCTCTTTCTTGAAGTAATCTTTTGATACCTGCATTTGCTCCTTTATCTCTTTGTTGGTGTGATCAATAGTGGCCTATATTTGCTCTCCTATCTCTTTGTTGGAGTGATCAAGTATTGCCTTTAGTTGCTCACTTAGGTCATTCTTTAATTCACAGATAATTTTAACTATTTACATTCTTAACTCTTTCTGTGACATTTCATCAACTGCACTTTCCATGGGTTCTATTACTGTATTATCTTGGTTTGTTTGGGGCACTTTTTCCCTTGTTTTTTTCATGTTGTCTATGTGTCTTCCTTTCTTGCAGTACAGATCTGAGGTTTACAGTTTCTACCCTATAATCTTGTAGTGTCCCTGTACATTACCTGTACCTCACCTTGGTGTTGGGCTTCCCATGCCAAGGTGGTGTCTCATAATGGATGCTACTACAACTAAATGTGGTAGCGGCAAGAGTGGAGGTAACTGAAAATAGCAGTAGGGGTGTCTCAAGATAGATGCAGCCACTTTCAAAGATGGGACTGAAAGAGAGGGCTTTACAATGGCTTTGGAATGTCTGATTAGAGATGCAACTGCCTCCAGGCCCTGTCTGTTATGCCAAGATGGAGACTACCATGTGGGGAGGGTTATGACGATGGCTGCAGTATCCCAAAATAGAGGTGGGTTAGGCCTGGGCTCCTGAGTGGGTTTGTGGGGCAGTGCAGGGCCTGACCTGGGCCTGGGCCCGGGCCCCACCACAGTTCAGCAGGGATGGTACTAGGCCTGGGCCTGGGCTCCAGCATGGGTCTGCTGGTCGGTGGGGCAATATACATAATTTTTATTTGTCAACTATACCTCAATAAATGCTGTAAATTCTTAAAATAAATACATAAATTACAAAATAAATTGGACTCCTTCTGAGTGAGAAGAGGAAGTGTATCTACTCTCTAGCTTTGTGAGTAGGAACCTCCAACCTCCTTAGGGAGAGCCTCTATACTTCATCACTAACCCTCAACTGCACAGATTTCAGGGATGGAAGATGGAGATTTTCTCTCTTTCTGCCTAACCTTTGGTAAGACAGAAAACTGAACGTGAATCATTCATTTTGTGCATATGAGAGATGGATGCTTCAAACTGGTTAAAGATATGCTTCTATTATATACTGCAGTTAGCTACTTTCAACCACTTGTTTGTATGCTCTGGAAGTACAGACAAAGTCACTTTGGTCAATGATAGACAGGAGAATAATAAATCACCAGCTCAAATAGACTTTTGGGGGCCCATTTGAGATCTCAGAACACATTAAGGAAAGTAGCTTGCAGATAACAAGTGAAGTGTAACTTCTTCAAGCGTTTATCAGTTGGAACCTATTGGTTTTCATAGGGACTATTGAGCCAGGTTTTCTGGAAGAGGAACAGGGATATTTTTGTTCAGTTTGTAACAAGTATACGTCTATTAAAGGGAGAAGGTGGCAGAGTAGCATGTTTAAATCTTGGCCTGATTTGTATGCTTTACCTTCTGATGGTCCACTTAGAAGTCTGAACATTCTTGTAGAAAGCTCATTGTTATGAGTTTGTTTGCTTTTTTGATGTAAACATTGCTGGAATGTATTATAATCCTGCTTGCTTATCCATTTTCTCATATATTGAGCCCTCATATTTCATTGCTGCTGCCTTTTTTTTAAAAAAATAAACACTGTAATCCAGAGGCAAGCTGATGGGGTGGGGGGAGGGATCAAACAGTTCTTTGTGCTATTGAACAAAAGATAAACACATGTGAAAAGTGAACACATTTGGCTGAAACCATCTGCTTGAATTACCACATTTAACTCCTGGTACTTTGACAAGCCATGTGTGGTTGGAACTAAAATGATCTCCACCATCTAATGAAGTCAAAGAAGCAGAAAAAGGACATGTGTAATCAGAGGGAGAAACTTCTCAGGGAGCTGAGTAGGAAAATGGCTTGTGCCCAAAGGGAGAGCCCAGGGCAGTGGGGCGGTAGATAGGAACTCAGGGTCATGACATGAGAACTTGGAATGCTGCACAGTGAGCCACAACCCACAATGCTGGGAGATAAAGTAGGAAGGTGACCTGTCAGTCTCAATATTCACAGCTTAGTGAGCAGCGGGAAAGCTATAATCCCAGTGTTAGCAGAGAAAAATATTTTAAGAAATTTTTAGTTATATATTTCTTTATAATACAGAGATAAATGGTAGTAAGAGCTATACCCATCCACACAATAAAAGAAAAGAGAAGGAAGGTTAAGAAGAGGTCAAGTCATGAAACTTCAAAGCCATTAATTTGCTAAAGGAGGAAAAAATAATGAGTATGTACCAAGGGATATTAATTAGAAGATATCCAAATAGTTTTCAAGATTGAATTAATTTTCAATTCTTTTTTAATTAAGCATTCTCTAATAGCCATATGTCACTTCGGTAGTTTCAACAGTAAAGGAGTATAATGCTAAATAAGAATAAAGCCCACATTAATTATTAAGCCCAGTATACTATCCTCTTTCACATTAGTGCAAAATTCTCTGGGGGAGTATTTTATTCATGGGAATTTTAGAAAATTGACTATCCAAAGTGAACATGGCATTTAGAATGGAACCCAAGTCTTGTGAGTCCCCGAACTGGTCCTTTCTTATTTATGCCATGAAGGCCCTTAGTGGGAAAAAGATGTCAGGAATAATCTTGACCCAAGATTTGGAGCTGCAACTAGATGTTGCTCCTTGCCAAGCTGATAAATCATGACAAGCACTTATTGACACAGACTTAGGGAAGCCTAGCTCAGCTTCTATGCCCCACTGTGAAACAAGGGCAAATAATATTTTCTATGGGCAAAGAATACAAGCAACATATTTTTTTCTCCAAATTCTGCGAGAACTTTAGTTTAATGAGTCTTCTCATGCAGTATTAACTGTGATAGTTTGGATATCATTTGTCCTTAATGGCTCACATGATAAAATCTTGGTTCCTAATGCTACAGGGTAGTTGTGAGGGGTGGGGGCTATAGGAGATGATTAGGTCATGGAGACACCATCATTGACAGGGATTAATATAGTTCCCACAGAACCAAGTTAGTTGTCTCCAGAGTAGGCTGTTATAAAATGAAGCTACCCCCCACACTTGGTATTTATATGTAAAAAATAAAATACCTGTGTGCTTGTGGAAAAAAGCTTTATCTTATTTCCTACTTTTTCTGGACAATTAGGACCTTCTTCCAATACCCTGGTAATTTTTGCACAAGGATATGAAAAACTTCCTTTTAAAAATGGGGTACTTAAAATGGGGTTCCTTTTCCACTTTTCTACCATGTTGACATCACCCAGAAGCCCTAACCAGGATTCTGGCACCATGCCTTTTGGACCTTCCAGTTCCCAGAATCATGAGCCAAATAAATTACTTTATGAAGTACTCGGTTTCAGGTGTTCTGTTATAGCAACACAAAATGAACAAGTTAACAAATTTAATAAATTAACAAATGAAATAACAACAACAGGGTACCATGAGATATACAAGTTGCACACAGGGATTGGTATGAGTCCCTTAACTCTTTGTCTTAACAGTAGATGGTATGCAGTTATGTCCACAGGCTGTGTACATCAGGATTCAATTTCCCCTCTGTAGAAAATGTCTGACATAGGGTAAATTCAGCTAATGTTGCTTATATTTATCTCTACTTCAGAAGTCTGAAAAATGTATCAAATGGATATTTATATCCATTTATTTTTTTCTCACACCATACCAAGCTGTCACTTGCAATATTTTTTTCTGAGATTTGGGGATCAGAATAGTCTAGAACTGTTTCTTCCATCATGGAATCAGAGCATATTGAATGTTCTCATCAATTTCAAGGTGCAGTATACATAATAAAGTACTACGTTGTAAGTGGAACCTTTTATTGATAAGTAAAAGTATATGCAAGATTACTACCTTTTAAATTTTTCTCATATTTTTAAGGGGGAACATGGGTGAGTGACAAATCAAAACTAAACTTCCATCTACACATGAAAAAAAAAAAGTAAAAGTACACTGTATTTATTATGACAATTAAAACTGGGGAGTCTAGAATAGAGTTGCTTTAGATTAGGTAGAAGAGAGTGGAGGGAGGGCAGGGAATATGGGCGAAGAAAGGCTAGTAGAAGGAATCAGGCATTATTACCCTATGTACATATATGACTACACCACTAGTATGATTCTACATCACGTACAACCAGAAGAATGAGAAATTATACTCCTGTATGTATAATTATCAAAGTACATTCTACTGTCTTGTATAATTAATTGAACAAATTTAAAAAAGGAAATGGAGAGGAATTTGAAATATACATATATATCTTCCTAAACCTGGTATCCCTGAAAATCTTGGGGAGAAATACTTCAAATTTCTAGTCAAAGATTTCTTAGTTTCTTCTGGTTCAAATGTGATTCTTTAGGGTAAATATTGAGTCTAAGCTCAGTTCTCTCTAAAAGCTGTGTCTCCATTGCCCTGTTCTTCAATGGCCTGTGGATTCAGAAAAAGTCTTAGGGCCTGGAGTGTGTTCTCCTTAAAGAGGCTCCACACCAGGACTGTCACCAGAGGACACCTGTAGCTACAGATTGCTCAGCACAGATCAGAGGCTTCACCAGCTGTGTGGGAAAGGCCAAACAAACAAACAAAAAACCTGACACACACTCCAGCACCAAACCATCCTAGCAGCACAAAATCAGAGATCAGACCAGTTATATATATTACAGGCCCCTTGGCCTCTGCCTCCTCAAATCCTGATTGTCTACAAAAGTATGAGAAAGGGAGAAGTGATGGGGTATTAACATGAAATGTGTGCATACCTACCCAAACACTTACATGAAACTTTTAAACCTTGAGTCCTTTAACGCAGAGGAGATTAAGGATGTGCTAATGAGAGCATTTGAGGGTATGCATATCATTGCATGAAAAAAAGATGCTGAGAAGTACTGAGTTGGTGCACTTTCATTTCTGATTTCTGGAAGTATCTGGTCTTTTCAAGAATACTAAAACTTTGATATTCACTCAAGGTTTTGATGCCTACTCAGCAAGGAAGGCAAATCCAGACTTTCACATCTAGGAAGAACATATGACTATGGAATAGCGTTGACAATGAATTTTTGCCCTCAAACCTTAAATCCTTAAAAATCTCTCTACAGATCTCTTTCTGACTCCAGCCCTGAAGAATGATTATATACTTTTCATTCAACATTGTTTGCTTGTGTATTTTCTGGTAATGAATAGCTCTAGAAGAATCACTTAAAAGCCCTTTTTCTTCAATAGCCCATTTTTAAAAGGAAGTTTTTCATATCCTTGTGCAATAATTACCAGGATATTGGAAGAAGGTCTTAATTGCCCAGAAAAAGTAGGAAATAAGCTAAAGCTTTTCCCCCACAAGCACACAGGTATTTTGTTTTTTACATATAAATACTCTTGGTAAAGAATTTAACCCTAAGATGAAATTGAAGAGTCTTAAAATGCTAATAATTTAGACATATTTTTTTATTTTTATTATTTAATAGGTTATAAAGTCATAAGCTTTTTGAATATAATTAATTACTTGGTTTTATAACTAATAGCTAATCACTTGGTTTGAAGAGTCAAGAAAAAGATCAAAAGGATATCTCAGGACTGCCAGGAGTGTAAAGCTCTTTCTCTTACTTCAGATACGTTGGGGATCGTGCAGCTGAATCATCATTTGACTGAAGAATATAAAATGGAAACTAAATTGTGTGGTATGCATGACTTCCTAATAATTTAAAAAGCATTTTGAAAAGTATTGTCTTGACCATATGAAAATTACTGGACGGTACTAAGAAGAAAGGATGGTTCTATTAGAACCAGAATTTAACCACAGAATAGCTGATATCCTGATTCATAATCAACAGAAGAGTGATTTTGGTGGTCAGTGGTAACCATAAAACATAAGAAATGGTCTTAAAACTTTCCTGAAAATTAAACAAAACAGTGCAACATTTATCCCACTCTTCAGAAAAGGTGAGGGAAGGTAGTTACTTAATGCAAAGGGCATCTGTTTCTCTGTTTGATTACCATCAGGCTAGAAGATTCTGTTGGTCTATAGTTTAGGATTTTGATTCAGTTATCTTCTACTTTGTGGTGGTTTCTTTGGCATGAAATAGGAAACTGGAAACAGAACATGCTTACCTTCTAAATGCCATCTGAGGAAAGGCACTGACATGTTCTTATCATCTATATGGACCAGGAAATTTCACACATGTGCTCATTTAATCCTTATAACAATAACAATAGATGGTTGTAATTATAATCCCCATTTTACACATGATGAAGTTGAAGTAATCGTTACATATATTAAGGGAACTGATAAAGAACTCTTAATAGCCAGCCATAGAATTGAATACTTAAAAATATACACCCAAGGATGTTCCTTACAGAATTATTCATATTAATAACAAATTGAAAGGAATTTTAAATGTCCAACATTTGGCATTGATGCCATTGAATCCCTCAGAAACTCTCTGGTAATCTGCTTATAAATATTAAGTATCCACAAAGTTTTATGATGTTTTTTGTGAAAAAATAGCAAATCACATTTTCCTATTTGAAATAGACAGTTTTAAAAGCTGGAAGGAAATAAAACACTGATGATCAGCTGTGTTACAATGGTGGATATGCTTTTCATTTTTATGTATTTATTTACCTATTTTTACTTTATGGACATGATACCTTTATCTTATTTATTTATTTTTATGTGGTGTTGAGGATCTAACCTAGTGCCTCACATGTGCTAGGCAAGTGCTCTACCACTGAGCCACATACCAGACCCTCATTTTTATTTTAAAAACATGTGGCTATCATATATACATACATACATACATATATATATATATATATATATATATATATATATATATATATATATATCATATATATGTTACGTATACATGGTGATAGGTTTGTTTTCTTCCAGCTCTGACAACATAAGAATTAAGAAATAATTTGAAGGCTTAATATCACTTCTCCTTTGCTCACAGGATATATATGTCCTTTTTGAGATGATCTGACCATGCTGGTGCTGGCATCTTCTTGGGAGATATGGAGAGTTGGTACCCAGGAAAGCTCTGTGCCCCTGCAAGACACAGAGACAAAGCAAAGAATCCATAGCTGCATCCCTAGAACTCTCTACTTACTGAGGACACAGAGCTTCTTTAGGGAAGGATAATACATTCCAATTCTGTTACAATTTTCTTTTCTCTATAATTTCATTTTCATTTAATCACTGTGTGGTTGTTTTTGATGCAAACATGGATCACTCTAAGTAAAGACCAAATAAGCTGTTCAAAGAAAACAAGCAGGACTCCTTTCTGGCAACAATAAAAGTTCTACATCCTGCAATGGGTGAGGGCAACAGGCAGGAATTTCAGTATCTACTCCAATTGATTTATAAAATCAGAAACTTCACCTGAGAGTCTATAAATTTCATTCTTAGAGTGCCCCTCACTTACCTTGGGAGAACTCAAATGTAGATAAGTAGTGGAGTAACTCTTTGAGCTTCATAATTTGGAAACCATAAGCAACTCAGGTTCCAGATAGATATTCAGTTCTGGCTGCAAGATAGGCATTCTCCACTCCATCAGTGTCAATGGCTTAAAAAAATGTCAGATAGTCCCCAAATGAGAGGATGAGAACTGAATAACAAATTTTGATTTCATCTAACCAAAGTTTTATGTTGTACCAGGATATCTTTTTCTTTTTCTTTTTCTTTTCTTTTTTTTTGAACCACTAACCTTTTGTATCTAACCACTATTTCCCTTACGTTACTCCTCCATTCAACAAATTATTATACACTGAGATTGGGTAAATAATGCTGGAGATTCCAATGTGTAAAAAATAGATAAGACTCTTTCTGTCATAAAGCTTATGCTCTGGTGGGAGCAAAATATAATGAAATAGTAATTAAATGATGACATAGAGTTTTCTAAATGTTTAAATAAAACAAAATGGTATGGCTCATGGCTTATGAATGCAGCTGCTTTTGATGGAATGCCAGGAAAGGCATCTCAGTGAAGTGAGTGCAGAAGAAAAACTGGAGGAACAGAAAATAGCCAGTGCAATGGCATTGAAACCTGGTCTAGGAGTTGAATTGCCTGTGTAGGGAGGAAAATGACATCAGACCCATAGAGTGAGACCAAGCCAGCCTGCATTTAATGGCACATGGTAGCATTTAAATTTATTCTAAGCACAGTGGGACACCCACTGTGACATGATCTGATTTACATTTTAAAGACATCATTCAGGCTGCTGTGGCAGAGGGACTGATTCTAAAGGGTAACAATCAAAGCAGAGAAACAAGAAATATTACAGAACTGCTGCAACCTTTAAAATATAAGAAAAGCCAGACCAGAATAGTGATATGAGAATAAGCAATTATTTCTTTCACTCTTGAGTGAGAAAGTGGAGAAAGAATGTTTCATTTTCATTGGAGGGGGAACTGACACATGCTTTGGACGCAGAGGGGAGTGATGAGGGATTGAGAAAGGAGGTCTTTTTAAAATGAGAAACATAGATCAGGGTTACCTCCATGCATTCTCAATTCACGGGAGAGATGCAGAGACAAAAGAAGCAAGAGAAAGGGGTGCTGTGTAAATACCTGAAGGCCTTTTCTCTTTCTATATCAGGTTTCCTTTCTGTTCTTCCCCCCTTTGCTAAGCAAACCTGATTCTAGTAAGTCTGGCATCATCCAGATCTTTTGTATAATCTTTGTTCTGCCTGTTCTCTCCCAGGAAGCTTAAGGCTGTTTCATTCACTGTCAAATAAAAGACTGTTCCCTGTGAAGAGGCTGTCCAACATCTGTAAGCATGAGGGTTTGTACTGAGGATAAGAAGGAGCAGAGGTGACTTCCTTTGGAGGAGTTGCCTCTGTCTTACAGAGGCTTCAAGTTCTCAAATACGGGTGCTTTTCTTTCTGGATTAAACTTCTTAAAGATATTTTCATCTGGTTGCAATTCTAGTTCAATCCTTGGCTTGTTCCTCCACTGAAAAGCTCTGCTTTTCTTCTTTGGGTTTTCCTAATGTCTTAGAGTCTGCAGAGAGTAGGAGGTGGTTAGTAACAGAAGTATCAAAAAACATTAAATTTCACAATTTTCAAAGCCAAGATTACTTGATTGAAATGCTTTTATAGAGTCTGTCTTCTCATACTGATCACAACAAAGTTTTCTTCATGCTAGACAGTAATAAATGTAAAATAGGGTACTGGTTTCCCTTACAGCCTACGCCTACCTCCTGCCCCTGTCAATCTACCTACCTCTAAGCCATCACCTCTTTTGTGTAGCTGCATCTTCCCTTTTCTTCTCCGTGAGACCAAACTCACACAGAAAGGTATGGGAGACGAAAGACGACTAAATGCAAAGTGGAAATACCACAAGAGGAAATTCTCTTGGTTTCTTCAAAGATGGTCAGTGAGCTGGAACAAAAGAAGGGGAAGAACAGCAGCAGAGTTTGGTACAATGCACTCCTCCCCAATCTTCCTCGCCTTGTTGAAAAACAATTTTATTGTTCCCATTTATCAGACCAAAACCTTTATACTTCTCTTTCTCTTACACCCCATAGATGACCCATCTTTTAATTCTATGACTCTTCCTTAAAAATAAATGTCCATTCACCAACCTAGATGCCCTCCAACAGATGAATGGATAAAGAAACTGTGGCATATATACACAATGGAATATTAATCAGCATTAAAAGAGAATAAAATCAGGGCATTTGCAGGCAAATGGATGGAGTTGGAGAATATCATGCTAAACAAAGTAAGCCAATCCCAAAAAACCAAAGGCCAAATATTCTCTAAAATAAATGGATGCTGATCCATAATGGGGTCAGGGCATGGGAAAAAATGGAGGAACTTTGGGCAAAGGGGAGGGGATATGGGGGCAGAAAAGATGGTGGAATGAGATGAACATCATTACCCTAGGTACATGTATGACTGCACATACAATGTAATGCTACATCATGGACAACCAGAGAAATAAAAAGTTGTGCTGCAATTGTGTATAATGAATCAAAATGCACTCTGCTGTCATATATACCTAATTAAAATAAATTAATTAATTTGAAAAAATAAGGAACATGAACAAAATGTCCATTCATTCCTCAACTCCCTCATTGCTTCTACCTGGGCTTGCCCAGACTCTCATCATCTCTCCCCTGAATAACTTCCACAGCCTACTGCTGTCCCCTTGAATTTACTCTCCTCATCATCCTCACCTCTATAAGGGTTGGAGTATCCTTTTAAAACTTAAGATCATATGATACTTCTCTCCAAACTTCTGACTGTGCCTGACTCCTCTCATACTAAAATACAGACTTCTAACCATGGTCAACACAGTGCTTTATGCCCAGGAAGAGCCTCTGCTATCATCTGCTACTTCCCTCCTCCAGCACTTTGTCCTGGCTAAACTGACCTAGCTGTCAGTGGCTCCAGGCCCTAGTCATAGCTAAGAGCCTTTCTTTTCTTTTTTTTTAAAGTTAAAAAAAAATTTAATATGAAATTTAGGTTTCAGGTTGGCTGAGTTTTTCTGCTTCTTGTCCTATGTATTTCTTTTTTTTAAATTTTTTATTGTTGGTTGTTCAAAACATTACATAGTTCTTGATATATCATATTTCACCCTTTGATTCAAGTGGGTTATGAGCTCCCATTTTTACCCCATATACAGATTGCAGAATCACATCAGTTACACATCCATTGATTTACATATTGCCATACTAGTGTCTGTTGTGTTCTGCTGCCTTTCCTATCCTCTACTATCCCCCCTCCCCTCCCCTTCCCTCCCCTCCCCTCTTCTCTCTCTGCCCCCTCTACTGTCATTCATTTGTCCCCCTTGTATTATTTTTCCCTTTCCCCTCACTTCCTCTTGTATGTTCTTTTGTATAACCCTGAGGGTCTCCTTCCATTTCCATGCAATTTCCCTTCTCTCTCCCTTTCCCTCCCACCTCTCATCCCTGTTTAATGTTAATCTTCTTCTCATGCTCTTCAACCCTACTCTGTTCTTAGTTACTCTCCTTATATCAAAGAAGACATTTGGCATTTGTTTTTTAGGGATAGGCTAGCTTCACTTAGCATAATCTGCTCTAATGCCATCCATTTCCCTGCAAATTCTATGATTTTGTCATTTTTTAATGCAGAGTAATACTCCATTGTGTATAAATGCCACATTTTTTTAATCCATTCGTCTATTGAAGGGCATCTGGGTTGGTTCCACAGTCTTGCAATTGTGAATTGAGCTGCTATGAACATCAATGTAGCAGTGTCCCTGTAGCATGCTCTTTTTAGGTCTTTAGGGAATAGACCAAGAAGGGGAATAGCTGGGTCAAATGGTGGCTCCATTCCCAGCTTTCCAAGAAATCTCCATACTGCTTTCCAGATTGGCTGCACCAATTTGCAGTCCCACCAGCAATGTACAAGTGTACCCCTTTCCCCACATCCTCGCCAGCACTTGTTGTTGTTTGACTTCATAATGGCTGCCAATCTTACTGGAGTGAGATGGTATCTTAGGGTGGTTTTGATTTGCATTTCTCTGACTGCTAGAGATGGTGAGCATTTTTTTCATGTACTTGTTGATTGATTGTATGTCCTCCTCTGAGAAGTGTCTGTTCAGGTCCTTGGCCCATTTGTTGATTGGGTTGTTTGTTATTTTATTGTCTAATTTTTTTAGTTCTTTGTATACTCTGGATATTAGGGCTCTATCTGAAGTGTGAGGAGTAAAGATTTGTTCCCAGGATGTAGGCTCCCTATTTACCTCTCTTATTGTTTCTTTTTCTGAGAAAAAACTTTTTAGTTTGAGTAAGTCCCATTTGTTGATTCTAGTTATTAACTTTTGTGCTATGGGTGTCCTATTGAGGAATTTGGAGCCCGACCCCACAGTATGTAGATCGTAGCCAACTTTTTCTTCTATCAGACGCCGTGTCTCTGATTTGATATCAAGCTCCTTGATCCATTTTGAATTAATTTTTGTGCATGGCGAGAGAAAGGGATTCAGTTTCATTTTGTTGCATATGGATTTCCAGTTTTCCCAGCACCATTTGTTGAAGATACTATCCTTCCTTCATTGCATGCTTTTAGCCCCTTTATCAAATATAAGATAGTTGTAGTTTTGTGGATTGGTTTCTGTGTCCTCTATTCTGTACCATTGGTCCACCTGCCTGTTTTGGTACCAGTACCATGCTGTTTTTGTTACTATTGCTAAGAGCCTTTCTCACAGTTTTTGTTTCTCTATCTCTACCCCTATAGCTGTCACATGTTACTTTATCAGAAAGAGATTCCCTGACTCTCCAACTTAGGTGGTACCTTTCACTACTCTGTTTCCTTTATCTTGCCCTGTTTTGTTTCTTTTCTATATAGTACTTACCAACTTGGGATTTTTCATTTATTTATTTATTCAGGGCCAGAAGTCTATTTTATTCTCATGCCCAAAATAGCATCTGTACATGATGGGTGCTCAAAATTATTTGTTAGATAAATTGATAAAACCAATAGAATACAGTGCAGATGGATTGGCAAATGATTGATGAGAAGATAATGTTCTCCTTGGATTGTTTATACCCCTCAGTGATTTAGAAGCAAGAGCACGAGAGGAGGATGAAGGGATAAGGGTGTTCCATAAGTTGAAGAAGAGAAGGTAAAAAATGTTCTATTGCAGAGTGCTGGAACTAAGGGTCCCTTAAGACTTGAGGTTGTAAATTGAAAACGGGTCCAGCCAACATGATTGCACATTTTCTTTCAGCCACTGCAGTTCAGGCCCAGACAGAGAGTAAAAGTGGAGTTTAACCAAATTAGGGAATTTGTGTGGAAAGTATAACAGAGAGAAAAGGCAGAGAAGTTGGGGTATATGAAGAGCAGTGCTTATACTAATGAATCATGGAACCTAAACTAAGTAAGAGCTGCTAAGATAGGAACTAGAAATCCGAGTGTGTAATGTTTGCAATCAAGAATTTTGAGATGGTTCAGTTGATGGTAATTATGAGATTTGAGATGTGACCAAGGAAATGGGTTGCTAAGGGAAAGCAGAGGTATACCTAAGAGGAATCAAGTAAGTGGTAAAGAAACTGAGGCAAGAATGTCCAGTTAATCATCCTAATTGTTGGGATAGAGATATATGGGCTAAAATCCTCAATATAAGTATGGGTGACATGAACATAGGAATATGACTACAACAGGGAGAAGATGAAGGTCTTATTGGCTGATTGTAGACATTTTTAAAAGATGGGATTTTTATAGGGAGAAGGGAGCAGAAATAATTGGGACATAACAACAATGAGCAAGAAAGACATCTATTGGATACTTCCATATACTGTGGCATATTTCCTAATGGGACAAAAATAGATCAGCTCTTGAGATGGTATAAGAAGTAACACAGTCATGACCTGCCCAGATTGCTATTAGACCAAGAAGATGAAGGGAATAATCAGGCTTGGTTAGAACTCTGTAGTTACTGAAGGTACTCACTTCATATAAGAAAACCTATTTGTATGTGTCCCGCATTTGGTTTTTGAATGTTCAAACAGCAATTCTAAGCTTTCTAATCCTTGTAGACTAGAACTGTCAGTCTTGAATCAAACACAACTTCAGTTGTCAAGTCTTTTCACCAAGCATGTTAGTGTCAACATATGCTTGTTGAGTGTCAAAATCAGGGAGCTAAATTAAGCAGAACCTATGCAGAAGAGAATCATTGTGAAAGCTGAAAGACTGGGTTGTTTATTTATCCATTAGTAATTTATGTTCTGCCTGGTCTCATAAAGGATGTGAGAAGCCCAATTCTGCATTTCCCATCACGTTCCCTGTGCGTCATTCAAACCAAAAACGAGCCAAAGGAGGAAGATAGAGATACATGATCCCAGATCCTTCAGGGAAAATAAAATGAGGCTAGGTTTTTATGCAGAAGTGCTGCTGTACTTGACTGAAACATTTCAAACAAGAACAAAAGCTGGGAATGTAGCTCAGTGCATTTGCCAGGCGTGCAGGAGGCCCAGGATTTGATCTCCAGAACTGGGGATGGGGAGAGAAGAACAACAGCACCCCTAGTGATATATGTCATCTCGTCTTGTCAAAAGGATTTTAAGTTACAGAGCTTACATCAAGGCTGTATTTAAGAAAGCAAAGGGTCATTGGGCTTGGTGGCACACGCCTATAATCCCAAGAGCTCAGGAGGCTGAGGCGGAAAGATGTCAAGTTTAAAGCCAGATTCAGCAAGTTAGTGAGGTCCTAAGCAACTTAGCAAGATGCTGTCTAAAACTAAGAAATAATAATAAAAAGGGCTGGTGATGTGTCACAGTGGTTAAGCACCTCCAGGTTCAATCTCAAGAGTGTGTGTGTGTGTGTATACAGAGAGGGGGGGGGGAAGGTTTTTCTTTTTTCTTATTTAAATTCTAAGTTGTTTCTTCTTCACATATTTTCAATCCTTCCTCTTCAATGATCTCAGCACCAGCACAACCATACATTAACTGTGAATCTTTTTGGTGGGGGGATACAAGAGTTGAACTCAGGAGCACTTGACCACTGAGCCACACCCCCATCCCTATTTTGTATTTTATTCAGAGATAGTGTCTCACTGAATTGCTTAGTGCCTCGATTTTGCTGAGGCTAGCTTTGAAATCGCCATCCTCCTGCCTCAACCTGGGATTATGGGCGTGCGCCACCACACATGGCTTCATTAATAGTGAATCTTAATGAAGGATTCATATCTGATCAGACCCATTCAATGATGGAAACGTTTTTGTAGTGTTACTCTAAATCATATTTTTTATCCACTTCTTTCTATTCCACCTCCACTATCAGAATAGATACAAAATTGGGATTTCTTTCAGTATTAACAAATCTTGAGTTCCATGAAGTTTTGAAACTATATGAATCTGTATAATTTCTTTTATTAAATTGCTTTATTAATTTTTCCTTGTACAATCTTCAAAAAGTATGTTTAATATTAAAATTATATCAGTGAAGTTACCCAAGCCCCCCCAAAACAAATGCCAAATGTATTCTCTGATATAAGGAGGCTGACTCGTTGTGGGGTAGGGAGGGGGAACATGGAAGGAATAGATGAATTCTAGATAGGGAAGAGGGGAGGGAGGGAAAGGGAGGGGGCATGGGGTTAGCAAGGATGATGGAATGTGATAGACATTATTATCCAATGTATGGATACACGATGTATCCAATGTATGAAGACACGAATTAGTGTCAACATACTTTATATACAACCAGAGATATAAAAAAATGTGCTCTATATGTGTAATAAGAATTATAATGCATTCTGCTGTCATTTATCTTTTTAAAAAAATCAATTTAAAAAAGAATAAAAAGAGAAAAAATAAATAAAATTAAAGTATTGTGTCTAACTACAGCTAAAAAATAAATGTTAAAAAAAGTATATCAGAAGCCCTTAATATTGGCTGTTTCACCAGTGACTTTACAACAATGAAAGAAGACATTTCTTTGAATTCTTAAGGTAGTTTAAGTAGAGGAGCTAAAGTAAATCACTGTAGAAAAATCCTGTGTGCCCAAGCTACTTGATGATTATTAATTTCATGTTGGCAATTAGAGCAACGACAAAGAATGTCAGTGGGAGACAAACTCTTTCCGATAAGCAGTAAAACATTATAAATTAGAAAAGCATGAGGGCAGTGCCACTGCTGTCAGTCTACTTTATCTGGTATCAAAAACTCCAGAATGCTCTGTGATTGGACAATATTGTTATGGGTCTCCTCAGTGTCTGCCTACCTACTACCCAAGCTGGTAGATGGGGCTGGGGTGAAGGAGGGCAAGAATGGCCTTTGAGCACTTCAGGCACCAAGACACACCTGAAATTTCTGGATCTTCCAGCCTCTTTTGGATTGGACAAGAAATGACATCTCCTGAGGAGGGATATAGCATCACAAGTGACTGCCAAAGAAAAGGGATATGCATCCCAGGAGTATGGAAAAGTTAACCTGTGAGGCCAAATTTCACCAGTTGGAAATAGGAGGAGGTTCTTGGGCAGTTAAGCTCCTTTTCCTTCCTCCTTCTCATGAGCTGGTTTAAGGGATGGTGGCCTGGGACAGCTCTGTGGTGAAGAGTTGTGCGCTAATTGGACATTATTGCCTGATGACCTGCAGGATATCTTTACAACTCATTGTGACACAGTAACCACTATGCTGACTACATTTTGGTACCTCCTACCTTTGGGCACTTCCATTTTTCCTCTCACTGAAAATGGGTTTGTACCTCTCAAATATAACATTGGAATGTTGCCCCATGTCTGTTTTCTTGGGAACCTGTTCTATATATCCCCTAAGTTTTAGTAAAATTTTTGTAAAATTCATTTTTAGAATTGAAAATTATTAGTAACAAAAAAAATCTAACATTCTTCAAGGTATTGTGAAGATACTGATGGTATGTCTTTTGGGTTTCAATATTTTTGTCATGTTGATTTGTTCAAGCTATCTGTTGATGTTTCTCAAGATGCTAATTATGGTAGCACTTGGATGCTAATTTCAAGTGGCATTAATGACTCTTCAGATAGTTGTCCATGGACTTTTGTGGTTTGCTTGACAATTATTTTCTACAAACTACTATTCATTTTGAATGTGAGAGCAGTGTGAGAGCTCACACTCTACTGGGATCCCCAGGAGTTCAGAAGAGGAATTCAGCAGTGGGAGGAAGAGAAGAGGAATGTGGGTAAAGTTGAGAAGAGATGGCTGACAAGACCCACTCCTATGTGACCTCCTAGATAGAACATCTTTGGAGAGAACTGGCCCCCAGTGGAGGGCTATCTAGCAAGCTTTGAGACGTCCTTTCAAAAAGACCATAAGTGGTTCTCTGCTTAGCTTTCTGGGAAGTATTTCCCAGCCTCAGTCGGATCTTATTCTTGGCTTCACAGTCTGATCTGTTTGCCTTTTATCCTTCTCCCTCTCAGCTTTGTCCTTGATTGTTTTCTTGGCCATCACCACTCTTTCTTCTTTAGGTAGTTCCTTCTTCTAAAATCCTTATTTGCTTCAACCTTCTCAGCCTCTCCTTAAGTCATGACCTGCACATTATTCAACCTCAATTCCAGCATTCAAGGAAATACAAATGAGCCTGTATTCACATTTTTCTTTCATTTAAATTGCTGTTACCAGAATTTTTATTTTCTTTATTTTTATTCTATTTCCGAATATTGCAGTTATAGGAGTCATAGTCCTCAAATTTTGGTGAGGTTAGGAATGTTTTATACTCATAAAACTATTAAGCACCCCAAATAGATACAGATATTTACTGTATAAGATATTAAAACTGAGGAAGTTTTAAGTGTTAATTAATTTTTAAAAAATAAACTATAATAATTTAACATAAATAATAGTTGTAATAAAATATTTTCATTGTAATGAAAATAATAATTTCATTATTATGTAATAATATAGCCATACTAATATATAATATAGTATAGTTATATTTGTAACAATACTATCCAAAATTAAAAATGCTTGGTGAAAAAAGTAGCATTGTTTTACTAATTTCTTTACTATCTGGCTTAATCCAAGACAAACTGACTTCAGCTGTTTCTGCATTTCAATTTCTTGTGATTCATTGTTTTGTTTGTACCATATGACACAATCTGAACTTACTTAGATATGAAATTGGAAAGGGGAGAATTTTCACAGTTCCTAGAAGGTCCTTCCAGGCCCCTGAGACCACATTTTGAGTTGAGAAACAATAGTATAAAGTATACTGGGAAAGTAAATACCCTTTCCAAAATAGTTTTTAAAGAAAAGTTAACTCTGAATTCAAAACAAGTGATCACACTAGAAGATTGCTATTCTAGACTTTTTGCAATCCAACCTATTCTGAATATTTCTGGAATTCATATAATTTAACTCTCAGAGAATTAAAAGAGAAAGGCATGCTAATATGGAATATGTTCTACATAACATTAAAATAAAAAATGAAATTTATATTTGTATTGGAAAAATATTTATTGGACATAAAAAATATCTTGTGAAAAAATTTCAAGGTTCCCTCTGTTATCATTTACATTCTTCAGAAATATATGATAATAAGAGGGACAACCTTAAATTTCATAATCCCTAAATGTATAGGCAGAAAAATAGATCCTAATACCAAAAATCACCGTCAACCTGAAGAGATAATTAGATAAAAATAATTTGCATAACAGAGTTAAACATTTTGGAGATTTATAGTACAACATGATCATTACAGGTAGCAAAAATGTACTGTATATGGAATTCATGTTACAGAAGTAGATTTTAGCTGCTAAGGCCACAAAAACAACAACAAAAAATGGGTAATTATATAAATGATTCATATGTTAATTTGCTTCGCTTTAATAACTTTTATACTATATGTTATAATGTCATGCTGTATACTTTAAAAATACACTAAGATTTTTCAAAAATAATAATCTGTATCAGAATTTTCTTCAACAGCATCTGCCAAAATTGAAACAAAAAGTGAGGCAAGAGTTCTTTGGAAGAGATTTATTAATATCATCTGGGTTTTCTGGCAATGCTTCTGTTATTCAAAGATCTCTCCTTTATACAAGTGGAATACCTATTTCTCAATGGAAATTTTTCACCATTTTTTTTACTCACAAAGTCAGTGAGCTTTCACAGTCTTGTTCTATCATTGGGCTCCCTCCTGGACCATGCTGTCCTATGGATTGGGCAGTCTGATGTCACTCATTGGCTATCAGCAGCCCACATATCACACAATCCCCGTGCAGGCTCTTAACAGTTCAGTCTTCATTTCATATTGACAATAGTGTGGGTTTTAAATGGATAGTGATGTCAAAGTCTTTTAGAATAAACCTCCTTTAAATATTAGCAATTCACAGAAAATGATCTTCCACTGAACAATGCAACTTTTAAAACAAAACTTATAGTCTTTCTTTACTATCTTTCACTACCTTCAGATGGTATTATGTACATAAGTCTTATCTCCCAAATGAGATTGTAACATTTCTTTGGGAGAGAGCTTATTTTATTTGTTTGTTTTCACATATCCCACAGTGTATAAAATGGAGGTGAGCAGATAAAACCTATGTGAGACCCTTAATATGCACTCCTTACAGACACATTTTTAAAGAGTGAATTCAGAGATCCTTGACTCCTCCAGTTACATGGACCACATTTTCTAGTTTTTTCTTGTTTGTTTGTTTTTGTGGGGCTGGGGACCAAACCCAGGGTCTTGGGCATGTGAGGTGAGCACCTACCAACTGAGCTATATCCCCAGCCCCATTTTCTTGTTTTTAAATAGGTCACTTTTTTTTTTCTCTTTCAAGTTTTGATGATATAACAAAAACTGTGGATTGTCTTCTGTTCCCCAAAGCATACAGCTTCAGGAACTGCTTCATCCAAATTTCAGCTCCAACCTTTCTTATTGGATAGAATCGTCATTGTTCTAGATTGCTTTAGTTTCGTCCAATTTATATCACCAGTAACATCAAAATAGTTGACAAAGTTACTGCCCAGAAATAGAGAATAACCCATCGGACTCCAGGTACAGATGCTCCATAATCTGCTAGATTCATTCAGCAGCTATGCAATTGCCTTAAATCAGTTTTTTCAGAATGGATTCAAAAATGTCTCTGGGAACAAAATCCTAGATTACTACTTTGTAACCCCATGTGGATTACTGCTAAATGGTCAAACAATGGAATATTAAATCTACTGATATCAGTGCTTATTATAAATTAAGTATTAATTATTTATTAACCTGGGAAACAGAAGAAGAAGAAAAGGTAATACTTCAGGATTTTCTGCAAATGTAAAAATATTGAAAGCAATCAATAAGGGAGCATTTGTTGTTTGCCAACATCCATTTTTCCTGATAATTAACCCTCCCCATCCCTCTCCATCCTGCTCAAAGAGAAGAGCCCATGACCCATACTCAGTCTTCTCATAGTTATACATTTCCTAGGAATAGGCATAGAAAACAAGCAAGGCCAATGAGAATACTACTTGACGTTAGCATATAGATATAGAAAGAGAGGCCTCTCTTCCCTTTAATGTGAGACTGAAGAATATAGACTTGGAACTTCTGTGGCCACGTTTCCTGCTATTTAGAAAAAAAAGGAAGACACACAAGACAACAACATAGGGTGGGTGGCAAGAAGAGATACACCAAACCAGAACCTCTGGATTTCACCGTACCTTTTTATATCTTTAGAAAATTCTACATGAGTGTCCCAATAAGTCACCTTTTAGCTTAAGCAAATTCAAACTTAAGTATTAGTTACTTGCCATTGAAAAATTTTTAATCAATGCATGGTCTGTCTGAATCCTATAGTATGAGCTGTCCAGAAAAGTAGCTATCCTTTAGTATCTGGGGAAGACTAGTGAAACAGCTTTCAAAGTTTTTGAGTCTCAGAGTACTGGATGTATCAAAATATGTGTCTTTCTATATTTCTTCATTATGAAAGCCCCAGAACATGTCAATGTGAGGTACAGTCATTTGAATTAGGTTATTTCTTACCAACTTGTTTTCCTCTACTCATAGTGAATCTGTCCTCACATGTAACTGTCTAGATTAGCTGTCAAGTATTAAAATGGACAGATCATATCTTCCTCCCCTCTTTTTAGTCAGAATTTATATCTGATGCTGCATTTTTATATGGGATGTTCATGCACATTTTAAGAAGTATGTTAGATTGCACAGACTGGCATCCATTTGACATAAGTAGAATATATTTTGTTTTATTTACAAATAAATTATAAATTTACTTTTAGTCTAATTTTCTCAGGCAAGAACATGTTAGAATACCCCGAGCTTGCCTGGTATGGTGGTACACACTTATAATTCCAGCGGCTCCAGAGGCTGAGGCAGGAGAATCAAAAGTTCAATGCCAGACTCAGCAAAAGTGAGGCATTAAGCAACTCAGTGAGAACCTGTCTCTAAATAAAATACAAAATATAGAGCTGGGGATGTGGCTTAGTGGCCAAGTACTCCTGAGTGCAATCCCTGGTATCGCCCCAAAAAGAATACCCCGAGTTTCCTAAATGATCACATTAATGATCAAGAGTTTTTTTTTTAATAGTTTAAGAGGCTTTACCAAGACTATCAACTGAGGAAAAAAACACATGAAACTTATAACACTCCTTTGAATATTTTTTATTTATTTTCAAATAATGTGTCCATTTGTGTTAATATTTTCATTAGAGAACAAAATTGAATTAATAGGTGTTGTTGGTCCTCTTGAAAGTTGTGATTAATTGTCACCACTGAAATGAGATTGGGTTTCTATTCAAGCCCACCATATCTTCCTCAGAAGAAGTAACTTAACGGGTAGAACCCATTCTTCGGTAGGCTGTTGGATATACCCACAGTTTGGCTAACATTGCACATAAATTTCTTCACACTCATTTCTAAACCATGTGATCTCTGCCAATCCAATATGGACAGCTCATATTGCAGAAACCACAGTAAGGGTATAGGATATGTGTAAATGTGTGTGTATGTGTGTGTATTTTTATATTTAGGATTTTTTTCTGGGAGAAGAGTATGCTCAACCCTTCTGTCTGCATATGACTTTTAGAGAACCAAAATACTCATTGTGATGAAGAAAAGTTAATCATGGACCTAGAGAGGGGAAAACATTCCTAATTTTGAATGTCATAAATTAAATGGTCATTATCCCCAACAATGAGATCAAATGGTAAACCATCTAGGGTTCTTTAATGACCAGCAATAGAAACAGAAAATCATAAAAAGGAAATTTAGTGGCTCATATAATTAGAAAGTTCAAAGGACAAACTATAAATGAACACTAGGAATTACATTATATGAAGAGTATTCTTTCTTCACATCTCATCAAACTTTCTTTTTTCCTTGTCGGTTTCATGTTCAATGCAGTGAACTCCATATGGTGTAAAAAATGGTCATGATAGATGCACAGTCCATCCTCTTTGGTCTCATCATTTCAGAGAAAAAGATAATACCTCATTCTTGATTATTTGACACAATTTCTGGATAGGACCTTCTGGAATGACTTGGGCCTGCTGAATGTCTTTGATGCCATCACCACATGGTCAGGGAATGGATTTTCTGATTGGCTAGGCGTGAATATGTGCCACCTTTGTATGAAGAACACAGAAGAAGTGATTGGCAGTTTCTTTAGGTCTGAGACAGAAACATCTATGAATGAAAAAGGAAGAGAAGGAGGAGGGATAGGTTGAGAGGAACTTGTGCCATATGGTAATAGTGATGATGACAACTTTTGACAAGAAAGGCAGGAAGATGACAAGAAAGAGGTCTGACAAGTTGTGGTCCCTGTTAGTCACCAGCTCTAATTTACATCTCAAGCAGAAAGATGGGACATGCAGCTGAAAAAAAAGGGAGGAAAGAGACATAAGCAAAATCCCTAGGGATTAGCTTCTCCCCTTGTCTGATTCACCCAGGGGGGTTAATGCTGTTTCTGATCTCTGTTACAATGAAGATTTTTCTAAGGTGGGACTTTCTTTCAGTTTATCTCTTTTTATTTTGCCTTTTAGGTGGACAAAAAAATCGTAAGAACTGAGATAGGAGTTCTTCTTCGCCTCTCACATCCAAACATTGTAAGTGGTTTTTAACCTATTATTTCAAATACTTTCAAGTTACAGAAAGGGATTGTTGTTTTTCACTGTCCATGTTAATAATGAGAAAGGGCTTCTTCCACCTCTGGGGGTCACTGGGTCTAGCTCTTGTCCTTGTCTTATCACATTTTCCATTTTTGGTCTGAATCAACCCTGCAAATGCATTCATTCATTTCCAAAGTAATATATACCACCTTTATTTCCATGCATACAAGCATAGAACTTGGGAAGTTTTATTTCACTCTCATAAAACATTGGCTTTCTCACTCTTGTGTGCCTATCTTATTGATATGCCATTGCCCACAGGGCCAGTGATGAAAGTGCATTGCTTTCAAGAGTCCTTTCTGTCTCCTTTGAGAGAGTATCTGCTTCAGAAACAATGTGAAGATGCAAATAGATGATGTACTTGAATGGGGAAAATAAAATGTCCTCAGAATCTCTGCTTCCATCTATGTCCAGACAAAGCCTCTGAGAGAAATGCCTAGTGAAAAGCTTTCTTGAACCAATGAAGTGAAAAAGAACAAAAATCACTTTCTAGGCCATAACTTGTTTTTATGAATTAAGCCATCTACTTTAAAAAAATGTATTTTACCCACTTCTCTGAGAAATTTGTGCTCTCTGAGGGGATGAACTGCAATGCTGAGGCTCAAAGCAAAGTGCTTACAACTTAATGTCTGAGTTAGGAATGCATTTAGCCACACATCAGCAAATGCTTTTCTCATAAGAATCAGAAGTCGGGGGCTGGCGTTGTAGCTCAGTGGTAGAGCACTTGCCTAACATGTGAGGCACTGGGTTCAATCCTCAGCACCACATAAAAATAAATTAATTAAATAAAGGTATTGTGTCCATCTACAACTAAAAAACAAAAACAATTAAAACAAATAATCAGAAGTAAGAAAGTTTCCAGCATTGATTCACCTCACTGACACCATCTAGGACACAGATGCCACCCATGCTTGGTCTTACCCTCCTCTGTGGGTTGACTTTCACCCTCATGCTTTCTCTTCATGATCCCAAAATGATGGCTGCACAGTTTTCACAAGTCCTCAGGTTTGTATTCAAGGGAGAAGGTCTCACCAGCTAAGTCAAATGAGAAAAGTTTTCTCAGGAACTGCTATAGCAGAATTCTTTTCAAATTTTCTTGGCTAAAGCTGTCACAAAATCATGGATGCTGGTAGACTGGACATGGGATTGTCACAAATCATTTAGACCAGTTGTGATCCACAAAACAGAACAAAATCATGATCTTATTCAAGGAAGCCTAGGCATCCTGCTTTCCTGAACAAAATCAGGGTTCTGTTTGCAATAAGTAGGGGAAAAGGGTTTGGGGAAAGCAATTTAAAAATCTGCCATACCCAATCACTACTTTTATAGTTTCTATCTCTTTTCTCTTCAAAGAGAGGCCAATGTGGAATTTTCTTCAAATGTGGATCAGTACTAGACACTAGATTCTCAGATGTATGCAGAAAAACATAAAAAGCAGTTTGGATTATCTGAATGTAACAAAAATACTGCTGTGGTCCATGAAATCTTTACCACCACTCATCCTTTTTTTTTTTTTTTTTGTACAAGGGATGGAAGTCAGGACCAATGGGCCACATCCCCAACACTATTTTGTATTTTATTTAGAGACAGGGTCTCACTGAGTTGCTTAGCACTTCACCTGGCCATGGCTGAGGCTGGCTTTGAACTTGCAATTCTCTTATCTCAGCCTCCCGAGCCGCTAGGATTATAGGTGTGCGCCCCCGTACCTGGCCCACCACTCATTCTTAAGGACCTCCTTTGCCCACTAGCAACTGTTAAGCTGTTGAGGATATCATTCACATACAGGCTTTAACGGGTTCTATGCTGACTCAGGCCCCTAATTCAGAGTCCCTTCTTTCCAAGAGAAAGAAGCATTTTACATCTCTAGCAACCATGATGTTGTCCAACTGATTTAGGAAATTGGGTTTTATTTTTGATTCTAATGATATTCAGAAGTTGGAATATTTTAGCAAAATTCAGGCAGTTATTCTTCAACTGCCAAAATGAAAAGTGTCAAAACTTAATAGAACCTTTGAAAAAGATGATGTAACTGACAAAATCAACAACCCAAAAGGAGAGTGACAAATATCTACCTGATACTAGAAAGAGGGACTTTTACTACCAATGATCCAATACTACTTATTGGAGAGAATGTAATTTTAGCCATAATCTTAGATAGTTTCAAGGAAGATTAAAATAAGGAACTTGTGATATCATTGACATATGTGTATATCTTTCCCCAGATAAAACTTAAAGAAATATTTGAAACTCCTGCAGAAATCAGTCTGGTCCTAGAACTCGTCACAGGAGGAGAACTATTTGACAGGTAAGGTAGACTTAGACATCTAACCACAGGAATGCTTGCTTTTGGCCCCCAAAAATAATCTAAGGGAAATTCTCCTGAAATGGAATAAATAAAAGAGCATAATAAAAGAACATTCTACTTGATAAATTTCCCTGAAATAAATATTAAGAAGGATGTTGAAAAAAGGTGGATAGTAGTTAATCAGATAGAGGTAGATGAAAATTTGGAATAAATAAATAGAGAACCACTATAACATCTTTCTAACTTTGCAAACACTAACACAATAAAAAATATAATTTTGAAAATCATATTAATTTAAATAGTAATATATGTGAAAATAATTTGAAAAAATATTTGCAGAAAACCATAAGAATTTAAACCTACACTCTAATAGTGTTCTTTATAATAATCCCCAAATTTATAGAAATCAATACTTTTCCAATGATTATTTTTAAATCTACTTTTAGGTAAAGAGTTCCATGTTTCAGGGTAAAACATTTTCTGTTTTTGCCAGTTATTGCCAATTTCAGTTGTCTGCTAGTTCATCTCTCAAAGGAATGGTTTGAGAATGTGGGAGGGAAGGATGCTTTTCAATCTGGCAGAACAGACAGGCAAACAAGCTTTATGTTTCTATAGTTTTTCCACCTTCCCCACCTACTCAGGAAAATTCCCTGTTTGCACTGTTGGGCTCTTGGGAGTCTTCTGCTATGTTCAAGATGGAATTGGAAGAAGGTAAAGAGACTAAGTAGGTTACACACTGGAAATGGTAAGAAGCTTTCCCTGGTGGAGTGTGCCCGTGGTGAGGGAGAATTGGGCTATGGTTTAAGAGGAAGACAAAGGAAAGACTGGGTGCCTGGGTCATGGTAAACGCTCCATAAATATTTGCTGAGTGAATGACTAAGTAAGTGGTACAATGAGTGGACTCTGAGGAGAAAGATATCTAAAGGGAATTAGTTTTGATTGTGTAGAGAGAGAAACCCTTCTCCCTCCTACTATGGCCTTAATGTTTGTGTTGCCCCAAAGTCACATATTGAAACCCTCACCACCAAGGTGAGGGTTTGTGAGGTGACTAGGCCAGTGCCTTGATGAATTGGATTAGTACCCTATACCAGAGGCTCAAGAGTGATACCTCCCCCTTTCTCTGTGTGTGGGACTTAGTGAAAAGGCTCAGTGAGGAAGCCAGCACTTGCCCAGACTCAGAATCTGCTGATTCCTTCAGCATGGACTTCCCAACCTCCAAAACTGTGAGAAAGAAACCATGGTGGTTTATCATCACCCAGTTAATGACATTTGGTTATAGCAGCTGAAATGAACTGAGACACCTCCTTCCCATCCTTACTCCACCCAGTTGAATTTGCTGCCTCTTCAAAAGTGTCCCAAAGTGGTTGGATTGTCTTTTCAACTGTTCTGTCTTTTATTTTGAACCTTACCCAGTAAGGATTTGAACCTTTAGGTGGGAAGGAACAAAATGGGCCACCCGGATTGTAACTACATATGTATCTTTAACAGAAGTCTAATTTTGTTTGTATGTATGTTGAAGTTTCCTTAGAACAGGTGGATTTTTTAAAAAAAATTTTACTCTTTTCATATTTTTACTCTTTTCATATTTTCAATAATAAGTCCACTACAGAAAGTGGGCATGGGTAGCCTTCCGGTGTTGGTTATTTGTTTGTTAGATTCACAATTCTGAATCCAGACTGTACCACTCAAGGGTGAATAACTAACTTAGAGTAATTTACTTAACTTCTCTGAACCTCGGGACAAATTTAAAGCTGTTCTATGTTGTGAAGAGAACTTAACAACTTGAATACACTTTAAGAATATATAGTCTTATTCTAAAACTATCAAGTTCCCATGTGCTCCTCTGAATTAGCCTATTTGGCTATTGCCAAAATTTGCCTATTAAGTCTTCATTTTTCACACCCCTTTTGCTGACTCTTTTCCATGCACGTATTATTTAGGTATTTTAGTAGAGTTAGTTTTATAGGCAGATCCCACTGGCTTTGGAGCCATGAGTTTTCTCTGAGCAGATCTTGCATATTTCTCTAATTATGGTTTATTGGAGAGAAATTTTACACTCTTTAATAGTAAATAATTGCAGATAGGAATGACTGAAGCTATCATCTACTAATAGCACCATTTACCTTCCTGCCTCTGTTTATTTGAATTAATTTGGAGTCAAAAGTCTCTATGTATCACTGTGTCCCAAGCTTTCTTCCATGAAAGAATTTGGAGTAGAATTTAATTCAGTTCTAGGAAAAAATAAAAACCTAAGTGCTATTGATAAATTTCATTTGCAGAAGAAAATGGATAAAATATTCATATTTAACAGAAGACATCCCAAAAGATGGCAGATAGCCAGTAAAACACTCAACCACTCCCAAGCTGTTAGTGGTTTTGGAAGATAGACTTTTTCCCCTAAACATTGTCCACATCATTGACATAGCTGAGATGAATTTGGCATCTCCATTAAGTTACTTATTTCTACAATTATCTTTAAATTACATCACACTGAAAATATATCCTGCTTTTTTATATAATCTATTGAGTTTTTTTTTCCTTTGAAAGTAAAGAAATCATAATATGATCTCTTCCTGTACTTAAGTCAAACTCAAATTTATTTAGTTGTGATAATGAGAATTCATTCCTTGTCTAATGATGACTCTAATAGCACCTAATGAATGAACTAATGGAGCAATTGAAGAAGAGATAATTATAGTCAAACTGGTTGTATTTTATTAGCAGAAGATCTATTCTATGATGCTTGTATGTAAAAAATTAAACATAGTCAAACTCCAGGTGGAATCTGCTATTTCATGTATAAGTTAAATAATGAGTTACATAGGATAAATTATTATGGATTTTTGGAATAAAAGCAATGCTTTTGATGTTCAAGAAAACGATTAAAATCTATTTATCTATATAAGTGTATTATGCCATCAGTTGAAAAAGAAAGTACCCAAAGTTATTGTTCAGTCCTTCCCAATCTGATCATAATTCTTAAAACCCCAACATCATTTTCATTGAACCTTTTAAGTGGAGAAGGTGGTTGCTTTAAGTTGTAAATTTTCAAGTTTTTTTCCCAGAAAATTATCATAGTTACCACAACTAATTTAGCAATATTCTTTGTTTTCTCATTAAATCAAAAGCATTTTTCCTGATTTTTGTCTGGTAACTCCATTATCCAAACACCTGGTAAATTTCTTTTCTTGCCTTTTCTGCTTTCTTCTTATACTTTTGCTTGCCAATGCCAAATATTATATATGAACGGTTTTAGAATTTGAAGCTTTGAATGCTGTTTCCTTCCGCAAGAACAGGTTTTCTTTTATTCTGACAAGCATTTAAGGTACAAAAGAGATCACTCTGATGCAATCAGGTATTGGGCTGATTCAAAGCTGGGCTTCCTAAGGGCGCCTCTATTTCATGTCAATTCTTATTCATAGGGCTCTGCTCTTTAAGGGTCTCAACTTTAAGCCAGGGGATTTTACTGGGATTTTTCTTCCATGGCAAAACTCAGATCCTGCCTTCCGTCTCCTCAGTTCTGTGAGATGGCTGCTTTAGAATCGGTTCATGCCTTCAGAGGGAAAGCAGAGGCAAGCAATGGCAGTTTTGCTCTGCTGGGTTTTCCTTCCTAGATCTAGGTTGATGAAGCTTTCACTTCCTTGGTAACTCTCTAATGTCTTCAAATAGATTTTTTTTTTTAAATATAAGTCTTAATAGTTTTCTATTTCAGCATTTCTGGGCTTCTAACTCATGATGAAAACCAGTTGACTTTTCAGAACATTGCCATTAGGAAGATGTTCCAAAAGTCGGACTTAGGCTATTTCTTGCCCCAGTCTTAGGGTTGTGTGGTGGTTGATATTCCGATTAACCAAATTCAAGGAAAGTCTAGATTTGTGAAGACTGTTGTGTTAAATATTAACCATTAATATGTCTGAAGTGAAGTTCTACAATATTTGATTATCCATAAAGGGTAATTGGTCACTATATGTGGGCCGTATCTGAATTCCTACTGGAAACCTTGTGGTGTGCAAGATATTTTACTATTATCATCTCATTTCCTTCTCACAGCAACATGTATGCAAAGTCGGCCCTGCTATCTAGGCAAGGCCTGCTATCTGTGCAAGATAACTGAGGATCAGAGACATCCAATAACTTTTTATCAATAAGTCACTTAGCTTATAGATTCTAATAACAACAGTAATGAAGTAAGATTGGACTCAAGTATATCACATTTCAAAGTGTGTGGATTTTCTATCACATTATGCAAATGTTGATATCTGTATACCTAAAAATAAAACTTCTGTGCTGGGGATATAGTTCAGTGGTAGAGTACTTGCCTAGCATGTGCAAGGCACTGGGTTTTAACCCAGGCACTCCTAAATAAATAAATAAAAACAACTTCAGATTAGTAGTCTAACATTTTGTCCAATGTGAGTGTTGGGTCAAATTTATACATTAATATGCAGAGTTGTTTTTTGATCATGGATATCTCTTTGTGTGGCTTTATATGGCCATATGTGAAGAGAACATACTTTGAACAAGATGTATGGTCCTGTTTTTGTTTTTTGTTTTTTTGGGGTTTTTTTGTTGTTGTTGTTTTTGAAAGCTTGGCTATAAAGGAATGGATAAGAGGTGAGGGTAGTTGAAGGGGACCCAGGATAAATGGAGACTGGTTATTTTAAGTTGGAGCACTAAGGACACATGGATTTTCTTGGGGAAGGAGCCCACAAGGAGAAGCATGAAAGGTCTGTGTGAAAGGGACTTATATTTGGAGTTAGCCAATCCCAAAAAAACAAATGCTGAATGTTTTCTCCGATATAAGGGGGGTGACTCATAGTGGGGTAGGGAGGGAGAACATGGGAGGATTAGATGAACTCTAGATAGGGCAGAGGGGTGGGAGGGATTAGCAAGGATGGTGGAATGTGATGGTCATCATTATACAAAATCCATGTATAAAGATTTGAATTTGGGGCCAACATACCTTATATACAGAGATATGAAAAATTATAATATATATGTGTATTAAAAATTGTAATGCAAAAAAAGAGTACATGTATAATGGCATGAGTTGGTGTGAACATACTTTATATACAGAGATACGAAAAATTGTGCTCTATATGTGTAATAAGGATTGTAATGCATTCCACTGTTGTTGTGTATATAAAAAATACATACATACATACATACATACATACATAAAATAAAATAAAAAAGAAAGGGACTTATATTTGGAACATTTCAGAGCAGGCACAGAGGGAAAAAGATCTAGAGTCAAATACAGGAATTTGTTCAGCATAGAAAAAGTGTCTTTCTTCCTCAGAAGCAGAAAGAAAGAGATAATATGCCAAAGAATCAAAGACCTAGATTAGTCAAAACAATTTTGAAGTACAGAGCTGGAGGAATAATTGTTTGAGCTGAGATGTAATTTTATTTTATTTATCAGCTACTAAATTAGCCTGTTAGTCTTTTATGGATGCTGGCAAGACATCTGAGGCTCCTGGTGAGAGACAAAAGACTTTATTTCTCATAGCCCAGCAAACATTGTGGGCATCAGCAAGTTTATGTCCTTTGAGTTTCAGTGTGTATTCCTGCATGTAGAGTGGGGCATGTTAAAAGAGAGGAAATAATTCAAATGTCATCAACTGGTAAATGAACAAACAAAATGTATAATGCAATACCATTCCATACTAACAGGACTTTTCTTTTGATGCCTACTGTAGCATGGATGAACCTTAAAAATGCTAGGCTAAGCAAAAAAAAAAAAAAGACAAACATGGAAGATTTTATATACATTATAAAAAATATGGGGCATTGGGAGATGAAAGTGTTAAAGTGTCAAAGTGGAAATGTGAGAGCACACAATGGCAAAAATAAAAACTTCTGAGGAGCACCAAATGTCTGCTGAAGCTGAGGACTATAGATTTTAGAGACACATATCTCCAAAGATGTGTAGTCTTCAGCAACTGACACACATCTGGTCTGTGTCATCTTGTGTCATGGGGCTACACCTCCCCCTATCTCCCATGCAGTTTTCGACAGCTTCTGTTTCCCTTGATTTTTATCTGACTTTCCAGTTGTTTCCTTCCTGGTCTCCATCCTGAGTTCCTCTCCGCCTTTCCATCTCCTAGCGGTCCACATTTCCCTGAACCGTCTTCCTGCATTCTCTGCAGGTCGATCTGACACTTGCCTGTGGCCTGGGCCACACTGGTGACAGCCTTCTCAGCAGAGATGAAGCTGTGCTATCAACAATCCACCAGGCATTTTTACCAAAATGCTCCTTTGGCATCTGTAAATTAATATGTCCTCAAATGAACCCAACATCCTTCTTCAACTCTTAATCTTGTTTCCCTTCCCTACCCTTGTGAACTGATTCACCAGCTAAACTAATCAGCATGGATTTCTCCCTCTTCCTTTTACTTCCTTCCACCCATAATTCTTCTTGTGAGAGCCTTTCAAAGTCCTCCCTTCCCTGCATTTCCATTGCTTCTGCCCTTGGAGCCTTCACATTCCCTCTCATAGCAGTAGAATCCTAACTAAAGTTAATTTCACTCCCTTCCACATTTAAAACATGGATTCCATCAGGTCAGTCCAGAAGACCACTCCCTCCTTGCCATTCAAGTCCATAATTTAAAAAAAAAATGTGAACAAAACCACTTACAAATTGTACTCAGCCCAGTGTTCTAACTTCTAACTTTGGAATGGACCTAAGGGATTTGTAGTCCAATTCTCTCATACTGTAAATGAAAAGCCTGACCCAAGGACTTTAACTTTGCTACCCACTTTATTCTCTTCTTACTACCCTGTTAACCACAGTACATTATCATCACCCTCAAGGAACTCAAGGTCTAGAAAAGAGAAAAGAACTCTGTGTTATGGATTCTAATGTTTTTAATATTGCCATAAACTTTCAAAAATGTGTATTGGGGCTTATGCAGACAGCCATAATATCAAAAGATAAAAATAAAATAAGTGAAGGCTGGGGACCCAAAAGAGAAAATAAAGATAAAAATCAATATCCAAAAGACATATCATAATGTACTTTGCATTTGCTGGTACTTGGCCCCAAGTTTGGCTCCAAATATTCATGTGGGGCTGATCATTGCTCTAATTGAGATATAGAAACTGTGCAAGGAGTCTGAAATGGGTTCAGAGAGGAATAGAATCTTTTGAACTAAATCTTACATGAGAAACTGAAAATTAGCAGCTAGAAGGTAGAAGGACAAATCTTCTGTAGCAAAGTGATATCCAAAAGCATAGCACACTGGCCAGGGTAAGGATGGTTTTTCAATCCCCATTTCAAATGTTGGGCTAGGCAGAAAGCAAGCAGTTGTAAGATATTTGTCAAGTGAATGATTGAATAAACAGCCGGCTCTTCAGCAATTTATATAAAGTCTTTGGGTCAACCTTTTCATTTATAGTATGAGAGAATTGGACTAGGAATCCTTTAGGCCCATTCCAAGGTCTACAATTTGATTTGGTTTCTTATTTCTCCTGTACAGCAACTCCCTAGCCAGCACACACATTGATCCACCATCCCTGACACCCTCCCTAGCTTTCAATATAACAGGTACAAGCAGCACCTTTGAAACATAAATTTTTAAAAAACATATATGAGTTTAGCACTTCATGAGAAAGTTTCTTAGAGAAAAAAAGCAAAACAAAAATACTGTCAATGAAATGAGAAAAAGCATTAACTGAAACTTATAGAGGAGTGGGTAGACTTATACAGGTACTGCTGAATTAATTAAGTATAATTTTGTATGTGGCAACATTATAGTGTAGTGGCAGCCTTAAGACTTGTTTTCTGAAAATTTACTTTGGGGCTTCTATCCTCTGACATTTGGTCCTTAGTACACATTCTCATCAGACCAAGTCTTTCCCACTTAAGCCTACAATCATGTAATAACGCAGCCATTTGGGCAAATGCTGCGATTAGGGGACAGAGCAGTACACTTCCTAATCTGCATGCCAGGAAGTCTGGGGGCCTCAGGATATGATCAGATTAGAGCTTCTCAGCTGCAGGGCCTGTGCTGACTGCCTGGATGGAGATGTGCTCAATTCAATTTGCGGCAATTAGTGTGTCGAAGCAAATGCACAAGAGTCACGTATTAAAGCAGACCCTTGGAGAGAAACAGGCATTACGCATACATGTTTTCTTATCCTACAAGTTTAAAATGATGAGAAGGAAAACAGACCAACTGAGGAGAAGAGACTTGTGTGGCAAGCAGTGAAAGTAAAAGGCACAGTACCAGAGGAAAAAGGCCTATGGAGGCCGGAGGATTGCAGTGAGAAGGCTAGGAAAATGTGCTGTCCCCACAGAACCTGTGGACGACTGCAGAATGGGGCTCCCCAGACAGCTTTTAGGGTCAGTTTTTTTTTTTTCTTTTCTTTTTAAATATACACGAATGACAGTAGGGTGTATTTTGACATATTGCACATACATGGAATATAATTTATTCTAATTAGGATCCCGTTCTTGTGGTTGTGCATGATGTGGAGTTTCACTGGTTGTGTATTCATGTATGAACATAGGAAAGTTAAGTCTGATTCATCCCACTGTCTTTCCTATTCCCATCCCATCCCTTCTCTTCATTCCCCTTTGTCTAATCCAATGAACTTTTATTCTTCCCTCCCTCCCCCTTATTGTGTGTTAACATATCAGAGAGAACATTAGGCCTTTGGTTTTGGGGGATTGGCTTATTTCACTTAGCAGATAGTCTCCAGTTTCAGCTGCAAATGCCATAATTTCATTTTTCTTTATGGCTTAGTAATATTTAATTATGTGTTTGTGTATGTATGTATATATATGTGTGTGTGTGTGTATGTATATATATATATATATATATATATATATATATATATATATATATAATCACATTTTTTAAATGCATTCATCTCTTGAAGGGCAACTAGGCTGGTTCCATAGCTTAGCAATTGTGAATTGAGCTGCTATAAACATTGATGTGGCTGTATCACCATAGTATGCTAACTTTAAGACCTTTGGTTATGGGTCAGTGTCTTGATTAAAATCCTGGGAGACATTTGCTTTAACACTGAGCCTTCTAGATCAGCCCACAGTGGAAAGCTGTGGAACTCTGTGGCATAGAGGTAAATTACATGACCCCAGGCATTTGAAATTGATCTTAAGATGCTGGTATCATCTTAACTGCTTTTGTACTATTTTACAAATCATGAAGAGGAAATGAAAGTAAATATAGCAATTGCTATGTTTAAATAGAAAAAATAAAAATACCAACCAAAATTATCTCCCTATTTTTATAGCTTTAAAAATCCCTACAATGATTGCATACCTTCATTGCTTCTAAAAATCAGTTGCTAGTATCTTTCATATAAGGTTATAAATCCTTGACCATCTATCCATAGTTCAATTTAATTGACAATTTTTTAAAATGCCAGCCAAATTGTGTGAAGGAATTATTGTATTACTTTTACAACATAAATACTCTATTTTGCTGAATTTAAGTCACTTTGATATAATTTACTTTAAGTTTTGAAAAAGATGCATGTTATTATAGTATTATCTAAAACTATATAGTACTGAGTTTATATCAAAGTCCAGAAATAACCCTTCTGCTTTCTGCATTCACCTTCTAGAAGCATGGATGTGGCTGTTCTCCCTCGGGAGCCACAGCCAAGGCACTTGTGGTGGTGATTACTTCCAAGTCTAGTGCTTTTGTTCTGCCATGATAAGGAATTAGGTAAAGAATTGTCCAGATGTTTATGGTCTGAAATGTTTCTGACATCCATTCACTTGGTGGTTAGTATTGATGCAAAAGTATTTATTGACTGTCTACCAAGAGCAAGGCTCACAGTGAGGATCTGCTGACTGATCCAAGCAATGGTCTTTCTTTTATTATTATTATATTTTCTAATTGTAGTTGGACACAATCCCTTTTTATTTTTATTTATTTATTTGTATGTGGCGCTGAGGATCAAACCCAGGGCCTTGCACATGCTAGGTAAGCGCCCTACCACTGAGCCACAACTCCGGCCCCCAACCAATGGTTTTTTGCAAAGACTGAGAATGTTACTTCAGCGTCCTGCCCAAGGTATTGAACAAACATACCTGCTATGCATCATGTGACCTAAATGGACAGAAAAGGATTGTAAGACTTTATTTTCCTTTGATCAGTCACTAGTAACTTCACCTATAGTCATAGTTCTAAGTTATAAACTTATGTTGGTGAATTGAGAAGTTCACTTCTATTGATCTTTCTAATCACCCTCCAATGACCTATGTGTATGGAGTGTGCACTGAGATAAAGTCAGGAAGGTGTTCAATTTGGTGTCCTTGCTCCACATACCTGCTTTAGGGATGTTGTTTCTCACTACAGAATCAACCAATACCTGCTCCAAACCCAGTGCACAAACACAATTATAACCTGTATCATATCTGTGATAATGTTTTGTTGTTGTTGTTTATAACTTTGCTTTCTTTACATTTTGTGGTCTCACCTGGGCGAAGAGCCAAATCTTTTTATATCCAGCAAGTACCTGGCTCACATTAGACAGTCCAAAATATTGATGAATGTTGACATCCTACCTTCATGCTTGAACTCTCACTGTAGTCTTGTTCTCTTTTATTTTTTTTCAAAACAATTTTTCTCCTGCCTGATCTCATGCTTCTCTTTTTCACCTGTTCCCAGCCTCAATTTCCACTCTTCCCGTGTCTGGGAAACTTCTATACACTTCAGGCCAAAACTGAGCAATTTCTGGAATTCTTCATCTACCCTAGGAGGCCTCCAGAAGATTACTGCCTTTTCTCAGCTCTTAAACTGTTCCCTAATGCTTCTGTAACAGCATTTAGCATACCGTGTTGATTGTTGTCTACCCACTTATACCAGAAGAAACCCCAGGAGTGAAGAGACCATATCTTATTCACTACTGAGTACCCAGTGCATAATAGTCACTCCATAATATTTATCAAATAAAATAATGAATGGGCATGACTGTTGGAGTGCATCTTCTTTATAATTAGACAAATTATTTTATGAATTTAGCACATTTTGAGGGAAATTAGTGAAATTTCCAGTAATTATTTTTATATACTTATTCTTCCCTCCATTCTACCTGAAAACAACTCCCAAGAAAATTCATTCCTACATCCAGTACATCCCTAGGCATTCACTCAAGAGCATGTTCTAGAATAAAGGCCTTCATTCGTTAATGTTGTTGTAACACAATTCCTCAGACTGGGTGACTTATAAACAACAGAAGTTTATTTCTCACAATTCTGAGGCCAGGAAGACTAAGATCAAGGTGCCATCAAATTCAATATCTGGTGAAAGGATGCTTTCTGGTTAAAAAATGATGCTTTCCTCACGTGTTCCCATATGACACATAGAGGAAGGCAGCACTTTGAGGCCTCTTTTAGAAGTGCACTATTTCCACTCGTGAGGGCCCCACCCTCATGACCTACTCACCTCCCAAAGTCTCTGCCTCTGCTACTAGTGCTTAGTGCATTGGTGATCAGGTTTCAATATATGATGTTCGGGGCTACAGAAACATTTAGTCTATAATAGACATTTAGCCCTAAATTATAGCCAAATAAACATATACAAATACCACATCTAAGTCAAAGCTTAAGACTGCATAATAAACCAAAATATAGAGAGAAATTTCTACTGAATGAAGCATCGCCTCTACAAATGACATTTATGCCCACAAAGAACTGTTCATTTAATAGACAATGTGGGGAAATGACTCATTGTTCTGCAGATTGGCTCTGTTAACTCCAAGATGTGCCATTTGCATAGACTAAGACATGAGCATTACCCCAGGATGCAGCACTTGTAGTAAAGCTCTAGCCTGGGTAAGTGACTATGGGAAAAATCCACACTCTTCTTCTGCAGGCTTGGAAATAAACAATTTTATCTTCTGGAGAGAAGGAATGTTTGAAAAGGAAGTTAACCATCAGTCAGCCTTTTCCATCATTTTTATAAAAATTCTTCTCCTTTAACAAGACTACAGAAAGCCAAGCTCCCAAGGCTGCAGGTCCAATGCACAGAGGAGATGCTAATTGCACTTGTGCTAGTTGATGGATGTATCACAAAGTCTATATTTAGAGCAAAATGCAGAACGTGATGTAATGGCAGTCAGAGTACTCCACTTACTCTGTCACAATAGTCTTTCTTTTTCTTTTCTCTCATACTTAATTTTTAAATGTTCAGAAAGTGTAGTTCAAGATGTTATTTCAGTTAAAGTTTTAGTGAGTAGACTAACCTAATCATGAATTAGAAAATTTGCAGTTTTGTAAGAAAAATATCATACAGACAGGATTTTCAGGCAACCACTTAATAACCATCCCCTGAATATTATAGTCCACATTCTCACTTTATTTAACCTAATGCATAACAGTGTCCAAAAATAAATAAATAAAAAGATGAGGAGGGATATTTTGTCTCTCAACCTTTAAAAAAGATGATGTCAGTGTTTCTTGCCAATGTTCTAAATAACTGGATTGGAAAATTAAATAATTGAATTTTTTGCATCATCTTTTCAAAGAATGAGAGTGAGAGGGAATATCCCTTCCCATCTTTGTACTTTTTTGGATGATTTTGGTACATTAGGTTAAATAAAGTGAGAAACTAGATTATAATAATAATATTCAGGAGATGATTATTAAGTGGTTCTTGAAAATCCTGTCTATATGATATTTTCGTTACAAGACTACAAATTTTCCAATTCATGATTAGGCTAGTTAGTCTATTCACCAAAGCTTTATTTGAAACTTAAAATACTACATATTTGATGATATTAAGGAATTATAACTTATGGGTATGATATTTTCATTACGATTATGACTTTAAAATATCTCATTTTTTAAAGATGCCTCAACTATTTAGGCATAAAGTTATGAGTCTGACATTTTCTTTGAAATAATAAAGGAGGATGCAAAATGAAATAGATATTTATTTAAGCCAACAGATAAAACAAGACTGCCTAGAATAAATCATTGTTAAAGCTGTGTGGCAATTCTCTTGGAATGTTTCATCTTATAATATCAACTTGGAATGTTTAAAATAATTCACCATATAAAGTTTAAACAAGATGGACTTTTTTTTTTCCTCCTTAAATAGGATGGACAGTTTAAGCTGAGGCAAAATAAATGTTTTTCATTTTCCTAAACAAAGTAAAATGTTTAGAGTGCCAGTTTATGGGTCTCTCTCTCCCTGGTGTTACGGTAGCTTGTAGCAATTGTTTAGATGTATCTTCTTTGACATTGATTTAATTAACTTCTCTTAACATCTATTCAACTAAATGTATGTGTCTGAGAAGCATTTCGTGTTTTTTTTAGGATTGTGGAAAAGGGATATTATAGTGAGCGAGACGCTGCAAATGCCGTCAAACAGATCTTGGAGGCAGTCGCTGTAAGTAAGAAATAACAGCAACCCCGTGCTTGGCTCTTCATCACCTCTTTGTTTTACAGAATCGTCAGTTAAGAAGCACAGACTGTAATAAGCTTCCCCATTTCTTGAGTTTGTTTCCTTCTTGTTTCATCATTTTTTAATTTGGTGTGGAAGTGGAGAAAGGTTGGATGAGATAAATATAGACCCTGGAGCATAAAGATGATTGATTTTTCATCAAGATGAGAAATGACTGAATTAGGAGGGGAAAAAAATGTGGCAATTTTATTTTTTTCCAAGGAAGAAATACAAATTAAAAATTTACACTGGATATGAATTTTACCAAGTTATGATAGAAGCAAATATATACACATTTACATATATGTAATTTTGAGAAGCTTGTTTGGATATCGGGAAATATTTGCCTAGATAAAACAGACTACGCTGGTTAAAACCTTCCCATATGTTTAATGGTGTCTAACACATGCTAGGACACCTTGGTAATTCATTTACTGAGTATGAACCCAAAACAATTTTTTTTTCCTGAACAAAGAGAACAGAGCCCAAGGGAGGATGGATATCATAATCATTTAAAAAGCCAAATATATAAAATATGGCCAGAATCAAAATAGAGGATATTATTCAGAGTTAGTTATCTAACTAAAATTCAAATCAGCCAGTGATACAAGCACATGTCCTATTATACCCACAGCAAAAACCAAGGGAGCAAAGAAAGGAGAAAGGAAATAAGGGAAAGAGAAACAGAGGGTAGGAGGGAGGAGGGGACCAGGGAGGGACCCTGATATCTAACTAGCTTACACACCAATCATGAAAAGAAGAATCAAGTTTCACAACATTTGCATAGAGCCATAGAAATTACCAGTGTATATGTTCTAACCAAATCCATTATTGAACTATCAACATCAGGTTTAACTTACTTTATAGCTCAGTCTTTCCAAATAACACCTTCCTGTAAAAGTATTAGGTCTTTTTGCTATAGTGAGGAATAAAAAAGTTTGAAATAAGAGTAAACAACACTGGAAAGGATGCCACAAATTTTTACATTTGAAGGAACAACACGGCTCCTAAATATATGAGTATCGAATATCAAGTTCATATTCTCACTATGCCACTTCATTCCAAGGTTGTTTTTTTTTTTTTTTTTATCACCCTAGTTTCCTAGACTTGCAAACTTGTGAATGATTTCAACTCTTCCATTCCCTTCTCTTCTCCCATTTACCTTTCCAACTTCATTTGAATCTTCCTTCAAACGTCCATAAACCTAATCCTATTCCTCATCATGCTATGAATGTTTCTGGCATAGAATTTAAAAAAAAAAAACACTTCTATTTGCTTCCAATTTCTGTTCTTAAATATGTAAGTCTAGAATCATCTCTTGCAATCCCTATTTTTATTTTGTCACTTCTTATTTCAATAGTGGTAGTTCATGTACCTCTTAAATACCCATTTTAAAACTACACTTTTCCCTACTATTATTCACCATAGCTTATCTATTCAAATAAACATATGGCTATGACCCACATCACTTTGTCCAAATCTGGCAGGCAGCCGTTAAGGGTACTTTGAGAGTCAAACAGAACTGAGTTCAATTTATAGACATATGTGCATTGACACATCACTAAATACCTTTGAGCCTCAAATTCCTCTTATAAAATAAGCACAAACATTCAACCTAACAGTGTTGTGGAAAAGATTAATTGAGACAATGTAAGGAAGTCACAGAAATGTTTCAATAAAGAGGGCAAAATAGGTGAAGAATTTTCAGATTCAGAATATTCATTTAAAGATATAACTGATATTGTAAATCTATTCAAATATTCCTATTTCCTAAGTACTAAAATAAATAAAAACAATTGTGTGATAATGTGTTCCATGATCTGGGTGCTGATTGCACAGATAAGTGCAGTTGTGAAAAGTCAATAGGCTTTGTTTACTGTCCTCTCTATATATTATACCAATACAAAGCTTTTTTTAAAAAGTGTGTTGAAAACTTTGTATGAATATAAAGTTATAACAGGTCATCAATGCTCGACTCAACATGCCATGTATGTGTATTTGTAATTTACCTGACCAGTCATGTACTTGAATATGTTTTAAATTTTATCACATACTATTTTTCAGACAGATTATTTTTCTTCCTGGGACAAAAGTGTGTTATGCTCTGATACTACATGAGACAGTGATCAAGGAATGTGATAGGAGAGGGACAGTTGCCCCTCAGGCTGCCACCCTCCTCCCCATATGACATTCTACTGGCAAGATATTTCAGGATGGGGTAATCTTCAGAATAATAATTGTTCTGAGAGCTTCTAGTGTGCCTGTCAGTGCACCTAACAATAGCACGCAGACAATCAGGTGGGGGTTATTGCAAAGACACAAGTTATGTGAAGAATCCTGGCCAGGCAGCCTGGACAGTAGTCAGGACTCTGTTCTCCCATTACTGTTTGTTTGTTTGTTTGTTTGTCTCAGTCTCATTATCTGCTTTCCTCTTCTCTCTTCCCCAAATTTCTCTTCTTCTCAGACTCAACAAAGGGACATATGATCAACATAACATTCTTGTGTTAGCATATTACAATAAAAACTCAAAATGGATGTAAATATTACTTAACTCCAAATTTCAAGACAAAAGCTACATTTGGATTAATTCAACTCTATCCAAGCATCCTTCCCTCATCCAACCAATTGTAAACAGGATGGGAATTTTGTAATAAAAGTGGCCAATGGAACCAGCCTGGGATGGGGAAGAAGGGGCTGTTCAAAGGGAAAAGGCTGGTTGTCTAGAGGTTAGGATTCAGTGCTCTCAAAGGGAAAAGGGCAGTTATTTCTTGTGAGTGAGTCTGACACATTAAACATACCTTTTGCTACTATCTCTTCTAGTATTTTTTTGCTGCTACTAATTATTCATGTTCCTCTCCATTCCTGATTTTTCACTGCATTCTAAAATGGTTGGTAATAATACATATCTCTCTGTAATAACACTGCATGTAAATGGTCTCAATTCTTTAATTAGAAGTCAGGCTGGCATTGTGGATTAAAAAACAACATCCAACCATATGTTGTTTGCAAAAGACTCATATTACAAGCAAAGAAATCCACTGGCCAAGAGTGAAAGGATGGAAAGAATATTCCATAGAAATGAAGACCAAAAGTAAGCAGTATAGCTGCTTTCATATCTAACAAAGCAAATTTTGAAGGTCTTTTGAAACAAAGAGGGTCACTTCATGGTGGTAAAGGGAACAATCTAACAAGATGATATAATGAAAATAAATATTTATGCCCTAAATGTTGGTGCATGTAATTACATAAAACAAATACTATTCAATATGAATACTCAGAAACTCAAGTATAATAATATTGAGTCATTTCAACATACTTCTCTCACCAATAGTTACATTCATCCAAATACAAAATCATTGAAGACTCTTCAGAACTAAATAAATATAAATCACATGATCCTAACAGATATCTATAGAATATTTCACCCAAAGACAGCTGAATTTTCTTACTTCTCTGCTGCCTATGGAAACTTCTCCAAAACATACCATATTTTAGGACACAAATCAACTCTCAATAAATACCAAAAAAATCAATATAATTCCTTGTATCTTATCAAAGCATAATGGGATGAAATTAGAAATTAACAGCAATAAAAAAACATAGAAATTACATACACACATAGAGATTGAATACAGCAGATTTGAACAAAGAAGGGACAATGAAGGTAATTAAAGGAGAAATATAAAAATTCTTAGAATCAAATGAGAGTAGAGATATGCCAGAATCTGTGGGAAAAAATGATGTAATTCTAAGAGAAAAGGTCATAGCTGTTAGTACCTGTGTTAAAAAAATCAACAAATAAACAACCCAACAATACATCTCAAGGTTATAGAAAAACAAGGAAATTATTTCTAAGATCAGTAGAAGAAAGGAAATAATTAAGATAGATGCTAAATTAATGAAATAGAAAATTTAAAAAAATAATACAAAGAATCAATGAAACAAAATTTTAATTATTTGAAAAGATAATAAGATTGATAAACTCTTAGCCAAAATAACCACTAGAGAGAGAAAAAAACCCAAATCAAGAAAAGAGATGAAAAAGGAGATATCACCACAGATATGCCTGAAATCCTAAGATCATTAGGGACTACTTTGACAACTTCTATGCCAATAAAATGAAAGACATAGAAAAAATGGATAGATTTCTGAACACATATGGCCTACAAAATTGATCAGGATGATATAGAAAAACTAAACAGATCAATAATAAGCAATGAGATAGAAGCAATAATAAAAAGCCTTATAACAGTGAAAATCCTGGGACTGCACTGATTCTCCAATGAATTCTACTAGACCTTTAAAGAAGAACTAATGCTGATGCCCCCCAAATTATTGCATGAAATAGAAAGGGAGACACTACCAAATTCATTCTGGGTGCATTTTTGAATAATAGTATGTTGTTTACCATAAAGACACTTGGGGTATGATTTCATTTTGGCGGAAGCCCTAATTATTTATCATGTAAGAACTAACCTTTCTATGGACATCTAAGTCATTCCCCACATTCCCATACTTCCATATTCTTTATAAGTCAAGCTGTTTTACAGTAGATGTATATAATTATTTTCTCATTCACTGATACAAGTGTAGAACTTTTACAAGGTTCTTTCAATCTCTTTCATCTTGGTGAATGTTGCTATCATGCAACAATTGTTGGCTAAAATTCTAGAATTCACTCTCCATTTGTTTACCTCACATCTCAATAATCTGCAATTCACAACATAAATTTGACCATTTTTTTCCTCATCTTTACTAACCCTTGGTTTTAGTCCCCATCCTCTCCTGTTCATAATGCTGCAAAACCTTCTAATGGTCAACTTACATCCGTTAACTAAAGTCCATTCCCCTTGTATCATTCAGAGTTATTATTTAAATCACAAATCTGCCAAACATGGTGGCACACACCCATAATCCCAGTGGGTCAGGAGGACAAGACAGAAAGATTGCAAGTTTGAAGTTAGTCCCAATAACTCCCTGCCAAAAATCATAAATCAACTGGACCATTTCCATGCTTTTACCACCAATAGCATACCATCAAAAATAGAGCAGGCATGGTGGTGCACACCTGTAATCCCAGCAGCTTGGGAGGTGGAGGCAGGACGATCGTGAGTTCAAATCCAGCCTCAGCAAAAGCGATACACTAAGCAACTCAGTGAGACCCTGTCTCTAAATAAAGTACAAAATAGGGATGGGGATGTGGCTCAGTAGTCTAGTGCCGCTGAGTTCAATCCCCAGCCTCCCCACCCCTGAAAATAAAAATAGAATAAAATCAGAATTTCTTAACATATCTTGGATTATCTTCCACATCCAGGTTTCTTTCTGCCATTTCAATCTCACTGCAAACAATTTTCACTTTCCTTTTCTGTGCTTGAGTCACACTGGCTTTTGTTTTTGTTTGTTTGTTTGTTTCTTGAGTTTTACGTTTTGTTTTGCTTTGCTTTTTTCTGACCCTCAGAGAGATCAAAGTTCATCCTTGTCTCAAGGTCCTTGTTTCTGTGCCTGCAATCACATTTGTTTACATCTTTTTTTAACTTGCTTGCTTATTTCTTTCTGCTCTTTACTGAAGTGTCACCTCTCTAGAATGATGTTCTCTGACCACTCTAAAATAGTGCCTACCATTACCTCCAAGCCACCCTCAATTCTTTTACCATGATTTATTGTCACTGACACAATTATTTGAAAGTATACGTTATTTTGTCCATGTTTGGTGCTCTGTATCTAACTCCATAAAGTAGGAATTTTGTGTAGTTCTCTCATATTTCCAGTCACTAAAAGAGTACCTGAGGAAAGTAAATGCTCAATAAATATTTACTGAGCAAGTAAATGAAAATAATCAAAGCACTACAAGATAGCTACCATCTAGCTTATCTTCCTAGATGATGACACATAGATTGAATCTTTACTATCACATTCCTATTCACTTTATATAAAGCAAAGTGTTATAACTTGTTCCCACTCGTGAAATTATTTTTCTGCTCCCGTATTATCATTTCATTCTTTTCCTATAAGTCAAAACTCACCTTCTTTAGTATGTTTGTGCTGGTTGCCTCCATTCATTTAGATCAGCTCTTGACTCTTTTGATTATCACAGTGAGCATTCTTTAATTTGTGATCCTCAGGCAGCTAACAGAGAAAACTCTATTCCCATTCAGTAAATGAGACATGCATGTTTTCAGCATCAGATTTTCCACCTCTCAGAGTTACACCAATTAAGAAAAAAAAATGTGTAAGCAAAAATGCTCCAGATAGGAGTGTTCCACATAGAACAGAGGAACCTATTCCAGGTCTGCAAAGATAAATGGATTAATCTTCTGCCAATTCCTATATTTTTAAATGTGATTTTACCTACTCACAAAGCTCCTATTTAGAAACTAGGCTATCACATTTAAGGCAAGCAGTCTTTGAAAAAAGCTTTAGAAAAATCAAATTTTCTCTAGTTACTGCAACTAAGGGTTAATTTTTTTAAATTAAAATAATATCTCTAAGAATTTCACAGGTAGAAAACAAGGCAATTTTAAACTTGTGAGAAATGGCTGACATTTATAAAACAGTTTATTGTCAACTACAAAGCTATAGATAGCTCAAAAAAATGGGACAGTTGGGAACTCAAAGTAATCAGTGATACATCTCACATTTTTCCAAATCACACAGTTATAAGGCTATATCTAGGCTGGTTGTTGAAAGCACAGAAGCAGAAAGCTTAAAGATTGAAAAAGTTTGGTAGAAGTATGTTGCAGGTATGATTATGCTTCCTCTGCAACATATCTCACAATCTACCCCTCACTCCCCACTCCATCCCAGTTCTTGCCCCGTGTATTTTACAGTATTTATCCAACATAACCTTGCAACTTCTAATTTGCGGGCCTTCAATAGTATTTGCAGAAGTTTTTAAAGTGAATTAAAAGGCGATTTCCCCTTTGGATCTGAATTCATTCTATTAGCCTTTCAAGGCAGATTCTTAAGCCTTCTTGCGTATTATTTCTTGAAATGAATTCCTGTAGTCCCAAGTCAAACAGTCCAGGTCACTCTGGACATTCTGGAAGGGTCATCTTGCCCTAACACAATGTCACAATTTTCCAAAGACTTGTAGCAATAACTGTGGAAATCTCCTCTGACATCTCTTGCTGCTGCTTCGACCTCCAGTCGAATAATACCTTGCTCTGCCTCTGTACTCCAGATGTCCTCATCCCTCTCACTTTCCCACCAATGGTACAGCTTTTCTTCTCTCTGTTTTAGCTACAGTTCTCTTCGGGATGTCTTGATTTTAAAGGCAAGAGTTTGGAGCCCAGAGAAACTTGTACATATGGTCTATAGTAATAAATGTTTTTTTTAAGAAATAGAAGTAAGTAGCTGGGCACAATGGCCTACACCTGTAATCCCAGCACCTCGGGAGGCTGAGTCAAGAGGATCACAAATTCAAGGCCAGCCTCAGCAACTTAGCAAGGCCCTAAGCAACTTGGCAAGATCCTGTCTCAGAATAAAAATAAAAAGGGCTGGGCATGTGGCTCAGGGGTTAAGCACCCCTGGGTTCAATCCCCAGGAACAATAAATAAATAAACATATACATATGTACAAACAGTACAAGGGAGTAATTGAGGAGAACTATTAAATGTTTCTTCTATCACATCACATAGATTTTTGGTTAGAATAGTGTTAGCATTGTGATATGGCGGTGAAGAGTTGCAAACAGAAGCACTGAACAGAAGCACTGAACCCTTTAAAATTATTAAAAAATGATATGATATTTGAACATCAAAGAAAAGCAGGAAATGAATATGATATAAGGAATCAGGAAAAGATGAAATAGCAAAAGATCTTTGGGTAAAAAATGTTTTTAGTCTATAACTCTTCCCCTAAGAAACAAACAGATTTCACTTCTTAGAGAATGGATGGATATTGAAGAACTGAAAGGGCAAAGGGGATCTGTAAACTATTGTAGAAGTGGCAGTGTCAGGAAACAGCCCCACTCGTTCTGGGGAAACCAAACAAAGAGGTTGAGAATATTAAAACTGACAAGACTGAAGGAGATGTTCTGTGGAGCTATGATGAGGTTCTGTGGAGCTATGATGAGGACTCACTCTGTGGTGCTGGTGTCACTGAGCTCAGAAGAATCCGTGTGCCTGGAATGCAGATCTCTGAGGACGATGCCCCTCCTCCCAGCCAATGGAGCCGTGTTACTGAGGAGGGGCAGTGGCATTGTCCCCATGAGCCTTGGAGAAAAACACAAACTAAAATCAACAGCAGCCACAGAAGGACCCTCCCCTGCAAGGTGAAGGAGTGTTTTAGAGTCACATGGGAATAACTAGCAGAAAAACAGACTCCAAAAGCAAACAGAAAGGAGAAATTCCTTTCATCCCCCTCCAGCCTCCCACCCTTTCTCCCTCATGCCCTCTTATGACAAATCAAACAGGGAGTCAGCAGGTAAGGAAAATGTGACTTGGGTTTCGAATCTCAGCATCATAAAGTGGACGATAAAGGGGTGACTTTAGTCAGGCACAATGGTGCCCATCTATCATCCCAGCAACTCCAGAGACTGAAGCAGAAGGAACCTCAAGTTCAAAGTCAGCCTGAGGAACTTAGTGAGACCCTATCTCAAAAGAAAAAAAAAAAAAAAAAAAGCCTGGGGATGTGGCTCAGTATAGAGTGTTCCTGGGTTCAATCCTCAGTATGGGAAAAAGAACAAAAACAAAAAACGTGAGTTTAAAAGTGAGAGAGTCTATAGCTTAACAAATTCTACAGGAAGTTATTAAAATACAAAAATAAATTGTCAAAGTTCTTATTTTTATTAAAAGAGTTTTCTAAAATGTTCATTGTCTACTAAAGTACATGAGATGGTTCTATAGGTCAATGAAAATCAAAGTAAGAGAAGCAACACTAATAAAAATAACCATTTGTATTTAGTACTAAGTATTGTGCTTGGTAACATTTATACATTTAAAAAGCATTAGTATCGTTGAGCTTTATATGATTTAACAGGTTAAAGCTATCTCCCATTCTGACTTCTTATTCCTTGTCAGGGGAGCTCTTATAGAAAGATAGAAAATGCCAGAACTCCATAGAGGCACTGTCTTGCCTCTAGGGCATGGGCAACTACTGATGCTGCCTGGTGAATTCTGAGGGGTAGGCTGTTTATGAATTTGGGAGAAAACTTACCATGAGAACCCAGGGAGAGAGACTATTCAGCACATGATGCTGGAAATTTATTTCGCTATCTCATAATTACAAGGAGCAATATAACTCGTGTTGAAGAAGGCAGGGAAAAAAGGAAAATGACACCCCTGAAATTTTCCTCCCATTTGATATCTTGTAGAAGATAATAATATTTCCTCAATATTTCAGTGACCTTAGTTGTATACCCTATTACTTGAAACAATAAGATACTGAACTCCTTCTGGATAAACTTTTGAGTATATCCTAATAACGATTCTGTGGTATAATTTTCCATTCATGGGAGCATAGCAAAAAGGGCATACTCCTAGATAAAAAGATTCTCGTCCCACAAATTTCCAAAAATTCAATTTCACTGAATCTCTAGCACCAGCACATTGCTAAATCAGGATTAAGTATGATGTGAAGGGACAATAAGGTTTAAGGATATTAAAACTAAGCTTGCTTCTGACACTTGTTCCTTGTTTCTGTGACTATCATTCCTGCTTTGTCTGTTTACTGTCAATAAAAAGGTTCTGAAAGTTCAGTCAAGCAATGAGAGGCTAAAACAAAAAAAAGTAAGATTTTTTTTCATTATTTGTTTTAAATCTGTCAGTTCCTATGTTATTTGCATTTTTTTTCCTGGGGAAATTTGATTTCTTATTACTCAAATTTGAACACTAGCTTCTAGAGAATAAATTTTAATTAATGCAAGGCTCAAAGCATTGAATCACTATAATGAAAATTTTACCAGTAAAACATAAACATTGTTATATATTTTTACTAAGAATTTGAGAGATCATAGTTTGCAGAAAATAAATAACAAAATTTCTGTTCATATTCTAGTATTTTAGTTTATAAACATAGTAGATTAGTGCTCAATAAAAGCATAGATATTTTGTCAGACAGAAAGTTTAGATCAGAAATATGATCTACGTTCTAAATTATAGGTCAATATTGGCAAATTAGAGAGCTAAGAAAAATTCAGGGGTTGGAAAGAAGAGTATCTTTCTCCTTAAATGTTTCTGAACATAATTGTTAGCAATTATAATAATGATATCAGAAGTTCATCCAATTCTATCTACGTGGCCTCTTTTGTTTCCCAAAAGAGTCACAATGAATTCTAGACCACATATCTAGGAATTTTCCAATTATTGTGCACAAAATATTATGTTGCTGGTTACATTCTAAATACCTTTTGTTGTTTCAGGGCTTTGTAAATGTCGGATGATGTCAACAGGTCTGTTCAACCATCCCTCATCCTCTGGGCTGTGCCAGACTCTGTTCTGGGCCCTAGGATACAGAAATCAAGAAGCTCACAAATACAGTGGGCAGGCAGACACACAGACACAAGGCTCTAAGAGGGTATCAGTGCACCAAGTGACCCAAAAGTACCAGAAAGAAGAAAGCTATTCTATATGTCTAGAGGGAAACTAATTCAGAAAAATCTTGCCAGAGGAAGTTGTAACTGAATTGAGGTTTTAAAGAAAAATTGTCACACAGCCAGAATGAAAGAAAACAAATTCCTGGAATAGTCCTTTTCTATCACAAGTATTTATGGAATCTAATGGAGTAAAAGTGGTATTACTAGAAAACAAAGCACATATGGGGAGGCCTGGGGCTTGAGGAAGAGGAAGAAGGAGGCTTGTCCTGAGGGGCTTAGGTGACTTGCTAAAGAGGTCATGTGATTCTGTTAAGGAGGAGATCTGGAGGAAACTTTTGTTGGCAGACCATCACCCTGTGAGCTGCATAGGATCAAAAATTAGTGAGGCAAAGTAAGAGGGTATTAAAATATCTAGTCAAGAATTTCCATGTGCTACTGAGAAGAAAGTATATTCGCTCGTTGAAGGATGGAATATTCTATATATGTCAATTAAGTCTAAGTTATTGACTGATTATTGAGTTCCATAGTTTCTTTGTTCAGTTTTTGTATGGGAGATCTATCCAGTGGTGAAAGAGGTGTGTTAAAGTCACCCAGAAGTATTGAGTTGTGGTCTGTTTGACTCTTGAACTTGAGAAGAGTTTGTTTGATGAAAGTAGACGCTCCATTGTTTGGGGCATATATATTTCTTATTGTTATGTCTTGTTGATGAATGTTTCCCATAACCAGTATGAAATATCCTTCTTTATCCCTTTTGATTAACTTTGGCTTGAAGTCTACTTTATTTCATATGAGGATGGAAACCCCTGCTTGCTTCTGCAGTCCATGGGAGTGATATGATATTTCTCAACCTTTCACCTTTAGTCTATGGATGCCTTTTCCTATGAGATGAATCTCTTGGTGGCAGCATATTGATGGGTCTTTTTTAAAATCCAATCTGCAAGTCTATGTATTTTGACTGGAGAGTTTAGGCCATTAACATTCAGAGTTATTATTGAGACATGATTTGTATTCCCAGCCATTTTTGTTTATTTTTGATTATTAACTTGACTCGGTTTCTCCTCTCATTAGTTTTTCATTTAGTGTAATACCTCTCTTTGCTGATTTTCATTGTTGTTTTTAAATTCCTCTTCATGGAATATTTTGCTGAGGATGTTCTCTAGTGCAGGCTTTCTAGTTGTAAATTATTTTAACTTTTGTTTATCATGGAAGGTTTTTATTTCACCATCAAATCTAAAGCTTAATTTTGCTGGATATAAGATTCTTGGTTGGCATCCATTTTCTTTCAGAGGCTGGATCTCCTGGCTTTGAGCGTTCTGGGTTGAAAAATCTGCTGAGATATGAATTGGTCTCTCCCTATATGTGATCTGATTTCTCTCTCTTGTGGCCTTTAAGATTCTATCATTATTCTGTATTATTCTGTATGCTAGGCATTTTCATTATAATGTGCCTTGGTGTAGATCTGTTGTAATTTTGTACATTTAGTGTCCTGGAAGCCTCTTGTATTTGATTTTCCAATATTCTTCATGTTTGGAAATTTTTCTGATATTATCTCATTGAAGAGATTGTGCCTTCCTTTGGTTTGAAACTCTGTGCCTTCCTCTATAACTGACATATATAGAATATTTCATCCTTTAACAAGCAAATACACATTCTTCTCAACAGCACATGGATCCTTCTCTAAAAATAGATCATATATTATGCCACAAAGCAACTCCCAGCAAATATAAAAAAAAGGAGAGATACTACCCTACATTCTATCAGAACATAATGGAATGAAATTAAAAATCAATGATAAAATAAAAAATGAAAGCTACTCCAATGCCTGGAGACTAAATGATATGCTACTGAATGAACAATGGGTTGCAAAAGACATCAAGGGGGAGATTAAAAAAATTCTTAGAGGTGAATGAGAATACAGATACAATATATCCAAATCTCTGAGACACTATGAAGGCAGTAGTAAGAGCAAAGTTCATTGCATGGAGTTTATTCCTAAAAAGAAGAAAAAGTTAACAAATGAATGACTTAATATTCATCTCAAAGCCCTAGTAAAACAAGAAGAAATCAACACCAAAAGCAGTATAAGACAGAGCTGAAATCAATGAAGTTGAAACAAAAGAAACAATTGAAAAAAATTGACAAAACAAAAAGTTGGTTCTTTGAAAAAATAAAATAAAATTGACAGACTCTTAGCCATGCTAATGAAGAGAAAGAGAGAGAAAACTCAAATTACTGACATATGAAATGAAAAAGGAAATATCGCAACAGACACTACAAAAATACAAAAGATACTTAGAAATTATTTTGAAAACTTATATTACAATAAATAGAAAATATCAAAGGCATCAACAAATTTCTAGAGGCATATGATTTGCCCAAATTGAATCAGGATGTTATACACAATTTAAAAAGATCAATTACAAGTGATGAGATGGAAGATGCCATCAGAAGCCTACCAACCAAGAAAAGCCCAGGACTGAATGGATACACAGCTCAGTTCTACAAGACCTTTAAAGAAGAACTAATACCAATACTCTTCAATTTATTTCAGGAAATAGAAAAAGAGGGAGCACTTCCAAACTCATTCTATGAGGCCAATATCACCCTGATTCCAAAACCAGGAAAAGACACATCAAAGAAAGAAAACTTCATACCAATATCTCTAACAAACATAGATGCAAAAATTCTCAATAAAATTCTGGCAAATTGAATACAAAGACATATCAAAAAGATTGTGCACCATGATCAAGTGGGATTCATCCCAAGGATGCAAGGTTGGTTCAACATATGGAAATCAATTAAGGTAATTCATCACATCAATAGACTTAAAGATAAGAACTATATGATCATCTCAATAGATGCATAAAAAGCATTTGACAAAATATATCACCCTTCATGTTCAAAACACTAGAAAAACTAGGGATAACAGGAACATATCTCAACATTGTAAAAGCTATCTATGCTAAGTCTCAGGCCAATATCATTCTAAATGGAGAAAAATTGAAAACATTCCCTCTAAAAACTGGAACAAGACAGGGATGCCCTCTTTCACCACTTCTATTTAACATAGTTCTTGAAACACTGGCCAGAGCAATTAGACAGATGAAAGAAATCAAAGGGATACAGATAGGAAAAGAAGAACTCAAATTAGCACTATTTGCCGAAAATATGATTTTATACCTAGAAGACCCAAAAAAATTCCACCAGAAAACTTCTAGAACTAGTAAATGAATTCAGCAAAGGATACAAAATCAACACCCATAAATCAAAGGCATTTCTGTATATCAGTAACAAATCCTTTGAAAAGGAAATGAGGAAAACTACCCCATTAACTATAGCCTCAAAAAAATAAAATACTTGAGAATCAACTTAACAAAAGAGGTGAAAGACAAAACTATAGAACACTAAAGAAAGAAATTAAAGTAGACCTTAGAAGAAGGAAAGATCTACCTTGTTCTTAGATAGGCAGAATTAATATTGTCAAAATGACCATACTACCAAAAGCACTATACAGATTTAATATAATTCCAATCAAAATCCTAATGACATTCCTCATAGAAATAGAAAAAGCAGCCATGAAATTCATCTGGAAAAATAAAGAGACCCAGAATAGCTGAAGCAATCCTTATCAAGAAGAGTGAAATGGTTGGCATCACTATACCAGACCTTAGAGCAATAGTAACAAAAACAGCATGATATTGGCACCAAAATAGACTTGTAGACCAATGGTACAGAATAGAGGACACAGAGACTAACCCACAAAACTACAGTTATTTTATATTTAGACAAAGGCACCAAAATGCACATTGGAGAAAAGATAGCCTCTTCAACAAATGGTGCTAGGAAAACTGGAAATCCATATGCAACAAAATGAAATTAAACCCCTATCTCTTATCATGCACAAAACTTAAAGTGGATCAAGACCTAGGAATTAAACCAGAGACACAGCGTCTATTAGAAGAAAAAGTAAGCCCAAATCCCCATCATGTCAGATTAGACCTCAGCTTCCTTAATAAGACTCCTATAGTGCAAGTATTAATATTAAGAGTCAATAAATGGGATGGATTCAGACTAAAAAGCTTCTTCTCAGCAAAAGAAATGATCAGTGAGGTGAAAAGAGAGCCTACAATTTGGGGGGAAAAAATTACCACAATCACGTCAGATAGAGCACTACTCTCTAGGATATATAAAGAACTAAAAAAATATTAACACCAAAAAAACAAATAACCCAATAAATAAATGGGCCAAGGAACTGAACAGACACTTCTCAGAAGAAGATAGACAATCAATCAACAAACATATGAGAGAATGTTCAACATCTCTAGCAACTAGAGAAATGCAAATCAAAACTACTCTAAGATTTCATCTCACTCCAGTCAGAATGGCAGCTATCAAGAATACAAACAACAATAAGTTTGGGTGAGGATGTGAGTAAAAAGGCACACTCATACATTGCTAATGGGACTGCAAATTGGTACAGGTGATATGGAAAGCAGTATGGAGAATCCTTGGAAGACTGGAAATAGAACCTCCATTTGACCCAGTTATCCCACTCCTTGGTCTATATCCAAAACACTTAAAAACAGCATACTACAGGGATATAGTCACATCAGTGTTTATAGCAATACACTTCACAATAGCTAAACTGGGAAACCAACTTAGATGCCCTTCAGTAGATGAATGGATAAAGAAAAAATGTGGCATAAACACAATGAAATTTTACTCAGCAATAAAAGAGAACAAAATCATGGCATTTGCAGGTAAATGGATGGAGTTGGAGAATATAATGTTAAATGAAGTTAGCCAATCCCCCAAAAAAACCAAGTACTGAATGTTTTCTCTGATTTAAGGATGCTGATTCATAAAGTGGTGGTGGTGGAGCATGAGAAGATTAGATGAACTCTAGATAAGGCCAAAGGGAAAAGGGGAGGAAGGGGAATGGAGGGGGCATGGGAGTAGGAAAGACAGTGGAATGAGATGGACATCATCACCCTAAGTGCATGTATGAAGACACTAATGGTGTGACTCTACTTTGTGTATTACCAGAAATATGAGAAAATGTGTGCTTTGTGTGTAATATGAATTGTAATTCATTCTGCTGTCATATATAACAAAATAAAATTTTTAAAAAAAGAATCTCACTTACCTTTATTGGAACAGAAGCTGTGAGATTGAGATGAGTATCTTTACTTTTACAAAAACCCATTAACAAGTCATCAATGTGCAGTTACTGAATGGATATGACCTTATTCTTGATTGATGTCCTTGGATTATGGTCTTCAGAAGTTCTTTCTTATCTATCCTGCCAGGTTTTAGTTGATTAGGGAATAAAAGTGATAGAATTGATAGTATCAACTTTGGAGAAAGACAGTTGGGTAACACAAGTGAGGATAAGACATACTGTATAGTTAATGGCAGCATGAAAGAAGAGGAAATAACAAAAGCACTCACAGTGTCATTGAGGTCAGGAAAGGCATGCATTGTTTCTATGTCCATTGATCTATATGATTATTAGCAATAAAATAAGGGGGAAAGGTAGAAAATCAAGCTATAAGAAAATAATATTTTAAGGGTACACATTTAATTACATCTTAAAGCTGCTAAGCACAAGTACATAGCCCAGGAAAGAGGATTTTATCACAATACCATTTTTCCCCCCAGTCTGAGTGTTGAACCCAGGGCCTGGTAGATACTAAGCAAGCGCTCTACCACTGAGCTATACCCTATAATATCTTTTTTTTTTTTAAATAAATCTCACCCTAATTGATAATTGTGCCTATTTTCTTTCCTTTGACATTGTACTGCACAAAAACATAGCCTGTAATTCTGATATTGAATTGTCTGAAAAACTGAACTCCTATGCAAAGAATTTTGCCATCCACAATGGGCTCTCCAAGAGGACAGTTTCTTCTTTGCACATATTCAGTTTGTATGGGACAGCTTCTGCCTACCTACTTCCAGTCACAAGGAAAAGGCTCCTAGCTGGCAAGATTCCTTTGACAATGACCCTCTTTTAAGAAAGAGTTACTGTTGTTTGAAGGGGATCAGTGATTCTTTCTCTTTATGTGTATTTCTCTCCTAGGATGGTAAATGGGAAAAAGATTAACCTCTGATTAATTATTTCTATATTGTTTTTTATTGATTATATATTGGAGGATGAGGATGGGGCCATGATACTTACTGCCTAACTCTCTGGCAATAGTTACTTGCCAAAAGATATGAAAAATTTCCGGTCTTGAGGACATAAGCCCTATTGTATATTACATAGAATGATGTAAATCTGGTATTTTCAATGTCTTTGACTCATAAAGGAATGAATTTTTATTTTGGGAATGGCTAATTCAGGAATGGTGTTGAAAACAATCAATAGTTCTCTGAAATAATCAGGTAGAATATATTGTATTTCTGGGTCAGAATGAGAACTCTCAAGAAATATAATATTCTGTGGTTAATGAAAGTTTAGTTTTATTATGATTAAATAATAGCCTCACACTTCTTAGGTATGGTAGTAATATGCAAAATGGAGGTGTTAGCATTTCTAGGTTAAGGATGAGTTTACTTATTGATGCTTTACTTTCTTTTCTCACAATTTTTATTGTGTATAATGAAAACACACAAAAATAATTTCACAGTTTCAACAGTGGGCACAAGAAGTATTTGTCGACAAGATTCCAAACTGTAAAAGGGATCACCATGGAGTAAAGTGAAGATAGATCCTAAGACAAGATAGAGGAAAAAGCAGGAGTTGACTAGGGCGCCCTCACCAGACTGAGACCTGTTATGACATGTAGCTAGCATATCATCTGACTTTATGGGAATTATTTTTTCAGAGAGTCAATTCCGACTTCTTTATTTTCCCAGTAACTAAGCTCGAACTTCAAGTCTCACAAATGTGAAAAAGTAGACTAAGAAAAAGCTTGAAATGTGAAAAGCAGTTGGATCTTTGGAAGTATTACCTTGAAGAACTGTTGACCCTCATGTGATGTTCTCCTCAAGAGAAGATAGCAGATCACTCCAAGTAACTATTCAGGAATAAATTCCTCATACTCAAGTGGTCAAACCATGACTGAGAAAATTGCTAGAGAGTAGAAATGTGACTAGAGTAGCTTTATAGGACCTTCAGCATAGAATTAAGAGGTAGATGGTTATAATTAGTCACAAAAGGAAATCTACTTGTCTCATCTGTTGATAGACACTGGAGTTGGATCATCCCCTTTTTAAATAACTTTAAGCAAAGAAGAAAAGCAATAATGAACACACTAAAATATTGCAAAATGCAAAAGCAGAGAGAAATGTCTTCAAGACATACAAGTTACTGCATACTTTTAGGAAAATATTAAAATGGTATAAAGAGAGGTCTTTTAAAGGCATATACTTTGTTTATTCAAAAGTTTCATGTACTTTGACACTGAAGCCAGTTTGATGTTGAAAAAGTTATCAACAAATAACAAACTTCAAATAAAAGTGAAGCTTTGTGCAGGTATTTGCATAAATGATGAGGATGCTTGACAATAATATAAGGTTACAAGAATCAAATAAAATATTAAAATTTGAATTAAAAACAGTAAAGTGCAAGAATTGAAGTCATACATAATTGAGTGATTTCATGTCCCATTTCTTAAACAAATTCTGAAAGGAGTTACTCTCCATCTGAAGTCCAACCCACATCTTTCTCACTGTGATAAATTCTGAAGGTAAATGCATGAACTTCTTCTTTTTTTTTGCTTTTATCTTTTTCATTTCCTAAGAGATTGAAGTTCCAGATTTCAAGAAATTTTCTCCTGAGATTCCATGGCACTTTGTACCATTCAGCTTCTAGCACTCATCCTATTATATTATGATTAACTGTCCATAGTTCTCTCCTAGGATAGTTGGAGTTGTTGCTAGACAGGAATGATGACTTATTCATCTGTATCTGTCATCCTTTCCCCTATCATCCACACCCTCCATATGCCTCTTTGTATTTGTACTTGGAACAGGAACAATATATCATTCATTGACTGAAACCTTGTTATTTATAAATACATTTTTAGGATCCCAGCATTTTGTGTGCTGGAAACATTTTTGTGCTAGACGTAAATGCATAGTTTTGTTTATCTTTTGGTTTGGGGGAAGACTGGGAATTGAACCTAGGGGCACTCTGCCAGTAAACTATATCCCCAGGACTTTTATTATTTATTTATTTATTATGAATTTTTTAGTTGTAAATGGACATGATATCTTTATTTTATTTATTTATTTTTATGTGGTGCTGAGTATTGAACCCAGTGACTCACACATACCAGACGAGTGCTCTACCACTAAACAATAACCCCAGCCCTCAAGCCTTTTTATTTTGAGGCAGGGTCTTGCTAAGTTGCTGAGACTAGTCTCAAGCTTGTGATCATCCTGCCTCAGCCTCCTGAGCTGTTAGAATTACAATTATTTTTTAAAACAAAATTGGATCCCAAATATGTTCAATAATTCAAGAAAATGTTTAATCATGTTATTTCTAAAAAATATAATAGCAATCCAAGGGCACTTTTCATGGAATACAATTGCTTCTAAAAGTCTAAGCAGAGACATGGCATTTTGGAAAAGGCATCTAATTTCATAGAACTTGACATGGTAAATACAAGGAGAAGTCCACATTGAAAAACATGATTTTTCACTTTGCATTCTAGTCTTGGTTTCTACTTCTCAAAATTTAACCTCAAAACACTTAAATGTCTATGATTAATATGTTGAACATGCTATCAGTTCTGACCATCTATGCAATTTACCCTTTGAAATGTTTCCTTGAATATAGGAACTGATCCAGAGCCATGCTATCTAACTTTTAAATCATCCTCCTAACTTTGAAGTGAAATTGTTTTACAGAAACTTAGCCATACACAAGTTTTAATGGATCTGGATTTTGTAGAATTCTAGAAATACTACCTTATTGTAATTTGAATATCCCTGAGGAGGAGCCTTTTTACCTGTTTACAACATTCAGACCTTCTGTTTACTCACAGAATGGGCCATTTGGCATAGGGGCTAAATGGTCTGCTCTACTGAAAATAACTGAAGGTAGATAGAGTAGATAAGAGTCCTCAAGGAATATTTAGTGGGAACCCATGTGACAAAGACCTAACAATAACAATCTTAGTAACAACTAATCTTAGCTGTTGCTACTATGAGTTATTAGCTACTCGTGTGGCACAAACCTTAGCTAAAAGCTTTAATAGGCATCATTTCACAGAATTGTCTCACCTACAAGGCCACCAGATCCATTTTAGAAGTTGATTTCACATATGAGGAAATTGAGACAGAGATTTAGTACATTTTCCAAGACAGAAAAAAATTTAGAATTTTTTTTTCATTCTTTTTGAGAGAATCAGGCTTTGAACACAGAATAAAAGATATCGTCATAGTTTAATCCTTCTGCTCTCTTCTTCCCACTACCATACCCTGCTATAGACTGTTGGGCCAAAAGCCATAGACACAGATGAGCAGACAGAGGACTAAGCATGGCAGGAATTCAGGGGCCAAGACTGAAACCAGACATGTAGGATCCATCTAAAATATCATGCAATGTGGAAAAGTCACACGTTTTTCTAAAGACAGGTGCATCGCCACAGCAAGTGTGCCTATTTATATTTTCCTTTGCTTTTTTTATTCTTGGATTCGGTTCTAGGAAACTACATATTTGACACAACAAGAGAGAATCACTTTACTTGCTATAATTAAAAAATTAAATCTGTCTCAAATAAATTAAGAATATGTGCAAATGCAAATTCTATTTTTTTAGGGCAGAGTAGGTAGGAATACTAATAGCTCCACAGGTATAACTCTTTCAGATGCACTTAGCTCTGTAGTTTGCTCAATATCTAAAATGATGGAAAAGTCAAAAGCTGAAATCTCTGATGTGAGTTAGTAATAAAAGATGGTGTAGAAGAGGTATTCATATATTTGTAACCAAATTCAACTTCCATTCAATTATTGCATTTCCTCACAAGTAGTTGCCCATCAATGCCTATTTTGTAGGATCATAAAATACAGTGCAGTCCCTGTAAGTGACTTTTTAGGTTGTTGTTATCTGGCACAGGTGGCTCTAGAGCCTGCTGTTGACTGTAGCTCTATGTGCTTTCAAATGCAAGTACCTACCAGCTCCTCCTCCAACATTTTATAAAATAAATCTTTTTTAAGACTAACTACAAATAGACTAAGAACACACAGAATTCAGAACTTTCTTCATTTGTTCACTCAACTTAATTCTTAACTACTGAGAATGATGAGATAGGCTAAAAGGAATTAGTATGATTTTTTATGATAGGTACAGTCAACATAGTAGATATATATTCATTTGGTACTGAAGAGTGTATTCAAAAAATCATTAACTTTGCATATAAATAAATCTTATTTCGCATTAAAAAACATAAAAACAATTATGTTTACATAGAATTTCTATGAAATGAAAATATTGAGATGCCTCAAATTTGGCTTTAAAATGACATTTCTACCTTATTATTGACTCAGAAATTTTAACTCTGAACCTCTTCATATGAGTTCTAACAGATTAGATTGTTTTACAATGTCATTTAACTGGAATTGGCAACACTACACAATTTAAAGAATAGTGCAGTGTTCACTCAGCAGAATGGCTAAACTCTTTGTATTTTTGACCCTTGTGTTCCCAAGAGATGAGTAGACAAATACAACAAAGCTTAAAAACAAGCCTCAAAAGAATCCAACTATTTCCAAGAAATGTAACTTAATTACATCAAAAACAAAATTTTAAAATTCCATATCCAGCTCCCAACCAGATAAAATTCACACTGTTTATTCTCCAGTCAAAAATTAGAAAGCATGCAAAGAGGCAGGAAAAAAGTCAACCAATCAAATAGAAACAGACATAAAAGTGACACATACAAAAAAAAATAGCAGACAGAACTCTATTCTCCATATTCAAGAAGGTGGAGGAAAAGCTGAGCATGTTGAGCAGATTTATAGAAGATGTGTTTTTAAAAGACTGAAATCAAACATCTAAAGATGAAAATTATAATACAACTATAATTTCCAAGATGAAAAATATACTGGACAGAAGTAACAGCAAGTTAGATACTTCAGAAACAAAAGAATAGTGGACTTGAAGACAGATTTCCAATCAGAAATGGTGCAAGAAGAGATGGTGGAATGAGATCATCAATGTACTGTAAGAAAAGAAAAATGGGAATCTGATATTCTAACCTCAATGAAAATAGCTTTCAAAACTAAAGGGAAAATGACTTCATCTGACATACACAATCTGATACAATTCATCACTACCTGCAATACTTGAGGGAATTTGGTTGTACATTGCAAAATAGAACTGATCAATTCATATTGCATTTTACTTCTCAGACTGGTGACCCAAAGAAGGTATTGATAATGCCCAAACAAAGAGCATGATGAGTTGAGTTTCTGAAGTCTTGTGAGCACAGAGCTATACAACTTTGTGAGGGGGATTGACAGAGAACATCTATCCTGATCAATACATATTAGGAGTTGTCCTGTCCCATCTCAGGCAGTCCTGCCATTTCAGTTATTCAGTAAACATTTGCTAGTGAAAACATGTGCTAGACATCTGAGCAAATTGTTGATATTCCTTAGTATTTTATGTATCTTTGTTCTTTTTGCCATAGAGGCTAATTTAGTCCATAATTCTGATCACTCACTCCTTCTTTCATGCCTTATTTTTCCAAACATTTATCAAAAACCTACTATATACCAGACCTTGTGCCTACAATTCATGGGTATAAAGGTGAATAAGGTAAATCCTGCTCTTAAGAAATATCTTTCATTTTGATAGACAAGCACACACTTAACTATGATAACACATCAAAGTATTATACTGTAGATGTAAAGAAAATGCTGCAGGAGGCAGACAAAATGATTCACTTTTCTGTAGGATTGGAGGAAGATTTCACAGAGGAGGTGATATTGATCTGGGTTATTAAATGTTCCAGATACTATTGCTACATAAACAAAATATCCTCACAGCTGCTTAACATGCTCATGTATTCTCTGGGTTAGGACTTTAAACAGAACCCAGTGGGGATGATAGTTATCTCTGCTGCATAATGTTTGTGGAGAAGACTCAAATGTTTGGGAGCTTCATGGATGGAAATCACCTAGAGTTGTCTCCTCTAATATCTCTGAGAGTTGATTATGTCTGTTAACTGAGACTTCATACCTTTCATGTGGCAGCTTAGGGATCCAACAATGAGTATAAAGTGACAAGGTAGAAGCTATACTGACTTTTAGATAGTAATCTAAACTCAGAAGTCACTATTACCTCCCCTGCATTCTATTAGACACCAGGAAGTTACAATCCTGCCCAGATCCAAGGGAAGGAGAATTAGATTCCAACTCTAGATGGAAGAGTAGCAAATTCTGGAAGAGCATGGGAGATGAGTAACACTATTTCCAGAATCTTTAGAAAATAGCACATGAAAAATTTTATGTGGAAACCTAGTGGGAATGTATTTAGCATTACAGGAATGAAAAGGTTGTGTGGCTTATGCATGAGAATTGTCCCAGGATGGTGCACAGCCAAAAATTAGGGGTGAATTTTAGAGGGCTTTTAATTTTTATCCTGAGGTGATTAGACTTTAGGTTATAGGCAATGAGGATTTACTAAAGTGACTTGTTCTTGTTTTCAAATCAAACATTTAAGTGAGTAAAATCTGTGATTTACAAAAATACCTAAATTTATTGGATACATGGGGGCGTCTTAAAGACAAATATAATAATATCCATAGGGAACATGGTGGGCTCTTCCAAGCAGTTGACAATGTAAATTAAAAGAACAAATGAAATGAATAGATATGAATGGAATATTGACTGATTGGTCAAGATTAATGAGGGAGAAAGAGGCAATGGAGGATGACCCTGAAAGAGGTAAGAATGCCTACAAGACCCAGAGCTTGGCCACCTTGCCTGAAGTGGATTCCTCTGGACCTAGGATGCATTACAGATCAAGGCTTACCACAGATCCCACCATCAGACAAGCCTAACCAGACCTGTGAATCTAGTCATGGGCTCTCATCTACTCTGTGGACATCATAGAGAGGTGTCAAGGATGAAGAAAATAAGAGTGGCAGATCTCCAAAGCAGATATGACACAACACTGGAGTATTCACTCTGAAATTCTTACTTAAATTCATGTATATTGATTCTAAATTTTCTGAGTTATAGAAAAAAAAAATTCATGCAGTTTAAATTTTCTTCCTCATAGAAAAACTGTAGCCAGAATACTGTTTTATTTTTATAATGACTGGTTCTTCCTTGTCCTGTTAGATTTTTAAAGAAATTCAAACTTCCTCCTACCAACTCCTGAGACATTATCAATTAACTACACACAGCCCATCGAACACAGCATAGTGGTAATTAAACTAAATTACTATGTAGTAGCTTTCATTACACAATGACACAGTTTTTGTTAGGACCATAGAGAGAGTTTAATTACATGTCTAGACACCCCCTGAATTCAGAGCAGCCGTATTATCTTTGTCTCTTTAAAAAGGAATTTGAGCTTTTGATTATTGCCTTTTTAAAAAGACTAACTGGCAAGTTAAGTTTGGGGTTTTTCCCTTTTTTCCTTTCTTATCCTATATTATGCCTTAACGTGTACTTGACTTAGGAATCATGTATACATCTGTGGATGTGTTTGTTTTTCAAGGCAAATGTACAAATTTTCACCCTTTCTCATGTTTGATGTACCATTCACTTGCATCCAAAAGTATTTTCTTTTTCTAATGCATCCCAAATATGTATTTTTTAATATGTAAAGCATATTCCATAGTCTAAAGCACAATCATCTTTAATAACATTACTTCCAGCTTCCTCACCCTTGTGAAGAAACTAACTCTGTAACAATGAAGTGATTTCTTCATTAATCCTCAGTGCTGAGCAGTCAGCTTCTCTGGGCAATGTGAAGAGCTCATGCTCTCTGTGGGGCCAAACTCAAGATCTCTGGGCCCTGCATGGCCAAACTCTGCAGACTCAGGAGCTCTCCTCATTTCTTTTGTACTCAAACATGATCTCTTCTTTTCCATTACAAATATTTGCTTGCTGCTGCTTTCTCTGCAATACAAGTCATTTTTGTGCCTTTTCCAAAGCTATACATTATTTCCTGATTACCACCTCCATTTAATTATTCAAAACTTTCTGTAGCCTCCAGTACTAAATTCTCATCTTTTCTGGGACATGCATCAAATACATTTCAAATGTGTTTCCTCTCTAACCATTCTCAAAATCCCCTTGGATTGTTGCCTCCCAATATGCATTTGCTCTAATCTTATATTCAAATAAGTTTTGTACACCAATTTATTTGTTGACTATATGTACATTGCTTCTGTTTTCTTTGTATACATGTGTTTATTTAGTCAGCATGAGTCCTGTTTGTTTAAATTAGGACATACAGCTTTTTTTATTGATTTTTTTTTTTTTGCTTGTGTGTGTGTGCCTGAAGCCTAATTTAAAATAACCATTCACTTAATAATGATTTCTACTGAAATCAAACATAAGTGTTTCATTAAAGCCTAAAATGAATGAATGTCTTAATTTTCTTAGTTGAATTTTAGGAAAAGAATATAGGTTAAATGGTATTTTCCACCAGATTCATATAGCTCTTTCTTATAAATATGCATTTGATAAAATTTTTATCCCATGCACATACTGAAATAGGAAAATGAATTTCCAACATGTTGAAAGTATCCATTTTCCTCCAAGCTGATTTAGTAAACCAGGAGACTCTCACCACAAGCAGAAATAAGTATTGGAGTCTGAGTGTTCCTGACCTCTTCCGTTGACTGCTCTAACCTGACACTCCAAATTTTCCTATTCAGTAGCATTCCTAATTTCTTCTCTGCCAACATCTTCTTCCCTTTCCCCATGACGCTGCGACCCCAGTAAGCATTTCCAGCAACATTTTACTTTCTTCAGACACTCTTAGGCAATACTAGTTCTAGAGCTGCAAGGGACCCATACAAACCCTACCTGCAAGGTCAGCAACTGGACTCCATCAGGCTCCTTCATCTACAAATGGAGGCCTTTTAGCTTGCCCACTGCTTTCTAGGATATTACAGCTGGTCACATCAATACGCCTTTAGCCACTTGACACTTAAGTCACTGTATCACTTCCATTTTATTGCATTGGCAAGCACAATTACCTGAGTGTTTCAGACATAAAAGAGAGGGAAGAGGAAACAGATGAATTTTCAAATTTCTCCAAACTTCTGAGGCATACAGTGTACTGGATATTCTGATCAACTTCAAAGGATGTAAAGAAATTAACCCAGCCATAACTACCAACTTGGCGCCACTATAGGATAAAAACTAATTATATAATTATTCAAAATGTCACTTGCAAGATGAAACTCTTCTGCTGGATCTTACAGTTAAAGTGTTCTTCCCGGTTTGGGGCTCTTCTCAAAGGGACAATGTCAATCTCATCTAATATTCAGCAAACACCTTTGAAGTGACTAAGTACCATTACCTAACAAGAATACCATATGTTTTATAAACATACAGATGCTAAAAGCCTTACTTTAGCTAAATATATCAAAGTAATGTTGCTATGGAAATATATTGCCACAATGTAAGCAGAAAATTTTCTACTTAACAACTTCAACTTCCATCACAAACAAAAAAATGGAAAATGAATACAAGGTTCAGATTACCATCATTCTTTGACTATCTATGTTAGTCACTAAACATTAAAACAACATTCACATCCATAGCAAAAGTTAGTTACTTGTGAATCATTTAAAACCACTTATTGAGCACAAACTTAGAGCCAGGCACTGTGAAGGAAACCAAGTGTCTGGGGAACTTTTCTGATCTTCATGGAGTTTTTCTAGTCTATTGAAAGAGACATCCTGAATGGAAAGGCTGCCAAGAAATCTACATGCTGTGAAGAGAATCAGAAAGCATCCCAAGTGGACATAACAGTGAGCACTTGCATTAGTTTAGAAGGACAGGTACAGTCTCCCTGAGGAGGTGACATTCATTCCAATTGATTTCTGAGAGTGCAGAGCACTGGCCAGGTGACAAAGGATGAGGAAGCATTCAAGGCAGACAGAGCAGCCAGTGATGATAGTTTCCTTTTTGTTTCTTTCTCTTTTTTTGGTACTGGGGATAGAACCCAGGGGAGCTTAACCACTGAGCCATATTCTCAGACCTTTTTATTTTGAAATAGAGTCTCATTAAGTTGTTTAGGGCCTTGCTAAGTTGCTAAGGCTACCTTTGCGATCCTCCTGTCTTAGCCTCCTGAGTTGCTGGAATTACAGCCATGAGCCACTATGCTTGGCTCTTGTTTCTTTTTGATGACCAAAGCATATAGAATGTATTTATATGATGAAAGCTAAGAGAGAGATTTCAGAGAGGGAGAGGTGAAGAGAAGTTTAGAATGTGTGGCCAGTGCCTCTCAGGAAGTAGGAGGGTGTGGGATGGGATCCAAGTAGCCCTGTGGCTGGCTCTTGAAGAACTGCCAAGAATCCTGGGAGAATCCAGCAAAAACAAATTAACAGGGTTTGAAATATGACTGTTTATCAATGACAAATACTGTGTCTTAGAACTTTGTTTTGTAATTAATAAAATAATAACAAGAATGTTTCAAATCCTGATTGCCACAAACTTTGTTCCTTTTCTGACTTCTAAACATTCTTACCATAAACTATAAGTATATATAACAAATTCAGTACATATTTCACTTAGGACTATTTCAAAAGGGAAGAATTGAAACCTAATCTATGATATATTTTATATACTTATAAGTTAAATTGAGTCTTTGGGGTGGAGGTCTGTGGTAAATCAAATGAAAAAGGCATACATTTCTATTCAAGTAGAAAAAGGAATAATAAGCAAGTAAAGGAAGGGAGATGTAAATGCACACAAACTAGGTTAGTTATTGTAATTGAAGCCTTTTTTCACTGAGTTTTTAAGCAATAAACAGAAGGGATAAGTATGATGAACTACAAAGCAGGTATTTTCTGATCAAAGTAACCTATGACTCTCCAGGAAAGAGCAAGTTTTCCAAAACTTTCCAAATGTGTGTGTGTGTGTGTGTGTGTGTGTTTAACAAGATACATGAAACAACAACAACAAAATCCTAATAGCTACCATTTGTGAAGTGGGATATACACAACATGCTATTCCTTCACAACTCGTCTGATTCTCACTGCCACCTGCCAAGGGTGCAATGCAGATGACAGCACCAAGAGGTAGAGGGTATTAGGGCCACATGGCTAATAAATTATACACCTGGGTATATTGTCCTGAGTACCACTCATGAATTGTTCTTTAAAATTTGCTTCAAAAATGCTAAAGAAATCTTAATATGTATACTTCTTACATCAAAACTTCATCAAGACTGAAGGCATGACATTGAAATGAAATTTATCAAAAGTATGCTTTAGCACACAAAACATTAAATTTACTAATATAAAATCCTTAAGCATATGTCTGTTTCCTATCTTGACTTTGCTTCAGATAAACTTTTATTTATCTTCATATAATGTTTTTTTTTTCCTAACACTTCACTTTAAATATTTGAACCAGGAAATTGTGCTTTCCTGCCTCTGACTGCACCCCCACTGCTATCTCCCCCACACACTTATTTTTTATTTTTTAAGGTTTTAATTGATTTGTGCACACTTGGTTATTTTTTCTTCTGATTTATTTTTTAAATTTACAATTTGTCAAGCATTAGTAGTTAGACGATACAATTGTTGGATTTATTTTTTCTCTCTACTAAATTGATAGACTAATATAAATGTTATAAACCTCTCAAATTGTTATAGGTTTTTATTCTGATTTCTTGTCTTTGGTTTACTTTAATTATTACTACTTTAGATGCTTGGCTTATTTTATAGTATCCAGTTATTATGTTTGTTTTTCTCTAGTGCTTTTATCTATTTATGTTGAATCCTCATGATTCAAAGTATCTAAAATCAACATGTTGAAAAGATATTATATGTCCTTAATCAGATATTACCTAGTTGTACTATGTCATTAATACAATATTATAAATTACCTGTGCATAATTTCCCATAACCATACAATTTTGAGGAGCATTTAAAATTAGAGATACATGAAATTTGAGGTCTATACTTCATAAAACCTAGTTTGAAAATAAAAGGAAGCATGCTTATTATTCAACTCTTAAACTTCTTTTTATGTCTTTAAGTGCTTAAGAAGTTTTCAAAATATATTCTAGAGGACTTTTTTTAAAAAAATCTAAAACTGTCTTATCATAGTGCAAAGACATTTCTTCTTTCTTGTTAAGAGTATGGTGGAATTTCCCAGAGGCTATATGTGTGATTTTACAATAGACCTGGCATAGAAGCAGACATGACAATCCAGCTGTCTTATATTAAGCCAGAGATTAATGAAATTTGCAAAGCTGTGAAAGAATATCACTCCACTCACTAATTTTTGTCCTAGAAAAAGATCAAATTTTAGTCAGGCATGGTGGTGCACGCCTATAATCCTAGCAGCTTGGGAGGCTGAGGCAAGGAGGATCGCCAGTTCAAAGCCAGCTTCTGCAACCAGGAGGCACTAAGCAACTCGCTGAGAACCTGTCTCTAAATAAAATACAAAATAGGGCTCGGGATGTGGCTCAGTGGTTGAATGCCTCGGAATTCAATCTTCAGTACCAAAAAAGCAAGTAAGCAAGCAAGCAAGCAAGCAAGAAAGAGACAAAATTTTTAGATTATTTTAAACTTTTAATTTCTCAGTTTAAACCATTACTGCAGTGAACAATGCTGTTTATAACTTATATAAGCAAAGGCTTTTTAACTCTAAGGAATATAGACATTTCTTAAGAACTTAAACTCCAAGAGTGATGCTGTTCCTGATACTTTTATCCTGAGGGAAGATAAAAGATCATACTCCACATTTTCCTCATTCCTAGCTTCCTCATTTCATATTCTGTAAAGTTTAGAAATTCTATGGGCCTACTTGTAGAACTAATCAAAATAGTGAATGCCATTTTTTTTTCAGTCAAAAACATATAAATGCCTCTCCCCACATATGTAAATCATTGCAGCATACCTTTTGGTAACCTTTCTACACAAGTAATTTATAGCAAATTATTCTAGGTCTGTTTAAAAGCCAAAATTAAGATCTTTAACATTCCATTGCTTTCTTTTTCTGAGTTTGTTCCTCTGGTAGTACTTAGCTCCTAACTCTATATTTTCCTCTAAAACATTCCTTCTTGTTATCCATTCTAGCTTCCCTTATAGAGTCCCATATTCTCTTTCCTTTTGTTTGTTATTTGTTTGTCTGTTTCATTTTCACCTGGAATACAACCATGGTTTCTATTCAAGAAAACAGAAAAATATTTCATGAGAATCTTCATCTAATCAGTACTTTCCTAAATCAAAACCTAACAGGTCATTTCATCTGTTGTTATCATGTTGCTAATTTTTGTGTCATTTTTTTTCCCAAAGGAATGAAACTTCTAAGTTAAGTAAAATTAGAGAGAAAATCAATATTGATGCCCAAATGTGCAATTTTTAGGTGTTTTTCAGAACTATGAGGTACTTATATCTTCCCCTCCCAACCCAGCTGGTATCAAGATATGATATTTTCCTTGTTAAGAATGTGGCATATGGGGCCAGGGTTGTGGCTCAGTGGCAGAGCACTTGCCTAGCATGTGTGAGGCACTGGGTTTGATCCTCAGTACCATATAAAACTAAATAATAAAATAAAGGTATTGTGTTCACCTACAACTAAAAGCATTCTTTAAAAAAAAAAAAAAAAAAGAATGTGGCCAACTTTCTCTGGTTATCATACAAGGCCAACCATGGTCTTCTATCATTTCCTCATTTCACATTTCTCCTCCCTCTCTCATTACCTTTCCCCTCCATTATTCTGTCCTCTTCTTCATTTATATCTTCTCTCATCCCTTCCCCTGAAGCAATCAATTTTCTGCCCAGTACCTTAGGAATCACATAATAGGCAAGGGTGTGAGCTCTGCCTCCAAATGCCTAAATGAATCCCAACCACAATGTCTAATTGTGACATTGTACAAATCTCTTGGCCTCTTTGTGCTTCAGTTTCTTCATTTGCAGAACAAACATTAGGTGACTTAATTCATAGAGCTGTTGTGAGGATAAAGTAAGTTAATAAGCTATTAATAGTAGTGCTTGGATAACAATAAGAGCTTATGACATGTAAGATATTATCTATATGTGATAATTACTTAATATAATGTGTGAGCTAAACCTAGTGAGACCAGAGCAAAAACAACTTTATGTTTCTTACTGTTGTTCTGGAAAATCCACTCTGCAAATTCATCTCCTGGCTCTGGTGATAAATAAAACTTCAGGCCATTCCCGTAGCTTTCCCAATCACTTCTGAGTGAGGAAAAGGCCAAAATTTTAGATTTACATCCAATTTTAAACTTCTACAGTAGAACTTAGAGATCTATAATTTGTAAAGGATAAGGATACTTGATAATTCTCTTTGTATTTTCTTGCTCTTCTTTGAACAGCTAGCTGCTGTTTGTGGTCCTTTCAGGGTTGAGATGTGAGGGTGTTGAAGGGGAAGAGGAGTCCAAAGGTAAAGATAGATTTTACCTGACTGGTACAATTGTGGTCCAGCATCGGTGATCCTTGGGTTTGGTAGGTTACTAGTGCCTGTTACTTTTTCCACTTTGAAACACATTGATGGCTTCTGTTGTAGGGCATTTCTTTCAGCCCAGTTTCTCTGAGTAGTCAATGAATGGCTCCTCATCTGCCTACTGTCACTTTTGTCACTACTCTCCCATTCTGTTTCCTGTGAGGCTCAGGTGGTATTTCCTACAGGGAACACATCCCATGCAGGGCTTCTTCAAGGAGGCTCAGGTCTGGTTCCTTTCTTCAGAGTCATATATATATATATATATATATAAAACATATATTTAAATTATTTTAAACTTTTAATTTTGCAGTTTAAACCATTACTGCAGTGAACAATGCTGTATGTAACTTATATAAGCAAAGGCTTATATATATATATATATATATATATATATATATATATATATATATATATAAATAATTACTGGCTCATGCATGAAAAACTGAATATATTATAATATTATAATATTTATAATATTATAATATATAATATTATAATATATAATATTATAATATTATATTATAATATTATAATATTTATAATATTATAATATATAATATTATAATATATAATATTATAATATTATATTATAATATATAATATTATAATATAATATTATAATATATAATATTATAATATAATATTATGTAATTATATAATAATATAATGATATTATAATATTATCAGTTTTTTATGCATGAGCCAGTAATTATATATATATATGATTATATAATCATATATATATATAATATAAATGAGTATAGCAATAAAATGAGTATAGCTGCTAGAAGTAATTATATATAAATATATATATAATTACTGGCTCATGCATGAAAAACTGATAATATTATAACATATTATAATATTATATTATAAAAATTATATCTATTTTATATAATATTATATTATAATATTATATTATAATTATATCTATTTTTATATATTATATTATAATATTATAAAAATATTATAATATTATATTATAATAATTGTATCTATTTTTATATAATATTATATTATAATATTATAATATAATATAATATTATCAGTTTTTCATGCATGAGCCAGTAATTAAATATATATATGATTATATATATAAGTATATATATATATATGCCTTTGCTTATATAAGTTACATACAGCATTGTTCACTGCAGTAATGGTTTAAACTGAGAAATTAAAAGTTTAAAATAATTTAAATATATATATGTATAATATATATATATAGAGAGAGAGACTCTGCAGAAAGGAACCAGACCTGATATATACATATATATATGAATTCATATATATATATATATATGTGTGTGTGTGTGTGTGTGTGTGTGTGTATACACACATAGCTGTTTTGTGAGTGAAAACTGATGGTGTCTTTTAGGAGAGTGATTTTTCAGTGTATATTAAAATAAAAACTCCGTGTAACTTTGGCCCAATTACCAAACCTGTCCTAAAAAAAAATGCCAGCAGAACTACCCAAATATGCAAATGCTAAAATGTTTATCATTGCATTTCTTGGAATTTTTTAAAAAATCAAAATAAACTTGAGTGTCCATCAAAAAGAAATAACAATATTAATCATGATGCATCCAACATAGTGGGTATAAAAGTTAAATAAAAAAAGCTGAAGTGCTAAGTGGATGTTTCAAAGATGTATTAAGTAGGGGAAAAGGCAGTATAAAAATAATATGATACATTTGAGTAAGAAAATTGAGAAAACCAGGTATATTTCCTCGTATGTATGCATATATTTACATTTATAAATGCATAGAAAAAAGTTCAAACCAATGTTATGAAAAATAGTTTAAATTGATGAGTGGTTCTGTTTGAAGAAAGGACTAGAAATGGGGAACAGAGGTCAAGGACTTTAGCATTTACAATGAGAATATGCTACATGTGTGATTATACAGAATTTTACAAACATTTTAATTGCAATAAAATGAGTATAGCTGCTAGAAGTAATCTTTATGATTCATCTCAAATATAACTTTCAATTTCCATATTAATAGATCTCCTAATTCTCAGAAGAGTTTATGAGAGTATTCATCATCATGGAGTAATATTTATCCTATTAAAGAGAGTCCTAAATAATAGCTACTCACATCTAAAAGTCTGACAAACAATAATTATGATATCTTTGCTATGGGTGTGAGTTTCTAAGGTCACACATGCAACTATGCTTTTCAGATATAAACTAGACAAATTTCAATTCACAGCAACTTGATTTTATTACAATAATAATAAAACAATCCCCATTGATATAGTATTATGCCTAAAGAGAGTGATGATATTCTCTGAGGAGCAAATATTTATTTATTTATTTATTTATTTATTTATTTATTTATTTATTTTGACAGCACTGGAAATTGAACCCAGGGCCTCAAGCAAGCATCTACCACTGAGCTATAACCCTAAGCTCTCTTAAGTTATTTGTTAATGTATAGGTTTAAAACAATATCACTTTGTGATATTTATTTTGAAATCATAATGTGTTGTTGCATTTCAAACATAAAATTATGATAGTTCTTAAAAGATTAAGTATTATGTTGAAAACATAAATAGAATTATGTGAATGTACTTCGTATTTTCCCTATGCAGTACCTACATGAAAATGGGATTGTACATCGTGATCTCAAACCAGAAAATCTTCTCTATGCAACACCAGCCCCAGATGCACCACTCAAAATCGGTGAGAATATTTCCTGATGTTTCATGACCTCTTTACCCAGAGCAGAAGAAATTTGTTCTGTGAAATTTTAAAACATTGTTCCATCCCTAATTTGAATTTTGGAGGAATATGCATTGTTTTAGAAGTTCATGCTTTATCCTGGAATGTTAATCCAGAAATCAGTGCTAGAAGTTGGTGCTTCTTTGTTAGAGACACAAAGAAATTATGGTCCTTACCAATAACATATCTGAGGAGATGACCTTGTGTTTTGTAGATAAGTTTATAGCGGAAAAAAAAAAGATAGATTTAATGCTTCCTTTGATTATTGACTCCTATTTTACAAATTATTTGGAGTCTAATTTTAGATAATCAAGAACTTTGATTCAAAATACTTGGTACATATTGATGAATCTGGCCTCTGAGACACTTGTTTATATAACCAGATATAAATTAAGGTCTGTATTTCCCAAAATGTACTTCAAAGAACTCTGGTGCCTAGGCAAGGTAAATAAAAGTGAATAAGACCTTTTTGTTGGAGTGTGTGGGTTTGAGTAGTTTGCAGAGGTTGGTCAAATAAGTTAGAAAATGCAAACTTAAACTTAAGCAGGCTTTGTATTTCTTTTTTTTTTTTTTTTTAAGAGAGAGTGAGAGAGGGAGAGAGAGAGAGAGAGAATTTTAATATTTATTTTTTAGTTATTGGCGGACACAACATCTTTGTTTGTATGTGGTGCTGAGGATCAAACCAGGGCCGCACGCATGCCAGGCGAGCGCGCTACCACTTGAGCCACATCCCCAGCCCAGGCTTTGTATTTCTGCAGCACTTCCAAGAACCTTAAAAAATATTAATGAATAGACTGACATATTATATACTGTACTACAAGGATTTCCCCAAAGTTTGTTGACTCTTTTTTTTCCCAAATAAACATTGTGGAGGAATACAAAGATGAACTTTGAGAAATTCTGATCTACCCAAAGAAAAATTTAAATCAGTGTATTAGGACATGATGTATTAAATGCTATTTTCCACAGACCTTCCTAAACAAATCATCATTTCCAAAAATTTTTAAAAACTTTACATGAATTCTCCTTAGCAGAATTTGTACTAAAACCTCTGAAAGGCATTGTATTTCTGGTGCTGTCTGTCACAGCGCTGAGCTGACGTGTTCACTGCATTCACCAGTGTTACCAACTTTGAAAATCAAGCTGTTCTATGAGGGAAGAGCCTAGACAACAGAATGTGCCTTATGAATGCAAGAACCTAAAGAAAAAAATCCTGAAAGTCCTGCTGGCAGTAAGCTTGTTCTCATAATCACTCCTGAAAGGCAGCAGACAGCAGGGAGTTTCCATTTCCTTTGACATCCCTTTCAAAGATTTGATCCTTCAAGAAATTTCTTTAAATGGATGGATAGATACTAATTTAGGCAGGAGAGCCTTTCTTTCTGAAGGGCTTCCTGCTGCTTTCACTGATAAGGATCAGGCACCTCCCTGGAAATGTGGGTTTATCTTTGAAGTCTAAAATGGCCTCGGTTCTGCACCTGCCTCTCTTGAAGAGTGGCCTTGAGCAGCTTCCTGATGTTTCCTGGGAGAGAGATGTAGCCCAGCAAGAGATCACAATGGTGGCACCTTTGATAATACGTTACTTAGGTAATACTTTGTGGATTAAGTAAAAAGGATTTTTGCATTAAAAAGACACTTGTCATATGAAAGTAAATTATTATCTGTCAAATATAATAGGTCAGACATTATTTCTCTTCAGTCAGAAAATGTCTTGATGTTTCTGTTTATTTCCACGACATTTATGAAAATCTAATTTTTTAATCTTCAACAATGGAAGATTCTGAATGATACCACTAAGTCTATATCATCTCTTATACTGTCACATAAATCTCAGAATTATAACAAGAGACAAAATATCACAACTATTAATTAATAGTTGCTTAAGAAAATAGCTTATTTGGTAAAGGCTTGGAATTTTTTAGAAGAATGAGGGTTAAATATGAATTTATTTGCAAATGTATTTAGGGAGTCCATATTTTTCTCCTACTTAAATAAAGACTTTTTCCTTAGCTTCCTCTCAGGTGACTTGTCCCCCACACATGTGTACCCCACCATCAAATACAAAAGCAAACAAATAAATAATTATTTTTGTAAAAAGAAAATGTATTTATAAAAACTGGGAAAAGATTTGCTTCATTAATTTTTTTTTCTGTGTTAATAGCTGATTTTGGACTCTCTAAAATTGTGGAACATCAAGTGCTCATGAAGACAGTATGTGGAACCCCAGGGTACTGCGGTATGATCTTTGATACTGATATTTTACCTTTATTGAAATCTATTTTTATTTAATGACCCAATTTTTATTTTTAACACCTAATATCTCTATTTATAAATGGCTAAAACTGGTGTGAGTCTCCATGACCACCTCCTGTTCTTCCTGAGGGGTTCAAAATGATGTTGGTTTTAGGACATCTCTGTTAAAATATCTTTTGGGTAGGAGCTACTCTTGGACTCACTCAAGAATAGAAAGGCAATCCCCAGGAATAGGACAGGGAAGTAGCAGAGTTTGTAGTTGGCCAAGAGCCTTCTGTCATTTTCTTATTTGCTTTTCCTTAGGAGGGTATTTTAGGAAACAGGGTGAATTTATTCAAATGGTATACTGGATAACATGAAAATGGTGTAATCTTTAGGTTTCATTCATATCGATGGCCTAGCCACCCCTGCCCCTCAAGACAAAGACTTCAGGTACAAGAAAGTTCCTCCAATCCTCCAGGTGAACCATGCTAAGATCCTCATATCCTCTTGCCTGATCTCCCAGAACAGGCTGGAGGTACCCTATGTATAGTCTATGATCAATCCAGAAACAGAACAAAATCTTTTTGTCCATCCTAGCATGAAAGTAGTGGTTTGTTTTTTTTTTTTTTTTGTTTTGTTTTTTTCCTGATGGCTGTGTTAATCCAACAATAACCTAAAAACCCAATAAAGCTTGCCAAAATTAGCTAGAATTCATATAATTTTGGTGATTAATGAATATGCCACAAATCAATTAAAATCCTAATGTAGATGAAAAGGAAAAGAGATAAAATTGTATGTCATCAGTCACAAGATTATCAGTCATCGACTTTTCCTCCCAAGATCTGACTTTTTACATAAATCTTTAGCTCACTCATTTCTTCAGCAAACCTGTATTAATTGGCACTATATGGTGAGTCCACTGCATGGCACCAGGGTGATACATCTCTACACTAACCCCACTCCAGGGGATGAGAACCGACAGAACAGACATGCAAACCCCCAACTTACAGCACCTTGAGAAATACCAGGTTATGTGTTTGGAAGGGTCATTATGAAAACACAGGGAAAGAGGGGCATTTGGAGTTACTGGACTTGTTCTTCTAAATCACACCTTAGAAATAGAGAAGAACTATCTAACTAACTCATTTTAACAACTTTTGGATATGTAGAAATCAGATTTGAGAAAGGCAATAAAATATTCTTTGAAGCAAATATATGATTAAATTGGGCTGGGGTTGTAGCTCAGTGGTAGAGCACTTGCCTAACACATGTGAGGCACTGGGTTCAGACCCTCAGCACCACATAAAAATAAAAAATAAATAAAATAAAGGTATTGTGTGCATCTAAAACTAAAAAATAAATAATAAAAATATGATTAAATCTACAGAATTAGATGTTGGAAGGAACCCTGAGTTTATTAACATTCTCATTTTACAAAGGTCTAGAGAGTTTAAGTGACTTCCCCAAAATTCCACATCTAGTTATTAGTGGCCTGGGTTTGAGACTCCAGGTATTGAAGGGCCTAGAAATGCACAGAATTTCCCCTTTAAAAATCAACATAGATAAGTCAGTATATTATTCTTTTTATTTAAAAATGTCTTCTATTTTAGTTATTTAAACCTCAGAAGTATTACTTGCAAAAGTAATTGCAAAAAGAGTAAAAATCAAAACATGTAGTCAATATTAATAGCCTTATGTACCTTCTTCTATACCTCTCCTTATGACTCCAGGTTCATGTAAGCATTTTATATTTTTGCTTTTAATAAGTTAGTTTCCCTGGTGAATTTTGCCCACTATTTTCTTCCAACTTAATTTTTCATAAATCCAATAACTGTCTTTCTGTTAAATCTTTACATTGTGCCAAGTGTTCTTGTCTGGATCCTAACCTCTTTGAGGCCAAGAGTAATATGTTAGTTAGTAGTAAGTTCAGAAAACCCCAATTGTGTGGCTTAGACAAGGTAGAAGTTTCTCTTATGTTAGAAGTCTAGAGATAACAGTCTTTGTGACTTCCATTGCAATGGCTCTGCAGGTACTATGGATCTCAGTATCAAGGACCCAGTCTCTCTCACAATCCAAAATGGCTGTTTGAAATCAGTCATTACATCAGCAGAAATTTTAAAAGATGGAAAAAAGATGTACTTTTTGTAATTAAACAGACTTGCTGAAGCCCCATGTCACTTCCACTTACATCTTAATAGCCATACTTAGTCACAGTCTCTACTCTGTCTGGGAAGCTAGCAATGTTTCTTTTGGTTGGACATGCTGCTATCCTAAGTTAATTCAGTGTTCTGTTACTAAGTGTCTTAGTTCATTCAGACTGCTATAACAAAATACTTTAGAAGGGATAACTTATAAACAACAAAAATTTATTGAGTTGATGGTTTCTCTTGAGCTTTTTATGTAAGGGCACTAATTGCATTCACGAGGGCTCCACCCTCATGATCTGATCACCTTTCAGAGGACTTATCTCCTATTATCCACCACCTTGGGAGATGTTAGGACTTCATCATCTGAATGTTGAGATGGCACAAACATTTAGACCACAGCATTAAGAATGAGGTTGAGGGATTTGGGGGGTGGCTTAGTGGTAGAGCCTAGAATGCATAAGACCTTGGGCTTTATCCATAGCACCTAAAAACATTTTTTTAAAATGAAGTTGGATTACATAATTCATCATAGACTTACAAGATAAGATTCCATGCCTGGGGGGGAAAAGTGAAAACCATTTCACTCTACCATGTTTGCTATAGGCATTCTTTTATTTTATTTTGTTTTAATGCTCTTCATTTTCCTTAGAACTGACCTCTGTCAATCCCTCTATGGCCCTTCCCTCCTAGTAATGCCGTACATACTTTCCCTGTCTCTGAGTCATGTGTCCTTATTTGTCCTTCTGTATTTCTTTCATGTGTCCAGGTGTCTAAGGCTATGGAGGTGGAGTTAAATTAGTACCATGTGCCAAACAAAACTGTCCACTTAGCCTGGTATGGTGGCACACACCTATAATCCCAGCAATTTGGGAGGCTGAGGAAAGATGATTGCAAGTGTAAGACTAACCTCAGCAAAACTAAAATAAAAAGGGCTGGGGATATATATATAGATCAGTGATAGACAAACCTTTAGTTTAAATTCCCAGTAAAATCCCAGTATCAAAAAACAAAAACAAACAAATCCTTGCATTTATCATTGCTAATGTTGACCAATTGATAGGAGGATTGAAAGAGAATTGAGAAAAGAACAATAAAACAAATTAAGGATTCCCCACAAGAAGAAAGCTGATGGACAATTTAATAATTATTATCCAATTCTAAACATTCAATATTCCCCGAAAGGTGGGTAGGTTGCAACAAATTTCTGAGAACTGAGCAGATCTGAAATGGGAGGATCAGAAAGAGGATCAACTAGTGATGTCTTAGAATCCCTTTTGTGACTGTGAACAAGCAGTACCCTTTCAGGGACTAGTGATGAGTGCAGTTCTTTCTTATAGCATTACAGAGTGTCCATTCTGCAAGAGAGGCTGATTCACTCAGGGATAAAACAAACACTGAATGTCTAATAGACTCCATGTTAACTTCTGAGGTTACAAGGATAAACACAATGTGGTCTTGCTCTTCAAAGATTTCACAGTCTATAAAAGAAGAAAGGCCTTTCCATAGTAAATCAGATAAGTCAAGATTCATCTGAGCCAAAGTCTCAGGAAAACAGAAGGAAGTGAACTACTGATCCTGATTGAAGAGGTCTTCTAAAGGAGGGGCATTTGAACTGAACATTGAAGGATAAATAGGAGTTCAACAAGTGGGGCTGCAGGACATTCCTTTGTCAGCGATCACAGGGAAAGTGAAGTTATTGGGAAGCGGCAATACCTGGCAAGTTCAGAGGCTGTTTGTCACTTTGCCACTTTGTAAGACTAGAACACAGAATTCTTGATCAAAGGTATAGATAGATTTGGAAAGGTAGGATGAGCTATATTTTTTAAAAATCTGCACTTCAGGCTAAGGAATTTGATGATTTGGTAGGTAATAATGACTCAAAAAGTTTTTGAATCAAGACAGTGTTTTGATTTTTTGTTTTGTTTTGTTTTTTTGTTTTTCTTTTTTGAAGAGATGAACCCAGGGTCACTTAACCACTGAGCCCCATCCCCAGCCCTTTTCCTTTTTTATTTTGAGACAGGGTCTACTTAGGGCCTTGCTAAATTGCTGAGGCTGTCCTTGAACTTGTGATCCTTCTGCCTCAGCCTCCCAAGTCGCTGGGGTTACTGGCATGCACTACCATGCCTGGCCAGGACAGTATTTTGAAATCAAGAGAGTGTTTGTATATACCATTTGTCATTTTATAAATATCTGGATTATGACATAATAGATGGGTTTGAAAGGGAAAGAGAAAGAAAATGAACAAATTAGAAAGCTGTTTTAAATGCTCTTTCATGCTTTTTCTAACGGGAGAAATGTATACAAGTGCTCTCACTCCTAAAATACCATCTCCAGGGATAACATATTTGCTCTACTCCTAAATCCAGTCATATTTTAAATACAATATGTTTGTTATCTTGTCCTTGACATAAATATGCTCATTTTATAGATAATGTCTTCTTATCATGGAGGTTTGTTGTTTTCTGTTGATTATTTTTGTCCTGCTGATATGCATGTCATCCTTGAGGCTACAGAACAGGAAAAGAGGAAGCTGAGTGGCTGAGAGGGCTTACGCTAATCCTTCTGTTCTGCTCTAGGTAGTGGTTTGGAGTTATTTGCCATAATGTAAGGAGGGGAGAGGCCTGGGGAGTTGGTAGCTCTGTTGACCTCAGGGGAATATTCTGGTGATTGAGAGGGAAGATAAAAATGCTCTGTGCACTCTAAACATACCTATGAAATTACTATCATTTATATAGGATGGAGCAGACTTGGAAGTAAAAAATGAGTAAGGTTAATATATTTATATACAGAAGCAAGGTTCAAATTGTATACAAATAAATACATATTTATTCATATAAATTCTTGGCTCAAAGGAAAGACATAAATATATTACTTCAAAATGGGAGTAGAGAGAAAGCTGGATTTTTGTGTTATATAAGCATATATAACATAAAAACATATATACATACACATATATAATTAGTTTATTATAGATAGACATAATATTGGGGTTTAAGAGGAAGCAGGATTTTAAGGGTTCGCTTCTGTATAGTAACAGGAAACAATGGAAAACCGGAAGCCATAGGAACACCAGGCACAAAAATCACATGTCTCTGGACCATAAACAAGATCTAGGCTTTAAACAGAACAAGAATTTTAATGTGAAAATGAATATTTATATTTGTCCATCTTATAAAATAATTAGATCATTTTCAGGTAGCTAGCTTTGAGGGGCTAGGGTTGTGGCTCAGCGCTAGAGCACTTGCCTTGCACGTGAGACCCTGGGCTTGATCCTCAGCACCACATAAAAATAAATAAACAAAATAAAGGTATTGTGTCCATCTAAACTAAAAAAAAAAAAAAAAAAATTAATTAAAAAAAAAAAAAACTTTGATAACCACCCTCGATTCTAGCCCCTTCTCTCCTCACCACATATAAGTACCATCATCAGTCTAGTATGTCTTCCAAGAATAAGTAGCTGGAGAGGAAACTGTCCATCTATAAGGAGAGCTGGGAGGAATCACATGCAACACTGTCAGGAATCGCTATCCTGCTGTGGAAAGCCTGACTTTACCCTGAGAGGGCCTGGTATCCTTTTATGATATAATCAGGTGGGCATGGCCACCAGAGACAGAGAAGAAGCTCAGGAAAAGAAACAAAGACATTTATTACACTCTCAGGTCTTAAAAACAGGAGGCACAGCATACCACGCAGGGCCACATGGGAAAGGCACCAGGGTAGTCTGGAGGCAGAATATAGGAGCCAAGGAAGGTTTGGGTTAAGGTCTTTATTGGGATTTCTGAGGGAAATAAAGTGGTAGCCTGAGCATTTTAGGATTGGCTTGTTTGAATAATTTTGATGGGCTCTAAGCTACAGGGTTGTCCCAGTTGCTTCCTCCTGGCGGGGAGATGATTAAGGCAGAGGAATATTGCCTCCTGGAACATAACAGCCAGCTAGGAAAGGCTCTGGATTGGTTGGTTAGCTTGTGTATCAAAAGCATAGGTGCCTTAAAAAGGGCCCTTTGTTGTCTTTAAGAATTAACTAGCCTCCAAAGGGGCAGTTTTTCTGCAACCAGAAAGGGTTTTTTGTTTGTTTGTTTGTTTTATGTCAAAACCATTAAAATATACAGAAAAGTTTTTAAGTATTTGTAATACAGAAACTTTACACTTAACTTGGAAAAAGGTCTGAGACCCATATAATTGACAGAGGAAAGGTGTGACCTTTATCTATTGCTTGTAAGGTTGGTTACATCCAAGGTCAATTATTCTTACATACACTGTGTCTAGTTTCTACTCTTAATGGAAGGCTTTCCAAATTACATCTTCTGCGAGAGTGTTTATGTATACCATTTGTCATTCTCAGGAAATAAAAAAAGTAAAAGCTACCCATTAGGTCTCTTTCATAGAACCATTGTCCCAGGCTATTAATAAGAGAGGGTTCACTTATAAATGAATCACAAAATAAAAATCACAGATGCTTCATGTTTCAGCAAACACACATTATTTCCTAGGAAATATACATAGTCAAAACCAAATTCCAGACTAGAAAATTAAAATCTTTGGCCCAGGTAAATGAAACCAATGATTAGTTTTCTAAAGCAGACCACAAAAGATTCAACACTGAAGAGATTCTCAACACCTTGTCCTCAGGAAAGAAAGAAGAAGGAAGGAAGGAAGGAAGGAAGGAAGGAAGGAAGGAAGGAAGGAAGGAAGGGAGGGAGGGAGGGAGGGAGGGAAGAAAGAAGGAAGGAAGGAAGGAAGGATCGATCTACTGACTCTTAGTGACGTGCTACAATGTAACTATGAGTATTAATTGCAATGAGAATCACAGAACAGAATTAAATATTGTTAAAGTAGAAAAGAAACCAACATGGTAATGAGTTAAGTAAAAGAATATTTCTGTCTAATGCCAATTACCTAATATAAGTTTAGTTAATTAAACTATGTATGCTCATATTTCATATTTGTACTTTTATGTTTATTCAAATTCTATCTTCAGAGTCCAGAGCTGTTAAGAATTTATTTTCTTTTGACCTTTGCCAAGGTCTCATTATTTCCTGAGACAGTTCTATTGGCATAACTCAGATGAAATATTAATAAAAAAAATCCCATGTTCTAGGCCCCTGAGCATAACAGTGTTTGCTATTGGTGGGTTTTAGCAATGGCAAGTATATGTTGTGCTTCTACATAAACCAGAATGAAAGCTAATTATTCAACAGTTGAAGAATGAGCTGCCACTATATGCAAAGATCTCTGCACTTAGAGGCCACAGGTGCCTATACCTGCAAGTAATATTCTGGGAGTTTCCATATAGAGAGGAATATATATACTCTGTATGTTCAGACTACTGCTGGCTTGGTTTTAAAAACCAATGCTGCCTAATTAACCAATGAATTCTGCCATAATGGAGGTGGTAGAACATTAACTTTTGGCATGGTGTTTTAGTCAGCTTTTTTGATGCTGTAGCTAAAAGACCCAACCAGGGCTGAGGATGTGGCTCAAGCGGTAGCGCGTTCGCCTGGCATGCGTGCGGCCCAGGTTCAATCCTCAGCACCACATACAAAGATGTTGTGTCCGCTGAAAACTAAAAAATAAATATTAAAAAAAAGACCCAACCAGAACAATTGTAGAGGAGGAAAAGTATATTTGGGGGCTCAGGGTTTCAGAGGTCTTAGTTGATAGGCTCTTGGCTTCAGTCCTCAGGCTCAAGGTGAGGCAGAACATTATGGCAGAAGAGTGTGACAGAGGGAAGCAGCTTATGACAGGATCAGACTGCAGAGAGACTCACCAGATACAAAATGCGTAGCCCAAAGCTAAGTCCCCAATGCCCACCTCCTCCAGCCACACCCTACCCACCTTCAGTTACCACTTAGTTAATTTCCATCAAGAGGATTATTCACTGATTAAGTTAAGGCTCTCATAACCCAATCATATCTCCTCTAAACCTTCTTGCATTGTCTCATACATGAGCTTTGGGGGGACATCTCACATCCATGCCATAACAGCATGTAAAGGCAAGATAAAAGCATGGGATAGAAGAAAGACAACCTCACCATATAGCCCTGAAAATATTCCAGAATGATACCTCCTTAAGAATGAGCAAATAGTGATAGACTCAGAAAAGTGACTTTCTTGGACCTGATGTTCAATATTAAAATCATATCTACTCCCCACCTGCACTAAGGCACAATAGGTGTCTTTCTCAATCCACCTTCACCACAGAGCATTAGGATGGCTAGTGGTGTGGGCTGTCCACGTTTTTTTTTGTTTGTTTGTTTGTTTTTCTGCTGATCAGGTAGGGACTGCTGGATGTTTTCTGTGTTTTCACTTTACTAGGCTTAGGAGTTTTATGCCTGATCATACTATAGGCTTCGCCTTAATGCATTAGCAAAAACATCTAAATCTTAGTCTACTCAGCTATACAATGAAAATAATAATGCTTCTTTCATAGGACTATGATAACAAGCAAATAAGATAGTATATGCAAAGTTTTAACTAGAACATGTAATAAATGGTAGGCATGATAAAAGTAATTATAGTAATGATTAGGGTTATCATAATTATTTTCATTATTACTATTAAAATATATTAGTTTATTTGGTTGGTCCCTTTCATTTTACAAGTCCTAATGTTTAGGGAATTGGGTTTGAAGTCTTTGAAATGATATCATCTCTGCCCAGTTTTTTTGTGTTTTAATAAAAGACTTACTTTAAAAAATTTCCCCACAGATTTAACCCACACTGATAGTTTCTGAACTTTTTTATGGTTTTATGACAACTTTTAAAATATTTTTCTAGGTTTTTAAACTCACTGAAAATCAATAATGGTTCCTAAAACTGGAGAGTAGATTTTTTAAAAAGTTAACCATAAGAAATAGTAAAGAAATTAGATACAAACCTTTTAAACACCAGGTTGATTTTTCAAGTAACAGTTTTGTTGATATTTTTTCAGTTGTACAAAAAAATTTTCTTACAAAATTAGAAATAGTAGGATTTTAAAAAAGAATATGAATGAAATTGGAAAGGTGCTGAAGTTCAGTAAGTCAGTTTTAGCATCTAATCTGCCAGTACCCCTTATATATTTGGGATTCATTGCTGTGTATTTATTTATGGGGGCAATGAGCTTTTCAGAGTACACAGACTATCAAGGGAATTAAAGTTCATTTGAATTATTTATTTGTTGGGAGTATGAGTTTCTAATATTTTTATAGTCAGAAGTAAAAAACATTAAAATTTAGTTAATGTTTTAGTAGTTAATAAAGAAGAATAATTCAGTCTCTCCCTACCATAGATACACACATACACATATGTACACACATACACATGCACACAGAGTACAGAGTCATTTTAAAGAATCCAGAAACTGAAAACTTCTCAATAAGAAAAATTTCTTAAGAAGCTTACTGCAGTATGTTAAGTGGACCCAACACTCAACATTTCATGTGAATATTATTACTTAAAATATTTTTTTTAAATACTACTAACAAAACACCTCTCCAAGATTGGTCTTTCATTAGTGCCAATTACAGAAATTATGCCACGAAGTTGCCACATTGCTACTTTTTAAACATTTTTAATTACATGTGTATTTTTTTCCACATTTTTATTGGTGTACTATAGTTGTAATGATAAAATTTGTTACATACTGGTACACTATAGCATCATAATTTGGCCAATATCATTTCCTTGTACTTTCCCTTTCCCTCCCCTTGTTGCTATTTTTTAAAGAAAATAACTCATTAGGTTCCTTCTGCCAAAATTTAAGACAAATTTTAAATAGTTTACAGTTGAACAGAGGAAAGTTTGGTTCAATGCTTAACAAAAAGGTTAACTTGACCCATAAGCTACATTTTCTGTAACAAAAAAATATAGGAAAATTTAAATGGAATAAAAGAAATAAATTGAATAATCTAAAATAGAATCTTTCAGTATAGCTTTATAAAAGAGCATTTATGTTCATTTCTAAAAGAATAAATAGCTAACATGAAATATAAGTGAATCAAATGTTGCTGGTAATCTAACCAAGAAAGGAATAATCTCACTCAAGAATTAATTAAATACTCCTTCTCCCTCTCCTTCTTTCTCCCTGATGTAAGGAGAAAGCCATCATCTCCCTAAGCCATCATCTGTCATAGGCATGTTTGCTACATCTGAGTTAGACCAGATGGAGGAAGAGTGGAGCTGTGGACACCCACAGAGATGGTGAGAAAAGGTCATCAATAGCTCACCTTGTTCTTGACCTTGGAGAGGACAGGGCCTCTGAAGGTTGGGTGCAAGCTTGTATTAAGTTGTCTGGGAAGTTTGATATTTGAAGAAAATGAGTCTCTTTGTGTCTTTTTATTGGCTTGGTGCTTCCCTACATGGTGTATTCTGAGGAATTTTCTTTACGCAGACATTCAGTCCTTTTCTCATTTACTAAAATATTTAAGGAGCTTCTGTGAGATTTGGTGCTAGAGATATAGCAAACAACTAAACAGAAGAAAATAAAGCAAAAACTCTTCTTTAGGGATCATACATTTTATTGGGAGAAGACAAATAAAATAAATAGGTAAGTTACACAGAGGTGATCATCTCTGTGGAGTAATTTTATATAAAGCTGGGAAAGGAGCCTGCGTTGTAGTTTAAAATGGGTGACCACGGAACTCTTCATGGGAAAAATGGAAAATATGAATTAAAAACTTGAACAATAGGAGGGAGAGAGAAAGCCACATGGATAACTCGGGAAGGAACGTTCCTGTAGAGGGGACAGCAGGAATATACCTGGGTGTCTGTGAGATCCGTCAAGGAGACAGGTTGGTTGGAGGAGAGGGGAGCGCTAATGACCAGGAGAACAGAGTTAACATTTACTGAAATGGGACAGACCCTTGGAGAAACAGGTCTGGGATTGTTAATTTTGAGATGTCTGTTAGGTATCTAAGAGGAGAGAACCCATGGGCAGAAGGGTGTGTATCCGAAGTTCAAGGGCAAGAACTCAGCTGTTGATACAGATGTAGTGTTATCAACATACAGATGAGATTTATCATAAGATTACCATGCTTGCTCAAGGCAGAAAGGAGACAACCCCAGCTGATTCCTGGGCAGGACTACCATTAGGGGGCTGGAGAGAAAAGGAACATTTTTATCATTTATAGAACTTCAGGTAGCAAAGGAAGCCCCAGAAAACAGAATTAGGAATTATGAATGGATGTCACAAAGCACAGAGATTTTTTTTTATTTTTATATTTTTTTTGTGTGTGTGTTTTAGCACTGGGTATGGAACCAGAGGTGCTTAACCACTGAACCACATCCCCAAATCTTTTTTATATTTTATTTAGAGACTTTGTCTCACTGAGTTGCTCAGGGCCTTGCTAATTTGTTGAGGCTGGTTTGAACTCAAGATCCTCCTGCCTCCACCTCCTGAGCCGCTGGTATTGCAGGTGTGTGTCATCCAGAGCGCGGATTTTTGAGTTCATATACAAAACAATATTCCCAAAACTAAGCCTGTCAGCAATCAAAAGGGCTGCCTCTCTGGCTTGGAAAATATTCACAAAAGCTCAGGTTCTGGGGCTTTCAGCCAGGGAAGGGAAGGAAAATTCCTGTGAATTTGTCTATCACCCAATAGACAGACAGTAGATGGTATTAAATAATATCATCACAAAACCACCAATTTGTTCTGTATATGTAAACTAAGTTGAGGATTATGGCAACCACTTACATAAATGAATGTTAATCAAGTATATTTTGGTTTGAGATGGCTGATAAAATTGAATCCAAAGAGATTGTCAACAGCATCCTCCCCTCACTTCTCTTGCTCTCTTTGAGTTTAGAGAAAGTCTTTTAATGTAATGGCAAGCCTTAACTTCTGGGTCTCCCCACCATAAGTCATTTTCTATTCCCACTTCTATATAAGACACTACTTGAAGAAGAGAACCAACTGTGCCAAAGAATTCACAGTTCTGTGAGGATTCGGCTCTATTATTACATATGTGAGGGTGGAATGCTGGGAGGAAAAGAGGTCAAAAGGAAGGGGTGATTGATGGCAAGTGGGTAGAAGACTTGCTTAAAATGTATTATTTTGGCCCTGAACACCCACAAAATGTTCCATTTTAGAATATTATTACATAAAGTATATGCATAAAATAAAAATAAAAAGTTTCAAAAGAATTATTGATAATCATCAGTCAGAAAGTTTATAGATCCCTTAGAGAAAAGCACAGTATTTGCCATACTTAACATAGGATTAAGAGTTTAAATTATAAGTCTACTACTTCATGCTTGCATCTCCATATACAGAAGGTAGTCCTATGTGATGTTGGTATTGGGATGAACTGCATTCATTATATGGCACCTCACCTCACAACAATCCAAAGGCAACTTTTCAACACCAAATAGTCCTTTGCCAGCATCCATCACAATAGTGAGATGACCACATGGAGAAAATTGTGATTATCTCAATGGTATCATAGAAAAGCCAATTTCAGCTTAATAAAAACAACTTGTGCCTTTTTTTTTTTTTTTTTTTTTTCCTTTCTTTCCTCTGAAAGCACTAGGTGTTCTGAGGTATTTGATTTTCTCTTTAGGGTATTATTTTAAAAAATTAAAAGAAAGGTGGTGAAGAATAGACTTTCTTCACCCATTTCTAAGATTTATACAAAGAGAAAATTACAGGATTCATGTTTTAACAGCTAAAGTGAAAAACATGAAGTGGGAGTTGGATTGACTGATATTTGCAGTATAAAAAAATCGAGAGTACTGGGGAATGGAAAGATTCAGAACATACAGCATAGCAGTTGTGTTTGAAAACATCCTTTTAACTTGTTTGCTCTTCAGCCATAGATATCTAAAGTGACAGAGGCTTCAAATTCCTCCTCAGCCCTTCACACCTTCAGCATGGCACACATAGAACTGATACTGTTCTGAAATTCACTGTGGTAACATGATAGGGCTGCTGCTAGAGTCGGAGGCAACCCGCTCTGGAAGTCTCCTGTGTGTTCCAGTCTCAGCGGCTCCTTTGGATGGCACTGGGCATACTTGCTTGGAGTGTTACCATTCTAATCAGCAGTCAAAGCAAAAAGTGCACCAAATCTGAATCAGGCTATGAACTTTTCTTAGCCTACAATGTAGGTGACAGCTAAACAAAGGACTTCACAAGGTACAGATGCTAAGAAAAGCACCCAGTTTGGAGTCTTCTCTGCTGTCTGCACTGCTGCCAGCCCTAGACAGTGCCCCTGAGTGCACTTTTCCCCTTTCGGCTCCTAGGTCAAGTCAGGAGCAGGAAGGGACAGAGAATTCCAAACACTGGTGTACTTCCTACAGCTACATCCCCTCTCTCTTTTTCTTCTTTCCACCCTGCTTCTCCAGGGTACAGTTTATGAGACTTCAGATGCTGAGTTAAAAATACAGTAGATTTTTGTGGCTCCCCACTGTAATGCTGTACAGTGAAAAACCTGCGTTTTCCCCTTGGCTGTAGAAGGGAGAGTAGTTCTGAAAAGTCAAGTTTAGGCTTTAAGATGCACATAGGTATTTTTTCCCATATGTTTTGAATTGCTCAACTGAAAGCAGAGGAGAGAATTTAAAAACAAACCCAAACTCTGACAACCCAATCTGCAGTCTGGCCTCACAGGAGCTCAGTACACCTGAGCTCACTACACACCTGGCCATGCCCTAGCCTCACTGGCTTCTATCAGATCCTTGAGTGTGCCTTGATCCTCCTGCCAATGGATCTTTGCATAGGTGCTCAATACTCGAAAACTCTTCTCTATCTTTCCTCAACCACTGCCCTCTTCTCCTCTGCCTAGTTAACTTTTCTAGGTCCTTTTTATCTCATTTCAAACTTGGCTTCATCCAGTCATATTCCCTAACCTCTGTGTCTAGGCCAATTCCCTACTGAAAGCATTAACCCTTCAAGCACTTCCAGCTGTTACTTTGCATTTTTATTTTTTATTTTTTTAAATTAGCATTTGTCTCCCCAACTAAACCGTAAGCTCAATGATGGCAGATTCTTGTTCCCTTTAGGTCCCCATTATTCCTTCAGCACACCCTGTTGGGGCTCATCATACAGAGGATGCTTAATAACTATTAGATGACTTATTCAATAAGTGAGTGAATAAATTATTTCTTTTTAAAATGAATTTATTTATTTCTTATTTTCAACTTAGTGTCTTTCATATTTTTCTCCAAGTTATTAGGTAGCTTGAAGTCATCTGATAAAGAAGGCCACTCTGTAGTTTTAACTCAATAAGTACAAAGGATCATACAGCTCGTCTAGGACACTGAAGAAAGGAAGGAAGTCAATAACCAAGTGTCCCTTTATTTTTCTCCCAGGACTTTAGGAAAAAAGGGGAAATTGAGGATCAATGGTCCCTGTAATTGATTGGCCATACCTGATACTTTAATTTTAGGATAATTTCCCAAACAGATCACAGTGATTTTATTTGATAAAGTAGAATTCATTATAATCTCTAGATGGACTTTCAGTCTCTAAATGTTTTAAGGGTGTCATCATTTTATAAAAAAAAAATCAACACTCCCTGGCCTTCGTGCTCATTAGTAAATAAATATCAAGTTTGAATTTTTGTTTAATTTTATATGCAAGTGAAATTACTTTTTAAAAGGATTTATCTGGAATCATGGGAATTCTGAGATCATTTACCAAAATTAGACTCTGCTGGAGATTGGGGTAGGAGATAGCCTGAGAACTTTGTGGAATTCGTTGTTTGATGAGCAGTAACATGAATGATAAGGTGATTTTAAAAAGTGGCAGACAGTTTGACTCACTTAGAAAGCAGCCAGAAAAATCATTAAATGGTTATTGATTTCAGAAAAGAAGGTTGTATTTTAACATTTTTTTAAATATTTTATTTTTATGTCTTTGGTACTAGGCACACTCTACCACTGAACTATACCCCTAACCTCTAAACTACATTTTAACAAACTGTTTTATACCTTGAAATGATTTCTTCTCCCCCAATTTTGTGTAGTTTGTTTTGCTAATGAGATGTAAAAAAAGATACGAAGAACAACCAAGTGCTTATAAAATTAAAATGTAGACTAATGAATATCTTTTCTTGAACTAAATTGAAAGTAGCCAACTATCTCTCACTCTGAGATCACATTAGAGAATCACTTGTGAGGACACTGGATACCCAGGAGACTTAAAGTACTGGAGTGCCAGAGCCCACAATTTATTTTGAAAAGCTTTTGACTCTTGGAAAGGGTTCAGGTAGATTACATGGGAGTACTCTGCTGATTCTGTAGAAAGTCAAGGTCAAACTAACTAGTACTTGAAAACATTTAAAAGCTATTGAGAATGATATCTAATTATGTCTAGTGCTTAGACTTTGCTTCATCCTAACTTTATATTTTGATTAAAATATTTTAAGTTCTAGGGGTTTTTTTAACATCCCTTTTTAAGAGAAATTTATTATGAAGAGCAAGACCATTTTATATTTCTTTTGTCTCAGTTAATCTGGTTGTGGGAAATTTAGCCTTTCACACCACAGGTTTACTCACATTACAGCATAATACCTTACAAGGAAATAAACTGCCTGTGGAGAGTGTGTTGGCACCCATGTTAGGAAGGTGAGAAATTCAGATGCTCCATAGAGTGGATCCCAAAGGCACTTTGTCCTCCAACGTTCAGGCTGTTTGGACCTCTTGGGCTGGAACTATGAGAAATGGTGAGAAAACACCTGACCCTAAGAGGAATGTATCACTGGTTAGCACTGGATGGGAGGCCTGATTTCTCCAGAGCTGACAGGATGAGTTCCCACAGGACAGCATACACAGCAGCCACAGTAGCAGGACAGGTGGGAAGTACAGCAGGTTCTGCAGGGTCAGAATGCTGGTGCCTGGCCTCTCTTTTTGCTTGCATGATCAGTAACTAATCCTTAACTTATACCACAGTGGGTAGCAAGACAAAACTCGAAATAAACTTCAAAATCAGTGAGTCTAATTCACTTAGATTTGAAAGGTACAAAACCCAAGGCTCATAAAATGTAAATAAAATATCCTTCCCAGTATTTCTATATTTATGATTAAATGTGATTGTGGGGCTTGATAACACTTCAGACCAAAGAAAAATCTAATGTGATGACCTGAGTCTGGAAGGACTAATGCATGTTAAATATGCATGTTAATTATGCATGCTTTCAGCTCCCAGCCTGGAAGAGTTCCCAAGGACACATACAGGCGGCAGCAGCCCTCCTGGAAGTGGCTGCCTAATCTGAGTTCCCTTTGCACTGGGATAAACAAACATTTGCAAATGGGAGTTCACTGTTGGGGCTGCTGAGATTTAAAAGCACCTTTTGGGAGGTGCAGGTTGTCCCAGGAAATGAGAGCTACTTGACAGTGAACAAAGTAGGCATTGAGCATGCATTTTTAAAATTTTTTAAATTAAATCTTGAAAAAGAATATTTTCTAGGAATAGTTCACTGTAGATAAGAAAAATGACTTGGATCCAGATACAATTCCTTTAAGGACCCATCTTGCTGAATGGCTGTTTGGTGTGCTAGGATGCACACTCTCGTGTCACAGTGCAGGCTCTTCATCTCTATATTTTATGTAACACAATTTCTACAGAAAAGAGAAAATCCTGATTGGAAAGGGGTGCAGTAGAGGATAGTATTGAAAGATGTCAGTGGGAAATCTACAGTAATCCCTCCAGTAAGTCCAGAGACCCATCACGACAGCCTCGTTCCAGGGCTCACATTAATATTTCCACTGAATATGACATTTACAGCCTGCATGGCAAAGGGATCCAGTTCACTCGCTCTCCAGTCTCCACCCTGGAGGAGAGTGTGATGTCCTGGTCCCAAAGGCCTCCCTCAAGGAACTCTCAGCATTTCTCAAGCTGCTCCTTCTTCAGGGAACCCACAAAGCACAGACAGTGCTTTAGTTCAAAATAGAAGAACATCTTATTCTGGATTGTACACCTGAACCCTCTCTCTCCATAGATGGTAGGTTTCTCACTTCTCTTTCTCTTCCTTTGTTAGTTATGCAAATCCTAACTATACCAATCCTCAGTGCAAACTGCCACAGCCAGTTAACTTTGCATTTTCACATCTCTGGAGGAATAAAAATATAAAATACTTTGCTATTCTCCACTCCAGGGCCATTTCGTGGCTGGGAAGTCCTTCCTTTTCACAACAGTAGGCAGGGGTAATATAAGCAGGCTGATTGTGCACAGAGAAGTCCCTCTTTCTCAGTCCATGACCCCAAACTGACTGGGGATAGCTTTTCCTTGAGGACCCAACTGTAATTCTTAATGTCAGGACAAGTACCCAGACCCCTCCCAGCTTCTTTTCCAGCATACCAAAGTCAGAAATTTGCTGATCCTTCTGCCCTCTTCCCTGGTCCTGCCCCACATACATTTAGACAGGCATTTGCCCCTGCAGATCTCAAGGTGGCATCCTTGTGCCTTCATTTCCTTTTACTGTGCTTGACTTTGATTTCTTCCTTTTCTATGTACAAAGCTCTCTTTAAAGTAAGAGGTCTTTGGGAGCAGAGATATATCTCTGATTCGAGCAATATCATGAGGTTCCAATGAAGAATCTTATAATCAATATTTTTTATGTATCCCACACCTGGAGAGACCGAAGATCTCCTACTAAAGTAGACATAAGAAACTGTAGCCTCACACTGTGGGGAGAGAAGTCTGATTATGAAAGGGCTCTGAAGTTTCGTTGATGAACTTTGTTTCTTCTCCATTGCTTGTTATTATCACGTGAATGTTGCATGTAGGCTCCAACCTAACACAATTTTCATTCTTTCTGCAGCACCTGAAATTCTTAGAGGCTGTGCCTATGGACCGGAGGTGGACATGTGGTCTGTAGGAATAATTACCTACATCTTGTAAGTGAAGACAAGCAATCTTTATGCAAGCTGTTGCCTTTGTGTAACATTTTCTGGGTACCTATAGTTCTCATAAGAACCGAGATGATTATTGTGATTTTCTGTTCATACTAAATATAGTTGGTGATAGAATTTTTCTCAAAATGAATTTTTTTTTCTTTTGTAATTTTCTTGGGACCAGAACCTCTTCCCAGGGCTTTTCTATATCTCATTTTTGCTATGCAATGTTTAGCAGATTTGGGAAACAATTCATTTTTTGATGACCATATAAAATGTGAAATCCAAGTCCACCTACTATACTTTCTCTTGTTTTATTTTATTGGCCATCTTGTCTAAAACAATTAGGCCTTTAGTCCTTTTAAGAGAGCAAAGGGCTATTTTTTATGCAATCCCAAATTGGTATATTTTTTATCAGAATATTTTAAATGCATCTTCATTATCAATTTTGTTTCCTTTTTCAAACTAACCCTACACAGTTTTCTCTGGGAGGAAACAAATGAGCTAAATATTTCACCCTCTGGTATCTCCAACTCCATTATAGGTCAACTGTCTAATAAAAAATAAGGAATTTTGGAAAATTTATCAAAATGATGATGGAATTACAGGCAATGACAAGGGAAGTCATAAACCAAATAGAGGTTTGGCTGGAAAGCAAGATTTCCTTAGAAAAACTGAAAAGCAAGATGTCAGTAAGCACATGTATTTGCCATTTAGATGGTAATGCATAATTAATATTTGGAACCCATATTGTTCAAATCTGGAAAGAGATTTTTGAGGGTTTGAAAGAAAGTGTATTTGTCTTCCCTCTCCTTTCATGCTGGGGATCCAACCGTGGACCTCAAGAATTCTACCATTGAATTATGATCCCAGCCCAAAATTTATTAGTCTTGTTCAGGCTGCCATATAGAGTGGGTGACTTCAACAACAGACATTTATTTTCTCACATCTGGAGGCTTGAAGTCTGAAATCAGGGTGCAGCCTGGCTGAGTTCTGGTGAGGGGGATCTCTTCCTGGTTTGCAGAAAACTCCCTTGTCAGCATGTCCTCACACAGCAGGGGTGGGAGGGAAGTGCACAAACTCTGTGGTCTTTTCTCATAAATGCACTAACCTCATCATGACCTTCATGACTTCCCTAAACCCAATTACCTTCCAAAGGCCCCATCCCCAAATACCATCATATTAGAAGTTACAGCTTCAACTTGTAAATTTGGAGTGGGGAAGAACATATCAGTCCATAGCAGAAATTTGTTGTTAGTTTTGTTTTTAATAGTGATCTTAGAGAGTGCAATGTATAGGTCATGTGAGCTAGGAATAATTGGAACAGAATGTCATAATTGAAACAGAACTTCCAGGCAAGTTAGCAGACTCTACGTTCACCCAGGTGGGTACATTGGTTGATAGCCCAGATAAAAAGGTTTAAAAATCAACCCATAAAATAGCATCTGCTAATACATAATTGCAAAAGATATTTTCAATATTTAATTTCCTGTGTTTCTAGAAATGTGTTAAAGCTTGAGAATTTGAAGAGGTAGTGAACCATATTTTTTCTTCTGTTTGTCACATGAAATGCTTAACTCATTAAAATAAATACCTGACTCTACTTTGAGATTTCTTTTATACTAGAGAAAGAATATTATCCCTGAATTATGCAGGAAATATATCATACTTCATATACACATTTGAATTTCACATTAAGTGTAAAACCAAACCTTACAAATAAGGATTAAGGTTTGGTTTCACACTTAGAGTGTGAATGAAGTGGAAATGTACCTTATGACAATCCGTGTCAAAATGTACTAGGAAGATTTGAAGCATTGATAGTATAAGAGAACTTTGAGAGATGGAAGGAGGAAATTAAGTTACATGCACCCTGAAAGATGGAAGTATGGATTGAAGAAAATTCCATGGAATGGGTCACTGACATAGGAACATAAAAGAGAAAATGCAATCATTGGAGAAACATTTTATTATGACCTGGAAGATAATATTTTCCTGTCAAACTCCTTTTCCTTAGTCCATTGCCAAATTATACAAACAAGTCTTTATATTTATTCTCTGTAGGTTATTAATTAACAGGAATTTATTGAAAGTGAAAGTAGTGGCTCCAAAAATGAACACAGAGATGCTGCTTTGAACTAATATGGAACTAAAGTTTCACACTAATTTCTGTCATCCTGTAAACCTGGGGACCTCTTGCTTAATCTGTAGTTCATTAATAATTGATGAAATCCACCTGGCAAGGTTCATGGGCAGATTTTTTCCTAAACTCAGTGGCCTATTGATGGCCTGAGATTGTGCCCTCTAGACACCTGTCTCATTGCACCAAGTGACCTAGAATCAAAGGGGAGCGAAGTACAGAAATTACCAAAGGAAGAATTTGAGCTGATGACTTTTTGCCGATGCTTCCTGGGAAAGTAAATGTTATGACAGAGTTACATTACGAGCCTCAGTTAAATCCTTTCTTCATCTCCCAAATGTTGAGGTATCTGTTCTACATCTACTTGTCTGTGTGTACATAAATTCTGGTGCTTATCTTTGAATAAAGCCATGAATAGAAGTTTGATTCTTACTATAGATATAAATACCTCTGTTCCCCTTGCCCCCCTCATCTATGACTTCTACATTTTAACACTTTACTCTCTCCTTAAAAGCTCTAGCTTGTCCCCAACAGGCCATTTTGTGCCATGGCCCATTTCTAAAGATGAGGTTAAGTTAGAAACAAAGGCCATTCTGTTGTTTCTCCCAGGAATTCTGGTCTTTCTTTAGAGCTGCAGGACTGGGCCTTTGACTACTGCAGCAGTCATACCAGAATCACATAGCATCTGAAGTTCAAACCCTCTCCTTCAGTTTTAACACTATGGTTCTTCCCAAAGGCCTGGGACTTCCCTGTATAAACACTACAGGCCTATATCCTCCCAGCATCTCCTTCAACTGTCATTGTTGGAATTAAAGTATTACCAGTTCTGAAAGGTTTGTGCACTGTGTGTGTGTTTGCTACTGTTGACATAATTGAGATGGGAAAAAAAGTATTCAAGCACTCTAGCTTATCACTTTTGTTCTCAGAATTTTCAGAAGGGGAAATGCAAGGAGCTTCCTTAACTGAGTGTGGAAAGCTGGCTAATTTCTCCACAATTAGCAACACTTTTCTAGTGTTGTGGAGGGATGGGAGGGCCAGACAAGGACGACTTTCCTCTTCTCCAGGGATGGACAAGCATCCCTCTGTCTTTATGCTTTCCTTCCATAGGTAAGTCAGGAGCAGCCTGAAGCAGCAGCGGGGAAGAGAATGTGGCTGACTCTAGGATATTTGGAGGAAACAAAGACTCTCCCAATGAGTAAAAGAACACAAGAAAATACTTCTTCATAGAAACCCATCATTTCAGGATACACTTGAATTTTTCATCCTCTGCACCAACCTAGCCAGCACGAAAGGAATAATTTGAGAAGACGTCTTTTATTCATTATTTTATCCCCAATCTTTTCAAAAGAAACATATGCAACACATGGGCTCATTTTGACAGTTCCCCTCTTGTCCCAGTGATTTCAGAACCCCCACCTGTCTCTAGGCAGTAGAGAATTGGCAACTTGCTTTTCTTCTCACCCTCTCTTTAGGATGCCAGAAATGTTCTTCTGTTCCTTTTTGTCCCACTTTTCTTATTCATTTTTATGCTGATCCTGTGGTGGAAAGTAAAGATGAATATAGGTGGAATATCTTTAAGATGTATGAAAGAAAGGGTCACTTTCAAGGATGAGGCAAATTTAGGCTGTTTGTTGATTGCATCTAGTCACTGAATTAAGTCTTTTTTCCAGCACTGGGGATTGAACCCAGGAAGGGTCCTCTACCATTGAGCTACATCCCCAGCCCCCTTCTCTCTCTCTCTCTCTCTCTCTCTCTCTCTCTCTCTCTCTCCTTTTTTTTTTCCCTTAATTTTGATACAGGTTCTGTCTAAGTTGCCAAAGCTGACCTTGAACTTGTGTTCCTTCTGCCTCAGGCTCCTAAGTCAATGTCATTACCAGCACAAGCCACCATGCCTGATGGATCCTACATTTCTATAGAGGAATTCAGTGAATAGAGATGAATTTAAAAAAAAATAAAACTCTTATTTCCATTTTTTAACCTCTTTACCCTCAAAATTCTAACTCTTCCATTTTATACTAAATGGGAACTCTAATCAACCTGTCTTAATTCTCATGAAGAAAAAATTCATGGAAAAATCTTTACCATAGTGCTTATAATAATGTATGCTATTGTTATTGCTGTTCTTTTTATGTCATCATAATAATTATTATATTTTTTTCAGAAATTCTACTCACTATTCTTACTTCCTTGAGATGTGACTGTGTTTTTACACTATTGATCATGAATTGTAACAAGGCAATTATATACTTGTGCTGAGTAGACTTGCTTTTGTGTATTATTTCTAAAGGAGGTCTTGAATTTCTGTAGAAATTTGATGAAATATAGTCTTTTAAAGATACTTTATTTCCTATATTTTTCCCCCTCTAGACTTTGTGGATTTGAACCATTCTATGATGAAAGAGGTGATCAGTTCATGTTCAGGAGAATTCTGAACTGCGAATATTACTTTATCTCCCCCTGGTGGGATGAAGTATCTCTAAATGCCAAGGACTTGGTAAGTGTGACCAAAACAAAATGAAACACAATGGAATAAATTCATATTTAACTAATTAATGGACATTTTAAAAATTATGCTCTAATTAATAATTAGTGGTTAATTAATTCCCCCAGTCTTTTCAAAGGCAATATATATATATATATATATATATATATATATATATATATATATATATATCATACACCCTGATGTGGATTCCTTTTGTAGTCCCTTTTTTGTCCCCTCTGACTTCAAAACCTCCACCTGACTCTTGACAGCAGTAGCATTAATGCATTTTTCTTATAGATAATGAAAGGTAGATATGTTTTTGACTCATCATTAGCTAAATTATCACAAACTACAATTGTTATTGTATTAATTAATGAGTTTCTACCACCTGACAAATGAAGAGACTTGCTTATGACAAAAACTGTGCTAGGTAAATCCAAACATAGTTTACACAAAATTCTGTTTTAACATGGCTTATTATTACCTAGATTTAGATAGAATTCATATAAAATAATGTCACTTCCTGAAATTTCATCCAAACTTATTAAAATATCCTGGCAGTAATACAAGTTCTTCCTTTATGGATCCTTGACATAGAGTCATGAAGTAGTAATAGTGTATTTTGTTTCTTTTACACTGCTTTTCACATAAGCTAATATAGAAGCTCATTTGCATTCAGGAAACACTCTCTTTGGAGGGGTCCTCCTCTTTTAAAAAGATGATACTAATATGTGGTTAAAACATTTATTATCAATGATCTAGGGGAAAACCACACAGAAATAACCAAAAGCTGACTTTTGAATCATAGAGGGTTGAGAGGGATCTTGGGAGTCATCTGATTTTTCCCTCATTTTAAAGATGAATGTGCTAAAGATCAGAAAATTGAAGGGACAGGGGCTGGGGATATACTCAGTTGGTAGAGGGCTTGCCTTACATTCACAAGGCCCTGGGTTCGATTCCCTGCACCAAAAAAAAAAAAAAGAAAGAAAGAAAGAAAAAGAAAAGAAAATTGAAGGCACAGCCAAAGATCATACATCTTGCTAATAGGAGAACATTATTAAAACTGACTACAGTTTCCAGACCCCTGTTCCAGGACTTTTCCTCCATCAAACATTTCTTCCTTTTACTTCATGTTATTTCATGGAACAGATCACTTAGGGCCCATGGCTTTTCCGGCATGACTGGGAAGAGGAGCGCTGTGTGTGGCATGTGAGGATTTTGCACCACACTCCAGACATCTCTTACATCCATCACTTTTCTCCATCTCTGCTACCACTATCCCAATCCAAGACACCATCCTGTAGGACCTGGACCACAACCTCCTCTCTGGTCTCCCTGCCTCTTCCTGTGCCCTTCTTAAATACACTCCACACAGGATGTGGAAGTCTCTGCTCTGGACAAATCCAGTGTCTCCAACCCAAATACACAGTCCTTTATAAATGTTACAGAAAAGACTGAAAGGCAAACCAGATATTATTTATTCCTTATTTTACTTGCTGCTTGATTTTGTTGGCCTGGGTTCACTTCTTCATCCAAAGCCCCTCATTTCTTACCAGGCCAAAGTCCAGAGAGACTGACTCCCTTGGAGACATTATGATGGACTTGAGATGAATGCTGACATAATACAGACCTCAGTTTAAATCCAAGCTCTACTAATTAAAAATTGTCTAACCTTAGGCAAGTACTAAATTTGAGTTTGTTAATCCCTCGCTTGAGAACTGGAGCTAGTAACTCTAAGTATACCTTAATTCTAAAGATTATTAGTTTTTTTTTTAATTATATGCATATAATAACGCATAAACTAGGGAATTAAGGTGTTAATCAGATCCAGTCATGTAAGAAAAGGACCTAGGGAAGTGTCCATAGGCACCCACTTTGTGTCTATGTCTAGGTCTCAAAAGTAGAAACATAATCAGAACTTTCACACATCTTTTGACTTCAAATAGACTATCATATCAGATCACTCCTTCTGAGTCCAAGGCTTGGAACTATTTTATTTGTTGATCTTCTTGGCAATTTATTGCCTGTCATTCTGAGAAGCAGAAATGGACCTTTCAGAACAGGTTGCCTTTGGTTGAGTTTAACCCTTTAAGCAAATCATACCCCAACGCCAGTGACTTTTTTGATTCTAAAATGACTTTTACTCTAGCTGTGTGCTGGAGCACCCTCCGGAGATTAAAGAAAAAGAACTACACATCCCAGGAGTATCATAAAATAGTATCATAAAATAGTTGGACTATTGCCCCTTTTGTTTGCCATTTAATCTCCATGGAAAGAATGATGATGCATGAATGATTCTGTTGCCATGGAGATGTATTTTAAGTTCTGAATTCTAGGTGATTCTGAAGTACAGCTTAGAATGATTCAAATGCTGGTTTTACCTTCAAAGAATCAGAGGCAAGCAGGACCTGTTTCTTTGACCTTTGCTCAAAAGCAGTCTGCCGCTTGGGGGACAGGTTTCAGTAGGGTCCCAATATCATCTACTGCTACCTGCAGTAGTTCCTGCCCACTGGGTCCCCTGAGGGCTTATACCCTTTTTAAAAATGTATAATTAGTGCTACTGCTCAGAAAATAGAACAAGACCTAGAAGTTCGCAAGCTAGGGGCATGTTCAAGCCACCATAAAAGTTTCCTTAAATCTGTTTCTTTATCATTTCAGGTCAGAAAATTAATTATTTTGGATCCTAAAAAACGGCTGACTACCTTTCAAGCTCTCCAGCACCCATGGGTAACAGGTAAAGCAGCCAATTTTGTACACATGGATACTGCTCAAAAGAAGCTCCAGGAGTTCAATGCTCGACGCAAACTTAAGGTAAAATGACATTTTTTTCTTTTGTTTTTTTTAAAAAAAATATTGGGGCTGTGGTTGCCTAAGCACGTGTGAGGCACTGGGTTTGATCTTCAGCAATACATGATAAATAGATAAATAATAAATAAATAAATGTATAAAAATACAGTAACATTATTTAAAAAGATTATGCCTCTTTCTAGGACTAGTAACCATTTTCAGTGGCACCAGTGGCACCCAACAGTGCTGACATTAAACTACTTCCAGTTTCTTTATCTTCTCATAAATTCATCATTAATAGTAGGAAAAAGTTTTTTTTATACTGAAATTTGGTCACCAAATACACTATTGCTGCTTCTCATCTAATTAAGGCTTATCAATTGGAACAGCATTTTTCAAGAAACTGATGTTTATTCAGGAAGTTGTTTCCTTCCTGAATATGTGAAAACTGGAAAATAATTTTTGAAACTATACTTCATAATATAAATAACTATACTTGATAAACATTAACATGATTGAAATTAGAAATTATTCATCAAAATGTGCCCATTTCCTATGGAACACTTATAAAACAAAGACTATATACTTTTCTATGGCATAATGGTATTTAGAACTAGTTATAGAAGGGGATCTCCAAACTTAGGGTTCTCTTCAACCTTTTTTTACTGGCTCATATAGATTAAATAAACTGAAGGGCCAAATTAATTTGAAATACCCTGGATTAGTGTTGATGTAATATGGATCCTAGTGTTCCAGGAAACAAATACTTTGGGAAACAATCTAAAATTTTATATGAGTCATCAGTTATCCAGATTATGAAATACTCTAATTTGAGATTAGAGAGATTTTGTTGTTCATTCTGCAAACAAGTTTTCATCCAGTGGTGTTAGAATAACATACTTTGAAAGACTGAACACTAACTTATAAAATATACTCCCTAAAAACAAAGTAGGGGTTTAGCTCTGATTTGGGATTTTAAGTGGAGGTGACATCTGATGCCTTTCTGTCTCCAACCAGGCAGCCGTGAAGGCTGTGGTGGCTTCTTCACGCTTGGGAAGTGCCAGCAGCAGCCATGGCAACATCCAGGAGAGCCAGAAGACTAGCCAAGAACCTTCTCCAATCCAAAGCAGCAGCGAGAACATCAAAGCTATGCCAGAAGTAGAGAACACCCAAGGAGATGGGCCCCAAGTGGCCGTTGAGGGTGAAAAGGCTGAGCTGATGAAGGTGCAGTCCTTAGAGGAGGTGAAAGATGAAGATATAAATGCTGAGGAAGTCCCCATGATGGAGCCCAATGCTCTGGAGGACGAGATAAAGATTGCTGACCCAGAAATGGAGGAGAGCCCAGTGGAAGAGAAACTGAAGACTGTGGAGGAAGCAGCAGACCCCAGAGAAGGGCAGGAAAACCCTGCTGTGGGACTTGGAGTTCCACAACAAGATGTGATCTTGCCAGAGTACTAAGTTGACTTCCTTTAGATCCAGAAGTCAAACTCTGGCATTTTATGTGCTTTGTCCTTCAGCAAGGAAGGGTGTGGAAGCATGATATGCACTAATAGTGATTCTGTTTTTGAGGTGCAAAAAAAAAATACATATATACAAGTTGGTAATCCTAACTTCAATGCATGTGACTGCTTTATGAAAATAATAGTGTTTTCTATGGCATGTAATGGATACCTAGTACTGATGAGTTAAATTTGAAATTGCAAGTAAACACAACCCTTAAAAACACCCATTTTCAGCAACCAGTGGCAGACATTTTAAGTAAATAGTAGCAAATTAATTTTCCTTTGAAAACCTAGCCATCCTACATCCTTTGGTTTTCTTCACAAGGCAGTAATTCCTTTGAACTGCTTCTCAGATAATACTAGGAGATGCTATAAAATATATTTCTATGGCCTTCCCAATATTTATTTTTCAGCATTAATGTGTTCAAAACTGTTTACAAGGAAATGGATATATAAGTGATAGTCATACAGAATGTGCAAAAAATTCCATTTACAATGGTAAGAAATTGAAGCATACTTATAAGGGCCATGAACTCATATGCCCCTAAAGTTTATGTGGAGAATGTCCTCTTACTTATATACACCATATCAAAAAAATCAAAATGTTATTAATAATTAATTCTGCCATTAATTCTGACATTTTAACAATCCTAGAGAAAGTATTTTACACACACATGATGAATTTCATTCTTCCCTTCACCTATTATCCAATAAGATGCTCTTCACGTAGACAAAATTAAGGAAGAATTAAGAAAATTAAAGAAGAATAAAGAATAAAGAAAATCAGGGAAGGAAAGGGGTAACATAGAATTAATTCATTTTCATTTTCAAATAAAATTCATGAATTTATAAAACCTATAGATAGAAACATTTTTATGGATAAATCTATAATTACAAAGTTTCAAATATTTAGAAAAAAACTATTCCACAAATTGGTGACAAAATGTCTGAATAGAGTAGATCATTCATTATTGACTTTACTAGAAAAAGACAATTATTGTATATAAAAACTTTCCCCTCCAATTGACAATGTCTAGATAAATTCTTTATAAGATTAAGGATACTTATGAAATATAGTATATCTTTTTCTCACACTTGGAATGAAAGTGCCCACATTTTGGAATGTAGCGAAAAAGTTTTTCATGTCAAGAAATTTAGTGCACAAATTTTTATTTGCCTTAAAAAGTGAACAAAAATGAAGAAAACACCGATTTCAAATCATACTCTTGAGAAGCTAGAATCTAATATTTTATTATAATTTGTATCTCCAGTGTATTTTTCTCCGACTTTAATAGCAGAACCATTTTTCCCTTAAAGAAATTACACTGAGTCCAAGTACCTCGAATTTATTTCTAGTTTGAGTTGAAATTAATATTTTACCAAAATCTTGCATAATGTAATATAATACATTTGTGGTGGGTTTTAATAATTTTAAAAAGAATAATTTTCAAAGTCCAAAATGAAAACCATAAAAATGACCAGCATATAAAAATTCTCATAAAATAAAGAGATCTTAATTTCTTTTGGCTCCTCCTCAAAACCATTACTTTGGAAAACAAAGTCTCTGCGGCTACTGGAGGTTATTGGATCTCAGTGTACATTTTGCATTCCAAGCACAAATCTCCTATTCTCAGAGAAAGGAAATAAGGTAAGGCTTCTGGTATTCCATAGTTTAGGGATCTGATAGGTCACAGCCATAGAGGAAAAGACTCTGAAGAAGCACATAATCTGAGATCAGATGATTATTTTTTTTTGTTTTATTTTTATTAATAGTACTTGTCCTCTTCTTCCCTCTTTTATTCCCTCTTAGAATTAAAATTTTGGTTGTTATAAAGGGCTCACTTTTTAACTTGCAAGAATGCCTTCTTCATTAAGCATTAAGATTTCCATTTAAGAAGAGTAATTTCCTGGTAAACTTTTCCCCGTGAGAGTGTGTGTATGTGTGTGTGTGTGTGTGTGTGTGTGTGAAGTGTTCCATTCGTCAAAAGAGGAAATAGGAGAGGGAAATGGGGTTCTATTAGAGAACAGCAATTAGTTGGAAGATCAGACCATATCATCCCTCCCATCTGGCGTTCCAAGGGCAGGTTATATCATTCCAACACTGGGGCTGACTGGATCAGTTGGCCCTGTGGATTATAGAAACAGCATTACCATTGCCACAGCCACACAGTGAGTTTCAGAGTGAATTTAACTATTTTTAACCATTTAAATGATTGTACATGACCTTCCTTGGTGAGTACTCAAGAACATGAAGGTAATTCCCTCTTTTTAAATCTGTAAACTGCATCTTCTAAAATATTGATGGAGATTTTAGATTTTTACTCCATATGTTAAGTCCTGATAATGCCCATATAGTGACTAATGAAGTCGTTTCAGTGGGAAACAAGTCAGTCTTTCACAGAAATGTTCATTTCAGTAAAGTAATTCAGATTTCACAGAAATAAAATCTAAGCTAGCATCATAATGTTATCATTTTTGAAAGAACATTGCTTGTTAAAATGGGATACATTGTCTATCGCAAGGATGATTTAGCTAAATAACAGGCAAATAGAGACTTAATTTGAAAAAATTCATAAGGTTACTTCTGACAATGTAGTCTCAAAGCAAGATAGTTTTAAAAATTTCAGCAAATAACAATATTTTGCATTTTAGAACTGACAATTATCACATTGCATTATTGGTTTCTATTTTGAGAAGTTCAGATGCATAGTATAAACTACATTATTTTACCATAAGAGTCAATACTGAACTACATCCCCCATTTAAAAAATCTAAAAAAACCCATTTAAAAAACCCAGTATTTTCTTTCAAAATATTAAGGAAACATTTGTCCCAGGGACACATGGACTAGAAATTATAATAAGATGGTTGTAGCATTTACTATATAGAACAAGAGCTGTCTTGTAATAAAGCCACTTATGTAATTTTAAATTTCCTATTAGTTACATTTAAAAAAATTAAAAGATGAAATTATAGTACCTTTTAACCTAATATATCAAATTTGCTACATCAATATATAATCAAAAAATAATGAAACATTTTGGATTGCTTATTTTTATACTAAGTTTTTGAAATTGAGTGTATATCATATCTTTAGTATATCAAGCAGTCAAAACCCACATGTAGCTCATGGCTATTGCATATGGCACTGGTCTAGAGTACTTTTTTATTTTAAGCAAAGTGACACTTGAACTTTTATGCTTATGTCTGAGCTGCCTCAGTTTCAATTCATGAATTGAAGAGAGGCCAAGAAGAAAATATTTCAGAAATATTGTAGACTGCAACAAGCAAAAAGCTATTGGCTATTCCCGCCCATTCATATGGTTTGATGAAATGTTTCCTAGCACAACTTCAAAGAAAAGCACTTTCCTGAGCATTGCCAAGTAATCTCTTTGCCACAGTTCCTCTTGATTTTTCTCTGGGCCCTGTAATCCTAACTACAGACTAGAGCCTCTTGAGTACTGCCATAAAGCCAACAGTATTCCTGCTTACCAGTGTCTGCTGTGGGTCCTCTATGTGTCCCCATTGAGAAAGGACTACACACAGAATCCAATTTGTAATTCTGAACCAGTATACCATTCTTGTGTCACAGGCAATATATCTTTCTAGAAATCTACTGAAACTTATAAATTAGCATGATGAAGACTGTATGAGAATGGTGATATCACATCAGTTACCCTGAAATGACTATTGGTTCTCATTTTTTACACGTCGTTAGAAGGGTTTAATCAACACTGCCATTACACATGGATTTTAAAAATAGAGTTAGAAATTTTTTAAATACTGATTTTAGAATAATCAAGTTTCTATAGTCATTTTTAGTGGCAGACTTTAAAAGACATGAAGTTTGCCTTTTACTGTGACCTCAATTACATAGTATTTTAAACATATTTTGTAATTTAGAATGTTTAGCAATGCCTATTTCCAGTTTCACATACAAGGTGACTGATCGTGGGTTGCCTACAGGCTGAAAATTTAAAGAGGGCTGTTTTGTTTCATAATCTAGTTTTTATTGCACAGAAGCAGCTGGTTGCATTTCAAATTGGAAAAAGAAAAGTAAATGCCAGAAAAGGCAAAGGATAAAATTAGTAAACCATTTATTCTGTTTTGGGTTGTTCTTGCAAAGTCAATTAAAAAAAAATTTAAAAAGAGGTCAACAAAGTGAATTAACACTAGGATTTTCTTGATGAAGGTGGACCTAATATATAATTGACAAAATATACAGAATGGAGACACTTGCATAATTACAATGCCATTATGTAATTTATTTGTCATTGCAGAGTATACTGTCTGGTTATCTAGGTCTACTAGGGAGGATGCAAAGTCTGTAGGCATTTACTTATGTAATAGGATTTGTAATATCCTTGTAATTACTGCCTATTAGGTCATATTCCAATTTCCTTAATGATCAGCAGTGAAATGCTCCTGTTCAGGGTCATTGCTAAATTTGAGCATTTATTGGTTGAACACTGCTTAATGTTTAGACTCTGTGTCTTTATGCAATGTTTTTGAAAAAAAAAAAAACATAGACATGTAATTTCAACATTGGTATTATAATATTCATAACAATTTGATAAATAGAAATGTACCCAATAATTTTCTATACAAATTTCTAAGTCCTTTTATTCCCCTGAAACATTCAGGGTGAGTTTCCAGTACCTTGACAAACAGAAAAGAGAGGAGAGACAACCCAATAATAACCAAGTTCAACATATCCTCTTCCTATACTTTAAAATTTTTAAGGGCAATATTTTGTTGTCATTATATTAATTTTTGTGAATATCATGAGCTCATATAATATGTCATTCCAATCATTTTCATACTTATCTTTGGGAGCAAAAATAAATATGATTAATTTATATCAGGTTAAAATTTAAGATTTTCATAAATGCTCTGTGATATTCTAGTTGATCTGATTGCACAATTTTAGCTTTCTTCCTGATTCAGTTCCCTATCATCTGGCCCAGAGGTACCCTTAGAGCAAGATAGAAGCCTTGTCAGAAAATCAGACTACCTAAGAAGCTTGCAAGAATCAGATGCTACTCCAGAGAGGATTCAAAGCAGCCACCTGGTTGAGCTGAAATTAGCCAAGTGAGAGAAAGCCACTTCCCACATTCTGACTGAAACTTTGAAAGTGGTTTGTTTCAATATTAGTATATTTCCATTGACCAATAATGGCACAAGATTCCACTAGTTGTTGACTCTTTCCTTGTCTTGGTTTGCTACAATTAATCCCAAATCAATGTTTTATTTCATCCTTGTAGCCATCAGGCTCATTGTATAGGGTTGTGAGATCCTCTAAAAGCCCTTGTGGGAGCATCCCAGACTAGCTGGAGAAACATGGATCCAGAATTTAGTTTGAATCTCTCAACAACAAGGTTAAGACTTAAAAATCACCTTGTCTTTCTAAATAGTTGTTTTCAGTGCATTTTAAGATTGACCCGGAAAATCCATAGATATGGAATATTTGTGTCCAATCTGATCTTTGCTATGATTCATTGTGTTAATAATGCAGATATTTAATCTTTGATCAGACTGAATAATCCTTACTTTCCTTTCAAAAGCTATTACAAGCTACTCAAATACACTAGACTTTACATTAGATTTTTTTTGAAAGCTATTGTTTTCCTTAAGCTCTCCCCTATTCTAACAATCAGTTTCAAATGATAAAAATTTACTAGGTTTGCCCTTTCTTTGTTTTTTCCTTGATACATGGGCAATAGTCCATCTGTTTTGCAAAATGTAAGTATAGTCATACTTGAAAACTATCATCTCATAATGGCCTCCATTTAACTTAACCTATTTAACACACCCACAATACAGTTCATATACCATGGCATAAACTATAAATAGCATATTTATTATTTTTTTCTTTTCATGGCACCATTAGTCTCAGTATTATTTTCATAGTTATCTGTAAGCAAAAAAAGTTCTAATAATTAAAAAAATGTTCCATTCATTAATAGTTAGGTCAAAATGACTTAATAGTTTTTCATTCTATGTCCAACAGATGTTGCTTTTTCTCTCAATTTTTTTAAAATGCCTTATGAATTCAGTTAGTGGGGACAGCTGACTTCTGGTTTAAGTAATTCCTTATGACCAGGAACTAAGAATATAGGCAAAAGGGATTGTTAATAAGAGTCAGGGGCTGGTGTTTATATTCTTAGTTGTCTGAATGCCAATCATTCTTTTAGCTCTTTTATTAATGGAAATACAACTTACATATTTGAGATATACATATAAAAACTTACATACATTTTACAGAATCAACTTCCACATAATTTTTCCAGGAATTAAATTGAAATCTCCAAAGAAGAGTTTTCAGGAGTCACTGTGGTTCACAGAGCAAATCTTTCAAAGTCTGTGTTCATTGGAACATATCCAAACTATTGTTTGTGGCTATTTTCATACAATCAGGGGAAAGTTGAGTATTTTAAAAAATGACTGTACAACCCACAAAGCCTAAAATGTTTGTTTGGCTATTTGGTCCTTTACAGGAAAAAAAAAAGATTAAAAAAAATTTGATGGCCCTGGTTTTTCACAGCAACACCCCATGCTTTTTGATGGCCTCTAGGAATGCAGTTTTTTGTACTGTAGTTCCTCATCCCCCTTAGCTTAAGGTTCTGATTCTCATTTGCTTCGTCAGAACTTAGGTGAGTTTTGTTTGATGTTGTAGTCAGTCTCACAACAACTGCTGGACATAAGACAGTGAAATTTCTCAACAAAATTGAAAATTCAAAATTTCATCATTTCCCAAAAAAGAAATTTATACGAATGGAGTTCGCTGAGAGTGGAAGTTAAGATTTCTGGTACTTTGAGTGTGCTTTAGAAACTTGATCCTTATATTTAAAAATCATATAAATACCTTAATACATAATCATCTGTACCTTATACTAGCATTTGTACATTTAAGCCAATCTGAAGCTGTTACTTAATGAGCTAAGAAATGAGAGTCCTTTGATTCTGAATCTCTTAGAATATTCTAAAACAATTTATATCAATTGAACTTCCATTTATAATTTTAGAAAATATGCTCTATTAGGTGATATTCTATGATAAAGACTTGTTCATCAACAGACCAGGAAATAGGCAAATGACCAAAATTTTTATGTAAGAAAGCAACATTTAAATCCCCATGCTTTTCTGAGTGTTCTATATTTCATTTCTTTGAAGAGAAGGTCTTGAGTAAATGCTTTCCTTTACTTTTCTTACATATTTAGAAATCCAAGAAGGGCCCTTTTCCTCATCTATTTCTGTCACAGAGAAATTATTCATTCCAAAATATCTGCCTTAAGGGAAGCAGGTAGTTGAGAGACATTTAGGCATTCATGACTCTTGTGTTTCAGTTTGACTTTCAACATCTGTAGTCTAAAGGATATTTAAGTTAGATATTTAAATAGAAAACCCATTATCAGCCTATTATTAGGAATACCTAAAATTATATATATTATGATTCTAAATAATATACTCTTTTATTTAAGCGACTTCAGGAATCAATAGTATAGAACACAGGAACAAAAGATATGAATCGTCCACCAGTTGGCCATGGTTGATGTATGTATAAGAGAGAAATGTTTGTTTGGCTATTTGGCTATTCCAGTTTAGAATGGGACTGGAATGGAAGAGGATAAAGATGACAAAATGTAAATAAAGAAGTCTACATTTTTACCTTCCTACTTTCTGAATTGCTTAGAGTTTGAAGACTGTTGTTGATGGAGTTAAATATCTTGGAAATGAGTAGACCAAAGTCAACAGCTGGTTTTTGTCCTCAAAATCAAATAGCACAGATTAGGGGAACAGTAGGCCAACATGGAAGCATGTTTTAAGGACACGATCGGCTAATGTTGAAGATTTTCAGAAATAGCCTATTCTAGGTACCCATTTCCCCAGTAAACTTTCACTGAGAAACTATTATATGCAGTGGAGAAGAAAAAAATGAATTAAACCCAGTGCCACCCTCCAGAAGTGAGCTTTTAGTTGGAAAGAAAAGGCAAGCCTGTGCTAAATCTGGACAGGTTGTAGCCCTCTAGGATACAGGGAAAAGCTCTCTTTTGCTACAAATGATCAAGGAAAGCTTCATGGGCACATGGGCTGATTTGAAGGACTAGAAGAATCTTCGCAGACAGGAGAAAAGGGGGCATGTCTGACTGAAGATCGACCTGACAGCATAGGCAGAGAGGGGAAAGGCAAGACAAAGTGGTGAAGAAATAACACTAGGTAGGAAAGGCTAAAATCCAGAGGGCAGTGTTGCTAAATCTGCAGTAAAGCCTCAGATTTGGTGCAAAGTTGAATTAGATTCCCTGCTCCTTTCTTGTTTTTGGTCAGAAACAAGTATAGCCTTTCTTCAGAACATCTGCCATATATGCTTGGCTCATCTGGTATGCCCCTCAGCAGAATGAAAATCATCCAACATATCAAAGACATTTTTACAAGTCATTGATTAAAGCAAAGACTCAGTCACTGAAAGCATAAACTGCATTGGCCAGGTCTCCATTGATAAAGCAGAGGAAACTATAAAAGCAATTATCTGCCTAAGTTTTGCAGAACTGGAGTTCTAAAAACTCTTGCTACTCCAGAAAATCACCTACTGAAGTTTGCTAACAAAGGCCCACATCAAGGTTACTGTTATCATTATTTTAGCCCTTTAAGTTATCTGATCTGGACAGTTCAACCCCCACCTTCCACAAGTTCCTTTTTATATTACTTACTGCAGGCAGTATTTTTACCTTCATCTTCAAGAAACTTGTTTTAAAAAAACATATACAATTAGAATCAGATCACAGTATAAATATTTTTGGTTGTCTTGCAACTTTGCTTATCTCTGATAATATGTGTGAGTAGTGAATGACTACATAGGGACAAAGATGAACTATTATCTGAATAAGGAAAAAGAAACTTAAGAAGTTAACATACAGAAAACCTAAGTTAGGAGGCACTAAGAAAAAAATGTCCCAAAAGGGGTTTTCAGCCTTATGTGACATTATCTGGGGTGTCTTTTCTGAACTTTCCTAGATGTGAAGTTTGTACTGCTGGGTTGTCAAAAGCTTTCTGGGCTAAAGGGCCATAAGCTACTCCATAGTACATGGAGGCTTAAGTTAATGAAATAGTGCATACAGGAAACAACTTCACTAGTTTAGCTTGCAAAGCATTAGCCAACAGTAAAAGCCTGTAGGATTTGGAGGACAAAGTATGAAGTGTTTTAGTGTGCACAGCAAGATTATAGGCTACCTTCCCAACTTCTATTTTAAAAGCACTGAAAAAAGGAGCTGTGAACATTTCATTTTTAAAACTTGTCAAATGGTGCTATTGACTCCTTAATACAAAGATATATTACAATGTTTTTAGGTACATATATTAAGTCTAGCCTGGCCATAACTGTAAATACAGAAAATGTTTGTAGAGAATTCATCAAAATCATGCCCATTTGCTTTTGGTTGAGCTACCATATTCTTCAATGGTGGTAATTGACCACAGAGCTCCTACTTTGTATAGATGGGACACAACAGTCATTGATTGGCTCTTTCTCCTTTGCCCAAAGACTGGGGTATACAACACAAGAGCTCACTATCTTCTTGGATTCAGGTTGGAAAATCCAGTTCAATGATTAAATATGCTCATTTGGCAAGAGAGTTGGAGTGTTTTCCAGAAACTTGAAGAAAGAATGTGTGATGGCAGCAAAAGTGGATGTTAGATTAATTTTAGAAACTGACTTAAGTGACGGCCAATGTTACTTTGTGTAAGTTTATTCAGATTGTCAGAACATGCCAAAAGCCTATACCTTGCTACTGGGAAATGTGTAAAGCAATTTGCATGTACAGTATGGTAATAAATCATCTAAGAGCCCACCAAAACTTTGCATTCTGTGATTTGAAATGTTACCATGATTCAAGAGAGACACATGGACATTTTCCTTATATCTGATATATAAAGCTGAATTATTCTTTGAGTGTCTTCCCATTCTCTCAGATAAAATCATACATTAAATTTGATGTTTGTGTTTTTGAGTTTTTTTGTTTGTTTGTTTGTTTGTACTGGGGATAGAACTTAGAGGAAGTTTGCTAACAAACTTTATCACTGAGCTACATTCCCAGTCTTTTATTTTTTTTATTTTGAGACAAGGTCTAAGTAAGTTGCTTAGGACCTTACTAACTTGCTGAGGCTGGCCTCAAACTAGCAATTCTCTTGCTCAGCCTGTTGTACACCACTATGCCCAGCTATAGTTTTTTTTTTTTTTCTTCTTCTTCTTCTTCTTTTCTTTAAACACTGAGTGTTCAAATATTTATTTTCTTTACAGTAAGGCCATAAAATTACCAAAAAGGGACACTAGTAATTATTTAATACAACGGCTCATTTTATTTAAATAGATATCATATCCAGAAAGGTAATGGCTTCATAAGTTTACAGTGACTGAGAAGAAACAGACTATTTATTCATCCAATTCTCTCAGTATTGGGAAGTCAGTTTACTAGAAACAATGGAAGCGATTCAAATAAAAACTGATAATTCATTATAAAAATTTGAAAATATAGAAGAGTAGAAAATTACCATGTTTTCCAAAAACAATCATCATCTTTTTCTCTAGTATTAGTTTACTTTTCTTACAAATTTGTAATCATATTGTAGACCTTTTTACATCAGTCATGACATCATACACATTTTTGCATAATCTCTACAATACACACACTTATGACAGATGCATAATAATCTAGCCTCAATTCTTTTTCTTTTCTCAATAATAATAAACTCAGAATTACATTTTGCTATATTCACCACCATTAGGTCCAAAATCTTGGTTTTGTTGAGAAGACACTTTTATTCTAAACAAAGACCTCTGAATTGCAGGAACTGAGGAAAATGGTCTCCCATCAATTAATCAATTTTTGATATATGAAACCTGCCTTATTTTTACTTCAATCTGGTTTTGTGCAACCTCTAGACTATTTCCTTTCTTTAATCAAAAGTCAGCTGCCCTGGACTTAAAAAAAAAAAAAACAAAACACACAAGTAGGAAGGTAAAGCTTCTGGGAAAGAATATGAATAAATAAAAGCCTATTTTGGAACATAAACCCTCTGCTTCCTCCATATTTTTATCACAGAATTCTGCACTTCTCTAATCATGTGTACAACTGATAACACAAGTAGCATGGACTCACCCTCGGTATCTCCTGGGATATATTTGCAGTTCATTTTTCAGCATTTTCTGTCCTTGCTTGACTACGAAGGCCTTCCATATGAACCCTTTGATCCAAAGTAAAAGAAACAGGGCAACAATACAAACACAGATCATTCACGTTGGATGCCATGTGACATCAATTATCAACAAAAAACCTACAAGGGGAAATTGCATCACCTCATTACATCAATTAGAAATAGCCATGTAGCATCTGTCATTAGAAGGGGCTCAAAATGTTTTTTGAAGAAAACAAATGACTATTTTTTCATTTCCACATTAAGGGTCCATCATTTTCCACACAACATCTATAGGAGCTTTACACATACTTCCCAAAATTGATCCAGTGGATGATGTATAGTTGACTCTCCAGTTATGGTCAGCTGCCTCTCCCAGAAGCTAGGAGCCCTTGTGCTTGTTCCCAGTCACCATTACAGTTATGCATAGTTGTGTGATCCAGACCAACAGGAATAAAAGCTACTGGAGGCTTTTAGAAAAAAGGTTATACTTTTCTGATAAGATAGATGAAGCTGAGAGATGCCCTTCCTATTCCAAGGGCTATAACAAAATACCATAAACTAAGTGATTGGTAAACAAATTTATCTCTGGCATTTTTGGAGGACATTCAAGATCAAGGTGCTTTGAGATTTGGGACCTGGTAAGGGCCAACTTTCTCAGAGTGCCCTATCACCGTGTCCTCACATGGCAGAAGGAATGAGGGATCTCATTTGGGCCTTTTATAGGGGTACTAAATACATTCATGAGGGTGACCTAGTTACCTCCCAGAGGCCCACCTCCTAAAGCCATCACCTTGGGGGTTAGGATTTCATTATACGAATTTACAGGGAGAACACAAACATTCTGATGATAGTACCAGGATTTTTTTTTATTATTAAATGAGGAAAATATCTTTCCATTTGTTTAAGCCACTTCATAATCATATTTCCCATTACCCACTGCCCACAGCATCCCTAATTGCTTTTTTATAATATAAATCATGGGTGTCCTTATAATTATTTCCAGCTTTTTTCAATTGTAAATGAAATTATCCATAGTTCCTAATCAACTTATTATATTATTTGAACACATGCATGATAAACCCTGACCATATGTTATTGCAATGAAGACAGAATACATTCATTTATCTAAGTATATATTAACTACTATAGTTTGGATGCTGAATGCCCCCAAAAGGCCCTTGTGTTAAAGGCTTGGTCCTAGGGTAGTAATAGTCGGAGGTGGCAATGGAAGGTCCACAGGTCATTGGGAACACGCCCTCGCAAGGGACTGGGGAACCTTTCTTTCTTTCTTTCTCTTCATTTCATGGCTCATAAAGTAAAAAGTTTGCTGTACCACATGCCTCCATAATAATGTGGCACCCTACCAGAGGCCCAAAGCATGGGGTCACTTGCTTCTGGACTGGAAGCTCCAGAACTGTGAGGCAAAGTAAACTTTTTCTCAAGTTAATTTCATCTGGTATTTTGAAATAGTAATGGAAAGCTAATACAGTAGCAAAGATTCAGCACCATGGAAGCAGCAGTATTGTGGCCAACATATATGATGTTAGTGGGAGATTATCCTATGTGTTGTTAACTTTATTTTCCAGGTTTATATATTTCACTTGTAACTGTTTATGAAGTTAAATTATGTACTTTAAATCTGGATATATAAAATTAAATATTTAGTCATTATTTAAGGTTAAAGAAACTTACACAGACAAGATCAATGACCCATTACAAACATGTCTACAAGTTTTTATTCTAATATATTTCATAGCAATTTAAAAATAAGTATGCATTTTATTCATACTAATAATGCTATTATTATTTTATAAACTGCTTCACAAAATAATTATAAACTTTATATCTATATAGAGTACAACTTTTCTTGAATTGTAAAAGATAAATTTTAATATTCAGCTACATACATAAAACACTTAGAAAAACAACACAATAATGAAGAAATTATAATTCCAACTTTCTGTGCTTTTGAATGAATCTAATATTTCTTCTATGCTCCAATCCTATTACGCTCTATTTCTAGAAATGCAGTGAGATAAACTGGGGACTGGCAATGTGGCTCAATAGTAGAGCACTTGCCTAGCATGCATGAGGCTCTGATCTGATTGCTCACACTAAAAAAAGGAAAAAAGAAAAAGAGAAAGGCATGGAGATACAATGGACTAGTAATTATACAATACAAGTGCTAATGAAAATCTGATTAAGTCCAAATTTCCCTTAGCTCCTCTGTTAATTTAAATATTGAGTTGAGAAAGCTACAGTATCCACTTAATAAAAAGAAACTGGATTTAACATCTGATACTAAGGATGGTAGTATGCTGAGTAAAGAGGTAAAACTGCTATCTACATCAAATTTCTGAACTAAAAGCTCAATATACAATTAAGGGCTTTCCTGTCTTCTCCAGAGGCAACCTCAGTTACAGAGTTTTTAGCTTCATATGTTAATTTAATTCAACCTGAGTACTGATAAAATGTCCTTCAGTTAAGAGCAGAGGAGGAAAAAGAAATTAAAATCTCCATTTTACATATGGAAATCAATTTCAAATACATCCAACCTCAAGGAACATTGAGATGAAGAGATTCCTAACTTACAATCTCTCCTACTCTGGCAGTTTAAATTATAGATTGACACAGAACATCAAATTCCTATAATTATTTTTGCTGAGTATTGTTTTAAACATCCAGGATTAATTAAGAGTTATCAACACAAACCAGTATTTCATGCAAAAGTGTCATTTATGACAAATTACTTCTTATGTATGAAATTAATTTCCTTAAAAAATAGCCACTATGTGCTGAAAACAGTACTATGTTGACTATTTTCTATATATACAAGTTTCTAGAACATACTAACTATAAAGTACAGGAAACAATCAACCATTTATAACAAGGCAGATTATGTTTTTTCACTTCCTCAATTGCCTTATCAAAAGTTATTTATCTTTAAAGAAAAATATTTTGGCTCACTATTTTTTTTTTTTTTTTTTTTTTTAGTTGTAGATGGACACAATACCTTTATTTTATTTATTTGTTTTTATGTGGTGCTGAGAATTGAACCCAGTACCTCAGATGTGGGCAAAAACTGCTCTACTACTGAGCCACATAAAGTAAGAAGTTTGCTGTACCACATGCCTCCAATAATGTGGCACCTTACTAGAGGCCCAAAGCATGGGGTCACTCAATAATTTTATTTTACTGATAATTATTGATTTATTTATAAAACTCAGATATCCTATTTAGCAAGTATTGAAGACTATAGAGACTACAGAAGACTTCTACTTGGGAAAGTAATTTCATGAAATTATCTACTTCACCTTGTAGCAAAACAAATGAATAAATACAGTATAGAACCATGCTGAATAACAAATATTACAGTAATCACTGACATGTGGCTAAGCAGCACTTAAAATATGGCTAGTCCCAATCAGCAAAACACACTACTAGATTTCAAGTAATTAGTACAGAAGAATATAAACTATCTCAATAATTTTTTTTACATTGACTACATGTTGAAATAACAATATTTTGGATATATTGAGTTAAATAAAATATATTACTAAAATTATTTTCATCTGCTTATTTTTATTTTTTAATGTGGCTGCTAGAAAATTTTAAAATTACATACATGGCTTAGATTATTTTTCTATCCTACAGCACTGCTTATAGAAACAGCATACTCAATTATATGTTAATATCAATCCCACATTAAATTATGATGACATTAAAGATAAAATGTCTACTATATTATCACAAGGTTCCTGAGTTTAAATCACACACACCTGCACTCTTAAAAACAAGACCAAAAAAGACCTATTATAATCATTTCCATCATCTTCTTTATACTGGCAACTGCAGTAAGCTTAGGTTAGATATGAGTCTGCAAACTGACAAAAAGGATTTTTTTGGAGTGATGGAAATATTCTAAAACTGGAATCTAGTTTTAGCTGCATAACTCTATAAATATATTTTTTAAAATTATTCAATTATAGACTTAACATGGATAAACTGTATATTATGAAACTTTATCTCAATAAGTTGTTTTTTAATAAGCAGTACGCAGCTGGAGCTCAGCAGATCTAAAATAATCTAAAATATCACCTAGTAGCTGCTTATAAATTTCTAAAGTTAAACAAAGATCAAGGCTTCATGCACCTGAACCACTATATACTTTTGTGCTTTCCTGCGGCCTGCCTGCATGTAATTATTTCCAGGGCTCACTTTATCCCATATTATTCCCCCCCACCCCCTACCAAAAAAAGGAAAAAGAAATGAAATAATAGAAATAGTAATAGTAGCATATTAAGAATTGACATTGAACATTGAGATTTCAATACAAGTACACATACACAAACCTATATATACATACAAGATTTACAAAAACACACAGAGTGGGCTCAGGTTCTCAATTTAAAAGTAAACTAGGTGGATAGTTCAACAGCAAAAGAATCATTTGAAATAAAAAAAATCATTAAAGAATGATGACTTAAGACAGCCATAGAAACAAAGGACCTATAATAGTTCATTCTAATCAATATAAAAGGATGAAAAATGTCTGTGTCTATGAATATATTTGTTATAGTTTTAGACAAAAGTGATCAGAGTTGTGAATGTTTATGTTACAGTTTATAGTGCTTTGAGTTGAGTAATACTTCTAAAATTGAAACATGTACATTCACTGATCCTGATTTCCTAGAGATGACTCTGTTGATGACTACTAGATACCACTGGCCATTTCACACAACCCAGACTATTGCTCAATCAGCGTAGTATACCCAACACATATTTGGCAGTTATTTTGCATCATCACATTCATGCATAAATGCTCTCAGACTCCCAAAACAAATGCACACAATGACACAATTGTGTTTTAAAGATATTACAAAAGAATGTTAACTAGATATCAAAACTAAATTGTATTTGAATTATATCTGCAGTTACTATTCTTTTCTCATTTTTGGTCTCTTTAATACTTAAAGTAGTGCAAGTTCAATTGACAATGAAGTCTATCTTATAAAATATAAAGAAAGGCTTTTTTTTTCTTTTGTACAAGACATTGGCAAACTAATAGAATACACCAAAAGGAAAAGACTAACATTTACCTTCAAAAAAATTAAAATTCTACAAATGTTCATAAAGCTCTTAAATAGTATGAAAACATGAAGTCTGTGCTTCATCTAATTTCTAAGCAATCAAAATATTCACACTGAGGCACTATTCAATTTATGTGAACAGTCTAGGCCAAAGAACTGTACTTACTTCTTTGTGCATTTCTGTCACACTCTCCATTACTAGACACACTACCATACCAAACAAAGGACAAACGAAAATGTAATAATAATAATATGCAATGATTATTAATTATTATTACCAATTATTACATTATTAATATTATGTAATAATAACAATAATCTCTTTTATACAGAAATTTAATTTAGGAATAAAATAAAACATTACGCTACAAAAAGCATCCCAAATGTTTCTACAGGTTCTGCAGAAGAGAAAAATAAATGATCTTTAGAGGACTTGTAGCAGGAGGGAAAGAGCAGAGTCAGGGATCACAGTACTGCAAGTTTGAACATATTATGCCTTTTGTAAGGCTTTCCGTAAATCACTGTAGAAGTTGGTTAAAGTGCTTGCCATGGCAGTATCCACCGCAGACTGAGGAATCATTCCACATAGATCTGTCTGAATATAGCCTGTCAAAAGACTTTGGTTTGGATTGTCTTTGAGTGGAACACAAAACCAACCACAGGGATGATTATATCCACGAACAAATTCAGGTCTCTTTTCACTCCAGTCAAGACTTATTCCTACAAGGCAATTTTAAAATAAAACTGTGAATAGCAATGACTGAATGTGTTTAAACTCTCATTTAAAAATATTACAAAATTTGTTTAAATATTTTTCTTCTCATCCATATAGGTGGAAATTAAAGCCCCAAGAGTGACCATGACAGAATGAAAAAGATAATTACTAAGGAGAATTCTCACAAGGGGTTGGGTAGATAGGTAATAGGGAATGTTCTAATTCCTTCAAAACAGATGACATCATGTCATCCTGGAAACTTCTTAGAAACTTCAAATCTTGACTGTGACAGTCAAGCTTCAAGACATTAATAATCTAATCTATGGTACCACAATTATTTCCCACAGGCACTACTATATCTAACTTTGATACTGACTAGTTAAGAATAAACAAGTAGATGATTACCTATAACTGTAAATTCAAGTGGATACTATACATAAAAAATATACGTCTTTAGAAAAAAATACATATATTTAAAAAAATATATGTATTTAGAAAGTAGGAGCCTTCCAATATCAGTATTTTAAATCATAAAAAGAAAAATACAATACAGTTCAAAGAAAGAAAAATATTTTAACATGTATCAAGTCTATTTTGTGTATGTGTGTGTGTGTGTGTGTGTACACATGCCAAGAAGACGGTATCTGAAACAGGTTTGGAAGGAAATCCATTTACTGAATTCCTTTCTAAGAGGCAGTCTCATGTGGATTCATTTCTGAAACTTGTTAACTAAAGGATACCAGATAACTGGGAACAAAAAATTATGAGAAAGATTTTTAAAAACCTTCTTATGTTATTATACTCCCTAAGGTTTAGAATTTAAAAAAAAAAATTATAAATGTTAATATTAATTATGAGGGCTGAAATTAAATCTCCATAAAGAAACAAAATTCCAGTCTAGAAAACTCAAATATATAAACCAAACTAAAGAAAGTACAGAATTTTGAGATAATTACCACAGGATAAAAGTCCTTCTTTATAGCCCACAGTGTAAGAGAAATCAACAAACTCTCTTGGGGAAATTATATTCCAAAGCTGACCAGCAGTAGTGTAACGCATCACACAGCAATTCTGAAAAAGAAGAAAGATAAGACAGATATTACTACTACAAGAATATACACATAGACTTATACATCATAATCTCCAATAAAAAACTAATATTCATTTAAAATATTTTACTATTACATGATAATTCTTAGAGTGACTTTAACAGGTATAGATCCCTATTCTAAAACTCACTACTATTATACAGATAGAAATAAGATATATAATTAAAATATATAAACAATTTAGTACCTAAATCTCTATTTAATTAGAGATTAATAATTAATTCCATTAATCAGGGAATTAAATTCCTAATTAGGGATATAGGCTGTTTTATTCTGCTGAAGATAAAAACTTACAAATACTTCAACTACAATATTACATTTTTCAATTTAAACATAAATATATTAAGAAATGAATTAATAAAGGCAGAAAAGAACAAGTTGTTTGGGATACACAGTTCTCTAATGCTTAAGGTAGCATTTTTACTTTGGTCTTTGATTTTGACCTAGGATTAATGAAAAAACAATATACATTTACCTAGAAACTTAAATATGATTGTGGTGTTTTCAGAATTTCAGATTTTTGAACCTTAACTAAAGTTTTACAATTCATGAAAAAGATTTTCTTAAGCAGTAAGGGTGGAGCTATTGTAGAAAACAAACTTAGACTAATACCCCTTAATTAATATGAGGAAACTCAAATGTTTTTAAGAGTATCCTATTAGACACATCTATTCTTAAAGCAATGGATAAAATGAATATGAATATAATTGTGTACAAATGCTCATGCTCCCAAGCATGTACACGCTAGTACACACTTTCTCTCTCCCCTTTTTTTTCTCTCTCTCTCTCTCTCACACACACACACACACACACACACACACACACACACACAATCTGAAAGTAATGATTCTGAACAGATACCTCTTCAAAGTGCTCCAAAATATCCAATGAAGTCATTAAACGGTCCCAATCCAAGCGACAGGGCCCTGGGCGTATATGGTCTATTACACTATTGACAATGTCATCTATAACACCTTGAGCTTTATAGCTGGAGATAGAAAATTAAAATTAAATACAATTAGAATGAAAAATTTCAAGATGCCCTCACAGTTCAGAACTAACACTTAAAGTAGAAGTAAAAATTAATGCAAGTTTTTTAGAAAGGAGTAAATACCTAGGACTTTTCTGGTAAATTAAGTTCTATCAATTATTTTATTAAAAATACCCTTTGTCCTCAAATCTAATTAGTCCTTTCATGTTATAATATAGTCAAAACCAGTCCACAGAACACTATAATACTTCCATTTAATTTGTATATTACTCTTTCCTCAGTTATCATTAAACATATCAGTCTGTGCATATTTTTACCCTAATTTTTACAAACTTTTTAATGAAAAGGTAAAGAAAAATAGGCCAGTGAACACTGAAGAACTGACTCATGAATACATGGAACTTGACACACTTTAAAGGTAACAGTACACATCATTGGGAGAAAAGGTACTCTTCCATAAGCAATATTTAGATTTAACAAAAACTTTTATGAAGAAAATAAATCAGGATTCACACTTCACACCATACAAAATGATTAATTCTAGATAGATTAAATACTTCCATGTAAAATGTAAAGCTTAGAGAAAAAATATACAAGACGATCTTTGTGACTTCAGAATACAGGGGGATTTCTTGAATATATAAGATTCACAAAAGTACAAATAATACAAAAGATCAGTTACAATTTTAAATGTGCACACCACACATAAAAAATAATTTTTAAACTACTCATACACTTTCAGAAGATACCTGCAACACATATAAAAAGACACACAATTATTATAGGGGACATAGGAATGATTCCTATAATCCAGTGAGAAAAAGACAAACCAAAGATGGGCAAAAGGTATATTAAGATTGGCTTGAAATATCAATAAATATACAAAAGATGGCCAACTTCACTAGTAACCAAGTATATCCTCATTTATACCTCTCAGATTAGCAGATTAAAAAATGTGACAGTGTTGAAAGGAGGAAGGTGAGAACTCTTAAACTGCTACTTTAAGGAGCAACTTGAAAATATCAGATAACATGTTTTTATTTTTTACGGACATATGAATGTGTGGTCAAAGTTTGAAACAGGAATTATGCACACAGCTTCAGGAGAGTAGTTACCTTTGGGAGATGAAATATGGGATAGTTTGGTTTCAACGCTATCAGTAACTTATTTTTAAGCATCTGAAGCTGTTTAATCATTTTATAAATGTCTCAAGCTAAACTTATCTCCCTCATTCTAAATTTTCTCCTCCCTCTTATATTCTCTAACTTGGGGTAGGCTGGGATGGGAAATAAACACAAAATAACCTAGTCACACAGATTAGAAATCTGGAATTCAACTCTGACTCTCCTTTTCTTTAAAATCTATTCCACAGCTAGAATGAATCAATCACTTTGATTTTATTAAAATGGTTTCCTACATATAAAGTACTTAGTACATTATCTTGCTCTCAACACGTTAGTTATCATCACCATCACCACTAGGCCCACCACTACCATCATTAAATCTCTTTCACAGTCACTTGCTCTTAGTTTGGGTATTCTGTGTCTACTCAAACTTTATCAGTTTCTACCTCTTCTGATCATATATTCTTTTAAGAATCTGAAAAAAGTCATAACTTTTCCTAGGAAAACATCTATTGTTAGGAAATCTTGTATACAATCTGAGAGGAACTTCTAGCCATGGATCCCAGGTAAAACCTCTTAGAACTCTTCATGTTCACAGCATTATTTCAAAATCCTTTGAGCACCTAAGGAACAAATAGAGGAGTGTGCAGAGAGCAAGTGACACTGATTTCCTTACTTTAGAATCCAAAGCCTTTCTAGACACAAGATCTCCTCACACCCATGCTTTATATTCTGGCTATACAAACACATTCCTAAATAATATTCTTTAAAAGGGTCTCTCATCTGTGTTTAAGTAATAGGTGCAATTTCCTCTGACTAGAATTTCAATCAGTTCTTCATTCCTTAAAGAAACATCTCCTTTAAGTCTCAACTCAAATATTAGCTCCTCCATGAGGTCTTTCCAAATTTCCAAGCATAGTGTTCCCTTGGCACTTTTTATACTTTCCAACTTTTGCATACTTGTTTATAATGCTCAAACTCTACTTTTCCGGTCCTTGTTATAAATATTGTACAATTCGACTTTCTGGAAACATTAGTTACGGTATTATACTTTAGCACATTCTGTATATACTTAGTGGAGCCAGCAATTTCATTTTTATTAAAGGGTTGTGAATCCTAAGGATGTGAACATTCTACTTTGATTACACAAAGCAGCTGTCTCCACTGGATGTGAAAAACAATATATTTTTCTTGGCGATAGGCATAATTCATCTATAAACAAAGACCAAAAACGAGAAATAAAACTTCATAATGCTACTATCTAGAAGTGAACATCTGGTCACAAGGAAAACATTTTAATAATAAAAACATATTTAAAATACTCATAATTATGCTACCTACAATTTAGTATTCTGCTTTATTCACTTTGTATTATAAGCATTTTCTTATGCTATTAAATAATATTTAAAAACACAATTTTAAAGGCCAAATTATATTTTATCACAGAGGTTTCATAATTTAATCACTCCTACCATTGGTTTTTCAGGTTGTTTCATTTTTAATAATCTAAATAATGTCATGATAAAATAGCAACTATTTATATCACTATTATCTTGCTGATGCTTTCTTCAAGATAAATTCTTAGAATACAGCATGTTATAGCACTGAGTCATGTACCCTAGGCTTAGAAATTAAGATTTTATCAGCCATCTGATATTATTTATGACCTCCTCACCACCAACTCAGTCCACAAAGGATATAGACATTTTTTAGGTTCTCAATCATAAGGAACCAATTTACTTTCCAGAAAGTTTACATTTTTTAAAGCAAAAGCCAAATTTTATTAGCAATAATCATTTAGTGACAGTGTATACATAGAAGTTTAGTAATATCTTAAGAGTTACACAAAACTACAAAATTTACTTACAGATACCCATTAAATTCTTCTGAAGGTTTTCTCCAAACTGTTACATCTTTCTAGAAAGATAAAAAACATTACTGTGATAATTACATAAATTACATAGGTGGAACGCTGGAATGAAATTTTATAAGTCCATAACACTTGACTTTACATTAAAAAAAAAAAAAACTTTTAAGTACATTTTTAGAGATGCATAAAAGTTATCTATATCACAAAATGATCCATATTTGAATTTCTTCTGTATCACACTGTACTTAAAATTACAGATCTTCAAAAATATTTTTAGTGGCTTAATAATACCCAAACACAAGAAGACTTAGTGATGGGCCTATTCTAGTGGCCATTTTTATTTGCCTTATTTCTATCTTATCTATTTACTATTATCTATTTACTATGTACCTATTACTGATACTATGACATTAAGAACATTAAATATTTTATTCTAAATTGTTCACAACTTTTTAAAAATTAAATTCACATTTATTATGATTGTATTATTTTGAATTAATTATTACATTTTCCCCCAATCAATTCCCAAGTAATTTTGAACATTAGAACAACTAAAGCACAGAATAACCAGGTCTATAAGAGTCTTGACTTCCAGGCTTGGTTCTGAGTGCACTTAGCCATGTCACATTTTGGGCAAGTTACTGGTAAAGATGAATACTAACTGACCACCCTTGAAGGCTTGTTCCCATATCTGAAACTATTTCAAACTATCAATTACTATACTCCCTTAAATTACTAATAATAATACCCTATGTTGATTCAGAAAGCTATTCTTAAGGCTCTGGTTGCCATAACCCTGCTCTCATGTTTAATATCTAAAATAAAAGCAGGGTAAGATTACTACTGATGTTTCTTTCTTTGTAAAATGATCCACAAACCCTATTTAAATAATTATCTGTCTTGCACATCCATTCCAAATATGATCTTTTATTCGTATTTTTCATATCATTTTGAAAGTCATCAACCAATTCATTGGATATACCCCAAACATAAGAAGTAACTGGATTAATTTACCGTTTTTTTTGCAACTCGCCATTTGTCATCTTCAATATTATGGTACTGGATAAGAGTGTTTTTGAGTCGACTTGAAAAAGAAGCAACATCAGGCAGGCCTTCCATATTTTTTTCTCTGTCACAGAGACCAAGATGAGCATCAGTAAATCCTGTAGTTTGATGTCAGGAAGTCGTAAATCTGGCTCCACAACAGATTCTCCTTGAAGAGCTATAAAAGATATCTATACCTGGCCCCCACCACAGATAAGCTAATCAGAATCTCTGAGAGTAGAACCACGGCATGGGTTTTTTGAAAAAGCTCTTAAGGTGAATAACCCATAGCCAGGAATGAAAATCACACTTTTCTGACAGTTATTAAAACTGCCCATATAAAAAAATAAAAGGGGAAATGGAGGGAGCCAAAAGGGGGCATTATCTCTCTTATATATGAGCTGCTTACACCCAAATACTAACCTTTACTCCTCATCTCTCTGGCAAGTTCCAGATCTGGAGGCCTACTTGGACTTTCAATCCTAAGGAGCATCTAAATTGGTGTCAGTATTCCTCATGTTAATAATTTACTATTAAAATGGTAATTGAGCTCAGGTTCTTAAGTCAAAAAGCTTGAAATCATCCTTAATAGTAATAGATTCCTATCCACATCACCATACCCTGGGATTTTCTTTGCGTCCTTCAAACTGGACAAGCTTATCACCAGCTTTGAGTCTCTATACTTGTTATTTCTCTGCCTAGACTGCTAGATCCTAAATCTTAACCTGACTGTTAACAACAACTTAAGTTTAAACCTCCTGTCCTTAATATAGCCTTTTGCAAGTTACTATTATATATTTGATTTTCTTCATAGTGCCTATCACTATCTTAAATGAATTTGTTTATTTATAGGGATATTTTTCATCTCTTTTACCACTTCATACCCAACTCATGCAAGAGGGATCCTTGTCTGTCTTATTCATCACTACCTCCTATACACCTACATACTATGTGGCACACTACTAACAGACCCTTAGTGATATTATTGTTTTTTCTTCAAAACTAGATTTGGTATTACTTTGTCTTCTTTTGTTGCCAGAGCTTTGATTTCTTAGTATTATTCCTATTTTACCCTATTTTATCTCTGTTCTTCCCATTCCAGTAAAAGACTGAAGGACAGAAAGTTTGAAGGAAAGCTACTCATTACAGAATCATGAAATTACTAAGATGGATAAACAACATGAAAAAATCTAAATAAAAATCTCAAGCCTCAAACCTCTAGGGAATAAGGCTGCAATTTTCAACTACAGATGCTACGACCATCAGATCCACCTTTGTTATATATTCTGTAGTAGTTGTTGCTGGTTTTACATATTAGATTTCAGGGCTCACTGCCAAATAGTCTGATTCAGTGGATCTATTCTGGGCTAGGACACAGAAATCTAGGTCTTTTAAAAGTTTCACTGATTATTCTGTCACCCAGCCAGGGTTGAGAACCACTCATCTAAAAACCAAAGGTGACAGGAATAAATCAAAGTTGTAACCAATATTTAAATAGCGCAAAGTAAAGCGTACAAAGCATTAAAACTGGTAAATTTAAAAATTATATAGAAATATGAGAAAGTACGTGTAGAAAATTTAAGAATATAGAATTTAAGATCCATTTAAGTGATGTAAAATGTATAATATGTACATATCCTATCATACATAGAAAGTGGATGAGCTCATTTTAATTGTCTACCAGTCAGGAATATATCCCATCTCCACTCAAGTGGCTGCCAACTTGACAATACAATGACTCTATTGAGGGCTATGTCAAACAAGCACAAGTTCTTAGAGCACTTAGAACTTATACAAGAAATTCATCTATTACTGTGATCATTATGATTAAACAACATTCTTTAAACCCAAAGGTCACTGATATGTTCCTGTGGTTGGCAGATAAGAGTATTTTTTCAAAACTCCTTGATAGAAATCAGAGGTGATATAGAAATTATCATAAGCAAATATATCTGTGCAGATCCAGCACAGAAAAAGCAAGCAATAAAAGCTAACAAGAAAAATGAGAATCTGGGAGCAGTATATACAGCTCAGTTGGTAGAGTGCTTGTCTTGCATGCACATAGGCCCTGGGTTCAATCCCCAGCATATCTCTCTCTCTCTCTCACATACATACACACACACACACACACACACACACACACACAATCTGAAACTTTAAGGTGCTTGTCTTAGTAATTATTCCCCAACTTCCCTAAAGACTTAGCTTCCCCTCCAAAGTTTTCTCACAGAAACTCTGTATTATAATTATACACTATCTTTTCCCATTTAATTGTAAAACATTTGGGGGCAGGAAATGTAGCTTGTTATACTCCTATGTCTAGCATTCAGTTAGGAATCCAGTGAATTTTAAAAGGGAAAATATACAGAGAATGAGCTGGTAATCTCATGTATGAAAGACCTCAAGATATCTAATGTGTGCCCATATACACCAATCATCATTGAGCTTCTGAATAACAAATTCTCATGACCAAAATGAAAAGATAACAATTCTCAGAGCTCTACTATTAAGTATTTACTAAGAATCTAGTATATTTGCTCTCAATGTTGACTCATTCCACCCTTTAAATAAACATTAGCAGCAATAATAACAACTAAAGCATTAAAAACTTCTTATAGTTTTTTAAAAGGCTGGTGAAATGGGAGGTAGGAAGAGAAAAAAAGTAATTATAAAATCAGGAAGCTTTCTTTTTATTCCAAAGTATTTAAGCAGGCAGTTAATTCTTGCATCAAGAATAAGTTTAAAACAAAATAAAGGTAACCGTCTAAATTTCTCTCTCTGTGTGAACAGACATGACTGAGTATCTCTCAAAATGATGAACACCAAGGAGAGTGAATGGCACTGGTGTTATCAAGGCTTTGGTTCTCTCCTGATACAATAGAGCACTTTGAATTCCCTCTTACTATTTCAATGTTTTATTCCATTTCCTGACTTTATATCAGGAAATTCTCCGACTGTAACACATGTCAAACAAAATAGGCAACACTTAACCTTATTAGAATCTAACAACTCCTTATAAGATTATATACTCTTGGCAAGTGTTGACTAACTTCCATCTCCACATCCTGTCCTTAAATTAACCTTTCTGTTTTTGTTTTCTATGTCCATGTGTTTGAATGGCCATTAGTGATAACAGAAGATGCCATCATAGAGTCAGCAAACTTCTCAAGTTAAAAAGGTTCTTGAGGCCATCCATATTAGCACCAGTCTTGACCAATCCAACTCCAGTTATTATCCAATATATATATCACAGTAAAATGGTCCTAGGTTTCCTTCTGAATATGAAACAATAAAACACTTTTCCCTCAAATAAAAAGTAAATTCCATAAAGATCCATTTGTACTTATGCAGTATGACTAGGTTAGAATACATTTGTTAAAGAAGCTCAAGAATCAGAATTATTGAACCTTCCATTACTTGATTAACATGGATTTTATGAATGTGAATAAATTCAATTTAACATACCATAGACTGTCCCCAACAAGTTGTGCAAACTAAGGGAAAACTAAGGCCTTGTGACCTGAGTTATATTTTCTAACATATAGGTTTCAGCATATGCTTCCTTTCCAATCAATCTTGATCTGGTAATTTGGCTTTTCAAACTCAGTCTTGTAGTTTCTCACTTTTTAAACTGGTCTTTGCAGGAATTCACTAAATAAAGGAATGCAACCTGGAAGCGTACTTTTGCAGCGTGACTATGATCCTTTGTTTCAAGTGCTCACCTTAATTTATTAGCTTTTACAACACTTGCCATTTAAATTCTCATGCTATAACAGCTTTAGTTTTTGAGTCCAGGTTAGTGTAAATCCTTAATGTTCTAATCCTTTATTTAAAATAGTAATTGCTAACATTTACTGATCACTTACTGTTCAATTTTTCTGGTTGTTTTACACTGTATTTCATTTAATCCTCACAAACAACCATAAGGGTCCATCTTGACATTACTCCTATTTTACAGGATGGGAAAACAGCAACAGGAAGGTTCAGACACTAAGATCGTACAGCTAAATAAGTGAAGGAGTCCAAATTCCAACACAGGGTGTCTGAATTCTTGAAAAAATGATGCAAAGTGACCACCAGCTGGAAGAGATTAAACATGAAAAACCTTACTCCGCAATGATTTCGTCAAATTTTGTCTTGGCTCCCATACCCCAAAATCTCGGGTAATCTTTCTCGAGTGCAAATTTAAGAAAATAAAAATAGGAACAGTTATTTTTTCAGGAATTATATGAGTTGATACCTACAGCATCGGACCTGGAAAATAGGAAGCACCGGGGAAATCATCTCCTTGAGCTTGGTGGGAGGGGACGGACCCTGCGCACCAAGAACCAGGAAGCGCTGTGCCCTTCACAGAGCATGCCTTCAATAAAACCTTCACCACAGCCTGAGAAGCGTGATCGCTGCCGCCCCTCCCCCATTTAACAGATGAAGAAACTGAGGCCTGGCCGGCGTCAAAATTCCTTAAACTGGCGGAGGTCTCCCCTTCCTCTCCACGGTCCTGTTTTCCCTCTCACCTGTGAGGGCCACATCCCCGCCCCCGGCACAGCGGGCTCCGCCATCTCCGATCTCCACCGCGGCCTCCCTCACCCCACCTCTAGAACAGCTCCGGGAAGACGCACTCGGCAGGACGCCCCGGATGCTCCAGTCACCTTTCTCCCCGCGCCCGCTCCATTCCCGACGCGGATCCGTACCTCTCCCCGCCAACACCAGAGGTTCTAGGGTGCAGCTCCGGTGCTCCAGGTAAACGCCGGACTCACCGCCTCCAGCAACACAGAGGAGTTCAGATCTGTTCAGTTTCCCAGGCGAGGCGCGGCTGGCAGCAGCCAATGGGAATCCAGTCCCTGCCAGTCGCAGCCAATGGGAAGGATCGAGCGCTTCAGGGCAAGGCGGGACGCTCCCCGCCAACTCCACCCCTGCTCGGACCTAGGTGCTCGGGGAACTAGTGGGACTTCTTGGTAGGAACGGTGTGTACTCGCTAGGATTGGCTGGCGCGGCAGCGTGTGGAACGCTGATTGGTCACCGGGAAATGGAATGATTTCGCGTGGGTATGGGCTGGCCCGAGCCTTGTCCGAGTTCCTAGAGTGACTGAGGTTGACTGTGGGCTTAGATGGGTCACCGCCTACGGTAGCCAATTAATTGCGAAATAATTTGGCAAGGCAGTTAATCTGTTGGGAGCAACAACGATCTCAAGGCCGAGAGAACAATGAGCGCGAGGGATAAACCTGGTCCAAATTCTCCTCTGTTGTGAAAAACCTAGGATCAGACGGCTGCCTTACACCTACCTACAGGACCAAAAGTCCTGGATGTGCCCAATCCGAAGGTGTGCAAAAGCAAGATGACTCGCCCTCCAGCCTCCTCCTATCCTGATTTAAGTGTTGAAGTTGAAAGCGCTGGGAAGTAAAACGTTAAATAGTCACAGGCACAGTGACTTGATCACTAGTGAAACGGTCTTCTTGTCTTCAGATTAGGAAATTCAAAGGACAACTTTTGAAAGTAAAGAGGAGAGGGTGATGGTTGAATTTAGCAACCTTACAAACTGTTCTGATTTTCCTCTACTTGAGTGTAGAAGCATGTTTTCCAGTGTGAAGTCACTTATCTGCTAGGATTCTTGGCAATTCTGGCCAACTTTATCTTCATTATTTATATACAAAAAGAATAATAATTTGTTTTATGATTGCATGTGAGATGGTAATGGAAAAGTTCTTTGTGTGTTTTAAAGCTCCATTGACTTGCTATTTATTTTTAGTCAGTTATTGTGGTCCTTGTTTGGATAATTTGAGATAGTTAAGGGAAAGTGTATTTTTTTTTTAAATTTGTTTTACTTAGTTACACATGACAGTACAATGATCTTGACATTTCAATACATTTGAATCTGATAGGATATAATTTCTCATTTTTCTGAGTATACAGGTTGCAGTATACTGGTCATGCAGTCACCTATATACACACAATAATAATAATGTCTGTTTCATTCTACTATCCTTCCTATCTCCCCATCCCCTCCCCTTCCCTCCCATCACTTCTCTCTACCTAATCTAGGGGAACGCTATTCTTTTTTTTTTTTTTTTTTCACATCTTTATACATGTATTTTGTATAACAATGAGGGTTTCCCAGTATTTTGAATTAAATTTTACATATTTTGCATTTCACTGAATCCACTTAACAGCACCTTAAAGTAGATGTATTTTAGATATGAAAACCCCCAGTCATGCATGTTAAGGCAGTTTACTTAATTACTGAGTGACTGAATTGAAATTTGGCAAAAGTTTGCTGGACTCTAAAACTGGGGCTCTTAAACCCCACAAAATTTATATTGTGCTTCAGAGTTCTTTGTTAAACACCTGTGCATAACAGTAGTCTCCAGAAATGAAACACCTAAACTTACCCTGAGGGTTTAATAGTGGAGAGGAAGAAGTCCTCATAAACGTTTCAGAAAAGTAGAAAATTAGTGTCTCTCATTATTAGGATTCAGCTCTGGGAACATTACTCACAAACTCTTGTGTATTCTCTCAGAGAATCCTGTAAAACATGTATGAAACAAAATTAACTCTTTTTTTTTTTTCTTTGAAGGAGGTCTTGCATAAGGTTATACCCCCTGTGATTACATCTCAGTTATACCCTCCGTGATTTCTTTTCTTTCCTCTCTGATATCCGGAAGGCTTTTGTTTCTTGTTCTTCATCTCTTACCCTGTTTGTCTTGGTTAGAGTGAAGTTAGGGTAATTAAAAATGATCCTATCTCTATCAAAGTGGAATGCTACTAAAACAAAACTGCAAGTTACAGGAAAAAACAATAATAACATATCTGGAGTTGTTATTCAAAGGCTTGTCATGGTCAGCACAGAAGGTTTTATTTAACACTGTTTTAACTTATTTAATCTTAATAGCAATGCATGATAATAGGTACATACTACTGCTGTACATACCTCATTGTATATTTGAAGGAGCTATAGTATATAGGACAACAGAGAGATATCCCTTCTAAAGAGTTAAAACAGGGAAATAAGGTTTCCATTCAGAGTTCAAGTACCAAAAAGGCAGGCATATAATAATTTGAACAGCTATACAGAAAGTTATCCAAAGCAGTCTCCCTACCAACTCCTGACTAGAATCTGACTGAATATATGAATATATCTAAAGAAAAAAATTCCAAGAAGAAATAAGAAAAATTCCAAAACACAGAAGTAATATATCCACAATTTATGATCTGCAGAATTTAAATTTAGAAATAAACAAAATAAAACAACCCATGTGCAAATATTCCCAACTACTTAAATATTTTTTTAAAACATCTGTTTACCAAACTCTTTGGTCAAAGAGAAAATCAAACATTGCATATTGAGGAATAATAATGTATTTTAAAATATTAACATTAACAAAAATAATAATGATGTGTAGCAAAGCTAAAGAGTATGATTTTTTTTTTTATATATACCAAGGATTGAACTGAGGGGCACTCGACCCCAGCCCTATTTTGTACTTTTTATTTAGAGACAGGATCTCACTGAGTTGCTTAGCACCTCACGTTTGCTGAGGTTGGCTTTGAACTAGAGATCCTCCTGCCTCAGTCTCCTGAGCTGCTGGCATTACAGGCATGTTACTTAGATAACTTTAACTCAGAAAATTCATAGCTTTAATTCAACAAATATTCTTTAAATACCTGCCACCAATACCAAGAACTGAGGATATATTGCATGCTGAGAATTACTTACTTGCGAATAATAGAAACTCAACTGTGATTATGCCAAGAAAATACATTAGAAACTATGGAATATTTTATAAAAATTTGCTACTAAGGAATTGTCTGCTAATACTTTGGATTCAGTGATAAAAGAAGAATGAAAGGAAAAGATAAATTTTGGAAAAAAAAATGTAAAAAAAAAAAGAAGAAAGTAAGAAAAGAAGAAGGCTTGACCATGAGGTCTACTAGAGTCTGGATGACAAGGTCAGCTCTATCCCCATTTTAAGATCATGAAAGAAATTGGAACTGGGATAAAAGAAAAGTGGATTCATAAAGATTGTAAACTCTTGTAAGGCAGGACTCCATATCTTTTCCCTGGATCTGGGTAATTAGGAGGCCCAATATAAATATTTGTTGAATAATGCATGAACTATTAGTCTAAATAGTTTTGTTCTATTTCTGGCTCTTCTGCAAACCAGTTAGTAATAATAAAGGAAGTTGAATGTTATGCAATCAATTGAATCCTGGATCTCCATCTGTCTGTAATGACTTCACACCAATTAGTAAGAAAAAGTAAAATCCCTTGAAAACACCAATAATGTGTGATTCATCTGCTTTTAAAGGGAGAAAAGAAGTCCTGGGTGTTAATAGCTTTTCAAGAGATAAGGCTGAAGCACTGAAACAAAAAACAGGAAAAACTTGATAAAGACGATAAAGTGATGACACAATTTGACCTTAGGTGTTATTCCAAAATTCACTGTGTACTGTGAAGAAGTGTATTTGGCATATCATAGGTAACTTATACTTTTATATTCTTTCTTAGGTTCTGTAAGAGTGCTCTTTTTAGCTGGGTGTGGTGGTACACACCTGTAATTCCACTGAATTGGGAGGTTGAGGCAGGAGGATCACAAATTCAAGGCCAACCTGGGCAACTTATAAAGACCCTGACTCAAAATAAAAACTTAAAAGGTGACAATTGTAGCTCTGTGGTAGAGCAGTTGCCTAGTATGCACAAAGCCCTGGATTTAATCTCCAGTACCAGTGGGGGTAGGCAATTTTTTTTTTTCCTCCTTGATCAGATTCTACTAAACCATTGTCCTTCCTTTCCTTGTTTTGGGGCAGCTTTGTTATATTTCCAGCAGCCATACAAGAGGGTGAGGATGCTATTGGTGCTGGGAAGGCAGGGAAGGGATTCTTAGAGAGCAATACCTTTGAAAAATCCAAGATCTACTTCCCTTATTCCACCAGTTGTACCCTACTTCAATTTTGGGAACTAACTCCTTTCCCAGCTACGATTCCTAGGTTAGGGTGCCCTGTCTGTTCCTAGCTTCAGGACTGGGAACAACACCCAGAATTGGCTAATTGGTACATTACAGCTACTCTGGCAAAGGGATATATTATCAATGGCCAAATGACCCAAAGTGTTTCAAGGAGTTTCATTCCGTGGGAGATTTTTGGCAATGTTAAAAAAATAAAGCTGGGCTGGGGTTGTGGCTCAGTGGGGGCGTGCTTGCCTAGCATGCATGGGGCACTGGGTTCAATTCTCAGCACCACATACAAATAAATAAATAAATAAATGTCCATCAACAACCTATATATATATATATATATATATATATATACACATAAAGAAAAAGAAAATAAAACTATCTTTATTTTCTATAAGAAAAAGAAAATAAAGCTAGCCTAAAATGTGAAGTTAGACTGGAACTCCTGGGCACCACCATTTATATGAATAAAACTTAAACACAGAGGAAAGTGGAGTCAAGAGAATGAAGCTGTGACCAGATGCTATCATTTGAGTGTATAGATAGAGTCAGCCAATTCCTGAGCCAAATTTAATACTACCTTTTATTTATGTAATTCAATACATTCCTTTATTTTAAAAAAACAAAAACTCAGCAGTCAGCTTTCTCTGACCTGAAGTCAGAAAAAAGCAGGAAGGAGGTGGGGTGCTAGGAGCAGACATTCTAGCAGTAGCTAATGCAGGAAGGAGGACCTGAAATGTTTCATCTATGTTTTGAGGAGACAAGGTACACCATTCCTGCATTCTTATGCAGTTACCTGGAGCAACTGTTGTGGTATAGCCAAATATATACATACACATGTTGGGAGAATATATGTGTAAGAAATGCCCTTTACTTTTATTGTCAAAAGTATCTCAAACATCTAAGACTATGCTGAATCCAGTTTTTATAAGGCCTGGCTGTATTTGTCCACATTTGGTTTCCATGAAATTCTCCTAGATCTTTTCAATGTGTGTTTTTCTTGCCTTTTCAATGGGTATCTTGTTTCTGTTCCTTGTAATCAATCCCTGACTTTCATAGAAATATAAGGCTTGTCCATTCCCTCGAAAAACCTTTCCCATGCTGAAGTAAATGAGCTAATATCACCTATTAATATTAAGTACATCCTCTTGTAAATAAAATGGTAGGGAGTGATGTGGGAGAAAGGTTCAGATCCACAAATATTCTCAGAGTCCCTGCTATACTGTGTATACTGTGCCAGGCATTTATTTATTTTCATAGCTCAAGACTTTGCACAAATTACTCAACAAAACTGAGCCTTAGTGTCCTTACCTGCAATAAGGGATTCTGTTTTTTTTCAGGGTTGTTGTAACTGATGAAGACAGTGGCTTCAGAGAGGCTGGCACAATTTGGCACCCAAGTGAGCATAAAGAATATGGCATGAGGATAGTGGAGAAACAGCTGGGTGAAAACATGAATCAGAATATGGAGTGGAAGTCCCCAAATCTCTCACATGTCTGCCACCAGGAGAGGCGTTTGAAAACATAGACTTCATCCAGGTGTGGCACATACCTATAATCTCAGAAACTCAGGAGACTGAGGCAAAGTTTAAGACCAGTTTTGGCAATTTGCAAGACCTTGCCTCAAAATAAAAAATACTGGGGATGTAGCTCAGTGGTAAAGCAACTAATTCCAAATAAAAACCAGATTTCAGGGCTCTACCCTAAAACAGTAAGTCAGAATCTATGGGGTGGGAGTCTAGGTAGATGAATTCTAAAAAGTCCCCCTGGGCAATTCACATCCTTAGGTTGATGTCACCAACACAGACCAGTCTGACTACTATTTCAGAACCATTCAAAAAGAAGAGGAAGCAAAGTTTATGTGAGAAGTGAGTAGGCCAGAGGAACAGATGATTGTTAAGAACCGCTTGGTTGAATAGTGACTTATCTGTGGTACACACTTCTGTTACATTATTGTAATTTAGTTTTGTGTGTGTGTGTGTGTGTGTGTGTGTGTGTGTGTTGCCTGCTATATTGGTTAATGTTTATGCTCAATTGTCTTTAAAAATAAGGGTACTTTGAGAAAATTTAGAGCAACTGAATAGTAAAAGACAATGTACTGATATATAGGAAATATTCATTGTGGAAGACCCTACTATTGCGGGGCAGGTCACCCAGAAAACACACCAAGTCCCAGTTTTGTCCAAATTGAAGAGTCTTTTTTTAGCTCACCAACTGGCGACTGCTCCCCACCGGACCCATAATTGTCTCTGCAAGGAACAGACCCAAGCCTGAGCGTTTTCCGATATTTAAAGGCAAAAACTACATCAGGGTTTACATAGCTGTAAGCAAGAAGGTACAGAAACTAAATTGGGCAGTTAGCGAAACAATGCAATGGGTACATTGGTATTTCCCACAGGACTTTCCAGGTTAGCACAGCAGCAAGCAAGCAGAAGGGAAGAGGGTCAAAATGACCCTAGTTGAGTACAAATTAGAGAATGGTTACTAATGTCTAGACAATCAATCTCTGTCCAAGAAAAATGGAAAGCATAGAGAACAATTTTACATTGTATAAATTGCTATTTTGTATTGCCAAGTGTGTTATGCTAGGTAACTGTTAATAGGTACAGAAGTAGGGCTTTCTCACGGGAGAAGCATGTCTTACCTGATACGGAGTCTCAGGGTAAAATAGAGTCTGTCTGGTCATTGCCCAAATAGCCTGGCCCATAACAATACTCAAACAAAACCAAGCAAACAAAAGCCTCAAAATTTATCTGTTCAGGTATCTAAATATTCTGATAAAAATAAGGTCCATTAGCAATATTATAATCATCATAAGTTGTATAAATATATGTTACCAAATTCTCCACTGTAGATTGCATCTAAGGATTTCTTGATATACAATCCAGGCTTTGCTTTAAGTAGGTACTATCATGATCCCTATATTGCATATTTCTGAAGCATGAATGGCTTAAAACGTATCTTAAGGTCACATAGTTAATGAGTGGTAGAGGTCATGTGATCTTTCACTCTTAGTCACTCTATTGTGCTTCCTCTCAATAAAAAAGCTGAAACCCTGCTAGGACAGGAAAGCCATAGAAAAAGCCAGACTGAGGCTAACTGAAATTTCCAACAGAGTGTGGGAGGCCATGCCAACTCACAAATTCTCATGGTATCCTAAAGATATCAGAAGCCTGTAGGTGAATCCAGCCCACAACTGAGGCCAACAGAAAAGCACTAAGGTCATTGCATGTGTAACTGACCAAAGTCATCAGCAACTTTCTATTCACATTATGAAGATGCTTAATGAAGTCAAAGAAATTTCACATTGTGTTCAGGTTCACCAATGGTGAGAAGAATGTTGACATATGATCTTAAAGTGAAAACAAACTGAAGAAAGTGTTGTCTCAAAAATCAGAAATTAGTGTTAGTGTGTGAAAAAAAAGAGGACCCTTTCTTTACAGCATAGATGGGAAAGAGCCAGCTAGAATCCACATCATAAGAGATCAGCAAGATACTTTTGATGATTTTTAAAAAATTATCCTATGCAAGTATCCAAAATAGGAGTCAGAAAACTATAATAAATTTTCTAAATTAGGCCCCTACTTTTATTGTTTAAAAAAGGTTTTATTTGGGACAGGGACAGTAATTCATTTATGTACTATCTATGACAGCTTCCATGCAACAACATCATAACTAGAAACTGTACTAGATACTCTATGGCCTGCAAAGCTGAAATCATTACTACCTGACCCCTTATAGCAAAATTTTGCTGACCTCTGATCTAAACTGTATTTCACAAATCTAGGTTTAGGATTTTTTTTTAAAGAAATAAACCAGGCTTGATACACACCTTAGAGCCCTTATCTCCTTGGATCATATCAGAAAATATAGGGAGGTGAAATCACTTGAGAAATAATAAAGTGTAAGAGAATTCAATTGAATCAAGATTTTTATCTTATAGGGTTTATTACTTCAGAGAATGAACTTTGTAACCCAGAGCTTACTTTCGCAAATATTCCAGCTCAGAGAACACTGTGTGTCACCTGAATATCAAAAAGCTCAAAACAATTGTGACATAGTTTTCCTTTTACATATTTGATTTGGTATCTGATTTGACTGTTTTCTTGTAATTCCATAAATCTGTCCATTAGTAAAGGCCCACTCTATGCCAGAAGAGTGGCATATTACATTCACAATCTGACTTTTTATTGTTCTGTAATATCTCCTTTCCCCTTTTCTTTCATACAACTACAACCCTTGATTTTCAGCTGGACACATCATAGTCCAGAAAAACAGACATCTCCCGGAAACTCCTACAGATACAGTACTGAATTGCCTTGTGTTCTTCTAATTACATGCATTCATGAAAGATTTGAAAGCCGAAATCATACTTTTATTGCTACTATTGCAATTCTACTACAGGTTTCTGTACTCCCAACTCCTTCCCTGGCTCAAGATTGCTTTACAATCATGGCAGATCTCTCAGAGCTCATGTATTTAAGGTTTGGTCAAGTTCTGTTGGGAGGTAGGTGATGGAATCTTTAAGTGGTGGGGCATAGTAGGAAGTAGTGGAACCCCACCCCTTCCTCTTCTCTCTCCGGCTTCCCAGCCATGGGGTGAGTGGTTTTGCTCTGCCTTGCACTGTAGCCATGATGTACCACTATAGGCCTATAACTATGGGACAACTGATTATGAACTGAAAACTCTGAAACTGTGAGCCAAAATAAACCTTTTCTCTTTCTAAGTTGATTATCTCAGGTATTTGTTTTACCTGAGATAGAAAGTGATAGAAAGCTGACCATCACAGTGGCCCAACTCTGTTGTACTTTCTCAAAGCATTCTGAGGGTTTCTTTAGCTCTCCAGTTGATTCTCTAAGCCTTAGCAAAACTTTTATTAAATTCCTTTCTATTTAAACTACCTAAAATAAATTATATTCTGGTACAAAATTTGGGATTTAGAAGTGGGATGCTTTCCAAAAATACATTAATGCACAATTCATTGGCTTAGTGGCCCAGGAAGCAAATGGCAAGGAAGGATATAGCAGTCTGGAAAACTGGAGACTCTTTGTTATTCAGTGACAAAGCATTTGACAAATAGTTTCCTATAATATTTTGGAAGGGATATTACATGCTGATCAAGCTTGTAGTTGTAGGCTAGATCACTGGAAAAATTCAGAATGGTGCTATAGATTTGTTGCTTTTGCTATGTTCAGCAAAGTTCTACAGAAGAGAGATGAAGTATACTGAGATCTAGCCAGGCTGCATGGAGCAAAAGAAATGTGTCTGTGAAGGAAAAGAAGAGAATCTAAACTTATGTCAGATAATCTAAATATTTATGAGTAATACTTAAGTGCCTATTGAAAGTCTTTTCTCTCTGTAACTACATGCAAGCAAAGAAGATGTTGCTCTGAAGGAACATTGTGACCACAAATATTTACCAGAACCTCTTCAAAGTATTTTGAGTTAGACAGCAGGACTCAACCCAATAGAATAGCTCTGATTAGGTTGTTGCTCTATCACTCAATTCTCTTTATTTTAATGAATTATGGATAAAAATCTATATTAATTTTCTAGGGCTGCTATAACAAAATACCACAAACTGGGTGACTTAAGCATAAAATTTATTGTCTTAGCTCTAAAGGTTAGAAGTGCAAGACCAAGATATCTTGAAGGTTCATTTCCTCTGCTGACTGCTAGGAAAAATCTGTTCCATGCCCCTCCCCTGGCTTCTGGTGGTTTTCTGCCAGTTTCAGGGATTTCTTGACTTGTAGATATGTATCACTTATATCTATGCCTTTGTCTTCACATGGCAATCTCTGTATATGGCATGCATGCCTGTGTCCAAATTTTTCTTTTTAAAATAGGGACACCAGTCAGTCAGATTAGGGCTAACCCTAATGATCTCATTTTGAATTAATTAACTCTTAATTAATTATGACCAAATAAGGTCATACTCTGAGGTACTAGGAGTCAGAACTCAAACAAATTTTGGGGAGAGGAATGAAGGGGACAAAATTTAGCCCAAAATACCACTATTCATTTGAAAGGAGAGGCTGTGCAGAATCTAGCTAATAACTAAAATCAGATCTTCAGACTTAAACACATATAAATATCTAGAGTTCTTTGGATATAATTCTCACCCTGGAACTGACCAGAAGAAAGAGGAAAGTCTATGAAGCTTATGAGAATTTTTTTTTAACCAAAGAAAGCATAAACTTGGCATGCCAAAGCCTCACTGAGCACTAATAGAAAAACACACAAAAAAGTGGGATGTGAACATTTTTCAGCTCCAAGAAAGGCAAATTTTTGAATTCCCAGGTCATATGTAGCTGAGAAGCTTATGGACAAGGAAGGATTCTCAAGAAGATAAAGTCAGGGGTCATGGAGATGAGAAAGAAACTACAGGCTGTTGGATGAGCTAGCTCAGAAAATTATAGTAGTGTACTGTCAAAGCATGGATGTCTGCAATTCCTGCCCCAAACAATATTTTTGTCTGCAGGGAACTTTTTCTTGCAGTTATGTTGTTCCTAGTCTTCCACTGAAGTGTGTGTGTGTGTGTGTGTGTGTGTGTGTGTGTGTGTGTTGGGCATGAGAGGATAATTTACCTGTCTTTCCCTAGTTGACATGCCAAGAGTAGCCATATCTAGACCTGCTGGTGATGACTTTGTATCACTCTGAGATCCTGGTCTTTTATCTGGATTCAGTCTCTGGATGGGTCTTTGCAGTTGTACTCTTGGGTAAGTTATAAATTGTTCTCTGTTTAGGAAAGAAGACACTCAGAGATACTGGGAATGAAAATAGGGTGTGTAGGGCAGAGACTACTCGATGATTTCCAATATCTATTCTTCCCCTTCTAATCTACCTCAGTGGAACTGCTGAAATTAACCTGGACACAAGGACCATCCAAATAAAAACTATTTCTGAGCCTCCCATGCAGTTACATTTCTGGTTGTGAGTTAGTTATGCCAATCAGATATCTTGAAAGATTTGAAAGGTGAGAGGTAAACAGGCAGAGTGGCAGTCTCTGCTTTGTCTCTGGTGGTTCCTAGATCAGGGAGGTAGAAGCTAAATAGTTCTAAAAGCTTCCCAAATAGGCAGGCAGTTTCCTGAACATCCCATGGTGATTCAGTTTTATAGTGTGACTCTCACATGTGCTAAGAGCACAACCTTTAAATTACATTATTGTTCATCCCTGTAATTCTATAGGATATTAGAAACCATTTAGAATATTCCCATTCCATTTACTTATACCCAATACATTTGAAATTATCATGTTCATTTTCTGGATGAAAAAATATAAGGCTTTGAGACAGTAGTGAACCAGTAAGCCAACTCAACTCTGGTGTGGGGGTAGGAAAAAGAACTAAGAAGGGCAGGAGATGGGCAATGAAAGGTATAACTAAAAGGCTCATCCATAGGCCTTCTGTCTTCATTGAACATACCCAGCAAGCTCCTGCCATGCTCCAGGCACTGGTGAAGCACTGCAGGAGACGGGATGCGGACTATGTCCTCTCAGGTGACTTGGTTCTCTTTCTCCACATTAAATCATCAACCGTCATTTGCTTTGAAACATTGAAATTTAATAATAGAGAAAAGCATAATAAGACTAGAGACAGTTATGAAGTTTACTATGTCGTTATATGGTAAGTATACAATTCAAAAGGGCAGAACATTTTGAGGCTAAGAGAATTCCTTATAAAATAATGTGAGTGATGTACCATGTTCTTCTTTAGATATAATTGCTTTAGAAAATATTTCCCCTGGTTTCCTTTTATAATATATTAAGAAACCTGTTGTAGTTTAGATATTAGGTGTCCCCCAAAACCTCATGTGTGAGACAACACAAGAAAGTTTATAGAGGTGAAATGACTGAGTTATGAGAGTTTCAACCCAATTAGTGAATTAATTTGTTGATAGGAAAAAAAACTGAGTGGTAACTGTAGCCAGGTAGAGTGCGCCTAGAGAACGTGGGTCATTGTGGGATTGACTTTGGGGTATATATTAAATACCTGGTGAGTGGAGCAGTCTCTCTGCCCCTTTGTGGCCATGTCTTGAGCTTTCTTCTTCCACCATCCTCTTTTACCATGATGTTTTACCTCACCCCAGGCACAGAGCAAGAGAGTCAGATGTCTCTGGACTGAGACCTCTGAAACCATGAGTCAAATAAACTTTTCCTCTTTTGGTCACAGCAGCAAAAAAAGCTAACTAAAACAAAATCCTTCTTAAGTAATTAGGAAACATTACTACTACTTGTGCACATAAGCACAAGTGCTGATAAAATACTTTAAAATGTGAAAATATGATCTTATCTGAAAATGCTGTTTCTTTAAAGATACTGATTTTAAAATCCCAGAAAATCAGTTGCTAAGCATGATAAATCATTTCATTTTGGTATTTCTTTCATCCTTCCCGTTATCTCCATTTTCCTGTCCCCATTTTAGAATCAGATGGTCTGAAATAGCTTTCTCTACTTGCAGTCCTTATCAGCCCAAATCTAGTTCCTGACTAATTTTCCCAAATCTGCCTTGTTAAGTCCAGTCCTTTTCTACAAGCTAATAATCCATTTGTGATTTTTAAAATCATTATGGAAATTTTTCCTAAATTAGAAGACAAGATTCCTATAGAATAGAGGATTGTTGTATATAATTTAGCAAACCAATAAAATGGAATACTATGCAGTCATTAAGAGCATTGTATAGAAATAATTATTGATCTGAAAAAAGTTTTTGTACATTATTGAATATAAACATGAAGCAAATCATGTAATAGTATAAACAAATTTTGTAAACAGAATAGGCTTTGACTCAGAACTTGTTTCTTGGATTTTAAGAAAATAATAGAATGCTGAGATTTCAAGTTCATTTTTATCCAATATTTGTCTATAATAGCACAAAAATGAGAAATAACATATGAGTCGAAAAATATGACTTTAACTTATGCTTGCAATCAAAGTAGAATGATAAAAGACATACAAAGTATTTTTCTGAGAATGGGCTTGAGTTATAAATAAGTAGAAGAAAGTTATCTGGACAAACTCCATATATTTAAAAATTATACACTTCTAACATCAAAAATAAATCTGGGGCTGGGGCTGTAGCTCAGCGGTAGAGTGCCTCTCATGTGTGAGGCCCTGGGTTCAATCCTCAGCTCCACATAAAAATAAATAAATGAAGACACTGTGTACATCTACAACTAAAAAAAATATTTAAAAAAATGAATCTAAAGGAAATTAAAATTTTTAATTAATGAAAATGAAAGCAACATCTAAAAAAATTTTGGTATACAGCTGAAATGATAATTAGAGGAGAATTTCTGTTCTTTTATTCTAGATCTCTACATTAAAATATATATATATCTCAAGTCAACAACATTGGGTCTCAACTTAAGAAATAAGAAATGTTTCAAATTCCTTAATAAATACAAATCATAAAGCTTATTTGAGAAGAAATAGAACTTAAGAAGTACTATATCAAAGAAATTGAAACTGAATGTGAAGTTTAAAACCTTTTTGCCTGCTCAACACACAAAAATCCATGTTCAGTTGCCCTCTATTGGTGAATTCTAGCAAACATTTAAAGAAGAAATAATATTATTTCAGCAAAAACTTTTCCAGAAATTAATGTCAACTCATTCTATGAAGCCCACATTAGTATTATATTAAAATTAGAAAAAATAACTATAATTAAACTGCAGAAAAATATCCTTTATGAACAGAAACAACAATTCTTACCAAATTTTAACAAATAAAAAACAACAATATATGAAGAAGATAATACATTATGACCAAAAGGTGTTAACTGCAGGAATGCAAGGTTAGTTTAACATTTGAAATCCAAAGAAAACAAATATGACAAAGTAGAGAAAGGATGTGCTTTACAATTACTCCATGGCTCAGAACTGAAGCAATGGGAATACTATTGGTTTTAGTTTTTGTGGTTCTAGGGATTGGACCCAGGGCTTTGTGCATGTGAGGCAGGCACTCTACCAACTGAGCTATATCCCCAGCCCCTGGGAATACTGTTTTTGAGCACAGTGGATATCTGAAAGAATTCACTGAAATTCAATATTGGACAGTCACAGAAAGACCCAGAAATTCTGGTTTTTCAAGCAGAGGATAAGAATGAGTACATCAGAGCCAAACCAAGAGTAGCAGTGATGCCTGGTCACCACAGAAGGGAGAGCTAAAACAAAGGGGGAGAAATAGTGTACAAATGTGGAATAGGAACATCTATAGAATAGAAAGGTAAACTTGGCTGATTCAGAGGCTTCACAATGAGCTGGTATTTGAAAACTTGTAAACATGGCTGAGGAAGGAAACCATTTTGTGGAGGTCATACTGTAGCTTGTAGTTCTGGGAACATGGGAGATCATAGCAAATATTGCCACACTGTTCTGATGAGCGCCTACCACGTGGCCTAGGGTAAACCTGAAAGAATGTGATTAACACAGGTACAGAGAAGATTGTATTCAGGGGAATTCAAATCAGAGACACAGAGGGATCTACAACTCATTTTTCCATTAAGTCTGGTGGCTCCCATGACTAGCTGAAGAGGGTCAGGAGATCAAACAGGTAGGTTGATTACATTCAAGGACCGAGCCTCTGAAGGCCATATTCACAGGCATTGAAATACACAAGACCTTCCTGTGCTGCCTTCACCCAGGGCAGTTGCTTACCCTGCCCTGTAAGTAGAATTCTTAGGAAGTGTCAGATCCAGATGCCCAGCAGAGGTCAGCATCTGCCTGGCCCTCGGGGGTGTGTTGATCTAATCTCCCTTTAGTAGATACCACCCAGCAGATATCCAAAGTTCCCACCAGAGCTACACTTCAGTCACTGGAACTTCTCACTTAGAACTCTGCATCAGACCTATCTAGTATCAACCTAATCTGTGGACAAAACTCTAATAGATGTTTCTAACAGATAGATTTCATCCTACTTTGTTCTGGTATGCAGGGAAGCTGAAGGAATTTCAACCAGCTTTAGTTCCAGCCCACTCCAGTTATCAACTTGGTGAGCAACACAAAAGGAGGAAAGACTTAATAACTCCCAGTCCTCGAGGTTCATAGCCCCTCCACAAAATGGAAAGATGAACAGCCTGCTATGAGTAGTAAATCTTTGTCCACAGTTTTAACCACCTCAGTGGAGAAAATTCTTTCATTTTCTGTTAAGAATTTTTTTGTGTGATTTCCTTGGTATGTTTATTTGTGTATGTGTGTGTTTGTGATGTGTGTTATGTAATATATATGTGATATGTATATTAACATATAAATATATATAAATAATCATTTTTCTTTCTTTGTTGCCCTTTTTTTGAGGGTTAGTTAAGTTTTGTGTTGTTTATTGTTTTTTCTTAGTTTTTTGTTTGTTTTGTTACTCCTTCTCTCCTTTCTTCTCCAATAACCAAATTATCCTGTTTTCTCTTTCTTTCTCTCTCATTATTTTGTTTCTTTAACTTTTTTTTTCCTCATCCTTTTTGGGTTTCACTTGCTATGTCTCTTTTATTTTTCTTTCTTTTTACCTTTTGAATATTATTTACTTCCTTTGGCCTTCTTTTGCCTTCCTAACCCATTTTCTTTTCTCTTAATGAACTGTGTTTTACCATCTTTTAAAACGATTTAGTTTACATAATTTCTGCCCCACCATTAATGTTATTGAGGATATTACTATTGTGGATGTTGTAGTTGACACCTGGTGTTTAATGCTATATTTAAGTCATGATTGTTTGTTGTTAATTTTGAACCCACCATTAAGATGTCATAGTGGTTTAAGATGTCATAGTAGGCATCTGATTTACTTTAATGCTCTATATTTTTCCTAATATTGTTCCTGTTATTTATTTCCTCCTTTCGTGAGGTGCTGTGAATCTAGTGTGCCACTATAAGACCACAGGGTAGGTACACTGCTGCTGAGCTTCACTCCCAACCTAGTCAAAAGACAGGGCACTTTGCTCCACACACTCAACATAACCCCATTCAAACTTCAGTAATATTTTAACACACACACACACAAAAAAAAAAAAAAAAAAAAAAACAGGGAAGAGAAAACCCCAAACTGAAATCTAGGTTCCAAGTAGAAATAGCTAGGGAAAGGTCCTATATTCAATGCACAGACATCTGCTACAAAAGCAAGAGCAAAAAGAACACAGAAATTGTGGACACCATTTCTTTGAGGGGCTTTAGCCAAAATCAATTACATCTGTGGAAACCTACTTGAAAATATATTCAAAAATTCACAACTACCTGATATCCCATAACAGTTCACCAAGAAAAGGCTATGCCCTAAAAAGATTCTCACATAAAATAGAAAAGAACTTTATCCCAACAGGTTCACAAATCTCAACATAGTGATACAAGAAATAATAATAATAATAAAGTTAATATGAGACTTCCTAAGATTCATAATTCACCAGCAATTGACTCCAAATATATCGAAGTGGATGAAAAGCCAGATAAAGCATTTAAAATGATTATTAAAAAGTTTGATGAATTACAAACGAACACAGAAAAATAAGTGACCAATTTAATAAGTTAGTATAGAATATGAGAAGTTCAATAAAGAATAGGGATGTTGAAAAAGAACCAAACAGAAATCTTGGAAATGAAAGTCACAATAAATCAAGTAAAAAATTCAGCTGAAAGCTTGTCCAATAAGTAGACTAAGTAGAAGAATCTCAGAGTTGTAAGACAAAGGGACCAGCCTTGAATACTCAAACAGAATTAAAGAATAGGAAAGAAATAACCATGAACAGAATATACAAGAAATCTGGGACAACATAAGGAAACAAAATTTAAGAATCACAGAAAATAAAGAGGGTCCTAAGACATAGGCTAATGGCATGGATGATCTTTACATGGAAATGATAACTGAAAAAAATTCTAAACTTTGGGAATGAGATGGACACCGAGACACAGAATGCATTCAGGACCCCAAATACAAGAGATCAAAAAGGAATCTGTCCACAGCACATTATAATTAAAATGCCTAACACACAGAACAAGGATAGAATGTTGAAACCCTCAAGAGAAACCCATCAGGTTTTATTGAAAGGATAGCCATTTAAAAATACTTTGATTTTTATCCTACTAGAGTAACATGGCTACATCAATGTTTATAGCAGCTCAATTCAGAATAGCTGAACTATGGAACCAAGCTAGGTGCCCTTCAACAGATGAATGGAAAAAGAAAATGTGGTATATATACACAATGGAATGTTATTCAGCAATGAAAAAGGATAAAATTACGGCATTTGCTGGTAAATGGATGGAACCAGAGACTCTCATGCTAAGTGAAATAAGCCAATCCTAAAAACCAAAGTCCAAACGTTCTCTCTAATATGCAGATGATAACATACAATAAGGGGGCAGCGAGAATAGACATACTTTGGATTAGACAATGGGGGATGAGGGAAGGGAGGAGGAATTGGAATAGAAAAGATAGTAGAATCAATCAAACATTACTTTCCTATGTTCGTTCATACATGAATACACAACCAGTATAACTCTACATCATGTACAACTGAAAGAATGGGAAGTTATACTCCATGTATGTATAATATGTCAAAATACAGTCTACTGTCATGTATAACTAATGGGAACAAATTAAAATTTAAAATAAACTTTGATTTTTTAGCACAAACTCTAAAATATAAGAAAGTGTGTTTGGAAAATAACTGCCGCTAAGATTGCTATATCCAGCCAAGCTATCATTCAGAGTCAAAGAAGAAATAAAAGATAAACTTCCAAGATAAACATAAACTAAAAAATTCATGACTACTAAGCTGGCACTACAACTTAGTAAAAATATTTAAATAGATACTACACACAAAAGAAGATAAAAACAACAAAGAGAGTGTGAAAATAGATATTCTTAGAAGAGTAGCTAAGTAAATAAGAAATAGGACTGAATTAAACATTAGAAATCCATCAAAATGACAGAAATTGGGCTGGGGCTATAGCTCACTGGCAGAGCACTTGCCTAGCATGTGTAAGGCACTGGGTTCTATCCTTAGCACCACATAAAAATAAAACAAATAAAATAAAGACATGCTGTCCATCTACAACTACAGATTTTTTTTTAAATGGCAGAAATTAAACATCTCTGTATAACTGGAAGAATGGATAAAAACCAAGACCAATTATATGTTGTTTGCAAAACACCTATCTTCCAGGCAAAGATAGCCACAGGCTTAAAGTGAAAGAATGGAAAATGATATTCAATATAAATGGAAAAAAAAAAAAAAACAGAAGTAGCTACTTTGATATTCAACAAAGAGTCTTCAAGCCAAAATTAATCAGAAGAGACAAAGAGGGTCACTTCATATTGTAAAAAAGAACAATCCAACAAGAAGATAAAATGATAGTAAATATTTATGCCCCAAATGTTAGTTCATCTAATTGCATAAAACAATCACCACTAAACATAAAGACTTAAGCCCCAATACAATACTACTTGGTGATTTTAATACCTCTCTTACAAAGGCCTTTCATAAAATCAGCACAAACTCTTCAGACCTAAAATAGATTATAAATCTAAAGGAACTAACAGACATGGAATATTTCATCCAACAAGAGCTGAATTCACTTTCTTCTCAGCTCCTCATGGAACCTTCTCCAAAACAGACCACATTTTAGACCACAAAGCAACTCTTAGCAAATACAAAATAATTGACATTATTCCTTGAATTTTATCAGATTACAGTGAAATGAAATTAGAAATTGACAGTAAGAAAATACATAGAAATTACATAAAACCACAGAGATTGAGCAATACAGTTTTGGATATTCAATGGGTAATAAAAAAAATTAGGGAAGAAATTTTAAAATTATTAGAATTAAATGAGAAGAGATTCAATATGTCAGAATTTCTGGGACACTATGAAGGCAGTTCTAAGAGGAAAGTTTAGAGCTATAAGTGCCTATATTTCAAAAACAATTCATAAAAATCCCCCCAAAATGATGCATCTCGAGGCATTAGACAAATAAGAAAAAACAAATTACAAAATCAATAAAAGAAAGGAAATAATATCAGAACTGAAATTAATGAAATAGAGAATAAAGAAAAAAAAAACCCACAAAGGATCAGCGAAATGAAGAGTTGGGAGTTGGTCTGAGGTTCAGGATTCAAGCAGTGAGACTACTCCTTCTCTGACAGGGGAATGAAAGAGGAATTTCACTAAAATTCAATACTGGAAAGGTCAGAGTGTCTTAAAAGACTCAGACATCCAGGTGCATTGAACAAACAATAAAGGGTAAATTTGAGCCAAGCCGGTTATGGTAGCAGTGTTGTTTCACCCCAGAGAGGAGGGGTAACACACAGAGAGAAATGAAATGAATTTCACATGGAAAAACCTGTAGATCAGAAAAGCAGAATCAACTTTCCTGCACAGCAAACTGGGTTTGGAAGATGCTCTGTATTTCTTAACTGGAGAATTGAGGCAGAATCAGCTTGAGGAGGCTACACTGCAGCTTGCTGCTGTGGAAGTCCAAGAGATCATAGCAATCATTATCATACCATCCCAGAAAGCACCTAATGTGTGACCTAGGGTGTACTAACAGAATATGAGTGAAATAGGCACAAAGAAGGTGATGCCTGGGGGAATTCGAGTCAGAAAAAGCAGAGAAGAGGTCAACTAACTTTACCTTTGAGTCTTATGACTCATATGACCAGTTGGAGAGGGTCAGGAATCTGAACAGGAGGATGGGAATATCCTCAGGGACTAACCCTGGAAGTCCAGCAGAGTTTGTCACAGATTGGCTCACTGCTGCATGATAGAATTCTTAAGAGGCTTCTGAGATCCAGACTTTCAATAGAGATCAGCATCTTCCAAGCCCTAGGGATGTGTTGATCTAATATCTCCAGAGCAGGTATCCCCCAACAAAGCCCCTAAGACCTGATTAAGACCTCAGCCTCAGCTTTCAGAACTCCGCTGGTAAAACTCTGCAGCAGCTCCACCCTGGGAATACACTCACCTGGTCTGTCTGAACAAAACTCCAATCAACAGGAGGTTGAGCTGCTGGGGTTACAGATGTGTGCTGACACAGCTTCCCATTCCATATACTGCTAATAAGGGAAACTTAGAGCTATTTCAACCAATTGACAGCTCAGTGAGCAACACAAAAAGAGGAAGTATTTAACAACCCTGAGCCCTGGCTCTCTCTGTAAATAGCCCAAGAAGAAACAGAAGTACAGCTGGGCATAGGCAGTGACCTCCCATTTTTGCCAACTGTGTTTGAATACCTCAATGGAGAGGGAGGATTCTTTAATTTTTCTTCAAGTATCAGTTTCTCTCTCTCCCTCCTCCCTCCCCCCAACTTTCTTTCTTTCTTTTTGATACCAGGACTTGAACCCAATGGTGCTTTACCAATGAGCCATATACCTAGGCCTTTTTAGTTTATTTTTTAACTTTGAGGTAGAGTCTTGCTAAGTTGCTTAGGGCCACAGTAAATTGCTTAGGCTGGCCTTGAACTTTAGATCTCCTGCCTCAGCCTCCTGAGCTGTTGAGATTACAGGTGTGTGCAGACATATCCAACATTTTTATCATTTTTAAATGTAATTATTTTTCTTTGCCTTGTGTTATGGTTTAAATAATGAGATGTCTTCCAAAAGCTCATGTGTGAGACAATGCTAGAAGGTTTAGAGGTGAAATGGTTGGGTTATGATAGCTTTAACCCAATCCATGGAGTGATCCCCTTTATGAGAATCAAACCAGACAGAGTATGGCTGGAGGAGGTGGGTCACTGGGGACATGCCTTTGGGGATTATGTTTTGTATCTGGCAAGTGAAGCCTCTCTGTGCTTCATGGAACCTTGTCCCCAGCTGCTTTCCTCTGTCACATCCTTCTGCCATAATCTTCTATCTCTGACCCTGAGGAATGGAGTTGGCCAACTATGAACTCTGACCTCTAAAACCATGAGACACAAAATAAACTTTTTCTTCTGTATAATTGTTCTTGTCAGGTTTTTAGGTTATAGCAGAAAAAAAAAAAAAACTGACTGAAACACCTTGTCTCTCCAGGGTTAGGGTTTTTGGTTTGTTTATTTTGTGTTTATTTGTTTATATCTCTTCTAGACTTTGTTCTCCCACTAACAACCAAATTCTCTTGTTCTCTTTCTCTCTCCCTTGAGTTTTGTTTTTCTAATTTTTCTCCTTTTTTATAACCATCACTTACTACATCTCTTCTGCATTCTCTCTTCACATTTTGAAAATTCTGAATCTTCTCTACCTTCCTATCACATTTTTTTTCTTTTAATAAACTATATTTTTACCATCTTTTAGAAGTATTTGGTTTATGTAATTACTGTCCTACCATTTATGTTGTTGCAATTGTTACAGCTGTGGATGTCATAGTTGGCACCTGCTGTTTACTTGAATGCCAAATCTACTTCACAGTTATCTATTGTTTTTGCTACGGCCAATTGCTGATCCCACCATTCCTGTTTGTATGGTAATTGTATTGTGAATGTTACAGTAGACACTGGGTATTTATTTTAATGCTGCACATTGTTTCCATTAGTTATTGCTATAGTTTGTTTTCTCCTTTTCTGTGAGGTGCTAGGAATCTATAGGGACACTATAAGTTTGCAGGGTAGAGACACTGCTGCTGAACTAAACTGAGCCAAAAGAGAGTGCATATTGTTCCATACACCAATGAACAACATTCAAACTTTATTCATACTTGAATACAAAGAATAGAAGATACAAAAACCTAAACTAATGGCCAGCCCCCAAGTATGAATGGCTGGGGTAGGCCCTTAGACACCCACTCCTACAGCAAAAACAGAGACAATTAACACAAGACTGTGGATATCATTGAGGGTGTCTTAATCTGATCACTTTTTAAGAGAGTCTATGCCCTAAAAAAAGGCATAAATGTAAGAGTGGAAGAGAAATCCTTCCCATCAGATGCATAAAACCCAACATGGGAATGTAAGATATATGAAAAAAAAAAAAAACAAGTTAAGACGATACCTCTTAAAATTTATGATTGAATGGCAACTTAATCCCAAGATAATGAAGTGGATGAAATATCAGATTAAGAATTTAAAAGAATGATTATAAAAATGATCAACAAATTCCAAGAGCACATAGAAAAACAGCTGAATTAATTAAGAATGTCAGTACTGGGTATGAATGAGAAATCCAAAAAGGAGATAGGGATATTGAAAAAGAACCAAACAGAAATCTTGGAAATGAAAGACACAATAAATCAAATAAAAGGTTTATTTGAAAGACTCTCTAATACAGTAGAATATGCTAAAGACAGAATCTCAGAACTGGAAGACAAAGTGGCTGACCTTGGATATTCAGACAGTATTAAAGAAAAGAAAATAACTAACCATGATCAGAACATATACAAACTCTGAGACATTAAGAGACAAAATTTAAGAGTAATTGGGATTGAATACTATTGTTAGAGGCATGTTAATGGAAAGAATAACCTCTTTTGGGAAATAATAACAGAAAAATTTCCAAAATTTGAGAATGAGATGAACATCCAGAATACAGGATGTAATATGAAACTCAAACAGACAAAATTAAAAAAGAACCTCTCCATGACACATTATAATTAAAATGCCTAATGTAGAAAGCAAAAATAGAATTTTAAAAGCTGCAAGAAAAAAATGTCAGGTGACATTTAGAAAGCAAGCCAATTAGAATTGTTTACAATTTGTTATCACAATTTCTGAAATCCAAGAGAGCTTGGAGTGATGTGTTACAAGACTTGAAAAAAATAACTGTCAACCAGGATTGCTAAATAGAAAAGCTACCCTTCAAAACTGAAAAAAAAAAAAAAAAAAGATTCTTCCATGACAAGGAGAAACTAAAATTATTCATGACTACTAAGCTGGCACTAAAGAAATACCCCAAAGAAGCAGAGAGAGCCTTGCTCTCCAGCGACAAAAACAAACCCCAAAGTCTTTTCACATTGACAAAAAAGCTCACTAAAACAGAAATACCCCACAAAACAAACCTCAGAACTCACAAATAAGCAAATCTCAGTTGAAAAGTAGCTAAGCAAACGAGAAACAAGACCAAATTAAACATTAGAAATTAATAAAATGGCAGGTGTTATCATTTAGATATGAGGTATCCCACAAAAGCTCATGTGTGAGACAATGCAAAAAAGTCTAGAGGTAGAATAATTGGATTATGAGTACCTTAACCTAATCAGTGCATTAATCTACTAAGGTGTGGATTAACTGGGCAGTAGTGGTGGGTAGATAGAGTGTGGCTGGGAGAATTAGATCACTGGGAGCATGCCTTTGGGTTTGTATTTTGTCTCTGGAGAGCAGGGCTCTCTCTGCTTCTTTTTGGCATGTTCAGAGCTGCTTTCCTCTGCCATGTCCTTCTCCCATGGTGTTCTCCCTCACCTTGGGCCCACAGCTACGGAGTCAGCCACCTATGGACTGAGACCTCTGAAACCATTAGTCAAATAAATTTTTCCTCCTCTAATCATACTTGTCAAGTCTTTTCACAGTGACCAAACAAACAAACAAACACTCATTAAAACAGCAAGAATTCATAAACATCTCTGTATACTAACAAGAGCCTACTACATATTGTTTGCAAGAGACTCACAGGCAAAAAGAGCCACAGGCTGAAGTGATTAATTAAGTAATTAATGTATCATGTTCCTGGAGCCTGAAAACAAGTAGGAGTTATCTTCTCCCATATGCAACAAAGCAAACTTTAAGCTAATGATAATTAGAAGAGAAAAATAAGGTAGCATCATACCAGCAAAGGGAACAATCCAGCAAGAAGATATAAGGATAGTAAATATTTATGCCCAAACATTGTTGCACCTAATTGCACAAATCAGACACTACTCATATTAAAGCCTCAGATAGACCCCATTAGATTAATACTGGGTGATTTCAACATACTTCTCTTGTCAATAGATAGGCAGTTCAGACTTAGTAAAGATTCTTTGGAACAGAAAAAATATTATAAATCAAATGGACTTAAGAGACATCTATAGAATATTTCATACAGCAACAGCTGAATATAATTTCTTCCCAATGGCTGATGGAACACCCTACCACAAAATAGACTATATTTTAGTCTACAAAGCAAATACTACCAAATATAAAATATTAATATAATTCCTTGTATCTTATCATATAATAATGGAATAAAATTAGAAATCAATATCAAAAAAATCCCAGATTAACTATATAAACACATAGAATTTTTATTTGTTCTTTATATATATATATCAGTAAAGTTTGTTTTGACATATTATACATACATGGATATATCCTATTATAATTAGGATCTCATTCTTTTAAACACATATAATTTGAACAATATACTTTTGAATGATGAATGGGTGATAGAAGAAATCAGGGGAGAAACTTAAAACATCTTGGAATCAAACTAGAATGTTGGGACATAATGAAGTGAGTGCTAAGAGGAGAGTTATAACTACAAGTGCCTACATAAGAAAATCAGGAAGATCCTGCAGAAACAACCAAATGATGCATCTCAAGACCCTTAAAAAAGATGAAAAAAAATGTCAAAACCAGTAGAAGGAAGATCAGAGTCAAAATCAACAAAATTGAGAAAAATAGAATACAAAGGATCAATAAATTGAAGAGTTGCTTCTTTGAAGATAAACAAAATTGATATATCCTTAGCCAAAATAACTAAAAAAAAAGAGAGAGAGAGAGAAGACCTGAATTAGTAATGTTAGAGGTGAATAAAGAGATGTCACTACAGAAATGCAGAGGACCATTGGGATCATTATTTTGAAAACTTATACCCTCTTAAATTGGAAAATCTAGAAGAAATAGATAAATTTCTGGACACATATTACCCACCAAAACTAAATCAGAAGTATATGGAAACAATAAATAGACTAATAAAATTGAATCACTCATACGAAGTTTTTCAACAAAGAAAACCCCAGGATCAAATGGATTTTCAGTTGAATTCTATCAAAACTTTAAAGAACAACTAATGCTAATACTCCTCAATTTATTCCATGAAATAGAAAGGGATAGAGCATTTCCAAATTTATTCTATGAAACTAAAATCACTCGATTCCTGAATCAAATAAGAAAGAAAATGAAACGTATAGACCAATATCCTTGATGAACATAGTTGAAAAAATCTTTATTAAAATATTAGCAAATCATATTTGACAATATATTAGAATTGTACATCATGATCAAGTTGGTTTCATTCCAGGAATGTAAGGATGGTTCAAATCACACAAATGAAGCCAATGCCTCTCTCATAGCGAACTGGGAAAAACTGAAAGCATTTCCTCTAAAATAAGGACCAAGACAAGGATATCCACTCTCACCACTCCTTTTCAGTCAGTACTTGAAAACTTAGCCAGAGCAATTAGGCAAAATAAGAAAATAAAACATGTACAGATAGGAAAAGGTGAAGTATAATTATCAGTTTGCAGATCCAAAACACTCCACTAGAATTTTCCTAGAGCTAATAAACAAATTTAGCAAAGTAGCAAGATACAAAATCAACACACAAAAATCAACAGCTTTTCTGTACACAGTGAATCCTCTGAGAAAGAAATAAGGAAAACAATTCCATTCACAATAGCCTCAAAATGAAATAAAATATAAAATACCTAGGAATAAATCTAGAAAAGGAGGTAAAATACCTTTAAAATGAAAATTACAGAACACATAAGAAAGAAATTGAAGAAAATAGAAAGACCTCTGATGTTCCTGGGTATGTAGAATTAATATTGTTAAAATGGCTATATCACCAAAAGCAACCTACATTTCTATGCAATCCCCATCAAAAGACTAATGACATTTTTTTTAGTCAGCTTTTTTGCTGCTATGACTAAAATATCTGACCAGAACAATTTTAGGAAGAAAAATTTATTTGGGGGCTCACAATTTCAGAGATCTCAATCCATAGACAACAGTTTCCATTCATCCAGGCTCAAGATGAGGCTGAACATCATGGCAGAAGAATGTGGCAGAGGGAAGCAACTCACATCATAATCAGGAAGCAGAGAGAGAGCAAGGACTCCACTAGCCAGACACAAAATATATACCCAAAGCTACACCTTCAGTTATCACTCAGTTAATCCCTATAAAGGGACTAATTAACCAGTTGGGTTAAGACTTTCACAACCCAATCATTTTTTCCTCTGAACTTTTCCTCGGGTCTCACATATGAGCTTTTGGGGAACAACTTGCATCCAAACCATAATAACATTCTTCACACAACTAGAAAAAACAGTCCTGAAATTCATATGCAAGAATAAAGACAGAATAGCTAAAGCAATTCTAAGTGAAAAGAACAATGCTAGAGCATTACAATACCTGATCTCATATTACACTACAGAGCTTTAGTAACAAAAACAGCATAGCATAGATGTACAATCATACATATAAACAATGGAATAGAAGACAGACAAACCAAAATTGATACAGTCATATGATCTTTGACAAAAACACAGATTGGAGAAGAAATAGCCTTTTAAACAAATATTACTGGGAAAACTAGATACATACATAGAAGAATGAGTCTAGACCCCTTATCTATGGCCCTGCACAAAGCCAACTCAAAATGAGTGAAAAACTAGGAATTAGACAGGAAACTTTTCAGCTGCTAGAATAAAGCATAGGGTCGACACACTATCACATAAGGTGCAAGCAATGACTTCTTCAACTGGATTCCTGAAATTTAGGAAATAACGCCAAGAATTAATAAATGGAATAGCATCAGTTTAAAAGCTTCAACATAGCAAAAACCAGCAAACCAAGAGCATGAAGAGAGCATGTACAGAATGGGAAATCTTTGCTAGCTACTCTTCTGACAGGATTAATAATCAAAATGTGTAAAGAACTCCAAAAATTTAACACCAAAATAAATAAACAATTATAAAAATAACTCAATAAATAAGCAAATGAACTAAACAGATACTTCTCAAGAGAAAAAATACAAATGACCAACAAATATACTTTTTAAATGTTTAACATCTTTAGCAATCAGGAGAATGAAAATCAAAACTATACTGAGATTTTTTTCTCACTCTAGTTAGAATGGAAATCATCAAGAATACAAATAATGATAGAAGCTGGCAAGGTTGTAGGGAAAAGCAATACTTATAACTGTTGATGGGATTGTAAATTATTAACCTATGAAAATCAGCATGACGATTCCTCAAAAGACTAGAAATGGAGCCACCATATTAGCCAACCTATATTACTCTTGGTATTTATCCAAAAGAATTAAAGTCAGCATACTATAGCAATTCATGCATATCCCTATTTATAAAAATGCAATTCACAGTAGCCAAGTTATAGAGGTAGTCTATGTGACCATCAAAACATGAATGGGTAAAGAAAATGTGGTAGACATACACAATGGAGTGGTTTTTAGCCATAAAAGAACAAAATTTTGTCATTTACTGGAATATGAATGGCTTAAGAGCATCATATTAAGCAAAATTAGCCAGACTCAGAAAGTCCAATGTCAAGATTTTTCTTTCATATGTGGAAACTAGAGGGGGAAAAACAGAAGGTGGAGAAAGAATCTCATAAAATTAGAAGGGAAACTAGCAGAGTAGAGGAAGGGAACAGGGAAAGGGAGGTGAGGAAAGAAAAAGGAGGCACTGCAGAATAAATGGTTTTGGGAAATTATGTGCATGCACACCAATAAAACAATTATAACACACCAATAAAAATTATTAAAATATAAGAATACCAATAACTTACTATGTTAACCGTATAAAAAAGAAAAACAATATGATCATCTCAATTGATGAAGAAAAATAATTAACCAATACCCAACATCTAAACCAATAGAAACACTTAGCATAGAAGAAGTAGAATGAACATTCTCAACCTCATAAAGGGCATCTAGTAGGAAAACTGTGTTGCTAATATCATGCTTAGTGATGAGAGATGCAATGCTCTCCCCTAACATGTGGGTATAGGCAACGACATCTACTCTCATTACTTCTAGTCAACGGTGTACCAAAGCTTTAGTCAGTCCAATCAGTCAAGAAAAAAGAAATCAAAGGCACCCAGATTGGAAATAAAGAAGTAAAATTGTCTTTATCTATAGATGAAAATGATAGCATAAAAATATAAACCACTTAGGGATAAATATGAGAAAAAAATTGTGCATGACCTGTTCAGTGTGTTCAATGCAAACTAAATAAAGATATTTAATATTAAATTCTCCCTATAATTTAATCTATAGGTAAAATGCAATATCAATTAAAATCTCAGCTTCTTCATTTGTAGATAATGACAACTAATTCTAAAGTTCATGTGGAAATGCAAAGGACAAAATTAACCAAAATAATTTTGAAAAAGAATATTTATCTAATTTTAAAATTGACCTTCAGTCATTTATTTCATTGCTGTGACCAAAAGACCTGACAAAAACAAGGTAGAGGTAAGTCTATTTGGGTCTCAGTTTCAGAGTTCTTAGTCTGTAAATACCAACTCCATTGCTCTGGGCATGAGGTAACACAGAACAACATGGTGGAAGAGCATGGAGCATTGAGGAGAACAGCTCAGGACATGGCACAAGGAAGCAGAGAGAGAGCTCTGCTTACTCAGGACAAAATATATACTCCAAAGGCATGCTTCAAGTGACCTATCTCCTCCAGCAATACCCTACCTGTCTACAGTTACCACCAGTTAATCAGTTAATTAACACACTAATTAGATTAAGTCTTTCATAACCCAATAATTTCACCTCTGAACTTGCCTCACACATTAGCTTTTGTGGGATACCTCATATCTAAAACTTAACATGGTATAAAACTGCATTGATCAAAATTACAATATTGGAATAAAGATAGGTCAGTAAAATGGACTGGAGCACTCAACAATGGACTCACAAATATATGACTAATTGATTTTTAACAAAGATACAAAATTAATTCAAAAATTTGAGATTGAGTAAATAATTTTGCATTATATAGTCATTAATTTTGCTGTAAAATGTGTATGTTCATCATATATTAAAAGAAAATAACAGGTAAGTGAAATAAGCCAGCTTCTGAAAATGAAGGTCAAATGTATTCTCTTCTATGTGGAAGCAAGAGGGGGTAGGGAGAAAGGGAAGGAATTTTAAAAAGGAATCTCACAGAAATCTGAGAAAGACCATGAAGAACATTTATCTTCTGCTATTTGTAATATATATATACCAAATATATATATATACCAAATACCAACTATTAATAAAGAGAGGTAGATTTGGTTTCCACATTGAGCATATCTTGCTTTTTTAAAAAATAGAAAAGCAATAGATATTAACTTTGAAATTCTCAATAGTTCTCTATAACCACTTGGATAAAGTTTAACTGCCTATTTTGAAGTCAAGATTCTCAACAAACCATGTGGCCCAAACTGATCTTGGTAACTTTCCTCTTTCCTGCACAAGTCCTCCTGGTTCTTCACGTTGTCACTTGGTTCTGTTCACCAGCCTCCATGCTCCACCTTCCTTCCCACTGCTGCCTCTACTCGATTCTGCTTCTCCTTTGGACTTGGACCCTGCTTTCCCCCTCTTTGCCTGTCCACTTCACACCAACCTTTGAAGTCAAGTTCCTCCTGGCTCTGAAGTTTTTCTGAGAAACATATTAATAAAATTCCACCCTTGAATTCTGTCTTCTTCATGTTTGAAACGAAACCACATGTAAGTTAAATTATTAGCAAACTTTAGTGGAAAGTCTTTATAATTCCAGAGGCCTAATTGTGCCTGGTGTACATATTTACCCTGTGCTAAACAGACTTAAGGTTCTGCAGCTAGACTGTTGGGTTTTAAATTGTGACTTTGCCAGTAAATAGTTGGTTGATCTTAGAACAAATTATTTCATTTCTCAGTTTATGTTTCTCTTTTATAAATTGAACATAAAAGAACATACCTCATAAAGTTGTTGCAGATATTAAATATATAGTATTGAAAAGCATTCAGAATATTTTCTGGTATATAGTAACTTTTGGGAAAACCCAGAAGTTTAAGGGCTCTTTATGAAACATTCTGAAATGACTCATATCTGATTATATCATACTTATTATTCTTTGTTAATCTAAATTTTTTTTGTACATTTTCTATCTCTAAGCAGAATTTAGACAGTAAATAATTTGGAGAGCTAATGTTTGAGAGAAAATTAAATTTTCTTTTTTAAAATTTGTTTTAATTAGTTACACATGACAGTACAATGATCTTGACATATCATATATTTGAATCAGATGGGGTATAATTTCTCATTTTTCTGAGTGTACAGGTTGCAGAATCACATTTGTCATGCAGTCACGTATATACATACAGCGATAATAATAATAATGTCTATTTTATTCTGTTATACAGAATACATGTATGACGATGTGAGGGGGAAAAAAGAAGTGTGTCGCATTAGATTGGGTAGAGAGAAGTGATGGGAGGGGAGAGGAGAGGAAGGGGGGAAAGAAAGGAAAATTAAATTTTCAATTGCAAAGTCAAATTTTGAACACTAGATGGTGACACAACACTAGCTATGATTTTTACAGCCAGCTACAAAAAACTTATAATTAAAAGAAATATTCAGCATTGCACCTTTATTTGCATATTTTCTACCTTCTCCTTCATCAAATAGGGAGAAAGGAGTGAAAGTAAAAGGGTGTCAGAGGTTTCCTCTTAGGGTCCAGGAGGCTTTCTGGAGGACTAGGGGACCTCCACAACCTGACAGCACACCCAGACAGAGAAGCCTGGCAAAGGTAGCATTCTGTAAGACCGCACTGCTTGCGTAATGTGTACACTCCAGGTGAGAGAATCTTGATCTTTCCATCCTAATAGTAGAGGAAGACTTCTTTAATTCTAGGCTCCCTCTGAATGGATGGCAGTTCTATGGGCTGAACTGATGGGGCACAGTCAGCAGAGGAATGAGGGGACAGAAGAGAGGTTGGATGCAAAGGAGGTTGCCAGTGACTCATCCAGCATCTTGTGTAAATTTAAGATGGAATTACCTGGGGGATCAGTGATGTAAATACTCTTTGTCATTTATCTGCATGTCCCACACATTTGGGTTTGATCTAAAGTTCCCTGATATATTCTCACCAGTCATTTCTTGACTAGGAATTATTCCTCTTTGCACATGCAGGAAAAATATTTCTGTGGCCCTTGCTGCTGTCTCAGTCTGGCACCCTGTGGAGCTGGGGGGAGTGACTCCTATCCCACTTTCCTTTTGTTAGTTGGGAGGGGAGAAAGAAAAGATTAACTTTCAGATTGAGACCAAGTCCCTAATGGTCTTAAACATGGACTCCATTCTTCTTTCTATAATACTATAAAATGTTTTTATTTTGTATGGATACAACTTCTGAAGAAGGGTGCTTTGCATAAAAAATGTGGTAAAATATATAAAACATGCCATTTTAACCATCCCCTCCTTTTTTTTTTTTTTTTTTTTTTTTGCAGTGCTGGGGATCAAACCTAGGGCCTTGTACATGTTAAATAACGCTCTACCACTGAACTACACTACACCCCCAGCCCCAATATGGCCATTTTTAAGTGTACAATTCAGTGCCATTCAGTTCATTCACGAGGTTGTACAACTATCACAACTATCCGTTTTCAGAACTTTTTAATCATCACAAATAGAAACTCTGCACACTAGTTATTAAATAATAACTCCATATAATTCTTATAAGAGAGTTACTTTTTAAATAGTTTTAGTGCCCATAAAGCCCATGGCTATGTTTATACCTCTTTTAAAGCACTTTAACATTTCATTTATTAAAAAATATATTTATTAAGCAAATATGCTGCTTGTAATATTATGGATAGATACTCAACTAAATAATAATTCTTTCCCTAAAAGAACTTATCTAGAGTCTTAAATAAATTATATCAGTGCAGTGTGATAAATGCTATGATAGAAAAAGGAAAGGAGAGTTAGTGAGGTGTCTAGCAACTAATGCTTAGTGAACACAAATTATCCAATTGCACCAGGGATTATCCATACTATATCCTTCACAATTGCTCTATGAAGTAGACACTGTTATCATATTTTGCAGATAAGGAATCTGCAGTCTAGAATGGTCAAGCCAGTTGCCCAGGGATACCAGTGTGCTGTTTAGAGGGACTAATCACTAAATAGGTAAGTAGGAATTATAAGTCCTAATCCAGACTGTGCTGCTTTGTGAATTTAGATTTGTGCCTGCAGTTTTCTGGCCTTACTTTGTTTTGTTTTTATAAAATGGCACAACCATTCTAGAAGATCCCTTAAGATGTTTTTACCAAGATGGGATGGACATAGGAGAATTTTAACTACAGATCTGAAGAGGAGACAGACTAAAAAGAATTCTGCACTTTGAAATACAATGCCATAAGTCTTCCTTATGCAGGGTAATGTGGGATTTTGTGATCAAGAAAATGAGACCTCTGATATTTGTGGCATTAAGAACTGTTTTACAGAGGGGGTTGACTTGTTCTGATAAACATAAGATATTAACTTGTTTTCTGCCTGAATTTTCCATTTTCCTTATGCCCTATTTGGAAAGTTAGCCAATTTTTCCTCCTGTATCTAGGATAGGGTTAAGGCAAAGGGATTTGTATTTAAATCTACTTGCCTAGCAAATTGCATGGCAGAATCCAAGGGAAATGGCAATAGAAAGGAATGAGGATATAGGTCTTTGATAAGATCTCTGCAGATTGGGAAGGAGAGTGTAAGTCAATGCATGAGATTATTAGAAGCAGTACTTGCATCCTGGTACTGTTATTGGAGTGGAGGTAGAAAATTTTCAGAGACACATGCACACAAAGGTGGGTGTAGTCAGAGAGAATATAGCCTCACAGGTACAGGAAATATGAGTAAATCTCATCTGTTGTAGAATCTGATAGTCCAGACCTTCTCCAGAGCTGTGTTTTCTGCTAGGAAAGCTCCTCCCTGCTTGCCCATTCACAGACTGTCTATTATTAAAGCAAAATAGACCATACAAAGTGTTACAGGCAAGGAAGGCTATTGAAATAAAGGAGAAAGACCAGAACTAAGTTTGAACTCAATTTTACTCACAAAAAGGGCCAGAGGTTTTTTGGTGTGAGTGTGAGTGTGTGTGTATCTGTGTGTGTGTGTGTGTGTGTGTGTGTGCACACGTGGGCACAAGCTAAGGTATTAGGAATCAAACCCATGGGCACTCCACAACTAAATTACATTCCTAGTCCTTTTTATTTATTAGTTTTTATTTTAAGTTGCCTAGGCTGGCCTTGAACTTGAGATCCTTGGCAGGAGGGTTTCTAAGAGCAGAGATGGGCTAATAGAATCACACTGGAGGATGTTAGGGAGGAAGTTAATAGATAGGATATGTCCAGCACATTGCATTAGTCCTGCATTTGTAATGTTTTCCTCTGTGATTAGTCCATCTGTGTTTGCTAATTGGTGTCCATGGAACTTAGGCTGTTACCCGCTTCCACAGAGACTGGGAGATAGGGCGCTGTTTGGTTATAGTTACATTTCAAAGGGATGGCTCCAAGGTACTTGAGAAAAAAAAAAGTCCTGAGCTGTGAAACTGGCAAGGGACATTTTAAAAGATTTACATCTCAAAGGGTGCAGAGAATTTACAATTACAGTTTTCTAAAGTTAGTGCCGTACAAAAGGGAAGTCAAGAGCCTAGAATCAGAAAGAAGCCTGTCTAAAATTTAGTTAAGCTGAGGGGAACATTAAAGCCATCTTGATCAGTATATATCTTGAGATTCCCTATTTCATCACAGAAAATGGGACACGATTTCTGATCCTCTTTTTTTCCCCTGGGACCAATTTTTTTTTTTTTTACTCCAACATCTATAGAAATTCTCATTCTTGTTTGTATATTCATTACCAAAGTATGCAAATAAACTGCAAATATTGATTTATATGTTTAAGATATTTGAGGCAAAGACAATGTCTTTTTCTATCACTTAGAATAATGGTGATCACATGGATGAGAAAGCAGAATAAATATTTTTTAAACTGAATTAAATCTTAGCAACTCACACAGCAACTCTGACTACTCTCACTGATTTAGCCTTTCTATCAAACTGCTGGCCAATTGCATCAATCACTCTTACTTTTCCTCTACCCATATACTACATATAACTTGTTTTTCTGTTTATTTTATTTTTAAAAATTTGAATAGTTTTAATTTGTCTTTAAGTGACCAGAATTCTCATGTGACCCATTCTTACTCAGTTTAAGCCTAGTTCAGAGACTGGACAATTTTGACCAAATTCTCCCAGTTTTGCCATCAAGTTTTCTACTTTCTATTTTAGAAGCACTCAGGGATGGCAAGGACAAAAAAGAATCTTCCTGGCTGCTTTGATGATAGCTCCTGGGAAAGGAATTTGAGCGACCACTCATCCAATAAAAAGTTGACTGTCCTTCAAATAGTTCCAAAGTGATTCTATACAGGCAGAGCCTTTGTCTCTGTTAAAGGAAGCCTTGAAAACACAGTTTGCAGTGATTTCAAATTCCCTTTTAAAATGGCTGTCTAACAGGAGGAAACATTCTCTTGATTTAAGGTATTCTGAATGAGTGTCTGTTTTGACCATCAGGCAATTTCTAGTTAACTCTTAGTAGTGATCCTATTTAGCCATCCAGATGGTTGAAAATAGCACGCCAACATCTTTCCTTATTTTTCTTGTTGATGAGACACAGGCTTACCATTACAAACACACACCATACAAAATGTGCAGTAGAGTATATTTGTTGTTTGATATCAACCAAGTGCTTTATTCTACTCGTGAGATTAATTTAAACAATATGGACCAGCAGTTATTCCTATTGGTCACAAGAGTAGCATAATAGTTTACTATATGTATCCTACTCAGACGAAAGAGTTAAATGTTTCTAAAATGCCTTTGTGGCCAATTCTCAGAAAGTCAATTAAGTCTAGACCACCAGATGACAAGGAAATAACATCATGAACATGTCTATGATAAAGTGCACCCAAATCCACTTTACTCTGGCTAGAACACAATAATTATTTCTAAGTAGAAAAAGGGTGGGTTTTTTTCAAGATAGACCATATTTCTTGCAATATGAGCCACTGTTTTGCAAATATCCCTCCCCCACATCCTTCAATTCTTCCACAGTCTCATTTCTCTCAATTACAGTGTATTTTTAATATAATTATCTGATTTATTCACTTGGGGATTGATGTAATATGTTTGCTAGGTTTAAAATCAGTTGCATGAGAAAAATACATGAGAAGATAGACTCTCATGGGAAGAATATGTAAGTTTTTTTCTAGTAATTTCAAGCTGAATCTGATCAGAGTCTTATTCAGGAGAGGCTTGTTGTTTGTATTGATTTTAAACACATTTCCTCCTAAATATCTTTGGTATATGCAAAATAAAAAAGGTACACATTTAGATGCTAAAACTTCCTCTGTTCTTTTAAAGCTGACATCTTATTAATTTGGTGTGCAATTGGTTTCCATGCCAGGAAAGCATTGCCACTAACACACTCTACTAAGTTGGGCTCATGCATTTCATCTTTGGGTGTCCTTCAAGTTCAAGATTTTTGTTTATATACATAAAGGTTTGAAATGATGTCATTAATAAATTATACCTTTAGTTCCCTCATGAAAAAGGTCATATCTCTACAAGGCCATTGAATCAATTGATTGAATTAGCTTTGAATGAATTCAGTTCAGTTCAGATAGCTTAAGCTGCCATAGTTAACCATTTCACAATCTGTAATTTGCAGTAAGGAAGAAAAGAATAGGCTAACAAAGGTAATTGTCATGCTCTATTTTTTTCTCAAGGAGAAAGTTCATGTCATGCACATGGAAATCACTGAGTAAAGGAAATAAAATTTAATACACTTATTATATGTCACAAAATAACTCTCATGCAATAAAAAGTCTTCCATGAAAATGAGGTCTTTACAGATCAGAACTAGGCTGCCTAAGAAATGTCAATTTTCTTTAAGTCTGGTTGTAGACAGATTTATGAGCGAATTGCTCCATTAACTAACTGTTCAAGCTTAGAACATTATTCCAGATCATTTGACTTCTATGTTCATCAGTACCCTCTGTAAAGTGGGGATAAAACCCACCTGTTTCTTAAGATTGGTATGAGAATTAAGTAAGATATATAAGGCAGTTAAGAAAAATGGTTTGTGCATATTAAATTCTCAGCAGATACTAGCCATTATTAATTTAATCGTTAAGTAGGGGAGAAAAGGGCAGAAGAAGTGTGTGCAATGTCACCAAATAAAGAACTATGGGAATCGGGAGACCAAGAAAGTTTCAAGGTTCCTTTAACTCTCATGTTGGCTATGGATAACATTTTTGTTTCATTCTCCAGACATTTTCTTCCTCTTCCTCTTCCTCTTCTTTAAGACATCTACAACAGTGTATAAGCATAAGGGAAGATAGCACATATGTAGAAAAATAAAAGAAGGTTAATATGACCATACTAGAGGATAGGAGCAAAGAAAGAAGCTAGGTGAGAGGGTAAAGAAGCTAGGTAAAGAAAGAAGCTAGGTCTTCCTATCACGGAAGACCTGTGAATTCTAGTGAGAAGGAGAATTTTATCACAGGGCAAGAGTGAGCCAACAAAGTATAATTTAAACCAGGAGGCACTAGATTGTATTTTCACATTATAAGGAAGACTCAGCCCATATAATGGAGAATGGTCTGGGAGGCCAGATTGTTTTAGAGAAAGGATAAAAGCCTCTACAAAACTGTGGTAGTGAGAATGGAGAAATGAGAGCACTGTGAGATTTGAAGGAGGAAGATTCACCAGGATGTGATGGCTCATAGGAGCTGGAGAAGGAGGAGGGGTAGAGAGAGGCAAGGATTATGCTAAGTTTTCTGACTTGGAAGGCTAAGTGAATAATGGATATAACAAGAGGAGTCAGTTGTGGAGAAGATTAAGTTCAGTTTGAGTTATCTGTGCAGTATTCCAATGAAGCCGTGAAGCTTTCTAGAGGGCAGTTAGTGTAAACTCAGTGGAAAGCTCTGAGCTGCAGACATAGAATTGGGAATTATTAGTGTATAAAGATACCCAGGGGTATGGTAGGAAGGAACAGAGAAGGTAGAAAAGATAATCCTGGGGAGCACCAACATTAAAGGGAAAGGCAGAAGCTAAATAAGAGAGAGAGAGAGAGCAGGAAACCAGGAGAGTAATGGTCTCAAAACAAGGAATGAGATGATTTAGGAAAGATGGATTGTTCCTCCATGTTGAAAGTAATGGTTCTCATTTTATTGGGAAACATAAATAGTTATGGAAAATCACCAATGATCATACAGTAGGGTATTGTAGGAAGCCCATCTGTTTGATTCACACTCAATATATATTTCAGAATACTCACCTAGCTAGCTACGTGTTAGGAAAAAAATAATACAGATAGAGTTTTAGTGCTGGAAAAGCTTGTAATCTATCTGTGAGCAGATTACAAAGTAAAGCATTGTTTTTTTGTTTTTTGGAAAAAATATTAGCAAAAATAACTTATGTAATAAAAAACAGATGTTTTGTACTGAATTATTCAACTCATTTGCGAATTAATGTTTTTTTACATAGAAGTCTTACTTCTATGATGTAAAAAGTATGACTAAGGAATGGAAAGTTTAATTCAAATTAAATAATTAGTGATATCAAATTAAATGACAATTGTTTTGGAGTTATGTAGATAGAGGTATGATATATGCTCAGTTTGTATTATGCAAAGTCTGATTTGCAGTTTCATTATATTGTAGCAGATCTTATAAACATTTAAATGCATATCATTGCTGAAGGTAAATATCTGCTCCTACAGAGCACATTTCTGTAGTATTTACATTTACTTCATTCCTGTATTTAACACTGAAGGGCATTCAAACAGCAATTAAAGAACACCATTATTAACTCAATTGCCTCTTTGGAGGAAGTGTTCAGAACATTTCTCAATTGTGAATAAAGTAGAAAGGAATGTGGAATTAAAAAATCATAAAACCGGATTTCCATCCTCAACTCAGTCACTTACATTTGTGTAACTGGGGGAAGCCACTCAACTCTTCTGAGCTCAGGTATTTTTACCTGTAAAATGGTAACAGCAGTATGTTTATTATGAAGGCAGAAAATATAAAAAGCCCTATATCAAATATGTATGTGGATTGCTTTACAAATATTTATCATATTATTATTATTTCATTGAAAAAAGTTATTGTGAGAAAATGCAAATATGAACTCCCAGTTGAGGCTTATAAATGGCTCTTTGCATTGGTTTTAATGATATGTATATCCTTCACCAAGTTGAGGATGTAATCACCAAATAACCAATTTCTTTAGTAGCAAATGAAATAGAAAAAAATCAATTAGGGTGTTTTGCTGATCTTTATGACCAAATGCCACTGCTTGGCACTTGACATTCATGATAGATGAAACAAATAAATTGATATCCAAATAAATCAATTATATAATTTGGGGCTAGCAATCTCTTTAATCATATCATATTCAGGAATGTATGAATATGTGTTGCATGAATATATTCCTAACAAGTTCGTATGACATATAATCATGCAGCAAAACTATATCAGTTTTTTTCAATGTTTTATCAATGTTTTTGACTAAAGAAAGACAGCAATTGAAGAAATGAAGATAGATGTAGATAAGAGATTAAAGCTTTGAACAATGTTTAATATGGAGCAACATATTTATCATAGAATCATTGAATCTTACAGATATGTAAGTAACCTTACATGCTATATCATCTTCTCTACAAGATTCTTTATCAGTGGATTTCTGCCTCTGCTGCATATAGAATTCTAGAGTAATATTCCTCATGCTTACACATGTGCCTTTTTTTTTTTTTTTTTTTGGTACTGGTATTGAACCCAGGGGAACTTCACCTCAACCTTTTTAATTTTATTTTTTATTTTGAGATAGAGTCTTGCTAGGTTGCCAAGGGTGGCCTTGAACTTGTGATCATCCTGCCTCAGCCTCCTGAGTAGCTGGGATTACAGGCATGAGCCACTGTATCCAGCTTCACTCCTATTTTTAAAAGACATTTTTTTCTCTTCTATTTCTCAATGCAATTAGAGAAATTTCCTTTTTATATTTATCTAAATATCAACTTAATTAGATGATTATAGGTGTAGATAATATTTTGTGGGTCAAGAGCATCATTCAGTCATTTCAGTGAACAGTTGCTACCAGTTGCCAACTCGCAGGTCGGCCCCTCTTATAAGCCAAGCTGAAGTCAGGTTTGAGATACGTACAACTCTGTCGTGAACATCTTCTTTCAAGATCAAACTCTCAACTTTGTAGACAACAAATCTAACAGCTTCTTCTGAGTTGGTTTTGCAACTGGGCCAACATTTTCCTGTTACTTCCTCAAAATAAATATTGAAATTTAGGCATAACCCAGGTGGCAGGCAAAAAATAATAATTCCTATCCTTTTCCTTAGAGTTACTCTATGTGTGTATATTACAGAGCAAAGTGGACAAACATGATAATTTTGCTTCTCTTTTTAAATAGAGGAAAGGTAATGAGTGATGTGTTTGGCATCGCTCTGCCAAAGCACAGCATGGATCAAACCAGAGACATATCTCTTTCTATCTCTGTCTCTCTCTTTCCTTTAAAAACCCCCCAATAATATATTATTGTGCTGGTATTAAAATTGTTTTCAGACCTCCTGAAACTGAAAGGGGAGAAAGTCAAATTATGTTAGAAGACCAAGGGGAAAAGTATTCCTTGAAATCCTGGAACCAACCTTTGAAGTCAGATTGACAAATAGATACACCACTGGTATGCTCATATAACTTCCTATGTATGCTGCCTTTTGAATATGTCCAATCAGCTTCTTAGCTTGAGGGACAAGCATATTACCCACATGCATGACCTTTGAAAAATGCCCTTCCACTCTCCTTTGGGGTTTCACTTCGTTATTTTTCAGGACAGTTGTCAGGGCCATGATGCATTTAAGCCCAGCTGTAAACTCTGTGAAGGTGATCTTCAAGAGCCTAACACAGAGCCAGAAACATGCTATGTGCTTGATGACTATCTGCCAAATAAATACATAAATTATTCAATGATTAAATAAATGAACACAAGGCTATCCCTACCAAGTTCTCCTTGAATGACTTCCCCCATTTTTCCTTTTTTTTTTTTGTTTTTGGAGTGCATGTGCATGTGTGTGCTTTTCCCTCATTTAAATTATGTTAAATATTTATTGAAAAGGGGTAGTGATCACTTCCACCTACTAAAACATATAGATCCCCATTGTCATGGGTTCTACCTGGCAGCTTCCGTGAGCTTTCATTTATCCATTCATTCTATAACTTGCCTGATGTGTCTCTCCAATGCCATGCTATGTACCCGATGCCAAGAACCCAGAAATGAATAAAACAAGGTCTCTCCCACCAAAGACATTGACATTGCTGGTGTTATGAAATGAGAGGAACTGCACAGCCAGGGGACATCTCAACCAATCTAGCAAATATATTAATAGAAAATTCTGTCCATTACTGAGCTCTGTGGTACCACTTAAAGGGCTCAAGGAAGGCCATTTCACTCCAAAATGTCTGTCCCAGAGGTTTGAAAAAATACATATATATATATTACATAGAATTTCTCTTTTACTTATTTCCTCCTTTTGGCTTTTGAATTGCTTTCTCTTAAATTACAAGTGTCCTTGAGTGGGTATCAAAAAACTCCCTTGTTCTTTTTTATTATAAGTATTAACTCATATTAATTGTTCAGAGAAATGGGTTTCACTGTTACATGTCCTTACGTGGACATACTGTGTTCCCAATCAATCGCACCCTTCTTCCCTGCTCCTCCTCCTTCCCCTTCTCTCTCTTCCCCCTCTCCTTGGTTTTCTTTCTTCATAGTTCTTCTACTTTAAATTTTTTCCCCCTACACATGAGAAGAAAACTTTCAATCAAACTATTCTTGACTGCAGATGAATTTTTCAAACATATCTCTTTCCTCCAGAAGGATATGATGATAATTCCAGGATTATTCTGGTGTCACCAAATGGCCAGGAAGGGGATATATAAGACGGAATATCTCCCTCCTGGCAGGATACTTACTGGTATAGTTCCTTGCATAGCTCCCTGCATAAACACCTAAGATACTAATGGCTTTCCCCCATTTTTTTTAAATAGAAAAAGAACATGAGGAGATGTTCTTATGGCAGGAAAATAGAGGAAAGACATCAATAAAGCCAATGAAATTAGGTTATTTCTTGGTTTTTGACATATTCCAAACAAACAAAGAAGTTCTGTCTTTCCAAATGCAAACAAGTCCTCAGCTTTAGAACAGTTGATTGTTTGCAACTAGAATGTGTTTCACTGTAGGTCAATAATATATGGTGTTGGAGTTTGTGGGCTGTCTCCTCCGGGGTATGATGAACCTGAAATTAGACTAACCTGAACTGACTTGAGTTTATCATAACAAATATTAGTACCCCCTAAAAAAAAATTCCCAGAAAAAAGCCATGCATCATGGAGATGCATGCCTGTAGTCCCAGCTACTTGGGAGGCTGAGGAAGGAGGATCACTTAAAGTCAGGAGTTCCAAGAAGGCCTGAGCAATACAGTGAGAAACCAATCTCAAAACAAAACAAAGCAAAACAAAACAAAACAAAAAACGAATCTTGGAATTTTAGTCCAGAATCTAAAACACCCTTTCCACCCTTTGTCTCAAGAACATCATAGTAAAACATGAGGCTTCTTTCCTTCTTTATCTCATTCTTCTTCTCTCCTAATTTAACTTGAAATTTCAGCCCAAATTGTTGAAACCAGCAGCAAATGTTTTATATTTAGTGAGTCAGACCTTTATTTGTCTTTTAAAAATTGTACATATTTAAGATGCAAAACATGTACTTTGATATACATATCATAGTGAAATAATGATTATAGTCAAACAAATTAACATATCCACCTCCTCACATATGTATCTGTCTCTGTGTTAAGAGCACCTGATATCGACTCTCTTAGCAAATTTCTATTGAAGAATACACTATTGTTAACTATAGTTCTCTCTATAGACTTATTCATTTTCCATAACAGCAACTTAGTACCCTTTGACCTTCATTTCCCCAATCTCTCCTCTCCTGACAACCACCATTCTATTCCCTGTTTCTATGTATTTGACTTGTTTAAGATTTTATATGAGATCATATAGTATTTTTCTTTCTTTCTTCTTTCTTTCTTTTTTATTTCTTTCTCTCTTCTGGCTTATTTTACTAACCATAAAGTCAAATATTTCTTAAATTTGTGCTTTTCATTTAGAAATGATTCTGACTTTATTTGACATGAAATTCATGGTATTGGGATAGAGAATTAGCATGTTAGGTAAGTACACTAGACTATACCATGCCTAGTGTTTATCAAACAGTGGCATAGTTTACATACCTGCATGTATCAAAGAAACTTCTGTGACCTGAGGATTCTTTTTCTTGTCCCCTGAAAACCATCTGACCAATCAAAATTTCCCCAACAACTCAGGAAACATTCTACACTTTAGAGGCTCAGGAAGGACAGCCATTCAAGACAGAGGGTAGGAAGTGAGGCACTGACTTCCAGAGACCAGGGCAGCAGATGCCTGTTCTTCTCTATGACTCTAGGCCTCCTCATCTGTAAGGAATGTAACAATGAACCTTTAATGAATGCTTCAATTTTTAAAGACTATTCTTTGAACTCTTTTATTTGAACAAAACAAACTAAATTTGGGAAAAAATATGATGTATTATCCATATTTCAAGGTCTGACAAAGCCTATTAAGGAACATTTAGATTGTTAGTATCTTAGATTTTTTGATACAAATTCAAATGAGATATACATTATTTTCCTTACTATATTTCAATTTTACAGTGTGTATAATTCATTATTTTAATAAACATGAAGTTGGTAATGTATTTGCATATTTATTTCATGGTTGATTCATTTAGAATTGCAATTGTTTTACTTATTTACATATCTATGCTACTTTATTACTCTGAGGTTTTCAGTATTATGAAACTACCAGAAAAGTTAGAGAAAAATGGGAAGGTGCAATAAACATTTATGAATATACATGATAGTTGAATCAAAACTTTCCATCATATCTTTTACGATTATTTATTATTATAAGCAAAACAAATAGAAAAATATATTAAGCATTCTTTTCCTTCTTAAATGGAACACTTAATAATGATAAAATAGTGTATTAGAGGGTAAAAAAAATTTCCTAATGATTTACACATTTAAGTGCATACATCCTCACGTAACTAATAAATAATGCAATGATGAGAAAGACTGATTTGCTGCTTCTTCCTCTTTTTTTTTTTTTTTTTTTTTTTTTGGTACTAGGGATTGAATCCAGAGGCACTTTATCTTCACCCCAGACCTTTTATTTTTATTTTGAGACAGCATTTCATTAAGTTGCTGAGACTAGCCTTGAACTTGTAATCCTCCTGACTCAGCCTCTAAGACAGTGGGATTATACCTGTAAGACAAGCCTTTTGTCTTGACTTTGGTAAATAACAATTCTGAATTTTTCAGATATTATACATTTGCTATAATTGATTAGTATTTTCTCTTATCAAGAAGCTTTCTCTAGCCAATGAAAGACCAGCCTTCTGGATTTCTTTGTCTTGTGGACACAGTGCTCACATGAGACAGAGTTAACCCTATTTGCCACCTGCAGAACACATAGTGACAGAGTGATTTAACCAAGATTTTCTGCAGAATGGGACAAAGTTTCACAATGCAATTTCCCTGTGCTCCTCTATCCTCTTCATATCCTCTCTAGACCAGATTCATGAGAAAAAAAAATATTCTATAACTCTCCACAGCACATCTTTTCATTGAAGAGACTGAAACATTTACTACAGACAGCATGAAAGCAAGAGGGTGTAACTATTTTTTTCTTTCATACCAGTCTTGCCAGTTGAACTAAATAGTTAATGAAGCTCCTTATGACTCATCTCATGAGGTTGTTTGACCCATTTATGCAACTTTTAGAGCTTTTTCCAAAGTTGTGCTGCAAGGAATCCAAATGCATTCTGCTGTCATATATACCTAATTAAAAATAATTAATTAATTAAAGAATACTGTTGAACTGGAATAATAAAAAAAAGCTCTTTGTCCAGGCGATTACACCTGTAATCCCAGCAGCTCAGGAGGCTGAGGCAGGAGGATTTTGAGTTCAAAGCCAGCCTCAGCAATTTAGCAAGGTGCTAAACAACTCAGTGAGACCCTGCCTCTAAATAAAATGCAAAATAGGGCTGGGGATGTGGTTCAGTGGTCAAGTGCCCCTGAGTTCAATCCCTGATACATCCCCCCCCCCACAAAAAAATCCTCTTTGGTTTTTTAACATAATTTTGAAAAATGATCATATAGCAACTTTTTTTATTTTGAAATGGAATTCTATAAGATGCAATACATGAGTAGATTCTTGTAGCCCTCACCACAACTAGGATATTGAATTGTTCTACCATTCAAAAATACCTCCTCAGATTATCCCTTTATAGTCACATCTCATGAAACCAAAATCCCTAGCAACCAATGATCTGATTTTTATCTTTAGTTTTTTTCTTTTTGAGGAATCATACAATATTATAGTTCTTTGAGGCCAACTTCTCTCATTCAGCATAAAGCTTTTAAAATTTATTCAAGTTGTTTAGTGTATGAATAGTTGTTTCCCTGTTACTACGTGACAGTATTTCATTATATGGATATACCATAATTTTGCTCATCTATTCAATTACTTATGAAGGATAATAAGTGATTATCAGCTAAAGATGCTGTGAATATGTGTTTCCAAGCTTTTGTGTGAATAAAAGTTTTCATTATTCTAGGGTAGATACCCAGAAGTAGATATGCTGGGTCAGATGGTAAGGGCTTGTTTAAATTTGTTTAAAACTGTAAAGCATTTCCAGAATGGCTACACCACTTTGCATTTACACCAGCAACATATGAGAGCTCTAATTCCTCAACAACATTTGGTATTGTTAATATTTTTTTATCTTAGCCATTCCACTGGTGTGGATAGACAGCTAGCTCAGGATTTATTTGAATTTATATAATGACTAATGATGTTGAACATCTTTACATGTGTTGAATTTTTACAGATGTGTGTGTGTGTGTGTGTGTGTGTGTGTGTGTGTGTGTGTGACTTTCAAATGTTTTCTCCAAGTCTATAGATTGTCTATTCTCTTGGGAGTATCTTAAGTTAGAGCAAAATTTTTAATTTGACAAATTTCAATTCTCTCATTAGTTTTTCTTTCTAGATCTTATTTTGGTGTTATTTCTATGAACTCTTTACCTGAAACTAAGCTATAAACGTTTTCTTTAAGAAAATAATTTTAAAGAAAGAGAATGCTACATGCCCAAAGGCATTCCTCACAGCACTACTAATAAAAGTGAAAACTAGAAATAGTCCCAAGTTGCCACCATAGAGAAATATGTACATAAATTATGACACTATCATCCATTGACTATTAAAAATATTTGAGTATATAATAATATAATAGTTTTGATTCACATTAAAGTTAAATTATATATGCTATATGTCCATAATCATAGAAAAAATAAATCAAATACTGCTTATAAAATAGGTAAGATAGAAATTAGATACAATTGCTAACAAAGGTAGGCTACATTGATTCTGAGTAACCCTTTCAATTCTTTCTACTTTTCTATATTTCCCTAGTATAAATATTTTTATGAAATAAACCCAAACATAAATTTTTAGTTTAAAAAAATCATTCTTGGTGTTTTGTTTGTGGTGTGAGACCAAGATTTATACTGAGTCTTCCTTCTCCATCCTGCCAAGCTATCAGGTTAACTGGCTAGAGACAGAAGTCTGAAGAGGAAGATCCCCCTGCGAGCTAGAGTGGAGCAGCTCCAAAGTTTGGGTTGGGTGGGAACAGGAGAACACACAGGAATACACAGGGACAGTACCATAGCCTATACTCTTGTAGATTCTATTCCCATTTCTCCCTCCTGTCCACTCCACAGTTTACTGTAAGTTAATAGTTCTGGAAGCAGACTTGATTTTTGCAGAGAAGGGATCATATTAATATGGCTATTATTGAGGGCTGTCTGTATGTCACAACGTGTGTCTTGTTGACATCAAGAAGACGGTCTCTATCCTGGAGACCTTCACAATGTAATGATTTCATCTGCCATCCTCATGGATAAGCCACTTGTCACTATTGCAGCTAAATAAGCCCTTCTCAGCTGGAGATGAGCTGAGTTTTGAAAATTACCTTTCACTCAATATCTCCCAAAATAGTCATTAGATTTGTCTTTCTTGGTCTCCTAGCCTGAGCTGTAAAATTGTCTTATGCTTTGTTTCTTGAGCATGGCTGCTGCATTTCACACCAGGGCAGTTCTGGCTCCAGAGGGATAGGAAATCATCACAGTGTTCCCTAGCAAGACAAGTGAAATCCTCATTTTGGATCAGGAGCAGAACCAACAGGCTTTATGGACCCATTTATCCAGATTTCCCCACTGTACCTGACAATCTATGCCAACTAAAAGCCTCCCATCCACCTCATCTGATCAACTTAATTTGTTGTGAGTTAATCTTAAAATTTTTAGGAGTTACTTGAGTACTTCACCTAGGAAATGCATACCCTGCTTTCAGTGTCTAAAAGGAAACAAACCATGAAGTCACAGAATCACTGCTTAATGCCAGCAGGCATTGTCATGATAGGTGACAAGGGCCAGTCACTAGTGATTTGCCTTCCCACTGGAAAGAGAGTGCTCTCTGATGTGACAGGTTGCTGCCTATATCTTGGTCATCTTTGACCTAGGAGTTGAGCTATGCTAATAAGAAAAGAAGGGGCTCATTAGCTTTCTTTTGCATCTATGCTTGTTTGGAAAACATTCCCTGCCTTGCAGATTACATAATTATACTTAAGGGCTGCCAAGTAACTTCACGAATAATTATCATATGATTTTCAGGTTTTTAAGACCTCATGGTAACACTGGTGCTGGGAGGCCTTCTTTAGTCATTCACAGTAATTACCCTTTTCTAAAATGCTTTTTCACAGTCTTAGATTGTTTCTTGAGTCTGATGAGAAGCCAAAAGGGCTAAATGAGAGTTCAAAGTGGGTATAGTAATTTGGGGAGATATAAAGCTCCACCTTGGTCCTGAAAGGCCATCCAAATCAAAGTCTTTCACTGGGGCTACATGAAAGCTAAGGTTTAATAAAAAGTAACACCTGCTTAGGGACCTTTTTACAACAGACACCAAACTGCCTACTCCCTTATTCTTCCTAGAAATCTTGAAACATTAAAGTTGCCAATGCCTCTGATCACAGAACCAGTTATTTTTACCACTTAGTGAAATTGCTTGTGATAGTGTTTCTAACCATGACCATTGACGTGCTAAATCCACCGAGAAGTTTATCCTCTCAGCAGGGAAAGCTTTGGCCTTGTAGACACCAATCTTCTCTAGCTATCACTCCATTCTCTTTAACTTCTTTGTCAATTCCTTTTATGTACGATACATAGTATGTGTGGGGAATTGTTTATAAAGAAATCGGTGGTAATTCAATACTGCCTTAGTATTGCACTGAATGTGCATACATCAGTGGTTAAGAAGGGTGTGTACAATGTGAGAGAATGATGTCTGATTATTTATCATTCAACACCTATTATGTTGTGGACATCAGAATGGACACTGGGGTCACAACCAGAAACAACATAGACAGAAACAGAATTTCTGTCCTTGGGGAGCCTAGTCTAGTGAGAGATGATAGTAAATGGAGGACAGTGAAAGCATTAAGATGTATAAACTCTGTGTTTGGAGGATGAGTGCAGCCCTTCCCAGAGTTTTAGGCTGAGATCTGAAGGATGATTAAGATTTAAAGATTAAGAGGAAGCATGGTGCGGGTGTGGGAGAGAGCCTGGAGAGAAAAGTGATTGAGAACAGTTCAAGTGCTTCTGCAGGAATGAAGGATGATGGCAAGGGAAGAGGAAGGTAAGGGACAGGCTCTTTAGGTTTTTGCACATTTAGGAGGACTCAAGGGTGTCCCGGTAGGATGCAAGTAGTTTGTGCTCAGGACACTCATCTTGTCTGACTTTGGAACTCCAGGGCTACCCATGAGTAAGAAACACACTTTTACAGAAGAATGTAATATAATGGAGAAATCCAATTGTTCACCCACAGTGAGGAGAGAGAGAGGAGATCATTTCTGGATGAGGCCTGATGACAGGCTTTATAGGCAACATAAATCTTCTCAAGGAGACCTTGTGTAAGGCAACTGGAGTGCCCCTTCCCTTGCAAGGTAACTAATGCAAATCCCACGAGAGGGCGCCCTAAGAGAAGAAAGTTCTGGCTCCTCCATTCATGTCCTGTGTGCCTGACTCACCAGCACCCTGAGAGTAAACCAGACAGGAAAACAACCCCTGTGATGAAAGTAAGCAACACTGGCCCATTTAAATGCCTGGGGTGCTCCTGTGATTTCACAAGCAAAAGATTTCTCTATAACAGTGATCTATTTTCTCAAAAATCAAATCATTCTTTAGGGGCATCACACTATTTAACGATGGCTCTGATTAAGTTTGAACTTCCTATGTAAGCAATGTGCTGCTTTGCCTTTGGCCTGTAGAAAGATTCAAGGTGAACATTTTTTTTGCTACTTTCATCTCATACCATACACACCACCACCAGTCACAATCAGATCAGCTACAAGACCAAGAGAACATGTCTTATTTTAGGTGAAATACTAGTTGTTTAGGCATTCCTAAAAATATGCCTTAAAGTCACTTGGTTTCTTAGTGATATTATCTTGGAATTTCAGCCCATTTCCTCAGGAAGTGCTATTAGCAGTACAGGATGCAGAATTTAGTCTAATGAGCAGACAACAATGTGTTTTAAGCCCAAGCTGTGCCTTGGGTGATTGAATAAAAAGAACAAACGTACCCCTATTTTTCCTTGCCTCAGGGCCTCTTGTTGGAAAGCTGCTCCTCTGTACCCCACTGGTATTCACATAGTGATTTATAGTAGGTAATGGGCATTATCTGACATTGCCCCTCACTTACCTCGGCCCTTTCCAAGGCTCTAGGAAGGTCCTAGAAATCATGTATTGCAATTCTGAATTTCTGAAAATAATCCAGAATTATTAAGCCCCCACCTCAAATGCTATAAATCTCAGCTTCTCCCCACAAAGTCTTGATTCCCCAGATGTTATTTATATGAAGACATCCCTAGGTCCATGCTTTCAGCAGCAGAACACCTGTCAGTTCCTGCTAATTGAACATGTCTAGTACAATAGCAATTGTTTCAAATCATACGCATTTCCACTAGCTTTTCTCCCCTGGTTTTTCTTTAAGGGGCTATTGTATTAAAGAGAAGGAAGGAAGTGACTATGAAAAGGAAATTATGCCTAAGTAATTTTAAAGTGTACTTTTCAGATGACAAAACTTTTTCCCAAAGCAAGGATTTCAGGCTAGGCTAAGGACAATGTGGATTGAAGCATAAATCATTGAGGGTTGAATTCCTTCTCTGCCCTGCTTCTACTCTCCTGCATACAGATTATTCTTTGAGCTTTCAGGAGAGTTTTCCCAGTGTCCTCTTTGCATTCCCAAGCTCACTTAATTCATGATCTGTCTGCCTCTCTGTTTCCTTTCTCCCTCAGCCCCCGGGGACATGCGTGCCTACTTTCTGCTTTAACAGCTTCTTCATTTCCATCTTCAGCACATGAGAGCCTCTGTGCTAGATGCAGTTATATTACCCCTATTTTCCTGGAGCTGTTCCCATCACTGCCTGTCTCCAAGAGCTCCCTTCCACATTATTTTACTCTGTCAACCCCCTCAGCTATATGGCCCAGCAAAGCTAATGGGTATGGTGCACTTAGCATGCTTTTTATCCATCCCCACCACGAGAAATCATTTACAACGGCATCTAGCCTTTGCAATGAGAAAACAGAAATCTTGAGTTTTGTGGTCTCAGGCTCATAGAGGCATAGGCTGACTTACAATGAAACTTCTAGCTTCAGGCAGAGAGAAAGAGAAAAAAAAATGCAGGGCACTCCTAGAATACAGGAATGTACATGTGTCCACACACATTTAAACACATTGTTTGTCCAGTAATGCGGTTGCCCCGGTGCAAGCCCCAGTTTTGATTTCTTTCCACATGGTAAATATGTCCTTGTGAAGGAGCCCCCCTTTTTTTGATATTCAGTTAAGTTAAAAGGAAAAACAACCATCTGTACTGCCTTTGATACAGTGGATTGCTGAAAGCTGTTCCCTGTCAGACCTTTTCTTTCAGCCTTGGCAAGGAGACTCATACACATGTGACACTTTTGTCATTCACATATGAAACACACAGATTTCAACGTCACAGGTCCTCTATAAAACAGTCAGGCGAAATAATAAATTCTTCCTTGTGCCTGTTTTTCCTTTTATGGCCATAGTAGGAAGGAAGACATCCAACTTCACTTTCAGGAGTTGTGCTTTGTGTAAGTATGTGAAGTTTATTGTTTTGTTTTGTTTTTGTTTTTATTTGTGCCACTGAGGGCACTAAGCATTCTCTCTGATCCTCAATTGTGTTCCCTATTTTTCATTAACACTTGCACTTAAGCAGCTCATTCTAATTCTTTCTGTGGTGCCTGTTCTGCATGAACTATCTGCTGGCAGTTGCCATGCCAACCCCAAATCCTGGGGTCCTGCTGCTAGATCACAAGCTGCCATTAGCATATTTTTAATAGCACCTGATTGCCCTCCAAAGACCTTCTAGTAGCTGAACTCCATTAGCTCAGAGTGTCACGAGATTTGATTGCATATTTACAGTGCGGATCAGGGAGGGTCTATACTGAGCCCCACAGCTAGTCTCCTAGGCTTAGCCTTCCATGAATGCCAGCTTGGTTCCTTGGGTCTCATTCAAAGGGGAAGAACAAGACAATTTTGTGGTCCATGGAGGTACCAATTCTTATTTTCTAGAGTAAACTTATCATAATGTGTAATGCAAGGGTGACCCTCAAAGTTGTGGAAGACATTTTTACTGTTAATTGAAAAATCAGTAACTCTCCAGTGTTTTAGGGAGCTGAGCAGGGGTAATGTTGTCACCTTCTCTTCAGACGTAAGCCAAACTGAATGGAAGAGGCAATAGTAATCAGTTTCTCTTCAAAAAGAGGTTAGAAAAACAATTAAGTAAGAGTATTGCAATAATTGAGAGTATTTGGAAGACAGATTGTTTCTTTTTCTTCTATTGGTGCATTAGAATTATATATAATAGTGAGTTCATATGCCATTTTTGTGCATGCACATAACGTAGTTTGATCAATCTCATTCCCCTTTACCTTCTCTTTCACTCTCCTCCTCCCTCCTCTGATTCACATGCTCTACTACTGATGTCCCTTCTATTATGATAATGATTTTTATTTTAATTATATATACATAATTATATACAGATATAATTATATATAAAAGCAAGATTCATACATGGAATAGCATAATTTAGTAGATTTTGTTTCCCAGGACTTCCCCATGATCCCCCCTTCCTGTCTTCTTCTCAAACTCCTTCCTCTACTCATATTGATCTCCCTTCTGTTTTCATGAGATACTCCTTTTCTTTATTCTTTCTTTCTCTTCTCTATCTAGCTTCCATATCTTGAGAGAAAACATTCAACCCTCGACTTTCTGTGTCTGGCTTATTTCACTTAGCATGATGTTCTCCAGTCCCACCCATTTACTAAGAAAATGCATAATTTCATTCTTATGGCTGAGTGTGTGTGTGTGTGTGTATGTGTGTGCACGCGCACATGTGTACATTTTCTTAGTCCATTCATCTGTTAAGGGACATCTAAGCTGGTTCCCTAACTTGGCTATTGTGAATTGTGCTGCTATAAACATCAATGTGCATCTTTCATTGTAGTGGGCTGATTTTAGTTCTTTTGGATAAATACTAAGGAGTGGGATACTTGGGTCATAAGGTAGTTCCATTTCCTAGTCTTTTGAGGAATCTCCATACTACTTTCCAAAGTGGTTGTACAAATTTGCAGTCCTGCCAGTGTAAAAGTATACCTTTCTCCCACATCTTTACCAGCAATTGTGTTGTTTTCTTGATCATTATCATTCTAATTGGACTGATGTGATATCTCAGTGTAATTTTGTTTCACATTTTCCTGATTGCTAAAGATGTTGGACATTTTTTCATATATTTATTAGCTACTGCTTTTTTTGAGAAATGTATATTTAGAACAGACATTTTACCACTTACTGATTGGGTTATTTGTCTTTCTGGTGTTAAGTTTTTTGAGTTCTTTACATATTCTGGATATTAATCCCCTGTTGAAAGAGTAGCTAAGATTTTCTTCCATTCTGTAGGCTCTGTCTTTATACTTTTGTTTCCTTTGTTGTGCAGAAGCTTTCTTATATGATGGCATCTTGCTTATTGATTCTTGGTTTTATTTCTTGAAACTTAGGGATCTTATTAGGAAAGTCAGTGCCTGTGACAATATGTTGGAGTGTTGAACTTATAATTTCTTCTAGCAGTTGAAAAGTTCCTAGGATAATTCCTGGGTCTTTGGTCCACTTTGAGTTGACTTTTGTGTAGGATGAGAGATGAGGATCTGGCTACATTGTTCTACATACCAATATCCAGTTTTCCCAACACAATTTGTTAAAAAGCTATTGTTTTTCCAATGCATGTTTTGGGCACATTTGTAAAGAGTCAGATGACTGTATCTATGTGGATTTGTCTCTGTGTCTTTTATTCTGTTTCAATGATCTTCATAAGACAGGTTATTTCAAAATAAATAGTTAAGACCTTTTGAAATTAAGTTGCCTCTGTTGCTGATTCTTGGAATGAATGAGCTAGGTAGAAGAATTTTGATACTGAAAGTGAAAACAAGATAAAGATTAAAATTGTTACTAAAATTTGAATAAACCATTAAAGAATTAAACTATTGTTAAAAAACAATTTAAGGAAGAGGAATCTTGCAAATTCACATGCTTATGGGGATAAGACAGATCCAACACAATAAGGTGAGGTGATTGGAAGATGATGAAAGGCAATGAACAGCATCAATGGTGAAGAAAGGAGCTATCAATCTAGAGAATGCCAACTCAAGTGCTGTCAGCTTTTCAGACAGCTGAAGAAAAGTTAGAAATGCATATTCTGGAGTGAAATCTCCCAATTTCAAAACACTGAGCATCTAATAATTTTGAGTATTGGGTAGGATCTGGGGAGGTAGCTCAGTGGTAGAGTGGTTGCCTAGCATAAGCAAAGCCTTGAGTTCCATCCTTAGTTCTGCAAAACAAACAATAGCAAAGAAAAAAAAATGGGTAGCTCAATGTGTAAGGCACTGCATAGGGCAACAAACGAACAAACAAACAAACCCACTTTCTCAATTGAATATGGCTCATGAGGTGCCTGTTTGCACGTGTTCTAAAAATCATATTTTTGTTTGCTATTAAACTTTTTATTCTTTACCTATTTTAAGTGTATGGTCCCGTGATATTAGATATATTTATAAGGTTGTGCTATTATCATCACCATCTACCTCCCCAAGTCTTTTCATCCTGTAAATCTGAAACTTTCAAAAACAAACAAAAAACAATTCCAAACTGAAACTGTATATCCATTGTGTTAGTCAGCTTTTCATTGCCATAACAAATACCTGAGAAAAACAACATAGAGCAGGAAAGACTTATTTTGACTCACGGTTTCAGAGAATTCAGTCCATGGTTGGCTGGTTCCATTGCTCTGGCTCTAAGGGGAGGCAGAACATCATAGTGAAAGGATATGGTGGAGGAAAGCTTGCTCAGCTCATGGCAGCCAGGAAGGAGAGAGGTGGGTAGAAGGGAAGGGGCTGGAGACAAGAAATACCCTTCCCAAAGCATGTCCCCTACTGCCTCCAACTATGCCCCACTACCTATAGTTTTCACCACCTCCCATTAATTGATTCAGCTATCAATGGATTAATCCACTGAGGAGTTTAACACCCTCATGATCCAATTCACTTCACCAAAGCCCCATCTCTGAACATTGCTGCATTAGAATCCAAGCCTTGAACATATTATTCTTGGGGGAATATTCCAGATGACAACACCCATTCAATAATAATTCCTCATCCTCACCTTCTCTAACTCCTAGCAATAGCCATGCTATTTTGTCTCTATGATCTTCACTAGTCTAAATTGCTCAAATAAGTGGGACTGTTAAATATTTGTTTTTACATGACTGGCATATTTCATTCTACATAATGTCTTCAATGTCCATCCATATTGTAGCACCTTTCATCATTTTTAAAATTTTTATTGCTGAATAATATACCATTGTATGTATGCATATATACATATATATAAATATTGTATATATGTATTATATAATATCTAATTATTTGCTTATACATTTACCTGTTGGTGGACCCTTTGGTTGCTTCCACATTTTAACTATTCTGATTAAAACTTCTATGAATGTGGGCCAGGCATGGTGGCTTGTGCCCCTGAGTTCAATCCCTTGTACTTCTCTGTCCTCCGCTTCCCCCAAAAAACTTCTATGAATGTGTATGTACAAATCTCTTCAAGAATGCTCCTTTCAATTCTTTTGACTATAGAACCAAGAAGTAGAATTCTTGGGTCATATAGTAATTCCCTGTAAGTTTTTGAGAATATGACATACTATTTGCCATACTGGCTATAACATTTTGCACTAATTGGAACAAGGATTCAAATCTCTCCACATCCTTGTTCACACTTGTTATTTTATGTTGCTTTTCTTATATATATATATATTTTTTGGTTGTAATACTAACCACTGTAAAGAATGTGTGTGGTTTTGATCTATTTCTCCCTAATGATTAGTGATGTGGGGCATATTTTCATATGCCTATTGATCATTTGTATATATTGTTTGAATAAGCATTTTTTTCAAGTTTCTACTCTTGAACAGATGATGTTGTTATTGCTATTGAGCTTTAGGTATTCTCAATATTTAAGAATCCCTTATCAAATGCATGATTTTCAAATAATCTCTTCCATTCAATAGATTGCCTTTTCATCACACTGATGTCTTATGATGTCCCCAATTTTTTAATATTCCCAAAATCTAATTTGTATATATTCTTTCTTTTGTTGTCTGGGCCTTGGTATTAGTTCTTAAAATGACAGGTAGGAATCACCCATGAAGTCAGCAAATCCAGGGCACTTTTTGGTGGGTGTTTCAGATGAATTTTGATTACTGAATCAATCTCCTTACTATACAAATTTTCTATTTCCTTATACATTTAGTCTTGGTAGATTTTGCATTTCTACAAATTTGTCCATTTCTCCTAGGACCCCAAATTTGTTACTGTAAAGTTGTTTGAAATATTCTTTTAATTCTTCTTTCTTCAGTAGAATCAGTACTAACATTTCCATTTTCATTTTTGATTTTGGTAAATTGGGTCATCTCTCCTTTTTCTTAGTACATCTAGTTGAAAGCTTATCAATTTATCTTTTCAAAAAACTGTTTCTTTGACTTGTTTCTTTGTTTTTCTATTCTCTGTTTATCTCTTATTAACCTTTAGTATTCCCTTCCTTTTGATAAATTTGAATTTAGTTTGTTCTTCTTTAGTTTTTTACTTAGTGATAAGGTTAGGTAGTTGATCTGAGATATTTCTTATTTTTTCATATTTTTATTGATGCATTATAATTATGCATGATGTTTGGATTCATTATTACTTATTCATTCATGTATACAATAAAATAATATAATGAAGCCAATATAATTCTCCAGTATTTCCTCTTTCCCTCCCACCTTCCATCTTCCATCCCCCAGTCCCTTTCTTCAGATATTTCTTATTTTTAGTATAAGAATTTATAGTTATAAATCTACCCATTAGCACTACTTTCATCATTTCTCTTAAGTCTGGTATGTTGTATTTTCATTTTAATTTGTCTCTAAATATATTCTAAACTTCTTATTTTCCTTCTTGGATCCATTGGTTGTTTAATTCCACAAACTTGTGGAATTTTCAGTCTTACTTCCAATAACGAATTTTCTAACTTCACTCTGTTGTGGGTGGAGAAGGTACTTTGTACGACATCTACATTTTAAAATCTAATTAGACATAATTTATGGCATACCATATAGTCTATCTTGGGAGATGACCCACATGCGGTAGAGAATGTGTATATTGTGCAGAAGGTTCTAAACATGCCTCTTAGGTCTAGTTGCTTTATTGGGTTGCTTTAGTTTACTACTTCCTTATTTATCTTCTTTTTGACTGCTCTATCCATTACTTAGGGAGGTATAGGAGTCTCTAGTTATTGTTTCCCCTTTCTGTTCTGCCAGTCTCTGCTTTATTTATTTTGATGAACTATCATTATATGCCTTAGTGTTATTTTTATTATATCTTCTCAATGTATTGAACCTTTTATTAATAAATAATGTTCTTTGCCTCTTGTTTTTTTTTAATTTAAAGTCTATTTTGTCTGATCATAACAAAGCCACCCCTACTCTCCTTCCATTACTACTTGTGAATAATATCTATTTCTGTCTTTTGCTTTCAGTCTATTTGAGTCTTTGTCTCTAAAGTAAGTCTCTTATAATAAAACAGTACATAGTTAGATCATGTGGTTTTATCATTCTGCCCATCACTGTCCTTGATCAGAGAGTTAACTACATTTAGAAAGTAATTACTGATGAGGAAGGACTTACTTCTGTCATTTGTCTATTTGCTTTCTGTATATTTTATAATTTCCCCCGCCTTCTGCCTACTTCCTGCATTACTGCCTTGTTTTGTGGTTAGTTGATTTTTTTTTATAGTGAAATGTTTAAATTCCTCTCTCATTTTCTTTTGTGTTATAGCTATTTTCTTTGTGGTTACCATGGAGATTACATTTAGCATCCTAAAGTTATAACACTCTAATTTAAATTTACACCAGTTTAACTTCAATAGCATACAAAAAACTCTGCTTCTTTATAGCTCTATAAAGAGCTGCTTCTTTTATTTGTTGGTCTCACAAATTACATCTTTACATATTACAGGCCCCCAAACACAAACTAGTGACTCTTTCAAATGTATTCATCTAAAATATTATGTAGAAAAACAAAATGTTACCAATTATTATACCTTTTACACTAGTAATTGTTTCTGATATGCATTAGCCTCTTAAATTATGCATTAAACAACAATTGAAGTTTTACATTATTGTTACATTAATACTAGCTTTTATAATTGCCCAAATGATTAATAATTTTATTGAAATATTTATTTTTTCATATAGCTTCAAGCTACTTCTGTCAGTGTCCTTTGACTCTACAGGACATTGGCCATTTCTTGCAGAACCATTCTTGTGGTAATGAATTTCCTCAGGTTTAGGTTATGGTTATCTGGGAGTATCTTTACTTCTTCCTCACTTTTGAAGGATTTTCTTGATTGCACCTTTTCTATTTTAGCATTTTGAATATATTGGCTCTGTGTCTTCTGGCCCCCCAGATTTCTGATGAAGTATTTGCTGATTCTCTTGAGGGTCCCCTGCATATGATGAATTAGTTCTCTCAGTTATTTTCAAACCTGTCTCTTTGTCTTTGAAATGTTTGATTATAAAGTATTTTGGTGGGAGTCACTTTATATTCATTTCTTACTTGAAATTCATTGAGCTTCTTGGATGTTTGTATTTATATTTTTTATCATGTTTGGGAAAATTTCAGCCATTATGTATTTAAGTACCTCTCTACCACTTTCTCCCTCTTCTTCTGTAACTCCCATAAATGTATAAGTTGGTTTAATTGATGTCATCCCACAGGTCACTTAGGCTCAGTTCATTTTTATTTGGTATCCTTTCTTCCATGTCTCACTTTTGATAATTTCCATTATTCTATTATCAAATCCACTGATTCATTCTTTTGTCAGATCAAATCTGCCTTTGAATCCCTCTAGTGAATTTTTAACTTCAGTTATTACACTATTCGCCCCTAGATTTTCTTTTTTAATGTCTTTTACGTTTTATCAACATTTCCATTTTATTCATAATCTCTCCCCATTTTTCTTTTCTTTCTGTATATATTCCTTTATCTCCTTGAGCATTCTTTAAGACAGTTGTTTTAAAGTCTTTGTTTAGTAGATCTTTTCAGGAAATTTTTGTTAATTAGTTTATTCCCTTTAAAAGAGCTATAATTTTCCACTTCTTGGTGTTTCTTTTAATCTGAAGTATTTTTTATTAGTTGTACACAGTGGTAGAATTTGTTGATTTGTTGTTACATATTCATTCATGAACACAACATGACAATATAATTTGGCCAATATCACTCCCAGCATTTCACCCTTCTCTCTCTCCTCCCTGTCCCTCATCCCCTTTGCTCTGTTCTACTGATTCCCCCCACCCTTGTTTTTCAAGAGATTCCCCCTTTCTTTTTTCTTTTTCCTGTCTAGCTTCCACACAGGAGAGAAAACACATGCATAAACATGATTTTGTTAAATTCATTTCATCTTTTCCTCCACTTTCCCATCCTTCCTCCTTGAGCTTCTGAGTTTGGTTTATTTTGCTTTAACATAATGCTCTCAGGCTCCATTCATTTTCCTGCAAATGATATGATTTTATTTTTTCATGACTGAATAAATCTCCATTTTTTGTGTGTATACATATACATAGGTGTATATACATATATATACACATTGTATATATATTGTGTATATATCAATATGCACATTGACATATATATGTATGAATATATATATCACACATTTTTTTATCCATTTGTCTGTTGAAGAACAACTAGACTGGTTTCGTAGATTGGCTATTATTGTGAATAATGCTTCTGTAAACACAGGTATGCATGGTATGACAATTTTAATTATTTAGGATAAATACAGAGGACTGGTGTGACTGTGTCATAGGGTGATCCCACACCTAGTCTTTTGAAGAACCTTCATACTGATTTCTTTAAAGGGTGTACTAATTTACAATCCCCCTAACAAGGTAAAAGTGTTCCTTTTTCTCCACATCCTGTCCAGCATTTATCATTGTTTGTATTCTTTTTTTTTAAAAGCAGAAAAATCTATTTGAAAGAGACACAGAAATTTGATTTTTAGGGAGATTATATAATGGGAAAAATTAAACATGTTTTATGAACTCTTAAGAAGAACAGACCCATATCCAAGAAAACTCAGAATTTTTAACGTAGAAATCATCATCTTAGTTTTTCCATCAGTGTATTTTTAAGCTCAAATCCTATAAATTGGTTAATCTAATCTTAATAGCTTAATCATATATAAAATTACATTTTCTTTTTTTTTCTAGGTACCTATTTTATTTTATTATTTTTATTTTTTTTTTAATTTTTTATTGTGGGTTGTTCAAAACATTACAAATTTCTTGACATATCATATTCCACACTTTGATTCAAGTGGGTTATGAACTCCCACCTTCACCCCATACACAGATTGCAGAATCACATCAGTTACACATCCATTGATTTACCTATTGCCATACTAGTGTCTGTTGTGCTCCGCTGCCTTTCCCATCCTCCACCCTCCCCCCTCCCCACCTCTCTCCTCCCCTCCCCTCCTCTCTCTCTACCCCCTCCACTGTATAACCCTGAGGGTCTCCTTCCATTACCATGCAATTTCCCTTCTCTTTCCCTTTCCCTCCCACCTCTCATCATTGTTAAATGTTAATCTTCTTCTCCTGCTCTTCGCCCCTACTCTGATCTTAGTTACTCTCCTTATATCAAAGAAGACATTTGGCATTTGTTTTTTAGGGATTGGCTAGCTTCACTTAGCATAATCTGCTCTAATGCCATCCATTTCCCTGTAAATTCTATGATTTTGTCATTTTTTAATGCAGAGTAATACTCCATTGTGTATAAATGCCACATTTTTTTTATCCATTCATCTATTGAAGGGCATCTAGGTTGGTTCCACAATCTTGCTATTGTGAACTGTGCTGCTATGAACATCGATGTAGCAGTGTCCCTGTAGCATGCTCTTTTTAGGTCTTTAGGGAATAGACCGAGAAGGGGAATAGCTGGGTCAAATGGTGGCTCCATTCCCAGCTTTCCAAGAAATCTCCATACTGCTTTCCAAATTGGCTGCACCAATCTGCAGTCCCACCAGCAATGTACAAGTGTACCCTTTTCCCCACATCCTCGCCAGCACTTGTTGTTGTTTGACTTCATAATGGCTGCCAATCTTACTGGAGTGAGATGGTATCTTAGGGTGGTTTTGATTTGCATTTCTCTGACAGCTAGAGATGGTGAGCATTTTTTCATGTACTTGTTGATTGACTGTATGTCCTCCTCTGAGAAGTGTCTGTTCAGGTCCTTGGCCCATTTGTTGATTGGGTTGTTTGTTCTCTTATTGTCTAATTTTTTGAGTTCTTTGTATACTCTGGATATTAGGGCTCTATCTGAAGTGTGAGGAGTAAAGATTTGTTCCCAGGGTGTAGGCTCCCTATTTACCTCTCTTATTGTTTCTTTTTCTGAGAAAAAACTTTTTAGTTTGAGTAAGTCCCATTTGTTGATTCTAGTTATTAACTTTTGTGCTATGGGTGTCCTATTGAGGAATTTGGAGCCCGACCCCACCGAATGTAGATCGTAGCCAACTTTTTCTTCTATCAGACGGCGTGTCTCTGATTTGATATCAAGCTCCTTGATCCATTTTGAATTCACTTTTGTGCATGGCGAGAGAAAGGGATTCAGTTTCATTTTGTTGCATATGGATTTCCAGTTTTCCCAGCACCATTTGTTGAAGATGCTATCCTTCCTCCATTGCATGCTTTTAGCCCCTTTATCAAATATAAGATAGTTGTAGTTTTGTGGATTGGTTTCTGTGTCCTCTATTCTGTACCATTGGTCCACCCGCCTGTTTTGGTACCAGTACCATGCTGTTTTTGTTACTATTGCTCTGTAGTATAGTTTGAAGTCTGGTATCGCTATACCGCCTGATTCACACTTCCTGCTTAGCATTGTTTTTGCTATTCTGGGTCTTTTATTTTTCCATATGAATTTCATGATTGCTTTCTCTATTTCTACAAGAAATGCCGTTGGGATTTTGATTGGCATTGCATTAAACCTATAGAGAACTTTTGGTAATATCGCCATTTTGATGATGTTAGTTCTGCCTATCCATGAACAGGGTATATTTTTCCATCTTCTAAGATATTCTTCTATTTCTCTCTTTAGGGTTCTGTAGTTTTCATTGTATAAGTCTTTCACCTCTTTTGTTAGGTTGATTCCCAAGTATTTTATTTTTTTTTTTGAAGATATTTTGAATGGAGTGGTTGTCCTCATTTCCATTTCAGAGGATTTGTCACTGATATACAGGAATGCCTTTGATTTATGCGTGTTGATTTTATATCCTGCCACTTTGCTGAATTCATTTATTAGCTCTAATAGTTTCTTTGTAGAGCCTTTTGGGTCTGCTAGGTATAGAATCATATCATCTGCAAATAGTGATAATTTAAGTTCTTCTTTTCCTATTTGTATGCCTTTAATTTCTTTCGTCTGTCTAATTGCTCTGGCCAGTGTTTCGAGAACTATGTTGAACAGAAGTGGAGAGAGAGGGCATCCCTGTCTAGTTCCAGATTTTAGAGGGAATGCCTTCAGTTTTTCTCCATTCAGAATGATGCTAGCCTGAGGCTTAGCATAGATTGCTTTTACAATATTGAGGTATGTTCCTGTTATCCCTAGTTTTTCTAGAGTTTTGAACATAAAGGGATGCTGTACTTTGTCAAATGCTTTTTCCGCATCTATCGAGATGATCATATGGTTCTTATTTTTAAGTCTATTGATGTGGTGAATAACATTTATTAATTTCCGTATATTGAACCAGCCTTGCATCCCAGGGATGAATCCTACTTGATCATGGTGTACAATTTTTTTGATATGTTTTTGTATCCGATTCGCCAGAATTTTATTGAGGATTTTTGCATCTAGGTTCATTAGAGATATTGGTCTGTAGTTTTCTTTCTTTGAAGTGTCTTTGTCTGGTTTAGGTATCAGGGTGATGTTGGCCTCATAGAATGAATTTGGAAGTTCTCCCTCCTTTTCTATTTCCTGAAGTAGCTTGAAAAGTATTGGTATTAGTTCTTCTTTAAAGGTTTTGTAAAATTCTGCTGTATACCCATCTGGACCTGGGCTTTTCTTAGTTGGTAGTCTTTTGATGGTTTCTTCTATTTCCTCAATTGATATTGGTCTGTTTAGGTTTTCTATATCCTCCTGACTCAATCTGGGCAGATCATATGACTTAAGAAATTTATCTATGCCTTCACTATCTTCTAATTTATTGGAGTATAAGGATTCAAAATAGTTTTTGATTATCTTCTGTATTTCTGAAGTGTCTGTTGTGATATTGCCTTTTTCATCCCGTATGCTAGTAATTTGAGTTCTCTCTCTTCTTCTCTTCGCTAGCATCGCTAAGGGTCTGTCGATTTTGTTTATTTTTTCAAAGAACCAACTTTTAGTTTTGTCAATTTTTTCAATTGTTTCTTTTGTTTCGATTTCATTAATTTCAGCTCTGATTTTAATTATTTCTTGCCTTCTACTTCTTTTGCTGTTGTTTTGCTCTTCTTTTTCAAGGATTTTGAGATGAAGTATGAGATCATTTATTTGTTGGTTTTTTCTATTTTTAAGGAATGAACTCCAAGCAATGAATTTTCCTCTTAGAACTGCTTTCAATGTGTCCCATAGATTCCGATATGTTGTGTCTGTGTTTTCATTTATCTCTAAGAATTTTTTAATTTCCTTCTTGATGTCTTCTATAACCCATTGATTATTCAGTAACCTATTGTTCATTCTCCAAGTGATGTATGCTTTTTCCTTCCTTCTTTTATCGTTGATTTTCAGTTTCATTCCATTATGATCAGATAAGATGCATGGTATTATCTCTACTCCTTTATATTGTCTAAGAGTTGCCCTGTGACATAATATATGATCTATTTTTGAGAAGGATCCATGTGCTGCTGAGAAAAAAGTGTAACTGCTTGATGTTGGGTGGTATATTCTATATATGTCAATTAGGTCTAGGTTATTAATAGTGTTATTGAGTTCTATAGTTTCCTTATTCAACTTTTGTTTGGAAGAACTGTCCAGTGGCTAGAGAGGTGTGTTGAAGTCTCCCATGATTATGGTATGGTGGTCTATTAGACTCTTGAACTTGAGAAGAGTTTGTTTGACGAACATAGCTGCACCATTGTTTGGGGCATAAATATTTATGATTGTTATGTCTTGTTGGTGTATGGTTCCCTTTAGCAGTATGTAGTGTCCCTCTTTATCTCTTTTGATTAACTTTGGCTTGAAATCTATTTTATTTGATATGAGTATGGACACTCCTGCTTGTTTCCGAAGTCCATATGAGTGATATGATTTTTCCCAACCTTTCACCTTCAGCCTATGTATGTCTTTTCCTATCAAATGCGTCTCCTGTAGGCAGCATATTGTTGGGTCTTGTTTTGTGATCCATTCTACTAGCCTGTGTCTCTTAATTGGTGAGTTTAAGCCATTAACATTTAGGGTTATTATTGAGATATGGGTTGTTCTTCCAGCCATATTTGTTTATTTCTGTTACTAAACATGGTTTGTTTTCCTCTTTGATTATTCCCCCCCCCCCCTTTACTGTCCTACCTCCCACTGTTGGTTTTCATTGTTATTTTCCATTTCCTCTTCCTGTAATGCTTTGGCGAGGATGTTTTGAAGAGATGGTTTTCTAGCTGCGAATTCTTTAAACTTTTGTTTATCGTGGAAGGTTTTAATTTCATCCTCCATCATGAAGCTTAATTTCGCTGGATACACAATTCTTGGTTGGAACCCATTTTCTTTCAGTGTTTGAAATATGTTATTCCAGGATCTTCTAGCTTTCAGAGTCTGTGTTGAAAGATCAGCTGTTATCCTGATTGGCTTACCCCTAAATGTAATCTGCTTCCTTTCTCTTGTAGCTTTTAAAATTCTCTCCTTATTCTGTATGTTGGGCATCTTCATTATAATGTGTCTAGGTGTGGATCTCTTATGATTTTGCACATTCGGCGTCCTGTAGGCTTCTAGGATTTGGGATTCTGTCTCATTCTTCAAGTCTGGGAAGTTTTCTTGTATTATTTCATTGAATAGACAGCTCATTCCTTTGGTTTGGAGCTCTGTACCTTCCTGTATCCCAATGACTCTTAAGTTTGGTCTCTTAATGTTATCCCATATTTCTTGGATGTTCTGCTCATGGTTTCTTAACAGTCTTGCTGAGCTGTCTATGTTCTTTTCCAGTTGAAATACTTTGTCTTCATTGTCTGATGTTCTATCTTCTAAGTGTTCTACTCTGCTGGTAGTATTCTCCATTGAGTTTTTAAGTTGGTTTATTGCTTCCTGCATTTCTAGGATTTCTGTTTGTTTGTTTTTTATAACCTCTATCTCCCTGTATAGTTGATCCTTTGCTTCCTGGATTTGTTTGCATAATTCATTGTCTAAGTGATCTTTCATTGTCTGATTTTGCTGTTTAATGTCTTCCTTGATACTCCAGATCGTCTGAAGCATGTATATCCTGAATTCTTTATCTGACATTCCATCTGCTGCAGCTGTTACCTCTTCTAAAGTTGCGTTGACCTGCATTGCTTGTGGTCCTTTCTTTCCTTGTCTTTTCATACTGCTTGTGTATCTCTCCTGCAGGCGCGGGCGGCGGCTCTGCTCTCTCCTTATTCCAATTGGGGTGTCGTGGCTACCACGCCGGCAGGTCACTGGGCCTGTTCTGGGCGCTGGCAGCGGCTCTGTTCTGCCCCTACTCCAATTGGGGTGACGAGTGTACCATGCCGGCAGGCCACCGGGCCTGATCCGCCGGTCGGTTGCAGGTTTGCCTACCCTGCAGGCGTGGGCGGTGGCTCTACTGTGCCCCTACTCCAAATGGGGTGACGTGTCTGTCGTACCGGCAGGCCACTGGGCCTGTCCCGCTGGTCGGTCGCAGATCTGCCCACCTTTCGGGCACGGGTGGAGGCTCTGCTCTGCCCCTACTCCAATTGGGGTGTCGTGACTACCCCGCCTGCAGGACACTGGGCCTGTTCGTGGCACGGGCGGCGACTCTGCTCTGCCCCTACTCCAATTAGGGTGGTGTGTGTACCACGCCGGCAGGCTCCTGGGCCTGATCCGCCGGTCTGTTGCAGGTCTGCCTACCTTGGAGGCGCGGGCGGCGGATCTGCCCTGCCCCTCCTACCACGCCTGCGGACCCCTGGGCCTGATCTGCAGGTTGGCCACAGGTCTGCTCACCCTGCGTGCACGGGTGGCGGTTCCGCTCCGCCCCCACTCCAATTGGGGTCACGTGGCCACCACACCGGCAGGGCCTGATCCGGGCGTGGGAGAAGGATCTGCTCTGCCCCTACTCCAGTTGGGGTGACGTGTGTACCACACTGGCATGCCACTGGGCCTGACCCGCCAGGCTGTCACAGGTCTGTTTACCTTGCAAGCGCAAACGGCGGCTCTGCCCTGCCCCTCCTACCACGCCCATGTACCACTGGGTCGCGGGTCTGCCCACCTTGCGGGTGCGGGTGGCGGCTCCGCTCCGCCCCCTCTCCAATTGGGGTCATGCGATCACCACGCTGGCGAGCCGCTGGGCCTGCTCCGGGCGCTGGTGGCGGCCCGGCTCCTCCCCTCTGGCTCGACGACAAATTGAGGAGACTCGGGTGTCTGTGCCTCACCCCCCCTACCAGGAGACCAACTGTTTCTGTCGCCGCTGGTATTGATGAAGTTCTCTCCTCCGCCGCTTTCTGATGACATCAGATCTCTGCCATGTTGGTATCCTATGCGAATGGCAGCATTTCGTTCCCCTTGCCGGGCAACCAAAGCAACGGGTGAGTCCTGACCGGCCCTCAGCAGGACCCGGACCGAGAAGCAGTTTCCGCGGGCTCCTAGCCCCGGGCCAGGGAAGTTCCAGGAGCCGGAACTCGGCCGCTCCGTGCTCTGTGTAAGCTCCTATAAGTGTAGGCTCCAAGAAGCAGTCCCCGCGGGCTCAGTTCCGGGAGCCGGAATTCGTTGTTTGTATTCTTGATGGCTGCCATTCTGACTGCTCTGGGATGAGATCTCAGTGTAGTTTTGAGTTGCATTTCTCTGACTGCTGATGATGTTGAACACTTTTTCTTGTATTTGTTGGACATTTGTATTTCTTCTTTTCATAAGTGCATGCTTAATTCATTTGACCATTTATATTTATTGGGTTATTTGGTGTTTTTTTCCTTTGGTTTTTTTTTTTTTTTTTGAGTTCTTTATATATTTTGGATATTAATCTTCTGTCAGAAGAGTGGCTAGCAAGGATTGTCTCACATTCTATAGGTTCTCTCTTCACATTCCTAATTGTTTCCTTTGCTATGCAGAAGCTTTTTTATTTGATGCCATCCCATTTATTAACTCTTGGCATTATTGGCTGAGTATTATTAGTCCTATTGAGGAAGTCATTGTCTTTGCCTGAATGGTGGAGTGTTGACTCTACATTTCCTTCTAGGAGTTACATAGTTTCTGGTCTAATTCCTAGGTCTTTGATCCATTTTGAGTTGTTTTTTGTGCAAGGTGAGAGATAAGGGTCCAGTATCATTCTTTTACCTATGAATAACCAGTTTTTCCAGCACCATTTGTTTAAAAGGTTGTCTTTTCTCTAATGCAGTTTTTGGTACGTTTGTCAAGGATCAGATGACTGTATCTGAGTGGGTTTGTCTCTTTGTCTTCTACTCGGTACCATTGGTCTATGTGTCTGTTTTTATGCTGGCACCATGAATATAGCTCTGTCTATAGTAAAATTTGAAGTCAGATATTATAATATCTCCAGCATAGCTTTTTTGGCTTGGAATTGATTTGGCTATTCTGGGTCTTTTATTCTTCCAAATAAATTTTAGGACTACTTTTTCTAATTCTATGAAGAATGTCATTTGGATGGGTATTCCATTGAATCTGTATATTGTTTTTGATAGTATAGCCATTTGAACAATTTTAATTCTGCCTATCTACAAATATGGGAGGCTCTCCCATATTCTTGTGTCCTCTTAAATTTCTTTTGTCAATGTCATATAGTTTTTGTTGTAGATGTCTTTCACCTCCTTACTAGATTTACTCCTATGTATTTTCTTTTTTAGGCTATTGTGAATGGATTTTTTTTAATTTCTTTCTCAGCAGATTCATCGTAGGGATATAGGAAAATTATTGATTTTTTTTTATCTTGGTTTTGTAACTTTGACTTTTTTGGGACATTTGAATTTAATATTGTGGGAATGGGGAAAACTTATTTTCCCCTTTCCCCAAGATTTGCTAGATTTTGTTATCATTCTTACTTTATTTTAATTGTTTTAGGCTGTCTATTCTGTGAATTGGCTTGAGGTATAAATTTAAGGCCTTCTCAGGTCTTTTGTGAGCCTTTCTCTAGGCATGTGTGGCCACATTCTAAATTTCCTCATGTACAGGGTTTTTTAAAAAATGATTATTATGGAATTATATTCATACATAGTAGCTGGGCTCACTTTGACAAAATAATAAATGCAAGAAATTTGATTTTAATTTTTACTTCACATCTTCTTTTCCTCCCCTCCTCCCTTCCCTTGTTCTTCTTCCTCTGCTCTACTGATCTTCCTTTCACTCCTTTATTTATTTTTGATAGAGACTTTCTACATATGCATAAAGGTGAAATTCCCTTTGGTTCATTTATATATGCATAAACATGATTTTGATAAATTCATTTCATCTTTCCTCCACTTTCTCATCCTTCCTCCTTCTCTCTCATTCTCCACCTTCTATACCACTAATATTTCCTATATACTTATGATGCCTGATCCCCTCCCCACTACTTCCTTTTCCTTAACTTGCTCTAGTTTCCAAATATGAGAGAAAACATTCAACCCTTTATTTTCTGAGTCTGACTTATTTCACATAGCATAAGGTTCTACATTTCTATTCATTTAGCTGCAAATGCCATTATTTCATTCTTCTTTATGGCTGAATAAAACTCTGCTGTGTATATATATACCACATTTTCTTGTTCCATTCATCTATTTATGGGTATCTAGGCTGATTCCATAATTTCACTATTGTAAATCGTGCTGCTATAAACATTGAAGTAGTTGTATCACTATAGTATGCTGATTTTAGTTCTTTTGGATAAATATCAGGAAATGGGATAGTTGGGTCATATGGTGGTTCCATTCCTAGTTTTTTGAAGCACCTACACACACACTTATGCAGTTATATTTAAATGTCTTATTCTTAAAGTTTAACTCCCAGAAGGGAAAAAAATAAAAATAAATTGGAAAGGACATGATCCCTTTAAGTTCCCCGAAATCACTATAGCTGGAAGGGGAGGAACTTGAACCTGTGGAGAGATGTGCAACAATGATGGCTACTACCTTTCTGTCTGTACCTTTATCATGAGATGCAGCAATCGCCCAAGCCTTCTGGTAGATAATACAGGCCTTCAAAAGACTGCAGAGTGATAAAATAATCCTATCTGACAGACTCTAGCAGTGTGATTTTTATCAACATGTGAGAAGATAGATCCTTGGTATTTCCCAATCTCCCATCTTCTCAAAATATTCTTAAGAGGAAGTTATTTTTCATCTTTGACCTAAGATATTATTAAAACATTAAGCCTAAATTACTAATTAATGAACTATATTTTAATAGAAAGCAACAGTAGATGAGGTTATATGCTAATCTAAGACCTTTCCATGGGCCTAGGCATTTTTTTCTTATAACTAAACAATCCCTGAAGATTGGAGAGGGCAATGAATAATGTAAGGGTTTGAAAGACCAAAAGGAAAAAAGGAAACATGATTGGCTAGTGTGATCATAGAAGGGTTTGAGGAAGAGGTAGGACTTGATCTGTCCTTCAAAGCGTTGTTGGATTTAGAAAGGAAAAAAAATTAAAAAATGAAAGGGGAAATTTTTCTGGACAGAAGGCACAGTAGAACCACAAGTCCAAAGGCAGGAAATTAGAGGTTTTCTTCTTCATTGAACAGACTGAAACTTCACAGAGGCATTGCTGGGGAAAATAAATAAATATTAACACAAAGAAAAACATTACTGCTTATTTACAGTCCTTAACTTCCCATATTAGTGCTGAGAGGCATGAAAAATTTGAACCTATCTTGGGAATGCAGACTCAGGTATTTGAATAAGACTGCCTGAAAAGCTGACAGTTTAAAAAGCATTGCTTTAGTGTCCACAGCATTGACTTAAATTACATTTATGTGCACACACTGGCCCCTGATTTTCCTCAGAAGACTTTGTGCACATAAAATTAATTATATTTCTTCATTTATTTTTATTACTTCTGTATGGTGCCACTGTAGTAATGGATCATAAGCTTAATTTTGAATTCTATTTGTATGTTTTGAATCTCAAACAGGAGTTGTTTTTTTTTTTTTTTTTTTTCCCCAAGGAGTCAGAAGTTTATTTGCTTATTAAGGTCAGTTGTAAGGGCCTCCTCTGACACTTGCCACCTGTGGTCCTAGAAGTCTTTATGGTTTCGACATTACTTTGACTAGTCAATAATTAGACTAAACATTATAATAGTCTAACTATTTACTGAACACTTGGATCTTTTAAGTATTAAGACTTGGCTTTTCTAACGTAACTTGATTATACCTCGTCTCTAAAGAACTGCTTACTACATCTTTCTTACTACATCTTATTTACTACATCTCCCTCATGTTGAGGGGGGAAATGCAGAGTGAGTTCCTCTCCAATCAGGGCTTCCCTGGAGAAAAACTTGCAGCTGTGGAAGGGGCTACCGGAAAGATGCCAATAGGGGCCTAGGCCAATGCGGGGGGGGGGGGGGGGGAGGGGGATGTTAATTAAAGGTCCAGTTAGGCTCAAAAGAATAATAAAACAAGAATTTTGTCAGCCTGGTGGGGCTGAGCAGAACTGGAGTCAAAGTATCAAAGTAAGGGTCAGAAACAGATGAGTGGAAACAAAGCCAACTCAGGAAGTTACCCTGGGAAGTCTGAGACAATGTTCTGGCAACATCTTATGCACATGTTGGTGAATCCAGCTAAACAAAGCCCTTTTTCTGACAGTACCAGAGCCTGGATTGATCCAAATAATTTGATGAAAAGGGAACAGGACTGAGACAATTTTGCAAGCACTACTTTTAGAGCATTGTTATACTGGAGTGTCAAATGGGAGATTTGTACTGATAATCTTTCATGTCTGCATGAATAATAACATTCTCTGACACCATCTGCATATAGCACCTAAAGCTCTGAGCAGATGTCTCTTCCAGATCCAGGCAGTCCTCCTGCAACCTTTGCAAATCTATTCCTGGTGAGCATGCTGAACATCAAACCTGATCTGTCCCAGGTAACTACCGAACAAACAGCTGGGTCAGAGCTCCAAAACACCCATCCTTCTTCAGCAATGAAAGGTACCTCAGCATCTTTTACAAGAAGGAGATGACTGCAGAGAGTTTCTTTCCATATGTCCCAAGACCAAGCCCTGGAATCTTGAGATAATGCTTGCAATGTGATGTACTGTCCTATAAAATCAAATACATTAATCATGCTGCAAGAAAGAGAGTAAAGTGCATGCCAAGTTTGCCTGTGGTAGCATAAACCTGCTTTCGCTGTTTCCTGAAGATAGGAGCTGGAATTCTCATGGGTAAAGCCAACTGAGCTCACACATTTCACCCTTGGCCTGCTTTGTTTATCTTGAGACCACTGAAGCATTCAGTCTAGACCATACAGTATTTCCAGTGTCTCCTGTTACTTCTTTCCCAAGCATCTGTTTTTTCTCAGGCCCCATGTGACTCACCCTACATGGCCTTGTGCTAAGATCCAAGAGCTCCTGTGGAATGTTCCATCCTGTGTGTGGGTCATTAAAGACATCTGTTGAATTTAAGATCTATCCTCTAAGGTGACTTGTAAAATAATACCAACTTGGATTTTCTTTCTGGACAGTGAATTTAGGGCCTTTGGATATGACTTTAAAAAGGACTTCAGAACTCAGGGAACAGCCAGGGAGTTCCCACCTAAGGCCTTTCATACTAGGAAGTTCTTATAATGGAAGCATTAAAATTCTTCAGGAGGCCCCAGCTACCACACTTACCAGTTTTCCTATCATTGATGCCCATTATATCATGGCACTTGTTATTTTGGCTTTTCTTCATTTCTACAATGTTTAGAAATCTACTAATCAATAAATATTTATTGAGCACCTGCAATACAACTGTTGTAAGTTAACTGTTTTAGCAAAGGTGAAAGCAGAGCCCTAATTTCAAGAAAATTAAAATAATTCATGTAATGAAACATTGAATAACACAACTCAGTGTGTCATTAAGCCTAAGTTGTCTGTGGCACTCAACAAGTTCTGTGAAAGTGGAATGTAAAGAGAAGCAATGATGGCTGTAGGAGTTTGGATGCTTTCTAGCAGAAATAGATTTTTGTTAGACTTTGTAATAGGAGATTATTGTTATTATAGTCAAGTTATTTTTACGGCTTGTTCTGTTTAACATTATCCTTTTGTAGGGGGTTAATAATGGACATTCAAAAGAGATATACCAGCAAGCCTCAGGAGATATCAAGCCCAGAAATAGGCTGGTCCTACTTCTGGATCCCTCTGGTAACACATGGACCATGGGGTCCATGCTACTTTACTAATGAATACAGATAACAAGAAAAATATCCATGATGGAAATCATATGAACATTCAGAATCAGAAGATAGTGCATATGGGTAGTGATGTGCTTAATTCAAACTATAAGGGGTGGCCCAGTTAGTTAGAAAATTGACATGCAGAGAGTGTACCTGTATCTCTGCACTTGGACTTCCATAAGAGAAGTTCTGAGCTATACCTAAAGGGGCCCAGTAATGATCTAGATGTTATCTTGTACACGTTCAGAACAAATCTACTAACACCCAGCCATGGTTGTGCTAAAATAAAATAGGAATTATATAAATATGGAAGCTTTCATTTCAACATGCCCATCAGAGCTGTTTCCAAAAACAGAGGCACAGTTATAAAAAGGTGCTTGGAACACCATTGTATAGAGAGCTGTGAGTGCATGGAGTGGTGCAGGACTTAGAATACATTAGAGAGCCAGATATTCTGCCCACAATAGAGCAGTTTTGTCCTTCACAAATAAGTCCTATTGTGCATCACTTGTCCCTTGGCTGCACCAGTAAATACTTATGAAAATGACAGCACCTGAATTTGGATGTTTTTGGTGTCCTTATTTTCACCGAGGAGGAACTATTGTCCTGTGAAAAATGAACACAAAGTTCACTGGGTAAAAGGTTTTCAAATGCTAGACACCTAAACACCCCTAAAATGAGCCAACATTTTAAAACGTAGCTTAGAACACACAGATTTTAGGGGAATGCCTTCAGACAGAACTCTGACTGAATAAGTTATGTTCCCTTCATTCAGAAGTAAGGTGGACTTGATTAGCCACATCAATATATTTGTTTCAAGTCCTACTATATAAGGTAGGCACTGTGGGAGGTGACAAAGATATGAGGATGAATGGTGCTTGCTCCCAAGAAATTATAGATTAAAGCATCTCAGAAAAGTTTTTGTTCTGATACAGATAAGCATAGAATGCAATAGAAGCACTGAGGAGGGGATAGCAATATCCTAGGATTTGCACGTGTGATGGTAGTTGGTCTACTTCAAAGAAGACTTCTTATGGTAATGAGCCTTATCTTGGGAATTGAAGCCTAGGAGAGTCAGGTCCACAGCTTCAATCCCAGGGACTTCAGAGGTTGAAGTAAGAAGGATTGCAAGTTTGAGGTCAGCCTTGGCAACTTATTTAGACCCTGTCTCAAATTAAATTAAATAAAAATGGGAGCTGGAGTTATAGCTCAGTGGTAGAGACTCCTGGGTTTAATTTCCAGTACCAAAAAAGAAAAAGAAAAAAGAATTAGCCAAAGAATATTGAAGTTTAGACTGAACTGCTCACCAGTATCTCAAACAAGTTACAAATTTCTTTCTTTGTTATGTAACACAAGGATGTAGGAAGTTCTACCTCATTAAATCATTTAGGGACCTACTTCCAACTCTCAAGATTATGAAGGTCTCAGATTGTGTCCTTCTTGTAAGCCTATTGTCTGATGTGTCACAGGTTCATGTTTGGATTCACAGTAGTGGTAGCCAGAGTATCAATAGTTACTCCAGTTATCTGAGCCTCAATGTTGCAGGGCACACTAAGAGGGGCAAGAGACACTTTTACTGGCAGTGAATTACTTTATATGAGAGAAACCCTAAACTTAGGAAATGAAATATTTTATGACTAGCAGTGTCTGCCTGCATATTTCCCAAGAGGAAAACTGGAGCACACACTTGCCTTCTGCTCTAGGGACTATCTCTATCTTCCAAGGCTGTTCACTACACAAAGATCCTTGAAAATAAACAAACAAAATTCTGAATCAGTCAGTGCCTCTGCTCACAAGATAGGCAGAAAAGTGAGAGCAATGAAGAACTGTCTTTCAACCCTTCCTTCCTTCCTTCCTTCCTTCCTTCCTTCCTTCCTTCCTTCCTTCCTTCCTTCCTTCCTTCCTTCCTTCCTTCTTTCTTTCTTTCGTAACAGAGATTGAATTCAGGGGTGCTCAACCACTGAGCCACATCCCTCGCCCTAATTTTTTGTATTTTATTTAAAGACAGGATCTCACTGAGTTGCTTAGCACCTCACGGTTGCTGAGGCTGGCTTTGAACTCATGATCCTCCTGTCTCAGCCTTCCCAGCTGCTGGAATTACAGGCATGTGCCACTTCACCCAGCTTCTTTCAACCCTAACTCTGTTCTCTTGAAAATTTGGACATACCTCCTGTTTTTATAAGTTTTATCAGAACACAGAATACACACATTCATTTACATATTCTCTATGGCTACTTTTGATGGCAGAAATGAGTAATCACAATGGCAACCACATGGTCTTTTTATAGAAAAATTGACCAACCTCTGCTCTAGGGAATGGCCTTCCTTCATCTGACAAAAGCTGGCCTGTGAGTACCACCTCCATAATCCAGTCTACAGAAGAAGGAAGAGGAAGAAGAGCACTGTTACTTTCTGTTTTAAAGGGTGTGACCCAGAACAGTTGGCCTCTGTTCACTTTTTAATGCCCAACACAGAGTCACATGTTGTGTCAGGAGTCCCCATTCTTTTCCCAGTTTCAATGATTCCCACTCAATGGACTTAGCATCCAGCCATGTTCCTGGCCATTGCAAACTGCAACCAAAGGATATAAAGCAAAATAAGTAAATGGGGCAAAGCCCAGAAGAAATTTCCAAGAGTCATTTCCCAGTGGGATCCCTCATGTTGTACTTAAGTTTTTCAGCAACAAATTGTGACAACATGTATGAAATGCTGTCTACTTGGGAAGTTCATTAGAGACTCCATTCTCAGGATTTTAATTAAGCCAGTCATGTCACTGTCTGGTCAACTTCTGCTGACCACATTTAAATTCCAGATTCTCAGAAGGAAAGAAGATGTTTAGCATAAACTATATTTTTGTACAGCTTATGTCCAGTGAATTACTCTTGTTAGTAGCTTGCGAGAATCCTCCTGAAGTCCAAGCTGCCAGCCAAGGGTCCTCCTTGCAAGAAGGCCTTTCTAGGGATAGCCTGCTATGCTAACTATCCTCTGCACACATGCCTACATTTGACTGCTTTGGGGCTGGGATGGTTGTCTAGCTAAGTAACTGCATGCCCAGCTAAAATCTGGGAAATTTGATTATTAAAAGGGAGATGCAGAATGGATAATATGGATAATTAGCAGTCTCTGCTACACAAGGAAAGAGGAGGTAGAAAGGCAAGTTTTACCCCGGTACTTTGACCTTTGGGGCTAAGAAATTCTTATTGAAAACTTCCCTGTGTGCATTGTAGCACCCTCTTAGTCCTGTCAATAAAACATATCTCTAGACATTGTCAAATGTGATGCAGGGATACAATTGTTCTGGTTAATTGCTAAGCCAGTGTGTGAAGGCCAGGCCTTGTTCAGGAGGAAATCACAAGTAGTTATGGTTTGAATATAGAATGAGAGATGAAAATTGGACAGAAACAATGCTGAAAGCATAGACCAAGGAAATTTATAAGGCAGTGTGTGTTTGGATTTTTTTTTTAAATTATCTTTAGGTATGAAAGCTACTGAAAAATGTGTAAGCCCACAATCATATTTGTAATAAATTTGACCTTCATATGGAGAATTAATGAACAAACAGTCTGTAGTCAGGCAGACTAATCAGAGGAATAATTCCTTTTTTCGGTGAGAAATTTTGAGGAATAAAACAAAGATGTGGGCAGTTGAGGAGAAAAAAAAAATGATACATTTAGAATATATATAAATAGGAAAAAGAGGATTTAGTGACCAGAGATGGGAGCATCACCCATGATTTCACTCTGGGCATCTGGGGTAATTAAATTACCATTCAGTGAGATAACAAAGAAAAGGACTAAGTGAGGGGAAGAGTAAGCAGATCTATTTCTGACTTGCTGGGTTTGAAATGACTGCAGGACTTCCAACAGGAGACTAATGACATACAATGAATGGTCTAAAATGACGGTCACTTGGATACTTGGTGTGATGTGGGCAACAAGATATGAAATCTGTACATACCAACAACTGTGGTCAACATTGTTTTTTCCTACAGAAATTTAAAAACCTTATGCCTTCCTTTCAATGGTATATACAATAATGATCCCAGCAAGGCTTTGGAAGGAGAAGATGGTTCTCTTCTTCACATTTTTTTCAGATGCATTTTAAAATACTGCAAATTACTAACCACTCAAACATTCATTTCTGCCTGGATTAGGTGTCATTTCTTAGGGACAGTTTTTATTAGTCTGTCTTCTCCTTTGAGAATGTAGAATCTGCTAGCATTCAGTGACCTAAAGTAGAACTTATCCTTGCAGGGACTTAAGTACAAAAACTTAGTCACAGATACCAAAGCTACTATTCTGAGGTTAGAACAATTTAACCAGATGGTATTTCATACTGATGACTATGTATGAAAGACTTTCCAGTCTTCAGTAGAAGGTAAACGGTGCCTGGCAAAGCTGTTAAATTTGCATTCTCATAGGCAAAACATGCATTATGTAGTGGAAAAATTATTTGAAGATTAGTTGCTTTAATTAGTAATTGAGGCACAAGGTGCACAAGATGCTCAATGAGGGCACTGATTCAGAGCCCTTGCATTCCTCAACCCAGAACAACGGGGAAAGTTCCTGTACACATTCCTTGCAGAGTTTGATTTGAGAGTAAACAGTGGAATGAAATTTGGGATCTATCTTCAATGACTCGAACACAGATGTTGCTGTTGACAGGAAGAGATATGTTGAGTGTTGTTTCCATTTGCTTAGCAAGATTTGACATGTGGTGAACCAAAATAGAATATGAAGAATTGAATCAGGACATGTTGAGAGAACTTTGGGTGAAAGAAGTGAAGAAAGAAGCAGGTCTGGATATACAACATTGGGCTATATATGGAAACTTAAAAAAAAAAATCTTTCCAGGATTGCCTGTTTTGATAATCTAATTGGTAAATTTAGCTGTCCTTAAAAATACCGAGGATACACAGACAGCCAGGAGACCCACTCTAAACAAACAAAGCTGATTGTCCATTTTTTGTGTGTTTGTTTACATGAAGTTAAAGTGCTGACAGATGGCTTTGGAAGCCTGAACTGGAAGAAATACAATAAGGTGATGGGTAGGGTAGGGTTGTGAACCAGCTCAGGAATTACCAGTCTTCTATGGCTTTACAATCCTTATTCACTGGTATCCAGTGCTGACAATGGCTGGGGACTGTACCAGAACTAGTAACAAGAAGAATAAACAGATCTTATTAAGATAGGGGACATTGATATCTGTAGATCTATATCTCTTCTTGGATAAAAAATAGTCATTCTTCAAAATGTCTGAAGAGTACTACAGATATGATACCATTCCAAGATCTAAATCTTTGTCCTTAATATTGTCACATCTTAAGTACGAGCCAGTCGAATGTCTTTTATTACCCATAAAAGCCAGGATTCAGTTTATTGCTTCATTGGTCATTCTTCCTAAAGCGTGAAGTTTTATTTATTATTTTTGAATTGCCACCACATCTTTTTCTCCTTTGAGATCAATATACCTGTTTTGGTTTTGCAACAAAAAAGTAGACTAGCTGAGTCATGATCAGTTACCTCCAATTTACTTGTATCCAGGCCAGTACCTCCTGAAGCCAGTGTCCTGGACCTTAGACTTGTCAAAATCCATATCCCATGTTTCTATATCCAGTTTTTTGGGGTTTTTTTAGCTGTGTTTTTTTTAAAGCCTTATAAAGTCATAAGCTACTAATGATTGATACTCTTGAAAAGGGTTATTCCTTTGTATACATTTTTCCTTCATTTATTTCCTCTATAAATATTTATTAACCATTTTTCTAGGTACTGGAAACATAGTTTTTTCTCAGGATACTAAAATGAAAGTAGTTCTCATTTAATTTGGATGACTGTTTAAAAACTGTGACTAGGATATAATTAAATTACAGGGGAAAGCACAAGGGACAGTGTAAGTTCCTGTGGCTATTAACAGAAAGGGTGCTGAATTCATTACCACCACTAGACAAACAAGGGTGAAAGGAGGGAAACTGAGTCAGAGAAAGCTGCATGGAGAAGGACAAATTATAAGAAGCTGTGACTTTAATTTACAGGATACTGTCAGTCCTTGATGACCTTGAAGGTAAGGCATTGGGCAAAATAAAACATCTTGACTTGCCATTCTCACATCTTCCATCTCTGGGGCAATCTATTAATCAAACCCTACAGAACATAACTGTTGTTATTAATACATGTCTATGTTTTAGGACATAGCAGTGTGAGATTGCAGGAGAGTGGATCTGGAGGGGCAAAGGAAGGTATCTAACATAGAGATGAATAAGACAGGAGCCTAAACAGAGCCTCCGAGCAGGCACAGGGGTGATAGTGATGAGCTTGTGAAAACACATATTCTTGGGCCCTATGCCTGAGCAGTTCTAGTTCAGTACATCTAGACAGAGTCCAGAAAATTAGCATTTCTAACATGTTGCTTCTGCTGCTATTATGTGACAACATTTTTGTATAGCACTGGTCTGATGTTTTGAGACAAGGTGAAAGAAGAGAAACTGTATGGAGAAGGCCCGATCCAAACTCTAAGGAATGGATGTCTAAGAGTAGAGTCCAATTTATTAGACTAGCTTATGAGATTTTTGTGTTACTTTCTTAGTACACTACTGCCAAGCCTATTTTTAAGATAATTTGATGTTATCTGGAAATCACCCTAAAAAGAAAGCTGGAATTTTCTGTTAAGAATCTAAGACTGGCTGGGCATGGTGGCACACACCTACAATACTAGCTTCTCAGGAGGCTGAGGCAGGAGGATCACGAGTTAGAAGCAAGTGTCAGGAAAAGTAAGGCACTAAGCAACTCAGTGAGACCCTGCCTCTAGATAAAATACAAAATAGGGTTGGGGATTTGGCTCAGAGGTCAAGTGCCCTTGAGTTCAATCGCTGGTACCAAATAAAAAATTAAAAATTAAAAAAAAAATTTAAAAAAGAATGCAAGACTGGCCATGCATGGTGGCATTTGCCTGTAATCCCAGTGACTCTGGAGGCTGCAGCAGGAGAATGTGAGTTTCAAGCCAGTCTCAGAAACTTAGTGAGGCCCTAAGCAACTTAGTGAGATGCTGTCTCAAAATAAAAAGAATTTTTAAAAGAGGTCTGACTCAGTAGTTAAGTGCCCCTGGGTTAATCTCTGATACCAAAAATAATAATAATAAAATAATATTGATAATAATAATAATAATGTAAGGCTGATCATGGGCTTAAAACTTTCCCAGGGTATTCCTAAGTAAATCTTCTCAAAAGATTCTATTGTCTCTTTCAGAGTAAAGTAGGAACATTTCATTTCATGCACAAAGTTTAAACTTTAGAAACATTTTCCTTAACAATTATTTTTAAAATTTTTATTTGTTTTTATTAGTTATATATGACAGTAGAATGCATTTATGCACTTTGACATATCATACATAGATGGGATATAATTTTATTTTTCTGAGTGTACAAGTTGCAGAATCACATTGGTCATGCAGTCACATATATACATACAGAAATAATGTCTGTTTCATTCTACTTTCTTTCCTATCCCCACATCCTCTCCCCTCCCCTCCCATCACTTCCTTCTACCTAATATAAAGTAATGCTATTCTTCCCTAGTGCCCCTGGCCTTATTGCGAATTAGCATCCACATATTAGAGAAAGCATTCAGCCTTTGGTTTTGTGGGATTGGTTTATGTCACTTAGCCTGATATTCTCCAAATCCAACCATTTACTGGCAAATGCCATAATTTTACTCGTCTCTAAAGCTGATAATATCCATTGAGTATATATACCACATTTTCTTTATCCATTTGTCTATTGAGGGACAACTAGGTTGGTTCCATAGTCTAGCTATTGTGAATTGAGCTGCTATAAACACTGATGTAGCTGTGTCACTATAGTACGCTGATTTTCAGTCCTTTAGGTATAAACCAAGGAATGGGATACATGGGTCAAATGATAGTTCCATTCCCAGTTTTCTGAGGAATCTCCAGACTGCTTTCCATAGTGGTTGCATCAATTTATAGTCCCACCAGCAATGTATGAGTGTGCCTTTTTCACCACATCCTCGCCAACATTTATTGTTGCCTGTATTCTTGATGATTGCCATTCTGACATGAGATGAAATCTTAGAGTAGTTTTGATTTGATTTGCATTTCTCTAATTGCTAGAGATGTTGAACACTTTATTCATATATTTGTTGATCAATTGTATTTATTCTTCTGTGAAGTGTCTGTTCAGCTCCTTAGCCCATTTATTGATTGGGTTTTTTGGGGTTTTTTTTGGTGTTAAGTTTTTTGAATTCTTTATATATCCTAGAGATTAATGCTTTATCAGAGGTTTATATAGTAAAGACTTTCTCCCAGTCTGTAGGTTCTCTCTTCACGTTACTAATTGTTTCCTTTGCTGAGAAGAAGCTTTTTAATTTGAATTCATCCCATTTATTGATTCTTGATTTTACTTCTTGTGCTTTAGGAGTCTTAAGGAAGTCAGATCCTAGGCTGACGTGGTGAAGATTTGGGCCTATTTTTTCTTCTATTAGGCTCAGGGTCTCTGTTCTAGTGCCTAAGTCTTTGATCCACTTTGAGTTAATTTTTGTGCAGTGTGAGAGATAGAGGTTTAATTTTATTTTGCTACAAATGGATTTCCAGTTTTGCCAGCACCATTTGTTGAATAGGTTATCTTTTCTTCAGTGAATATTTTTGGCAACCTTGTCTAGTATGAGATAACCATATTTATGTGGGGTTATCTCTGTGTCCTCTATTGTGTGCCACTGGTCTATAAGTCTATTTTGGTGCCAATACCATGCTGTTTTTGTTACTATAACTCTGTAGTATAGTTTAAGGTCTTATATTGTGATGCCTCCTGGTTTACTTGATAAGGATTGCTTTAGCTAATCTGGGTCTCTTATTTTTCCAAGTAAATGTCATGATTGCTGTTTCTATTTCTATGAAGAATTTCATTGGGATTTTTAATAGGAATTGCATTAAATCTGTATAATGCTTTTGGTAGTATGGCCATTTTGACAATATTAATTCTGTCTATTCAGGAGTATGGGCGATCTTTCCATTATCTGAGGTTTTCTTTAATTTCTTTCTTTAATGTTCTGTAATTTTCATTGTAGGGGTCTTTCACCTCTTTTATTAGATTGATTCCCAGGTATTTTATTTAATTTTTTTGAGGCTATTGTAAATGGAATAGTTTTCTAATTTCTCTTTCAGTGGATTCAGTGCTGATGTATAGGAATGTGTTTGATTTATGAGTGTTGATTTTTATATCTTGCTACTTTGCTGAATTTATTTATTAGTTTTAGAAGTTTTCTGGTGGAATTTTTTGGATCTTCTAGCTATAGAATCATATCATCAGCAAATAGTGATAGTTTAAGTTTTTCTTTACCTATTTGTAGTCCTTTAATTTCTTTCTTTTGTCTAATTGCTCTGGCTAGAGTTTCAAGGATGATGTTGAATAGAAGTGGTAAAAGAGGACATCCTTGTCCTGTTCCAGTTTTTAGTGGGAATGCTTTCAATTTTCTCCAATTAGAATGATGCTGCCTTTGGATTTAGCATATATAGCTTTTACAATGTTGAGGTATTTTTCTACTATCCCTAGTTTTTCTAGTGTTTTGAACATGAATGTGTGCTGTATTTTGTCAAATGCTTTTTCTGCATCTATTGAGATGATCATATGATTCTTGTTTTGAAGTCTATTAATATGATGTGTTATGTTTATTGATTTTCGTATGTTGAACCAACCCTGCATCCCTGGGATGAATCCCACTTGAGTGTGGTGAACTCTCTTTTTAGTGTGTTTTTGTATGTGATTTGCCAGAATTTTATTGAGAATTTTTGCATCTATGTTCAGCAGGGATATTGGTCTGTAGTTTTCTTGCCTTTTGTGTCTTTGTCTGGTTTTGGTGTTAGGGTGATATTAGCCTCATAGAATGAATTTGGAAGAGTTCCCTCCTTTTCTATTTCATGGAATACTTTGAGGAGTATTGGTGTTAATTCTTCTTTGAAAGCCTTGTAGAAGACTTTCTTGGCTGAGAATCCATCAGGTCCTGGGCTTTTATTGGTAGGCTTTTGATGGCACTTTCTATTTCATTACTTGAAATTGATCTGTTTAAATCATGTATAACCTCCTCATTCAGTTTGGGTGGTCTTATGTCTCTAGAAATTTGTTGATGTCTTTGATATTTTCTATTTTATTAGAGTATAAATTTTCAAAATAGTTTCTAATTATCTTTGGTATTTCAAACGTGTCTGTTGTGCTATTTCTTTCTTCATCTTGTACTTTAGTAATTTGAGTTTTCTCTCTGTTAGCATGACCAGATGTTTATCTATTTTATTTATTTTTTCAAAGAACCAACTTTGTTTTGTCAATTTTGTTTGTTTTGATTTCATTAATTTCAGCTCTGATCTCTGATTTTAATTATTTCCTGTCTTCTACCAATTTTGGTGTTGATTTGTTCTTCTTTTTCTAGGGCCTTGAGATGTAGTGTTAGGTCATTTATTTGTTGGTGTTTTATTCTTTTAATGAATGCACTCAATGCAATAAACTTTCCTCTTGGTACTGCCTTCATAATGTCCCAGATATTTTGATATGTTATATCAGTATTCTCATTTACCTCTAAGAGTTTTTTTTATTTCATCCTTGATTTCTTCTACTATCCATTCATCATTCAATTGTGTATTATTTAGTTTTCATTTATTATAGTAGCTTATATTTTTTATTTTATCGTTGATTTCTAATTTCATTCCATTGTGGTCTGATAGAATGCAGGGTATTATCTCTGTTTTTTTTGGTATTTACTAAGAGTTGCTTTGTGGCATAAGATATGGTCTATTTTAGAGAAGGAGCCTTGTGCTGCTAAGAAGAAAGTAAATTTGCTCATTGATGAATGAAATATTCTATATATGTCTGTTAAATCTAAATTATTGATTGTATTATTTAGTTCTATAGTTTTCTTAATTTGTTTTTGTTTGGAAGATCTACCCAGTAGTGAGAAAGATGTATTAAAGTCACTCAGTATTATTTTATTGTGGTCTATTTGACTCTTGAAATTGAGAAGGGTTTGTTTGATGTACATAGATTTTTCCATTGTTTGGGGAATAAATATTTGTAATTGTTATGTCCTACTTATATATACTTCCCTTAAGGACATTTCATAAGAAATGTCCTTCTCTGTCTCTTCTGATTAACTTTGGTTTGAAGTCAACTTTATGTGAAATGAGAATGGAAACCCCTGTTTGTTTGCACAATCCATATGAGTGATAGGTTTTTTCCCATCCTTTCACCTCCAGCCTATGGATGTCTTTGCCCATGAGATGAGTCTCTTGAAGACAGGATATTGTTGGGCCTTGATTTTTAATCCAATCTGCCAGTCTATGCCTTTGATTGGTGAGTTTAGACCATTAACATTCAAGGTTATTATTGAGATATGATTTGTATTCTCTGTCATTTTTATTTATTTCTGGTTTTTGATTTGTCTTAGTTTCTCATTTGGTTGAATGTCCCTTTAGAGTAGATCCTCTCTTTGCTGATTTTCATTTTTTTTCACTTCATCTTCATGGAATATTTTGTCGAGAATACTCTATATTATAGGCTTTCTAGTTGTAAATTCTTTTAATTTTTGTTTATCATGGAAGGTTTTAATTTAATCTTCAAATCTGAAACTTAATTTTGCTGGGTATAAAATTCTTGGTTGGCTTCCATTTTCTTTCAGAGCTTGAAATATATTATTCTAGGACCTCCTAATTTGGAGGGTATGTGTTGAGAAATCAACTGAGATACAAATTGATTTCCTCCTATACATAACTTGATTTTTTTTTCTGTCACTGCCTTTAAGAATTTACCTTTATTCTCTGTGTTAGTCATGCTCATTATAATGTGTCTTTGTGTGGTTCTGCTGTAATTTTGTACGTTTGGGGTCCTGTAAGCCTCTTGTATTTGATTTTCTACTCCATTCTTTAGGCTTGGGAAATTTTCTGCTATTATATCATTGAAAAGATTGTGCATTATTTTGGTTTGTATCTCTACTCCTTCATCTATTCCAATAACTCTTAAAGTTGGTCTTTTCATGTTATCCCATAATTTTTGGATGTTCTGTTCATGGTTTCTTCTCTGCATGGTCAACTCTATTTTCGAGATTATATATTCTGTCTTCATTGTCTGAGGTTCTGACTTCCCAGTGGTCTAGTCTGTTGGTTATGCTTTCTGTTGAATTTATAATTTGGTTTAATGATTCCTTCATTTTGAGGATTTCTGCTTGTTTTTTTCCTTCACTATCTCTAACTCTTTATTGAAGTGGTCTTTCACTTCCTGTATTTTTTCTTTGATTTCACTCCTTATGCTATCCTTTATTTCACATATCAACTTAACTATACAATATGAACTACTTCTTGGACATTTCTTCTACTGTGTTATCAGTGGCTTCTGTTGTTGAAGCATCCTTGTTTATTTGAAGCAATTTAGTCCCTTCTTTTCCATGTTGTTAGTTTGTTTTCTCATCTAAATGTATGGATCTAAGGCAGGATAAATTCTACTCTGTAGACCTATAGTGTTTCTGAAGATTCCTATCTCTTCACATTTACTGGTGAGACCAATATCAACAGCACCCAGTATACACAACATATAGCCTTAAACCTAATAGTACCTGCTAAGGCATCAACTGCTTTCTCACTTTAAAATGATGAGTTCAATAACTATCTATAGTACAAACAGAATATTTGTTAAAACCATTTACAATTTCAAATGGTGGATAAGAGAACAGATGTAGTGTAGTATGCAATATTGATAAGGGAGGAAGAGAGAAGCTAGAAGTAAAAATTCACAGGAAGAGTGGAAGAGGAGCCAACAGAGATTGGCTGTTGGTTGATGAAAAGTTAGAAAGAAAATAGACAAGAGAGAGGAAGAATACGAACAAAGAGAAAAAATTAAAGACATAAGAATACAACAAAAATGCAAAACACCATTCATATATCATTGTCCTCCACATATTGATGCATTAAAAACATCCTGTTCCAAATATGGTAGAGAGATTAATGAATCAAAAAAATAAAATAAAATAAATCTTGCTGGAAAGTCAAACTGTCTCTGTCAATGTTCAACAGTTGCTCAGCCCTGTCTCTGACATCTCTTGGGATCACCAAACCCAGATCAGCCCTTGCAAACTCAGTCTCTGTCCCACCCATCTTGGCTTCATATACCTCAGGCTCAGCCACGATGTAGTCCCAAGATCTCAATGCTGCTCCTACTTGCAGAGAGACCACCAGGGATGCACTCATGCAAAGGAGCGACCCCCATATGCAGCAGCAAGACAAGAGCCACCAACACTCTCTGCAGGAAGACACCAGGTTCCTCCAAACCCACAGGCACCCCCACACTGGACCTGTGGGTCTCATCTGGAGTCCCCAGACAGAGGCTGTTATGGGGTAAACCTGCCAGCACCTGGGCCCCAGGCCCTGACTGGTGTCCCAAAATGTGTGCAGCCACCTGCAACCAAACCTGGAGTCTCCCCCAAGCAGTTCTCTAGGCGGTGGTACTAGCGGTAGTGGTGGTGGTTGTTGGAAGCAGGAAGCTATCAGCAATAGCAGTGGTTGCAGCAATAGCTGCAACTGCTGCTGTGGGGGCAATGTCACCAGGTGAACTCTGGGGGTTAGCAGCAGTGTTGGCTTCAGTTGGATTGGGGGCACCTGTTTCTTCTGTGGCAGCAGCACCTAGAAAGAAGACCTCTAGACTATCTCAGGTTGGCAGCAGCGGAATCAGAGGCATCAGCAATGGTGGTAGCTGCGCAGGCAGAGGTTGATTGACAGGAGACTCCTGTTCAGTGGCAGCGACCATGAAGTAGCATGGGAATTCTTGTCCGAGGTCCAAGGTCGTGCTAAGAGAAGAGGGCTCCAGGCATGGCAGCGGCATCTGTGGCAGCCTAAAATTATTATTATTTATTTTTATATTTTTATTGATTATTTTTAAGATGTCATGGTTAACATCATGTGCCAACTTCCCTGGGCTAAGAAATTTCCAGATAGCTGGAGAAATGTTATTTTTTAATATGTCCATGAGGGTGTTTGTGTGAGAATTCAGCCTCTGAGTTGGTGAACTAAGTAAAGCATGTGGCTCTTCCAACTACGGGTTCATCATTCAGTTGATCAAGGCCATGAATAAAACAAAATGGCAGAAGAAAGGTGAATTCACTCTCTGCTTACATTAGGAAATCCATCTTCTCCTGTCCTCAGCCTTCAGAGCTCCTGGTTCTCAGACTCTTGGACTTAGACAAAAGAGTACTTCCACCAAAACCCTTAACTTATATTCTTAGACCTTTGGATTTGGACTTGAACCAGATCATACTACCAACTTTCTGACAGAAGATTGTGGAATTTCTTAGCCTCCAAAACTGCATGAACCAATTCCTATTAAAAATCTACTCATATATCTATCTCTATCTATTTATCTTATTGCTTCTTTTTTTTTTTTTTTTGTATTTTTGTATTTATTTATTTATTTATTTTTAGAATCCTAATACACAAAGAAATTGTCTGGACTAAAAAAAAATAAAAAAAAAAACAACCCATTTTTAAGAACATCTCCTAAATACTAAATATTCCTGGGTAAGAGCCAAATGCCATCATATCTGCTGTTCCTTCATTGGCATCATTCCATAAGAGCAATGCATAGTTGAACAATAGCAATGAAGCTCAAAGATCAAGTACTCAGGGATTTGTGAGGAAGAGAGAATGAATTGTCTGAACTGACAGATCAATCATTTTGTACATGAATAAACTCTTATCTCACCTTATTTCCCACTACAACAACTCCTAATTCTTCTCTTTCTTATATCAGTCAAATTTCTCATCAGAATGGATCAAACTGGACATAGTGGTGCACTTCTGTAATACTAGTAACTCCGGAGGTTGAGGCAGAAGGATCACAAGTTCAAAGCCAGCCTCTGCAATTTAGCAAGGCCTTAAGCAACTTAGTGAGACCTTGTCTCAAAAAATAAAAAGGGCTGGGGATATGGCTCAGTGACTAAGCACCCTTGGGTTCAATTCCTGGTACCAATAAATAAGTAAGTAAATAAACAAATTACTTAATTAATTAAATTTTTAAAATTTTAAATAGAATGGATTGGGGCTGGGGTTGTGGCTCAGAGGTAGAGTGTTTGCCTAGCATGCATAAGGGTTCAATCCTCAGCACCATGTAAAAACAAAATAAAGATATTGTATCCACCCACAACTAAAAAATAAATGTTTAAAAATTAGAATGGATCAAATTCATAGTCCTACTTCTTTACTTCCCATTTGTCCTATGCCCATTGACTTTAGAATAATTATAGGGCAATACATTTTAGATAGGCTACTTTGTCAACATGGAGAAACTTGATTTGAGGAGAGCTAGTCTCAAAGGCAAGGGACCATTTACAGTGCTGTTGAAAGAGTTTAGGGGAGATCTAGTAATAGTATAATCTAGGGCAGAACTTTAGGGATGCGCAAGGAGCAATGGGAGTTGAGAGTTCAGAGATTGGAACTGAATAATCTGATTCTCAGTGATTGATTGAAATTATGAGAAAGTAGAGTGAATCAAGGATGATGCCCCTCTTTCTGGACTGAGAAATGATTGGGAACAGTAGAAGGAAACAGAAATGGAAGAGATAAGTGTCATTTAGCTCAGTGGTAGAACATGAGCCTTTCAAGTGTGAGGCACTGGGTTTGGTCCTCAGCACCACATAAAAATAAATAAATAAAGATATTGTGCCATCTAAAATAAATAAATAGAATCACAGAGTCTTGGTGGGGGCCGAAGGGAGGTACTAGCATTTCAGGGGAAGGCAGCGCAAGAAGGGCCAAATAAAGAGAGTGAGATATGGTAGAACAAAGTTCTTATGTGTGAGTCATCACCCCTATACACTTCTCTACTCCTTGCCCATCCCTAAAGTTCTGCCCTAGATTATACTATTACTAGATCTCCCCTAAACTCTTTCAACAGCACTGTCAATGGTCCCTTGCCTTTGAGACTAGCTCTCCTCATATCAAGTTTCTCCATGTTGACAAAGTAGCCTATCTAAAATGTATTGCCCTGTATTTATTCCATAACTTGTTGAATGAATCAGTGCCTCTCTCATTACCTCTCTCAGTGCCTCTTTTTATGCTGCAGCTTTTCTGAAAGGTTCACAGACTTACAAACCATGCCACCTCATACTCTGAGCTTTGGCTTGTATACTTTTCTCGCTTTCTCAACTGTCCTTTGTACTGGTAAATGCTGACTCATCAGTTTACTCTTTTCTACTAAATGGAGCTAAATAATTCACCTTGGTGTTCCTGTTGCCATAACATGGGATTTATCACATCATATATTCATATCTGTTTATTCTGTTTCTCTGAAGATGAATGTCTCGCAAGTTCTTTGAGGACTGTTAGAACTGATATCCAAGGTTTAGTGGAGAGGGAAAAAAATCACTGAACTGAAAATCATGATGATTTGGTTTCAGGTTTATATTAGCCATTAGTCTATATTGAAATCTTGGGCAAGTCACTCCACTTCTCTGGGCCACCTTTCATAGAAGAGACTTGGACATAATCAGACTTGACCATGCTCCAAAGTCACTCTATACACTTCCTACATTCTTTGAGAGGTTGTTTACACACTACCCTTTCTAATGCCCCTCATTCCTTTGCTTTTGGTCTCCAGGGCTTTATCTAAAATAATTTGTTTCAACCTTGATTCTCTATGGCACTTTAAAACTACAGATGGTTGGGCCTTATTCCAAGGGATTTGATTTTGTTGGTCTGCTGTGGTACTCTAGCATCAGTATTTTAAAAAGCATGCTAAATGATTCTGATATGTGGTCAAGAGTCAAGACCATGGTCATAAGAGTGATTCTCTGAGTGTGGTTGCCAGATCAGCAGTATCAGCATTGCTTGGGAAATGTTAGAAACAAAATTTTCAGGCTCCAACCCAGAACTATTAAATTAGATCCCTATAGGTGATTTTGATGCATACTAAACCATTGCCTCTCTTTGAATTCTTCCCTCCCAAGTCCACCAAATATAAATTAGAGATCACTGCTATACTTTCAGGGCATTAAACCCCTGGCTGTTCATCTTTAAAGATATTCCCCCAGACAGACAAAATCAGCTTCAAAAGAGTTGTTTATGCTGTCAATCATTACATCCTCTAAGGAGCGGGCCTCCTTAACTGGATCAAAATTAATATTAAAAAAATAGAGCGTAAAATAGGACAATGGGATTTGTTTTGGAGATTAGTGGGCATATCTGTGGCTGGGATTTAGGATGGGAATAAGTTTGGTGCAGATGTTGCTCACATGGGCAGGGTCCTTGGAAGAAGTCCTGCTGGAATTGATGTTGCTTCTTTCTCAGCACAAACCTTGGATAACTAATCCTTTCTCACAAGTCCTTGAATGAAATATATGGTCTGGGGTTAGGTTATCAGCAATCCAACATGCAGAGAATTGAATATTTGTCCTAATTAGCATCCTATGAAACAGGGATCACAGGTTCTAGAGCCATGGAACATCACTGCCTGGCCCTGTTTAGCATCGATATTTCATTTTTGTAAGATGTTTGTTCATCTGACCCTCTTATCTTCTAAGAAATGAGCAGATGATAGTAGCACAATCAGTTTCCACATACTCAGCCCACTCTGTCCACAAGACTAAAAGACAGTCATGTCTTGTGGGGACTACAAATGAATTCCTAATTCTAATATTTTATTTTTATTTGTCCAAGAAGTTTCTCTTCCTCAAATATGGAGCTCTGGAAATGTATTTATTTAATCATTATTTTTTCTTCTTGAACAAAATATTTCTATTTAAAAACAGCCTGATTTATGATTGTCACATTCTAAATTATACAGTTATTTATTTGTTTCATCATTTGTCTAGCTCCTTTAATGACTATAAGTTTTATTAAGACAAGATAATATCAGTTTATTCACCGTATAGCCAGTACCCAGCACTTGATCAGCAATAAATATTGGATGAATGAAATTTGGCTGCTCCAAATTAATAGTGTAAGAGAAGCAGCCATGGACAGACATGGCAACTCATGACCTAGTCTATTGCAGACAAATACAAATTAAGAATAAGAGGCTAAATTGTCCCTATTGAAAAATAAGAAAAGAGATCTCCCTCCCTTTTATTGTCTCAGAAAAGTTTCTTTGCAAAGTCAGTACTTTCTCCTTTCGTTGAAATATATATATATATATATATATGTATATGTAAATCCTTCAGAAAACAAGTAGGCTTTTCATGGCTTTATGATCCTGGAATGCCTTCCTTAAGTACCCAAGAACAGTGTCATTGAAATGCAAGCATCAAGGGAGATAGTATCCTATACCCCAGTTTCTGTGGGTAGGTAGGAATGTAACATCAGTGGGCGTCTTGTCATGCTCCAAGTTGCAAAACCACCTCATTTCTCAAAGATGTGAGAAGTTTGTTTTTCCTCTGCATAAAGCCAATTAACTAACAGTCATCACTCCAATTACCAAGTAAGTCAGTTGAATTATGTGTCACAAATGATACTGCCAACTCCTCTCAGTTGAGGAATAGTTATTGTTTATCTCAAAAACATGTATGTAAAGGGTTGTAGCTGCATGGCTATAATAAGGGTGATATTTCTTCCTGACTTTGCAATTTCTTAGGGAATTGTCAGTGCTAAATCACATTACATTTTGGCTTAATTCTTATTCACTAATAAAACTGTTTTGTTTTTGTTTTTATTTTGTTTGTCTCTATGACCTTCGTGAAAAGGTTTTCTGGGATGGAAAAAGATTTTGTTTCCAATTATATTCCCCCAATACAGACAAGGGGAAGTTAATAGGGAGCAGAGGGGAGAGCGGGCATTATCTGTGTAGCTAAGTAGAAGAGTCACATGAAACAGAGCAGAGATGTAGGAAGGACTAGCTGCAGGAGAGATGCAGGAAAGAGCCAAGTATTTGGGCTTTATCCTGAGGGAGACTGAAAAATAATGTGGTATTATAATAGGTTTGTTTCTGTAAATGTGTAGAAAGGATTGGAAAGAAGTGACAATGGATGTAAGGAAATGCAGTTAGGTGAGAGATTCACTTAATAAAATGCATGATGATTAATAATAGTAGTAGTTATAATAATTATGGTAGCCACAATCAATACTTTCTTGAACCAATGAGATACTAGGCATTCTTCTAAGCTCTTTGCAAGCATTATCATTAATTTTTACAACTCCGAGAGTTGTAATCTCTATTTGCTATTGAGAAACCTGAAGCATAAACAGCATAAATGACCTGTTTACTAATTTTATGCAGTATCACTGGAGTTTGAACCCTGACTCCAGGGACAGTTCTCTTAGTCTCTACTTGACACTCTCTCCTGATAATCACAGTTTTTGAATTGTGGTGAGTCAGCCATGGGCTGTGTGTGTGAGCTGTGAGCATCTTGAGAGCACAAAGTGGACTGGACTAACGATGCTGCTCTTTCTGGGCTGTGCATGTACGTGTCCCCTTCATTTGCTCTGCCTTTGATCATCACACAGCACATGAGGGTGTGACCTTCCAAGATGTCAGTCAATCTGCTGACAGCAAGACATCAGAAGCTAGATTCATCCCCTGAAACCCAATCCCTGGCCTCATGTGAATGATTTCTCCCCAGTAAAACCCGGGTTCAAGCCCTGCTCCTTCTTTCTTGCCTGCCTTGCCTCTTTTGTGGGAGCTGGGTCAGAGGAGCCGTCACAGAACCCAAAGAAAGAACCCATTATTTCATGCCAGCCCAGTTCACCTGGAACGACCCTGACTGGTTTAATCATGTGTCATGACATTGAATCAAGGTTGTAACAAAATTGATAGAATTAGGTGAATTGATTCAAGAACTATTTAGAAGGTAAAACAGATGGGGTATAAGGATTGAGTGGATATAGAAAATGGGTAAGAAGCAGGTGTTAAGAATGTTGCCTAGTTTCCTGTTAGTACGAGCAGGCTATTTGTTGAGGCAGAAGTACTAAGAACATAGCAATTTGGAGAGGGAATTAAAATAACTTAAAGGACAACTGCATTGAGGAGTCTGAGCAGAGATTTCCAATGAAACATTTGTTACATAGCTCTGGAGCTCAGGAGAGAAGACAGATCTGAGCACATGGATGGCAAATAAGGTTGTGGGCAGCCCAGAACACCCAAAGAGAATGAGCACAGTAACGGAACAAAATCCAACACAGCCTCAGGAAAAGGAGAGTCACCCCGCATAAAGATTACTAAGGCATATACAAAGAGGCATAGGGCAAAATATTAGGAGAGTTTGATATTTGCAAACCCACCCTACCAAACCACCAACCAATCTGAACACACATCTAACTCAGTTCTCACAGAATTATAACATGGTGATACTTCCCCTTGATTTTTGTTTTAGATATTTAGACAACTATCATTTTTTACCATATTAGTATACCATATTGCTTTCCTTCTGTGAAGCTAAGTATGTAAAATAAGAGATCACAAATTTTTCTCTCTGCCTCAGGAAGAAAATGCAGAAAATAAAGACTGATGAAGTAAGTCAATTGAGAATGTGTGAGATCAAAACCAGCCATTTTCATAGTCTTATCCAAAGCTTTGCAGCTCTCAAGGATGCTCTTTACTCTGCAGCCTTCTCTTTTGTGACCTACATCTCCCTACTAGTATCATTTAATAAATTAGCAAGTAACTTGACATTTCTTTTGGAAGCAGCTTTAGGGTGAGTTAGTGATGTTTGCAGAAATTTTTTAAAACAGACCCATTAATGGGATTTGTGCCCAGTTTGGGTAGGCTAATATAGAGGCCATTATTTATGTTTAAATATTTCAGAGAATAACTCAATAATATTTTAATTCTGTGTACTTGGGCACTTTCATTTCATTTTATCCCCTGACATTTGAAGTTTTCTTTTTTCTTTACCTTTATTCATTCTTTCCCCAATTTTCCCCTCTTCCCCTGCCCTCCCACTATTGGATTATTCATCTTTATTGGTTTGGAAATAAGCTTGCACTATGATTTTCCACTTAGTTTCCAGTGGAATGGAATTTTCAGAAGTTTTTCTATCTTCTGGCTACATGTGGGCATTGAGGAAAACTCTGTTCATTACAAAACATACCTATCATGAATGGTCAAGGTCTGAGGTGCCTAAGCCAGAGAACTGAGGAAGTAAAAACTAATGGTGGGTCTTAAAGGACTTGGAGTTGCTCTGTTTACCCCTTCCTAGTTTCTCTGCATTAAGTCCTCATAAAACTGAGATAATGCTGTTTGTAGTTCTCTACAGAGCTCTGTCAATCCTGCTGTAGCTCTTGATATGGGTCAGTGATGACATGGGATAGATAAGATGTGAGACAGTGAAAAGTATAGATCTTGGTCCAATGTCAGGTAGATTTTCCCCCTTAATTTGATAATTTTGAGAGCAACCAAATTTGGTTCCATTTAGTTCTGACTAATCATTCCCAGCTTTGCTATTGATACACTGAAGATTTAGCAAATTCCATATACACGTGGGGTTTCACTTGCTTTGCCTTGAAGTGCAAGTAGCATCCACTTTCCCCAGGGCAATGTAGTTCTTTAGGTTGTGGGGAGAAAGAAAGCAACCTTGTGGGCATACTGACCACGCACTCTCTCCTTCCATTGCAGACAAGGTCCCATCCAGAGCACAGGGCGTCTTTGCTTTGTAGGAGCACAGGGGGTCTTTGCTTCTAAATAAATAACTGAAGGGCATTTCATTTCAGTTAGAGAAGCATGAAAGATTCTAGAACTCCCCCAGGAAGAGTTGGGAGAAGATAGAGGAGAGTGAAGCTTCCTGGAAACTGGAGGAATGTGAGCCAGGGCGGCAGTATTCTGTAGGTTGTCTGAGTATACAGGATATTCGACCTTCGCCAGATGGGAAAAGGGTAAGGAACCTACATTTTCCAAACACTTAGATCATGCCAAGCATAATGCTAACCAGTATTACACAGATGATCTTATTTAAGAACTGCTCAATAAGAGAGGCATTATTGCATGATTTTGCATATGAAGAAAGTGAGGTTCAGAAAGGTTGTATGATTTGCTCATAGACTCCTAGTTAGTAAAGGAACAGAAATGAAATTGGAACCTAAATGTATCTGACATCAAAGTTAATTTGCTTTCCTGATATCCTGCAACTACTCCTTGCTCTGGCATTGTAGAGTAAAGGAGCTCTCTATGGATTCTCCTTGTTTTTATTCCACACATTTGGGGTAGAGTATGCTGACCTTACTCCTAGACTTCTAGGATGGGCACATGACACAGACCTGGCAAGGAGATTATAGTGCTCCTTTGGGCACCATGATTGACCTGGGTCAGGCAGATAAGACTATTAAACTGGGTGTCTGACAATCCCTAGTGCTGAAATTTCCCTTCTTTCTTGTGGGGTTACTAAGTCAGAGGATAGAATCCTAGAGCTGCCTCTAGATATCTTTGCCACCAAGTAAGAACAACTTCTCTGAGGATGAAGTGAGCAGAGAGGAAAGCATGAGGACAGGTGAGATTTCCAATGATATCAAACATTTGAGCATTTCTTTTTCTCTGTCTGAAGTGAGACCAATCCCAGAACTTTCACTTATTAAGCCAACTTTCCAGCTTAAGAAAATTGTTGCTATGTTTTCTGTTACTTACAACCAAAAGAACTCTGACTAAAATGTGCATCGACAGAGGGGATTTTTAAATGAATATCCAATGTCTTGAATGTTTGGGAATTGATTAATTATTTGGGGGTTATAACAGCTCTGAAAGAATCAAATAGCCATAGAGTGCTATATTCATTTTTATTGCTGCCATAAAAGATTACCACACACCTAATGGCTTAACTGAATACACATTTATTATGTTACAGTTCTGCAGCTAAGACTGACACAGGTCTCATGCGATTCAAATCCAGGTACTTTTACTGTCAGGTCTGTGCTTCTTTCTGCAGGGCTTAGGGGAGAATCCATTTCCTTGCCTTTTTCAGTTTCTAAAAGTCACTCACATGTGTGGCTTTATGGCTCCCTTCAACCATCCTCAAGGCCGAGAAAGTATCTTCCATCATCATATATCTTTCTCTCACTCTCCTCTTCCACATTTAAGAAACTTTGCAACTGTACTGAACCCACCTGGATAACTAGGATTCTCTCCCTATCTTAAGTCAGCTGAGTAGCCAACTTAATTTCATCTGTAATCTTAATTTCCTCTTAGCTATGTTAATATATATATATATATATATATATATATATATATATATATATATTTTTTTTTTTTTTTTTTCCACAGATTTGGGGCATTGGGATGTGGACCCTATCTGTTCTACTTTTAAAATATTTCTGGAATTCAAGTCCTCAATATCTCTGCCACTAAGCCCTAGTTCAAGCCACCATCATCACTCAGCTAGGATTACTATAATGATTCCCCAAATGAGCTTGTCCATTTTGCTCTTGCCCCCTTATTCTAAATAAGTAGCCAGACTACTTCAAGTTTCTAATTATAACTCCATTCCAAACTCTCCATTGGCTCTGCATCTCACTCAGATCAAAATTTAAAGCCATGGCAAGAGCCTGCAAGTTCCTATACCATCTAGTTGTGGCCCTCCCCACTTCCTGTGTCCATATCACCTATGCTGTCTCCTCTCAGCACTCTGTAGCAGCTACATTGCTCTCCTGCTGCTACCTGAATGCAACAAGTAGCTTCTGTTTCAGAATTTTTGCATTGTACAGTTGTCCCTCCATAGACTGTTCCTTTTTCAAATGCTCTCATGGCTCACTTACATCTTCACTCATTTATTTTCTTTAGGTCTCTGCTAAACTATCATCTTCTCAGAAGGGTCTTCCTTTGCCACCCAATGCAAAACAGTACCCTCTCCCCAACATTCTCTGTTGCCCTTTCAAGGCCTTCTTTTTCTCCACTGCCACCATCAGATGTACCACATGCTTGTTTAATTTGTGCAATCTCCATTAAAAATGCAAGCTCCAAAACAGCCATGACCAGGCATACTTTATTTTTTTAGAAATTTACACTCAGTGCCTTGAATAGTACCCAGCACACTGTAGGACTCAATAAATATTTGTTGCACAAATGAATAAACAATAGAAAATATAGAAAATCTGATAGTGGGCTAAGGATGAATGAGTGGATCTAGACTGCAGGCTATGCAATCACAGACAGAAGCCATGGACCTTGGATGGAGGAGTAGGGAAAAGCAGAGACTGTAGAAGAAATTTTAAAATTTCTCATATATGGTAGAATGAATGCCAGGAATGAAGGTGAAAAACTGTCAGGTGACTTGACTATTATTAGATAGGGGAATGAAAATGTGTCACCAAGAGAAAGTCTGGTACTAGTACTGTGAACCCCTTTGGAGGAGAACAGATATTCAGTTTTTGCTTCATTCCATTTAGCATAAGTGCAAAATTTCCAGTAGGATGGCTTCTCTCAGGGGAAAGGGCAGAGACTGGCCTGTCGGTCTTTGCAGGACTCTTGCAGAATTCTGAAGATTCAGGCTTTTGGGGTGAGCCTGGTATACAGCTTAGTTTAGGAAGTCATCAGTCTTAATGTCCTGCTTGAGAGGCAGCAGGTTTGGCACTTGGCATGCTGGAAGAGAAGAGCAGCCATGGGAAGAGGTAGGGTGGAGCTAAGTGGGAGGATAGAGACAATTAATCCAGCAAAGAAAGAGCAAGGTCATGCATTTAGCTTTGTTTATCCAAGCTGCTGAGACTATTTGAGGTTTATTGGGATTTTTGAAGACAGGAAAATACCATTTTATATTCCATGTTATATAAATTACTGTTTCATGTGTTGAGTAGAAGAAGCAATCTGTAGCTTTAAGTTCACCGATGACTGGGCTGTGGCACCTACCCTGGCTGCTCCGGAATGTGTTACCTCGTAAATCTTGTTTAACCACTTAATAGTATCACATTCTCCAGTTTAGATTTCACTTAGACAGTTTCATCAGTTAAACATTGGCAGAGTCCTGTTTTCCCACTACTCAGTGAAGGAGATTAGTAGCCTCTTCCAGAGGGCTCATAGTGTAAGTAGAAAGCCTTCTATACATTCCTGAGTGAGGCCAACATGGCCCTGTTATAGAGGCTGATGTGACTGAAGGGAAGGAGCTGACTCCTTAGACCAGAGAAGGTCTTCAGATGTCAAGGCAAGACAAATCACTGGAGCAGAGCTCTATCATGAACCTGCATGAAAAAAATGACATTCCCAGGGAACCTGAACCCTTGACAGGTCATTGGCTGACTCTTGCTAGTATATATATCAGTATATTTTTGAAAGCATAATATATATCTAAAGCTGAGCATCTCTGAAGCATCATCTAAGAAGACCAACTGACAGTCTAATTTAAAATATACACCCACCCATCTTTCCTCCGGCACATGTAATAGGAAAGTCAAAAACAATCATTTAGGAAAAACAGTACATGGCTACTTTTCACTTCTGGGCAGTGAAAGATATCTTAACTCGTCCCCTATAGCATCTGTACCCATGCATGGAGAGAAAAGCATCTTCCTTGTCATCTGATTTTCCTTGCAGAGATTCTTACTTTTCAGCCATCTTTCTGGGGAAGGTGTTTTCTTTCCCTTTGATAGTATGAATACATTTCTAGTGGGCATGTACATTTAGTCAAATCCTGGCCCAGTAATTTTTTTAAAATTTATTTTTATTCTAATTTGTTACATATGACAGCAGAATGCATTACAATTCATATTGCACATATAGAGCACACTTTTTCACATCTCTAGTTGTATACAAAGTATATTCACATTTCATACATGTACTTTGGGTAATGATATTCATCTCATTCCACCATCTTTTTTAAATGTGACTTTTTCCCCCTCGGGGAGATTGGGTGACTTTTATTTATTTTTTCCCCAATTTTTTAAATTGGTGCATTATATATGATGGTGGGTTTTGTTGTTACATGTTAGTACATGCACACAATAAAACAAACAAACAAAAAAAAAAACCCAGTTTGGCCAATATCACTCCCAGCACTTCCCCCTCCCTCCCCTCTTCCCAACCCTGGTCACTTTCCTTTGAGTTTGATTTTTGCAACTTGAGATGGAAAATAAAATAGCATAGTGCTTTAGGGTATGGCTTCCTCCATTCATCATGGACACACTAGTATCATCATGGACTAAACCTAAGTAATCCCTTACTGTCCAGCTTTTTCCTCCTGTGACCTGCCTGGGAGGTGAAGTTGTACTGAGGCAGGAAAGCCTTCTGAGTTGTTCCTGGAACCATGCCCCTCTGAAGCCTGCTGTCTTCTGGACTATTGGAATGAACTAGACACCATGTTGCCTAGCTCCAGGTCTCATCCTCAGTCTTCTGGAATTTTCCTTTTTCATGCTAGTTACTTTCAAAGGCATTTTCCTCACCCCCTACCCTTCCACTGCACTAACATCAACTCTTAAACTAGAAGAAATACAGGAAAGACATACAAACACAGGAAGAGCCACTGCCCTCCAACAACCCAGCAGCAATCCCTGAGACAAGGAAGTGCAAAGCCTGACAAACTGCTTGGCAGAGTGAGAGAAAGGAAAACACAGGGAGAATCACTAAATTGTTCTCCCAATAAATTACCCTACCCAGAACAAAGTTCCACCTCTAAATGCTATTCAACCTCACACAGACCATATCTCTACTTCCCTGTTTATAACATGCATATCTGTGGGATTGATATAGGAAATCAATATTATAGCTCCTCCAAAAGAATAAGAACCTAGTAATTAAGTTATTCATGCTTCCAACAAAAGTTATGGAGTGTTTATTATATGACAAGAACCAACAATAAGGCAGTATATTTTAGTGGGGTTGACAGTCTAAAGAGGCCTAAATAAAAAGAAGGAAGCAGCCAGTCATGTGGAGTCAGGAGGAAGAGCATCTCCCAGCAGAGGGGAGAGGGAGGAAACGAGCTCTGCCCCTCAGGCCACATGTAGAGGAAGGACCTGTGTGGCTGGAGCTGTGGGTAAAGGTGAGAATGGGGAGGGAACAGAAATCAGTTTACCTGAAGCTTGTGGGATAGGGATAGTAATTTGAATTTCACATTAAGCACAATAGGAAGAGTTTTGTGTTCTGATGTGCATTTTAAAAGAGCACACTGTCTTTTCTATGTAGAGAACTGTAAGAATGGAAGTGGGAAGAAGGATTGGAGTCAAACACAATCATTTAGGAAAAACAGTACATGGCTACTTTTCACTTCTGGGCAGTGAAAGATATCTTAACTGGTCCCCTATAGCATCTGTGCCCATGCATGGAGAGAAAGCATCTTCCTTGTCATCTGTGTGAACTGGTCTTGGTGACCTTTTCTAAACATCCCATTCTATTTAATCTTTATGTCCTATCTAAGTCTGGTACTTTTATGGGTCAAAGTCGCAGAATAATAGGAATCTAGAGGTGGTGAGTAGCCATATGGTACATTCTTTGCCTGGCTATCCTTAGACCCTTTGAGTTCAGATGAATGCATATTTTTAAAAAATTAAGTTTTATCGAGATAAAATGTATATGTGCCAAATTCACCTAAAGTGTAGAAGTCAATGGCTTTCAGTATATTAACAGATGTGTACAACCATCATCATCATCTAAAAGTTGTTTCATTACCTCCAAAGATGCCTTATACCCATTACCTGTTCCTCTCCACTCCTTTTACCCCTCGATGTAGTCAACCACTCACCTGCTTTGGTTTTACAAATGGATTTATTCTGTACCCTTTCTACAAACAGATTTCTAAAATATGTGTTCTTTTGCGATTGGACTCTCACTTTGCATAAAGTCTTAAGGTTTATCCTTGCTGTAACATGTATCAATACTTTATTTCTTGTTGAATGACATTCTGTCATGTGAATATGCTACATTGTATTTATCCTTTCATCAGCTGAAGGGCATTTCAGCATTTCTACTTTTTGCTTTTATGAATAATGCTACTATAAACATGCATGTACAAGTTTTTGTAGGCATCTGTTTTTACTTCTCTTAGATACCTACCTCGGAAGGGGTTTGTTGAATCTTACGGTTAATTCTCTGCTTAATCATTTGAAGAATTGCCAGACTGTTTTCCAAAGGATTGTGTGTGTTTTTAAAATACTCTCTGCACAGTGTAAAAAATTTTGCTCTACAAAAAAGTTTGCTCCCAAACTACTCATTTCTTAAGTTAACTCCTTGACCAGGAAGTTTTCCTTCACAACAAATAAAAAAAAATATTTTTTGTACTTGAAAGTAATGTTAAAAGCATTATAACTTAGTGTCCTCAAAGAAAGCAGTAGTGAATGTTTGAGCTTAGTTTCTTCCCTTTAAGTAGTTTCTTATTTCTCCTACTCCTTTATAGACTCCTTATATTAAAAATATAGAAATCAAACAAGATCCAGAACTTTAAAAAGCATCTAAACAACAACAAAAGAAGAAGAAGAAGAAGAAGAAGAAGAAGAAGAAGAAGAAGAAGAAGAAGAAGAAGAAGAAGAAGAAGAGAGAAAGAAAAAAAGAAAGAGAAAAGGTAGGGAGAGGGAATTTCATCAATATAGAGGAAAGATTAGTAGAGCAGATGAAAGGGATTGAGAATGAAGAAGGGACCGGAAAAGGGAAAAACATTGGATCTAACCAAACTTTCCTATGCGCATGCATGGATGTGCCATGGTGGGTCCTGGCATAGGGTGTATCCACAGGACAATAATTTTTTATATAATATTTTTTCATAACTTTATTTTATTTATTTATTTTGGTGTGGTGCTGAGGATTGATCCCTGCACCTCACATGTGCTAGGTGAGCACTCTACCGCTGAGCCACAACCCCAGCCCAGGATAAAGATTTTAAAAAAGAAAAGTCAACTGTAAATGGATTGAAGAGGGTTCACTAGAGTGGATGGAGGGGCATGGGGTGTTGGGGGAGTGCAGGGGACTGAATTAGATAGAGCTGGTTGTGTTTCGAGCTTTTGGGATTATGTCAAAGTGTATCCTGGTGTTGTATGTAACTAAAAAGAATTTTTTAAAAAGGATCTGAACAATGCCAGAAATTACAAAAAGTTTGCTTTCACAGCAACCGATTTCTTGTATTTGTAGTGAGTTTGACTCACAGGCTTTTTCCACTCTACTTGTGTGTGTGATTGGGTTAATCTCTGTCCTTCAACTGTGGTTTTCCACATTTACATGCTATTGTCCTACATGCCAATAGTTGAATCTGGTGCTCATTTGTCACCTGAAGTTGAGGCTTTTTTTCATGTCCATATTTACCTACTGATGAGGCTCATCAATTTTTCTATTTGGGCTCTTACAGCACCAGCACATCTTTTAGAGGACAGAAGGAACCCTTCCTTTGGAGTGAAGCTGAATCCTCCTTCTTCCCCTGTTCAATATGATCATTCTGCTTGAATCACAGCTTTTTGTGAACCAATGCTTTCTATTTGTTTATTCACTCTTTGTTCAACAAATAGTGAGCATCAGGCATTGCTCTAAACTCTGGGGGCATTGTAGTAAACAAAAACAGAGCAAGGGGCTGGGGTTGTGGCTCAGTAGTAGAGCACTTGTCTAGCACTTGTGAGGCACTGGGTTCGATTATCAGCACCAAATAAAAAATAAATAAATAAAATAAAGTTATTGTGTCCATCTACAACTAAAAAATAATTTAAAAAAAGAAAAACAGATCAAGACCCTGTCCTTGTGGTTTGTATACCAAAGATGATGCAATTTTAGCATAAGAAAGCTTGAGTTTTGGGATCAAATATTTTGAAAGGGAGCTTTTATTTTCTGATATACTCCCTCTCATTTTTTTTAAACATGAAGTTGTAGAACAATGGGACTATTTGACTTGTTCATAAGCATAAAGCAGTTTCTGGCAGATCTAACTGGATCCTAGATTTCAGACTTCCTGTGTTCTTTTCACTATACTGTGCAAGTAAAAAAGGTTTGTGAAGCCCCTTGAACAGACATGCCACAAGCTCATGGAGCACTTGTTATTTACAGTATTATTTATGGGATATTACTATAGATCTTGGAATAAAAGAGCATGAGGAACATGGAAAAGATAGAAAAGCAAGAAAGTGGCATTTAAAATGTCCTGGTTAAAGTAGACACTCTTGCATGAGTGACCTTCTATGAAGGCAGATATCCAAACTACAGTAAACTGTGAGCAAATGTACATGATTTAGTGAGATCTCTCTCTCTCTCTCTCTCTCTCTCTCTCTCTCTCTCTCTCTCTCTCCCTCTGTCTCTCTCTCTTCTTGAAGGAACTGTGAAAACTGCTTTCTGTGGGCAAGTCACATAGTAAATTCTCCTGCTTTAAATTTCAAAGTTCAGCCTTTGGCATTTTATGTTCCCAACAACTTCCTGCTTCTCCCTTCTCTCAACATTCAAGATTAACAGCAATTTTCCATTTTAAAAATGATGTAAACGTTTGACCCTCAAGGATTATAGGGAGGCTGGGCTCACAAACATTGTGTGTACACCTGGGCCTTTAAAAGGTAGCGTAGAGTTCTTCTTGAGGACTTCCTTTAGACTGGGCAAGGGTCTGGGTTTTTTCCATGGGAGAGGAAGATAATTACAAAGTTACATTTTTAAAAAACCCATGCTTAACATCAGTCTTTTGAAGCTTCTAGATCTGCAGCCTGGAAAAATGTCACTCTTTAATGTCTGTACATAGCCCTGATTCTGGGTACTACAAGTCTTCTTCCATTCCCAAGGCCAGAAACTGCCACTGTTGACCTCATGCTGTTGGACCTCAGCCTCTGTCATCACGTCCTTTCCCTGCTCAACCTCAGGGGAAGCTGTGAGGAATTGAAGGAGGCAGAGAAGATTAGTTAAAGGAGGAAATTTGTAGCAAGCAAATGCAAGGTCTATCCTCTAAGATAGAAGTTGAAGTGGAAGCACTGTGTGGCTTAAAAGTAAAATATTTACAAATAACAAGTAAATTTGAAAATTTAGAAAATGTTTTAAAAGAAATATAGCAGAATCTTAAGGAAATTTCCACTCTGGAGTACTCCCTTCTCCAGTAAACACCCTTCTTCACATGCTCACGCACATACACATGCACACACGCACACACCCCTCAAACTCCCAACAAGTACATCTGGTTATACAGACATTAAGGGATTCAATCATTTTCCAAGTGAGGCAAAGGAGGATCTGGTCCTCTGTCTCTAGAATTCATGATTCATAAGATGTCAAACCATGTCACACACTGTAAATGGGAGCAATCATGTCTCCTGACAGAAACCCCTTTGTCTGCACTTGTTTGTTTGGAGATGATGCTTGTTTTACCCATCAATCCTGGGACTCAAAACCACCTGGTTCTCAGCTGTCACCTTGCCACATATTGTTTTTAGCTAAGTCTTCACACCACCTTCCAGCTATCTTGCTGTAGTCAATGAGGTAAAGTGAGATTTTTTCAATTTTATCTATATTTATTGAATACATAATGAGTGGTGAATGTGTATGTGCATGTGTGCACGCATAAGTGCTGCAGAGTAACAAGTTAAAAGAAATTAAAATAAGGACTTTATCTATGACTTCAAGAGACTCATAGTCTTGGCTTTTTGAAAATGAACAAAAGGGTGAACATTGTTAACCATGCTGAGAGTTGAGAAAACAGATACATTCATGAAGGCTGGAGCAGTCAGAGCTGGCTTCGTGGAAGTGGCGACCCTCAGGCTCAGCCTTGTATATAGGAAGGGCAGGCAACCTGAGAGCAAAACACCTGTAATGTCATGCACATACAAGTGACTTGAACACTTCACAAATGAGGAGGCTGGAGAATATGATCCTCAAGAGCCAAAGCAGCAAGAACTTTAGGCAACAGCTGAACAGAATAAACATTCACTGTTTAAAATTCCTCCCAAACTAACTGAACAATAGTGAAGCAAGGTGATAGAATGAGAATATTGCCTAAGATGGCAGAAAACCATTTTGTAGATAGAATTAATTTATACTAGTACAAGAAATAAAAAGCACCATTATTGAATAGAAATTTAAAGGAGTTATTATAATATAAAGTAGGAGGGTATATAAATCAGACTACTAATTTGCAAATACAGAATCTATTTTCTGGTTTGAGCAGAAAAAGGAATGTATTAAGGGATATGAACAACCTCCCAAGAATGGGGAAGGAAAAAATAGAGTCAAATTGTAAAGCTACAGAGCCACAAACAATGCTGAATCGTATTTCTCTCACTAAAAGTTCCTGCCACCGCTGGTCAGCCTGTGCCCATCAGTGCTATCTTTGAAGTAAAGGTCTAGGTCAGAGATCAGCAAACCTGTAGGCTGGACTCTTGTTTTTGAAAATAAAGTTTCATTGGAATGCAGCCAATTAGTTTACAGTGTCTGATTGCTTTTGTGCTGGAACAGCAAGAGTTGAACAGTTGAAACAGAAACCATATGGCTCATAAAGTTGAAATATTTACTATCTGGTCTCTTACAGAAAATTTTTCAACCCCTTGTCTAGAAACTTATTTACCACTGAGAAGGAAAATCAAAAATGAAGTCATGGCATAGCCCACCAATCAGCACATTCCTACCTGACACAGGCTACGATAAGCAGAAGCATCTTTCCCAGAGAAGGGAGCCAAGTCTCAACTGGAAAAGTGAAAATGCTCCTAAGAATCACAAAGCATTAGAAAAAAAATCAAGAATAAAACATAAAAATGCATAGAAAATCAAATAACCCCCAAGGAAAAAGATTTATCAGAACAAGTAGAATAATCCTTTAAAATATAACTAACGTAGAAGTTTAAGAGAAGCTATTGCATTTAGTAAGCAAGTTTAATATGATTTTTTAAAAAAGCATTTGCAAGCATGGTAGGTTTAAAAACTATAATCATAAAATACAATGAATGAACCTATCTAGGGTAGTTTTTCTTTTTTTAGGGAGTGAAAGCTCTCCCAGAAAACAACTTTATTAAAATGATAAAAAGTTGAAAGGAATGAGAGAAACTATACGTAGTATAAAGGAAGAACTAAAAGATCCCACATCCATCAGGATAGAGAATATAAAGGACAAAATGTAGGTAAGGATCAGTGATAACCTGAAGGAAGAAACAACAACAACAAAAAGACTCTTTATGCCAAATGGCCCACTAAGTGCTGAGCAGGATACATGGGACAATATCTTACCTAGACACACTGTCGTGAAGGGTAAGATGCAGATAGCAGAAGTTCTTAAAATTATCTTAGGGTTAGAGGTGGAGTTACCATACTGAAATGAGAACCAATCTTGTACCAGGTGTCCCACTGACACCCTTAGTCCTACAAAGTAATACAGCAGATATGAGAAAAAAAGACATAATCATAGTTGTGGATTTAATTTTATACTATAAAATACTAAATGAGATAAATTTTCTATAGGCAAGCGGTATCTTCAAGAAGTGTAAAAAACTGCAAAATTATGGAAAAATAGAAGAGGACTCAAAGATCTATACAGCACAAGGCAGCAACTCTTGATCTTCTATAGGTGATTACTACCAAACTTGGCAAGGACAGAAAGTTTCTGTTTTATAAACTATTATAAGGATAGAAAAAGGATGTTTTCCTACCTTGGATGATGAAGTTAACATGATCTTTTTCTATCCAAATCAGAAAATGCTAGCATGGAAACGAGATACAGTAGACATGTCACTTTGGCACAAAGATGCCCAACTCCTGAATAGATGAATAAATCAACTCTAAGAATGTGTCAAATGAACAATAACTCATGCTTTTCTCTCTCCACTTCTCTCTGCTACTTTGAAAATTCTATTCTCTGTTCATTCTTTCCCATTCATTAGTTTGTCAGGCATTTGGTGTTTTGAAGATTGTGACATTTTACCTTTCCCTCTACCTTTTCAGCTTTCCTCAGAAGAAATAGTCCACCATTGCTAGAAATAAGGGTTCTAGAAACCTTGCTTTGGGGAAGTGTAATTCAGTGCCCTACTTAATATCAAATATAGACATAAATTCTAAATGAAATGCCATATTAGAGTAAAAGATGAAGAAGTTTTTACATTGCTACTCTGGCCAAAGGTGTTAAGATGAGAGGAGAGTTTCCCACCCCCCTAAGCAAAACACGAAACCCAGATGCTATAAAGAAAAAAAAAAGATTAATAAACTTGAGCACATTTCAATTTAAACTTATTTAACTTGAGATTAAACTCATTACAAATTTAAATTCACATGACTAAGGACATCATAAATAATGTAAAGAGACAACCGACAGCTTGAGGGAATATATTTTAAGTTAATATAACAAAGAATAATAATCATAACATGAAGGGAAAATTAACAAAACAAAAAGACAAAGAATTACCCTCCTCCCCAATGAGCTAAAGTTATCATAAGCAATTCCCAGAACCAAAAAAAAAGCAATGATGAATATGGTTAAGAAGATAATCAACTTTATCCATAATCAGTTTTAGGTGAAACCAGGCTACACATAAACTGTCACTGGCATATGCTGCTGGCAATAGCAAAAAATGCATGTACCTTTAGCCAGCATTTTACATCTGATTATCTAGCCAAAAAGTTGGGTATAAATATTTTTAGAACTTTATTCTTAGTTATACATGACAGTAGAATATATTTTGGCAGCATATACATACATAAAGTTTAACTTATTCTATTATCTTCCCAGTCCTGTGGTCATACATGATGTGGAGTTACCCTGGTCAGAAATACAAGGCTCAGAAAGTTAGAACCAATTAATCCTACTGTTTTTCCTATTTCCCTCTCCACCTTTCCTTCATTACCCTTTGTCTAGTCCAATCTATTTCTATTATTCTCCTCTCCAACCTCCCTTGTTTTAGGTTAGCATCCACAAATCAGATTTGGCCTTTGTTTTTTTGGGACTGGCTTATTTCACTTAGCATGATACTCTGTAGGGTATAAACATGTTTATCTGGAAATCCCAATGTCCTTCAGTAGGCAAGTTCCCATATAAAGGTTAACGTATTCAAATGTTGAACATATGAAATATTACATAGCTGTTAAAATCATTGGGACAGATTAGTATATGCTTCAGGGAAATGTCACTGTGACATGATATTGATTAAAAGAAGTGAGTTTAAGAACTTTTTTCACATATATATAATTCCATGTGTATTTTTTCATACATATTTATTAATGTTAAAACAAGATGAGAAAGATGCACAAATTGCTAGCAATGATTGCATCTGGGGAGCATTGGAGAGTTAGATGTGAGTGAGTGGGACCTTTCACATGCTTCTCTACATACTAATTTGTTTCTCAATTACTTTATAATGAGCTCTGTTCATGCATTGTTTATATATTAAAGGAAAGAAATATGGTTCTTAGTCTGATATACAATTAAGGGAATCTGAGCTTGGGAATCAAAGCAAGTTTTATTTCTATAAGCCTGGCTATCCTTTGCTGAGTCTGTGACTTTAGGCAAATCACTCAAGACCTCTGAACCTTCACCTGAACTTATTGATCTTTAAAATGAGGTTAATCACCAGTGTGACTTTGCACCATGCATAGCCAGAGGAATGAGAAGTTGTGCTCCATTTGTGTGCAATGTGTCAAAATGCATTCTACTGTCATGTATAACTAATTAGAACAAATTAAAAAATAAAAAAAAATTAAAATGATGTTAATCAAATAAAATATCTATGTAAATACCGAACTCTGTGCTTTGCACATAGTACATTTTCTATAAAATTAGCTATGTTCTTTCTCTTGGGAATAGTGAAAAATAAGCAAGGCAGAAGTAGGACAGAGACCTTTCCTTGAAGACTTTAAAAATGAGGAAGAATGACTTAGTCTTCATTCAGAAAGCAGAAAAAGAATCTTGAACTGGAGAGCAACTTGATCCAAAAGATGTTTTAGTAAGATTAGTTAGGCAATTCTAAAGCAAAAAAAAAAAAAATCCAGTGGCCTGACTTTATCTTTTTTTCTGTCTAAATAGTGACTGTAGAATTAGAAACCTTTGTAATGCAGTATTTGTCCATTGGTTTCAGACAAGACCCAGCTGAGAATCTGGGTGAAGTCGAGTCCCCCAAGGAAGTCTTTATTGTGAAGCTTCATGTGATGCTCTTACAGTCAGCAATGTGGATAAGTGCCAACACAGGCCAGCTCTCTAATTGCTTTTTACCAAGATTGTCTGTTTTCCTTTCAGATTTCTAAGCTACCACTGCAAATATTGAAGTTCACCTTGATAAATAGGAGACAGACCTAGTTATGTCAGAACACATAATTTTGTCATCACAAGTATCCCCCAAAAGATTTCTCAAAATTAAGATATATTTTCTGTGTTTCTCTGGAGTATAGTGACATTCCAGAGGATATTCTCACAAAGCATACCCCCATCTGCCTGGCGTGGGGCCCAGAGCTATAGAGCTATTAGCTTGGTCATTCAAAATAACCCCCATGTTTTAATGCATGACCCCTAAAAATAGTAATAATAAGGAATAATGCATTGTAGCATAGAGTTTGCAAATCCTACAAATACTTGCAACTGAGCTATATACTGGATCCCTTAAAAATCATGCCACTGGGGCTTTCCTACATTGTGTTTTTGTCTTCTTCTTCTTTCCATGCTAGAAACCATCCTGACTGAATTTCTTGGTGGTACCATATTGAGCTCAGTCTCTAAGAGGCAGGAGATAGGTGTTAAACTTTTTGGTGTTCAGTGTGCTATCAAGTCATGCTTCCAAAAACTTAGAAATGAATACTTTTTTTCCATGCAGTCCTGAAAATGGATAGGCTGCATGAAGTAAATGAAATGTTAAGAAAGCAAGGGCTATTTCTCCCTTAGAATAGCCTGCAAATCATTTAACATCTTACTCTGAAAACTATAGTTTTCAGGGTCCTTTATGCATATTATGTGCTTTGGGGTAAATGCTGAATTTATAGAAAAATCATGCAGAGACCGTCTAAGACATTGTGTTCCCTAGGAGATAGAGAAGCAGAGGTACTCTTGGGGGACTCTACTTCATCCAGATTCTCAGCTGGGTCTTGTCTGAAACCAAAGGACAAATAGTGCATTTCAAAGGTTTCTAATTCTACAGTCACCATTTAGACAGAAAAAAGATTAAGTCAGGCCATGGTTTCTGTTTCGTTTTGTTTTGTCTTTAGAATTGCCATACTAATTTTACTAAAAGCTTCAGAGGAGGAGAGAATAGACTATAACTTACATAATCCAAGACTGAAGTTTCTACAATGGCCTTAATCTTGTTTTATTTCTCCCCATCCCTAAAATTCAGCCTAACCATTTATCCTTGTTTAAGAGCCCTCACTAGAGGCTCTGGGTAGTCGGGGTGAGCTGAGTGAAGCTATTCCCATGGCCATATTGTCTAAGAGAAATGACATTTTTCCTGGACTAGAATAAAATGTCTAATGTACTCCAGGCTACTTTTCTGGCTGAGAGTGCCATCTTACAGTCATCCTCTTCAATTGGCCCATATGGTTTTGCATCTGTCACTTGACTGCTCTGTGCCTCAGCAGCTCCTACCATAAAGCTGACCTAAGACAGATTTGTACACATTTCTGTGATTCTGACCAACATGAGGTAATGGGGTATACCTCATCTTGGTATACTCCATTTAGTTGTTTGAGTCAGGAGAATAAATTATTTCTCCTGACTCAAACATCTACATAAAAAATTGGCAAAATATAAAAAAAAATCTCAAGCCATTGAACATCAAAAATGAAGACCCCCACTCCACCTCCCCCCAAAAGTGAAGGATTTTTTCATTGTTCAGTTTACTGCTTAGGAAAAGTCTCCAAACTGTAGTATGGGGGGAGAACCTGGGTAAAGTTCAGAGCTAAAGAGAAGCAGTTGGGAGTTGGAGGAAGTCAATGAAGCTAGAGTTAAACAGATTAGTAAAGAAGAAAGAGGTGTCAGAGAAAGAAATTGTAAAGTCTTCAGTCTCCCTTGATTACTTAGTTGATCACTTATCAGAGCATTCATGTAAAAAAAAAATATTACCAGAGGCCAGAGAAAGGACCACTAAAAAGACTAGAAGGAAGCTATAAACAGTGCCAATTTCCCTGGCTAAAATGTAAAACTTCACAATTCATGGGGTATCAGACAAAAAACTAATAAGGACCTTGACTCGGTAAAAGGGCATAGTAAGCCCTATATTAAATACTGCTCTGGTCCTACCTAAAAAGCTTAAAAGCAAGACCTAAAGGATCAAACTCTTTCCAAGTAATATAAGTATGCCCCATAACAAAGTTCATAAATGATTTTAGGAAAACAGAAACATACTCTACCTAAGGTAAATTAACAAGATCTGGCAACAATTCCAATGTTACCAGACATCATGAGAAGCAGGAAAACACAACCTATAATGAGGAAAAATAAGTCAGTTGAAAGTGAAAATTGCCAGAATAAAAATGGAATCACTTTTATCAAACACTAACAAAAAATAAATAAATTGGGAGTTTATGAAGGAGAAATTTTATGTGCATTTGCCTGATGACAAGAACTATCACAAAGGAGTGCTAGAATTATAGCCTTGCACAAAGGCCACTGCAGCCTTACAAAGAAAACCCTTCTGCAAGGACTTGTGACCAATAATGGTCTGTTCAGCCTTGTACTGATTCCACACTTGCTATTGATCCTGGAACACCCTTGTCATTAATACTTGTGGCCAAGGATTATGTTTTCAAAGTAGCTTAAGTAATTCTCACTTTGCCCTTAAAAGATTTCCTTTACCTCATCCCCTTTGAATATACTAATAGTTCCCACGACATGCATATTCCACATTACAGTGCTCCCTGTTTAGTCCTAACTAAATATATTATGCTTTAAAGAGTCTATGCTTTTTGTTTAGGTAGGTTGAAAAAACTAACCCCCAAATGACACAGATGATGAGATTAGTAGTCAAGGACATTTAAAAAAGTTACTGCAACAGTATTTCATACATTCAATAAACTGGAAGAAATATAAAACATGCAAAGAGAAATATTGTAAATATAAAAATAAAAATTCCAGAGATAAAACTATAATGTCTAAGGTGAAATGTATACTAGAGGGATTGATTAGAGAGTGTAGAAGATGAACTCAAACTTGAAGACACAGCAATAAAAAATTAAAATAAAACATAGAAAGAGGATTGAAAAGAAATGAACATACCATCAATGAACTGAGGGACAACTTGAAGTACCAGTGTAATTACAATCTTTGAAGGATAAAATCAGGAAGGGACAGAAAAATGTTTGAATAATGGTGAAATTTTGCAGATTCGGTGGAAACTCTAACCTACAGATCCAGTAATCTTAATAAAAACCAATTATAAGAAAACAAAACAAGAAACACACATGAAACATCAGAATAACTGTGGCAATGAGAAATGCTGTCAGAGAAAAAAGGCACATCACATGTATAACGAGGAGCAATGGTAAGATTACAGAATGTTTCCCATGGAAAATAGGATACATTAGAAGACAATAGAACAACATCTTTAATGTACCAAACAATGACAATAAAACAGTTCATATAGCATTATAGATAGTCCTATATTTCAAAGGCAAAGTTTAAAAGGCTTTTAACATATGCAAAAGCTAATTCATCACCAACAGATCTTCATTATAAGAAATGTCAACAACATTCTTTCTTGCAGAAGTAAAATTATAGCACATAAAAACATAGGTATACATGAGGGAATAAAAAGCAGTAGAAATGTTTGCTGGAAATAAATGGAACAAGGAACAAATTAAACTACTGAAGAAATATTGAGGCAAACCAGAATATGCAACATTTTCAGTTTTTCTGACTTAATTTAAGAAGCAAAACAAAGACCCCCCCCCCAAAAAAAAAAGAATCCTAGCACTGATTAAAATGAAAAGAGGTAGAGATAACTTCTACACACCTACTAGAATGGCTAAAATTTAAAACACAGAAAATGCAACATGTTGACAAGGACATAATCCAAACAAAACTCACATGCATTCCTTGTTAGAATGTAAAATGGAACAACTACTTTGAAAAACTCCCTAATATAATGTAAATTTGCATATATTTTGCTATATAAGCCAGTAATTTCCAAAATAAAAAATTATATCCACAAAGAGGCTTTAAAAGGAATGTTTATAGAACATTTATTCATAATAATCCCAAGCTGGAAACAAGTAAATTCACAGGGAAATGGATAAACAAATCATAGTGTATCCATATAATGGAATAATACTTTGCATTAAAAAGGAATAAAGTGGGGCTGGGGTTGTGGCTCAGTGGTAGAGTGCTTACCTAGCATGTGTGAGACACTGGGTTCGATCCTCAGCACCACATATAAATAAAATAAAGGTATTGTGTCCACCTAAAACTAAAAATAATATTTTTTTATAAAAGGAATAAAGTACTAAAGCAAATAAAAAGGCAGATGAATCCCCAAAACATTATGTTTAGCAAAAAAGTCAGACACAAAAACAGCATATGTTCTATAACATTTTTATGCACTTCTAGAATTGTCAATCTATGAAAAGTGATTTTCTCTGGGGAACAGCTGGGGATTGACTGAAAAGGGGCATGAGAACACTTTCTGGACTGATGGAACTGTTCTATACCTTTATAAGGAAGGGTATGCATCACATGTGTGTGCATTTATAAAAAATTAGCTGTAATGTACTGTTATGGTTTGGATCTGCAATGTGCCCCAAAATCTCATGTGTTGAAAATATGTTCCCCAATGCAACAAGGTTCAGAGGTATTGCTTTTAGAAAATCATGGATCATCAGTGAATTTAACCATTTGATGGATTAATCCATTGACAGTTCAATGGACTACTGGAAAGCAGGACCTTGTTGGAGGAGTAGTTCACTGGGGGTGTGTCCTGACTCTTTCTCTCTCCTTTCTAAGTCTCTCATCAATCTCCGTTTCTGTTTTTGTTTCTTTTCTTCCCTGCTGCTACAAGGTAAGAAACTTACCTTCATCACACCCTTCAGCCATGATGTTCAGCCTTGCCGCAGGCCCAGAGTAACAGAGCCTTCCCACCATGGGCTGAATCCTCTGCAACTGTGAGCCAAAATAAATCTTACCTTCTCTTACTTTGTTCTTGTCAGTGACAAAAAGCTACCTAACACATGTACACTTATAATTCATGCTTTTTGTTATATGAAAATTATATCTCAATTTTAAAAAAGATGAATGAATGGAAAAAGGTATTATTAAATGTGTGGGCCTTGTTTAGATACTAATATAAAAAATAAGTTAAATGAATAAAAATGCCTGTCCATAAAACATTTCAAGACAAAGAAATGTGAAAATGGATATGCTATTGAATGAGATTAAAGAATTGTTTTTGATTTTGCTCTTGGGGACAAAGTTATATAAGAAAATATCTTTATTTTTATTTCCATATGGAAAAATATTTAGGCAAGATAATACAATGTTAGGGACGTGCTATAAAATGCAAGCAATGTAAACAATGAAGAGCTAGTTGAAGCAAGTACTATATAGTAAAATGTTTTTTATTTGTTGAATCTGAGTGATGGATAGAGCTTCATTAGGGTAAATTTTCTACTCTGGGAGAGAGAGAAAGTATATATTATTTACATATATTGTATAAGGTGTGAAAATTTTCATAATAAAATGTAAAATATTCCATTGAAATTCATAATCAAAGTTAAAATAATGTTTTAAAAATAATTTGAATTAAACTCCCTGGTTTGAAACTTAGTCACAAGCTATTCCCTCCCTGGACAATGATAAAAACATTATAAAACTATAGTAAACATATGGGACAAAGGTGAAATAAATACTATTTTTAGATTTCTTACTAATATTTAAAGCTTCATATTATCATTCACCAATATCTCAAAATGTAAAAACATATATTGTATAATAAATAGTAAGGCAATTATTTTCATTATTAATACCTACAATTTACCTCAGAGTCCAAGAATCATCTCAGAGCTTACATTTGGGGAAAGAAATGACTGCAAAGCCATCAATGGGTAAGAGGAGAGTGGGGCTGTCCCCTGGCACTAAGCAGGAAGGATCTGAGTCTTCTGCCTCTGAGAGTCAAAATGCAAGCCACCATCTCAAAAGACAGGACCTCCTCCTTCCCTTCCCTGCCCTGCTTCAGGCTATCCATTTAGACCTTACTTTTTCCCTGAGTCGTTCTAGTCGAAAAATGTTTGGATAAAGAACAGCTGATCCAGTTCTCTCTCCTTCCTCCCTTCCTTTGCATCCTAATTTGGCCTCTATCATCTGCTTGCCCCCCTTTCAACCTTAAAAAATAGTATTTTCTAGGCACATTGGTGCACACCTATGATCCTGGCAACTTAGGAGACTGAGAGAGGATCCCTAGTTCAAGGTCAGCCTAGGCAATTTTGCTTCATATTGGCAAATCAAACTTTCCAAGATCCCACTTTTTCCACAAGGAAAATGTTCCAAGGACCTCTGCTTGATAGACCACCCTAAACCCTACTTTTTTTCCTGTTACTTCCTTCTACAATCATTCATCCTTGTCCCTTCACTGTTCCCAAACATTCTAGGTGTATCCCTGGATTCTAGTGCTTTATAAGATGTTTTCTTCTGTCTACAATGTCTTCTCCTATATTCTTACCTTAATAATCTTTAGCTTTAAGTTCCAGCTTAGGTACCACATCTTTCTCTCTCCTCAATGTGTTTAATAATTATATTTTCTCTCATTTTGATTTTTAGATCATAATTTATAGTTCTATATTTTTTACTCTAATCTGAGCACAGTGTAGATGCTGAATGAATGAATGTGTGAAGAAATGAATGTTATCTCTAATCCTTTCTGGAGTGCTGTCTTACCTTGATACTTTTTACAAAGATAACATACAGAAGCTAAACTATAGGGGTTAGAAAAATCAACAAAGGCCCATCATATGCCCAAACCACAAATATCACAGTTCTGATCTTAATGGGATTGATTCTAACCTCTCCCTGACCTTGTTCTCTCTGCTAGGCTGTCTTGTATCATAACTGAATGTCCTAGGAACAGCGTGGTTTGGTCTCTTACCTTGTCTCTCATCTGCTCAGAACAGGATAAGCAGCAGTACCTTAGAGGCAGTGCTTGCCCACCCTTTAAAAATGAATCTTGTACCAGAATCCTCTGAAGAAGGAGCCTGTTGAAAAATTAACCCTACAGGAGCTAGCATCTGTTTGATGAAATTAGCAGAATTAAAGAAAAGATCTAATGTTAATGTGAGGGGAGTCACTCCAGGACAGGTGTGCCTGGGACAGTTCTTGGAGGGAAAATATGAAGAGCCCCACCTGTGGTGGGGATTTCCTCCTAAATATTTTGCCTACAAATACTATGGGGTCTGGTGGGACAGAGTAACTGACCAGATGTTTTTGTAGGTAGAGGAAGGGTGACCTAAACATGTGCTTTGTGCTTAACATTGATAGTATAAAAAATTATTCTTTACTAACTTTTCTGTGAGCTTTATTTTAATTTTAACTCATTTTAATATAGCACTCAAAAGGTGCTCTGGTAAATATAGATTTTAGATCTTCTGCTTTAAAATCAATAGGTATAAAAGGATCAAGTAAGGTCACAAAATGGAAATGTAGTCCCTACATCAAAATTTTAAGCTAGGGACCTGGAATGAGGAGCAATTTTGAGAAAAAGAAGAAATATTTTGAGAGACCGTATCAGAAAGCAAGAATTAGCTAGAAATGTATCTGCCAACCAGAAGAAACAACTTGGCTAGAATGGCTTGAAACATGAGTGAAGTAGTGATTTAGGAGAATCAGAGTACAAACAGGAGAGGCCTGGGGACTATAACTTGACAGATGGGCTGGCCAGAATGTGAGCACAAGTGACAGATGAAATTTAAGAGAAAGAGAGAGAGAAACCTAACATTCACAATCAATTTGACAGATTTCAAACTGTGAACTGTGTCAAACATGTCACTATTTTATAATTTACCTATCTTTGCTACCACATAAATAAAATATTATATTGTTTTTTACTTTTTTCCATTAAAAATAGTATTTTCTAGGCACATTGGTGCATACCTATAATCCTGGCAACTTGGGAGACTGAGGGAGGATCCCTAGTTTAAGGTCAGCCTAGGCAATGTAGCAAGACCTTGTCTCAAAATAAAAAGTAAAATGGGCTGGGGACACAGCTCAGTGGTAGAGTGTTTCTGGGTTCAATCCCCAGTACTGGGCACAGTGGGGCACACCTGTAATCCCGGCAATTTGTGAGACTGATGCAGGAGGATCAAAGCCACCCTCAGCAAAAGCGAGGCACTTCTCTAAATGAAAACACAAAATAGGGCTGGGGATGTGGCTCAGTGGTTGAGTGCCCTTGAGTTCAATCCCCAGTGACCCCCCACAAAAAAGTATTTGTCCTCTAAAAGGACTGACCATGGGATATGCTGCAAGGCATAAAGAAGTCATGGAGACCATAGGGAATGTGAGAGTGAAAAGGGATCAGGTATACAAGAGTGCATAAGACATGCATATGCAACCAAAAGAGTAGTTATTGAGTGTATGACTGTAGATATGTCTCTTGGGTCTAGAAATTGAGTCTGCCTAGCATCCAGAAGTTTCCTCTGTGTATTTCCCTAGCTCCATAGCACTCCATGCCCTCAGCTCAGGAGGATACCCTAGACTCTTACAAAGACTTTATAATTATGCCTTTTACAATCAAGTGTTTAATCAATCCTGAACAAAATTTTTTTATGGGTTGAGGTACAGGCCCAACGTTTTTTTTTTTTTTCCTTCTCATTTGGATATTCAAGTGTCCCAGTATCATCTACTAAAGAGCTTATTCCATTACCCCCACATGAGTCAAATATCCATTTATGTACAGATCTGTTTCTGGTATTTATTTATCTGTGTATTTACTTATCCTTCCCTAAGGAGACACATTAAATGTTTGTTCATTTAAGCCTGTGATTATTTTACCCCCTTTCTTCAGCCTGCATTATGCCTGAGACCATCTCTATGTTTAACAATCTTCATTTAGTCTTTCCAGTTAACCACATGTGGGATTTCTGATTGTTGTCTTCATCTCACTGGTGACTCAGTGGTTAAGTAATTTGCTCAAGGTCACCTAGCTAGCTAGTGACAAAGTCAAGATTTCAAGGTCTATCCCTCTGTACTCTGCTTAGAAGCCCAAATACCTTCCACAGAGAGGACCTATAATCCTGTCTCTTACCATTCAGGTCACAACCTTTTAGTCCAAACATCCTATATCATGATGTCCTTCTAAACATATAACTTTTTCTTTGTGTCTATCAGGAGACATGTATGCTGATTGGATACTAAATATTTGTCTCTTGAATGAATCAAATAGCATCCAGCAGCCCAGGCAGCTAAGTATCAGGCTCTCAGTCATATGCTCTTGCAAAGGATTCTTGGCTATGTTTGGCGTTTTCCCAAAAGGGCCTGATACTTGATACTTACTCTTCAACCTAATTTTCGACCTGTGATGCCTTCCTGAACCCACAGGGAGTTGATTGTGCTGCTTTTCTTTTGTGCACAAAAAAATATTCCGTCATCAGCCCAGATTTACTCCTCAAGGGTGTCAGCCTGTAGAAATCAGTCCTTCAATTGACGTGCACTACTTGGATTGCCAAGAAAGACTACATTTTCAAAAGGGACAATTATACAAGGTCTATTTCAGTGCTGAAATCTGTTTATGAAAAGGAATGTGTTAGGGGCAATGCCGTTCACTCTGAATTCACCAAATCCTTGATCATGAAATATTCTCAGAATGTTGGCAATCGCTTCTGGGTAACCCTGCTTACACAATAGTTCCCAAAGCTGCCAGATACGTTGGTATGAAATGCTTAAGTAAGGTCAGTAAACAATGTGTGAGTTCATTGCCTTTCTCTGAATATGATTTACCAACTCTGAATATGAAGAATTTGGATAATCTTTTCCAATTCAAAAAAACACCTGGGAGCATGGACCTTGCTACCTTGGCCCATGCACATGATATTGCCCCTATTGACATAGCCTTCATGAGACTGCAGGAGGGAAGGATACAACATTGGCTTCGTTGTTAAAATGTTTTATACTCATTTGTTCTGAGGCTCCTGGCTTGAGATATGATCGCCAAAGTAGCATTTTGGAAATAATAATTCAGGTATTATTCCCTAGTCAATGTCATACCTGGAGTTCCTCAGCCACATGTGCTTGGGCTTACTGAAACCTGTCAACAACAAGATGACTAGCTCTTAGCACAGGTGGTACTCTCCTGGGGAAATGTGGTACACAATGTGAATTCTCAGCTTAGGTATGCAGTGATTTATTTATTTAGTTATTTATTTAAGACTCAGAGACATACTAGTTTTCTTGAGAGGGGTGGAATATGCCTGTATTTGTTAACCTTTCGTGCCACCAGATTCTTCTATGACATGAGGATGCTTTCAATATATTTCTCACCCTTTTCACCTTTTTCTAAATATGCTTTCATCAGAAGCTGTCACCACTCTCAGCATGGATTCCCAGAGTGACCTCAGATGATTATATAAGTATAGAATTTATTTATGAAAAGGGAATATATAGATTGCCTCATCACAAAGCCCTGAAAAGCAATGATGCTTCCCCTTCAAGATCAGCTGCAAACTAAGTATCTATTTCAGAATATCCTGGCACCAGAAAAAGCTAGGAGACAAGGACAGAATACTCAGTCAATTTAACATGTTCCAGACTTACACATAACTAGTTCCATGAAGAGATGTTTCTCCAACTCTAATTTTTTTCTATGTCCCAAAACATGCTGGCACAGATTAGTACACTGTAAATGGGGCTCAGGAAAATCAGTGAAAACCTATAATGTTATATTTTGGAAGTGATCTTTAACAGATAGTGTCTAAATTTATAGTGAATGTGTTGGCAGTGAGGAAATTGGCACTGATTACAGATCTGGGAGAAAGAAAGTTACAGACAGATAGCTGCTAAGATGTTTCTCTCTCTTGTTTGCTGATTCGGGATTAGTAGATGAAAGTTCCAATCTTACGCTTGCACTTCCAAATAACAATCTTTCTGGGAAGATTAGGAATTGAAGGAGAGAGAGAGAGTCTCTGATGTCTTCAAGACAAACCAATGAGAGAAAAAGGCCACGTCTGGAAGACAGACTGAAGTGGTTAGGATGGCTGCTGCCTCCCCCACCACGGAATCTGTGCTAGCTGAAACACGAAACAGCAGAACCCAAAGAGCAATGCAGAGCCAAGGCAGAGCTCATTGAGGATGAAGCCAAAGCTTCTGTCCCCATGTCAGCCCGACTCACCCTGTTACTATTTGCAAGGACTTGTGAGAAGTTGCCCTCTGGCTTCTCAGAGAAGGTGTAGAGTTGACATCCTCTGTGTGAGTTCTTATCTTTGGAAAGCCTGCAACTTCATTCCTCTGGATATGGGTGTCCTGGGGTTTTAAACAATAAGGCCAAAGAGGCAAGGAAACTCCAGGAAGTAGAATTTGTATAGAATAATAACAAAATAGTGCTCTACAATTTATGAAACATTTTCACATCTAAGATGGCAATGACTGGTCACTATTGACTATACCCGACAAAAGCACAGTCTGCCACTAAATTAATGACTAAATGTGTTGGATTTATGATGAGCAAAGAACACTGTCATTTCTCTTGATGGCATGATCATCCAATGAAGTGAATAAGACTCTTGTCATCTGTCATCATTTCAAAATGAGAAAACTGAGAAAAAGTGAATGTTTTTCCCCTAAAATTTGAGCTGATAGATTACTGCATTGGAACTACAACTCAGTTATTTTTATCCCAAATCCAATGTTCCTTCCACAATACCAAAGGAAAAATATGGAAAAGAATGAGGCTCAAAGTAATTTGAATCAGACTTTTAGGGAAATGAATGGATTTCTAATTTTTTGTCATTTGAATTGAGTAAAGGTCTAGAGAGGTCTTTTGAAGGATGTTAAAGGGTGCAAGAGGGATTTTTTAAGGCTTGGTCAGAGAACTTTGTTATTGGTTTGAAAAGGATAATGTTAGGAAATAAAGCAACTTTGAAAATTTGAAGCTAGCAGGGCGTAGTGGCTCAAGGTGCAGTGGCACATGCCTGTAATTGCAGCAATTCAAGAGGCTGAGGCAGGAGGATCACAAGTTCGAGGTCATCCTCAGCAACTTAGCAAGATCTTCAGAAATTTTGTGAGATGCTGTTTCAAAATCAAAGCTACTGAGGATGTAGCTCAGCAGAAAGGTACTCTGGATTCACTTAAAAGAAAGAAAGCAAGTACACGCAAGGACTTGGGGGGAATTCTAAGAGTCAGAAGCCAGGATGCTTTAAGGAGAACCATGGTTGAGCTAGAATGAACACTGAAACACTAAAAGCAGGAAATTTTAAACTTGTAGAGAAAAGGTAACATCTTTGATCAATGTGTCTGTATAGTGGAGCTATGATACATAGTAACATGCTCTGTATTCCAGCCCCTTTACAACCTACTGGGAATTCAGAAAAAAAATGTACAAATATTAGAACCTACAGCATCTCTGGGGAGAATGATAGAAAATGCCTGTCTTAACTCCTAAAAGTTGGTGTAAGATCCCTAAGCCAGACAATGTAACATTTTCTTATCCTTAGTACCACCTTAGACATTTCTTGCATATTTCAAAAGAAACCTTCTCTGTGCCCCACCACCCACTCAGAGAGACAGTGTGTAAGATCACCAGGAGGAGGCCTATGGACATGAGTGAGGTCCTGGCTTTGCTAATAACTGTGTGACCTTCAACAAGTCACTCAGAGTTCTCAGATTTCACTATAATTGGGAAATAAAAATAGTAACATAGATTTTATGACTTAGAAGGTCTTTGAGTCTAATAATCTATAAAACAGAGACTCAGCTACAACATTCATAAAGCATCTTGCTTCTTCATAAATAGAGTCTCTAGAGGCTGTTTAATGTACAGCACTCAACTCAGGCTGGTTTCCAGGTGATTCATCAGATTTATCCACTGTCCACTATTTCCACATAAAAACAAATAAGCTAAATTTTATTTCTCCTACCTAGGGCAGAAACAGAATTTCAATAATTTGTACCAATAGTGAATAAGAAAAAAAAAAATAGGTGATTGAAAGCACCAGACACAAACATTTATTTTTCACTTTTTTTTTTTTTTCTGAAAGAAAGATGACAGACTACTTCCTTGAATTATCAGTTTACAGTGTGTGGGAAATGCATAAGAAGAGCTGATGAATCCATTTGGCAGGTCCACACAATAATATTTGGAGAGAATGAGAATATTTCCAGAGAATGATAAATACTTACATGCCTTCAAAAGGCTGAACTTGTGGTGGAGGGGAGACCAAGAGCCGTACCACTCTGAGGATGCATAATTCTAAATTCATGGCTCACATTTATTTTCACTAAGCAGAGTTCCTGAGTGTAATTTATAGTCAAAGAAGTTGTTACTATTCCTTTTAGAATTATCACCCAAAGGAAACTATTAATCAAATACTAATACCTCTGCAGGTTGAAAGAGATAGCCTCCGTGCAGGATGAGATTAAGTTTTATTTGCATTTCTTCAACATCTTTTTCTTATTATATTTACATTATACTCTTTGTAGTGTTTAGAATCATAGATCATGAAAAGATAGACTCACCATGATGTATCATTTAGTAGGTGGGTGACCTTGAGTAAATGACTTAATTTCTTTCCTGAGTTAGCATATATCTAAAACAGGATTATAATAGGCTCTCAGAGAGTTGCTATAAAGATTAAATGAGCTAATACTCATATATAGCTATCGTGAGTGCTACCAGATAATTCTCTTGTGTTTTTCTAGATTGGTTGCTTTTGTTGTATGTATCAGTGTGGAATAACTTATTTCCCCCTGTTAAGATAAAGAGCAAGTATCTGGTTTGTAATTGATTCTGCAACAGCCAATAATGATAACTGTTGACACTGGGCTGAAATGACTAAATCTTGGGTGGAAAGATCCTACAACTCCTTAATCACAGTTAAGTTCTCTCATGTACTCAGTAGTGGCTATACCTTGATTTTCATTCTAATTGAGAGTTATTTCCCCTTCTCTCTATAATGGCAAAGTTGAGCTAAATGAGAATAACTTAAAAATGATTTGAACGATTCTGTATGTGTTGTGTTCTGACAATTCTTTTGGAAGTATTGGGAACTGAATTAGGAGTGAATGATCATGAAATTAGCAGCTATTACAATTCACACATGCATTTCACTCCAGAAATAGGGTATTCAAAGTTCCTTCCATGTGTGCTTAGAACTTTTTAAGTTTTCAACTCTAACAAGATGATATTTATCAATCTAATGGCACAATCACTTGCTTCAAATGAGAGAAAAATAATTTGGAGACAACCAGACTCAAGAGAATTAATGTATTTCTATGCCTGTCAATACAAAGAAAGTCAACATTCCTCACACAGTATCTTTTTCATATACTTTTTACTTTAAGTAGAATCACTGATATATGGAATGTTCCTAGTTTTGACTCCAGGTAAATAGAATAGGGGACTTTGGGCATGTTAAAGTAACAGCATACTTGAGAACAATATGCTTAATTCTTTCCTTTCTTTTTGAAAAAGCGACATAGCCTGTCTGCCTTTTCTACTCTGATATCCTGGTGATTTTAGTATCCATGATTCAAACAATCCTCACCAAGAACAAAGTTTAAGATTTTTTGTCCCGCTAAGAAAACAATGAAGAACTGTGGTGATATGATTATAATAAACTCCACTTTGAATATTTTGTTTCCTGGATTAACTTCTTATTTGAACAGACATCTTATATAGATCCCGGGAATTGTGCACACAAATCATATTTCTTTAGTTTAAGCTCAGGAATCAAACTTTGTTTGCAGAAGAGCTCTGATCTTGACTCAGTACAACTAGCAAACAATTTCATTTTGTGTGTACTAAGAATAGAAGTGAGAGGATGCAAGTTTGGAAATGAGGGATGTGAAGCTATGGACTCTGGAGAGCAGTGGAAATTTTTCTGGAGTAATGACTTTAATAATCCTACACTTGACAGAAAGGGCAAGAAAGAAAAAAGATAGATGGTTCTATGCTCTACTTTTTTCTTTAAATTTTGGCAAACACGTTAGCTCTTGAAATCAGAGTTATCACAGTTTTATCATTTTATCCTTAAAGTCATAGATTGAAAATACTTACACTCATTCATGGATCCCTGGATCAGTGGTATAAAGTGGAGGGTAGATGGTTGTATAAATTAGAATTAGCATTAGCTGCAAATAAGAAAAAAATTAAAAACCTCAAAAAAACATTGGCTTAAAGAAAATAGATGTCTCTTATTCCTTCATCACACAAAAAGAATTTCAAATCTAGGCAGTCCAGAACTGATAAGGTGGCTCCACAGAGTAGTCAGGAACCCAGGATCCCTCCAGATCTCAGTTCCATCATCCCTGGTAGCAGCCCTTGTCCTTAAAAGACCCAAGGATCCTCCTAATCACATTTAATGATCCGGCAGCAAAGGGAGAAGATGCTTTTTCAAAGGGATTTCTCCCTCAAACCTCCACTTAACAACTGTATTTACATTTCATTGGCTGAAACCTAATAATATAGCCAAAGCTGACTGCAGGGAAGGATGAAAAATGTGCCTTTAGCTAGGTAGTAATGCACCCAGATAAAGAGTTGATCTCCTATGGCTAAGAAGCTTAAATAACAGAAATCAGCTAGCAGCATCTGTACAGAATCTTGCAGTCGATTCTAGGGCAGGGGCAGGGAGAAACTTTATAAGGTCTGTGAAATAATGCCTAGCCTTTGAGAAACTATTTGTGTTCTTTAAGTTTATTATTTTGGGGAAAATATGTGTAATATATGTAGGTTAGCAGGTTATATCATCAAATTCATGTATTGATGATTCAGGACTTGCAAAAACTGTTCATAGAGTGTAAACAACATGAGAATTAATTCAAGAGGTTAGTCTTACTCTTCTTAGATCACTCATCTGTTGAGGCGCAAGAAATTATACACCATGATATTGTAAGCATCATGCATATACAATCACTTCCTGGATTCTCTACCAAAAAAAAAAAAAAAACAAGTGTAAATGCAAGGAGACAATACTTCTGGGTATACGGAAGATCAAGCCAACTTTTAGCACCAAACAGGACTTCACAGTTTCCCCTTTCTGAAACACTTAGTACTAGAAGTATTTTAGATTTCAGACTTTTTTTCCAGATGTAGAATAATTGCAAACCCATAATCAGAATTTTTGAGGGAAGGGGCCCAAGTCTAAGCACAAAATTCATTTATGTTTATATATACCTTGCATACATAACCTAAAGCAATATCATATAATATTTTTAAATGATTTTGTACATGAAACAAAGTTTCATGGTGTGGAATTTTCCACTTGTGACAATGTGTCAGTGCTTCGAAAGGTTTGGACTTTGGTGAACTTCATATTTTGGATAGAGATATTCATATCATTCTTAGGAAAACTTATCTATAAAGAACAATTTAAAAAATCTATGATAAAAGTGAGCCAATAAGTGTTAAAGAGGTACAAGGCAAAAGTTTCCACAAAGCACAAAGTTGGCACTCATGAGGAAAGACCTGTGGAGGATCTGGCTAGGGGAAGGTTTCACCCCAGCGGCCAGGTGACGACCCCACCAGGTGAGTGGGCTGCTGACTCCTTCTCTCCCCACAAGATCAGTTTCAAATACTTCCTAGGGTATTTGAAAATAAATACCCTGAATAAAAGATATATAATTATTCACCTGTTGCTCCAGAAATAGTCAAGGAAGAATCAGTTTCATCTGTCATTTCATAAAAGCCAAATAATGAAATTTTAAATAAAAACTTATGGCAGAAACACACCCACTTGCTGATCACAGAAAGAAGACCTTTCTTGGGGTCTTTTGTTCTCTACTCCAGCTGTAGGAGAATCCTGGGTCAGGTTCACACCACATGGAGGTGCCTGTGGTCTGGTGGCCCTGGATAAACTAAATATCTTCAGGGATCCCTGTGAAAAACACAACCCTATTGACTTTACAGTTTTATTTAGTCTCACTGCAAGGGACGGATCAGTGTTTCTCATTGACCTGAGACAACCCCTTGCAGCTGTGGCCTTGAGAAAATCCTCAGTAAGACCTCTGGCGGGGACAGAAATGGAATCGTGAAAGAATCATAAAAGTTCCCTGCTTCTCTGGGTTCCCAAAGTCCCTTCAGATGGTTGAATGGATGCCAGGTGAGAAGAATGAGTATGTGGTGCTTTTCCTCAGGCCTGAGTCACCCTGCAGCACAACTGAACAGCATTATTCCCAGAGGTCCAAAGAACATACTTGGGAAATAACAGGAGTATTATCATCACATTAGGATGCAAAGACCCCCAGATCTACCTCAGGGTCTCAGACTTCTTGGATACAAGTTTTACTTCCCTGGGATTTGTCCTATTTTAATACCAAGTCCAAACAATTAAAAAAACTCCATGTATCCTGCCTCTTAAAGCTCCTCCATGTGCAGGCCAAAGATAACACCTAATGATCCTGGTGTTTCTCCTTGAAGAATCCTTAGTGCTGTATCTGGAACACTTAGAGGTAGATGGGAGCCACCAGTAAGCCCTAGCAGAGAGAAACTGGGGAATGGAAATATTCTCAGCTGTGAGGATTTGTGAAGGTGCATTCTCCTAGCCTTCTTCTTGGTAAAAAGCCATAGAGATCCATACAAGGGAGACAGGCAAAGCCTTTCAAACTGTTTATGGATAAGCACAATTAACATCTATCGATGCTATTAATTAACATCTATTGATGTTCATTTTATTTAAACACTGAACAAGGAACTAGGGATAAGACAAATAGGGCCTATCCCATCACGGAGCTTACATTCTCTGAGAGAAAAAAATTTTGAACAACTAAATTCATAAGTAATTACAGGCAGCCCCAAACTTAGGATGATTTGACTTACTACACATTTAGTAGAAACTACATTTTGAATTTTGATCTCTTCCAAGGACAGCAATGTGCAGGACTGTCTTGTGGCATCTGGCAGCAGCAGCAAACCACAGTGAGGTCACCATGCACTTTTGAGTGTGAACAACCCAACTCCACAGGACTACCCTGCTGCTAAGCTAGGAGGTTTGGTAGGGTTGGTGTATTAAAATCATTTTTTAAGAATGGAAAGTTTATTTAGGGGCTTAAGGTTTCAGAGCTCTCTGTACATAGATGGCCAATTCCATTCCACAGGGCTCAGGGCAAGGCAGAACATCATGGTGGAAGGGTGTGGCAGAGGAAAGCAGCTGGGGACATAGTTCCAGGGAGCAGAGAGAGCTTAAAAGCATTTTTGACTTATGATCTTTTCATCTTACAATGGATTTATCAGGGCATAGCCCATAATAGGTTGAGGGATGTCTCTACTTAATTGCTAAACTGCTACACTGAAGTACCCCATTTTACAGAGTATATTACAAGATTATCATTGCAGCATAGTTTAAGAAAGGCTTCCCTAAGATGGTGATATGAAGTTTAAGCTGATATCTGAAGGATAAAGATGGTGCATCTGGCAGAGAGAAAAGCATAGGTGAGGCCCCAGTGACATTCCTCAGGACACGGGGGGTGGGGGGGGGGGTGGGGGCGGGAACAGTGACTCTGAAGCCCCCTGAGCAGTGAGCCTCTCTAAAGGAAACCAAGGCTGGTAGACCACCCTAAGGATATCCCCACACCATGGAGAAAGAGTAGTTTGTGCAAGCTTCCATATAAGAAACAGTGCATAGAACAGAGTACATTCTCCTTGTCACTTGCACTTTAGCTTCTGGTTTGACACCTCTAGCAAATAAACTTCAAATTTTAGGGCAAACAGAAATATCAAACAACCTTTAAGCTTTATGTTAAACTAAATTCTTATGTGGGATGAATATTAAGCAAATGCTCAGAAATATAAAAACCAAATTAATGTTTTCATCTGATTGAATACATCTATAATTCAGCAGATTTGGTGGTGGCACTTGAACTCATTTACCTCTAAAAACATGTGCAGATATATTAACCTCCTGATTCACTCTCATTCATAGCTTTTTATAAAAAGCAGAAAATACATGTCGATTTTGAGTGGTGAAAGGAAAACAGATTTATCTGAATCAAGAAATGTCTTTATTGGATATACAGGAATTCATTGATGGAAAAGTACTTTTGTTGCAAAATTGTATATCACATTTTTATCTTGATGGAAAAAAAGCACTCAGACACCAAATTTATCTGTCTGGATGACAGGAAGGTCAAAAGAGAATGCACCCATTGACAAAGATTTATTTATTAATTAGTCAGTTAATAGTTTCTCAATCTACTATCCCTAAAATAGTAAGCACTTGGAACTTTAAGAATTTGTCATCTTTTCTCCAACTCTCATTTATCTAGAATACTTAGAAGGTAGGCTTACTCTGCTTACCATAAGACATATCTGGCTAATTTCCAAACCCACCTTCTTCTCTCCTTGGGAGCACAGCCTGGCTGTATTACCCAGCTGCTGTCATGTGGGTCCAGTGGATAGGTGGGGAAGTGAGGTAGGTCATATTTAGGGCTGGCCCACAAATTCCCCCAACAGGCCATCTGTGCTCTTTTACCCTCAATTAGTATAATAAAAATAAATAGTGACCTTAGAAATGATACAATGAAGATGGTGGAGCCACAAGTCAGAGAACCCGAGTCAGAATCAGAATCAGAGTTAGTAGAAAAGCAGCCCACCAACCAGATACCTGTGGCACAGAGCCATAACTTTGGACTCGCTCTTCATTTTCAGCACACAACATTTTCTTCCCTGAGCTTTGCTGTGATTTAAAACTTCTGTACTCTACTTTGTGCAGCAATTCCATATAATTACGTTAGAAGGACATTGCATGTTTGCTAGCTCAATCCATCACGTTGCGGGAACCAGAACTATATTAACAATAGATACATTGTTAGTACACTGGTAAGTAGCAACTGACAATTTAGAAGGCAGTTTTGGATCTCTCAGTGACTCTTTATCATTATAACCTATCACATTTCACTGTATTTATTACAATTTGACCCTCTGGTTGGTTATTGGATGACTTGGGCTTCTGACACACAAATATTGTGGATTTGCCTGATCATGGAAAGAGTTTACACTTCATGTACTCCCACCCTAGGAAAGATAGCATCTCCACTTAAGAACACAGTGTAGGTTAAGTGGTCTTTCCAACCTTCTCAAGTGGGATATAGCCTCCAAAAATTGTAGTGTTGATAATTTGCAAAAGAGAGAAAAAATTACATGAAATAGTACAGGTGCCTTGGGAAGAACAGCAATGAAGATGGGGAACCAAGAAGGGAATTGTTCTAGGGTATGGTGCAACAGGGTGGTGGGGACACCCAAACATCCTGAATTCACCTCTTACTAGATGTGCAATCTTAGACGAGGCATTAAACCTCTATGAACATAATTTTTTTAATCTGTAAATAAAGAATGATAGTATTGATTGACATTTGGATAAGTGAGTTAATCCATGTAAACTAAGACAGTGCATGAAACAAAGAAACCACCAAATATATATACATTATCATTTAATGCTACTCTAAAAAGAGAGGGACAGAAAAATGGCAAATGTGCTTGGTTGCTGACATTTCCTAAAAAGGCACATTGCCAGTCCTCTTGGAGCTCCACTCTGCTGTTATTCAACCTTGTACTCCACTGCCGTAGCTAACTCAAGTCCAGCTTTCCACTCTGGAAATAAGGGCTATGACAACCCACAAGATCATGGTTTTTAGATCTGGGCTGGCTCTTCTTCTCCCGGCCCCACCACACTCCTCCACTATTTGGCAATAGTCACCATGGCTCACTGTCAAGCAGTCACTGGCATTAATTTTGAAGATTCAAACCCTCCATGGTTTCATCTCTAGAGCCAGAGTCAATGCTCAGAAAGAAAACATACTTCTGAGTTCCTTGAACTCCTTCCAGAAGCCCCTTTGAAGAGAAGAATACCTTATAATCGATGCTGCTATAATAAAACTTGGTCATTGGTGACTTAGAGTACATAGCAGGTACTCAATAATTGACCATTACTACTCTAATTTCTTTATTTATTCTGCTATCTTTTAAAAAGTTTTTTTTTTATCTTCATTTTCATAGGATTTCAAACATTCTGAGAATACTTTTGTCCAAATTCCATGAGGTTTTAAATTTTTAATACTAATGAGATTTATGAGTCACTCTCTGGCAGAGTCTGCAGCTTTTAGCATCTCTAGTGTTAGAAAAATGACCCATATCATGATACAAAATTGAAAAAGAAAAAGTGATCAGTTTCCGAAGAAGCTACAGAAGTAGAGAAAACGGAGGAAGAAAATTTCTGGTTATATAAAAGATAGAAAAGATGAATAAATGAGGGGTTGGAGGAGAAATAAGGGTTTGGAGCTGCATTCCTGTGTCTAAGGAGACATCCTTTCCAATATTTATCCTGTGGTTCTCTGGACTCTGCTCTTTGATTAATCTACTGGGTGGTCTTGGCTTGACAGAGGACATGATTTCCCATACAGTTTTCTTGTTCTCTCCTTTCTTGGTCAGGTCCATTACACTGGAGAATATAAAAAAGCAGATTTGGAAACTGATCTCTGGACTAACAGGAGGAACCTGACCCTCCTCCTCTTTTTTTGTTCCTATTAAGTCAATTACAAATACAAACATTTGCCCACATACTTTTGCACTCAAAGACAAGGGGCCAAACCAGAAGAAAGAGAGACATTGGCCTGAGGAAGATATGTTTCCATATTTCTCTTCTGTGTTCTCTGAGTGTTGAGTGTGAGCTATAAAGAGACAGACTATTTTTACTCTAATCCCTGAAGGAAGGAAAGTTGCAGCACTGGTTGGTACTGGAAAGGGCTTTGTCAACAAGGTAAGCTAGATAAACTCTTGTCTAGCAATTCATATGAAACTTAAAGGTTTGATGCCAAAAGCTGTGACAAGTCACAACCCATCCCTTTGGCTGAACCCTTCAGAGTAACTTAACCAAAGTCCTACTTAAAGTGGGAAGTTCAATCTACTGGTTAGTACCTGACAGTCTAGAGAACATATTGTTCGTAAAGCACGTCACAATGACATCTTGATAGGTCATGGTCACCTCGTGATGTGCCTTGTTATGATGTCATAGCACAGTGTTCTCTTTCCATCCATATTGCTATTTGTGAACGAGAGCCTTCACATTCTAAGGTCCCAGAGATGACAAATTCTTCCTGCTAATCAAAGACTGACCTTTTCAGGCAGAATTGCATCCTGGTCACTGCTGCTGAAAAATAGTCAGGGGATGACAAAACAAAGCCCACCATGGCTAAATACAAGAGGCTTTGATCACAACTTTAATTCCAGTGTTTTGGACAAAGCGATAAGGAAGAAAACAGGTCCCCACACCACTGGTCCTGAGCAGTTTCCAGAAAGCCCTCCAAGGGCCTTCCTCCCTTGTTGCATAAAAAAGGCAATTAAATTTAGCTTCACCAGAGACTGTAGGTACATTGATTCTGAAAGAACTTGGACTTTCTTCTGTAGCATCCAGCCCTGGACAAGGAGTGACTAATTAAGATTAATTTCTAGCTACATAATGTCCCTTGCACAACAGCATGTTTGCACTCTAGAGTATTGACACTGGCAAATGGGGCCAGACTTTTGGCAGGTTTTTTGGATAAACAATGCCAAGCTGGCTAACTTCCTATATTTCTCTAGTCTTTTTTGGAAAATACCTAGAACACTTTCCAAGAAATCGGTTTAGGCCAGTAAGAGTTTATTCTGGATAATACTGTGTTTATTGTTACATAAGAATGTAATTCAGGTCAACTTCACTTCCAGACCCAAGTCAGTTGATGCTGACATAGCACACGGATCTTTATCCTCTGGTATAAGGAAACTAGAGGTTCTTGGAGGAAGCACAAACTATGTTTTGGATAACTCCAATTCTATGTGATCTTACTACTGATTCTGAGGCTATGAAGGGATTTTAGTTAACAGTAAGAGAAACAAAACTTTCCAAATAATTATAAAAGCTAAGCTGGGTGTGGCCGTTCATACCTATAATTCTAGCAACTCAGGAGGCTGAGGCAGGAGGATGACAAGTTCAAAGCCAGCCTCAGCAACTTAGTGAGGCCCTAAGCAACTTAACAAGATCCTGTCTCAAAATAAAAACAAAAAGGTCTGGGGATATGGCTCAGTGGTTAAGTGTCCCTTGGATCCTATCCCTTGTACCAACAAAAAACAAAACAACATACACACAAAATTTAGCATTCCTCTGCACCCATCTTCTTCTTGCTAGTGGAAACAAGTGTGCTAAGCGGAAAAGAGCACACACTTGGAGCTAGTGCCTAGATTTGAACCCAGACTTTCATACATACTGGCTAGTTCTGTTAGTGGGATACAAAGTAGCCAATTATCAAGCATTCATATAACCTTTTTTAAAAGTCAAGGCCAACCTAAATGTCAGCTCATCATAGAATGCATTTCTAGTCCAATAATAATTTAAGTATTATGACAACTTTGCTATTAAATATTTTAGTTGACAAGTTTTAAAATTTCACATTATGCTCCAGGAATAGTCCTTTTCCAGTATCGTCAGGTACTAGGTTGCATCCACTGTAATTACACCACAAATCTGCAAGACCAAATGGCCTCTCACTTTCCGTTTAGGTAAATCAAGGAATGATATATTTTTGGACAGTTCCATTAATCTCAGATATTGCAAGAAGTGATGTTGCCACCCAGCTATTAAATGTTTATTTTTCTGTAGTAGTAATTTGCTAAAATAAAGACATATCTTATCACCTACTAGAAGAATTTTGTTGAAGTAATGCCACAAACTAAAATATTGTGCACTGTTTTAGTAAGATGCTTTCTGAATATTTTTAGAAGACAATTTAAAATTATTTTTACATAAAATTAGCTGTTTCTACATTCATTATAAGTTATTACATAATTTTACTAACTTCTACAATTTCAACATGTAAATCACACAAATAAACTTTTATGTTATGTCTGGAGTGGTTCCCCATATTTTAAGGTGAATATGAAGTTATTAATAATTAATTTAAAAGGTGTACCCTGTTTTATTGTCACTGCATTAATTAGATTTGATTGTACCCTGGTAGCTCCTGCTGTCAATGATCATAAACTTGTCCAGAAATGCTAAAAGCCATGATGGCTCTTCAGCCTTCCAAAGGCTAAGGTTGGTGCCCAGCTCAATCGGCAGCTTTTGGTCAAATCTTTAGGCTGACACTCAGCTATGTAAGAGTGGACAGTTTTCTTAACCTTTCTAATATTTATTTCTTTATCTGAGAAGGGGGATACCATATCAACTTTCTACCTCTTACTAGATTGTCCTAAAGACAAGAGAACCAGAGTTAGACAAGCATGCACAGTTCTTTATGGATAATAAAGTTTCTCTCTCTCTCTCTCTCTCTCTCTCTCTCTCTCTCTCTCTCTCTCTCTCTCTTTTCTTGGCTATTTCAGAATGTCAGTCCATCTTCTATTAAACCAGCATAAGGACAAGACAGCATGCCTGTGTGATACGTATTTGCAGACTGCATATTCCTCAAATTTTCTATGCCACCTTTAAGCTCTCTTTTGTAGAACTCACCATGTCTCTTGTTCTCCCCTAACATGACCCACTTCATACCCTGTCTATATAATTAATCTCGTTAATGATCTCCGTGTCTGCAGGCCCCTCTTAACCATTCTGTCCAGAATACCAGGACCTGATTCAGCTTCCAATAGATTTTTATTGGGTCATCATACACTAAAATATTGCTCCTCATTGCTTACTGGATGAAGTCTGAATTATCTTTAAAGTCCTTTAGAGTCTATTTCCAGCTTACATTTAGAATCTTGCTGTTCTCTCACTTATTCCCTATGGTCCAAATTAAACTTCTTGTTTTCCTTCATTGTGACGTTTTGCTTTCCAGAGTTAGTACCTCTTTTTATACTATATCTTTTATATAAAATTTCTTCTTGTTTGTTTCTTATTACATAATTTTTTTTCTATCATTCCACATCCACAGCATGCAATAAGTTATTATATAGATACACATACGTATCATGTATGTGTATATGTATATTATGTATATTTAAAAATATATTTCATTCAAGTTATATAAATAATAAAGTCTTTTTAAAAAATAAGTCAATCAATGCAATGTCTATTGAAATACCAATGGCATTCTTCTCAGAACTAGAAAAAAATTCTAAAATTTTTATGGAAGTATAAACAATAAAAACTTGAGTAGCCAAAATCATCTTGAGTGGAGAGACCAAAGCAGGAGACATTACACTACCTGAACCTTAAAATACACTACAAAGCTATAGCAATTAGAATAGCATGGTGTTGGCACAAATATAGATATAGCATGCAGAACCTAGAAGTAAACCACTGCTTCTATAGTCAACTGAGCTTTAAAACATTTTAATTAGTGCTTAATAGTTATACAGAACAGTAGTTTGCATTGAAGCATATTCATATGTGTACATAACAATTGGATCAATTTCAGTCCCTATCACCTATCCTTTCCCTTCCCTCCTCCCTCCCACTGGTCCTCTTCCTCTGCCCCAGTGGTTTTCCTTCTATTTTCATAAGATCCCCTTTTCTCCCTCTCTCTTTAATATATGAAAAAAGCATATAGCCCTTGACTTTGTGAATTTGTCTTACTTAAAATGATGCTATCCCTTTCCATCCATTTTTCTGCAAATCTCATAATTTTGTTCTCTATAACTGAATAAAATATATATATTTTTTTCATTCATCTGTCCACAGACACCTAGCCTGTTTCCATAACTTATTTACTGTGAATTGTGCTTCTATGAACACATGTATCACTATCATATGCTGACTTTGATTCCTTGGGATAAATACCGAGGAATGGTATAGCTGGGAAAGGGTGGTTCCATTCCTAGTCTTTTGGAGAACCTCCACACTTATTTCCAGAGTGGCAACCAACTGAGTTTTTACAAAGATGCTAAGAATATGCATTGGAGAAAGGAGAGTCTTCAATAAATGGTGCTGGAAAAATGTCATATTCGCACGCAGAAAGATGAAATCTGATCCCTATCTCACACAAAGTTACAAAAATTAACTAAAAATGTTCTGAAGGCTTAAATGTAAGATCTGAAACTATAAAACTTCTGAAAGAAAACTGGGAAAATGTTTCAGGATGTTGGAACAGGCAAGAATTTTTTGGATAAGACTTCAAAAGCCCAGGAAACAAAAGCAAAAATAGACAAATGGAATTACATCAAAAAGCTTCTACCCAGCAAAGAAAACAATCAAACAATCAACAAAGCAAAGATACAACTTGCAGAATGGGAGAAAATATTTACAAATTACACATCTGATAAGAGGTTGATATCCAGAATATAAAAGGAACTCCCAAAACTCAAAAACAAATAATCCAATCAAAGATGGGCAATACAGACTTAGACAAGTTTTGTACTTTTTTTTTCCCTCATATGTGGAAGCTAGTGGGGAAAAGGGGGAAATGTCATAAAAGTGGAAGGGAGGATGTACATAATGACCATTATGCACCAATAAAAATGAGGGTAGAGGAAGAGGGCTGGGGGGAAGGTGAAAGGGAGGGTAAGAGGAGGTAGTGGGGAGGAGAATTAATCAAATGATGTTATAAGCATGTACCAATATATCACAATGAAACCCATCATTGTGTATAATTATGTATACAATAAAAGGGGGAAATAAAGATTAATAGACATTTTCCCCAAAGAAATACAAATGGCCCATAAGTACATGAAAAATATTTAACATCACTAATATTAGGGAAATGAATGAGATCGATCATGTGGTACTTGTGTTTCTGTGCCTAGCTTATTTCAATTAACACAATGATTGTTGTAAATGACAGGATTTCTTTCTTTTTTATGACTGGTATTTCATGCTGTATATGTCCCACATTTTCTTTATTCATTCATCAGTTTATGAATACTTCAGTTGTTTAAACATTATACAATGTATAAATGTATCAAAAGCATTACATGGTACCCATTAATAGGTACAATTTATGTGTTTATGTATTAGTTAAAAATAAATTTAAGTTAAACATTAAAAACAAATTAATAATAAAGCTATAAGGAAGAAAATAAAAATTACTTGGAATCCCAGTCTTGAGAGTTCCACTATGAACATTTTAGTGACTTTTTTTGTGCTTCTTTATCTGTGGATATCTGTCTATCTATCTATCTATCTATCTATCTATCTATCTATCTATTCACCTTGTTATTTAAATGGAATAAAATATGTTTTTATCATATTACATTTCACATAGAAATAAATTTTATATTTTTGTTTTGTTTATTACATACATAGCTCCCTCATCTTGTTCAAATATCACTGCCCCTAATGAGCTCACTACAGGAAACCAATGTTTAAAAATTGCTACTTTACCCAGCATTGCAAAAGAAGAAAAGTTGCTTCATGTTTCCCCTCACCATTCTTTATTCACATGTAAATATGTGTACTATGTGTCACTAAGTGATTTTCAAAGAAACTCCTACTGTAGATATGAATCTCTTGAATATGGAAATTTCTCCTGGTCATTTAATATAGTTAAGCCATTAATTTTTAAAAACCTCTTTCTTTGTTCACATGGCCATGAATTAATGTAACTGTACATAAATGCATATTGTGCTTTTTGTGCCATCTCCCCCCAACACCCCACCCCGCTCTTTCTCTCCCTCCCTCCTAATCATTCTTTTTAATGGCTAAATATTATACATACACATGCCACACTTACTATTTCCCTGTTGAAAACTACCCATTTTATTTTTAGGTTTTTTTTTTTGTGTGTGTGTGTGTGTGTGTGTGTATTTGTTTTTTTAAACCAAAGCAACACTATAGTAAGTATGTGTGTGTTTGATTTTATTTTGTTGGATTATGTTTCTAAGTCAAAAGGAACATATATTTCTGTTTTTAATTGATTTAAACAAATTGTTTTCCAAAAAGGCTACAGAATTCACTTTCATTAACAAAGCATGATGAAAGTGTCTCTTCATCTTTATAAGTTGATTTGAGTTTTATAGAAGTGCTAATAGACCCTCTCATTGCTGCTTTAATTTGCATTCCCATGACTGCTAGAGATGGCAAGAATCTCTTCCTGTGTAAAATGATCATTTGAATTTGTTCTCATGTGAATTGCCTATTCCTATTCTTTTGTGTGACTTGCTTATTCTTATCCTCATATCCATATTAAGTTTTCTTCTTCTAATGAATTTGTATAAAAGCAGTTTGTATGTCACTGTGGTGGAAAACCTTCTAAAATGGCTCGCAGCGGCCCTGCATCCTGGCCATGCTCCCTCCTGAGCATGTGCTAGACCTAATGACTTGTTTCTAATGATGAGCAGATTGCAAAATGGTGGGTTTTTCTCTTGAATGATTAAGTTATAAAAGGTATGACTTCCATTTTTCCAGTAATCTTTCTGTGGCATTTTTCACATTCTTATCTAGTAGAGGGGGCTACATGGGAACGAACTGATGTGAACCCTCCCCAACATCTCATTAGAAACTGAGACACTAACACCAACAATTCTCAAGGAAATGAATCATGTGAACATCCACATGAACTTAGAAGCAAATCCTTCTCTAGTCTACCCTTCAGATGAGACCATGGTCTGGTTAACACCTTGGTTATAAGCTTATGCAAAACTCTGATACAGAAGACACAGGTAATTCGTGTCTGGATTCCTCATTCTCAGACACTTTGAGATAATATATGAGTGTTAAACTGCTAAATTTTGGGGTTTCTTTTTACAATATTAGACAATATAATAGCATGTAGAACATTTTTAATTGGGCATATATATATATATATATATATATATATATATATATATATTGCAAATATTTCCCCTGGTCTTTCATTTGCTTATATACTTTATGATAACTTTTTTCCAAACTGAATTCAAATTCTTAATTTAATAAATATGTCTGTTTCCTTTCATGGCTTTTAGACTTGATGAAATGAATGTGTGTCTCTCCAACACCTTTTTTAGATTATAAACTGGTAATGAGAGGCTTGGACTCTATTTGCACAAATCTTTCTGCAACCCACTTGAATCAAAGTGTGGAATATGATATGTCAAGAAATTTGTAATGTTTTGAACAACCCACAATAAAAAATTAAAAAAAAAAAAAAAAACAAATCTTTCTGCAGACATTAAACGAGTCCCTGCAAGTGTGGTGAATAATGAGGGCAGGTACACTGGCAGCATAGAGGAAACCCTCACAAAGACCCTGGTGGAGCAGAGGCAGTTAATCTGAGAGGTGAAGGGTAAATAAGAGTTAGCCCTGAGAGATCAGGAAAGAAGAGAGTCCCAGACCAGAAACAGTGTGGAGAATTTTCCAGGTGAAAGCAAACTTAACACAGCTTTGGAATCAAAATGAGGAAAGATTGATGTTCAAGAACTCTAAGCCTAAGTGAGCAGAAGAGCCAAGAGTGGTGAAGTCATTAGGCACCAGGTGGCAAAGAACCTCATAAATCACAGTACAGAATTAAGAATTTATCCTAAGATAAACAAAGGGCAATAGAAAGATTTTTGAGATGGAGAGAGTCATGATGAGATCTACGCTTTTAGTTTCTCTATTTGTGGTTTGGAGAGTAGATTGGAAAAGGAATTAAGTCATGGAGACCACTTAAGAAAAGATTGAATTAGTCAGGTTTTAGAATTGCAGATAACTTTAGCTAATTTAGGAAGTTTTGCCTTCAGATGAGATGGCGTGACACTGGCTGGAGAGGTTGAAAGAGGGCTTGTTTTGTTTTGTTTTACTTTTTAAAATTTTAACACAGGCAAAAATCAAGTATTATGGAAATAGCTAATTCGAAATAAATGCCTGAAGGTACATGAAAAAGTGAAGCAAATCTAAGTTAACATGGGTTAATAATAATGTGGATTCTCACCAGGGGGATATTTATTTAAATATTTGACTATATTTATGTGGATGAGGAAAAACTCACTTTTAATGTAAAAGAAATGGCATACATTATTTTTATAATATTCTTATTCAAATGAGGAATATATCTTAGGCACTAAAAGTTATTTAGCACTTTCCTTATTTGGAATTGCCTCACATTTCAGAAATTTTATACTCAAAACTGGATAGGTAGATGTTTTAACTCTATAAAGAGAAAAGTAACTTAACTATATTAACTATAAGTTTAACTCAAAGTGTGATTTAAAGGCTTCCCCCCTAGAAAAGTTTCCCAGGTTTTCTGTAGTTCTTACATTGTATCATTGTTTTCTATATTATTATTTTCTATATCAGGTAACATTTTAGGTACATTTATTAGATAAGTTATTTTTGTCCTGGAAAATAGCATCACTCTCGAGTTTTTGTGGGGTGTTTTTGCTTTTGTTTAGCAGTGTTGGGGATCAAACCTCGGGGCCTTGTGCATGCTAGGCAAGCTGTCTACCACTGAGCTACACCCCAGCAGCAGCATTACTGTCAATGTCACAGTGATTGCAATTTATGTAAGGGATGGTTGTAAAGTCAAGTACAATGTTTTCTGGAAGTAAGTCTTGAGAATCCCTTAAAATGAATATAAAGCCAAGAATATATGGTTTGATGGATACATGCTTCTGTAGCAATATATGTATTTTTACAAATGTAAACTGGATAACAGTTTAGAGAATAAAATAACCTCAACACATGCAAAATGTAACCACCGCATTTTTAATATGGGGATAATAAATAAGGAGATGGAAAGGCATGTGCACGCGTGCACACACCCACACATATGCACACACACACACACACAGGAAAAGAGTAATGCAGAATACTCACTGTACATCCTAGATATTTTTGCTTGGCTCTGAAGATAATAGTGGTGACTCACCATGATGACTGAGCTGACAATAATGATTACTTCAGTGTCTGTGTGATGAGGAATGAGATAATGAAGATGGGCATTGGACACACTCCAGGGATTAGTTTTTCTCCTCCCTGACAACACTATTTTGGGTCATATGAGCAGTGACGGGACTGGCAGACAGACTTGCTCATAATATTTAAATTGTCATTTGCTCAGCTCTCAGTTTCATTCTTTCCCTTTAGCAGTTCATATGTATTTTCACAAAGTCAAAGATGAGTTTTCCACTATGTTGGCTTTGAGGACTTCAGCGGACTCCAAGCCATTGTCAGCCAGCTAACCTCAGTGCAGGTGGCAACAGTTACTCCATCTCTGCGTCCTTGTAGCCTACAGTGTGAATGATCCTAAGACCCATTTGTGACAGATCAGAGTCAGAGTGGAGTGAGTTTGGTTGTTGTTTGTTTTACTTCATTTGGTTTAAATTTCTATTCAGTACAAGAGGGACCAATTTATACTCTGTGGTTACATGGTTATACATGCAAACTGATACTGTATTTCTATAACATTTATCCCAGGGATGTCTTTTCTCCTATCATGAATTAACTTGTCAGACTACTGCTCAGGTGAACCTCCTTTGAGACCATTCTGAAAATGAGAAAATGGTCAGTGCAAGTTACCTGAGATGTTGAGATTTGATGTGATGGAGGAAACCTATGGAACTATTTACTGGCCTTCCCTAGCAGGAAGGGTTCACTGTCAAATGTGAATAGTAAAGTACAAGGGGGTCTGTGAGCAGGCAGGTGTGGAGGCATGGAGAGTTCCCATTTGCTGAGATTGGTGATAGCCTCAAGAGTTTGAGAAGAATATTAACATGGAAATGAGAATATGAACTGACAAGCAGAGCACAAGTTTCTCACGTGTTTCGTTTTAACATCAGCAGAAGGTGATGACCATACTTTTACTGAAATAGTTATCTGCCTAGTTGTGGGACTTTCTTTGGCAGTGTTAGCTACCTCACTTTTGGCACAGAGAAGGTCTTCATTTCAGGAGAAATATTTAGGAAGGATGATATCAGAATCCTGAGGAGAGAGCCTAGTTACAAAAGATGAAGGAGTTAAAACATGGAGGCAAGTATCAGTCTCTTCTTGTTGCTATAACATAATAGCCTATTTATAATTTATAAATAAAAATTTAGTTCTCACGTTCTGGAGGCTAGGAAGTCCAAGATAAAGATGCCAACATATTTATTGTCTGGTGAGACCTTGCTCTGTTCTTCCAAGATGATACCTTGTTGCTATGCCATCAGATGGCAGAAGGGTGGAGAAGGCCAGGCAGCTCTCTTGAAGCCTCTTTTACAGGACAATAAGTCTCACTCATGAAGATAGAGCACTTATGATTTAATCACTTCCCTAAAAGGTTCTACTTCTTAATATCATCAGAATGGGGATCAAATTTCAACAAAATTTGGAGGGATAAAAACATTCAAACTATAAAGCAAACTACAAAACACAGGTTTAAATATTTATAAACATACACATAAACATGTAAAATAAAGAATAAGAGTTAAACATTTCCAAAGGAGTGGGATTAGGTCCTTGGCCAGATGCTGGAGTCCTGACTATGCAGTACTTCAATGGTCAGGAAGCTGCAGTAATAATGTAATTGATGAAAGCTATACAATATTAAGAGGCAGTTTAATTTTATGCTGATTCAATAATTCTTGCGGCATTTAGACCTAGGTTATTGTCCCAGTTGGAAATGCTGGTTATGAATGTTTTGACCCTGAATAGTGGTTTCTGAGCACAGGGAAGAACTTTTTGAGCACAGGGAAGAGGAAGCCACAATAGGTTTACTTGTGAAGAAGAGTCCCATTTCCTTCTCAGAGCTGAGGAGCCTCTAGTAGATGGTTCACTTCTAGTTTATGTAGACTATTAATCACCCCTTGAGCAAGTGTCCAGAAACAGAGCTGTAGCTATGTGACTCTCTCAGGAAAAAGCTGGTTCCAGGTCAGATGCTAGGACAGATGTTCTACCCCAGAACATCTGGCCAGTGTATTTTATTTCAAAACTTGAAGAAAAAAAAAAGATGCAAAGGAGGCTGTTCTTCTTCATTTGGCCAAAGAGCACATAGATGAAAATATATATTTACTTTTCATAAATGGCACTAGTTGTAGGTTCTGATACTAATTTTTTGTGGGACTTAGAGAAAATTCTTTACCTTAGAGCCTGAATGGCATAATGATTCTATACTTCCTGTGCCTGGGTCCAGTCCTACCTCCTTATTGTGATACCTAAATGGCCACAGGAAATTTATTTAAGGCCTTGTATCCTGATTTACTTATCCATAAAAGAAAAATAACTTTGTTGTTGTTACTAATTGAGATAATACTTGCTAAGATAAGTGCTTGGTATACTCATTAAAAGTTGACTCTGGCATGGTCCTAGTTTCTCATCTATAAAACAAAGTTTTTCAACCAGTATTTTTCCAGTTCTGAAGCTGGAAAATTCTGTGATGGAAAGGGCTTTTTGTTATTGTTCCATAGTAAGGGTCAGCAAACTTTTTCTAGAAAGATCTACAGTTGTCATGACTACTCACTCACTCCTGACACTGAAGTGTGAAAAAGCCACAGCAATACCTGAAAGATTTGGTATGACTGTGTTCTAATAAAACATTGCTTACAAAATTAGATAATAGTTTAGATTTGGCCCATGGACATTACATACTGACCTCTGTTCTGTAGAATAAAAGCATGTGGAGAAAAGAACTGAAATGCAATCTGTGTTGCAAAAAGAACACAGAAATCATTCACTGCAAAATTGTATAAGCTTATAACATGTTTGTTTAGCTCAAAATCATTTTTATATTGAGGATGTGAAAGAAAGCAGGTGTTCTGCAACAAAGGTAGATAATAGAAATACAATAAACAGCTTTTACAGGTTTAAATATTTATAAACATACACATAAACATGTAAAATAAATGAAATGGGAAGCAGTGGTCCAGAAATTCACATTTGCTATATAGGTTGAAACAGGACGGGAAGATGGCAATCATGCAAAAAGCATGAGATTCTCAGGTTGTAGCAAAAAGCTAATGTGCCCTTGGACCTTAGAATTAAAGTGACAGTTATACATTAAACCAGTTCAATCACTTGCAGAGCAGTTGCTCAACCTTCAGATCACATCAGATCTGATCTACTCATCTGACTATTTACAATGGCTGACTTGTGGACTACTTCCCTTATGAAGTTGGCCAAATGACTGATCACCTGACAGTCAGGCTTCAGAGCATCTGATATCTTGACAAAGAAAATCAGACTCTATGATAATTATGCTGTATGTGTGAGGATGATCTGAAATTGTGTTGAGGAACGATAAAGAAAGAAAAATACGAAGAATGAAAAGAGACATGAAACAACAAAGATGCAATGAAGACGTGCTAGTGAAACAATGTAAAGGCCTTTACGTTGGGAGATCACTGTGGGAGACTCGCAGGAAACCACACACAGGCTGCAGCAATGACCCCCCCATCCACAGATCCACTGCAGCCCCCTCGGTCTCTCAGCATCTCCACAAATGTCTTGTGCCATAGCTGCCTTTCTCCCTGCTTCCTGCACTTCCCTTGATGCTTCTCTTAACTAAAGTTTATTCAAAAGATTGAACAGGATAATGTTTGAGCAAATAATTTTCTCTGTATTTTTCCTCCTTTTCATTTCAAGCATTTTAATATAAACAGAAAACTTGATATCAAAGGCCTTTCCTATCTCATTTTGAAGTTCATACCTTTGAAGAAACTATGTCAGGTGTTCCAGAGAGGAAAGAGTGAAAAAGTGGTGACTTTCAAGTTAGTAGAAAAGGAAGTAAGAGTTTTCCTGAGAATGTGAAAGGAGATGAGGTTTGGAGAGTCCCTGCAATATTAAGAATCCGCATTCCGCTTCTTGGTAGAACCCTGAGGAAAAGAAGAGAAACCATGGCTGGCTGCAGAGGAACCTTGATTCCAGTGCCCTCAGAATGGCTTCTGGAGCCAATAGTTCCCTGGAATGTAACAATGAGCATCTCAGTGGTAATCATCAGGGCCATGGCCCATGACTAGAGGAGACAATGAGATGCTCTGGGGATGCATACGTTCTTTTGTACAGTCCTTGAGGTGGGGAGCCCCAGTAAGGGCTGAAATTGTTTTTCCTACCAGCCTGGATGGAAAGGGACCCAGGCAAGATTTAAACTGATTTAAATATAAAGGAAACAGTGATTCCTGCAAAATACCATCTGTGGGCTGATATTTATGTACTAACAAATATTTGGGAATGGGGGCTGGGAAAGAACAGAACTCTCGTATTCTACTTGGCACTCTCTTATTCAGAACCAGCAGGTTTCACAGGGAGCAGATGAGGTGAGTGGCGCCAGTGTGACCTCAGTGACTGACAAGGAGCAGAGGGTTGCCTCATGAAAATCCTTCAGCGGGTAAATGAGTGCCCAGAACAACATGGAGAGGGAGTGGAGCAAAGTAATTGAAAACAGCTGAACTACAAAGTGGGTTTAATTTTTTTCTGAATTAAGAATGAGTAAAATGTCTTTTCAAGAACTGGATATAAAAATGAAATGAGAAGATAAAGAAAGCCCACTATATTTAGTTTTTCATATGCAGGCACACACAGCTAACATAGTGGCCAAGTGACACGCTGAGAGAGTCTTCTCCTGTACTTTTAATAATCATCTGTCTGTGTGATGACCCAGTGCTTGCAGACCAGAGAGTGAAAGGTTTCTTGGCCCATCTCATGGGAAAGCAGAACCAGGAGAGTGTAGGGTGAGCAGTGTGGTCTTCCTCTCTCTGCAAAGGCTGTGCATTCTTGAGGAAGGCACACAGAACAGAGAGACAGAAGGGGACCCTGACCCAGTAGGCCAAGACAGCTGAGCCAGCCCTGGCCATGTGGACAGTCAGTGCAGGTGGCCTGTCTCACATCCACTCTCTGCCCTAGCTCTTGTTTCCAGTGAGAGCCAAGGGATTCAGAGAGCAAGGCACCTTGTTCATATGTCAATTTGGTGATATCTCTTCACTGTTGCTTTAAATTATAACAGTTACCTTACATACTGTATCTTATTTAACCATTTGAATTGCATGTGATGTTAGCTTCTTTGTACAAATTCTAAATAATAAGTAGTTCCCCAGGACAAGTAGCAGAGTGGTAATTCAAACCAGGTTCTCTGGATCCAGAACTCACTCTCTTACATCCTCTTTGTAATGCTGTTCCTATCAGCACAGCAATGATGGCATTCACCTGCACAATAATGCCACAGAGGTGGCATCAGTGGTGGCACGGATCAATGGCACTAAGCCACTGAAAGTTGTTAAGGACCAAAGTCAATGATAATTTACTTTTAAATGCCACATAAAGAAAGGGGAATCACACAAAAAAAACAAAAAAAAATTTAAAAAGTCCATTTAGAAACAATTAATAGAGCCAATACTTAGCACCTGGAAAATACTGTTTTAATTGTTGTTAAATACTCATTATTAAAGCCCAATTCTGGGGTCAAGAGTCCAACAAGCTGAACAGACTTTATAAAGAAGGATCCAAATAAAACCACTGTTTTAGCTTTATAAAATGGCATTAATTACCATTATAATAAGAGAAACATGCATAAAGGTGAGAAGGAAACAAAATGAATCTTTTCTATGTGAAAAATTGTATATCCCTAACACAGTGAAATTAGCCATTATGTGCAAACATGTTATTACATTTTCTCTTTATGTATACATCCTTTTTCTCCTGCAAAAATTGATTGTTACAGATGTGGTTTTGGAATCCCTGTGGTTTCTGAAATCCTATTCAAGAGAAGCTATAAATTTTCTTATTTCTGTAATTGGAACCTACAACAGAGAAATTAAATACCATCATTCCATTTTCTGTTTTGTAATATTAGTACATGGTTAATTATCAAAAAGGTATTGACACAGCATATCTTTGTTCACTCGTTCAGTGAACATTTATCCAGCACCTAATATGTTCTAGGAACTAGAAAAACAGAGATCAAACATTGGTCCCTACCCACATGGTGCTGATTTTAGCAGTGGAGGTGTACAACCCAACAACGAATTGGAATAATATTTGGAATTTTTCTTAACTTGTAGTGCGTTTGGTATTTAATTAGACCCAGAGAGAGGGTGATTGCCTGAAAGAAGATAAAACCCAAAAAAAAAAAAAAATCCAACCACAGCAGAGTCAAATTTCTGGTTGAGAATATAAAAAGAAACCCTTTTCATTTCTAGGAGGTCAACATTTTAGGGTAAGAATGGGGATTAGAAGTGTTTTGCTGTATTCGTTTGATTTTATTTTTGAATTCTATTTTGACTTTTATTTTGAATTCTAAAACCTTGGCTCTGACTCCATAAAGTTAAATCTAAAAGAATGGCCAGTTGCTACCAAAAATAACGTAGTGAAACAGCATGCATGAAGTTCTCTGCTGCTTCTGAGTTGGGTAGGAACTTTGAGAGGACTGAGGAAGGACCAGGATAGTACAGTGCAAATGCAAATATGGATCTGCTGAAACCCCTAGGAGAGGGAGGAGTGGGTAGATGGTGCACCTGGACACACTTGAATGGAAAGGTGCCCTGCTGACCTTCTGGTTGGTCATCGCCCATGCCCCACTACTTATTAAATTCTTTTAATGTTAACCTTACACTGAGGGGTTTTGATGTCTTCACTCAAGGGTGTAGCATGATGACTACAGTTTAGAAGGATCACTCCATTGAGGAAGAGGATAGAGGGGAGGAAGGAAGACCAGAGACATAGAGAGAAGCTTGGAGGAGTCCATCCAGGCATTAGTGGGTAGCAGCCCTGTTTGAAAAGTGGCAGTATTAACCCAACTTCTCAGGGGATGAAGAAGAAACAGACTTGGGGATTGCTCTCACATTTCTGGCACAATGGGGTGGACAGTGGTGCCATCTACCAGTAAGCAATCCAGAAGTAGGAGGGGGCTTAGAAAGGAAGATAATAAGATCATGCTAAGAAATCTTATGAAATCCTAGAGTAAGTAGAGAAATATGAACTGGTTGAGAATAAGGTAAGAATATCTGAAGCTAGTGGAACAAATAAACCCACTGTGCTCATTAATGAATTAGGAAGTCTCTGGGGTTCTACTGGAGGACTCTGCCCTTGGCCTATTTTTTCAAGACGTACTCATCAAATTGGTAGATGATGCAATTCTTGAAGAAATAGCTGTTACAATAGATGATGAAATTAAAAATTCAGAAGGCTGAGACAATTGTCTGAAAATAACAGAGTGACACATAACATAATAAATATGCAGTCCTGTATTAAGGTCTAAAGCTAAATGAACAGTACAGGTACGAGATCCGAAGCCTGGCTTGGCAGCAGTTCCTCCTCACAATTCTGTGAAGGTTTTAGCTGGCTTGAAGTTTATTATGAATTAACAATGTGATGCAGCCACAAAAGCAGCCTCATCCCTAGATGTGATGAAGACTTCAGAAGACCCACTTCCTAGCAAAGTTGTCCCAGTCGTTTAGACTTATTTTTTTTTTTAATTTTAGAGTAAAAATAACTAAAGAAACCACATATTTAAAAACCAGGGCTTTTAGTTGCCCGTTCCAAACATTTGAAGTAAGGAATCTCACTCACTTGAAATCTTTATGTCCCTGATTAAAACATCAGTTCATCCAGAGACAAATAGTATTCACTAAATATCTATGTTCTCTCCTACATTTCTCAGGATCCTTTGAACTGGGCTAGGACCATGTGACTATGCTCTGGCAGATAGGAATAAGAACAGAAGTGATGTGGTACTCTGGTCCTTGACAGTTGTGGTGCCTCCTCCATTCATTTTCTCGCCTGATAGGATGAACTTGGAATCACTTGTTGAGATACTGGCAGACAAGGTGAAGAAAGCCTTTGCACTGAATTCCTGGATGAGAGAGTCTACATATCTTCACATGAACAAAATATAACCTCTTGCAGTTATTGAGGTCCTGCAGTTTAGGGGTGTGTCGCTGCACCTAGCAAAACCCAGTCCTAGTAGCATTTATCCTTGAACATCCCTGGTTTATCCTTGAACATCACATGGCCAAGGTGTGTGAATAGTCTAGTCATTATACTTCTCTCCAGGGAACTTTTGAGAAATTCAGCCTGTGTTTCCAGACCCAGGTCTTTTGGTGGATTAATTTTGTATCCACATATAAAATCTTTGGAAATGAATGTTAGGTAACCATGCTAGAGGAAACCACTGTTTTGGTCAAGAGAATTCCATTATATTTGATTTTCAGATTATCAATTTAGTATAAATTATCAATTTATACTAAAAATATTAATTCATAAAGGTTAACACACTACATGGATTTTCCCATAAAGTTGGGAGGTTTTTTTTTTCCCACTTTGGTAGAGGTTTTGTGCTGACAGCTAAGGTCCCTCCAATTCCAGAAAGTAAGGAAGGAATTGCAATGCAAGTAATGGAAGAAATCTTAGAGGTAATCTAATACTATCAAGTGCCCAACTTTATAGAAGAGGAAACCAGGCAGAGAGGTAGAGATACAATCCCAAGTCTATTTTATCTCCTGAATTCCATTTTGAATGTTCTTCCCAGGGTATTTTTTGTTACAATATTTATAAACAGAAAAACATTGTCAACAATCAAAACCTCTCTGGTTCTTTTTACCTTGCAGGTAAACTGATTCCTTTTTCCTGGGTTCCTTAATCTTTATGACTCTGTGAAAGGGGAGGGGAAAATGTTTCTTTAGGAACAAAGAAAAGGAAAAAAGAGTATAGACTAGAAATCTGTGCAAGCATAATTCCTGCCTTAGTCTCATGATTGCATAAAACTTTCTTGGTCCTAAAGCCCTGACCCTCTTCTTCAAGTACTTTCCCCATCACACATACACCCACCCTGAAAAATCTTTCTGGAATGAATACTCATCCTTTTTTATTCCAATTTAAATTTAGTCCATTATAGTAATATTTTCAGCCCAATTGAATTATAAAAATTATAGTTTATATAAGCACTGGGATTGAAATTATCTTAAGGATTTTTTTTTCTATTTTCCAACCCTTAGTTGTAACCCTTTGCTACAGAGCTTTAAAAGAAGGGGAGTCTACTAGTGTATTAGAATGATGATTCATTAGTTGAATTGGGGCATCCTGCAGTCCACGTCATCATCTGCCAGGCTCTACCCCAGCAGAGCCAATGTTCCACTCCATCATAGGCAGATTTGCAGCTAGTCCTCACTATGTTGGGGAACCCACTGGTCAGTGCCATTTTCTCCCTTCTCACTTTGTCCTTCCTCCCCCAATATTTTTTGTTTTGATTGGCAATTCCAAGGAATAGCCTGTGGGCCCCTCTATACCTTCCCTCTACAATCAAGTCCAAGCTTATGGAACCCTAAGAATCTCTACCACCATTGACTTGATTCCATGAGAAACTAGAAGAATGATCTTGCCCTTTCACCATTTGCCACCTTCTCTGATTCTTCGCAAGACCCTATCCTGGGAAAACCATGGTGGGTCCACAGGCCAGCCTTTTCCTTTGTGCCATCTGCCCGCTTTTCACTTTGGAAATCCTGAAAGATCTGTTGTCTTTGGGAAGCCAGGAAATGAGTTGAATCTTTTCTCCCCCTACATCAGAGGTAGGGAAGAAGGAGATACAACTTCAGTAATAGCAAAATCGATATCACTTGCTGTGTGCCGATCGCTTTTCAGACACTCCCACAGTAACTCACTGGGTCCTCACAATGACTCTTATGGGTAGGAATGCTAAAGAAGGTGACTTTGGGGGTGAGGATAAGCTGTAGATGCTGAGATGAGAGTGTGCTAAATGCTGTTTATTAGGTTCTGTTGAAACCTAAACCTCTGGAGTTTTAGTTCAGTGCTAAACCCCTGGGAGAGGGTGTCCAAATGCTTCTGCTCTCAGTTTATAGTTGTCTTCAGAATTACCCAATCACCAGTCAGTAATCTTCAAAGAGCAGGGAATAGTTTTTTTCTGGATATCATACTCTTACACTACAATTACTTTGCTACTTACAATAGGAGACTAATATGAATGTAAACGTGCATCTGTTTACATCTTAAAAAAAAAAAAGTTTGGTTTATTTTGAACAGTTCTTGTTGGAGGGCCGCCATCAACAGGAGCTGAGCACATAGGAGCTGAGCACTACCCTTAGCCTTGAGCGATGGAGGTGTGAAACTGGCTTCCACTAGCAGCAAGAAAGCAAGTGGACCTCATCTTCCCTGGGCAAGGAATTACAGCTCTGGGAGTGGGCATCACCCAATGGGACTGGGCTACAACCCCCTGAAACCCAATCCCTTGCCTCATTTGGGTGGAACTTTCTCAAGTGTCTTCCCCCCAATTAATAGGTCTCCAGCGTGTTATTTCTCTTTTGTCTGCCTCTCTTGCCTCCTTTGTGGGAGCTGGGGCTGAGGAGCCGTCACTGATCCCCAAGAAAAAAGTACTATCTGTGTCTGTGATTATTTAGTGCCAGTCCAATTCACCTGGAGTGACCCTGACTGGTTTAGTTGCATCGTGGCAAGTTCTTTTGTTTTCCTGGGCACATTTTTTTTCCAGCTCTTGGGTTGAACCCAGGGCCTTTTACATGGTAGCTAAGAACTCTCCCACTGAACCACATCCCCAGCTTGTTTTAAGCTTTATTTTGAGATAGAGTTTCATTAAGTTGCCCAGGCTGGCCTCAAATTGTGATTCTCTTGTTTCAACCTCCTGAAAAGCTGGAATTTTGTTGCAGTTTTTAACTGAAAAAGTTGTACATGCTATAACAAATTCAAACAATACAGAAATATAGCATTTTTTTCAATTGCCTTATCCTCTTATACTTGATCAATTTTAACCATGAGAGGTGTGAATGTGTGTGTGTGTGTGTGTGTGTGTTTGTATGTAGTTTTTCAATGTATGTACAAGTGTAGATAGGTGTTTTCATTTTCATAAAAATAGAATATACAGCATATGTCTACAAATGCATATGTAGTGTATATATATACTATATACACATGGGTGTATATATATTTGTGTATCTATATAAATACATATGTGTGTATGTATATATACATGAATGTATATTTGTGTATATTTTTTTTTCATTTTACATACTTCCATGTCAATGCATTTACACACACCTCATCTATTTGGTGTCTTTATACTATTAGCTGGTGTAGATGTTAAATGATTTATTCGTCCACTTCTCTGTTGATGTCCTTTGAGTTGTCTCCAGTTTTATGCTGTTACAAAATTACAATGTGTAAACACATACATACACACACATTTTCCTCACTAGAGCCAGTGTTTTTTAAGAATAGAATCCTGTCAGCAGGAATTATGGATTGTAGAGTGACTTTATTTTAAATTAAAAATTTTTTGTGCCAGATTTATGCCAAATCGTCTTTCAAAAATGCCACAGCAATTTGACTCCCATTAGCAAAATGTGGAAAAAAATTAGTTTTTTATCTCTTACAAATACTATATGTCATCCCAAATTTTATTAAATTTTGCCAACTTAACAAAAAATTAACTTTTGTGCTAATTTGAATTACAAAAATTATTAATGGGTTTGAGTATTTTTCAAATGTTTATGGATCATATGTAATTTTCTTCTTATTTGCCCATTTTATGTTCTGTCCCCCTCCTCTGCCTTTGCTCTTTCTCTGTTGTTCTATAGGAACCTTTAACTACTATGGACATTAACTCTTTGCCTTTTTTATGTATAAAAAGTATTTTCCCACAGTCCTCATTTGGCCTTTAAATTTGTTCATGTGAGCTGCTTCTGCCAAATACAAGTTTTGACTTCTTAATTATTCCAATCTGTCAACCTTTGCTTTATGTTTTCTGGGCCTCCTGTTAGGCTTAGAAGTTTCTCCCTACTCCAGGATCATAAAATATGGAGTGCATTTACTTAGAGCACAAGATGACCAAATTCAAAGAGGCAACAGTAATAATTGATAGGATGCCAGACAAAACAGCCTGAAGCCCTGCAGAGGAATCTGCCTAGCCCACATTTTCCCCCTCACACTGTACTTTTCCAGCCTGTGGTTATTTGTTATGCCTCTAGGCAGCCCTGACTTTCCACTAAGTTCTCCTCCCTCCTCTTTCATTCCTGAGCAGAGAGCTGTTTGATTTTTTTGTTTTTGTTTTTACAGACTGTTATCAGCAATAAGTGAGTCTCTGTATACCTGTACTTCTCCCATCCTGGGACTCAATGCAACATTACTGGCTGTATTTTCACCTTTCTGCTCTCTTTTCATATCCCCTCTCCCCTGCTTCCTGAAGTAAGCGAGCAAGAGAGCCAAAAGCTGACTTTGACCCATCTGCCCCAGGTTGGCTCCATTCCAATGGGAAAGTTTGATGTTGCAAGTTTTTAAAAGTCACTCACATTTTCCTGACTTAGAATCACACAGGCTTCCTTGACTTCCTTCTAATTCAATCAGGACAAAGAAAGCAAGCTGAGTTTACTGCTGCTTGGCCCCTGGGGGGAACCAGCCCCAAGCACAAGGTTGACACAAGAGCCAAGATCTTGGATACCTTTCTCTGCCCCTTCTGCCTCCTATACTGCCCCACAGCTGCCCTTTCTCTTTTGGCTCAGGATACTTGATTTGGGCATTCTACAGTAAAGTTTCTCTCCTTGGATAGATGAACTACATGCCAAAATCAAGGGTTGTCCTAGGTGGATTTTTACCCTGCCCCTGCCACAGTCTCCTCATCGGTACCCCAAATTAGTTTTATGCATTTACTTAAATACACTCTAGTTAAAAGTAGTATGCCTTGGCTCGGGATGTGGCTCAAGCGGTAGCGCGCTCGCCTGGCATGCTCGGGGCGCTAGGTTCGATCCTCAGCACCACTTAAAAATTTAAAAAAATAAAGATGTTGTGTCCACTGAAAACTAAAAAATAAATATTAAAAAAATTCTCTCTCTCTTTTAAAAAAAAATTAGTATGCCTACTATGCAAATGCAGCCCCAAGACAAGTCCTCCAGCACAGTGTCCTCTAAGTAGACATCTGGGATTACACACCATCTCCTCAATTTTCCCAAGTATTTATGGGGGCAGGAATGAGTACAGAGGATGGAGGATTAAGCCTAAGGGCTAGAATTTCAGTTTCAACACAGAAGGCCAGGTAGCAGAAGACTGACTGGTACCTCTGAACTCACACCACACAGGAAGATGCTTCCTCATCACCTGGAGGAACCCTGCTTCCCTCGGATCTTTGCTGGTAAACACTAGGGAACAAGATCCTACCTCATAATGCCAGTGTTGGTTTTGTGAGCATTCAATGGCAGGATTTCCAAGAACACTCAGGTTGTCTCTCCCACGATCTTTGAGACTGGACTGTGAGTGCTTTTAACACTTTCTTTTGCCATACTTTCTGATGTTTTCCCCATAATTCCAAGTTTTGCACTTATTGATTCAACAAGGTTTTAGTTTACATTTTTAAAAATGATACACTCAAGGAAACTCTCAAAATTCTGAAGAAGGATCTAAAGGAAGCCATGGGGGATATTTAAATGAATTAGTAAATCCCTGGTACTTAGGAAGCCTTGACTAAATACCAATTTTGTTATTCTTGTTGTTATTATTATTACTATTATTATTATTATTTAGTTGTGAATGTATCTTTATTTTATTTATTTATTTGTGGTGCTGAGAATCGAACCCAGTGCCTCATACATGCTAGGCAAGTGCTCTACCACTAAGCTACAATTCTAGCCCTATTGTCATTATTATTGCTATTGACATTGTAAAGAAGGAATACTTTCAGGGAAAAGTAGGAAATTGGCATCAAGCAAAGAGCAGAGAGGCTATCATAGATGACACTTGTCATGGCCCATGGTGTCTGTCCAAATTAGTTTCATTTATATTTAGGAGCCATGCCAGGTGAGTTTTTCAACTACTGAGTTCCCAACAGCATGAAGGATGTTGATATCTTGATGTTTTTTCCTGTGACCTGGGTAATGGGCAAATAATTCAGAAAAAAAAAAAAAGATCTTGTATCAACATCAAACACTGATGTAAACATTCAATGAAAGAAAAACTGAGAGTCCAGCGAAAAAAACAGTCAGGCCTAACTTCCCAGAGAATATCAAAGCAAAGAAAGATCTGGTCTGGCAACCCAAATAGGCTTACCATCTACTCAGGCTTTTCTGGAAAAAAAACTTAATTTCAAATACTATACTCTATCTCTTTGCTTCAACAGATAAGTTCAGGGTTCTGATTCATACATTAGAGAACATGAGCACCGTATGTTTCCTTAAGCACAGGAAAACCTCTAAAAGATGCGTGATTCCCTCTATTCAATGTGCATCACGAAGCTCATATGTCCCAACGTTTTTGAAGCTTCCTTTCTTTGAAAGGCGTAGAGAAGCAGCAGTTCAATGGCACACACACGTTGTTGAAAATGCGTGTCAGCCAGAGGGTGCCCTTGCCTCGGTGGCTTCCTGCCTCCAGCTCACACAGGGCTTCCGCTGTTTGGAGTGCCAGGAACTCTGTGAGGGATCCAAGTTTTCAAGCTGATAAAGATGATTTCGATGTGATATTTGAAAGGGCTGTGTGACATAAAGACTTCCCTGTATGAAATCCTGGCACAGCTGGTAAGAGAAGTGTGAGTGGGTGGAGATGATGGGGATGTGAGAAGGCACAGTGCCACCCAAGGCAGGGCTGGCCATAAAGAAGGAGTGAGATACTGCAACTCCTTTTTTTGTCAAAACTCTATCCACTTAATCTATTTTTTAAAACATGCTCCAAAGATTTTTGACAACTCATTCACTAAAACAAGCCTCTATGCCTAAGTGGTGAGATTTACTTTTTTTTATTTTTTTAATGCAAGATTTAAGATCACAGCATTAGCAAGAGGCAACACAATTATTAGAACAATTGGCCACTGATCACCCAGTTAATCAAATAAACTTGAACCTTATAAGAAAAATAGGTGGTCTATGATCTGATCCCTCCTTGTTTTTATAAAGCACCAGGAAAATCTGGATAGTCCCAGAAAGAAAATTTGAAGGTATGTATTTCTAGGTCATGCCTTCAACATTAGTAATCATCAATCACCGAGGAACCTAGAACCTTCATGCATAGTAAAAGCAATAATAATAAACTGTTTTGATTCTTCAAAAAAAGAAAGATATGTGGGCTCTCCACATGCAATCCTGACCTTTGAACCCCCCTTCAAAGATGGATAAGTCCATTATAGTCCCTAATGCCTCACTAAACTTGGCCCATTGGTCTGAGGTCCTGATCTAACAGCTGAACTTCTCATGCTTAAGTGACCTCTTTAGGATTCTTTCCGAAGAAACAGCACACAGAAAGCTCTGGATCAATAAGGAGTATGGCTATTGTTGATGCTGATTTATAAGATCAAAGCATCAATTTTAAAACTTGTTATAATTTCCTGATGATATTAGTGTTCTTTACAAGGTTAAAACAAGAATGATCCAGTCAGATTTAAAGATTCATGGCCTTGTTACATTTGTACAGAAAGCGTATAAAGACTTATTCAGAGTACAAGGAGCATCAGCATTCTTAGATATTTAGAAAAGTGTTGCATTCAGGAGTATAATTCCTATATTAATTAATTCCTTCGACAAGATCATGTGAGCACCTGACATGTGAGCATCTTAGAAGGAGCACATAGAGAAGGAGTTTATACTGGAGTTAGGCCCCAATTTCACATTACCATATATTAGTGCCTTTATAGAGAGAGACTCTTTCTAGATTTTCAAAAAGACCTAACATTTAAATACTTTATTATACACTAGACACAATATATGCATTTTTCTCTTCTACTCCTCATAAAAATCCTATATGGCAAGTTTTATTATTATTCTCACATTATGGATAAGAAACAAGGCAGAGAGAGGTTAAATAGCCTTTCCAAGCCCACACAGCACTGTCAATGGCAACATTGGGACTCAAAAGCAGGTAAGTTGGTCAGCAGAAGCTAGGCTCCCCCAAGACTCTTTGGGGTCTATTTACAAAAAATTTCTGACATGTAATCTCAGGTAAACTTCAAAGGACCCTTGTAAATTAAATACTACTATCATCATCTTATGACCAAAACTAACAAGGTTGAAACACTATTTAGGTCCTTCAGCTTATGTAAATCATATTTTAATGGCAAATAATCATATAAACCATTAGAAATTCTCAAATATGGGGTTTTCCACATGATATATTTTAAATATTCATCACTTAAGAAAATGTTAATATGAAATTTTAACATGAATTTTTGTCAACTCCTCTTGCATAAGATTGCCAAGTTTAACAAATAAAAATACAGAATGTCTAGTTAAATTTGAATTTCACATAAACAACAATTGATATACATCGGGCAAACTTATACTAAAATAGTAACCATTATTTATTTGAAATTCAAATTTAACCAGGCATCCTGCATTTTATCTGGCAGGCCTATTTCTGGAAGATATATCTACTATGAAATAAATGAAGAAATTTTAAGCTGATTGGAAAAGAATAGAACATTCTTCCTTTATCATCAGCTAAACTCATGGTAAGTACATACCTGTTTAATATACCTGCTTAGCTATGTGTGGTATGATTTCTGCCCTCCAGGAGTTTTGATGTAAAAATAGTGGTAAATTGGTGAATTATATGCTTTTGGCTCTTACCACTAAAAATTAATAAAAGGAATTACCATTTGTTTATTTTGTGCTGATTTGAGATTCCTAAAGTCTTATAAAGGCTGTGGGTATTCCAGTTTTACACATAAAGCAAAAGAGAGTAACAAGTTACTTGTCTAAGGCAACAAAGCAGAATTAGGGTTTAAGTCTTCTGGTTTTAGATTCATGCATCTTTAATACTTTCCAGTGCCTCAAAGCATCTCAGAAGAGCCATAGAATTGGAGAAGAGATGTTGCTGCTAGATGGAAATGAATACCCTACATTTCTGGGCATTCTGATGACTGCTACATACCAGAGCTCCAGATGACAGTAGATGGTGATGATTTTCCAGGGAGGTTTCTGCAGGATGCCATGGAGGCTCTCAGGCTGTGTTATCAGAGTAGTCAAGGTTGGCTCAGGTAAACAATCCAGAGAAATTTGAGGGGAACAAAAAGTAAGTCAGGAAAAGCTCACGTCTGATATAGATGGCCTAGCCATATCTTTTTCTAAAAGAATATGATGATTAACTTTATGTGTTAAATTGACTGGGCCATAGGGTGCCCAGATATTTGGCCAAACATTATTTTGGTTATTTCTGTGAAAGAGTTTCTGGATTATATTAACAGTTAAATCAATAGCCAGAGCAAAGCAGATCGGCTTTTCTATATAGGTGGCCTTTATCTAATACACTGAAGGCTTAGATAGGAAAAACATCAGACTCTCTCCACCTGAAATGAGAGGGAGTTTTTTCAGCCTGACTGTTTCCAAGATGGGACATTGTTGTTTTTCTTCCCACCTTTATTCTCAAAAAGAAAAATCACTTAGAATCTTTCTGGGTTTCCAGCCTGCTGGCCTTATAATTGGAATTAAACTGTCAGCTCTCCTGGGTTTCCAGCTTTCCAACACAGCAGATCTTGTGATTTATCAGCTTTCATAATCATGTGAACCAGTCTTCTCTCTCTTTGTCTCTGTATCTACACACACACACACACACACACACATACACACACACAGAGCCCACACTCCCACTGGATCTGATTCTCCAGAAAACTCTTGAGAATAATACAGTAGTAACACAGTGGGCTCATACCACCTCTACATCTGACAAGAAAAGCCAGTGGACCTTGCATCTCTCACAAAACCCAGAACAGCTTTATTCTACAGTAGCTTACCTTGTCCTGCCATTACTGTAGTTAACAAAATTGACATTTTAGGATAGTCCAGGGAGCCATCTATCCACAGTTGTGTTTAGAATTTTTCTAACATTGTTTTTGTCAAGTCTATGTTTGTTTGTTTTTTTAAAGAGAGAGAGAGAAAGAGAATTTTTAATATTCTATGTTTTACTTATCAGCGGACACAACATCTTTGTTTGTATGTGGTGCTGAGGATCGAACCCGGGCCGCACGCATGCCAGGCGAGCGCGCTACCGCTTGAGCCACATCCCCAGCCCCAAGTCTATGTTTTAAAGGGATGCAAAGAATCACATTATATAAAGTAGATACAACTGGAATTATTTGATGTAGTTGGTATCCCTGGGATAGGATGCAGTGGCCCTCTGTAGCTTTGTGTGTGTGTGTGTGTGTGTAACACAATTTTATTTTATTTTATTACTTATTCATTTTTATTTGTTCTTTGTATATATATATAATTCTATTTATTTAAAAATCTTTTTTCTTATAGAAATTAACATTTCATTATACAAAGTACATGTGCTTCCTGAAGAAAATAGAAATGTACTCTAATAAAAGAAAAAGTTGAACATACTCTAAAATTCTACCAGGAAAAAAAAATACATGATAACAGTTTCCATGTTTCTGAATTGTTAACATATGCGTTCTCAATCTTCTGCTTTGCTCTGGTTATTGATTTAACTGTTAATATAATCCAAAACACAGCATATGCATTCTTAGCATATGTATGCTTATACAATTCATAGACCAAAAACCTTGAGATAATTCTTTTCAGAACAATTAATCATACAGAATTGGAATGCATTCTTTCACCAGGAAGTGATAGATTAAAATTCATCTTGCCTAAGGAACCTGACTTTTGAATATATACACCAGAGCCTTTATATACAACTTTATACTATCCTCTTCATAAGAGTTACCTAAAAATTCTGAAACTATAAATTCTATTAAAACTGAAAATATTTTTGCAGATTGTCTATAGAATCCTCTACTTTCCTATGAATATCTCTAGTTGCATTCTATTCTCATTTTTTTAACTTAATGGTATTTCTTATTTCTAAATAATTATAGATTTACCAGAAGTAAATCTATAGTAATAGAATTGTTCCAAGTACATTTCACCCAGTTTCCCCCAATGATAGTGTCTTATATAACTGTCATACAATATCATATTGGTATAAGCCACAAATTTTATTCACATTTCGTTAATTTTGCCTGCACTCATTTATGTATGGGTATGTAAAATTCTACATGCCTTTGTTATCTGTTTAGATTTGTGTAACCACTACCATGGTCAATATACACAACTGTTTCCTCACCATGAGGATCCCTCAAACTATCCCTTTATACTCATTCCACTTCCATCTTGATCCTAAACACTTGGTGGTGACTAAGATATTCTCTATCTATATAATTTCATCATTTTTGTCATTCCCAACAATATTATTTAAATGGAATAATATGATAGGTAAGCTTTTATTATAATTATTAGTGCATGCTAATTGTATAATTGATGAGTCTTACTGTGACATTTTCATACATGTATATATTGTGCTTCTTCCCTCCCATGCCCTTCCCCTCTTCCCCCAACCCCTGTTTTTCTTCATCTTTCCTAACAATCCCTCTTTTACTACTTTCTGGTCAATTTTTCTTTTTTCCATTTTCCTTTTATAGTTTCTACATATGAGAGAAAACATGCAATAATTGTCTTTCTGTGTCTGGCTTATTTCACTTAACATGATGTCTTCTTCCAGTTCCATACATTTTCCTGCAAATGGCATGATTTCATTTTCCTTTATGGCTGAGTAATACTCTATTGTGTACATATACCATATTTTCTTTATCCATTCATCTGTTGGTGGGCACATAGGCTGATTCCATATCTTGGCTACTGTGAATAGTACCACAATAAACATGGATATGCAGATAATTTTTTGTTTGCTGACTTCACTTCCTTCAGAAAAATACCCAGGAGTAGGATAACTGGATCATGTAGTATTTCTATTTTTAGTTTTTTGAGGAAACACCATACTGGTTTTAGTCATGGCTATACTAATTTACATTCCCACCCACAATGTATAAGGGTTTCCCTTTCCCTGCTTCCTCTCTAGTATTTATTTATTGATTTGATGGATAATAGGCATTCTGAAGGGGGTGAGATGTAGTTTAATGTAGCTTTGAGTTTCACTTTCTTGATAACTAAAGATATTGAGCATTTTTTTCATATTTTTTAGCTGTTTCTGCTTCTTTTGAGAAGCATCTGTTCAGATCATTTGCCTATTTTTTATTGGATTACTTGTTCTTCTCTTGCTAAGCTTTTTGATTTCTTTATATATTCTGGGTATCGATCCTCTGTCAGATGAATAGCCGATAAGAATTTTCTCCCATTCTGAAGATTGTCTTGTACCTATGTTTATTGGTTTCTTTACTGTGCAGAAGTTTTTAATTTGATATCATCTGATTTGTCAATTTTTGCTTTTATTTCCTGAGCTATTTGAGTCATATTCAGTAATATTGTCTGTGCCAATATTTTGGAGTGTTTCCTCTATGTTTTCTTCTAGTAGTTTCAAAGTTTTAGGTCTTCAATTGAAGTTTTCGATATATTTTTAGTTGATTTTTTATAGGTTGAGAGATGGGGTTGTAGTTTCAATATTGTGCAAGTGGATATCCAGTTTTCTCAGCACCATTTTTTGAAGAGACTGCCCTTTTTTCAATGTAGGTTTTTGGCACCTTTCTTAAGAACCACTTGCCTGTGAATATCTGGGTTTACCTCTGAGCCCTTTACTCGATTCCACTGATTGATGTGTCTGTTTTTATGTCAATACCATGCTCTTTTTAGTGCTATAGCCCTGTAGTATACTTTGAAATCAGATTTTGTGATGCCTCCAGCATAGCTCTTTTAGCTCAGGATTGCTTGTGCTTCCAAATGAATTTTAGATTTTTTTTTTCCTAATTTTATGAAGATGTCATTAGTATTTGGAGGCAGGGGGGTCACGTTGAATCTGTAGATTTCTTTCAGTAGTATGGCTATTCTAACAATGTTGATCCTCCCAATCCATGAACATAGGAGGCTCTTTGATTTTAAGTCTGTATATCTTTGCTGGTGGGGTGAGTTTCTTTCAGGCAGCATATTGTTAGGGTTTTTTGTTTGTTTGTTTGTTTTTTAATACAAGCACCTAAACCATGTCTTTTAGGTGAACTGTATCTATTTATATTCAGGTATTTATTGAAAGGTATGTACTTTTTCATGTCAGTTTGTTGTTTTTTCTCCTGGTTGTTTTGAATACTCTATATACATTTCTTCTGATACATTTGGTGATTTCCTGTAATGACAGTGTTTGATTCTTTACTAATTCTTGTTTGTTTACCTATTCTAGTGAAATTTATTCTTTCCCATGCTCTCCTGGTTGTGTTTATCTTTCTTTCTCACCTAGGTGTAAGATTCCCTTAACTAATGTTGGTTTAATGGTCATAAATTCTCTTAGTTCATACTTATCTTGGAAGGTCTTAATTTATTCTTCAATTCTGAAGGAAAATTTTGCTGGGTATAGTAATCTAGGTTGGCAGTTATTGTCTTTCAGGACTTGAGATAACATCATTGCATGCCCTCCTGGATGTTAGCATTCCTGCTGTGAGTTCTGCAAGTATTCTGAAGGGTTTGCCTTTAAGTATGACTTGGTGTTTCTTTCTTGTAGATTTAAACTGCACTTTCATCCGTTTAACATAATAATATCAAGAAGAAATTCTTTTCTGGTCATGTGTATTTGCGGTTCTAAATGCTTCTTATACCTGGATGTTCATATCTTTCCCAAGAGTTGGGAAATTTTCTATTGTTTCACTGAATAGTCTTTCTATGCCTCTGGCTGTAACTCTTCTCTCTCATCTGTTCTTATTATGTATATGATTTGTCTTTAATGATGTCTCAGAGGTCTTGCTTTTTTTCTGATTACTCTTTGAATATGATAATTCCTCAACTTCATCTTCAAATCCTGATATGCTTTCTTCTACTTGATCTAGTCTAATGGTGAGTCTTTCAGTTGACTTTTCAATCAGATTTATTGAACTTTTTATTTTCAAAATTTCTTTTTAATTCTTTCTCAAAATCTGTTTATTTAATTTCTCATTCACATATTTATTAACTCATTAAACTATTTATGTGTATCTTTTGGAACTCATTGAGATTTTTAAATCATTCTCTTAAAATCTTTGACATGTCATCCACTCCAACATCTTTGTCATCAGTTAATAGAGAGTCATAAACTTTAGGAGATGTCATGCTGTCTTGTTTTTCATATTTCTCATGTTTCTATATTGAGATTTGTGCATCTATTTAGATCTATATCTCTTTTACTTTTTTTGATGATGTTCTTAGTAAGCAGCCTTCTCTGACAATGTGCCCTGGGATATTAGATTGTTGTGTAGTATTGAGTTTAATTTGAATTGGACTTTGTAGTGTCGTTTCCATGTAATCTCTTTCACTGTGATTAGAGGGTTTTGACACTGCATACTATGTTGGAACCTGAAGGATCCACTTTCTTTGAAGGCCTTACAAATGTGGAGTCCTTCTGGTGGTTCAGAGAGTTGTGCTATGGATGGAAGAATGTACAACATGTACCCTCTTGGCTACTCCTTCAGTCTTATCAGCAGTATGTAGTCCAATAAGGTATGAGAGCAACCTATGCTGAAGTTCCTTGTAGGTAGCAGTACCCAAAATCATTGTGTTATTTCTCTTTGCTGTTGCTATGGGGAGAAATATTTAGGAACGGGGATTTAGGCTCCCTGAGCCATGCCTACTTGAGTCAAAGCTGAGAGATTTTATCTCTATATTCTTTAAGTATCTCCCAAAGATTTGAGCAGGGATAAGGTGAGTAGTGGCTGGAGTAAAGTACTTAGTAGTGGGCTGGGAGTATAATACAGCAGCAGAGAACCACCCAATAATATGTTCAAGGTGCCAGGCTCAATCCCCAGCACTGCATAGAAAGAAGAAAGCAAATAATACCAATAACAACAAAAATAAACCAGATAAAGAAATAAAGCAAAATTAAAATGACCACCAGCACAATACCAACTGCAACAAAAAAGAAAAATAATATAGAATAAACTAAAAAGTTAAAAAATAAAACTAACAAAAATAAATAAATAAAAATAAAATAATTTTAAAATGAAGAAAAGTTGGAAAATGAAGAAGAAAAGGTCCAAAGTTTAAAAGGAAAAAAGGGGTTAGGCAGGAGAAAGATAAAAAGTGAAAAAAAGAAATAAAGACAAAAATAAAATAGATATTAAGAGAAGAAAGAGAGGGAAATGCAAAAAAGAAAAGCATATATATATATATATATATATATATATATATATATATATATACACACACACACACACAAATGAAAAACAAAAATCAAAAATCTAATAAAAATTAATAAAAAACAAAATTTCCTCTCATGCTCAATTATGCAGGCTCAGAATGGATAATTGTATTCTATGTTGATTATGCCTTCTTTCCATGCCTTCTTAGGCTGTGCACTCCTTGGGGAGAGCAAAGGTTGAAGGTTATTCACCCCCTTCTTTCCTTTGTTGTCTTCCCTAGGAAAACAGCAGTAGTTTGTGGCCAGAGCCAGTTGGAATACTTCTCAGTTGAACTGCATAGCCAAAATTAACTAGGGTGAAACTCAGTTCCCCAGGCAAAGATTTACTCCAGAGTTGTTTGAGCTGTGTTCTCTGAGACTGGAGAGACACCAGCATTGCAATGTGTCTCCAAGGTAGCGTGAAGTAGAGAACTTGTCTGGCACAGGCCCCCTCCAGTGTGCTTTGCACTGTACACTCCAAGGGCAGATCTGGTGTTGCGCACTGCAGCATGTCAAGGATTCTGGTGCCTTTTGTGTTGCACGCTCTTAGTGTAGGGAGAGGTCATGGAATCACAACTATGTGACCTGAGGTGAGCAGGGGTGATGGCAGGCTCTATGAAATCTGCTTCCCACAACTGATATTCTGAAAGTTGGCTCCGGTACCAAATCACATAGGACTACTTATCTCCCTGAACTCCTGAAGCTAGATTCTCAAACCACCAATTTTAAGAGGGAAGCATACTCTATTCCTTTACACATCATAGTCCAGTTTCTCACTGCATATAATTCCCAACAGGTTTGTATCATAGGCTCTCCTCTGGAGCAAAATTGACTCATAAGGCAGTTTCACACTGAGCCAGTATAGTAATCTTGCCAGTGGGATCCAGAGGCAGGAAAACACAGGAGCTTTTGACTCCCAGAGTGGTAAACTCAGAGGAGACCTTCTCAAGATGGCTCCCTGTTACAACCAAGTGAGAATATGCTAGAAAGTTTATAGAACTTCTCTGGAGCCAGTTTACTGCACAAATCCCAAATCTATTGTCTCATTGCACTGAATTTCTGTAAACAACAGTTCTGTGCTTGTGGTATACATCAGGACTTTCCTTTTTCACCTTTACCTCCATCCCCTTCTGTGCTGCCATGTGATTGGTCCACAGGGACTCCATTCACCCTCTGTTCCACTATCCAAAGTTTCTGAGTTTCTCCAAGTTTCTGTCCACTATTAAACATCAGTGTTCTTCCACAGTTAGCCAAATCCATTCACAACTGCTCTCCAGTTGTTCAGATTCAATCTTATGGAGAAGTGGGCAAGTGGCAGGCACCTCTACTCTGCATGTTGAATCTCCCAACTCTTATCTGGCTCTTTATAACCAAAGTTCACAGATTCTTACTGATTGTAAGTAAACAGTGTGTGAAATAGTCACATATTCAGAGAATCTAAAGGGTGGCTAAGTTGTATAATGAGGAATTATACAATAAGTTGTATAATGTAGAGTTTGGATTCCAAACTCATTTGAAGTTCCAAAACATTTTGGAAAATAAAGGGCAACTAATCTAGTTTTCTTGACTTTTCCTGAGGTCAAGCATATATAGAGAGAGCAAAAGTGTTCCAGAATTGCCAGAATTTACATATCATCTAGAGGTACATTTTGAAGACTGCTCAAGGCCTTTATCTGGCTGGCCTGATGTACCTCTCCAACCTTTCCTCCTACTTCTCCCCTATACGTATTGTATACACATGACATTCCTAGTTTCCTAACAGCCTGACTGAGTTTTACTTTGCAGTGCTTCTCGGACTTCCCTGTAACTGCAGCAGGTCTCCTGCAGATCTTGTTAAATGCAGAGCCTCATTAAGTAGTTCTGGAGTGAGTCCCAAATTTCTACTTTCCTAACCAGCTTCCGGAGACCCCACTTTGAGTATTAAGATTTTAAGGCTTAATTCAAACTACTACTGGGTTTCAGTTCATTTTGTTTTTATAGAAATAGAGGCTCTATCCTTCTTTTTATCAGTGATTCACAAACCTGTTTATGCATTTGTATCTCCTAAATCACTTCTAAACCTACCAGCACCTGTGCCTGATCCCCAAAATTGTGGTTGATCTGGTACATAGCCCAGGCTTTGGAATTTTCAAAAGATACCCAGGTGATTCAATATGCAGATAAATTTAGGAACCACTGCATTCATCGTATTTTCATCATAGCTATAATTAGTCTTTGTGCCTAGTTTGTCTTCACTTTCGTCTAATGGGCCATCTTAGCTCAGTAATTTCCTGAGGGCAGGAATTTTTTTACCTCACACTAGTACTCAATGTACTGAGTAAGTAAACAAATTTAAAACACATAAATGAAAATTAAAATGAATATGTAGAAGATATTATCCATGACACTAGCCCCCAGTAGAATAGGATGTCCCCAAAAGTCTTTTACCTAAAAATAATTTGTCCAACTTTCTCTTCCTAGACTTTAAGAACTGCTGCTCTTTACCTTCTGACTGTTTTACTCTGTGAGTTTCATCAAGAAAGTTTTCCTGCAGTTTTTATTTCACAGTTGATTTTTCACTTGTTACTATGTTCTTAATAAAGAATCCAGCACAGCTCAGGGATGCAGGGACATGTGCCTGCTACTTCCTGGGATTCCAAGAAAGCTGGAATAGGAACTGCTCCATTTTGTCCCTAGCCTCTCCCCAGGGGGCTTCATTCATCACCTGAACAGAATCTGGAACAATAGAGTACAGCCTTTGACTTCATCCTTAAGGGATACCTTTTACAGGAGCTGAATGTTTCTGAAAAGATTGGGTCAATTCTCTCTTATATTACACTCTTCCCTGTTAAGACTTCCCAACATCTGCCAGTATCTGGCAAGCAGTAAAAACCTAGACCTCAAGATTCTGTCTCAGGACAGAGTAAGTAAAACCCTCACCCCACCCAGCATGCCACCAGCTACATGACAAGAAGCATGACTTCTTACAGACTACAAGCTTCATAGTCTCACCTGGGAGGTAGGCAAAGGTTCTCCACACTGTCCTTATTCTTAGAGAATTATTAAGTCTTACATTTACCATCTGTGCTGATGGCCACTTCATAAGTTCCCAGGTACTCAGGTTACTTCCTGATATTTAGAACATATTTGTGTGAAGTGCTGATCTCATACCTGACCCAAAGAAGAGTGTAAAGGCCCTGCGGTAATGTACAGGTTAGGAGAGAAGTTAGGTGCTTATAACAAAGAACAAAAACAACTAGGATTTTTTTTTCCTCATCTAACAAGATTTTTGGCTAATGCTGGAGTTTGAGACACAGGAACAAGACTCCTTCAGTTTTATGCACCAACATATTTAAAAAGAAAATATTATCACATCATGGTTGCAAGATGGCTGCTACATGTATGAAATTCATGTTCTTAACTGTAGGCTGAGAGAAGAAGGAAAGGACAACATCCCTTCCAGAATGCTTAAGCTCTGAGTTCATATCACAAGGTTACCCTCAGAGGCAAGGGTCTGAGAAAGAGTACTTTTAGTTAGGCACAGGGCCAACTTAACCATTAGGCATAGTAAGCAAAGTACCACAAGCTCACCATACTTTTAGAGGCCTACCAAAATGTTTAGGTTTACTTTCTTTTAAAATTAGAATTAAAAAGAATACAATAAATATGAATATATAATAATTCACCCAGTCTAGATTATATTTGAATTTATACCAGTGCAGTTGTAAAATATAATCTGAATTTTATTTTTTAAATGGATGAAGGGGCCCACAAAGGCAAAAGCATCTAAGGACTCTGAAGTTATGATACAGTCCTGATTCATCACATCAATATTTAAAATAAAGTAAGAGTTTTGTTTGATTGTTTTGCTTTTGGCTTTAAAAAGGATGATTATTCATAGCATTTTTATTTGTAAAGCTCAAATGAGAAAGCACTAAAATATCCATTGTTAGGGGAATGAATAGACAACATCCTCACAGTGGAATACTACCCTCCAATAAGAAATGAATCACCTACACACAGGAGAACATGGATGAATCTCGGAATAATTATGCTGAGTTAAAAAATTCAAAGAGAATACACACTCTATGTGTCTATGATTCTTTTTATAGAAAATGCAAACTAACCATAATGACTGAAAGTTACTCAATAGTTGCCTACAGCAAAGGAGGTAGAGTGGGAAGGATCAAAAAGGCAGGAAGAAAATTTGGGGATTGTGGTGGTGGTTTCACAGATCTAAAAAAAATGTTAAAACATCAATATGTTTTAAAATACACAGTTTATTTTATGTCAACTACACCTCTGTATCATTATTTTTTTAATGAAGGAATAGATAATGGAATTGGCAAATTCACATTTTCTGTCCCAATGTGCTATGATTTTATCTTCCTCCTCTAATTTAGCTATTTTCAGATTTGAAATAATCAAACTCCATGGATCCCTTTCTCAAAAATTGGGTATCTAAGGAGCCAGGTTTATAATTTTCTTCACTGAGTGCTGCATGCATAAGTATCTCTTTTTGTTGTTGTTGTTGTTGTTTTTAGATATACATGACAGCAGAGTGCATTTTGACATATATACATGGAGTATAACTTATTCTAATTAGGATACTATTCATGTGATTGTACAAGATGTGGAGCTTCACTGGTGGTGTATTCATCTATAAACATAGGAAAGTTATGTCTGATTCACTCTACTGCCTTTCCTAATCCCATCCTCTCTCCCTTCCTTTCCTTCCCCTTTGTCTAATCCAATGATCTTCTATTCTTCCCTCCCCAATCCTTACTGTATGTCAGCATCCACATACCAGAGAGAACATTTGACCTTTGGTTTTGGGGATTGGCTTATCATGAGTATCTTTAATACCCTGACACTTGGCTTATAGCTAGTATTCTTTGGAAGTTGATCCTAGTATTCTTTGGAAGTTGAGCCTAGGTATATAAATTACACACAAGTTACCCATGGATCAGTGACACAGGCCTGCCTCTTTTCTCTTTTGGGGTGAATTTTAAGATATTAACACCCGAGTTTCTGGCTGGGCCACTATCCAATATGCTCCCTGTAGCTCCATAGTTATAGTGAAGCTGCTATGGGAGTGCCGTGCATGTTTCACCTGCTGGGATCATCTGGTGTCACTGTCTAGTACCATCACAAAGCAGGTTCTCACTGCTAGCCCTGTGAGTATGTTTCCTGATTCCCTGGGTCTCTTCACCTGCTGTTTTTACCTAACACCTTCCTGTCCACCCTTCATTCTTTACCTTCACTCCCAGGTACATATTACTTCTCACTACACAGATGAGAGTTCTTTTTCATCCTGCAATGTCTGCAGTTCTGGCTATTTGCCTCCACTGTGGCTCATATTGGTTTGGCTGACACGAATAGTAGTGAACTCCTGGATCAGTGTGTGCTGATTTTGTTTAGGGTGATCTCTGGCACTCGGAATGGAAAAAAATTGATTGGAGGGAGACTTGTGTTCTGAGCTGTTGCTCCATTTCTTCTAGAATATTTCAATCCAAATATACTTTGCAAAGCAAAAACTAATTTTCTTTTAAAGATTCCCTATTTTGGGTGAGATTCCTATTCCTTCAAGGAACACGACTTTGACCACACTTATTAACACACAAAGAAGGCAGACAAAGTGTAATTCTTACCCTAGTAATCAGCCCAAAAGGGAGTGGCAGCCCAGATCACTGGTGGTTGTAGACACTCACCCACATGGCAGCCAGGCTATGAGACCTGTATAACAGTCTCTGATTTTTTTTTAAATTTTGATTCCAATAGCTATGACTATAATCCCATGTTTTCCTAATGATTTTGAGAGAAAGAAGTGAAATGCCAAGGTGAGGAAATAAAAAGCAAGCTCTTAAAAAAAAAAAAGAAGCAGTTACAGATTTTGAAGATGACTGGACACAAGTACGGATGAAGTTGAAGATGTATGTGCAAGAAAAGAGGAAAAAAAGGATGGTTAGAGCTGTTATTGCTGCCCCCAACATCTACCATAGAGAAAGTCAAAGAGTCATATGAGATTTTCCATACAAAAAGTATTTGCAACCTCATTCATTGTCATCTAAAATTGTTCTTCCTTCTCCAGTGGGAGGATCTCCAGGGGCGCCTAGGAACTTCTCCATTGGTAGCAAGGGTGGCATGTGTTAGGTGGGTGGTGGCAACTTGGTGGCTACTTAGAACAAAGCAGCCCATGCTGGAAAAGAACATCAATCAGATGCCAGCGGAAACGCCTGTCAATCAACCAGATCTCCTGACTAACGCCTGTCAATCAGCAGGACCCCCTGGCCAATCCTGAGGTTCAGCCAACTTCCCTGACCAACTCCAAGGGGGCAAGGGACCCTAAAAACACCTTTTCCTGTCCCAAGCCCTTCCCTTCCTGCTGTAAGCCTCATAAAAGTCCAGTCCGGTCGAGCTTCCACGCGGTTTCTCCTCAGATCCTTCCCTTGTCCCCTCTGTGGGTCTGATCGAGTTCTGCCCAGGAGTGATATCTCAATAAAGCCTGTTCAGCGGCCCTTTTAAATCTGCCTCCTTTGGTCGCTGCCTGCCTCGCCTGATCTGACAGCATGTTAATGCATAAAGCCCTCAGAAGTATAGTGTCTGAGCAGGTGGAACCTTGGGAAACAAGACCAAGTGGGAGTCGGCATTGTCTTAGGGAAGGTGAGTGAGGCAGGGAGAAAGGTCACAGTTAGTGGCATACAGAGGGATGCCTACAACATATTACCTGAAATTCTTTAGCAGAGATACATAGTGTCATGTTAAGGGCATGATTCACACAGAAAAATTAGATAAAGATTGGAGGTTGAAACTGAGAAAGAACATAAAAAATAAGGTAAAGTTGGAAAATGTGAGCTATTAGAAATTCCTGGTGCCCTTAACAATACACTGTAAATATTTTTAAGGTTTATTTTCCATTAGCTAGCACTTGGAGAGCCATAGCAGTATCTTCCTCCTCACAGTAGAAATAAATCAACACAGCACAGCAATTTAAAAACACAGGTTTCAGAGTAAATACAGAAAGGAGTGGTTTTCAGCAATAGTTAAAAGTCTGAACATGAGTGCACTAGAAAACTTTTTTCTCCACAAGAAAAAAAAATAGTCTTCTTGTATAGTGTTTGCTCATTTCCTTGGTATAAATACCCTCACCATGGCTGATTTCAAACTTCCAATATTTTAAAATTCAGCTTTCAAATTTTGTGAAAATTTAACAACTGTCTCTCATTAGCTGAAGTGATCCCACCCTCACACTGTACTGTCTCTGTTCTCTCAAAAGAGGACCAACATCACCATATCATAGGCCTCTGAGCAGTAGAAAATTATAGCATTATGTCCACCAGATAGATATTCACCAAAAATATTTTCTAATATTTATTAGCTTTTCTGAAAGCAACACCAGAATTTTCTCCTTTTGAAAAAAGAAAAAAAGATGCTGTTGTGCAATGCTAAATTTCCTGACATCATTTTCCAAATGAGGAAATCTTAGTAGCATTGACCTTTGCCTACCCAAGGTTTATCATTGCCCAATCAGCTAATTCCTTTACTCAATGTTTTGCTTGTAAGTTGGGGATTGCTTAAACTAGTGGCTGCCCCAGGATATGTCCTTCCTTATTACCTGACTATATGCACACAATCTGCCACCTTAATCCTTCCCCTAAAGGCCTTTTAAGCAGGAGTCAAGCTAGCAATTCCTTTATTTTTTATTTGTGGTTAGAAAATAGAAGGTTTTTATTCTCTGAGAACATTTAGACACCAATTTCCAGGGGTATCACTTAATGTGCCTTTTGAAAGAGCTGTGGGACTTTGATTGTTTCCAGATGAACTTTCAAATGGCTCCTGTGGTCAAGTTCAATTCTTATTCTCAGAGAGCAAAGAATGCTTGAAATATTTACAGAAAGCTTGTACAGGTTAGCCTATCCCCAAAGAGGAGGCTTTAATGATAACTCCAATGTAAAATCCTTGAAGAAGGGTCATTCCTTTTTCTACTTGGTGTCACCATGGCACAGCCTACATCTTGATCTTTCAATCTTCTCATTAAATCTTGGTCTAACTGAATTGAATTATCAATATAAATAGAGCTAATTTTAAAACAATTCTGTTTTTTCCCCCCAAAATAATTCAGAATATTTAGTTTTCCTGGAAAAAAACAAACATATTCTTTATGACCCTGGCTAACAGGAATGCCAGTACTCAATCAAATAAAATATTGTCAGTATCATATTCTTATATCTCTTATATCTCATGATATATCTATACTGATATATCTGTAGCATCAGTATAGAAAAGGAAAATAAAGGGAGTAAAAGTTAAAAAAAGGAGAAAGTATTCTGAGAGGTAGGATTGGTGGTCAGATTGCTCACTTTTCTAAATCAAGGTTGTTTTTTTATATAAAGTGGGGGCTTATGTTACCTAATTCAGAGGAGGCTGTGATGAAGATGAATCAGGATAATGTCTATAAAATGATAATGTGGTACTTTTCTCACACCTTAAGATGTGAATAACTGTTATCTGTATAATTACTATTATTGTTGTTGCTGTTATGTTTATAGAAAGTGTAGTTACCAGTCCAGGCAGATCTGTTGTGTGGCTGTCATCACCATAGAGAGACATTAGAAGATTAGTGTTGAAAAGAAAGAACATGAGAAAAGCATGTACTCCTAATTGAGGTATGTCAAAGTCATCTTCTTTCATTGGGAAATTTTTCGTACTAGTTCACAACTTTCACCACCAGTAAGCAAGTCTTTGAGAAAGCAATAACCTGAGGTATGATTCTTTTGCTCTCTACTAAATCAAGGAATGGAATGCCCACCAAAGATGGTATGTGATTTTTTTTAAGGACTTGTTTTTAAATTAATGAATGTCATGAAGAGAATGCACCACCTTGAGTGAGGGGTCCTGTACTAGTACTCCCATTACTTGTGCAACCGTGTGGCAGAATTTGAGAAATGAAACCTGAATGCTGCAATTGCCTTGCTGTGGACAAGATCACATCCTGTGAGTGGCTGTGGGGATGCCTTCTGGAGGATAGAGGGTTTCCCTCTGCAAATTTCCATTCCATCTATATGACCCTATCTTCAAAAAAGGACTATTTCCTTTTCTCAGAAATGAGGTGAGATTGGAGTCCTCAATTCTGGCTAAAGAAGAGCAAAGTAAGTCTTCCTATTTGCAGAAGTTAGGATGTAGGGAGTTAAGGAATGAGAGAGCCTTTGGGAAAACCCTATGGAAAACTGTAGATGGGGCTTCTAGGAAATATCCTGTCTCGAAGCTAGTAGTAAATTTTCTCTTTTTGCATTGCAGTTGCCTTCTCTTATTCCCAGTATTTCTTTAATCCTTGTTAGTCATTGCTGCATAGTTTTAGTTGGTACTTAGAGGAACTACCATGTCCATATGGGAGAGTTCATTGTCCATGCTTAGGGAGGAAACAAGTTATTAGATGGCAAAAGATGAAAATAGAAAATATAAAAGAAGTTTCAGATTAGAGAAAGCAAGCTGGCTGAAGGGTTCAGAGGTGACCCAGTCGTTTAATAGAACATAAAAGCATTCATTCCTAAGGAAGTTTTCAAAAGTTCCCTCAGCATGGTGGGAGAGTAAAGAAGAATTTGGTCAAACCAATTTTCCATACCATACAGATGGGGCTCCAGATCACTGTTGTGTTGTCTGTGTTTATTATTATCATCGTTTGAACTGAAAGAAAAAGTTACCCAGAAAGCTGGAGAACTAGTTGACATTGTAGTTAAATTAGTTTTCTAGTGCTGCCATAACAAACACCACAGTGTGTTTGGCTTAAACAACATACATTTATTTTCTCACAGTTCTGGAGGATGGAAGTCCAATCAAGGTGTAGGCAGTTTTGGCTTCTTGTGGGGCCTCTTTTTGGCTTGTAGATAGTTGCCTTCTTCTTCTTCTTTTTTAATATTCATTTTTTTTAGTTGTAGTTAGACACAATACCTCTATCTATCTATCTATCTATCTATCTATCTATCTATTTATTTATTTATTTTTATGTGGTGCTGAGGATCGAACCCAGGGCCTCGCCTGTGCTAGGCGAGCGCTCTACCACTGAGCCACAACCCCAGCCCCAGATAGTTGCCTTCCTTCCATGTCCTCAGATGGCCTTTCCTTTGTGTAAGTGCATTTCTGGTACCTCTTCCTGTTCTTTTACAAACAATTCTCACAAAAGATAAAAGAAGGAAGGAAGGGAGGGAGGGAAGGAGGGAGGGAGGAAAGGAAGGAAATTGCTGAGAAATAGACAAAAGGACACAAAATCTATAAAAGACCCCAACTCCAGAAAAGCCACACTGTTCTCCTGGGAGACAGACCATGCAATGCCTATCCTGTGCATTATCTTCATTTCTCACTTTTCCAATAAGCTCAATGCAATTCATTTGAAATTTTCCCTGTGAGATTGCAAGAACCAGTGACTGCAGATTCCCATGGTTACTTAGTCTCCCCGGGCCTCCTCTGCATCAACATCAATTTCAGGATAACAGCCTCTTTCTTTATTCTGAACCTTTCTCTTGTCCTCTGCAAAGCATGGCATCATTTTTAACTGATTGCCTTTTTGGAACCTCAGGCTATCTCTGGAGGCTAACTTATATATTCATGGAGAGACCTCCATTAGGGTTTCGTGGTATGGTATGATGGGAAGGACTGCAGGGCTAAAATCATGAAAGGAAGGAAGCCTCCAGTCTTTAGGCCCAGCACACAAGAGCATGGTTAAGAGAAGGCAAGTTGTTCTGCAGGCAAATCTGCTTTCTGCACTCAACTTCCCAACCACCTCTGGGCATCAGATACTTCATTCAAATGCACTCAAGGCAAAGCACTCAAACACTCACTGAGTATTTCCCTGGCAGATTTCCAGTACTTCATTCTTCTTGTTAATGGTGACAGAGAAAATTACACAAAGCATTCAGGATGTTGATATGCCACTTGCCTCACAGTTTACTTCAAGGCTTCTTCAGAGTTTTCTGAATTTTACTTTCTGGAACAAAGAATATTATTGGCATAAGCATCAAGTATGCCAGTGAAGTTAGTCCTAGTGTTTTTGGTAAGCAAGTTCTGAATTTTTAGGTCAGAAGCAATCTGTCTTTTAGCAATTAAAAGCCAATGGCCATGTAGTAACAAGTTTAGTCAAGTTTTGTTGGCACAGACTTATTTCTCCAACTTACAGATTCTCCAATAGCAACAGCAATAAAGTTTTTTTTTTTAATTTATTCTAATTAGTTATATATGACAGTAGAATGCACTTTGACACATCATACATAAATGGATTGTAATTTCTCATTCTTCTGATTGTACATGATGTAGAATCACACCAGTAGTGTAGTCATGTATGTACATAGAGTAATAAATGTCAGGTTCATTCTACTATCCCTCCTACCTTCTTACCCCTCCACTCCCTTCACTCCCTCTACCTAATTCAAAGTACCTCTATTCTTCCCAAGTGCTGCCCACCTGTCATGCCTGGCTAAATTGTGAATTAGTATCCACATGTCAGAGAAAACATTTGGCCTTTAGGTTTGGGGGATTGGCTTATTTTAGCATGATATTCTCCAGATCTGTCCATTTACTGCAAATACCATAATTTCATTCTTCTTTAAGTCTGAGTAGTATTCCATTGTGTATATATATCACAGTTTCTTTATCCATTCATCTGTTGAAGGGCACTTAGATTGGTTCCATAATTCAGCTATTGTGAGTGGAGCTGCTTTAAACATTGATGTGGCTGTGTCACAGTAGTGTGCTGATTTTAAGTCCTTGGGTATAAACCAAGGAGAGGGATAACTGGGTGTTAGGATGGCCTTAGGCCTGAGCCTAAGCAACTCCATTTTAAAAACTCCAGTTTGAAACCTGCAGTTTCACCAGTTACCACCCACAGATCCCTCCAGTATAGCCACAAACAAGTGGCTTCCCCTCACCCTGATAAACAGAGTGAAGCCCTTGACAGGCTGACATCTCTTGATAAGAGGGAAAGGCGAGAAGATCAGGGTGGAGACCACCAGACCAGATGTTTCTGACCCCAGAGTAAATGATGTCACTGAGAAATCTGGTGGTAGCTGATAAGGATTGAAAGGGGGATCAAAACCCCCCAAATTTAGTATAAATGATAGAGCAAATGAACAGGGATTCAGCCAGCCAAAACATGGATGCACTCGAGCTGGAGAACCTGATAAAGACCTGATATCCCATCACTTGTCATCATTTCCTGAGCCCCTGCATGATTCTCACCATTCTCAAACTCTACCAACTCATCTGGACCTTGGTGAGAGACACAACTTCTCCCTATGACCCTCTCCTCAACCGGTCATCCACTCCACACCAGGAAAAGCCTGCCTTGGTTCCAGACCTGGTCACCGCAGTCTGAGTGAGAGTGCATCTTCTGGACTTAAAGCCTAAGGCTTAAGACTTTTGAACTTAACATGCAGAGGAAATGTCTGTCATTAGCTTATCATGATTAAGTGTGTTTTGCAGGGCTAAGAATTAATCTAGAATTGTTTGCTGTGAATTAATTATGTCTATTGCAGTGCTTGGCATTAAGGATTGTCGTTTTCTTGATTAAGAACCTATAGAGTGAAATTGTATTGAGTAATTTGAGTGAATAAAGCATTGAAAGGGGCAGAAGTGCGTGGACATTCTTTATTTCTCCCCTCGACTGCATACGTCACAATTTTGCCCCCTCGTGACACTGGGTCAAATGGTGGTTTCATTCCAAGTTTTCTGAGGAATCTCCATACTGCTTTCCATATTGGTTGCCTTAATTTTCAGTCCCACCATCAATGTATGAGTGTACCTTTTTCCCCACTTCATCACCAACATTTATTGTTGTTTGTATTCTTGAAAATTGCCATTCTAACTAGAGTGAGACAAGATACACTGCGCGTAATAGAAGAAAAGGTAGGCCCAAATCTTATCATGTCAGCCTAGGACCTGACTTCCTTAACAAGTCTCCTAAAGGGCAAGAACTAAAATCAAGAATCAATAAATGAGATGGATTCAAACTTAAAAGCCTCTCTGCAGCAAAGTTGAAAAATCAATCACATGAAGAGAGAGCCTACAGAATGGGAGAAGGTCTTTACCATACACACCTCAGATGTAGCACTAATCTCCAGGATATAGAAAGAACTCAAAAAACTTAACACACACACACACACACACACACACAATAAAAATAAAAAATAAACCAGTAGATAAATGGACTAATGAATTGAACAGACACTTCACAGAAGATACACAATCAATAAATATATGAGAAAATGTTCAACATTTATAGCAATTAGAGAAATGCAAATCAAAACTACTCTAAGGGGCCTGGGGTTGTGGCTCAGCAGTAGAATTGCTCACCTAGCACGTGTGAGGCACTGGGTTTGGTCCTCAGCACCACATAAAAATAAAATAAAAAAAATAAATAAATAAGTAAAGGTATTATGTTCAACTACAACTAAAAAAAATATTAAAAAAAACTACACTAAGATTTCATCTCCTGTCAAAATGGCAATTATCAAGAATACAAGTAACAAAGATTTAAAATGAACATTTTTTTTACTGCGTTCTCTCCTTGAGCTCTTTTTATTACACTGCAATGTTATCTGGTGTCACCTTGGGTGCTCCTTTAGCTTCTTTGGTTGAAGATGACATCTGGAGAGACCTACTGGGTTCATCAACTCATAAAACTAGGAAGGACCATGAGAAATTGTTCAGTGCAAACTGCCAGGAAGGCTCCACAGCAGCACCATCTTCAAGGTCGCACTGTCTATATGTATAGATGTATTTAGATATGAGAAAAATTGCCCTGTGTCAAAGTCACTGTCTGTGTCCAAATTAATGTAAATCTTGCCAAAATCCATTTCCCATCTCCAGCCTCAAAAAAAAAAAAAAAATATATGGCCCTAGGATTCCAAAATTTTCCAAGAAAATATACAAACTGAACTCTCAACAGTGACCCAGGGTTACCCTTAAAATATGTATCTCCAGTATTTGTCATGGCCACAACTAGATGAGCACTTAGCCTATGGCTGATTCAAAATGTCTTGCTTAATGGATGACTCATATGGTCAGTCCTTTGAAACCTGAAGATGAGTTCTGGTCATAAATGTGAATTACCAGGGAAACCCTCAGCAATTTTTTTGAGGCCCAGTTGTTTCTCTTGTAATATGTGAAAATTTTGGCTGGTTCCATGCTTTAAGTTGTTTGCTTATCATTTTTGCTGTGGCTCTGCATGAATGATCGAAGCATAATTTGCTCTTTGTCCCTTTCTGTGGTCTCACTTTCTGCTTTTTTTCATCCCATCTTCAGCAAAGACCCGCGTTCTAAAGAATGCCATCCAGCCAACAGTGTCCTGTGCCTCCCATCTGGCCACTTAGCAGTAGCATCAGTCAGTCCTGGCTCTGGACTCCTGGCTTGTTCTGTTGGACCAAATAGTAATTGAGGCTGTGCTCAGTGACCTGCTGTTTGCAAACAAGGAAGCCAAAGCACATGGTTACTTAGAGGCAAGCAGTGGGTGAGGGACTTGGTCTTATAAGGTTAGCATCAAAACCTTACAAGTCAGTTCTTTGCATGTCAAACAAAATTACAGATCCAGGTAAGTGAGCTGTGCACCCCAAAAGCCTGAAGGTATTTCTTCTGTCCATCTCACTCATCAGCCAGTTCCTGGGGCAGCTAAATGGCACTGGGATAACTTTGTATACTCATTCGACAGAGAAAAAGGAAACAGGTGACAAATTGTCTCACTGACCTTCTCAAATTCCTTCAGTGTTTCCCTACAAAAGTTCAGTCTCCTTGGCCAGATATTAGAGCTGCTCCTTAACCTGTCCTAGACATGTCTGCTTTCTTTCTTGAAACCCCTCATTACCCTGTTCATTCTTGCTGCCATTTTCTTGTCCCCTTTCATCCACCCCTTCCCTTGGCCAGGGTGTCCTTCCCACACTCTTCTTCACCCAATTCTAGTTGAAACTCTAAGACTCAAATTATTTTTTAAAATTAATTAATTAATTAATTTTAATTAGGTATATATGACAGCAGAATGCATTTTGATTCATGGTACACAATTGCAACACAACTTTTCATTTCTCTGGTTGTACATAATGTAACATCATACCATATGTGCAGTCATTCATTCATGTACCCAAAGTAATGATGTCCATCTCATTCCTCGGTCTTTTCTGCCCCCATGTCCCCTCCCCACTTTTCCTCCCCTTTGCCTAAGCTGTGTTCAAGAGATACCCTGGATGCTGGGGATATAGCTCAGTTGGTAGAGTGCTTCTCTCACATGCACAAGGCCCTGGGTTCAATCCCCAGAACCACCACCAAAAAAAAAAAGAAAGAAAGAAAAAGTGATCTCTTTTACCCCTCACTCTGAAGCCATCCTGGATACTGAGTCAGTATCCAGGTTTATCCTTTTTCTAGAGGCTCCCAGGCTTTTTAAAATCTGCACACCTTGTACTTTCTCACATCTGCCCCTTTTCCCTTGCTGCTTTCTTGCCTGTAATTCCATTTTTCATTCCTGCCTACAGAATCCCAGGGATACATCAAGATTCTCCCTGAAATACCACTCCTCAATTAACATTCACTAATGCTCTGTATTCAATTGCTGCTGTAACAAACCACCACAATGTAGTGATTTAAAAATGAAAAGAAATTTTTATTGTCTTACAGTTAAGGAAGTAAAAACAACAACAACAACAAAATGGCTTTCAGTGGGCTAAAATCAAAGGATCAGCAGGTCTATGCTACTTGGGAAAGCTCTAGAGGAGAATGCATTTCCTTGCTTTTTTCATCTACTTCAGTGCATCTTCACCGAATTGCCTTAAGGCCCTTTTTCTTATCTTCAAAAGCATCAGGGCAGCATCTTTAAATTCTACTCTGCTTCTATCATTAATTGTCTTCTCCTCTGTCCTCCCTGCCTCCCTTTTAAAAGGGGTCTTATGATTACATTGGACTCACCTAGATTTCCAAGAAATTTCCCCACTGTAGATCCTTAATCACACTTACCAATCTTTTTACTATTAAAATTCACATATTCACAGTTCCAGGGGTTAGAGCATGTACACTTTAGGGGGAATCATTATTCTGTTCACTACATTGCCTAATGAAGAATTGATCTGTTTAATTTCTATTTAGTTGTAACACTGTGTTTAGGTATCTATAATTCAGGGTCTTAAGCCTGTCAGTTTCCTTACAAGATAAGTTCTTTGAGGACAGAGACTGTGTCTTACTTATCTTTATATTCCTACAATATTAAGCTTAATGCCTCGAACATAGCATGTCTCCTATGCTTGTTGAACTACTAACAGTAATTTTCTGTGCTGCTTCTAACATCTTCAAAGATGATTCTAGGAGGTAAAATGTCTTTAGAGAAGACATGTAAATAGGATGGCAGAGAAAAAAAAATGGTTCTGTATAACTAACCAACTTGGTTGGCCCTAGTGATGGGCTCACAGCATTCAGTTTAGACACAAGCTTTGTTCACCACTCTGCCTGTCTCGCAGCATCTAGCAATATCCCGGGCACAAAGAAATTCTGTGTTTGTTGGATGAGGGGGAATGAATGAATGAATGAATGTTCTTTACAGATTCCATGTGTCTATACGTATGTTCACGTGTGTGCACTCATATGTATGTGTGTATCTCAAGTATTGGACATTTGAAAGCTATATACACTACAATGTTTAATAAGGGTCAATATGAAGAAAAATAAGAGCACTGTTTAAACTTTGGGTTTGCTGAAATAGACCACATCCTCCTCCATTCTGGCCTCCTTCCACCTTAGAAATACCAAGTTTCCTGAGATGTCAGGTTTGGAATTTCACCAGTAATGTGAAATGGATCCAGAGGTTCTGAGTAAAAGTCAATAGAGCCCACTGCTGAGCCAGGTCATGGAAATATTTGCCCTTTTTGCAGCTTACTAACTTGAGTTCATGTGGCCATGTGAACTGTGTGGGGTAAGGATGAAGCTCCATATGTCATGAGATACCATGATGCCACATCATACCATCTCAGTGGCTTAGCACAATGGACCTATACGTAGGAAGCCTGAGAAAATGTTCCTGATCTCTGGCATTTACTGTTGGTGGTTTTATAAATTAGTGCAGTCTCTCTGGGGGATAGTTTGGCAAAAAGTTTGAAAACCTTAACTTCACCCATACTTTTTCCTTACGATTTCATTTTTAAGACACCTTACTTTCCTTCCCCATTGCAATACCCACACATGGGAACAAAGAATATTTATTCAAATATGTTCATTGCAGAATTATCTGTAATAATGAATGAGTGTAGATAATTTAAAAGTTCACCAATATGGTACTCATTAATTAAATTCTAATTTTTTTTTAAAAAAAAAAAACAGAATACTTAAGCAGACATGCAAAAGAAGAGAGAGAGATGCATAAACTGGCATGAAAAATGTTCACAATATGTTGCTAAGAAAAAAAAGCACTAAGTTGCATTTAATATGCTTAAGACAATTTTACTTTTGAAAATAAAATCATGATGTATGTATAAATTCTGTATGCAAACAAAAAGATCTTCAAGATAAAGAGGTTTTCCCTTGGCTATATGATTTTGGGACATTTTTACCTCCTTTGAACATTTGAACTTGTGTTTTCAGTTATATTTTGCCTTTAGAGTTGAAAAAAGAAAGAAAAAAAATCCTACTTCAGAAAAATATAGCAACAGTTGCTATGTGAATTCTGGAAATGAGTGAGGTCAATCAAGGGCATTTGGTAAGAGACCAAAACACAACACATTCTTCTTTCAGAGGAAACTAAAAGCCAAGAAGGAGGGAGAATCGTCTTGATAATTTTATTAAAACCAATTGCTTTGTACTTCATTTCCACAAAGTGACAGCAGTCATATACAAATCATTCTTAGTGACATTAGTAATGTCAAGACTTCCCTACTGTCCACATCTAATTTGCTTCAGGTGCTGCTGTAGCTTGACAATAAACTTGAGGAAATCTCCTAGAATTTCTAGAAGGAGTGAAGAAAAAAAAAAGCCTTTCTGTTATTGAATTGAATATAGAACTGCAGGTAACATTAAACAAAGAGATATTTTGAAGGTAGACTTGATTAGACTGTTTATAGTTTAAATTTGTTTTTTAAAGTTCTATTCACGATTCTAGGAAGGTCCTAAAATGACTTCTCTACTTCAAGTTCATGCATCCCAATGTGTTTTCTCCTATGCGCCCAAGTCTAATCAATTTAGAATTTTTTACACATGCCAATCCCTTGAATTGAGTTTGGCCTAGTAAAAATGCGATCAAACTTACTTTGGTATATGATTCCATATGTTTAAAAGTCAACATGCAAATATATGCTAAAATTCTAGATATCTTTCCTTTTGAAAAAATTTCTCCCTAAACTTGAAACCATGGGTGGCTCCAGGTGTTATGAAGTAGGTGGCTTGTGTGCATGCGTGGGTGATGGATAGCAGTTGCCAACCTCATTCTCCTCCTGCAGGTTGCTAAAAACCAAACACTCCAGGAGACCAAGGAGATGCATTAAGTTCTCAACAGTGATCTTCTGATGGACAGGTTTTTATAGATACTTCTTCCATGGATGTAGTTCTATTTGCTTTAGTCAACACTATTGTGCTGAGAACCACAAAATGACAACTTTACACCTTGTGTAGTAATGTGAAGCCTCTACCACTGAATAATAAATCTAATTATCTACTTATTCAGAACTTCAAATTAGTTCAACATTCAGAAACACTGCTGTTCTTACCTTCAAATCTCATTTCCATCACTGTCAATCTCTGCATACAATATCTTCTGCTGCCATGAGAATAGGATTTCAAAACCTTGAAAAATTCTGTTTAGTGTTGTAATATTTACAGAAACTTAGTGCTATTGACTTGTACTTAAAATGACCTCGCTTTCTCCAGAATCCTAGAATGCTTTTCAGTGTACTCAGCAAAATTTCCACAGTTGAGGTAGAAAAGAAAGAAGGGATTCAGGTGGTTGGATTATCAGAGAATTCTCATTGGAAATATCTGGAATGTGGCAAATATCTTCCTGTTCAAGACCCAACCTCACAGAGTAGCCCCCACACTCCCACCTCTTTCACATCTCTTATGCACAGACTAATGAGTGCTGAAATTTTCATGATCCCTATGTCAGTCTGTTCCTGCTTCTGTAACAACATATCTCAGACTAGGCAACTTACCAATAATTGAATTTATCTCTTAAATTCTAAAGACTGCAAAGTCCAAGATCAAGGCTTCAGTAGACTCAATGTCTGGTGAGGCCCATTCCTCAGAGCAGCTTGTTGTTGCACCTTTATGTGGCAGAAGAGCTGAAGGGATGGATGCTGAGTCCTCGCATGATGGAATGGGCAAAGCAGCTCCCTTTCACCTCTTTTATAAAGGCACTAAGCCTAATCATGAAAGTGGAGCCACCTGAAAGGCCTCGCCTTCTAAGGCTCTGGTTTGAAAACAGGAACTTAGGGAGTACACCAACATTAAGACCACCACGATCCCTAGCAGATTGTCATGCAGGTCCTCCAGCTCCTGTTCTTATGCTAGTCTCCAGAAGGAAGTCCTCACTCTTCCTCCAGGTCAAAGAAGTAGCCACTCTGCCATGCTCCTCAGACTGCTAGGTATGGATGACTCTTCAAGTAAGTGGTGGTTTGAAAAAGGGATTCACACAAGAGGTGATATTCTGGTGCCAGTATGTTCCCTAAAATAAAATGCATCCCTATGCTAAATGTTTAGATTAGAATAATTAGAAAAAGAAGATAGTAAGGTTAGGCCATGGTGTAAGAGAAGGCCGCAGCTTTGGGAAAACTGGACAAAATAGGAACACAAAGAGGACAACAGAAACCACCAAGTGATTATCAGTCACAAATGCAGGAAGGTCACTTCACCCAAGGGCTATTCAGATAAAGACCAGATGATTATTCTTCAAGTGTCCGAGATGACCAGAGTTGTTGATTGTGAACCTAATTTGTATATATTTACTCAAATTCTCTTTGATATGGGTTTTTGTTTTGTTTTGTTTTCTCACTAGAGACCTGAGCTGATGAGATGAACTGGGTTCAAAAATGGTGGCGCAGGATTAAGCCAAGAAAATGGTGAAAAAGCACAGGACACAGCAGTAATTTTCATATGGAGGGCGGGACTGCTCTATGACCTTAAAAGTCAGCTTCCATGCTGGAAAGAGCTGGAAAAAGAGTGTGCACCCGTAATCTCTTTATTTTCATTGGGGGGACACACAAAGGAGTTTCCATAGAATGTTCTTCACCAAATAAGGCAGGGGATAAAGTTTCAAGGGTGGAGTCTTGCTTCGTGATGTTTTGTGGTCAGCAGATTGATTGACATGTTGGCAAGTCACACCCATCTCAGGTGCTGTGTGGGATCATAGGCAGAGCAAAAGGAGAAGCTCACTTGCATCACACAGCCCAATCAGCGTGCAATGCCACACCTGTCCCCTCATATGGCTACTATGCATATGGTTCATACACACAGCCCATGAACGGCTTGTGACAGTTTTTGTTGTTGTATTTTTTTTTCCAAAATAACTCTCAGTGGTTTTATTTTCAGGCCTAGAAAACATACATTAATGGATAAGAGAAAGCTGATAATTAGTAACCTGATTCCCCACAGCAATTGCTAAAACACCAAACATGATCACTGGGAACAGATGGGAATGGGAGACCCAAATGAAAGGAAAGGACTTAATTTCTTTTTCTTTCTTTCTTCCTTCCTTCCTTCCTTCCTTCCTTCCTTCCTTCCTTCCTTCCTTCCTTTCTTTTCTTCCTTCCTTCCTTCTTTTTTTATATATATAGCAGAATACAAAGGACTTAATTTTTAAAGAGAAAATAATGTAGATTCTGAAGACTGAACATGGTGAATAACTAACCTCCGTCTCAGGGGAGTCCTGAGCTCTGGTGAGATGGGAGATGATCTTTCAGAGCCCATCTGCATCACAAGGAGAAGTCCTGCCAGACTGCTGTCTTTATGGCTATGGTTATTCCTGAGATAGACAGAGGTGCTGGGGACCTAGTGAGTCTGGACCCAAGCAAGGTGCTTGACAGTGCCTAATTCTGTCATTATAGTCAAGACAGAAATAGAGATGGTAGTTTTGAAAGTTGGTCTTTGCACTAATGCCAGAATAGCTGCTTAAGAGTCACCTGGGGGAACTTATTAAACAGCCCAAGATTCCAGTGGCAGCCCCTGCGGCTATGGAGTGAAGTGCAAAAGTCAAGCTTCAGTGAGCTCTCCAAATGAGCCCCTTGCTCAGGCAGGTGTGGCATCCCTGAAGGAAGCTGATTTATAGACCAAAGAAGCACTGGACAGAGACTTTCTAAAATACCATGCGGGATTCTGTTCTAGTCAAGACCTTTATCAAAGCCCCAGATAAGGAGGAGAACTTTATCAAAGTCAAGGATGTAATGAAACTGAAGAAGAGAGCAGAGTTAGCATCCAAAATGATCTTATCAAAGCCTAACCAGATAAAGACTAAATATTAATTTTGTTTTTTTTTAAAGAGACTATCAGTAAAAATTTCATATTAACTGTGCCTTTAAGTCATATAGGAGAGATCCAAAATTCACTTTAACATTTGTAATATTATTAAGTCAACAAAAAAGAATGTAGCAAGCTAGCCATGATCAAAAGTGTTTAGGGTGGGGAAAAGTTTCCATATTTTAAGAGATAAAGAATCAATCATGTAATTCCCTTTGGCAAGAACTAGGGAGTAGTGGATTTCTATGAATAGATCCAGGAAGAAATAGGTAATAGCTTAAATATAGACGACATGAAATATCTCCCTTAAATTTATGCAATCCTGTATAAGTAAAATTTATTGCATTCTGTCAGTGTCCAGACCCAAAACTGATTATTTGAACTTAGATTAACTAGAATGAGACTTACTGTCCTTAAGAGGAAAATATCATTCAATTTCAGAATTAAGAAAAATTGTGGTATATATGTGTATTAAGAATTGTAATGCAAAAAAAGTATATATATAATGGCATAAATTGACGTGAACATACTTTATATACAAAGATACGAAAAATTGTGTTCTAAATGTGTAATAAGGATTGGGATGCATCTACTGTTGTCATGTATTTAAAAAAATAATAAAGTCAATTAAAAAAGTAAAAAAATAATTAAATGGAAAAATATTTTTAGAAAACTAAAACCTAATAAATTAACATTTTAAAATTAAGGAAAAAATATTCAATGCTTTATTTACTTGTAATACTTAGGAATTATATTTTAGTTGATAGTGCTTCAATTTAAATATCTAATTAAGTAACTTATTCAGACTAGTGGTTTACAGTGAAATTCTTATTAACATTATATACAATGGAAATTGTAACACTTAAAGAACTCAGCACTCACAATATTTATGAACTTAATTTATTAAATTATATGAATTACTTATTACTTGGAAAAGTTTGTCAATTGGGCAATCAAATTACACTAAAGGGAAATAAAATATATTAAACTTACAAATGCAGTGTAAGATATGTGAGAGTATTTAATTAGCTATTTTTTTTTAAATAGGATTAAGTATTGTTCAAAGGCCATTACTGTGATTGCTGAAATTGCTAGGCTTAGAGATTTATAAATTGAACTTGGAGCTTAAGAAAGAGTAAGTTTACTAAAAACTGGTGACTTTAATAAACTGAATATAAATTTCTGGAAATAAATAAATGCCTGAATAGTCTTTTCTGCATGGAAAAGCTACCTTTGGATGAGACAAAAAACCTCTCAGCACCTTGTCCTTTCATGGAGATGGCTCTGTAGCAAGAATATAAATGGCCCAGCTCCAGGCCGAGCCTCATAGCCCTGTTGGAGGTCACTGCAAAGTCTGACAAGAACTGCTGCAACCTTAAGCTGTGCAAGAAGAAGTGTACAGGGAGAGAAAACTGATGGCCTTCCACCATTCCACACTGATCAGATCCTTGGCCCATTATGTTCACCCCTGGAAACCTGCCTGAGACCAATTGTTGCTTACTTTCCTGAGCCAGGGAGATCATTCACTGACTCTGAGGTTTTTCTTTATTTGTTTTTGCAGGTGATGGTAGATAGTTTGGATAGATAATAGTTAGTGGTGGGTAAGATTATTTACCTCTCTACAAAGTCCCTACTACGTTATAACAAAAGCAAGTCTCCAAGTAAATTCTGCCACAAGTTTATCAGACGCTTATTAAATGAGCATCATTACCCCAGACAGTCTGCACAACTTGAAATCCCAGCTCTCCTTTAGTATAATCTGACCATACTTTCATAAGGAAATCACAAGAGGCAGATGTGACAATGTATTAGTGGCAGAAATCTATTACTCTTATGGGACATCTTGCTTCCAAAACTTACAGAACTCTCAAAAAAAAAAACAAAAACAAAAACACAAGTTTAGATTGATGAGGCAGTTTAACAGAACCTAACAAAATGCTTCAGAGAACCTGAGACATAGGCATTGATTCAGTGTTGGCTGTCCCCTTGCACTGGCCTGGAAAGCTATACAATCTCTTTTGCACTTTATTTCTTCATCTGAAAGACATCAATAAAAACTGCCTATTGCTAACATTGTTGGAATTAAAGGGAATGATGTATATAGTGTCACATAGTTAGCACTTTTAAATATAAACTATTATTGTTGTTGTGTAGTTCCAGAAGGAAGGTTAAGATCTACCTGTGAGAATCAGAAATCGGAAATGGCACTATCCAAGGGCACTGTCCAAGAAGAATTCATTCAAGGTGTTAGGAATGTTTCAGAAGAGATTCCTGCTGAGGAGAGGATTAGACATAGAGAAATTTCTTTACTGTTCTGCAACATGCAGATTCTGGAATATTGGCCCATTTTCTCTCCTTCTAGGTATAATTTATATTCTTAATAATTTTCCATTTGTATTCACAGGAGGGTTCTCTGGCCTTGTAGTTTTATGGATTGGTCTATATTTCTCTTTTCTTCATTCAAACTCTGTGCCATTTTTCTAAAAACAAACAAACAAAAAAGGTCAAAAGCATTCCCACTGCATTTTTGTTCCTGTTATAAGCAATGTGAATAATGTTTCACCAGTAAAAGTGCATAGACATGTACCAATTTACAATTCATCTTCAATCAATCCCAACCTCACATTTTTTTTTTTTTTTTTTTTATGGGACTGGTCTCCACTGAAACAATAGGACCTTGTTTCTGGAATTTAAATTGTGCCCTGGACTGCCTCTCAAGCTTTCTGCCATTTGTATTTTTATGCCATTTGATTCTTGCACGATTTTGTATATTTATCCACCTCTCTGCTCCTCTTCCACCAGAAGCTTATACCTAGTTCTTTACTTGTGAGGTCCCTGTTGAAGTACTGCTATCCATATAGAAATCATTTCCTGGCTTTCTCCCAAGCCCAAATCGTGTCTTGGTTCTCACCTCTGACTTTGCTGTGGTACACTGCTCATCCCTCCAACTTCTAGGTTATAATTCACCTCAGGATTCCCCTAACACCCAAATATGTCTGTTATTTTTGCTACAACTTTTAACAAATTACAATTAATTTTTAACCAGCTCAGAATGTTTCCAGTGCCCATTGTGTCATGCATGAAGTGTTAGAGGAATCCCTTGGTTGCTGCTTAATAGATAAATCATAAAATGATATAAATGATTTGTTAGCATTTGAAGATGCTCAGCCTCACTAATACAAAAATTCAAGTAGAAGCAATGAAGTACTTTTTGTAATCCACATACAAAATTAGCAGAGATTAAAAAGGAGGAATCATCTCACATCTGGTAAAAGTATCCTAGAACAGACACCAGTCTACTCTATTGATAAGAGTTCAACTCATGTTTTATTCAGCTATTTCACCGCTGTGACTGAAAGACTCGACAAACACAATTGTAGGGGAGGAAAAGTTTATTTGAGGGCTTGTGGTTTTAGAGGTTTCAATCCATAGACAGCAGACTCCACTCCTCCTGGCTCAAGGTGAGGCTGAACATCATGGAGGAAGAATATGCCCAAGCAAAGCAGCTGACATGATGGTTGGGAAGCAGAGAAAGACTTCACTCTCCAGATACAAAATATATACCCCATAGCCATGACCCCGGTGAACCACTTCCTCCAGCCACACCCCACTTGCCTCTAATTGCCACTCAGTTAATCCCACCAGGGATTAATTTGCTGATTAGGTTAAGGATATAGCACAATCATTTCTCCTCTGAACCTTCTTACGTTGTCTCACACGTGAGCTTTTGGGGGACACCTCACATCTGAATGAACCATAACAACTCCATACAAACTTCTGGGAAAGCAGGTTGGCAAAACACAAAAGAAAACACAACAGAAACATAAAGCTTTTGGGGACACAGAGGTTCATCACAGCCTTACTTAGGGGGTAAAAAATAGGAATCAACCTAAATGTTCAATGTAGACAATAATTAAGAAATTATGCCATCATGGAATATTTTTCAGACATTCAATATTTTTTTCTTCCTTTGTTTTAATTAATCTTTCTAGGGCTGGGGATGTGGCTCAAGTGGTAGCGCACTCGCCTGGCATGCGTGCAGCCTGGGTTCGATCCTCAGCACCATATACGAACAAAGATGTTGTGTCCGCCGATAACTAAAAAATAAATATTCTCTCTCTCTCTTTAAAAAAAAATAAATACAAAGAATTTATGTTACTGTAAAAAAATCTTTCATTTGAGATATTTGTAGATTCACATACAATTGTAAGAAATGATCATAGATTGCATGTAAGTTTTATCTAGTTTTCCTATTGAGAACATCATGTAAAAGTACAGGTGCAGTACAATATCACAATCAGGACATTGATACAGTGAAGATGCAGAACATTTTCATCATTACCAAGATCAATCATGTTGCACTTTTATGTGTTCCTTCCTACCTGTACCCTCTCTCCAGTCCCCAGCAACTACGAACATGCTTCTTATTTGTGCAATTTCACCTTTTCAAAAAGAATTATATGCTTGGAATCACAAAGTATGTAACCATTTGGGATTGTTTTTCTTTCTTTTTTTTTTTTACTCATCATAATTCTCTGGAGATGTATGCAGGTTGTTGCATGTGTCCATAATCCACTTCTTATTATTGTTGAATGGTACTCCATTGTATGGGTATAATTCCTTGCAAATCCATTGAAAGGCATCTGGGTTGTTTCTACTGTGGGGCTATTATGAATCAAGCTGATATAAATATCCATGCATCTAGGAAGCTAAACATAAGGAGTACAACTACTAGGTCATACACTAGCAGCATGTTCCATTTTGTAAGAAACTGTCCAATTATTTTCCAAAGGGGTGGTGCTATTTTGCATTCTCACCAGCCATGTATGAGTGATCCAATTTTTTTTCATCTTCATCGGCAGTTAGTATTGTTACTGATTTATTTTAGTAATTCTTATAGGTTTGTAGTGATATGTCATTGTGGCTTTTCACTTGCTTTTCTCTGTAAATAATTATATTGAGTATCTTCATACATTTATTTTGCCATCTGTATCTTCTCCTTGGTGAATCTGGTCATTTGATGTCTTTGTATTTTTCTAATTGGATTGTTGTTTTCTTACTATTTAACTTTTAAAAATTGAGAAACAATCCAAATATCTTAAAATTCACCCCTCGAAACTATATGAGTCAGTAGTAGTTTTTATTATATTCAAAAGGTTGTATAATGATTGCATACTATATAACTCTAAACCATGTTCAAAAGCCCCCCCCAAAAATTCCATATCCATTAGCAATCACTTCTCCTTCCCTCCTTCCTCAGCCTTTGGCAACCTGTAATCTACTTTTCTCTCTATGAATTTGCTGTTCTGAGTATTTAATATAAATGGAATCATATAATATGTTTTTCTGTAAATGGTTTCTCTTAGCATATATTTTTAGTGTTCATCCATGTTGTAGCATGTATCTGTACTTCATTCCTTTTTATGACTGAATATTTGCTTTATGAATGAATGTACCACATTCTGTTATCTATTCATCAGTCATTTCAGTATTTTCCACATGGGGGCTATTATGAATAATGCTATGAGTATTCCTATACAAGTTTTTGTTGCACATCTTTTCAATTCTATTGTATAAATACCTAGGAGTGGAATTGCTGTGTCTATGGTAACTCTGTTTAATTTTTGGAGAACTGTCAAACTTTTCCAAAACTGCTTCACCTCTTTACATTATTATCATCAAAGTATGACTGTATAGGTTAGCTTTGAGAGATTCTTACCTGCTTAGATACTATTAGTTTTCAAATATGATATTTGCAACCCTGTTTCCCCAATCTATATCATATCTTTTTATCCTTTAGATAGGGTCTATCATAGAAGAAAATTCTTTAATTTTAATGAAGTCCCGCTTGTCAACTTTTCCTTTTGTGCACCTGTTTTTGGTGTCAAGTCTAAGCCCAGACTCTGAATATTGTCCCCACGTTTTATCTAATATTTTGTAGTTTTACATTTTGCATTTAAGCCTGTGACCCATTTTGAATTAATATTTATATGTTATCAGACAGAGTTTCTTTCTCTTTCATTTTTTGCTTCTAGATACCCAATTGCTCTTATACCATTTGTTGAAAAGACTATCCTTCCTCTATTGAAATGACTTTCCATATTAATCAAACATTAGTTGGGCATATTTATGTAAATCTATTTTGGATTCTCTATTTTGTCCAATTAACCTATGAATCTGTCCTTTTGCTAATACCATAATCTTAATTAATGTAGTTGTACAATGTCTTGAAATTTAATAAACTGATTCTTTTCACTTTATTTTTTTAAAAATCGTTCTAGCTATTTCAATGTATTTGCTTTTTCATAAAATTTTAGCATAATCTTGTCTATATCTACAACAATTTTAGCATAATCTTGTCTATATCAGATTTTGATTAAAATTGTGGTGAACCTATATAACAATTTGGGAAGAAATTGCATCTTTTTTTTTTGAGTTGAGTCATCCAATCAATGAACATAGCCTGTCTCTACACTTGAAAAATTCTTTGATTTCTTCATTAGCATTTCTAGTGTTCATCATAAAAGTCCTAAACATGTTTTGCTAGATTTATTCCTTAATATTTCCTTTTTATTTTGAGTGATTATAAATTATGTGTATCTATATGTATATACACATATACACATATATAAATACATCTCTATTTTAAATATAGATAGATAGATAAATTTTGGTGTCCATGGGCTCATTGCTGATATACAGAAACACTATTGATTTTGTTCTGTTTTTCTTGTATCTTGCAGCCTTGCTGAATTCAATTAGTGGTAGGAATATTTTGTGTAGATTCCTTGAGATTTTCTATATAGACAATAGTTTCATATGCAAATAGTACAGCTTATGTGCTTTTTCTTTTCTTTTCTTGCCCTGTTGCACTGGCTAGAACTTCTAGCACTATGATGAATAAAAGTAGTGATAACAGACATTCTTATCTTATTCCCAGTCTTAGGAGGTAAAATTTTAGTCTATTATTGTCAAGTGTACTGTTGGCTGAAATTTTTTGTATTTTTTTTTAATCAATTTTGGGAAATTTGCTTCTGTTCCTGTTTTTTAAAGAACTTTTTCATGAATGGGTTTTGAATTGAATTCTTGTCAAACTAAATTCATGCTTTTGGGGGGGTAATAATTTCTTTATTACCTACTTTTAATGTGATAGAGCCTAATATTAAAAATCATACAACAAAATGCCAAATATAGGTGACAGAATTGAGTATATTGATTCTTTTTTGAATTTTCCTTTGATTTCACAGGATTAAATCTTTTTTTTTTCCTTAAAGTACTCTTGAGATTTTTCTGTGTCAATTTATGTGATCATGCAATTTTTCTTCTGTTCTTCCAGAAGCTGAGCAGTTTCTCCTTTCTTTTCTCTCTAATTGGCCCCCTCTGCCTGACAATCTACATGCTACAACTTTTATTAGGGCAGCTTCAGCATCTTCTTCACAGTCTTAGTTGACTTCTCCACATAATACTGTCTTGGTTTACTCCCTTGTAGGTCTGATTTGATATTCACATTTCCTATCTTCTTTCTTCAACAGTAGCCACCTTCTATTTTTAGATTTACTACTGATCTTTTTGTAGGTATTCTGCCATTATTAATGCTTTTAAAATTTTTCTTCACCCAACTCAAGAAATTAATCATTTTTAGCTCCTATATATATATTTTTCCCTTATGTTCTTTCAGTTCTTCTGCTTCTTTTACCACCCTAGGTTGCTTCTGTACATCCTGGGTGCAGCTAACCCACTCAGTTCCAATTCTTCTTTCATGTCAAGTTCTTGAAGATGTCAATCATATCTACTGCCCCGTTACTGTGGTTTGATCTTATGTACTTGGAATGAATTCTTCATGACTGGCATGACCTGAATTCCTTCGTGACCAGACATTTTACTGGTCCTAAGGAGATGGTTTATCTGGGATAATCAAAGTCTTTTGAACTCATTATCATACTCCTGGAGCTTTGGCTTAACTTTGTTCAGTGGCTCCCTTTACAGTTCTGCCAAAAATTCTTGTCCTATTTCTCTTGCTAAGGCTCAAAGTGAACTTGACATTCCTGCTGAAATGAGATCTTCCTCAATTTTTTCTGTTTTAGGAATAAAATGGCAAAACATAAGTCCCTAGGGCTCACCAACTTGACCTGGAAATAACAAGGCTTTCCATACCACACCTTTGTGGATCATCATCCCAACATGCACCTTCTCTGGAATACGGGGCATCTTCCTACCATCTATTCCCGCCCCCTCACTCCACTCTAATACCTTGTGGAAGTTAACTCTGCTCTTAGCCTTCTGTCTCTGTTTCTCTATGTACTTACTGGGACAAAATTGGATGCCTCTTCAGATCTGTTGCCCTTCATGTCCTCCTTGCCCTGTCTCCCAAAGATGACATTCAATGTACCTTGATTAAAACCGTTTTCTGCCTTCCTTTCTGTTCCTGCAAGTTCTACCATCTTGAATTTTTCCATATTCCTTCTCCCTGGATGTCTTCCTTGATGATTGCCACAGACTTTCTACCCCTTTCTATACTTGTCCTCTATTCATTCTCCTTTTTTTTAAACAGCCATTCCCTTAAAAAAAAAAAAAAAAAAGAACCCCCCCCCCCCCACACACACACACACATACCACTCACAAGGAAGTGCCTTTCATTCTCACAGCATCTCTTTCCAATTAACAAGGTAGGTATTATTCTTCCCATATAACAAATTAAAAAACTAAGTCATGCCAAGATAAAGAAGCAGCTGGTTAAGAGCAGGGCCAAAGCCTAAAACCAAGATGTCATTTGACTTGACCTGAGCCTTATGGGTTTGCAGAAAGGGGATAATTCCTCCCATTAGTTATCTTTTTTTATGCTATGGTGGTACCTGCTGCCTTAACTAATCAGTACCTTCTATTTGGCCTTTAGTAGATGGCCCGATTATCATTATGTACCTTTTCACCATATATGATCATGAATAGAGAAAGGACTGACAGATCTCCAAATCACTTGGGAAAAAAATTAGGATAAAAACACCCAGGATCTGTCCTGGAGGAGAGAGTGGAGGAGTTACTCTATTCTCCTAATGGTGAAGTTGGCCATAGATGTTTTTTACAAGGTTTCTCCAACCAGCTCTAATATGTAGCCAGGGTGGAAAACTACTGGATGAAAATGACTCTCAAATTCTAAATTACCTTCATATTTCTTAAAATTATGCAAAGAATGGAACTTTTGACTCTTTTTGAGTGCCCCGAACTTGGCAAAGCTACGTAATAATTTCCTGCTCTTGACTCTTCACTAGTAGAAAGAGAAGTGACAGGAAAACCACTGGTCCAAGACTGTGAAGATGATTAAGGTGAAAGTTGGAGCACTGGTGCCAAAATCCAAAGAAGCACCAAGTCACTCAACAGGATAGGGTCCCTCCCCAACCCCAGCGCAGGGAAGGTGAAGGCTGACTAGGGAGGCTGGAGCCCCACATCAAAGGTGGAGTCAGCTCTGAGAATGGCTACTCTGTCATGCCATTGGAAGAACAAAAATCTTGTCACTTGTCACTTTCATCCACCAAAAAGTAAAAGGTCATTTTTTTCTAATTCACTATTAATTTTTCAACCGATAAACCAGGCCAGAGCACTTTTTCTGTGTGTAACTGGTAAGTGTTCCTTTCTAGAAAACGGCCTTTGTCTATTTCTAATTGCCACACAACTCTGGGAGGCACCTGTGTAGAATAATTATGGAGAAAGGGAACAACCACCCAGCCAGTCAGATCAGCCTGGGGATCAGCACAGTGGCAGATGTCCCAGCCAGACGGTGCACATAAAGAGACTCTAGAAATGTGGATTTCAGGGGAGGAAGCATTTTTGCAAAAGAGTTGCTGCCCAAGAACATCAGCCTGACATCAGCCTGTTGAAAGTCAGGCTCAGAAAGACCATAAGAGTCTACATCATGCAGGTGTGAAAATGCTGCCCCGTCCCCCATCTCCCATCTTGGGTGTCTGAAACCTCACCATTCAGCATCTCATCTCATATATACGCATGAAAACCAAGACACCTCTTTAGCCATTTAGTTCTTAGGTCAAAATGACTATACTTTTTAAGAGAAAATTTACATATTGGAGAAGTGTGATGTTTAGTTTATGCATCAATTTGACTGGGCTATGAGATGCCCAGATATTTCATTAAACATTATTTGTGAGTGCTTCTAGAAGACATCAGTATTTGAATCAGTGGACTGAGAAAAGTAGATGGACCTCCCAGTACAGGGAACATTAGCCTATCCACATAGGGTCTGAAGAGAACAAAATAAACAGAGGAAGTTTGCTTTATTCTCTCTCAGGCTGACTGTTTAAACTGGTACATTGATCTTCAGAGCTTGGTGCTTCTGGTCTTGGGACATCGGATCAAAAATGGAATATACACCATTGATTCTCAGAGTTTTGAACTCTACTCTGACTTTCCAGGGTCTTTGGTTTTAAGATGGTGGGTATAAGACTTTTCAGCTTCCATAACTGTATGAGTTGATACCTGATAATAGATCTCTTAGATGTAGATAAACAAATTGACTTTGTTTCTCTGGTACTAATTTTCTTAGTTTCTAATGTTTCTTCTGGACTAATATAAGAAGTGAGAAAGAACATGAAAAAAAAAAAAGAGAGAGAAATTGGAAATAGTAAGGTTAGGTTTCCTAAAGGGGTACCATGGAAGACACTTCACTCTGAGCAATGAGTTATCCCTCAACTGAGATAATGATGCTGACTTCATAGTGTTATGGAGGGGCCATATGTGAAATGATACATGTGACAATCCCTCAAGTGTCCTACACATGAAATGAGCAAGTGGCTATTTTTCACACTCTTCCCAGGGGCTGCCTACCACATTTCTTAAAAATGTCCCTCTGAGCTAATCCTCCTCCTCCACAAGATCTTACATCAAATACTCCCTCATTATCACATCTGACAAAGCAGATCCCAGCTGTTAATGACAAATTAGTGTTCCAGCTACCCCTATCTTAGAAAGCAATGCCCCTCAGCTCTGCGGGGAACATTTGTTTTTCAGAAACTAGCCTTGGTATTTTATAGAACAAGCCAGGGTGATACCTCCGGAGAAGGGCTGATGAGGCTTCTTGCTTGCTTCCCTCTCCCAGATATCCAGCAGCTTTGTCACAAAGTCCAGGGAAGGAGAGAACAAGCGTGATGTAGGGTCTTCAAGAAAAGAAGTGAACATCTCTCCTTTTCTCAGGGTGCCGTGGGAACAGCACTAGAGTAAGGAATGCAGTGGAGATCTCACTTAGGATGGGGGCTGCCCAAAGCATGAAGTGGGGCACAGCACATGGGGCTCTCCAGCAGCTGTTTGGATGTTAACTCTCACTCTTCACTCCCTCTGCTTAGCTATGTCAGAATGCCCTAGCAACCAGAGCATTACACAATGTGCTTCTTCAGTGGAAGCCATCACTTTTTAAAAAGGAGCTGGGTCCATCACAGACAGGGTTTATATGATAAGGCAACAGGGGTGTTAAAAGTCCCAGAAAATGGATCAGGGGGGAAAATGGCTAAAAGAACCAACACAGTTCAGCCTGAAGGAGAAAAGACTAGGGAACAGGATGTAGAATGTGGTTGCATGGAAGAAAGAGGCAGCTCTCTGTGCAGCCTGAGAGCTCAGCAAGGACCAATGTGTTGGTGGAAATTAATAGGAGCGTTGGGCTCAGAAAGGTCTCAACTAATAATTAAAACTGCTCAACTTGAAAGAATCAGCAAATTAATGCATTCTTAAAATTCTCTTTCCATGAGGCTTTCACATAGCCACATGGGTCTCTTGGTGAAACAACTAAGCTGTGCGCTAATGGCATTGTGTATTGTGTGAGGGAATAGATTAATTTTGTATTCCTTCTGTACCAGTTATGTTTAGAGGTAATGGACACATGCAATAAAAGCAAAAATAACCCCCTTTTCCTAAGATTTATGAGTTACTTGGTGCACTATAGTCTTTCCCTCAGGGGTGCTGGGGTCTTAAGGACTAAAGGATTGGAGCCCAATGTAAAGTCCTACTTCTCTAGCAGACTGTGGTTCTTTCATTCTATGAGTGTGATCATTGACTAGCACTTTTGATGTGCTATATAGAGTTATATATAACGAAGAATCTGAAGGAAAAGGATATTTTCACTAACAACACATGAATCAGCAAAAGAATTAAGTAAAGGCTCTGAGAAGAGTTGGTGATCTTTTACAGAGTCATTAGGTTTGCAGTGTAAGACAAAATGGTGCCTTCTAGGACCTTCCTCCGCTATTGCCCCATATGGTCAGTGGTCCCTGCAGCTCACCTGAGTAGAGCACTGAAAGGTAATCTGCACCTTTTCCTCCCTTCTCCACAAAAACATTACTGGTGCTAGGTTCCCTTAGGGTCTTATTTCCTATTGTACCCTATGATAATGACCTTCAAAAGTTCTAGCAAAAAAAATAATACAGTGTTAAGTTTTTCATTCTGCTCTCATGTATATCTAATTAGAATATTAAAAAAAAAAAAAGAATAGGGGCTGAGTGTGTTGGCACGCACACATAACCCCAGCAACTCACCCAAGGCAGGTGGATCCCAAGATCAAGGCTAGCCTCAGCAACTTAGCGAGGCCCTAAGCAATTTAGCAAGACCCTGTCTCAAAATAAAAAGCAAAAAGGGTTAGGGATGTAGCTCAGTAGTAAGGCAACCCTGAGTTAAATCTTCAGTACTGAAAAGAAAAGGAAAGAATAATGGGGGAAATTCAAGCATTGTGGCTAGGTGGGAAGTATGTCTGGCCCCAAAAGCAAGTTCCTCAAAATACAGCACCTAGATTGTTGTCTAACCCAGAGGTTTTCAAATGCTTTTGCTCTTATACCTGCTAAAAATAGTCTTAACAATGTACCATTGTACACTTTTTAAGTAGACAGTAAAGCTTTTCATCTTAAGTTTAAATACTTTCAAAGAATGTAGTTTGGGGCATATTATAAATGTTTCTACTTTAAAATGAAAGCCAAAATTCTTGTATAAATACATGTGGTTAAATGTAAATGCCATGACAATGGGTAACATACCATTATTCCATTTTTTAAGAACAAATATATATATTTTTAACTTTCAGAAATTTGGCTTTTTTCCCTTTTTCTCCTTAAATTTTATTTTCACTTCTTCCAAAGAACTTTACCTTCATATAATATGATTTTTGTTTGCATGTATTTAACCATCCTACCACATTTATCTGCAATTAAAATCTATCTAAATTGAACTTGTCCTTGTATTTTCTCTGACTGTAAAGCTCTAAGCATTAAAAATGTGTGATTGAATTATTACTGTTCTCAATACACCACTGATTAAAACATCATGAAAACCAAAACTAACCATTAACATGTAAAGTGAAATTATATCACAAAAATGTATCTCAATGAGATGAGTTTGGTTTTTTTTAGTTCTTGAATCTGTAGATGAATATAATTATTGCTCAGATGAACAGGAGGGCAACATAAATTCTATTTCTACTTTTTTTGTTTTCATAGGTGTAAGCTGGATAAATTTAAAATGTTTTATTTATTATAGCAATGAAATTCAGTTCTTGGAATTCTTCTCTATTATATGTCAAAATTCATGTAATGACCTACTATCAAAAATATTTTTAATTTTCTGTCATCTGACTACTTGATAAGGTGATATATATATATATATATATATTTTTTTTTTAAAGTAACACTTTGGAAAGCACCTGACTAGCAAAGAGATTTATTCTCCAGTTTTTGAATAATTCACTTTCTCAATTTCTGAGAAGTATAGCAAGAGATCTTTACTACGATTTATCAATTATTGTTAATTGTACAATCATACTTTCACTTAGACCTACCTTTTGAAACTCTCTCTCTTCAGGCAGAAAATATATTTTAAGTTTGGTAACGCTATTGCCTAAACAATAGCTTTTTATAAAATGCTTTTATCTTTAAAAAAGTTTTTTTTAAGTTATACATGGACAGAATATTTTTATTTCGTTCATTTATTTTTATGTAGTGCTAAGGATTGAACCCAGTGCAAGGCATGTGCTCTGCCACTGAGCCACAACCCCAGCCCTACTTTTATCTTATTTCTTGCTTTAAATATATTATCTCTACTTTGGAGTACAGAGTAAATTCATTCATAGGAAATGTTTGGCAAAAAAACAAAAACCAAAAAAAACCTCATCAGCAAGGTTAATCTTCACTGTCACACTGGTTAGCCAAATCACATACATTTTATGTGAAAAAAAAGGTTGACTTCATTTTTCATTTCAAATAGCTATTTCAAGGACTATTTTAAAAATCTATGAAAACTAAAAGTATATCTTATAAAACTGGTTACTAAAAACAATAAAAATTAAGATAATACACATCTAATATAATCAATTTTTGCATGTTTAAATAAACTGTAAAAACAAGATGATCAATATACCCTCATGTTATACAAGAAAAAAATGATACAAAGTACATCCTATCTCCAGAGAAATAATGTGCAGCTATTGAACACTGTTGACTACCTTTGAACAATAATTACGTAAGAACTAGTGTAAAAATCAGAAACTCCACTAATCATAGAAAAGTTCTAGGCTGCTAATCAATCTGACAGCACATACATTTTTTGTTGCAATTATGAAAAAGATAATAAACATTTTTAGAAGAGAAAAGATGATGATAATTGACTGTAATTGGATAAAAATCTCATGCCATTAGTTGATACAATAGGTTTTGACAATTTTGTTAACTAATGCACATCAAATATGGAAGAATCCACATGAAAGTTTTTTTTTAATCCTTGGATTTAACCAAATCACACACATTTTACACTCTATTTTGTGAAAATTTACTGGTTACATGTAAAATAATCAGTAAACCAGGTACGGTGGTGCATGCCTTTAGTCCCAGTTTCTTGGGAGGCAGAGGCAGGAGGATAGGTTGAATCTGAGAGTTTGAGGCCAGGCTGGGCAACATAGAAAGACTCAGTCTCAAAATTAATTAATTAATTAATTACAATAAATCAGCATTGCAAATCTATGCTGATCCAGCTGTTCCAAGTTACTTCTAGTAACTTCTTCCTAGTAAAGATACAACCTAGGGATAGATATTGAAATAGTGAAAAACAACTGCTTAAAAATCACTTGAAGAGGGCTGTGGTTGTGGCTCAGTGGTAGAGTGCTTGCCTAGCATGTGGAGGCACTGGGTTCGATTCTCAGCACCACATGTAAATAAATAAAGGTCCATTGACAACTTAAAAAAAAAATCACACAAAGAAGCCATTTTGGGTATTTGATGTCTCTTAACAAATGTCTCATTGTATTACTCTCTCAGGATTTTCCTTCAAGAGCAACACATTCTTTAATAAAAATCAGGAGAAAGAAAAGGAAATCAAAATTGAAATGCCCATCATTTCACTTTACCATACTTGAATTTTGAAAATCTACATGGGAGTCCAAAAGCCCCATTTCTACCTTATTAACATCATATTCACCTTTAATATGTATTTCAGAAAGGAAAGCCCCAAGCTCTACAGATTAATTATTATCATTAGAGGAAATTTTCAGTATGCTACACCTGGGTTTTTGGGTGTCAAGTTAAGGGCGATGTATCATACTGAAATTTGGGATGGGTAAAACTTCTATATATCTTTTATAAGAAAGGTGTGTGGGGAAAGAACTATTATAAACCTAGACTTGTTCTCAACAACCAATTTTAGGAAAGAATATAGTTTATACAGAGGATCTTAAAACTATCCATAAGCATATAGTCATTGGAAAACCATTGCATGCCTTTAGGAACACATACCTCAGTTTGAAAATCATGAATCTATTCTACCCATACAGAGCCTAGCCTGACCCCATCCAAGATTTTTTACCATGGGAGGAGGATGACTTAATAGTTTCAAAGGGGCCCAGGAAAGGCTCAAATGAGATCGCAGCAGACATGTTTTGGAATGAGCATTAAGATGCCTCTGTTTCCAATCTGTTGTCCATGGTACTCCAAGTGCTCCAACTATCAAAGCAAAGAGTATAAGTCTCCTAGTCTTTTTTTTTTTTTTTTTTTTTGGTGAAAATAAGTGCATCACCATTCCTTAGAACCACAGGATTAATGTTGTAAACTGCCAGACCAACAGAGGTGGGCAGTGATGTAAGTGCATGAAGCAGGCAGATTGTGAGAAAAGAGTGGTGAGGACTGAATCAAGGAGGGGGCGTGCCTCATCCAAAGGAAGAGACTTCATCTCAACTCCAATCCCACTATTCCTAGATCTCTCATTTTCAATCCAGATTTTCATGCAAAATCTTCAAGTTTGTCAATAATGGCAAATAAATTAATATTTTTATAAAACACATTGTAGGCAAAACAAAACAAGCCTATAGGTTATACGTAGTCCATGATTGTTGGTTGGCAATTTCCACCCAAACATAACATGGTGCTATGTTTGCCTCTGGTGAAAGAACAAAGCAGTTTGGGGTCTCTGACTCCAGCCAGCTCCAATTCTTAGCTCTGCTTCAGCAGTTATTTACCCTAACAAGTCTATAGCTGATCCTCACCCATGATTCCTGTACCTTCAAGGAGCAGTGCAGGGTCAATCATTTAATATTTCAAACTTTTTGGAGACCAAGGGAGTTGTTACCAATGAATCCCACAGTGCACAATTTGCTCAGAGAACTTTACATGTCTTTTATTTTAGGTTCCTTGTTTTTAAAGCTTCTAATAACATTCTATAAATATCCTTTGTGGGGATTAATAAATGGAGGCTGTGCAACCCAAATATTATAGTTCCTGGTTGCTGTCCTCTTCTACCTTTAGTCTCTCAGCTCCAAAGGACTGGAAAACTTTTTCAGCAGAAAGAAGCAGCTATGATTCTAGTTTTACCTCTTTTTACACCTGACCCCTGCTCTACAATTACTGGAGTGCTTTAACTTCAGAGAGTGTGTTGATTTAAAAAACATGTCCAAACATTCTTTGGTTTCCTTCCAAGAGGTACAGCTTAATTCCCTTCTTCCTTTAGTGTGGGCTATACTTAATGACTTGCTTCTAATGAGCAGAAAATGATAGATGATGGTGCATTGTGAGAATAGATCATAGGCATTTTGGCTTACTCCTAGCCCTCTCTTGACTTACTTACTTTTGAGGAAGCTGGAACTTAAGAAGACACTCAAGCAGCTCTATAGAGAGGCCCATGAATAGAGGAACTGTGGCATCCTGCCAACAGTCACAGGACTGAGCCATAGTGGCAGCCGGTTCTCCAGCCCCAGTCAAGCCTACAGAGGACTATGGTCCGTGCTGACATCTTGACTGCAACCACAAGATCGTGAGCAATAACTATTAGTTAAATTGTTCCTGGATTCCTGATCAACAGAATCTGTGAGATGTGAAACTTTCATTGTTCCAAGATGCAAAATGTGGTTGAAATTTTTTTTATGTGGAAATAGATAGGAGCAATCCATCTGTTCCACCCCCATGGCTCAATCTCATCACCTTTTTCTATTCTCAGAACAAGGCAAGAAGTCAAGGTTATTCCCTGACAATTTGACAATCCCACAGGTGATGGGAGCCTGGTGGGTTAGGGAAATAGGCCTGTTTATAAGTTTAAAGGAAAGCAAATATAAGAAGGGCTTCCCCTACATCCAGATGTATCAATTTCTGGATGGGATTACAAAGAAGTGAGGGTGTCTTTAAGAATTTTCCCCTCAGGTTGAAAAAAATCTGATTATGTGGTAGGCACCTGGGATTTAGTTCTTCCCTAAGGATACTTTCTCATAAAAAGATTAAAAGTTGAGGGTGAGTAGGAAACTCAATCAAAATTTGAGATGCGTATTAATTTCAAAGTAAACTCAGCAACCCGAAAATTAGAAGTCCCTCTTGACATGCATGATCAAGAACCCAAGATTTACCAGACAGCATCTGATGCCCATTCTTCAGCTCCTCTTCCTTACCCCTCTGGCTGTTTATCTCAGAATTCTATTCTTTAGCCTCTGTTCAGGTGATCCCTCAATATCTGAACCCAATCACCTGGTTTAGTGATTTGTACACAGCCAAATTAAAGTTCCACTCCCATAATACATGAAGAGACCAGCAGATATTTCCCAATTTTGGGAGTATGAATCCCCTGAGTTGCCAGGTTTCACGGTCACATGAGACCTCCAGAAGGTTCTGGAGAGGCCATTCTATCATCTGCTGAATTCCATGTATCTGGGTAGGTCCAAATGAAGTGACTTAAAATTCTATCTCAAAATTTTATCCTCTTACAAGTTTAAGCCTTTTGTCTGTGTAAAAGTGCAAATATTCCATGAAGCAAGGTCAGGTATCTTTTGGTAAGGATAAAGAATACCACAGAGTAGGTCTTAATGGAAGGAGTGAGAAAGAACAAGTTTTGAGGTATGTGGGAAGGCCCTGAAAGGAAGAAAGAGTCAAGAAATAAAAAGATCTTGGTCTGATTTCTTTTGTGTCCAGAGGCAGCTCTGCTAATACCATCTTAATGAGGCCCTGCCCAGCTCCTAATCTCGTAAAGCCCTCAAAAGGGAAAATGCATGAAAGGCAGAACTGATTCTCTTTTGATATTTGCCCCTGGGTTTACAGGCCTGACTTGAAGGGTTCTGGGAACACAAAAATTAGCATGCACCAATGAAGGCATTCAAAAGTAGGACTCTTCTTCAACGATAAGCCAAATCAGACAATTCCTTTACAGCTTGCATATTTATTGAACAAATACTACTAAAATAGCTAAAATACATTGGGTACTTGTGAGTGCATCAGTAAAGATCACATTGTTACAAAAGCCTGCATTTTCAGCAGTACACAACTGCAACTCTACATAAATGCCACAGATGCAGAATACTGTTTTCTTGCTCTATTTACACAGCTGATATACCTATTCTAACAAAGGAGGGGGGTGGGAGTAAAGCACAAGAAACTCAGGCCAATGGGGGCGCAAGAAGAGAACGAAGTGCAGCGCATGCGTCATCGGTGTTTAACAGTCAGAAGCGGAACAGTTCAGAACAAGGCCTGCCCTGTCAAAGGAAGAGCTAAAAGACAAAGTTATATAAAAATTAAGGTGGGCTTTCAGACTGGCTAACACAACAACATTCCATGAGTAGATGGTATTATCTGATTTTATTTTTGTTTATTCATTTCACTGGGAGCAAGGACAAAAATGTAAAATCTACCCTTGCTTGTCAAAACTGCCCAAAAACATTGCTCTGCCTTTTATCATCATCATTATTATTACTTTGTAAATACAGTTTTTCAACTTAATTCTTGGGAAAGGTGTAATTTTCATATTCCTACAGAAGCCAGTGTTTTGGATTCTTTTTACATGGCATTTATTTAAAGAGTGGACCTTTCCCCCCATCCCACTCCCACCCACCCCCATCCCTCACCCACCCCGCAAAAATTATCTGGTCAAAAAGAAAGAATCCAAAGAGACATCTCAAAATGCCTGTAAAGTTATTGCTTTTCTTTCTGTAAGTCAGGCAGGCGAGGCTACGGATTGGAAGAGATTTGGTAAGTAAATTACAGTTTTGTGATTGCTCCCACTACCATGACTGCATATCCATGAGTGCCAGCCATCGAGACAGTCTCTCACACTCTTGGTAGCATTCGCTCAACCTACAACACTGAGGAAGAAAGCCACACTGAAGACACAAGGAAAACAAGTCAATCCAGTCTAGAGAACAACATTCAGGGAAACAGAGTACCAACACCTTCTTAGAACATGGAAATAAAAAATAACTCCATCAGAGCTACCTCGCCAAGGAGCATGTTGAAAGTCCAAAATAGCACCATTCATCAGTGTCTCAGGTCCTGTGGCAGCATCTCGGTCACTTACCACAAGGAAACAATGAGTTTCAAACTACTTCTATACATCAAAAGAGTACATGGATAAAATATAGAGATATACAGACAATTGATGAACATAAACTACTAGGCTTGTTACATCTAAATGAAAAAAAAAATGGGGACTCTCAGCCTCTGCAAGAAGCAGTCGGGAGCTGTGTGAGTGAAAAGGCAGGAGTGGACCAGTTGTGTGAGAGCAGTGGGAGTTTGAGTTGTGGAAGACACTGTTGTAGCGAACCAGGCCTGAAGGCCCACCTGTAGGGGGATTGTAAACGTGGATTCACAGTGTGAAATTCTGAGCATTTTCACTTGAGTCAGAATGATTAAAAACTGGTTTGATGATACCTATTTGTCCACTGTAAATTCTCTAAAGCAAGGCTCAGAGTCCCATAGTTTCTTCGTATACTTGATGATTTACACAGAAAAAAATCCCATATATGATACCATGACCTCATCAATACCCATACACCATATGTAATACAAATGGAGGTGTTACGATTAAAAAGAGTGGAGGTAACTGATACTTGGGGAGCGGAGTTCATCGCTGCCCAGTGGAGTCAGGGAGGCAGCGGTGGTCTCATTGATCTTCTTGCGGTTCACTTCCTTTGGGACGGGAAGTCTTCCCTATAAAGCAGGTGGATGCAGACAGACACACACAGAGAGAAAAAAGACAAACAGTCATGCTTCTGAAACCATTTTTTTTTTCTAATTCTGCTTCTCCTACCTACTCAGGGCCTCACACATCGTAGGCAAGGGATCCACACTGAGCTACATCCCCAGCCTTCCTACCCACTTTTTATCCTTGAACTCCTGCTATTCTGCAAACGGTTTACATATTAAACACAGTTCACCCAAATGTAAATATTAGGTCTGTGGGGGCATGAAGCAATTAAACACTAACCGCCTTTGCTTCAGTACAATCAAGTGGCTCTCTAATGGTGGTGGCCAGCCATGTGTGAGGCAGCATTCCTGAGAGTCAGATTTCTGGGGATATTTGGTAGTGTCAGATATGACCCAACGTCAGGCTGGATGAGAGGTGCTCATAGGAGTGTTCATAGGTAATTTTTTTTTTAAAGTGCAGCAGGTGGTGTGGTGAGGAGTAATAATCAGCTTTCTAATATATAACAAAAATATTTTAAAACAACTGGCATAAATCTTTTCTATGTGTGGTTTATTCTATAAGCAGTTAGTACATTCCATGTGGGTCCTAATGGTCAGAACCAGAAGTGGGCACCAAGAATGGAAGCGTTTGGTAAGGAAATAATGTGAGGGGAACCTGAACTGTGGCTGTAGGAAAGAGGAGGATAGTGGGAAAACAAGGCCAGATGAGTGCATGATTCAGTTGGTCTGGGTTGACTGGGGCTCTTCTAAACCTGATGAGCAAAGTTTTGTGTTTCTGACTTACAATGATCCAACCTCAGTGTGACTGATGGTCATCTACCATAGAGCTTCTGCTGACACACTGAAGGGGCCAGCAGTAGACAGCAGCCCTCCATCCCAACCAGGCAGCAAGAGAGCAGTACCCAAGCAATACAGAAGTCTTAACTAACCACACAGGGACTATATGCCCTGTTCAGTTATGAATATACTAAAGCTTGAAGATTGACAACAGACTCTCTTTTAGTTAAGCCATTAATTGCTGGAGTTTTCTTGGAAAAAAAAAAATTTCCCTTGTGGTTTTAAAAGATCTGTTAAAGGATCTGGTTTTTCTCTCTCTCTTTTTGCTTTTTGCTCAGGTCACAGGTACTAACAGGACAGTTTTAATAAAAATGAACTTGATTAGATATAAGGACTTGGACTAAAGTGATATTCTTATTTGGTGATCTTTAAATTATCACATCTGAATTTATTTTTAAGAATTCAGAAGTTGAGAACTTCTTCTAAACAACACAAAACTGAATAAACATTTCCAGCAACCTCAGTTTGAACAAAATGCAGCAGACAATTGAACTTTAAGAAGTCTTATTTACTGAACAGGTTTTGCATATGAAACAACTGGTGTGCCTAAATTTTGCTTAAATACCTCAGACTTTGAAAGCATATAACATTTGTAGGATGTATGTAAAATCCACATAATATATACTTTAATGCTTCAGGGCTTAAGTTGTGATTTCAGAGGTTGTTTGGGTATCTACCAATGGGAAAACCCAGAAAATTAAATTAAAATATATTTAATCACTCACACATCATTAAGGATTAAGAAAAAAAATTGCTATAATATTGGTCTGCTCCTTGTAGTTGTGAAAATAATTTCAATCCAAAAATTAAAAAAAAAAAAAAAACAAGAAATCTGCTGGTGTTTTTAAAATAATGTCACGCCCACTACCTCCCCCTCAGTCAATCAGTTAGCATAGTCAGGACATGACAAACTTAGGTTTTGGATAAACAAAGAATTCAATAGCTGTTAGTTGTCAACAGTCCAGCAAGGAAGGGAAATCAAAAGTTCATAAAAATTATGTTACTGAACAACTGCATTCTGAACACAAGTTTCAGTCTTAGTACCCTTTTACCTCCATGAAAAATACACAAGAAAATGAAATGGAAAACCTGGTAATTTGGAAAGAGGTACTTCTTTAATAAAATAAATAAATAAATAAAAAAAAACAGAGTATTTAACATTTTTACTTTTTCCCCCCTTCCTTTTGAGGTCCTAAAAATACACACGCATTTTTTCATTCATTATTCATGTTGTGAGTGCTTGAGCGCTCTATTAGATTCTAAGCCCACAGAGATCAAAACAGAAACAAAAACATTCCCTGCCCAACCTGCTCATAATTAACTTGCTCAATGGGAGACAGACACCCAAGTAATGGGGCACCAGCAAGCCCACTGTGCTAGGTTGTGCATGGAGGTGGCTGTTGAAGGACCAACCCTGAGGGCCCACAGACTAACATGGCTGCAAGGAGAGGAGGTCCTGATGGGGGGTGGGCACAGTTCTGTGCATTTTCCCTTTAGAACCCTGGACTTACTAGATTTTAGTCTGCCTCCCATTTATCCCCCACCCATTCTGTTTTAAAGAATAGTCTTTCTGTTACACTAAAGGAGTTTTAGGATTCAACAACTAGGGAAGGAGGCCTCTTGAAGAGGGAAGAACAGACACAGAGACATCTTGTTTTTCCAGATGTCAGGCCTTATAAGCATTCAGAAAAAAATAATCATCTCTTCCTCCATTATCCCACATAAAATGGTCCCTAAAGACTGAGGGATTAATATTTAAAAAAAAGGCTGAGAGTAGGGTGGGGAATGGAGGTGTCCAGTGTCCCCCACAGACCTACTCTCCTGGATGTCACTACAGCTGATATATCTCTGGTAGGTGGCCCTCCCTTCTGATGATTACTAGAAGATTAGCCCCCAGTTACTCAATAATGTGCTTTGGACCAAGTAAATCAAGATTATTTTCCTTACAATTATGCAAAGATGTGCTTTGTCAAAACAAAACTGCCAGAGAAAGAAAAATAGTGTATGCTTAAAATATTACTCATTTATTTAGAGAGGAGGCAACTTTAAATGGCAGAGGTGTGGATCTTGCAATCCATTGTGCCCACCCCCTAAAGCATGCATGCTTCAGTGTGTGCAAGATCTGATCCCTGATGGCTTTCCAAAGAGTTAAGGGTGACACTGCTGACCTCACTGAGGAGCTTCACCTGCTCTTACCCATCTGGTTGATGTCACCAGTATCAAAGAGAAGAATTTCGGATGCCTAAGGAAGCAAGAGTTAAGGAAAAGGCTATGCTTGTATTTCTGTTTCACCCTAAACTGCCTCAAGGGAATTATGCCCTGATCTGGCTCAATAAAAATGTCTAGGGGAAAAGTATATATGTTTCAAAGGGCTGGAGTGTAGCTCAGTGGCAGAGCACCCTGGGTTTGGTTCCCAGACACACACACACACACACACACACACACACACACAGAGTCTAGTGTTGTGCTGCTGCTGTAGGTGGAGAGAGCTCTAGTATTTAGCTTTCTTCAACTCTAGAAGAGCAGGTCTGTGGGGGACACTGAACGCATCCTTTTCCTACCCCATTCCCAGCCTTTCTGAATAGTCAAATCCTTCAGTCTTAGGGACCATTATGTGTGGGATGATGAAGGAAGAGATGAGTATTTTTGTCTGACTGCTTATGGCCTGGATCCTGAAAGACCTTGAAGATCAGGCAGGGCCTAAGCTGTTTTGTTCCTCTACTTTTCAGCCAATGACTTCAACCTCGACCTTAAGAAATTCCCTGAAAGATTAAAAATGATTTAGGATTGTTTTCTTTCAGTGTGAACTTCCAGTTGATACAATCTCTTCAACTTCTGCAACAATTAAAACCTTTTAGAGTAAAGAAAAGTTTCTTAAACATTGAAATAGCAGTGTTTTCTGGGGGAAGACTTTACCATTAGTCAATGACACATATAAAACTTTTGAATATAAATTTTATTTCCAACAGACTTTTTCTTTATTCATTGAAAAATCAGTGTCAGTGATAAAAAGTACAATCCTCCTCCCTGAGGTCAAATTGATATTTATCTTAAAAGGCAAAGTCTAAAGGTATCTATAGTAAAAACTGATAAATTTTTGTTTGTCTCAAAATGGTGCTGAAATATAAATTTTTAAAAATTTTCTTAAAGCAGAGAATTGTCACACTAAGATGTCAAAGCAACAAAACCATATTAATATAAAATGTTTTTTTCAACTTACAAATTAGGAAAATGAATAAAACAGTTTTTATGTTCTTCCCACTTTGTTTCATAGGGAATCTTATCAGACATCAGGAATTATTAGCAGAAGAAAAGGTCATCATTTCACACTTTTAAGAAATCCTCGGGACTTCAGTTGTAGCTCAGTGGTAGAGTACTTGCCTAGCACACAGGAGGCAGTGGGTTCAATCTTCAGCACCACATAAATAATAAATTAATAAAATAAAGGTATTATATTCATCTACAACTAAAAAAAATCCCCTATTCCTAACCACCTCTTTTAGTTTTTAGGTTTATCATATTTGAGTTTGTCCAACAAGGAATCTGTAAAATGCACATGTGATAAATTGATTCCATGATTCTTACATAAAAATATAGTTTTTACTTGTTTGGCAAGAAAGGAAGATAAAATGAACTATAAGAGTCATAGGACTTTACATTATGTTTTCAAAAATATATATTCTTTCCAAGGTCATCACAGTATCATGCTAATGGACCATTACAGTAGCATATAATGGATATTAAAATGAAAAAGAAATAACATTTTTCCCCAAATACCACTAAATTGAAAGTAGTGTTCACATAAATGTGTCTGTCAGGTACCCGTCAAAAATGGTAGATCAGGATCTTACCTTAGGAAGCCTTCCCTCCATTTCCTTGCCTGGAAATGGTTCTTGACTGACCCAGACAAAGAGTTCTGGGTAGTAAACCTATAGAGACATAAAAATACACATGTTCAGATTAAAAGCACCTGAAATCACCTGGGATCAGTTTAATGAGCTCAATTCTCAATGGTCACTTATTTCCCCCATTTGCAACTTAAGAGTGCTGGAGAAACCCTTTAACTCTTTCCAGTTGTCAGTGTGCTTCTGAATGTACACTATACTCAGGAGTGTTAGCTAAATGTCTTCTAAGATCAAGTCCAATGGAGCAGAGATATCAATCAATGTTATCTTTAGCAAGCAAAGTAGTAGCTCAATGGCATGTCAGGTGCACCAAGTCACCAGGGAGTCCTAACTTGCAAAGCAACCTGTGTGTAAGTATCCTTGCAAAGGTCCATGTTTATGACATAAATGTGTCTTTCAGGTACCCATCAAACACTGTCAAGAGTTATTCTAATTATTTCTTATTAGGGTAAAGATTATGCACAAAGTAGTGGGCAGGAGCTTTCCTGATTGTCTCCAGGGCCATGTGGCCACTAACAACACATTTTTTCCAGCTGGATGAAACAGCCAAGCATCTGAGAGAGGGGTAGGGAGTTGGGCAGCATTGTCATGAATGATTCAGAGAATACTAGGGGATGGATTCTGGAGGGTAGGAGGAGGTGGAGAGAGGGAAGCAAACTGAGTAACTCTTCTTTAAATATACAAAGAGTTATTAGCATAAAGCTGCTGACCAGCTGTTCTCCATCTCCAGTAAAGACAGGAGTGGGGGAAAGGACTTAAAATTACAACTACAGATTTAGGTCAGCTATAAGAAAGAACTTGGCACAAGAATTGTTCAATTACTAAAAGAATTTAGAAGAAAACTGTGAAATCTTCTTTAAAAATTTTAGGAACAGAATCCAACAACCATCTGTCAGGGCTAATTCACATTTGATTACAGCCCTGCTGGAAAAGAGGGATGAAATTAGGTAACATTCCCTCCAGATCTGATTCTCTAAGTTTTATAAATAAGTCCCACATTTAATAAATAACAATTAAAAATCACACCTCATTAATAGATGAACAAGTGGATTTAGATGTCAGTTTGGGTTTTAAAAGCACTAATCATTGCGCTGAATGTAATATTTTGTAGGTCCCAGCGGATCGATTTGGTTCAGAGGAGGTCTGGGTTAGGAAATATGGATGGTTAACTGCATTCACTCTTTTGGATAATATAATAGCAACTATCTTCACTCTTCACCAGTAATGTTTAATGCACATCCCAGCTTACTGAGCAATTTTGCATACATTATATAATTATCCTGATGATAAGCCTGTGAGTTGGTCTTAATATCATTATACAGATGAGGAAACTGAAACCCAAAAAGGTCAACCAACTTACCCAAAGCAACACAGACCGTGTAGGGTAGGAATGTAACTCATACTAGGTTTCTAGATTCAAAGCCCTCTTCTTTCCACTATCATGCTGCCCTCACATTATCCAAGAATGCAAATCGCCTACCACCTCTACCTCAAAATTACACCAGTCCACGGTCACCACCCACATTGAGTGTTACATACTTGAGAGCTCATCCTGCAAGAACTGATGCTATTTTCTTACTTTGTACCAGGTCTGCTGTCTGAGCCAAGTGGTTCCCTCAAAACTAATCTACCTTCCTCTTCCACAGATTTCCCCTCCTCTGCCCAGCTCCTTCTTGAAATATTACACCATCTGCCTTGTTTGGGACATGCAACCACTCCTGACATTCTCTTGAGCCCAGAATGGGTAATGACAACAAAATTACAATAAAAGATACGCACACATTTTTTCAAGGCATATACCAAAGTCATAACACATAGAATTCTAGTTTAACTTTAGGATACCCCAAATTTTGAGTTTAATTAATGTAAATGAGTATAAAATTATCATTTTCCAACACTACCCCTTTAAGAAACATGATTTAAACATGATTTTAAAATATTATAATATTAGTGTTTCCTTAGAAACCAAAAAATGTTGACAAAAGTTCATGTAAAAGTAAGTATATGGAAGCAATGAGATGTAAAGTCAAGTAAATGTTGTCATTTCTCTTTCTTGTGCTTCTCTGAGATACCAATTTAACAAAATTACCATGCTTTTGATTTAACTTCTAGTTTCAAAGCATCAGTAACTCAAGTCTAATTTTAGGTCAAAATAACTTGCCTTTCAGAAATTATTACACTTATTCTAATAATATATTTTCCAAAGGAATCTCCTTTTCTTAAGAAAAATGGCCAATGACTTTTACCATTGAACTTGGGAATATTTAGTACTTGATAGCAAAACCCACAACTAAAGAAAATTTCCTACTTGCTTCAGATGTATTCCTTCTTTTGCAATGTATTTATTTGGTCACAAATATACCAAAGACATTACTAATGAGGCATTGTTTAGTATTTGAATCATAAAATAATCATTGTATACTACAGGAAAAAAAAATGTCATTTTGGCCTTGAGGTAAAGTCTTCTAATCTCTTTCAAAGTCAGGACCTTAAGCCAAAAATGGCAGACAGAGGAGTCTCAGATACATCCCTAAAACCTGCTTGGCTGGTCTCTAAGAATGTACAGATCCCTAGATAGAGTATTTGAAGGGTCTATTTAAATTTCTTTTTCTCATTTTCTCTCTGTCCTTTAAATGCAGCTGCTTTGGGGAAAAGGCGGTAGGCAATGGAAATAAATACTACCTATTATTTATTATTATTCTTTCTTAAACCTGTGGTATTTTGAGATCCTAAAATGAAGAAGTTAAGGAAAAAATATCTATTGACAATCACTCTCCTTGCTCTCAAATGACTCAGACCTGACCTTTGGGATTGCACGAGAGCTTCAACTGTCATTTCACTCTCAGTGCTGGACACAGAGAATAGGAGGTCACCAGCAACAAGCACTCGTGTTCCATTTAAGTGTCTTGATTGGAGTGCACTGTGTTTTCTCTGCCTCATCTTCCCATGTGAATATTATCTAGTCTACTACTCAGGCTCTACCACTGGCAGTGAGGAACACCGTGCCACTTTTCAACTCCAAATTTCTTACCAATCTCCATGCACTCATTCACCAAGAGCTCATGAAATAGCTGTAATGTGCCGGACACTGTGGTAACTTCTGGGGATTAGAAGAGAAATAGAGTTCCTGCTCTCCAGAAGCTCAATTCTGGGAGTGGGGCAAGGAGGAGTGACCAACCCATGCAAAGATAATCTTAAAAGTGTGTGTTATGTATCCCCTCAAATTCATATGCTGAAGTCCTAACTACCAGTACCTCAGAATCTGAATGTTTCTGGAGAGAGGAGCTTTACAGAGATAAATTAAAAAGATGTTCTCAGTGTGTGCTGAGATCCAAAGTGACTGCTATCCTTCCAAGAAGAGAATGAGGTATAGACACAGGGAGGGAACACCATATAAGATGGCTATCCACAACCTTTCTTACTCATTCAGAAGACTCAGAGCTGACAATGGCCCTGTGACCAAGGATTTTGAATGCTGACAATTTGAAGGTCAGAAAACAGAGATAAATTCCCTGTCCTTCTGTCCTTGCTGGATTGGAAAGTTGCTTACTCTTCTTGGTGTCAGTCAACTGATGCTCCAAGGATGACCTTGGGGCTTATACTGTGTCCCATTCACTCACTGTTCTGGAGTCAAGTTGGTGTTTTTCATGAAGACCAACTAAACTAACTTTTTCTTTTTTAATATTTCAATGACTTCTCTCTTGTTGCAAGTGGTTTGCATCTCAGAAATCAAAGGTTCTGGGTAAAACACATGAAAATACCTTAGATTTTTGTTTTGTTTTGTTTTGTTTTATTAAACCAAAGTTTGCCTTAATCTTCACAAGTATACAATCTTTTAAAACTATCTTCCAGGTATAAAATAAACTGTTTGCTCTTGCACAAATAAAATCCTCAAAACTCTCTAGAACACTATTCTTTTACAAGTTAGATAGGGAATGAAGCCATACCCTCAATAACTAAGAAAATATGAAGATTTATGTAAATATAGAGGAATAGGAAATTTTTATTTCCACTTGGAGACTATGTAAAGGTTTTTCTTGAATTCTGGGAAAATATGTTTATACTTTTCACTGGATCTATTAGTTAATACTTATTTTTCTACAATGGTACTTTTATCTCACCAATGATTAGTTTTAAAAATAACAGAACAATGTGAAGAACCCATTGAATTAAATTCACTAGTCATGATAAATATGTTGCTTTCATGTGCATGACATACATTTAAACCTACTATATATTTAAATATGGCTTGTGTGAAAATACACTATTTCTTACTGATTCTTTTAAATGTGTTTGCAGGTTGAGACTCCATCATAGCATACAAGTTGTATATAAAATGCTCTTTCTCTTGAGGCTTATTTTACTCTCTGGACAGTGCAAAATGAAATTACTTCATTTTTGAAGCCTATAAGGCAACTATTTTGTTAGCAATCGTTATTTGATATGAACTATAGCTAACAACTAGCACTCCAAATTAGAAAGATAAAATGTAGGGGAAACCAGAGACCTCTCTTCCAGGTTCTAAAAAAACATGTGTAAGTAGATTACTGCTTAAATTCTTTATGCTCTTTGTTTCAAAACTTGCTGTGTATTTTCTAACAGCATTGTTCACATACAGAATTGATCTAAAAGTGCTTTGATGTTTCCTACCGATTCTGTTATACCATTTGTAAAATTCAAATTATATCTATTATCTCTTTCTAAATTTAAAATTCACTCCTATTTATTTACCATCTTTACCAATCTTTCTTTTCACTGTCCTGTGTTAATGACCCTCAAAGGCAGGGTGATATCTTTCTTCAGATAAAAAATATACCATATACATATATGCTGCTTACTTAATTGGTTAACACACCTTCAAAGAAATCTGACATAAAGATATGATGCATAATTTTGTTGCTCAAGATCATCATCATAATATTATTTTTTTGTCCTTGATGGGGTCCTGTGAATTTAAAGAATGTGCACACATGGCCCCTTTAGACTTAACAAGGATAGGTGTATCCCCTGCAATTAAGAAAGTAGCTAAGGGCAGCAGGTAATTAATTCTCTGTGTAATAAAGGAGTGTATTTCATAATCTCTCAGCCAATTAAACACTGTGTACCCACATATGTACATGTTCTGTTCTGCATAACTGGCCAAGAGGTTGTGAAACCTGTCATTTAAAGAATATATGTACCTATACATGTACTTCATTTCTGCAAACACCCTTTGAAGTAACACTATTAAGAATCTTCTTGACCCCTCCCTCAAGTTCTAATGTGAGAATGTCTGTAATAAATCACAACTCTTGAAGAATAAAAAAAAAAAAAAAGAATCTTCTTGAAAAGCCACTTAGCTCCCAAGTATTGCTGGTCATGTGAGGGCAGAACGTAAACCGAAACCATAAATGAACTGCAAGGATCATTTTTTTCTGAACAACATTATATCAAAGGTCAGATGGTGCCAAAAGATGATGCACTGTGCTGTCTCTCTGGAGACCTAATCTTAGAGATCCACCTAGCCTAGCAAATGTTCTTCAAGAGAAGCACACAGTGGGGGAAACCATTGCTACTGGAAGACAAAAGGTAAGTACACAGAACACGGGGCCATTCAGATGATGTGTGTAATCTCTGCACACCCTAGAAAGCAGAATAAAAGCATTAGTGCCTAAATTGGCAAACATTCTTGCTTGGACACTAAATGAAATATGCACTGACCTCATTTAAACAAACACAGACACAGGAGTTGGCTGTGGTAACAATGGGTAATTACAGAGTCACGAATGAACACCTGACTCTTGTGCTCAATAACCAGAAATGTGCTCCTGCTAGAAAGAAAGGAGGGCCTTTGTGACTGTGTTGCATTACCTTGCTGACACTTTCAGGGTTTCCTGAGAGAGTGGCCTGGTCTAACAAGTCCTTCACATGTAGCAATAGTGTAGGGCGGCGGGAGGAGGGTACTATATTTCATAAGGAAGACAATAAGAGCTCCCAAGTTGATTAAACCCATTGGCATTAGCTTCGCTTTGGGTGCATATCCCCAGGATGAACCCAGGGAATGTTCACATTTTATTCACACTGGGCAGTAGATTATGTTACTGTTCAACTTCACATGTCAGGCAGGCCAAAGATTAATTCTTTGCTTTGTGAGTTGTGGTGTCTGAAACAAGCTGCGTAGACTTTAATCGTGGAATCCTCTAAATTCACTCTGCTCATTGTGAAGCCACCTTGAGAGGACGCTGAGGAATATGTGGGAACTGACAGCTGTGGAATTTTATTTCTAGAGTTCAACGAGGCAGAGAAAGGAAATGAAAATCTCCTCACTGGCAACAAAATGAAAGTGTTTACATGTGAAATTAATCCTCAGCACAAAGAGCTTCCACAGTCACTCTGTTCCACGATAGAATATTCTGTTTGTTTGGCTGCTGAGTCTTTTAAAATTTGATTTCTAAGAATAACAGCAAAGACTTGCAAGGGGAGCAACAAATCAAGTCAGGGGCAAGCCACAAAAGGTTGACAACAGTACCCGACTTTTCTTCTTCACCGCTATTTAAAACCGTTCCTTATGTGAGTTTTCTGGGCTTTGATGGTGTGTGATTCAAGGCCAGGGGCGGCAGCCGCTGGCTTATTTAAGCAGGGTGAACTCTGAGGTCAACTGCAAATATTTAGGTTGCGCAAACTCCTCCTCTCATCTCAGCTTCGCTCCTGTCCAATAGGAACATGCTCAGCACAAAGCAATCCACCTAAAGACTCCAAAAATCCAAAAAAGGGAGTCTCCAGTCGAGGAATTCTCAGATTTCTGCCAAGGCACCCTCCCCTGGACTGGAGGTCAGCCTGGTACAGAAATCAGAGCCAAACTGTGGACTGAACTCAAGGAAGTAAGTTCAACATTTCAAATCTTGATTTTTAATGGGCTATTTTTCTCTTCAGTAATGAAGACAAAACAAAGTTCAAATAGCTGATAACAGCCCAAAGTAAACCAGGAGAAATAGTACAAGAATAAAGCTTGGAAACAAATCTCCTAAGTAATATCTAAGAAGACTTTCCAAACAAAGAGGAAAAAAATAAAGGAGCTTTATAAAACTGGTTTGAGATTGTGTAGTTTGAATGAACAATAAGAAAGTAGAGGCCATAATAGAAGGTATTTGCTCTTTTCAGCAAAAAAAAAAAAAATTAAAAAACAAAAGAAAGGAAAAATAGTCTTTGTCAACTTGCAGCAAAAAGGCCTCTCAGGCACTTAATAAATGCATAGCATAAGCTTTTCCTTACCCCATGACCCCAACAAATATGTTAATAAAATCTTTTACCTCTCAAGTAAATATTTACTTAACACATCTCAGTTCTAAGTCTGGACCACCTATTCCGTTATATAAATTGGTTTTCAGTTGCAACCAAGAAATAAGAAACATTACATCTTGTGCTGTTTCCCCTAATTTTAAGGTACATTAAGAAGAAAAAAAGAGGAAGGATGCTTAAATATTAATTTTATTTTACGCCCCAGCACACTAAACCACAATTGTGAATTTTAGAACAGTATTCTCTACCACAAATGAGAGTAATGCTCTTGCTATGCTTTCCAATACTGGACATCTGGATAGTAGGACTTTTTCCAACACATTCCAAGGTTAATAGGAAACATCCAGACTTGCCTTTATTAGCAGTTTGAATAATTTTACATATGCTACCCCAGGTTTCACCTTCAGATAACTATTATAAGCCTGATTTCTAGTCACCAAGAATGCTTTCTTTCTTCCTGTCCAAAAATTACTCTTAACCATTAAAATCTTGTGGAAAAATTTTCACCAGCATGGATTACTTTAAAAATCCCATTTCTTTTGTTAAAGCCTTCAGTCAAAAGTTAGTGGGATCATCCTTACTTATCTATACATAGGATTTGGAATTTTCCATGGTCTGGATGGGATAACACAGTCAGTTGCTTTTGAAGAGTCTAAAGAAGTTCCAAAGCATTTTTTTTTTTGACATGTGCAAAACTGAGCTTTCCAGAAAAGCCTGCATTTTCTCCACAAATGCTCATTCCAAGAGAAACTACTCACTCTTTCCATTAATGTACTCTCTTGTCCTGGCAGTTACAAAGTCCTCAACATTCAGCTAAAGTCATTTCACAGTTCAATGCTTGTCATGCACTGTCCTGGTCATTTAAAGACTGATATCTCTTCAGCAGCAAATAGCATCATAACAGACCACTAACTTTGGAGGGAAAGTGATTTCTATTGCAGGAGGATATATCTTTTCTTATAAGAAGTTTGACCTTTAAAAAAAAAAAAGGAAAAATATATCCAGATCTCTATCAGCATGCTACAAATGTTCAGGTCATAAAGAAGCGACTAAAAGGCTTCCTGTAACCTGTTCTTTGGAAAAACTAGCAAAAACACTAATACTACAAGAGAAATTGGATAAGGTGAGAATGAATGTGTTATTGCCCTGTACACCACCTGAGTTTTCAACCCCACTGACGGAGCCAAGTTGGATTGTGCAAAGGCTTCTCTCAGATGAGGGCTCCTTCACGCATAGGAAGCACAAAAGAACAAAGGGAGGAGCCCCTAACCCAGAGAGACAGGGTGTTTCAGGGCTAGGAGTCAGTGAAGAAGTACATGCTTCAGGAGTCGTGAAAGTAACTGCAAAAAGAACACCAAATTAAGAGGGGGAAGTGCCCTGGAAAAGGAATCATCTGTATTCTTATTACCATGAAAAAGATGGCACTGGAAACTAGAGACCTTCATCCAAATGCTGTCTTCAACAAGACTTCAACCTCATACTTACTTTTTTCCCCCTCAGTCTTTCTTCCATTGTAAACCAAACATCAAAATTATACTTCCCCCAAAGAAGAGAACTATGTGCAATACATGTGGGTTGTTGGAACCCACACAAGCATAATATGTATATTTGGGGACCAGAAGTTCTCTGTAAAAAAGCATCATAGAATCCATTATAAAGATGGGAGAGGGGTTGGCTTCCCCTGCCAGGGGTACTGGGATGAACCACTAAGCACATATTGTACCACTGAGCTATACACGCCCAGCCTATAATGTTTGGTTTTTAAAATTTTAGTCATGCTTTCCTGGTGCACTAATTTAATCCTCACAGTTTTATTGCAAGGATGAAATGAACCAATATATGTAAAGTGCTGGTGATAGGATCAGACACCAAAGTGGATCTTTGCTCATCCTCCTCACCATTCCACAGATGAGACTACCATGGGAAAGAGAGTGCGAGCACTAGCCCAAGGTCACAAAACCAAGAAACAGAGAAGACAGAAGACAAACTCAGCCCCTCTTCTCAAAGATTGTCTGTCAGAAGTAATCTATACTATGGTTTCCCCAGAGCCACTTGGAGTGTCACCAGGAGGCCCCTGGAAAGCTGAGGCCTATTATCCATCCCCCCAAGTAGGTGCTGAGCGTCTCCTTTTAGAGCTCTTGTGATAAAATGTAGAGAGATTTCTGATACCTACTGTCAAGTGTAATTTTCTCCAAATTATCTGTTGTTCTCTTGCCTGTTTCCAATAGCCACCCTTCAAATATGACTAAACCTTAAAAAAAAAAAAGTCACATTTAAGGACACAGAGAATATGCTCTCCAGTGTTCAAGAGCTGCATTGCTTCTGAGGAAAGACTAGTCTGAGAGCAGCAACCTTGGTGTGGCTACATTAAGACTTTGGATCTAATTAAACCCAAGCAATAATGGTAATCACAGTTTTGTCTATTTTCAGTATTCCCTGGAAGGAAATGTTCAGCAAATACAAATATCTAGCAATCACTGCAGCTAATTATACAAGGCATTTGCTGAGAAACCAAATTGTTTTAATATGACCCCCAAATGAACTCTCAAACAGCTCCTCCTCAGATGAGCTACCAATAGATGATCTAACTCCATGTATCTATCTGTCATCAAATACATTTGGAATCATGTTCACTATAACTTTGCTTTTTCAAAATTCTAATCAATTTAAAAACAAATAGCTTAGTGAAGAGAATTAAAATCTCATTTTTATGAATGATGTGCAGAGACACAAACCATACACTGTATAAAAATATAAAGTGATCCTAATTGGAAAAGGAAGAAAATAAACACTTATTAGAGCAGAGATGCAGTGAATAACTACTAAGAATGGTAAATTCATAAAGAAAAATAAATTTAACCTGATTCCATTTGGAAACTTTAAATGAATATATTAGAAATCCAGACAGTTCTAGAGACAGACTAATGGAATGATGTAGATGGAGTAAGAAGCCAATTATTAGTAACTCACATCACAAAGATATCAAATAGCAAGCAATGAAGTACACCATATTTGATCCTCAGATTATATACAGAGTGGTCTATTCAGCCTCAAAGATGTGGTATCCCTTCAGCTTTGTCTAAACAGCAAAAGAACAGCTCAGTAAAAACTCACATTAATTATCAGATGAATTGTTTCTATGAGGCCAAGGAACAAATTTAATTGACTCTCTGACTGAATTGATTGTGAGTATCGATAGCCAAGACTCAGATAACAAAATAAAGTTTAAAAAGCAGTCCTTATAGAAAAAAAAAAAAAAGGCGGGAGGGGTTACTTAATGAAGATTAAGATTAAATGAAAAGACATGGAGACTTGGCTCCCAGACCACAACAACAAAATCAGAAGAATTCAAGATTCTATTATCAAGAAGAAAAAAAAATATGCAAGCCAGGGCACTTTAAAATGTACAACTAGACCCAAGTCTCCACAGAGCAGTAAGAAGCGGAGAGTCAGTTCTAGTTCGTAGCATCCAGGCTTTGGAAAAGACAAATCCAAGTAATTAAGAACTAAAATCATGAAGATGAGAAGAGCTCATAGAATAGAAGAGCATGACTTCTGATTTTGTATTACCTGAAGTGGTTATGTATATAATCTCAATTACCCCAAGAAATATTCACTAAGTGCTTACTTTCTTTGAGGTATTAGATATTTGGTAGAGAATTTGTAACCCTATAGAATGAGCATCTTATCAAAGAATGTGTCCCATCACTTTGGGCTGGAATTGTCAGAGGAGCAAAGAAAACTTTTAATCTCCTCAAAAAAGTATTTTTTTTTTTTTTTTCAAAACAAAACCACCATCGTGGCTCATGCCTGTAATCCCAGTAACTAAGGAGGCTGAGACAGGAGGATCACAAGTTTGAGGCCAGTCTCAGTGACTCAGTGAGGCCCTAAGCAACTTAGCGAAACCCTGTCTCAACTACTCACACACACACATATGCACATTTAAATAAATAAATAAATACAACCCAAGCCACCAAATCCTAGGAAGGTCTATTCAGAAGACAGGTGGGCTAGTTAATACAATTCATCTTTTCAAATCCTAATGTTCTTAACCATAAAATTGAATTGCCCTGATAGTGCAAGCTTTCAAACCATGGGTGAATCCCTTGCACTGTATTCCTCCTTTCCGCGAGTTGTAACTGAGTTCCTACAAAGTAGCAGACACTGGGCTAAGTGCCTGAAAATGTGCTGCCAAACCTGCACAGCACACTGACAGATACTGAGATTCAGCAACCACCTGGCAGATGTACATAAGGACAGACTTTTGAGATCATGGTCCCACTAAGCCTTTGGGATCTTTTTCACTAGGATGACTTAGTGAAGGGCATGAAGCAATACCTTACAGAGGAAGCACTTCATACCAAATCCCTACTAGGGTCAAATTTATCTTAGTCAATAAGTTTTATCCATCTCAGTACTGACCATAGCTTTTCCTTGACAGTTCAGAATGTGGGCTGTCAAAGAAGCAACGTTTTCTCTTCTGTTCTACTCTTCCCTCAGAATAGGCTCCTTATATACACACCAACTTTTAGCCAATAAAAGTGTCCTCAAAATGCCTGGACCTGTTTTAAACAAAACAACTTTTGTAAATTTCTCTCTGTTCAGTCACTGGACTGTAGTACTTTTCCTTGCTGGATTTGTATCAAACTCAGTCCAGCCACGAAGGCTGTTACCTGCCCCAGTAATCAAAGGACAGTGGTGTGTGATGGTGATCTGAGTGCAGGGGGTGATCAGCCAGAACCAGGCAGTCACACCAACACTTCTGTGCACATTATGAATCCCCCTCTTGTTCTAATTACCTACTGGTGAGATTTTGGCTCAATATTTTATTTATTGGCAACAGAATGTTCAGCTCTTCTTCCTTCCTTTCTAATCAATGGCTCTGGGTTCCCCATTTCAGCCTTAAAAGAGGCAAAGAGACCTTTCTTTCTTTGGCTACCCTCTCTTTTTATGGATCTTTTCCTTCTTCTCAAGTTCAAGTTATTTTTATGTCATACTCTATGAAGGTAAGGATGAACACTGAACCAAAGAGTCTAAGATCAAGGGTTTTTAGATACGTCCAGCTAGGTAATCTTAACACTTTAAGGAAGGTGGGGAAGCTTAGATTAGAAAACATTCAAAAGCATTATCAAGGCAATAATTCTATTTAAAAAGATTTCATTATCTTGTGAAACCAGAGCAGACTTTGCTCTACTGTCAAGATTGCCTCAATGAGACCCTGAGAGATAAACTGCCGCCTGCTGAAAAAATACCACTAATAACCTAGTGTGTGATGGCACTCCACAGCCAACATTTTGGATGAAATGTGGGACTCTACCTTAAGCTGACACTCTTCTTTCAGAAGCCCATACAAACCTAGCTTTCTGAACTTTCTCACAACCAAGAAGGGGACATGAAATTCAGGAGCCGTGTTTGTAGGAAGCTTTGATTTCACATAACTCTCCCCCTTACCTTCCGAACACTGACACTTCTAAAATACTCAGTGAGAGGGGCTTTGAGCAGTGAATTTATACTCAGTATGTGGTTATTCATTTCCTGGGCTATTATAACAAAGGTCAGGCTGTTGGTGGTTTTGAATCCCAAACTAGGCCACATGGTTCTGGCCAGAAACAACGAATTGTCTGGTACTCATGGCCACTGGCTCATTCACTTCTTCCAGAGACATTTAGGCATTCATTGATCGCTGGGGATATGCCAGACCCTGGTTAGGTATGGAAGCAGAGATCCACACTGGTTCACAGATGTGGGATCCATTCCAAAGTCCCATTAGAATACGTCAATGAAGGTTTGAGTTTCCTTCCACTTGGTAGGAAAAGAATGCCAAATTCTTTCACTACATGAGTAACAGCCTGTAGGCCTCAAGTTGTAAATTGTTTCATTATGATGATGCTCATCTCTGGCTTGTATATTGAGTGCAACTCACTATGTCCCGTTAGAAAGGAAGACACAGAGGGTCAGGCGGCTGAGCACCCATGGTTAGCACATGCCTGCACCCAGTCTGCCTCACTGAAAGGAGCATGGTGCCTCCTCTGGGTGACCAGCACAGCAGCAATACCCCCTGTGGCAAAGCAGACAATGCTGAACCTGCAGGGATTCCTAGTGAAAGTGCTATTGCCTCCTCCTGGGAAGTTCCCAGTTCTTTCTAGTTAGAGACCTTCTTTTTCCCACCACCTCAATGGGAGTGAGAGGTAGCAATAAAGTAAGCTCTATCGTTAATCAGAAAATATATGTGAGTGAGGATCTATGTTCTTTTCTGTTACACACAATCAAAAAGCAAAGAACCTGAAAGAATTTGATAGACTGTGAGAACACTGGGTAACTTCTGAGATGACTGCTCAGTGGCTTCCTACTCCTTAGCACATCAAATCTTGACATCTAGGTCTAATTTGTGAGGTCCATCCTTGACAGCACAGAGACCCTGAACAGAGAGGAAGCATTTTTTGCAAGCATCACTTTCTAATGTATTCCTTTTATCTGGAATACTCCTCTCTCATCTAAATCTACTCAAATATTCTTAATTCTGCATTCACTCAATGTTTTGTTATGGACTAGTGTTAAGTCCATAATGAAGGAATAAAAAGCTTCATAAGACACGGTACTTGCTCTCAAGGAGCAAACAGTTCACTTCTAGGTTTGAAATTTTGTGTCAATGCCAATCAACTGTGAATGGTTTCCTGGAACACTATATTGAGGGTTCTGACATTATATTCAGGGTGAATAATAATAATGGGTGTCAAGGCTGATTAGCAATACCTGCCACGGAGTAGGAGTGAGTGGTAGCAGGCATGCTATATTCTTGCCTTCTCTGACTCTAGCTTCATTTGTACCTTCTTAACAAAAGTTTTCCACTGCTATCTCCAGTCGCCTGTCCTCAATCATTCTTCTGCATTCTTACCAACTCTACCCGAGATTATATTGTCTTGCCTTGTTAAGTTTCTCATGCATGTTTGTCTTCCTTCCACAACTAAAATATAAATCTGCTGAGGGCAGAGGCCAAGTGTGTACCTTCTGCAATGCAAAGAAAAACACAATGTTCAAACAACACTTGTTGCTCAACTGACATGAGAATCAAGGTATATATAATCCTACTTCTAACTCTTCTCATTTGATTCAGTATTTTCAGGTATATTGCCTTTGTGTTTTGAGGATCACAGAATCAGATTATACTAGAAATATGTGAGAGCATTAAAGTTCCAATATGAGGAGCAAATCTCCTCCTGGATTCAGAAGGGGATTTTTATGGCTGCTGTGAGTTCTGAGCACCACAGCTGGATCAAACCCAGACAGGCAGCACTCACATATTACCCACAGTGTGGCTCTGAAAGCTGGTAAAGGTGAGCAATCACAAGCCTTTTTTTTTTTGGGGGGGGGGGGCAAGTGCCATACTTTACAGCTTAACCACAAAGGTTTTTAGCCTTTTAATAAATAATGGGAAATAATTTGCTGTGTAAACTAAAATTACATTTGTTTCCATTTCCTGGCTCTTTAGAAGGAGAGGTTAAGGCTGCAAATTACTTCTAGTTTACAAAAATTAATCATTATTAACTCACTAAAACCTAATAAAAATTCCAACAATAGATACTAGCATGCATACACCAAATATTTATTGTTTCTATCACGTATTTAATACTTTCCTAAAACTGTGTATGAAGTTCACAAATTCTCTGGCAGGGGTGGGAAGGCTATAATTCAGTTGGGTCAAAGAAATGCATATGACCCATCTAACAAATAATGCCAGCTAGATTAATACCATGTCATTACTTCTAATAATGGAATTGATATTTCAGGATCATTGCTATTTTTTCAATCACTGAGATGAAGTATTCTTTCTTGAGGCTTCTCTGGGTGAAAAATACTTCTAGAAATATCTATTTCAGATAAATTTAGATCTGATAAACGATATTTTTAGCAATCATAATTTCTACAGATATGGGTTCAGATTAATGATTAATCTGTTTTCCAGTTCAAAGCAGAGGAGTTTAAAGTTGGAATCTTGCAATATATCTTGATCAGCAAAGATGACACAGTCCAAGTATTTTTGATTCATTTTCCCCTGGTATATTCGAATTGGATTTGCTGGTAAGATTTCCTATCACTAGTCTGTTCTTGTATAGCACAGGAATTATGTAGATAATTCAAGCAAATCCCTCCCACTCCTACATCACTCCAGCAACATTCTGAATTACCAAGATGAATCAGACAAAATCATGGCCTTTTTTTAAGCATAATTATTCAGATAATTATTTTGATCCTCCATTTCACTTAAGCTCTGAGGATATGGCCTTAAAAGACTTTCCACCCAGGAACAGCACCAAGGAAAAACTTGGACCAAGGAAGCGATGCATATCCTACCAAGCTCCCCAGTCATTCTGATTCATCTGAATGCACTTTGTGTCTTCATATGACCAGCTAGAGGGACATTCAAACATGCAAAATTCATATCAGGGGGTTACTCATTTATTTTAACAAAATATTTACATTACAGAAGCATATTTTCCTATTTTTGAAATCTTAGAATTTAGGGCTGGGGTTGTGGCTCAGTGGTAGAGCACTTGCCTAGCATGTGTGAGGCACAGAAAATTGAGAAATTATACCCCATCTGATTCAAATGTATGATATGTCAAGATCATTGTACTGTCATGTGTAACTAATTAAAACAAATAAAAAAACTAAATAAACAAAGTAAAGGTATTGTATCCATCTACAGCTAAAAATATTTTTTTAAAAAAAAGAAATCTTAGGATTTAAAATATAGTGGATTTGTCAGCATATTTCATATGATTTATAGCTAAGGTTTTAGAACTGTATCAGGTTAAAATGGAGTTTGAATAGCTATTTATTCTAAGATTTCTGCTCAAATATCTTCTTCTATCTGAATTATCTACATAGCTCAAGAGGAAGCTGGACTGAAATTAAACCCAGATAGATTTTCTCTACTGTCCTAATTCCCCAAACAATTCCTAATTCTCCCCCTCACAGTGCATTGGAAGGTTTGGTGAAACAGAATAAAGCACAATATAAAATTACCTTCATGAAACTATCTTCAGCATCTCTACAATCAAGAGTCACCAGAGCAACTTGTCAATTTACATTCCAAACCCAATGGCACAGGCTACAAACAGGACCTCAGCCCTCTCCAATCTTCATGTGTATTTTTTAAACAGGGAAACCTTATGTTAATGGAGAGATTATTGAAAAGAGTTTTCTTGTAAGCCCATGAATGCCAAATCACAGACTAAGAAGAAAGCAGAGCTCTATGAATGGTACAATGGAGTCAACTCATCTTTTTAAAAAGCTCAGCATCAGCCATAAAAAGAACTTAAATTTTTCTAATTCCTAGGTCTCTGTTGAAACATAATGAGCCCTTACTTATTCCATGGTGAGTCCACAGTACACACATACTGGGAGGCAAGTTTACTGTGTAGAGGGTAATCATGTTGAAAGTCAAGACTTAACCTTGGATTAAATAATTTAGCTTTTCAAATTACTCAATAGGATCATCAGCTCATTCTGAAGTGTATTCTTCTTATTGACATACCTGTGTCTAGTTCCTTTAATATAAAATACCTAAGTAAAAATATAGTCCTACAAATTAAAATATAGCAAAAAAGTAAAATATAAATGAAAAAAATGCTGAAGATCTCTGCTGATTCATAATAATTGCAAAACTCTGCAGACTCTACCAGTTGCAGAAATTAAGGGCAGGAGTATGTTCCCTAGAAACTGAAAATGTTGAAGTAGTTACTGAAAAGAATATAAGGATCAACTTAGATACAGAAAACTTTATACTCAAAATTAACACTTTACTCAAGGTTGCCCAACCCCAGGTATTATTACCATACACACTATAATCTATGTGAATGGCGCCCCCTGCAGTTGTACTTAAAGGGGCCCAAACACTAAAGACAATACAAATGGTGCCTCAGAGGTAAACAAAGTGGTGTCTTTTTTGATAATGCAAAAGGCACTGTAGGATTCCTACATTTTACCAAATTTCTGTTGTGAAACATTACCATTTTAGGGTATGAAAAAATTGGATACTGAATCACTGTTTAGAATTCTGGAACTTACTGGTAAGTCTTTTACACTGGATTGAGTTGATTATTAATTTGTATTTGAAATAAACCCTTTACCAAACAGCCTAAATACACTAAAATTAGGAACTCTTTAGTGTTTTATATTATATTAATGGAAATACAAGTTTAACAAAAAAGCCATGTACATATATATATCACACATACACACACACGTGTATGTATATATGTGTGTGTGTGTGTGTGTGTATATATATATATATATATTAGAGGTGGTCAGGAGCTAAATCAGCTTCTATCACAAAGTTTCTATTGTTTGTGGGCTAAGTCTCTAAGTAAGCCAGATATAGAGATCTGCAAAGTAATTCCAGTTTTAATCAAGGAAAAGAAAATTAACTTCATTTTGCCAAAAAGGAGAAAGTTCTTAAAAATATAAGTTCAGTAATATAAATTTTTTAAAAATTGAAACTTTTTTATTACATTAATATGTGCAAAGACTTTTTAAGAGCTCAGACTTTCAGAATAAGAGAATTGCTAGAAAGTTACTTGGAATCACCCACAGACAATAACTGTCAGTGGTTTCATTTCAAGCAATGGGCTTGTGCCAAAAGGGACTGACATCTTGATGAAAGGATCACCAAAAAGTTGTAAGAATTTTTTTCATGAGTAAAAGTCTTTCCAAGAGCAACAAATTGTGATTTCCCTTTCTGCCACCATACATAAATGACAACTGTAAGAAATTAACATGTAATATTAATTTGCATTTGCTTTTCTGCATTTGAATGGTTCCAACTTTCATTCTTGGCTTTGGCAGGCATGCTTGCCTTCTCAAAGCTCATTCCACTCACTACTGAAGAAACATGATATTTGCTCTTTGCTCTTGACCTATAGGGGTGGTATGGCAGGGTCAGTGGTCATATTTATGTTTAACCAAAATCATCACCTGACATATTGCAACATAAAATCTTCGTGGTCTAGCTGCAGTGACACACCATGGTACGGTTCTGGATACAAAACCAGAGGCAAGATGATGTGTCTGTTCAGTGACAGTGGAAGAATTAAGTAAACAAAAACTTCACAGCAGTCTATTTTAATATCATCCTATTACTCTATGCCAATGGCCAGTAAGGAATTTGATATGAAGTTAGAAACCATTTGCAGAAACCCATTGATTACCTTAACTTTATGTTAACTTCCTACCCCAGGTTTCCTAATTTGGCCATTACCATACTGGCCCAAGTAAGATCTATTTATTTAGTGCTTTAATACCCACTTGTTGAAATGACAGGTGAGGCAAACATAAAAAATTTTAAAAGTTTACTTGTTAATACAAGTCAATCTGAACTCATTTAATTGCCTCTGATTCATTTTTCTCCATAGAAGTTTATTCTTGGGTTGTTCTCAAAGATAACATGAAGTATATCAGATTCAATTTTGATTAACTAAATTCCACCCTCTTTTAAAGGAAAAAGCTAAAACTAATTCTGAAGGGTACACATTCTAAGTGGCAGAGGTGTTTTAAAAAGTACAAACATCTGCAGTAAGACATACTGTAATTACGTGAAAAGTTTTATAACATTTCTATTATTTTTTTAGTTCAACCTATTTCCAAAGAGGAAATCTTTGAAAGAAGTTTAATATAGTAATTCAGATGCTTTTAATGTGCATTCCCTCTATTTCTTTATTTGATCAGTTATCAGACATTAAACTGCCTTCTCTATGGATCATAATCCTTGTCAGAAATAGTTGCACTTTTATTTAGAGGTAACATGCTTGACTTCTAAAACTGAGTAGATGTCTCTTATAAATACAGTAATAAATCAGTAAAAACAACAAAACTCCACAAATATATTTGAATTACAACAGATACAGCATACTAATACAAAATTCATTTTTTTCATATATTGCTCTTAAAGATAGCATATACTGGAGCTGGACACAGACCCATAATTTTTGGCTAAGTTCTGGCTATCTGTAATATAAGACCCATTGCTTTGTCTGAATGCTACACAGTGTTACCCCCTTCATGAACATCACAACATGTCATTCTTAAAGAACAGAATACTTTCTGTTGTTCCAGTTGAATAAATCTTCACTCTGAAAGAGGAATTTTCGTTTTCTATTTAAAATGATTGCAAGTCAAAAGATCTAATTCACTACATCCAATTCATACAAATTGCTGCACTGCAAAACTCCCACATGCTGGAGATAGAACCTTTTAAAGGTCAGCTGGGGTAGGAACAATGAAGGGTTGTGGCAGATGAAGGTGGGTGGCTGATATTTATATGTAATAAAGACTGATAAGAAGCTACTGAGAATTTCCTCTGATGACCAATTCTTACCATTTTGAGAATCTTAATAGTCTTGGGTTTCTATGCTCCCTCTCTTCAGTCCAGGGAGACCAACCTGCAAAATATGTTTAAACACAGTAGACACATGGCCTCACCACAGGTCAGCAAATGAAAAAAAAAAAAAAAAGCCTCTTTAGAGGTTACAGACAACTAACCACTTTCTAAGGTTAAGATAAGTTACATGCAAATTACAGTAACTACTGGGGTTTCTGAAAGAGCTTTCCAAGTGGTCTATAGGTTTAAATAAGGGACAAAGGACTCCCTGGTACCTGGCTCTGCAGAGCCTTGGGCTACTCCTAGCGTTTGGTTCATCTTTAAATTAGAAGAGTTCAAAAGGTTTAGCAACTTAAAAGTAGAATCAAGTGATAAAAATAGATTGTTTTCTGGCTGCTCTTTGTTCCCAGACATACTACTGGCAGTATATTTGCAATCAAGACGGCAGAATAGGAATCAGCCTTCCACTGTGTAGTGTAATGCCTCAGAGTGGATATTTTTGGAAATGGCACTGCATTACATAACCTTCCGTGTTAACAAAAAAAAAAAAAAAAAAAAACCTACACAGGGAAAAAAGTCAGGAATATACACCATTATGCCCTTCTCCCCAAACCAAACAAACATTAACGTATATGCTACAGTGATCTTCCCTCAACCTTTATACCTTTATGCTATCAGAGCACAGCTCTTTTGTTAATATAAGTTATGGCAAAAATTAAGATGAATGGAAAAACTTAAAGTTCTCAAAAAGGGTGTCATAAGCTCTTGGAGTTTTCCTATAATGTTATTACAGATACATATAAATGCAAATCAGGTTATCATCATCACCAAGAGAAAAAAAAAGTCATGTATTTTTAAGCTCCCCCCACCCCAAGTTCAAATGCTTTATAAGAAAATGCAGAAAAAAAGTGTTGCAAGATTGAAAGCATGAAAAGACCCTCAGCGGCAGCAGCGTTGAAAGAGGAAAGAGTAATCAAGTGCACAAATGGAAGGACACAAATTCATTTCATTGGGGTTGGGGGGGCAGCTTGTATGCAACAAAGTGCATTTAATGCAAAGAAACAAAATAGTTGCTAACAATGCTTTATGAGCAAGAAGAACAAAATTACCCACACAAGCAAGCAAAACCCCACCCCTTCTCAAAAGAATTCATTTCTCCCTCTTAACTTGTGCATAAAAAAGAAAAAAAAAAAAAAAAGCTCAAGTTAAATTCTAGCCTTTAGTGCAGCAGGACCAAAATGCTAGATTTTCTCCAAGGTATCTGTTTCAGCTCTTTAAAATTTAGAGGGAAGAAGCATGAACTCTGCAGGGTTGAAGGGTCCAGCTAAGAGCAACGGCAAGGAATCGACACAAAAGAGAAAGCAGCGCTCCCAGCCGGGGATGAGAATGGCATATACTTACAGACAAAAGCCCCGCTCCCTGTTCACTCTCTCTCCTCTCTACACCTGAAACACAAATGTGGATGAAAAAGGGCATCATGCTAGAAAGACAGCTGGGGGGAGGGGGAGGGGAAAGGGGTGGAGGAAGAGGAGGGAGGAGGGGGAAGGGAAACAACCCAAACCGGCTTCACTTCCAAGAAGTGCAGCCTTGGAAAAGAAGGAGGGGAAGGTTTCCCTGCCTTGCGCGCTCTCTCCAAGAGTGTGCCTTGTGTCTCTTTTTCTAAATCAATCTCTCTCTCCCTCTCTTTCTCCCTCCCTCTCTCTCTCTCCCCTCCCTCCCGCCCTCCCTCCCGCTAGTGTACTAGTGAACAATGAGCTAATTCTGATGGGGTTGGCGCGGCGCCAGCGCCCCAGCACTGCTGCCACTGTGCTGCCGCCGAGGAGCCAGACTGCTTACTCGGCAGGAATCGGCGGCTCAGGGCCCCGTCGGCTAGCGGCCAGCACGCGCGTGCGTGCGCGCGCGCGCGCCCTGCGAGCACCCCACGCCCGTGCCCCGGGCGACCGGCTCCCCGCGCAGCCCCCACTGAGCCGCGCCGGGCCCCTGGGGGACAAAGCGGACCCGCAGATCTACGCGCCGCCCCGGCCCCGCCCCGGGAGCACGGCGCGCACACACCCCGGCCCTGCCTCCCACGCCCTGGCGGGCTTCTCCGCCTCGACGTGCGGTTGCTTTTCAGACAAATAAGGAGGCGGAGGAGGTGGTTTGGGGGCGCGCCAGGCGTGAAGGCGGCCAGGGCGCTGCACAGCCCGGCGGCCCGCCAGCGCCGTGGGGAGAGGCGGCGCGGCCCGTACTGTAATAATAAACCTGCGGCAGAGGGCATCTGAGGGAAAGAGGACAGCGACGGGCGGCAGCCGCCTTCCCTTTTATGTGCCTGTCCTGAGCGAAGAAGAAAATGGTGCCCATGGCTGCGTAGAACCGTACACAAAGAGCCCGGGCTTTGTTCACGGCCGGGAATGGGCTCTGCCGCCTAGGCTGAGTGCGCGCGCCCACTCCCGCCCATGGGGAAGCCCAAGGCTGGGAGCACCCCTAAAAACCGGGCTCAGGTTCTGTGGCTGCGCGCGCAGTGTGCGCGTGCACATACGTGCACACAATCACAAGAGAGCACTGGGGCACACTCATGCACACAAGCACATAGAGCTAGAGCTGTGGCCTGGTGTGATCAGCCCAAGACCTACTGCCCTGGTGCTACTTCTCCTTCCGGGAAGGATTTAACAGGTTCCCCACTGCCCCTCTGAAATTGTACTTTTTAAAATTGAGGGTTGCTTAAAAAAAATAAAGAGCTTTGCTATTTCTGATTAAAAGAAAAAAAAAACTCGTCTTCTTTAAAATCTATCTTTTCATAGTACAATAATAGCTCAAATTTTTGCAAAGAACTCCAACTGGCTTTTTTTGCCACAGGGAAGGATATTATTTTATGGTAACTGTCAGATGTTAGAGGGAAAGATTATTTCCTAATTAAATTACTTTGCCAAGAAAAAATATATAAAGGATCCTAATATCTTCTAAATTTGCTACCCACATTTTATCCCTAGTCACTGAAAGCAGTGTTTTCCATTTTAACAGTCAAGGAAAATAAGACAAATTTACAAAACTCAATTTTTAGACATATGTTTACAGAATGTCTTATTTTTTAGATTCAAGCATATTGAGTACAGAAATAGCAAACCTTAAAAAGCAATAGTTTACACTCATAATTCAAAAGGAATAAATTAACTTCCCTATAAGCCCATTACAGGACTATGGATTGCCTAGCAAATTACAAAAGTCACTGTAGCCACAGGTACTTGTTTAGACTACACCAAGTGTGATGTTTGAGGAGCCCAGTAGGAGTTTCTCTGAATTCATCTAAAACATCTCTATCATTTTCCTGCAAAACATTTTACCTGGGGATCATGAATTTAAAAAAAGGAAAAAACAAATTTCAACAAACTTCCCTGATGCCTTCAGGGCCATTGTTCACCTGGCAGGGAAGTGTTAGAAGGAAAATGTGAAGAGCAGGCCCCCTGTGGAAGAAGGTGAAGTCCAGGGGCAGCTTCTCCTATCTAAATCCTAACAAGTTGGTCAAAGGCACTTCCACTTCTTCCACCTGGAGAACTTTGTCACCTCAGCGTAAGTTTGGAAAAGACCACCAAAATCTATCCCAGGAATATTTGTTCAAAAGTTATTTATACAAGGAAACAGACACAGACATGTGGACTTTAGGGTTTATGCAAAGCTTACCCAAGATGTTTTTCAAAACAGGAAAATTGGGAATTTTTTAAACGTTAGTTTTTCTTCATTGGAACTATATATATTCAGGTGATAGGTTTTTAATAATCAACACTGACTTAGAATCAGAGCCTATTCATCTGCTATATTCCAGATAACAGCTATATTCCAACTACCCAAGAAATATTCCTGAGTCCCTTCTAGGTGTAGGGGCCTGTTCCAACCCCTGCAGGATAATAAGGAACTCACACCATATCATTTCACTCAGGAACTCTAGCAATAGCTGTTTCACAGTCCTCCTTAACTACTATGATCTATTCTTCCCCCATCTAGTCTGAGCATTGTACAGTAGACTCACTCTCCTAAAAGTGCTTTTTAATCAGGGTATCCCCAGCTCCATTACAGGATAAAGGTCACACTTAGCCTCAATTATGACAGAGACCTAACTTTCCAGGCTTTTCATCCATCTCTCTCCCAATCATGAAATATCAGTCCTTCACTTTAGTCTGGTTGCACTGAAGGCATATATTCATCCCTAGACCATCACCAGTCAGGAAGCAAAGTCACTCAAAGATTGAGTCAAACCAGTATATCTTAACCCTTCAGTCATATTGACATTTGGGGCCTAATAAATATTTGATAGGACACGGATTGAGGTGGGGAGGAAGCTGTCCTATGCAATGTAGCATGGTTAGCAGTATCTTTGGCCTCTGCCCACTGTTAGCAATCCCTACTTGTGACAACCATATATGTGTCCAGGCATTGCCAGTGTTCCTTGGAGAAGAAAACTCATCCCAGCTGAGAAACACTGACTTAATCAAGTCTATTCCTTGTGGTATAAACAGGTGGTCCCCTTTTAATCTACGGAATACATGGAGGGACAAACACCTAAATGAAATTAGAATTTTCTTAGGAGAGAGGAAAAGCTGGCAATCAATGTCCTTATCTTCATGGTGTTTGTAGTCTAGGGTGAAGGGATGGAAAGAGAGCCAAAGCCAAAGTCATGGTGAAGTGTAATAAGGACAATTGTGGAAGGTACACGGTGAATACAAAGGCTCCTTTCTAAATCAAACCAGGGATTCAAGAAGTTTCCTAAGGCAGCTAATGCCTAAGCTGAATTTGTGAGGAATAAGCAAGAATCAGCAAATTGAAGAAGGGGGAAGGGGGCATTTCAAGCAGAAGTTGGGACAGAGCTAAGAGATTTGACTGATGATGGTAATATCCAGGTGGTATGAAAAAATTAAAATCCTGAATCAGAATCTGACCCTTTTATTCTATCCTTGGCAATTATACCAAAGAATATTTCATTATTTGGGCAAAAGGAGAGGATATACTTTAAATATAGGATTTTACTTCTCCTTTAGATAATATATTCTCAAAAGTATCCTGATATAGTCCAAACTCTCATAAATATATATTCCTGCAACTTTGTTAATTTTCAGTCAATGTCGTTGCTTGGGGTAACAAGTTCCATGAGTTTGAGTTCCAGGCAAAAGGCTAATGTAGAAAAGTAGTTACATCTGGTTCTATATGCTCTTGGATAAGTTATTTAACAAAAACCTGTCAGTTTCTTCATCTTTCAATTGGGGTTCATACCACAGTACCAAAGTATTGTATTAAGTGAAATTGTGGACAGTGCTTGGCACATAGCATAATATACATGGTAATAATAGGTGTTACAGGTAGGTTTCTAGAATAAAACTTACAAGATATTTCATGGTCTGTCTGGGCCTCTCCCTCTGCTCAGCTCCTGCCTCTCTGGTGAGCTGGATGATGTGTAGCTCCCCAGTGACTCACACTGTTGCACAACTCCTGGGCCTTTTCACTAGCTGTTCCCTCGGCTGGAATGTTCGTTTTCCCTTCTTCAATTTGCTGGTTCTTGCTCCTTCAAAAATTTAGCTTAAGTGTTGAGATTGTAGCTCAGTGGTAGACTCAGCACACACAAGTCCTTGGGTTCAATCCCCAGCACTGGAAAAAAAAAAATAGGCATTCCTCTTTTAGAAAACTGTCTTTGAGTCCCTAATCTAACTTAGGAAGGAATCTTTGTGTTCACAGTACACCCTGTGCAGAACTCTCCACTTGTATTCATCACACTGGACTCTAACTTTGACTCTATTTTTCTATCTTCACCATTAGAACATAAATGTCATGAAGAAATAGACTAGAGTAGACATTACTGGTTGCCTACCTAACATCCTCTGGCACTTTCCGCCTCTTTAATGAAACTTTGATTTTGTCCTGGTCTCCATCCTTCACCATATAGTCCATGAGGCCCAGAAAGGTGATTCTTAGAAAAAGATCTTAACTATTTTAGCTAATAAGTGTATTTAATTACCTGGATCTGATAGTTGACTAAGGATGAGCTTGAGACCTAAGTTCAACCAATCAGACTAAAGGGAAAGAATCACATTGTATATTTGAGTTAAGAAATTCGTATGCAAGGTTTAAAGTAATATAAACTATTTAAAAAGTTAAACTGAAAGTAACATGAACAGATTTTCTTCCAAAAAAATATTATTCTGAGAGCATTTTATGTATGTATGTGTGTTTATTTATGACTATTTAAGTAATCCAGGTGAGTAATTATGCATAGCCCAAATTAAGGTAGAAGCCATGGAAAAGAAGAGGGGAGTACTTAATTTTAGAGGTAGAATTGCAGAACTCCTTGTGGCCTTCATAGAACATGGAAAATTAACTGGAGAAAAAAATCTAAGATTATTCCGGGTTTCTGTTTTTGTGCCTTCTTGGATGATTGTGGCCTTTAATAAAACAGAAAATACAGGAATAACTTTAGATTTGGGCAGAGAAGTGGGTAATAGTGAGCTTGGTTTTGTATCTGTTGAATGTAAATCCCACCTATTTAATGTTCTAAGAGCTGGACTAATTTTCTTATCACTGTCTCCATTTTCCATATGATTCCTTCCTTTTACAGGTTGAACAGTGTCACCCCCAACTTTATATGCTGAAGCCCCAACCCTCAGTGCCTCAGATTGTAACTGTGTTGTTTGAAGGGTAGGTCTTTAAAGAGAGAATTAAGATAAAATGAGGTCATACAATTGGTCGCCAATTTGAAGTCATGTCCTTCTAATAGGAGGCAATGAGGACACAGAGAGAGGACCATGCGATGACACGGGGCAAAGACAGCTATCAACAAGCCAAGCTCCATAGAAACCTATATAGATGATATCTTGATCTCAGATTTCCAACCTACAGATTATAAGGAAATAAATGTCTGTTGTCCAGGCCACATAGTCTGTGGTACTTTGTTATGGCAGCCCTAATAAATGAATATACCTCCTTTGCACAAAATATGTACACAAAATATGTAGATGTGTTTGTTAGGAGATTTGGGATATTGTATAGCTAAAGAAGATATATCCCACCCAGGACAAGGCTTTGTTCAAACCCAGAAGGCCACTTAACTATGTGTATGAAAGTTGCACTCATGGGGACTCAAATGAAATTCATGGTTTGTGGTTCTCAGAGCAGCATCCCAAAACACATAAAGGAAAGAAAACCTATTTACAATTGACCCTATCCACTTGTGACTTTCCAGCTGTATTTACACAGCTGCTAAGGGCAGCATTGATGAGAGACTCTCCACCTTGCCACTGAGAAACCCACACTGAGAATATATTCAGAAAATTGCCTTCAAATTTAAGAATTCTCTAAGCTTCAGGAAGGAACACAAAATAAGAACTGAAACACTGACATCGAGCATGTTGGCAATATAAGGAAAAATAGATGGGAATTTAGCAAAATGTAACATATGAACACAAAAGTGGATATAGCATGACTTGTACCCTGTATCAGTCTGTAAAACAAAATGATGAACAAGGTGCTAAAAGATGATACAGGATACAGGTAAGAGGTGAGGAAATTTTGAAAACCATAGTGCTTTCAAACTTGTATCTTGTCCAACATCTGCAAACAATTGAAAATCCCTGGAAAAGACAAGTTATTTCTCCTGGAGGTGAAGAACAAGGAGGCTGTTGCAGAAACAAAGAGATAAATGAAAGGAATGTCTCAAAGGAAAAATTTATCCAGATTATCCTACCACACAAAACAAAGCATATGAAACACATTTAAAAATTGTCCTTCTGCTTACCTTAAAACTGACCTGAATCCTGGTGCAAAACTTTAAAAATAATACTGCTGCTTAATGCCATTCCAAAATAAGTAAAAGGAAATTATTTTAGAATCCCAGTGTGTGCATGTGTGCACACACATGTATGTGCATGTGCTAACTAATTTGCGTCAATGAAGAATGTTTTTCCCCCTGGGAAAATATGAATTTTAAAATCAACTAAAAGTTAAGAAATGGATGTTTTCCATAACACTAGGAAAAGAACAGAAATGTGCTGTAAGAAGCTGATATACTATTCTGTTTTAGCAAAGCACTGCTTGTTTTCTCAACCAAGAAGTAGATTAACAACAACATAAAAGCCTCTAAATTTACATATCCTCTGATCATGATTACAACAAAATTCTACATATACTGAATCTAATTTTAAAATTCACTCAAGAACCTAGACCGCTGAGCAACATTTTGTCCTATTATAGTGGCTCCTATTATAGTGGGCTTAGCCTCCAATTGCATGATTCAGTAGAGCCCAAGGTAGTCACGGGTAAGGTTTAGGGCACTTTCATTTACGCACCTTCTTTGCCTAATTTCCAATATGATATTGTTCACTTTAGAGGCAGAGGTGGAAGGAGGAGGTTGTCCAATAAGAGAAATGGCTGACTGGAAGACAGAGAGTCTTTGCCTTTGAAATGAAGTTCTTCTTTTTCCAACATTAGGCTCTCCTTGTGGTAAGACTCACAAGGTGCCGCCCAGCCAGAAACTTCAGCTGTCAGGTGGTATGGTCCCTGGAACTTACCGAAAAACACAAATAAGAAGTAATGAAGGTGTTTGTATTTGACAATAATATCATGCATTTGACAATAATATCACGTGTCTGTTGTACTTTGTGTTCTAACTTGTAAGAATCTTTTAGTATATGTTTTATAAGCTACAAGAAGACTTCACTACTCCTATTTCACAGATGAGGAAACAGAATAAATGAAGGGAGTCACTTGGGATCCCAGCTTTAGTTAGTAACACTGATTGGACTGTCTACATCATCAGTGTGGAGACTCTACACTGCTTTACTTTTCATAAAAGCCCGAATTCCCCAGAAAATTGCATTTAAAACAAACATTCTTCATGGGTAGGCATTGTTAGCTCAAGAGCTCCATAGTTTTTGAATCAGTGCTATGACATTTGTGTCATCAGTATCTTCAGTTCTCAGATTAAAAAAAAATGAAGTAGAGAAAGGTTACAGTCATCCCTTGGTATCCATAGGGATTGGTTCCTGGGCTCCCCACTAAAAATACCCAAATCTATGGGGCGTGGTAATCTAAGCACATCATCCTGTATACTTCAAATCACCTCTAGATTACTTATAATACCTGATGCAGTATAAATGCTATGTAAATAGTTGATATACTATATCATTTAGGGGAAAATGACAAGAAAATATCTGTGCATGTTCAGTGTAGATGCGACATTTTTCTGAATATTTTCCATCCCAGGTTGGTTGAATGCACCCACAGAGACAGAGGGCCAACTGTACTTTACACAGTTCAGGTGGTAGAGTTGGAATGGGAAAACACATGTTTAGCAAAATCCAGTCTCTTGATCATCATGCTCTTACAGTGACTAAAAGCTCAGATCTCTGTAGATCCATTGGGCATAATTAGTCCTTTCTGCTTTGATTTCTCTTAAATTATTCACCTGTGACTGCTTCTCTAACTAGTACTCCTCCACTTTTTCATAGACTCCTCCTCCTTCTACTACCACATAAATTCTGGCATTTTCCTAGAATGAGAGGGTTCTTTAGACAGAACAATTTGTGAAAATGGCACCTAAAGTGTCCCTAAATCTGCTTGTGATTCTTTGAGGTTATTATATCACAAATAGTTTTCAAACACACTATTTACCAGTTAATCCAGCAAAGACTAATAACAACACTGGTCAGAAAACAGAACTGAAAAACAGATTTTCTTACTCCACACACATATTACAGTTCCTATTTATTTATTTCTGTACCAAGGATTAAATCCAGGAGCATCTAACCACTGAACCACACCCCCAGTCTTTGTCATTTTTTGAGGCTAACTTGCTTAGGGTCACACTAAGTTGCTGAGCCTGGCTTTGAACCTGTGATCCTCCCGCCTCAGCCTCCCAAACTCCTGGGATTATAGGTATATGCCATGGTGCCCAGGTAAAATGTGCATAGATTTAGCACTTTCAAGTTTATCTTGATTTTGATATTCTGTATAATCTTTTCAACCTAAATGAATGATTTTGCTAGAATCAAAAATGTTTCCCAATCATTATTACAAACATTGTAAAATTTTAACTTTTGTTGATTTTCAAAGCATTCTAATAATTTGATACTGTGATTAGGAAGATCCATGCAGCATCCCTGAGACTTCTGAGATTGTTCATATTTAAAAGCTGAAATCAGGACAGTTCCAAGAAAAATTATCAGGCTTTCATTAGAGTGAATTTACCTCATTTTGTACCAACATGTCAGTGTTTTAAAATATCTGGCTATTATTCCTGAGCATGGAAAGGGTAAAACGTCTCTCATTAGAAAAATCTCATGGTTTAGATAATCAAAAATTCAAGCATAGAGGATAGGACAAGATAATTTGCTATTATTCACCAAGTTACCTCTCATGTACTAGGTCCCCTTCAGATACACAACCAAAAGGAGTATATCTCTCTTCTGGGAGCTCCCTTCCCCATTGTCTCTGAGGCCTTCTGAACACTTTACCTCTCCTCTTTCCTCACAACTTCAAATTCAAACTGTCTTTCTCCTCCAGGAAGCTGGGTTTTCAGTTTTGGTGGGGAAGAAGGGACCAAAGACTTGGGAATGGGGTGCATTTCCAGTGCATTTCCACTGGAGGGGCTTGGCAAGGGAAGAAAATTTCTATTTGTCATAAATCAAAGGAGTATAAGTCTTTATTGATTGCTAAGTTCAGAAACATCTTCATTCCTCTGTCAACAGATTTACTTTTTTTTACAGTTTTGTGGGTTTAAATGTCCTGAATTCTTTTTGAACACTTCATAAGTTGCAATTTTCTTTAACACCCTTGCTACTCCAGGGATTTAAATACTTATGAACAAAGCCTCAACTGGTGAGATATAAAAATATCCTCAGGAATCCAAGCAGTCAAGAATTTAGATTTCAACTTGATTTAGGCTGAATTGAGATTAGATAGAACTGTTTTGAGTTGTTGTTTTTTTTCAGCATATACATAAGCATATTTTCTAAAACAAGTTAATTGAATAAACAGGATGTAAGTTTTTAAAAGTCTAGATTTAAAGTATATTTTCAGCGATTCTCACAAAATGTGCTGTCAACTACCAAAAAATATCTTATGTTTTAAAGCAGTTTCTGAAGAATATAAGCATTGGTGAAGTTCGTTGGTAACTATTTTAAGTGGCATTGCAAGGTAAAAAGTAGCAGAAATATCTGGCTCAATGCAAACTTATTTCCTTATATGAAGTTGTTCATGTCACATCCTCACAAGCATCACAAATTCACCTTATCCAAAACTGAAATCATCATCTTCCTTGGAAAGGTGAGATTTTCTTCTGTTCCCTGTTTATCCAATGGTCACACTTTCATGTACTCAATCCAAGCAGAAAACTTCCTCATATCCCTCTTCCTCTCAGTCCCAAATTTGTGTGAACCCTGCATCTTCAACAGAGACCTTCAAGCCTCAGCTCAAGCATCACAGTACCTCCTGTACTGCTATGACGTCATTCATTCATCTTCAATGAATATTTACTGAGTATGGACTTACTACGTTTGAGGCAAGATCTAGCACCAGAGATAGAGCAATGGACAAGATAGAACAGGAACACTTGTCTTAATGGGACTTAATTCTACAATTACAACCACAAATTCAGGACATAAGTATGCAAATTAGTGGTATTCAGGGAAGTTCTCTTTAGGTTGACCCAGAGCTAAGATCTGAATCAAGAAATGGAGCTGGCAGTTATATGTGTAATAAGAATTGTAATGCAAAAAAAAAAAAAAAAAACAAAAACAAAAACAAAGTACATGTATAAAGACATGAATTGACATGAACATATTTTATATACAAAGATATGAAAAACTGTGCTCTATATGTGCAATAAGAATTGTAATGCATTCCACTGTTATGTGTGTAAAAAAATAAAATCAATTAAATAAAAAAACTTACAATAGACATTTTCCTTTCAAATAAGGCAGATTTAGAAGTTTTATTCATTTTATACTGACCCTTCTTTAAAAAAGATTAGTGATACATACAAGGAAGATAACCACACAACAAAAATTTAAAACATTAAAGCTATTTTCATTGAATTAAAAAAAAAAAAGAAAGAAAGAGATGAGCATTCCTACCAGGTGAGAAGGCAAGTGAACCACTGGGGATGTTCAAGAGATGGGGTGTGTGCAAATGAGCTAATGTGGCTGGAACATAAATATCAAGAGAACAGAGTAAGAAAGATGAGATCAGAAAGGAAAGCATCCTTCTAGTTTAGCACACACTTTATATATTATGAGTTGTTGTATTTGCTGTCTCACCTGCAGAGTTTGGGGATCATTATGTTTTTATATCCCTAATGTCTGACACAGAACGTGGCACTACGTAGGTAAAATATCTGCTTAATGTATAGATATGAAAGAATTCGGATTTTTAAAATAGTTTATAGTGATTATATAAATAATCACTGTAAATTAAGTAATAAATTAAACAATCAATATTCAGTTTTAAACATGCACAAAATGTGTGAACAACTACAAGAAACTATAATTTCTTTCTTTAGGCTATAAAGGAAGCTTTTTAGCTTCAAAATTTATTCAAGGTCTTAGAATGAGTTTTCTTAATTTTAATCAACCAAGATCAGGCTCAATTTAGTACCAAAATTGAAATTAAATTGATGCTAACTTGACTGGACTTCAGGAAGAAAAAATAGTGAATTATTCCTAAACTCTCCTCCTGACACAGCTAGAGAAGAAGGAGCTGTAGCTTGGACTGAGTGAGTGTTTTCAAAGTATTTTCCAAAGTTTATGTATGGAACCCCTCTTTCTCTGTGTCTCTCAACAGACACTAAGTATAGAAAATTTTGTTTTCACCTGAAGAACAAAGTGCTCAAACTTATTCTGATCTATGTTGATATTTACTATAATATTTCATATTACACCTGTTAGAAGAATAGCACTGATACTTCATTCAGAAAGAATGAAATGATGCAGACTGTTTATGAGGAGTAGGTGAAGACACATGAGTGGTGGAAGGAGAAGCTATTGAGCAGGTGTGTTTTGAAAAGTACTATGCTAAGTACTTTCATCTGTATTATCTCCCTTAGTCTTCATGAAATTCTTCAGGTTAGCCTTCTATCACTCAGTTTAACTTATCTGGAATTACTGAGTAAATAATTGGCCTGAGATCATACACAGTTGATAGATGACAGAGAGAGAGAATTTAAAAGCAGCATTGTCTAACCAGAAGCTTCATAGATTTTTTACATACATATTAATATATGTAAATATATATGTATTGTATATTTAAAACAATCAAGTTTTAAATTCACACAAATATAATATAGATTACATGTGTATGTATATATTATGTATGTATGTATGTGCCAATAGAATGTTTAGAACCATAATTTTATTGTGCCATCAAAATCCAGCATTTCCCTATCCTAATGTAAACTAAAAATTATACCATAATCCCTGAGAGTGTTCTGTATGTCTTCAATTTTTAGGTAAAGAATTGAAGCAAAAGAATCATGGCTGTGTAAAATTTTTTTAATCACTTATTAAAATCAGTTAGCTGATAGTTTGTTATAAACGCCACTGTAAAATAATGCAATTATAATGTAATTAGAAAAAAATTTAGGGGAAATGAAATTATTAAAAATTCTATGATTTGTACAACACAAGGTTTATTTAGACTAGCAAGTTCTCCAAATCCCTTTCAGTTCTAACACTCTAAACTCTGTAACTTAAGAACTTGAAAGGGAATTACTGTGTGAAAATTTACAGGTGAGTTCTTCCGCTTAATGCGATTCTTTAATTGCCCTTGAGCTGTGGCTTGTCAATTATCTCAAACATAGGTTACTTAGTTAAAGTCCTCACTTTTGCAGTCCTGATAAATAATTAGAAATGAGAGGATGGAGAAGTTTTATGTTTGTTTGTTTGGTGTTCACTTTTTTAAATTCCTCAATAGTTTTGAAATAATTTTCTTGTCTTTTTATCCTTATTTTACTATATTTATAGAAATAATTTTGAGATTTTTATCATTAACAGAAAAGCTTTTGTTTAAAAAGTGCAATTATATTTCTACTCAAGAAATACTTTAATTTCTGAAATCTGTAAGTTTAGCTGCAATAAGCAAATCATGGATCAGTTTGTAGGAACATCTTTTTGTGTTTTCTTTTCCCCCCAATGGTACCAAGGATTGAACCCAGAGGCACTCAACTACTGAGCCACATCCCTAGCCCTTTTTTAAGTTTTTCATTTTGAGACAGGGTCTCTCTAAGTTGCTTAGGGCCTCGCTAAGTTGCTGACTCTGGCTTTGAACTTGTGATCCTCTGCAGCAACATCTTTATGCACTTTATGAGCATGCACAGTCTGGCCCTGTGTGAAGGAACAGGTGCACCGCCTCAGAGATGAAAGATCAAGTTGTCTCATCCAGTCCATTACCAAATGCACCAGTGTATATGCTCCTGTCCTACAATCGTAGACTTTGGCCAGGAGAGTCGTAAGTTTCCCGTGAGGAACACAACTATCATTTTGACTCAGCACCTGAAAGATGTTGCTTTCCTAAAATGTTTCTTTCCACGAATCTTCTTTATTATGTATTATTAATCATAAAAGTTTAATATAAATTATTCTGTGTTTCATAACATGACAGCTTTTGGATTAGATACTGTTATCTTGTTACTAATAGTTATTGCTGCTTAGTTTCTCTTAAATAACAAAATGATGATTCTTGAATGATTTATTTTAGGTACCATGTTTATCTATAGTCAAATAAGTCAATATAGTTTTTAAAATTCCAGAATTTTACTATAATGTAAATTTTCTTTTATTTTTTAAGTCTGTTCGTGTATCACCTATATGTCTCCAGTTGTGGAGTCCAATGGACAGCAGAAGAGTGTATGAGATATAGAGCACAGAATTTTAGTTTACTTTTCCAAGCTTTTATTTATTTTTAATTTTTTGAAGAAATTACCATATACCCTGCACTGTACTATGTTCTTGGATTAAAGATGTATCCCTTGTTCAAGGAAGGAAAACATAGTAGAGAGATAAAATTATAAACATGTATTAAAAACTGGTAAATATCCAGTTCTCTAAAACAGACACAATAGTAAGTAATATTTAGAGGTTATTTATTAGTCCTTTACCACACCAAGAAAACAGAGATAACATATTTATTTTATTTCATTCAAATCAAGAACTGAGAGTTAAGTAGTCAAAATCTTTCTGCCCAAGCAATTTGGAGATGCTTATTTACTTTATTTTCAGTTGTGCAACAAAGATTAACAAGAACTTGCCTCTGGGTAAGTTGTCAAAATTCCAATGCAGGGATATCTCTTTACTCTGTACAAGGAAGGCTTGAGGACCAAAGATAAGGTTTGAGGTTATCTAAAGTTGGATATATATCTCAATGTTATTACCCAATATTCTTCTATAGAGTACCCAATATTCTTTCCTGTTTTTTAAAAACACTGTCAGGTCCAAATAGCTTGTGTTGTCACAGAGTTCAGTCTGTTCTCCCCCCAGAGTCCTACAATCTTGAGTTATTTAGAGCAACCCAAAGGATGCAACTTTGAGCAAGAGATACAGAATCACAATCCTGGATCAGGCAGGCCCTTCCACTCAGGCTGAGGAGAAAGGTGGAGGGAAGTAAGCTCCTCCCTTGGGTTCTACTGCAGACTTCTGGGAAGTTATAAACTACCTGACAAATGATTGGTTCATTATGTAGACCCAGAACTTAGACAAAGTCTCAGCACAGAAAACTCCAAGACATCGTTTAACCAGTCAACATTCATTTAGTTCTCCTCAGATTTCAATTCCAGCCTTGTGCCAAGTGTTGTAAATGGGGAGGAAGGAGGAAGGAGAAAGGGGAGGAGGCAAAAATGAGGACCTCTCAAAGATGTCCACATTCTATCCCTGCAGACTCTGAATGTCACCGTATATGTTACCTTACCTAGCAAAAGGGATTTTGCAGATGTGATTGAAGTTATAGATCTTAACATTGGAAGATCATCCTGGGTTACCTACCCAACCTTAGGGCCTTTAAAAGCAGTGAACCTCCCTTAGTTGTAGTGCCGAGAAAGGCCATGGACAGGGGGATTCCAGAAGGACTCAAGGTGTCACTCAAGGTGTCAAGGCAAGTGAAGCCTCTGTTGTGGGCTCAAAGACGGAGTGGACAGTTTAGGCAGGAATTCAGATGGCCTTAGGAACTGAAAGAGGATCCCGGCTGACAGTCAACAAGGCAATGGGGCCCCAGAAGTGAATTCTGATGACAACCTGAAAGGGCTGAGATGTGGATTCAAGGCTTGAGCCTTCAGAAGGCAGTGCCACCATACTGACACCCTGATTTCTGATGATGAGACTAAGCAGAAGATTCACATGAGCCTTGGTGACCTGGACTTCTAAACTGCAGAACTATGAGATGAAAAACGAGTATTGTTTAACCTACAAAGGTGTGGTGGTCTGCCACAGCAGCAATAGAAAACTGGTACAAACGATGTTTGTCCCTGTTTGCAAAGAATCTGATGGGGGAGGTGAGTGAATGTTATCAGGTGACATCATTTAAGGGGAGAGGCCAGTGGGTCTGGAGAAATGTTCCTGAAAAATAACACGAGTAGTTTAAGAAGCTCAGAGATATCACTACTTAGAACAGCGTCTTATACCAATTCTCTTTGTGCACATGTGTGTGTCTGTTGTCTGTGGGTGTGCACGCACGCTCTGAGTATTAAACTCAGGGCCTCACACATGCAACACACATGCTCTAACACTTAGCTACACCTTCCAGCTCAATCCTCAATTAAAAGACAATTCTGGGACAATTCAAATTGACCAAGAATTTGGGGAGCAGTGCACAGTGCCTGGTAATCACTCTGGAACTTGTGGGCTGCCTTAGAGTTGCCTGAGGAACCCAATAGCCACATATACCTTCCAAATATGAATAAATAACCCAACACAAAATCTTGCTAGTAATGAAACTTGCCATTTGTTTTCTTGAGAATATTGTCAACATAGGAGCCACACTTATGCTCTGTGTACTTACCCTTGCTTTTTGTTATTGTTCCAATTAGTTATACATATCAGTAGAATGCGTTTTGACACATCATACATAAATGAAGTATAATTTCTCCTTCTTTTGGTTGTACATAATGTAGAGTTACACAGGTCATGTAATCATATATGCACATAGGGTAATAATGTCCTATTCATTTTACTATCATTCCTACCCCTATACCCCTCCCCTCCCTTCACTCCCTTCTGTTATTACTAATTTAGTCCAAAATACCTCCATTTTCCCCACCACACCTTATTATGAATTAGCATCTGCATACCAGAGAAAACATTTGGCTTTTAGTTCTTTGGGATTGGCTTATTTCTCTTAGCAAAATATTCTCCAATTCCATCCATTTATCAGCAAATGCTATAATTTCATTCTTCTTTAAAGGTGAGTAATATTCCATTGTGTATATATACCACAGTTTTTTATCCATTCATCTGTTGAAGGGCATCTAGGTTGGCTCCATAGTTTAGTTATTGTGAATTAAGCTGCTGTAAACATTGATGTGGCCAGTTGATAATAGATATATGAAAACATTTTCAACATCTCTAGCAATTAGAGAAATGTAAATCAAAACTATACTGAGATTCCATCTCACTCTAGTCAGAATGGCAATCATCAAGAATACAAGCAACAATAAATGTTGGTGAGATTGTAGGGGAAAAGGTACACTCATACATTGCTGGTGGGACTGCAAATTGGTGAACCAATCTGGAAAGCAGTATGGAGATTCCTAAGAAAACTTGGACTGGATCCACCATTTGTCCCAGTCATTCCACTCCTAGGTTTATACCCAAAGGACTTAAAATCAGCATACTACAATGACACAGCCACATCAATGTTTATACATTGCTTTTTAAAATTTTTTTTGTAGTTATAGATGGACATCATGTCTTTATTTTATTTCTTTTCAGTGCTGAGGGTCGAACCCAGAGCCTCACACATGCCAGGAAAGCGCTCTGCCACTGAGCCACAACCCCAGCCCCTATACCATTGCTTTTAACATGCAGGCTTCCTTTTAAGTCTCTGGAATGTGTGTTAAAGTACGATGATTTTTCAATAATCTGGAGAAGTGTATTTAGAACATATTTTTTTTTCATTAGTAACAATCAAGATGCATCTTGTGGATGATGGAAGAAAGATAGACTGGGGCTTTATAAAATATGCTATGGAAATCTGATGTCAAGGAAATACTCCCAATTAGTCCTCAATTATCAATAGAAACAGAAGACAAACAATTTAAGGGAAAAATATTTGCAGCTCATATTACAAAGAAAGGACCTAATTTCTTTAATAGAAAATACTAGCAACCAAATAGAATAATGGCAAAGGGTATTAAAAGAGAGGCCACAGGAAAGGAAATGCAAATGTTTCAAATCTTATAACAATATACTATCACCTATAGTAAGAGGTTTTTAAACCAAAACTACAAAAAAAAACCCCATAATTTATACCCATTGAATGGATAAGTTCCAAACATTTCATTACCTACTATGTAAGTGCAAGGTGAAGCAACTGCAAAATTGGCAGAATCATGCTTTTGTTGAAACACTTTGGGAAGCAATTTGGCCATATCTACTAAAATTAAAAATACAAATATCACTGGGTCCAACAAACTCACTTCTTATACTTTCTCCTTTAAATAAGCTTGTATATGTGCAAATTATTTAGATAAAGGATAATATTTGGAACATTTTTTGTTCCAAGCAAATGTTTAAAAACAACTTACTTTTCCACTATTAGTGGGCTAGTTTAAGTAACTCACGGAAAAGTCCATATAATGCTGTGCAACTGTTAAAAAGAATGAGCAAAATTGGAACAAAAATTTTGGAAACTTGGCAATGTTTACTGAAGTTGAACACATGGCTATCTCATGACCCAGTCTGCTCCTACCTATATCCACCAAAAGACATGGAAAAATCTTTCCAAAACAGCCTTTTTCAAAATAGCCCAAAACTGGAAATATCCCATATTCCCATAAACAGAAAGATGAGTATATAAATAGGAGCCTATTCATATAATGGAATAATACACAGCAATAGAAAGAATAAATGCACAGAAACATTAATTTACACATGGAAAAGCACTCTGACATGTAGAGAGAAAGAAAAATCCACATACAATTTCCTTTATATGAAATCTCTAGCCTAACTTTTATCATCAAAATCAGCTTATATAATGATAAAAGTTAGGCTAGAGATTGCCTCTAGGGCATGAAGGAGGTTTCTATGGGGATGGAAATTTCCTACATCATGATCTGAATAGTGAACACATGAGTATATAAATACATAAACTCCATCAGGTAAGTATACCTAGGATTAATGCACTTTCTAATTCGTACCTCAATAAAAATGGACAAAAAGAAAACAGGAAAGAGATAATGAAAATGGGAGCAAAAAGAGTATGCCAGCAACTCTATATGTACCCAAACATGTATGTAGATATGTATATGCATACAAATATGTATACATGTGTGCATATAAAATCTCCAAGCTAGGTTGTGAAGTGAAAGCACTTCTCAACTAGAGTTTCTCCTTTGAAGCACAGCACACAGAAAATTACTGGTGACTGTTTCCTCAATTCTCCCATGGAGCACATAATTAATACCATTCCTAATGCCTAGGAGAAAAGTTAATTTATTACATGTGAGGGATGCCTTAGAGTATGAGAGCTTAATTCCCTCAAGGAATCCTGGCTCTCAGTGTGTACGTATGCTACATTTTCTGTATGTGTGTTTCTTACATGTATATTTATCACAAGAAACTAGCAGTGGTTGTCCCTGGAGAAGGAATTGGATAACTCACCAGGACCCATTATGTACAAATTGAATTCTGAACCATGTGCATGTAAACATACACTAATTTCCTTCTAAATGGAATAGTGGGAGTATGAAAGAGAGACGTATAGGAATAACTAAAATAATGCTTTGGTGTAGGTGCACATTAATCATGATAGGTATGCTTGTGGTATTCAGCAATGGAAGAGTTTCTAGCTCAGTTTTTAAGTTCAAAATGCTGTTTATTTAGAGTGACCCAAGAAAGAAAAGGCAAAGGTTTTGAGGACACGGTGCAATATGTCCTGTAAAAATGCCTGTGTGGAGAAGAAAGGGGCAAATTTGTCTGGGGTATGGCTAAGCATGGTGAGATTCCAACAGGAAGCAGGTTGGGTTACTGTCCTTCATCTGGTTCAACTGCCACCTGACGGCCTGTGATGGCTCACATCACACAGGTTGATGATTGAGTATATCAATAGGGGAGGGTAGCTCTTGGATTTTGAGTGTTTTGCTAGTAACATGAAAGATAAGCCAGTAAAATATCAAAATAGATTCTCTCTTTTCCCCATGAATAAATTAGGATTAAGAAAGCCAAAGAAATTGAAACTTGAGGGCAGAAACCATGGGATTTTTGTACAGACCAAATTTTGCCAGTTTAATTCTTCCATCTTTTTTGCCCCACATTTTTTAATTGGTGCATTATAGTTGACATAATGGTGGGATTTGTTGTTTTTACATATTCATACATGCACACACACAATACAACAATATAATTTACACACACATACACACACACACACACACTCACACCAGAAAAGGGAATGGTCTTTGCTTGCCAGTCTCGTCAGCACACCAGGCTCGTCATATACCAAGAAAATTGTGTTGATATTTCCAGATGCGTTTGTAGTAATAAAGATGAGAACAGTCACTACCGCAATCTGAGATTTACTGAGCACATTTATGCATTTTCCAAGCATGATTGTTAAATCCTCACAATATCCCATTTGTTATGATTTGGCTATGAGATGACCCTTGAAAAGCTCAGGTGGTAATGCAGGAATATTCAGCAGTGAAATAATTAGATTGTGAGACTCATAACCTAATTAGTGGATTAATCCAATTGATGGATGAATAATTTGGATGGATTACTATGTGGTAACTGTAGGCAGGTGGGGCGTGGCTAGAGGAAGTCACTGGGAGCATGTCCTTGAGAATTATGTTTTGTCTCTGGTGCACCTGTGCGCAGCGCGCTCTCTCTCTCTCCCCTTCTCTCCCTCTCTCCATCTCTCTTTTCTTGGCTGCCGTGAGTTGAGCAGCTTTCCTCCACCATGCCTTTCTGCCATGGGCCTTACCTCAGGCCCAGAGAACTATGGAGTCAGCTGACCGTGGACTGAAACTCTGAAACCATGAACCCCAAATAAACTTTTCTTTCTCTAAGTTGTTCTTGTCATATATTTCAGTCTGAGCAACAAAAAGCTGACCAACACACCATGGAAGTAAATAATGTTGCTACCCCATGTTACACGTGAGGGAACAAAGCCTCAATGAGTTTACGTACCTTAAGTGAATGCTGAGCATACTTCCTTTCCTCTGAGCTATGTCCTTTTTGCACATCATGTGACTCGGTTATATGAATTCTTGATATGAAGAGTTTCACATATAGTTTTTTTTTTCTTTTTAAATTTTTTATTGTGGGTTGTTCAAAACATTACAAATTTCTTGACGTATCATATTCCACACTTTGATTCAAGTGGGTTATGAACTCCCACCTTCACCCCATACACAGATTGCAGAATCACATCAGTTACACATCCATTGATTTACAAATTGCCATACTAGTGTCTGTTGTGCTCCACTGCCTTTCCCATCCTCCACCCTCCCCCCTCCCCACCTCTCCCCTCCCCTCCCCTCCTCTCTCTCTACCTCCTCCACTGTATAACCCTGAGGGTCTCCTTCCATTACCATGCAATTTTCCTTCTCTCTCCCTTTCCCTCCCACCTCTCATCCCTGTTAAATGTTAATCTTCTTCTCCTGCTCTTCGTCCCTACACTGTTCTTAGTTACTCTCCTTATATCAAAGAAGACATTTGGCATTTGTTTTTTAGGGATTGGCTAGCTTCACTTAGCATAATCTGCTCTAATGCCATCCATTTCCCTGTAAATTCTATGATTTTGTCATTTTTTAATGCAGAGTAATACTCCATTGTGTATAAATGCCACATTTTTTTTATCCATTCGTCTATTGAAGGGCATCTAGGTTGGTTCCACAGTCTTGCTATTGTGAACTGTGCTGCTATGAACATCGATGTAGCAGTGTCCCTGTAGCATGCTCTTTTTAGGTCTTTAGGGAATAGACCAAGAAGGGGAATAGCTGGGTCAAATGGTGGCTCCATTCCCAGCTTTCCAAGAAATCTCCATACTGCTTTCCAAATTGGCTGCACCAATCTGCAGTCCCACCAGCAATGTACAAGTGTACCCTTTTCCCCACATCCTCGCCAGCACTTGTTGTTGTTTGACTTCCTAATGGCTGCCAATCTTACTGGAGTGAGATGGTATCTTAGGGTGGTATTGATTTGCATTTCTCTGACAGCTAGAGATGTTGAGCATTTTTTCATGTACTTGTTGATTGACTGTATGTCCTCCTCTGAGAAGTGTCTGTTCAGGTCCTTGGCCCATTTGTTGATTGGGTTGTTTGTTTTCTTATTGTCTAATTTTTTGAGTTCTTTGTATACTCTGGATATTAGGGCTCTATCTGAAGTGTGAGGAGTAAAGATTTGTTCCCAGGGTGTAGGCTCCCTATTTACCTCTCTTATTGTTTCTTTTGCTGAGAAAAAACTTTTTAGTTTGAGTAAGTCCCATTTGTTGATTCTAGTTATTAACTTTTGTGCTATGGGTGTCCTATTGAGGAATTTGGAGCCCGACCCCACCGACTGTAGATCGTAGCCAACTTTTTCTTCTATCAGACGGCGCGTCTCTGATTTGATATCAAGCTCCTTGATCCATTTTGAATTCACTTTTGTGCATGGCGAGAGAAAGGGATTCAGTTTCATTTTGTTGCATATAGATTTCCAGTTTTCCCAGCACCATTTGTTGAAGATGCTATCCTTCCTCCATTGCATGCTTTTAGCCCCTTTATCAAATATAAGATAGTTGTAGTTTTGTGGATTGGTTTCTGTGTCCTCTATTCTGTACCATTGGTCCACCTGCCTGTTTTGGTACCAGTACCATGCTGTTTTTGTTACTATTGCTCTGTAGTATAGTTTGAAGTCTGGTATCGCTATACCGCCTGATTCACACTTCCTGCTTAGCATTGTTTTTGCTATTCTGGGTCTTTTATTTTTCCATATGAATTTCATGATTGCTTTCTCTATTTCTACAAGAAATGCCGTTGGGATTTTGATTGGCATTGCATTAAACCTATAGAGAACTTTTGGTAATATCGCCATTTTGATGATGTTAGTTCTGCCTATCCATGAACAGGGTATATTTTTCCATCTTCTAAGATCTTCTTCTATTTCTCTCTTTAGGGTTCTGTAGTTTTCATTGTATAAGTCTTTCACCTCTTTTGTTAGGTTGATTCCCAAGTATTTTATTTTTTTTGAAGATATTTTGAATGGAGTGGTTGTCCTCATTTCCATTTTAGAGGATTTGTCGCTGATATACAGGAATGCCTTTGATTTATGCGTGTTGATTTTATATCCTGCCACTTTGCTGAATTCATTTATTAGCTCTAATAGTTTCTTTGTAGAGCCTTTTGGGTCTGCTAGGTATAGAATCATATCATCTGCAAATAGTGATAATTTAAGTTCTTCTTTTCCTATTTGTATGCCTTTAATTTCTTTCGTCTGTCTAATTGCTCTGGCCAGTGTTTCGAGAACTATGTTGAACAGAAGTGGAGAGAGAGGGCATCCCTGTCTAGTTCCAGATTTTAGAGGGAATGCCTTCAGTTTTTCTCCATTCAGAATGATGCTAGCCTGAGGCTTAGCATAGATTGCTTTTACAATATTGAGGTATGTTCCTGTTATCCCTAGTTTTTCTAGAGTTTTGAACATAAAGGGATGCTGTACTTTGTCAAATGCTTTTTCCGCATCTATCGAGATGATCATATGGTTCTTATTTTTAAGTCTATTGATGTGGTGAATAACATTTATTGATTTCCGTATATTGAACCAGCCTTGCATCCCAGGGATGAATCCTACTTGATCATGGTGTACAATTTTTTTGATATGTTTTTGTATCCAATTCGCCAGAATTTTATTGAGGATTTTTGCATCTAGGTTCATTAGAGATATTGGTCTGTAGTTTTCTTTCTTTGAAGTGTCTTTGTCTGGTTTAGGTATCAGGGTGATGTTGGCCTCATAGAATGAATTTGGAAGTTCTCCCTCCTTTTCTATTTCCTGAAGTAGCTTGAAAAGTATTGGTATTAGTTCTTCTTTAAAGGTTTTGTAAAATTCTGCTGTATACCCATCTGGACCTGGGCTTTTCTTAGTTGGTAGTCTTTTTATGGTTTCTTCTATTTCCTCAATTGATATTGGTCTGTTTAGGTTTTCTATATCCTCCTGACTCAATCTGGGCAGATCATATGACTTAAGAAATTTATCTATGCCTTCACTATCTTCTAATTTATTGGAGTATAAGGATTCAAAATAGTTTTTGATTATCTTCTGTATTTCTGAAGTGTCTGTTGTGATATTGCCTTTTTCATCCCGTATGCTAGTAATTTGAGTTCTCTCTCCTCTTCGCTAGCATCGCTAAGGGTCTGTCGATTTTGTTTATTTTTTCAAAGAACCAACTTTTAGTTTTGTCAATTTTTTCAATTGTTTCTTTTGTTTCAATTTCATTAATTTCAGCTCTGATTTTAATTATTTCTTGCCTTCTACTTCTTTTGCTGTTGTTTTGCTCTTCTTTTTCAAGGATTTTGAGATGAAGTATGAGATCATTTATTTGTTGGTTTTTTCTATTTTTAAGGAATGAACTCCAAGCAATGAATTTTCCTCTTAGAACTGCTTTCAATGTGTCCCATAGATTCCGATATGTTGTGTCTGTGTTTTCATTTATCTCTAAGAATTTTTTAATTTCCTTCTTGATGTCTTCTATAACCCATTGATCATTCAGTAACCTATTGTTCATTCTCCAAGTGATGTATGCTTTTTCCTTCCTTCTTTTATCGTTGATTTTCAGTTTCATTCCATTATGATCAGATAAGATGCATGGTATTATCTCTACTCCTTTATATTGTCTAAGAGTTGCCCTGTGACATAATATATGATCTATTTTTGAGAAGGATCCATGTGCTGCTAAGAAAAAAGTGTAACTGCTTGATGTTGGGTGGTATATTCTATATATGTCAATTAGGTCTAGGTTATTAATAGTGTTATTGAGTTCTATAGTTTCCTTATTCAACTTTTGTTTGGAAGAACTGTCCAGTGGCTAGAGAGGTGTGTTGAAGTCTCCCATGATTATGGTATGGTGGTCTATTAGACTCTTGAACTTGAGAAGAGTTTGTTTGACGAACATAGCTGCACCATTGTTTGGGGCATAAATATTTATGATTGTTATGTCTTGTTGGTGTATGGTTCCCTTAAGCAGTATGTAGTGTCCCTCTTTATCTCTTTTGATTAACTTTGGCTTGAAATCTATTTTATTTGATATGAGTATGGACACTCCTGCTTGTTTCCGAAGTCCATATGAGTGATATGATTTTTCCCAACCTTTCACCTTCAGCCTATGTATGTCTTTTCCTATCAAATGCGTCTCCTGTAGGCAGCATATTGTTGGGTCTTGTTTTGTGATCCATTCTACTAGCCTGTGTCTCTTAATTGGTGAGTTTAAGCCATTAACATTTAGGGTTATTATTGAGATATGGGTTGTTCTTCCAGCCATATTTGTTTATTTCTGTTACTAAACATGGTTTGTTTTCCTCTTTGATTATCCCCCCCCCCCTTTACTGTCCTACCTCCCACTGTTGGTTTTCATTGTTATTTTCCATTTCCTCTTCCTGTAATGCTTTGGCGAGGATGTTTTGAAGAGATGGTTTTCTAGCTGCGAATTCTTTAAACTTTTGTTTATCGTGGAAGGTTTTAATTTCATCCTCCATCCTGAAGCTTAATTTCGCTGGATACACAATTCTTGGTTGGAACCCATTTTCTTTCAGTGTTTGAAATATGTTATTCCAGGATCTTCTAGCTTTCAGAGTCTGTGTTGAAAGATCAGCTGTTATCCTGATTGGCTTACCCCTAAATGTAATCTGCTTCCTTTCTCTTGTAGCTTTTAAAATTCTCTCCTTATTCTGTATGTTGGGCATCTTCATTATAATGTGTCTAGGTGTGGATCTCTTATGATTTTGCACATTCGGTGTCCTGTAGGCTTCTAGGATTTGGGATTCTGTCTCATTCTTCAAGTCTGGGAAGTTTTCTTGTATTATTTCATTGAATAGACTTCTCATTCCTTTGGTTTGGAGCTCTGTACCTTCCTGTATCCCAATGACTCTTAAGTTTGGTCTCTTAATGTTATCCCATATTTCTTGGATGTTCTGCTCATGGTTTCTTAACAGTCTTGCTGAGCTGTCTATGTTCTTTTCCAGTTGAAATACTTTGTCTTCATTGTCTGATGTTCTATCTTCTAAGTGTTCTACTCTGCTGGTAGTATTCTCCATTGAGTTTTTAAGTTGGTTTATTGCTTCCTGCATTTCTAGGATTTCTGTTTGTTTGTTTTTTATAACCTCTATCTCCCTGTATAGTTGATCCTTTGCTTCCTGGATTTGTTTGCGTAATTCGTTGTCGAAGTGATCTTTCATTGTCTGATTTTGCTGTTTAATGTCTTCCTTGATACTCCAGATCATCTGAAGCATGTATATCCTGAATTCTTTATCTGACATTCCATCTGCTGCAGCTGTTACCTCTTCTAAAGTTGCGTTGACCTGCATTGCTTGTGGTCCTTTCTTTCCTTGTCTTTTCATACTGCTTGCGTATCTTTCCTGCAGGTGCGGGCGGCGGCTCTGCTCTCTCCTTATTCCAATTGGGGTGTCGTGGCTACCACGCCGGCAGGTCACTGGGCCTGTTCTGGGAGCTGGCGGCGGCTCTGTTCTGCCCCTACTCCAATTGGGGTGACGAGTGTACCACGCCGGCAGGCCACCAGGCCTGATCCGCCGGTCGGTTGCAGGTTTGCCTACCCTGCAGGCGCGGGCGGCGGCTCTACTCTGCCCCTACTGCAAATGGGGTGACGTGTCTGTCGTACCGGCAGGCCACTGGGCCTGTCCCACTGGTCGGTCGCAGATCTGCCCACCTTTCGGGCACGGGTGGAGGCTCTGCTCTGCCCCTACTCCAATTGGGGTGTCGTGACTACCCCGCCTGCAGGACGCTGGGCCTGTTTCTGGCACGGGCGGCGACTCTGCTCTGCCACTACTCCAATTAGGGTGGTGTTTGTACCACGCCGGCAGGCTCCTGGGCCTGATCCGCCGGTCTGTTGTAGGTCTGCCTACCTTGGAGGCGCGGGCGGCGGATCTGCTCACATATAGTTTTATGATCTAATTGAAAGAGTCAAACTCCTTATTTATTTAATCATGATTTAGTTTTTTTCCCACACTCCATTACATTTTTAAAAATTTGTTAATGCATTTGACCACATTTCTTGAAATGGATACACATTTCTCAGAAATGGTTTGCAAGTTTTTTTTTTTTTTTTTTTGCTTACTTTTTTTGTTTTTGTACATTTGTTTTGGGCTATGACAACCTTAAAAGCAGAGATTTCTTAAGAAAACTGACAATTATCATATTATTTCACATCTTGAAAAGCCCTGCCAGGAAACCCTCTCAAATAAAGTTCACCTTTGAGACAGTAATACATGCAAAATATTTTCAGAGATACTTAAAGAGCATATGATCTCAGAGGCTGGGGTGTGGCTCAGTGGTAGAGCACTTGTCTAGCATGTGTTAGGCACTGGATTTGATCCTCACCACCACATTAAAAAATAAATAAATAAAATAAAGGTATTGTGTTCATCTGCAACTAAGAAAAAATATTTCTTTTTTAAAAAGCATATGATCTCTTAGGAAAGTTCTTTGAGCCAGACACAATGGTGCATGCATATAGTCCCAGATAACTAAAGGCCAAAACTTTGAGGCCAGTCTGAACAACATCGGGAGCCCTGTCTCAAACAAACAAACAAAAACCAAACAAATCAAAAAAGCTTTGATATGTAGAATAAGAAGTTCACAATGGCATTTCATTTCATTCAGTATTAAAAGTATGTTTTATTATTTTAAAGGTCCTAGGTACAATGTATTATGAAGGTCCTAGAAGAATATCAATCATACCTTCCTGAAACTCTTTGATTTATAATTCTTCACTACTTACAACATATTTGCACAGAAAATAAATAAATTACAACAAAATAAATAAAAGAATCTTTCCATTTTCCTTCTTATACTCTGTGCAGAATAACCTCTGTTCACTTGGTTACAAACTAACTAACATAGAAAGGCAAGCTTACTCTTCCACGCTTGGGAAAATATGATAAAAACAACTCATGCAGTTGATGCACACATTGAGTAAAATGTGAATGTGTTGAAAACTGTCTTGAAAAATATAGCTCATGGTACTTTGTCTATCTGAAAATACACACCGAATAAAAATAATGAGGAAAAAAAGTTGGGAAATCTCAGCAAGCCCAGGGGTAAGAGGAGTGTCAAGATCTCCTGGAAGCTGGAATTAGATGCTTTCACAAACTATATTTCTTTCACCAGCTCTCAAAAGCCAGTTTGCATCCATGTCACATCTCTCAGCATCTGCTTTTTGCTTCACTCTCTGCAGAGAAGTTGGCTCTGCTTTGCTCAGACCATTTAGCTGCTGGCTTTTGGTCCTATCCCACTGTCCTAGAAAAGCAATCTGATTGGACTACTTTGGGTCAGGTTTGCATCATACTTCATACAGCTATGGAAAGGTATGTGGCAGCACACAGTGCACTCCCCTTCAGCGCCTCTGTGGGAACCGGGAGGGGAGGGTTAGGGTAGGCTAAAGAAGGAGAGACTGATAGGGCAGTAGGGAGGACATAACTGTGGAGAAAATAGTTGGCATTTGTATTATAGCTGCCACGTGGGAAGGATATCTTCCAGATTCTGGCTATATAGGGACAAATTTTGAGAAGCATTTCTTTCATATTTACATATTTCCACAAAGACCAATTTATTTCTAAAAGTTTATAGGATTGAAGGATAAGCTTTTGAACAGAACCCAATCAGACTGAGAATTACACAGAGAGAGGACAGAAGCATGTCTTACCTATTTGAGTTAGACAAAAATAAGAATTTAAGGGCTCTTCCTTTATTGGATGGTGATTTTTCTCCTGAGAAACTCTGTTCTTAAGCAAAATTCATAATATCTAAGGCTGAGGTTTTCCCTAAATGTTTTGTAAGTTAGAGATGGAAAACTTAAGTGGATAGTACTGGCTATAATCCAATCCACACTAGTGCAATTCAGAGGGGGGAAATGTTATTTAAAACCACAACCGAATGTAGCAACTTCTGTCTTTTCCATGGGGAAGGTGGGGTAGGAGTAGAGGTAATTCATATAACTGGAGAAATAAATATCTTCCCTCCTCCTTTCCTTTGTAAAATGGGATGGAGTGGGATGAAAGGGTGAGGCTTAGATTTAGATGGCCTGTGGTTTAGTAGAATACCTTAGAGAACCTTTGGATGTTCAGACAGAGTCTATGCACTGATGTAGGTATGGAGAGTAAGCAGAGCTGAAGTGAATTATTTTCCATGGTATTATGGAGGGTATTTAAAGTTTTTGCACCTGTGAAAGAAGAGGTAGGAAAGAAAATAGAAGGAAACAGGGAGAGAAAAACCCTGCAATATAAGAGTTCTTAGAGCCTTTGAAATTAGGGGTTTCCCATATTCTATCTTAAGTTTTCTATTTTCCTTTTTTTTTTTTTTTTGGCTACAGTATAAATCCCATCCATTACTGTAAACAGCTGAGGATGCTTCATGGAAAAGATTTTAATGAGTTTTTAAAATGTCTTTATTAATTATTATTTTAAAGTACGTATTTATGGTGTAGAATATGATAATTCAATACATGAATACGATAGGTAATGATCAAATCAGGGTAGTTAGCACTTCCATTTCCTTAAACATTTTAAAATATATTTTGATTAGTGTATAATAGTTACATTATTTATGAGGCATATAAATATGTAACACAATTACATACTGAGTTACAAATATATAACTCAATTACATATGTGATGTTTCAATACATGTTTACAATGTATACTGATCCGATCAGGGCAATTAACATTTCCATCTTTTATCATTACACTGTGTTTGGAGCCTTCAAGCTCCTCTCTTCTGGTTATTCACAAAATATGTAATAGGTTATCATGAGTTTTACTCATCCCATTATGATGTAGAACACTAGAATTTATGACTTCTAATTGTGTTTAGGGACCCATTATCCAGCCTCCCTCTATTACCACTCCCTTTTTGCTTTTCTAACCTCTAGTAATCACTATCCAATGTTCAGATAAACATTTTTTAGCATCTATATATGAGAGAGAACATGCGGTATTTGTCTTTCTGTGTCTGGCTTATTTCATTTAACATAATGTCCTTTAGTTTCCATCCATTGTGCTGCAAATGATATGATATCATTCTTCTTTCAATTTTGTTTTAAATTAACCTGTCCTTGGCACTGAGGATTGAACCCAGGCTCTTATACATACTGAGAATGCACTCTAACCTGAGATACACTCCCAGCCTGTAGATACCAGTCTTTTTTTTTTGAGAATTTTTTAATATTTATTTTTTAGTTTTCGGCTGACACAATATCTTTGTTTGTATGTGGTGCTGAGGATCGAACCCAGGCCGCACGCATGCCAGGCGAGCTCGCTACCGCTTGAGTCACATCCCCAGCCCCCAGATACCAGTCCTTTTATGCTAAATAATATTCCATTGTGTTTTATATACCACATTTTTCTTATGCATTCATCTGTTGAGGGGTATCTCTATATCTTAACTATTGTGAATAGTGCCGCAATATATTACAGAAATGAAGCTATTTCTTTGATTTGCCAATATCATTTTCTTTGTATAAATACCCATCTGTGGGATAGCTAGATCATAGAGTAAAAGTATTTTTAACTTTTGAATGAACTTCCATACTATTCTCCATAGTTTTTATACTAATTTATATTCCTGTAACAGTATATGAGAATTCCCTTTTCTCCACATTCTCACCGGTATTTATTTTTTGTCTTTTTAATGGAAGCAATTCTAATGGGGGTTAGATGATATCTCATTGTATTTGCATTTCCCTGATGGCTAATGATGTTGAAATTGTTTTCATAAATTTTCTGGTTATTTCAATTTCTTCTTTTGGTAAGTATTAATTCATATCATTTGCCCATTTTAATTGGATTATTTGTTTTTTTGTTATTGAGTTTTTTATTTTCTTATACATTTGAGGTGTTGAATCTTTGTCAGATGAATAGGTTGCAAAATCACTTCCCATCCTATAGATGGTCTTTTCATTATGTTGATTGTTCTCTTTGCTGTATAAAAATAGCTTAGTCTGGTTTAATTCCATTTATCTATTTTTCTTTTGTTGCCTATGTTTTCAAGGTCTTATTAAGAAATCCATTACCTTTACCAGTGTCTTGAAGTATTTCCACCTATGTTTTCCTTTAGTAATGTTTATTGTTTCAGGGCCTCTTTAATCCATTAAAGCTGATTTTATATACGAGATGATAGGGGTCAAATTTCAATTGTCTACATGTGAATGTCCAGTTTTCCCAGTACCATTTATTAAAGAGGTTGTCCTTTATTTAATACATATTTTTCAAAAAGAAATTTTAGTTGTAGTTGGACACAATAGCTTTATTTTATTCATTTATTTATTTATTTTATGTGGTGCTGAGTATCCAGCCCAGCGCCTCATACATGCTAGGCAAGTGCTCTACCACTGAGCCACAACCCCAGCCCTCTAATACATATCTGTATTGTCTTTGTTGAGAATCAGTTAGCTGAAAAAGCATGGTTATTTCTGGACATTGTATTAGTGAATATGTTTATTTGTGAGTGTTTGGTGAATATAATTCTTTGTGTGTGTAAATCATGGAAGTAGGGTGGATTTCATATCTTGTTTTGTGTGGTAGAAAATAGGCAGATAACATGCAAAACAGACAATTCATTATGGAACTAACTAAATTGAGCTAAGAGTCATGAGTAATTGGAAATTTTTGAAATTCCTCACTGTTGCTCTTGTAGCAAACTTTACATTGTAAAGAAGCCACACAAGTGCATAACACCATCTCATATGGTCTTTCTACAAAGGGATGTTGTCATGACATAGAGTCTTCCTGAATCAGGTAGGTCTTTTATGTGACTCAACCAATAAAATGGTGGAAGTGACGTTTCATGTTTTCTGAGGTGAGATCTAAAAAGGCCAGATGGCTTCTGTGTGACTCCTGCTTCCTCTCAGGATGCCTGCACTTGAAACAATATCACCATTATATGAGTAAGTCCACACAACATGGAAAGGCTGTATATGTGTGTGTGTGTGTGTGTGTGTGTGTATGTGTGTGTTTTGTAACCAACAATCCAACCAAGTGCTCAGCCAGCATTAACCACTAAAAATTTGGACAAGTAAGCTTTCTGATGATTCTGCTTGCCAGTTCTCAAGTTTTCCAGCTGACAGCCCATATATTTATTGTTCAACATAGTTAGTCCGTGTCCTCTGCATCCTAACTGAATTGCTGACTCAAAGAAACTATGCAAAATAGTAAATAATTATTCTTGTCTTAAGGAGCCAGGCTTGGTAATAAAATTTTAGGCTGTAAAAGATAAATAATATATCCTAATTCACAGAATCCCCCAAAGAATATTAAGAGGAACTTGGTGATTAAATTTGGATGAATTCTGTTTGAAGCTTAAAGAATCAGATCATACTTTTTTTCATGGCACTTATTAGAGCTCAGCACTATCCCTTTGCACCTCAAGAATTCAGTCTATTGAAAGACAAGGGCTATCAAGGGATGGTAGGCATGGGCATGGGGTTGATTCACTTTTCCAGAAATAAAAACATATAGCCCTAAAGGATAACAAAGAAGAGAAGTGGCTAAAACACTAAGGAAAAAATTCTTCTAGATTCAGCTATTTAGTAACCATGTAACTGGAAATTTGCTGTGTTTTCATCTCAGTTTCTTCATTTGTAAAATGAAGCTAATATTCTATTGAAAATTATTAGAATTAATGAAAGAAAAAAACATGTAAAGTATTTAGCAAAGTATCTGACACAAAATAAACATTCTATAAATTTAGCTATTATTGTTAATAACTTGTTTAGCACAGCACCTAACACTAGGTCAGGGCTTAATAAATGGAGCTCTAATTGCTGTAGTACTCCAAATGTTTACTCTAGTGCTAATGCATCTCACTAAATTCTGAATTTCTGTTTCCATGGCCAATGTTCCTGGAATTTCCATGTGGAGAGGATAGCAATTCTGTTGCATATGAAACTGTCAGCTTATCAGTGTGACTAGTAAATCCACCATATAATTGAGCTCATTCAAAATGTTCAAACCTAAAGCAATGTATTAGCTATCAGCCTAAAAAGTCATTGATTCATCTCTGCACATGTTGGAGTATAATTGGTGAACCTTATTAATGCAATCGTATTTTCTGCCAACCTTGGCAGAATATAGTCATAACTTGGAGAACCTATATTTCAAATTGGACTCTTTATTTTTGGTGTTTAATTTCATTTATACTTAGCTATGTGAAATGTTTGACTCTTCTATAAAGTAGAGCTGAGAATAGATTCTCCAGGCATCTGATGGTTCTAAATTAACTCTGACACTAACATTTTGTTAGGTAAAATAGGGAAACCCAGAAATTTCCCATAAAATATATAATAAATAAAAACATCAAAGAAATGAGTATAGAACAACAAATAAACACATTGTATTTTTAAATAGACTCTTTTTGACACTTTGGGGGAATTCAGGGAAAGAAGACCTCATTGTTCTACTATGTTAGCAGGAAACCTCTGAACTTTAGGTGATGGTCTCAATAGATTTACCAAGCTGAGTTAGTCACAGTAGTCCCACTTAACATATCTCTGCTGACTCCTCCAATAAGAGGCGGAGAGGGAGGATACATTAACTTCCTAAGGCAACTCAGAAAGCCTATGTAAATTCCTGTTTTATTGTTTTGTAAAAATTTGAAATTTTAGTTTCCTTAAAAGGTTAAAAATCTTCCCAACATTACCTCCTATGTTCTATATGTGGGGGAAAATATATGCTAGAAAATTATTTGACTCAAGTATTCAATCAAAATTGTCACTGTTATCCTCAATTTCAGGAGGATGAAACAAAATAAAAGTTGATAAGTATGTCTGTTGAGGGTAAAAACAATGCCTCAGAGATGTTTCAATGTGTACAAATTCCAGTAGATTTTTCACAGATTGGTTTTGAAATTCATGAGGTAAAACAAAGGTGAAAAGTTGCCAAGCCAAGTTTCTTCATATTTAAATTTTTTCAACTTAATCATGATATAATTGAAATATTTAAACTGTACATATTTAAACTATATAATTTGATCCACTTTGACATATGCTTTTACTCATAAAATCATCACAAGAATCAAAATAACAAGGATTTTCATCATTCTAAAAATTTTTCTGTGACTCTTTGTAAGCCTTCCATTCCTCTATGTTCATCCACAGGCAACCACAGGTCTCCTTTCTATTAACTATGGGTTATTTTTCATTTTAAATAATTTCATTTAAATGGAACCATTTAACTAAAGTATGTCTTCTCTTCTGCCTTTCACTCAGCACAATTTTGAGATTCATCCATTTTGTTTAATATACCAGTTGTTCTTTCCTCTTTATCGTTGAGTAATATTCCACTGTGTGGATAAAACACAATGGGTTTATTCTTTTACCTATTGATAGACATTGGGTTGCCTCCAGGTTGGGTGTACTACAAATAAACTTGCTACCAACATTTGTGTATAGGTCTTTGTGTGGGTGTATGCTTTTATTTTTCTGGGTAAATACCAAGGAATGGAAGTGCTAAGTACTATGGCAGACATAAGTTTAACTTTTAAGAAAATGCCACCATTAGTGAAGAACTCCAATTCTCCACTTGCTCATTAGCACTTGGTATCATTGTATTTTAAAAACTGAACCATTTTAATGGATGTATAGCGGTATCTCACTGCATTTGCATTTTACTGATGACTAATGATGTTAAGCATCATTTCGTATGCTTCTCAGCTCTCCATACATCTTTTGTGAAGTATCTGTCAAATCTTCTGATCATTTTCTTACTGGTGGTGTGTTTTCTTACTTTTGCAATTTTAATGTTCTTAGATATTCAGATGCAATCCTTTGGTTCAGAGAGAAGAGGACTCTGCTCCACATATAATCTGGGAGTTTAGGCTGATAAAAGGTTTGCTATCTTGCACATGGAACTTTTATTTTTTTGTTATTCTCAGCATCACAATACAGCCAACCCAAGGGGTTAGAGTGGAGGTCACAAAGGATGTCAGATTTGTTTGTTTGTTTTTAAACCTAGGTCTATATGTAGTATATTTAATTTTGTCCAAAACTATATGCAGGGGCTTATACAGATACATGAGAAGCTGGGAATATAATCTTTGCTGAGCTGTTGTCTTCTTGTAAAACTACAGGAAAGGTAAAGAGAATGAATCTCTAGTGGACACCTAGTTATCTTTGCCTTGGAAAAGATATTAGACACCCAGTTAAAGTCAGGAACTGGGTCACACATATGCCAGACTTCTTTGATGTATTTTAATGTGGTGTTTCTCAAATTTTGTCCAGGAAAACAATGGTGTATTATGCCAACCAAATGGTCTTTGAGAAAGAGGTTGGCATAGGCAAAAAAAAAAAAAGGTGAAGAAAGGTTATTTTAGACAAACTTAAACAGGTTTCTTTCCTGTAGGCTTCTCAAGACCTTTAATATATCAACCTGCATTTTGATTCCCCAAGAATGCACAAAATGTGAAGAATTTCCAAACTTTATTTGACTGAAAATTACCTATTTCAACTCCAGGTCTCATCTGATAATTATTACAACAATACATGCTCAAAGGTACCATTTAATTAAGTACATATTTTTCAAGGTTCCCAATCATCACTTGTTCCACTTATTTTTATAAAATAATATGACAATTCTATATAGGAATGAAATTACTTTCCACAAGGTCAGCCAAGAGCAGTCTTGTAAGCCAGAGCTCCTGTGATAACATCATCAGGCCTATAATTATTGTCACTAAGTATCTTGCCTAGGAAGGACATTAGCAATATACAGAACTGCAAGCCACAAGTCTACCTTTCCTGAAGAGAAAGAAGAGGAAGTGTTCCATGCAGCAATCCATCACCAGGTTCCCTGTTTCATTTCTTTCTTTAGTATAGAGTGTTTGAACCACAAAATAGCTAACATGATTTTCTTCATTAATGAGAAACAGATTTTTGTACTCAGATATGACTCATTTCTATCTTAAAATGTCTAAATTCCTTATTATATGTTTTCAAGGCTATTGGTAAAAATATGTGCATTCTGTGGTAACACCAGAATTTATATATATATATATATATATATATATATATATATATTTAAATAGATATACACACACATCTACATACATACATTCATACACACACATGGATTAGGAGTGGTGAGTTGATGGTAAGGAGAAGAAAGGAAATGTGAAGTTGTGTTTACTGAGAGAAGCAGAGGCGAGGTCTAAAATGCTCTCATGTCTTCCTGATTTGCATAGTTCATATGAGGGAAATAATAAGGATGGATAATAAGAGGAAAGGGGGATTCAGGGGTTGGATGAGAGCAAGCACAAAACCTAGGGGAAAAAAGTGAAGAGAGGTCATTCTTTTTATTTTTTGGAGGAGGTGTGGTACTAGGGATGGAACTCAGGGTCATTCAATCACTGAGCTACATTTTCAGCCCTGTTTTGTATTTTATTTAGAGACATGGTCTCCCTGAGTTGCTTAGTACTTTGCTTTTTCTGAGTCTGGCTTTGAACTCTACATCCTCCTGCCTCAGCCTCCCAAACCCCTGGGATTACAGGTGTGTGCCACAGCGCCGGTGGTTATCTCTTTTCATCAAGTCCTCCAGGAGCAAGAAAAGAGCCTAAAAGTCAACTTGTCTAATCTCCCCGCAAAGATCCCTTATCTTTCACTATTAATCATTCAGTTTCTCATCATTTGCTTCTAGTAACAGGGTACTTATGAAGTTCTAGTTCATTCGATTTTCAAACAACTTTAATTGCTAGGGAATAATAGTTAAACTCTTCCACCATGCCTAATTCAGCCTCCAGAGTTGTTGACAGAACTATCTTAAATATTCAAAGATGGTGAGCATGAATTCACTAAGTTGTTTTGTTTTTTTTTCCTGTTCTGTTCTAAATATCAACCAGCCTGTCACACATTCCTGAGTGAAGATTTGGGAAAGCGCCCCCATTCTTGTCATCTTCCTCTGGATATGTTTTAGGCACTCACCATCCTTCTTAAATTCAGTATGAAATAAATACAATAGATGAGCAATACATAATTAATACCATTGCATCTGAACACGGTACATTCAAGGAATCTTTGGAGTTTGGCAATGTTAATCTCTGTAGGAGAAATAAAATGACTACACTTTTTATACTGAAGTAGATATCTCCTTTCCTTTTAAACAACAATAAACAAGAAAGGCATGAATCTTTCATGGGCAGCTAATTATCTATGCCTACTAAGGGAAAAGGAAGTTATATTTATTAAGCATACATTTAAGGTCAGGTACTGAGCTAGGTGTGTGTGCTACACTAGCTTTGATTTGCTATGCACAACACAACATTTCTCAAACTATGTTCTGCAGAGTAATGAATGGTGTTTTGACATCATTTATGATCTTTAAGAAAAGGGTTTGCATGGCCAAATAAGTTGAGGAAAGGAGCCACCAATAACTATTAGAACTGTCAATCAAAAAAAAATCTTTGTCTTATATTCTCAACCCTGCTGGACACCCCTCACTGTACTGCCTCCCACATCCCAGCAGATAGTTGTATTTGCTGAAGGTGCCACAGCCACTCTTTACCTTCATCATCATACAGCCACTCTTCATCATTTCTCAGTAATCTTAGTAGGAAAGCATTGTGAAGCCACACACCCATCAGTTCTAATGCGTGTGTGTGTGTGTGTGTGTGTGTGTGAGAGAGAGAGAGAGAGAGAGAGAGAGAGAGACAGAGAGAACTAAGCACTGAATGGTTCTCCTAACAATGGGAATGCCAATCACCTTATTGGGTCTTTGTTCCAGAGATTGGTGGGGTGGGAAGGAAATTACAGTAAATACATCCTTGAAAAGGCAAAAGACAACCTAGCTCAGAGTTGGGAGTAAGCACTGGAAGAAGTTCCATTAATAAGGAAATCTTTTCCATTTCTATAAGAATTTAAGAGATAAATAACTTACCTTTATTAACATTATTTTTCTTAAGAGAAGATGGAGACAAGTACTGAGGAGAGACAGGAAATGAAAACTTAAGAGAAGAAATCATTCCTCTAGTTAAAGCAATAATTTCTAAATGTATTTTTGATTCTACATATTAAATAGGAAAATACTTTTGGGCAGGGGTTTCAAATATGTCCATATTTATTTTAAAAATTTATAAATACAGATAGTACTATTGATCTTATATTGGCAAAGGTTAATCAAGAGATTAACCTTATCTTACTTATTTTTTAGATGAAAGAAAATTTAAACAGAAGTTCTAATATTGTGTTCTTGAGCCCAGGGAATTATAATACAACACCCTAAGGTATATTCATCCCACTTTTGGAGGTTGAATGGGCCAAAATGGCCAAAATATTTATGATAAGAAATGTCTACAATAAATATTTGCATATTTGCATATCAGATGTAGGAAATCTTCCTGTGATATCCAGAGTTTTGTCTACTGCCATACCACCCTGAACATGCCCAGCTTTGTCTGATATCCAGATTTTTTTCTTTTTTTAAAGAGAGAGAGAGAGAGAAGAGAGAGAGAAGAGAGAAAAAATTTTTAATGTTTATTTTTCAGTTTTTGGTGGACACAACGTCTTTATTTTATTTTTATGTGGTGCTGAGGATCGAACCCAGCGCCCCGCGCATGCCAGGCGAGCGCATTACCGCTTGAGCACATTCCCAGCCCTATCCATAGTTTTGTACAGCTTATCCTATATGAAAATACTTTGGATGAAGTATAGGTGTGTGTATTTATATTTATGTACATATTTATATTTATATACATGCATACGTTGATTTTGTCACATGTGAAAATCCAGGAAAAGAAACTGAGCTGTGCCTTTGCTGACCTAGTATGAAGTAAGGACAAAGCACACAAGGGATGACAATGAGATAGCGTTTAAAAGGATAATTCAAGCCAGAGCTTCAAGTCAGACTGGGAAGAACATAAGTCAGTCTCTTACACACCCAGAATTCCTGGAAAAACTGGGGAGAAGTCCAGGAATCTACTTCACGTAGAATGGAATTTAAATGAATTTTTCTTGGATCTCAAAGGATAGGGTAGCATAGATAATATTTGGACTACATAGCTGTATTTTGAAATTATACATACTGTGATGGTTAATTTTATGTGTCAACCTGGGTCAAGGGTCACCCAGATATTTGCCAAACGTTATTCCAAGTGTTTCTGTGAGAATGTTTCTGGATGAGAATAACATTTTAATTGGTAGACTGACTAAAGCAGATGGTCCTCCCTACAGTGGGTGGGCCTCATCCAATCTGTTGAAGGCTTGACTAGAACAAAAGGCTGACCCTCCCCTGAGTGAGAGAGAATTCCCCTGTCTACTGACCTTGGAGCATTAGCTTTTCCTTGATCTACATCAGCTTCCAACCTTCAGTGGGGTCTATAGATTTTGAACTTGCCAGGCTCCATCATCACGTAAGCCAATTTCTTACCATCTCTCTCTCTCTCTCTCTCTCTCTCTCTCTCTCTCTCTCTCTCTCTCTGTGTGTGTGTGTGTGTGTGTGTGTTATTGGTTCCATTTCTCTGGAGAAATCTGATATGTTTACTCACTTGATAAACTTTTCTTTTCTCTAGACAAGTATCAGAAAAAGATGCCATCAAATATGTGGAAAATAAGTTTTATCACAATTAAACGATCACAGTTAAGAACATATGTGCAGCTTTCATTTTAACAACTATTTTTTTTAAAGTGAGTTTGATTCTACCTAAATTGAGAGAGTGGAGTCTATCTATCTATCCCCGTGTTGTTGTTTTTCAAGAGAAAAATAATTTCCTAACTTACATTCAAAGGTACATTTTATGGTAGATTTCTTTTTGACAGATTCCTGGTTTAAATTTTTAAGTGTATATTAAGTAAGGGAAGGCTGGAGGCTCTAGGCAGGGATGTGTCACTGCTTTCTGTGAATGCATTCAATAATTAGACTATAGTTTCTCTAACATGGGTCAGAATACTTACAATAGAATTGTAGATACTCTTTCTCAACTTGCAGAAGATTCTGTCAGTACTATGAGATTATTAGCAGGCTTTATTGACTCTCTCTTAGTCTTTGACCTTTTGGCAAAAATTAATATTGAGTTATTCCATGTAAGTTTACATGAGTTTACTTAGGAAAAAAACAAAAAAAGCAAATATTTATGAGGTCTTATGGCTGTCAGTTATGGAAGAGCATTCTAGCCATGTCACAAAGTTGAAAACACAATAAAGGACAAGATTGATGGGTTTGACACTTATAAATACGATAAAATTGAGACAGGAGAAAATATAAGCAAAATGGAAAGGCAAATAGCACACCAAGTAAAAAATCTTGCAATAGACATGACAGCTACTGGAGTAACAAATGTATTATTATGTTGTATGTATTTTGATGGACTAACAATAAGAAATACACAGAAAATTCTAGCTTAAATCCCATTCAGGGGTAGCAAATTTTTGAAGTCTTATAAGCCCTCATGGCCTATGTGGATGCATATTAACCTGACAGTCTCATTTTCCTAGTCACATTTTTTCTTCCTTTTTTCTTCCTTCCTTTTCTACCCCCCGCCCCCGCCCCAGTACTGGAGGTTGAACCTAGGGGCACTCTACTACTGAGCTATATCCTTAGTCCTTTCAAGTTCTTATTGTGAGTCAGGGTCTTGCCAAGTGGCCCAGGCTGGCCTCAAACTTGCCATTCCCTTGCCTCAGCCTCCCTTAAGTAGCTGGGATTATAGGTGTACACTACCACAGCTGGCTCGAACTCTTAATATTCAAATTTGTACCACCTTGTTTATAGCATACAGTGCCTTAAATATTCTGTATAGAATGAGACAGATCATCGTTACATAAATAACTAGTCCAACTGTATAGTATTTTTGGAGGAGTTTAATATGTATATGCTGTTTGCAATACCTTAAAATTTAAAAAAAAAATTGTAAGAATTGTATAGTTTAAATTTGAATGTGCAAGAAAAAATAACTAACTTGATTTCTTGCAAAAGGATATGGTCTTAGCAAGGCAGTGAAAAACTTGGATTTTCCTCTTACAGGGCCTATGTGGGACAAAGGCAAAGTAAAATTTTCTCTAAGACACACTACATATATAAATAATATCCACCATATTCTTGAGAAGGAAAATGGCTAGACATGACAGACCCACAGGCAAAAAGCATTGTGGTAATCTTTCAGCATTCAAAAATAAGGGAAAGAAGAGAGAATAGGTAAAAGAAGGAAGAGAAGAAAATAGAAAGAAATTAATGGAATGAAATAAAATCTATTACTGCTGATGATTTGATCAGGAGTTAGCTTTATGTGTTTCATTTATAATGTGGTTGGCCATTAGTTAAATTGGCACATACTAAAGTCATATCAGGATGGGAAAATTCCTTTCTGATGATGTTTCTTTTCATTTGGTGGGTCTTTGTTATTTCCAGCTTTCTCAGCTCTGTGAAGTTGAACATCACTAGTATGTAAAGGATACAAATGGACCTTGGGAAAGAAAAGGGGACACAGTTTACTGAATGAATGTCAAATGACAGAGTCCTTCACAAACCACTTAGTAAACTGGGTGCTATGAATTCAAATGAAATATGGGCATGTCTCTATTGTATTGCTTTATTTTAAATTTTTATTTTGAGAAGTGTCAGGTGGTAGGAGTTGTTTTAGTCAGGTTCTCCAGAGAAACAGAACAAATAGGATGTATAGAGATATAAAAAGGAGATTTATTATGGAAATTGGGCTCATGTGATTATGGAGGCTGAGAAATCCAACAAAGTATCTTCTTCAAGCTGGAATACCAAGAAAGGAAGTGATGGAATTCAGTCTAAGTCTGAAGGCCTGAGAACCTAGGTTGTAGGGTGCAGTGGTGTAACTACAAGAGTCCTGTAGCTCAAGAATTGGGACCCCTAATATCTGAAGGTAGGATAAAATGGATTGTCCAAGCTCAAAGAGAGAAAGAGAAAGAATTCACTGTTTCTGTGCCTTCTTGTTCTATTTGGGCCCTCAACAGATTGGGTGATGCCCACCCACTTTGGTGAGGGTGGATCTTCCTTAGTCATTCTACTGATTCAAATGCTAATTTATTCCAGAGACACCCTCACAGATATACCTCAAAATAATGTTCTACCAGCTACCTGGGCTTCCTTTAGCCCAGTCAAGTTGGCATGTAAAATTAACCATTAGAGGAACCCTTCTTACTTCCTCGTATAATGCTTCATACTCAAAGAATGCTAAGAAAAATTATAGATGAATATCTATTGTAAAATTTTTTTCTGAGTGCAATCTATAGCATACAATTTTAGAAAACAGAAAAGAAATTAAACTAATGTAACAAGTTTTTTCATTTAGAATTCAATATAAAATTTCAGTGTAATTTAAAAACAACAAGATACTACTACATAGATATTAGAGTTACCAGAATGTGTAACACTAACAATACTGAATACTGACAAAAATATGGAGCAATTCCTGGTGGGAATGAACATTGGTCCAGCCACTCAAGAAGATATTTAGATTTTTTAAATTAAACTAAACATATTGTTACTATATGATCCAGTATGTAGTAAATCCAAATTTTTTTATTTAACCAATGGAGTTGAAAACTGTCTACACAAAGACCTACACACAGATGTTTATAGGAACATTATTCATAACTGCAAAAACTTGGAAGTAGCCAAGATACTCTGAGCAGATGAAGGATAAATAAACTGAGGTGCTTTCAGACAACAGAATATTATTCCTCACTAAAAAGAAATGAGCTATCAATCATGAAAAACATAGAAGAATCTTCAATACTTATTACTAAATGAGTGAAGTGAATCAGAAAAGACTTTTTACTGTATGATTCCAACTATATGACATTCTTGAAAAAGCAAAACTATAGAAAAGTAAAAAGATCAGTTTATTGCCAGGGGATTAAGGGGGGATGAATTATAGGCAGAATGCAGGGAATACGTAGGACAGAGAAAATACTATGTGATGGTATAATGATGGATACGTGTCATTATACATTTGTTCAAACCTACCTACAGAATGTACAATACCAATAATGAAACCCAATGTATACTTTGGATTTCTGGTGATTATGATGTGCCATTGTAGGTTCATCATTTGTAACAAATGTACCACCCTATATGTGGATAATGAAAGACTTGTTTAGGGATAGAGAGATTTTGGGAAATCTCTGTACATTCCTGTTAATTTTACTGTGAACCTAAAAGTGCTCTACAAAAAAAAAAAATTAAAAATAATTCAAAGTAATAAATTCCTTTCTCTTAAGATTGTTAACTAATTGAAGTATCTTTGATTCATGTAGCATTGTAATGGTTTATATAAATGGACACCAACATTCTTCCATATTGTGTTTCTATTTCACCCTTAGAATTTCTGTTGCACAAACATATGGAAACACACAGGTGGATTATTATTAGATGAATACACAAGAATAAATACAATGAAGATGTGAACCAGCAGCCTCATGGCTACAATTCACTCACGACTGCTGATTCCTTAGGAAACATCAAGGTGATTTTGCCAACTCTGCTTGACAAGGAAGGCTTGCACAGAGGAATGTACTGGAAACTTGACCTTTATTTAGCAAATTAAAATTGTGTAGACAATCAATTTGAGTTATCCTGACATTAAAATTTTCCATGGTTGTAATCATTCCTTTGATTTTTGGCATCACATCCTCATTATAGTCTAGGGTTTTAAAAAAGAATTTGTTCAAACTATATACGAAGCAAAATTGTTACTATTGTTATTAATATTTGAATTGAAGAATTTACATCCTTATCTCAGAAATTGAGTCATTTTTATTTTTGCTTTTAAAACCATTCATGCATTAAAATTCACTAAGTACTTTTAGAATACATGTTTCCATAAAATTTAGCTAATTCTTCTGGCAATAGCTAATTAAATGAGTCAAAACTACATAAAATATATTGTACATTTAAAAATCAATTCAAAAGAGAATGCAGCACAAACAAGCATCTTGTAGTGCTCAAGTAGAGGTAAGCAACCCCCTTAGGAAAAATGTGCTTTCTTCATTACCATTTTGTAGAGAGAGGCACTGAGGCAAAGCTGGGTCCTTGCATAGCAAGGCCTGAATTTTCAATCATTGTTTTAGTTTCTTATTGTCATTGTTACAAACCACCACAAACTGAAAACCATGAAAATTTGTTACCATGTAGTTCTGAAGGTCAGAAGTTATAAATAGCTTTTGCAAGACTAAAATAAAGATGTTAGCCAGTTTGAATTCATTCTGGAGGTTATAGGAAGGAATCTATTTTCCTGCCTTTTCCATCTTCTATAAGTCAACTGCATTCCTTGGCTCATGGCCCCTTTCTCTACCTCCAAAAACCAACCACATGGTGTCTTCAAATCTCCCAGTCTCTTTCTCTTTGTTTTTCCCTCTCGCCTTTAGCCTCTAGCTCCTGTCTTCATGCCTCCTTCTTTGACTCTGCAGCTTCACTCTTCCATCTTTTAAGGTCATTTATGAACACACGGGGCTCACCCAGGCTGTCTCCACATCTTAAAATCCTTAGCTTAATTACAAGCACAAAGTTGCTTTGCCATCTGGAGGACATATTCACAGGCTCTGGGAACAAGAATGAGAATATCTTGGAGGGACTGTTGTTCTATCATGACCACCTTATTACAGCCATCCCAAAGTCTCTGAGTGGGCACCCCAAAGTCTCTGAGCCAAAAACAACAGAGTCAAAACAAGTTTAAAGTCTTCAGCTTCGTCATATAATTCTTATTTGCATGGTATTGTGAAACAGAGATTATAAGGACAATTATAGCAAAGGGAAAATACTTTAAAAGAAATACCTGGTCAGAGACTACAAGGGTGTTGCAGTCTGGCTCAGTAAATATTTGAAGAGTGAATGAATAACTGCTAATTGGTGACATCTGACTTAGTCAATCAAACATTCATAATAACAATGATCACTCTAATTGCCTTATGTCATTTTATCAGAACCAAAAGTAACACAAAAGGCTTTTAGCATTTTCACTGTTCTCAAGAAGCTTAAATTGCATTGCAGAGAGAATGTTAGCCTGCATGAAATCATTAAACAAACACAAACTCAGGAATAAGGACAAAAGTGTACATAGCCACTTGCTGTCTCTGCTAAAAATTCGGATGATAGGAGGAAAAACTGAAGAACCAATAACACCCATTCTGCTGAAAGAATAGTGGAGTTTAAGAATGACACTATTCACTAGGGAGACAAGAAAATGCAACCATAGTATCTGTAAATAAATAGATGGATCTAGTCTAGGTAGATAGGTATGTAGATATAAAAACTCACTAGTGCAAATACACACAAACTGCTGTATAGATAAGAAAATAAAAATAAGTGTCACTATTTATCTAACCAGGCACTATATAATGTCAGGGCGGGGAAAATGTTGAAAAGCTTAGAGCTTGATTTTTGTGCTGTGGCATTTTATTTTATTTTTGAAATTATATTTTTTTTGTGTGTAGCCCTATATTATAATAGAGTAATACTAACCTATTGTTATCCTGTAAGAAGTAAAAACAGGTTTGAGATCAAATTTATATATACTAGAATTTAGAGAAGAAAAATATTTTAGAGCAGGAGCCCAGACCTTAAAAGTATCGTGTTCTGCATGATCTCTCTTTCCTTGAATTTATGGAGTCCATCCCTTAAATATACTTTCTGATACTAAATATAAGGCTGATAATCCTGTTGGAGCTCTTAGAATTTTTTTGCAGCTAAACTGGGAAGGCCAAGAGGGCAAAGTAGCTGGGTTGAGAGTCTCAGATGTCAAATGAGTCTGAAATTGTGCCAGTTTTATCTTCAAACGAAATGAGCACACTAAATAAGATAATTAAAATGAGAGTGAGTCAGAATAACCTTCCAACTGCAAAAGCCCTGATGAAGATGGGATTTTTTAGCTTCTGAAGAAAAATTAGTTTCCTTATGAAAAGGAAAGTGATAGCATGAGGTAGATTTTTAGATGATTCAATAGAACGCATTTATGGAAGGAAAAATGTGGAGTTACAGTAAAGAAAAGAACAAAGATATGTGTAGAAGCTCAGTGAAAACGATAGCAAGACCCACCAAGTCTGTTAGAGAACTCTCATTTTATAGCTCTCACTTGCAGTTTTTATTTTGGACTTGAAGCACAGATCATCAGAATTGCTTAGATAATTATCCAGTTTTTGCCTTAAATCCAATGACCAAATTTGGCTATTTTGACTTACATATTGTAAACAGAGCAGTTATTTGAAAAGAATACCTTATTTCTTTCTGTAGAGTTGAATTTTAAGACAGGCAAACTTAATTTTAACAAATATTATTAAAGTAAAATATTTATATAAAGTTATAGAGAAGTGAGAAATTAAAAGTTAGGCCCAAATCTTCTAAAATTTAAATGAACAAAACATTAGAAATTGGTTACATAATTCCACGCCTCTTCCAATATAATACGCCATACATATTTTAATATTTTCTGGAAAATGTGGCATTATCGTTGTTAAATCCAACATAAGATTGACACAAATTAAAGATAATATCTTGGGATACTTAATCCCAGAACACAAGTCCTTTAAAATCTTTCTGTTCTGTTTTCTCCCTCCATTGTCAAAGTTTCCTACATGTTTCTAATCTGCTGTTGTATTGTATATACAAATGTTTGCATGAAAGTCTGAGACTGGCTTTATATCCTCACCAAGGAATAAAATAACTTTGACTTAATACCAGTTATTTCTGATTCAGGGTTGCTGAGAGGACATGTTTATTTACTTCTGGGTCTATAAACTGAATCAGGCAAAGGGTGATGCTATTTACTTAGGAAATTATTTGTAACTAAAACATTTCCAAGGCTTAGCCAATAGTCTATTTCTCTGGAGTAAAGGTAGGTATAATGAAATTCAGTGAAAGAATTTGTCTTTTCAAAATTTGTTGGTCATGAAATTTTATATTTAATAAAATGTAATTTGAAAAGAAATACCAAGCAAAAAAAAATTGCTGTCTTCATTGTTTTAAGTATTTTGTTAGAGCCCAGAGCCAATGGTTCAGACAGTATTTGCTGTAAGCCAGTGATTGTTAATCAGGGGTCCATATTAGAATTACCAACAGGTCCAGCTTAGGGGATATGCCACCTGTAAAGTCTTATAGAGCCTGTAGTTGGTTTAATGTTCTGCTGTTGCTGTCTTAAGATTCTTTATAATTTTGTTTCTGAACTTGTGTCTTGTAAGTGAAGTCCTATGGAACAATGGAACATGTGTGACATACCAGTCCACTGTTATTCCTTGCCTCTCCATTTCCACATAGTGTTCAACATTCACCATGAGCACAGAATTCTGATGGATCATGGGAGTTCAGCAGAATTCAAAGTGCACATTGATGGAAAGGTACATTGAAAACCAAAGTCTCTTACCAACCCAGAAACTTCTGCACAAGGAAAGAAGAGGATAAAAACAAGTCTATTATTGAATAAACACTCAATTAGAATGTGATACATCACAGGCAGCCTGCTAAAGAAATTGCAGACAGAAATCCCAACCTTTTACATAGCCGAGCAAATGCAACCCATTGCATGCATGTCCTCAAGATAAATCAATAGTCATCAAGTAAGAGGACTTGACAGCATCATTTGTCACATACAGTTCATCAAAATTCACTTGGTAATTGGAATAACCATCTATGTTAAATAATTGGTTTTATCTAAAACAAAATGAGTAAATAAAAAAAAGAACTTCCATATCTTTAATACAGGAGGTAGTTTTGAAGCAATGCCCTACAGAAGTAGGGTTCCACAGAAACTAGAAGATAGAGATCTATCTCCCTTGATTACATTTTTTTTGTGGTGTTGGAGTTACAGGGGTGTTCCATCACTAAGATACATCTTAGTTTTTTTAATTTTACTTTTGAGACAAGGTTCTCATTAAATTGCCCAAACTCGGTTTGAACTTGTGATTCTCCTGCCTCAGTTTCCCACATTTCTGGAATTATAGGGTTGTGCCAATCTACCTGCTTTGAGTACATTTCAAGGAGATGCCTCGACCCTGTAATCCTAGCAGCTTCAGCAGCTGAAACAGGAGGATCGTGAGTTCAAAGCCAGCCTTAGCAGCTGGGAGGTGCAAGCAACTCAGTGAGATCCTATCTCCAAATAAAATACAAAATAGGGCTGGGGATGTGGCTCAATGGTTGAGTGCCCCTTGGTTCAATCCCAGGTCCCCTCCCCCCCCCCCAAAGAAAAGAGAGGTGCCTTGAGAAAGACATTCCTAGGCCATCGGGTGGCAAAAAGTTAATCAACGTTTAAAAGAATTACATTTCAAAGCAAAAGTAAAAAAAATCTTGCCATTACAATTTTTCCAAAGTAAGTGCTCTATGAAAAAGGAGAGAGATCCTTCCCTTATTTTCAATGGTGAGCATTAATCTTCTTCTGTTTGAACAACTTATTACCCTTACAATCTGTCTGAGTACATGGGGGTGCCCACAGGCCCAAAAGGCCACATTCTCACTCAACACATACTTTGCTTTAAAGTCGTGAAGGCAGGGATGGCGACCAAGGAATCCTCATTGTTCCTTTTCTACTTGAGTTACTTCTCTGTGTTTACCACTTATGCTAAAAATGATGACACAGAAAGAAAGAGAAGGCTTGTCAGAGCTCTTTATGTTTTTAGTCCTTCTTTCTCATCAGGAAGTAGAATCAAGTCTTGGTAGAAGGTATGCACACCAAACACTGAAATTAAAACAGTTCAACTGGTTTGTGAAGTTTTCCAGTCTCGATTTTTTTCAAAAAGTGCATATGCATGTGTGAGCCACACAGTATCAATTGTGTGGTTTCAGTGGTTCTGTTACAGGGCATGAGTCTTGCCAAAAAGCAGAGGGAGGCAGCGAGGCCCCAGCCTCTTCACTGGTTCTTGACAACATATCCAGGAAGATTTCAGACATGTCACTCAGAGTAATAGGCATGATTTTTTTACACCCCCCCAAAAAAAGGAAAGGGGACACTCTCAAGGGAGAAAGCGGCTCCTCTCAGATAGAAGGACAACATGCCACTCCTTTCTTTCAGTTTTACTGGGGGTCCTAGGGAAGTTTCCAGAGTCCTACCTAAGTCTACCTCTTGCCTTTTGACTGACAGCGTAGGAACTGCATTTACTGCCTTGAAGAGAGGATGGTGTGGTACTCACAGAGTTGGGAAGTTTTTGGTGTGTTGCCAGAGTGATTGGGGGTTGTTATAGCTTTGGTGATAAAGGAAGGTCTAGGCCACTCATGGGATGGCCTGGTTGGTGGGGGGTGGGGGAAGCAACAGGATCTCAAAGCAATAGTTCTGAAGGGGATGTGATTATGCTTGGGGGAGGTTTTGATACACTGGGCACCCATTTTCCAGGAGCTTGCCTGTCAGGTAAGGCTCTCTGGTTTCCTGTCCTTCATCATTGTCCTTCCCTGCCCACCCATTCATGGATGACTAGCTACCTAAAAACCCACATGTGTTAAATTATTTTATCTTTGCATCTAAAACTGGCATTGTACAATAGAAAGATGAGCAATGAAATTCATTCTAATAACTTAGTTTTATGGGGTTTTTTAATAATGACATTAAATAGCAAGTAAAATATGCCATGACCAATTGAGAGAGACTGTGGGAAAGGGGAATAATCTTTCTGTTTTAAACTTTTAATAGCATTTTTTCCCCCTGGATATGGAAGAAGGGGTCCAGTATTTTTGTTTTACATGGCACTCTGCCAATTACGTAGCCAATTCTGATCCCTGATGCACTTAAAAAAAATAAGGTTCCCAGATTATATCCTCAGGCCTATGGAACACACTCTCCAGGCAGAAGGCATGAGTATTTGTACTTTCCTAATTTCAAATTTATTATAGACAGTTCTGACATGTAACTATATTTAAAAGTCAATGTAACAGTCCATTAGAAGAAGATCCTGCTGGCCAGAGTGGTCAAGAAAGTCTTACTGAAGAATTTAAATAGACCTTTAGAGAAAGTAAGACTTAATTGAGAGTAAGTTCAAGTGAGGCAGCATTAACACTAAGAACACAATGAAAAAAAATATTAAGGATGTGTCAAGTATAGCATTGGAAAGAGCAGCAGGGGGGCAGTTTTTCTTGGGCAAAAGAAATAGGTAATGATTAGGCAGGCAATCCCCAATTGTCAAAGACTTTTATAGTGAAGCCTGGTCTTCAAAACATTGGGAAGCCCAGAATAATTATAAAAAATGGGCCTGGTGACTTATGCAGATGAGACTAAGTGAAAGTCATATGTTATCGTTTGGATATGTGGTGTCCCCAAAAACCTTGTGTTTGAGATGATGCAAGAATGTTCAAAATATAATGATTAGATTATGAGATTTGTGACATAACTGGTGGATTAATCCACTTACATGGATTAATGGGTGGTAACTGTAGGCAATCAGAGTGTGGCTGGAGGAAGTAGGTCACTGGGGTTGTACCTATGAGGTTTGTATTTTGTCCCTGGTAAGTAGTTCTCTATGAGCTGAGCTATTCTCCTCCACCAAGCCTTTCTGCCATAATGTTCTGCCCCACCTTGAGCCCAGAGCTATGGAGTCAGCCAGCCATGGACTGATCCTCTGAAACTGTGAGCCAAAATAAACTTTTCCTCCTTTAAGTTGTTCTTATCAGGTCTTTTGGTCACAGCAACACACACCTCATTAACACATGGCAGCCAGGAAAGATTCACTCCCTGCAAAGATGAATAGGGCCTAGATCAGCATAATCTTTTTAAACAAGTGTAAAAGTCACAAAAAAAAGGTATGAAAAATGTCTACTGAAATGTGCCCCACTACCTGAGGTTTAGCTAAAGCAAATCAACTTGTACTTCAATACATATTAGAGCAAAGATTATTAAAAAATGTTTTTAATTTTGTATGTTTTAATAATGTACCCTTTTAAAAATTATGATTAATTTTACATTTCAAATTTATTAAATGTATGTGAAAAATCATTTCACAGCTTTCTCTCTGAAAATACAAAATAGCCCGCAGAATATTTTGTGGATTACAAGGAACTATGGGCTCCAAGATGACTTTTTGAGCAATACTGGACCAAATGATGGCAAGGACCTTAAGAATGAAGTTGAAAGAACAAAAACAAGAAATAATATGAGGAAGGAATTATGGAATTTGTCAATTGATTGAGTATAAATGGCTAAGAAATGGTGAAATTGGAAACTGTGAGAATGTTATTGCCAAAGAAAAAATTGTCATTTCAGAAAAACGAATAAATTTGATTTTAAGCAAGACACTTTTAACAAAACAGTGGAGTAAGTCAGTGGAAATTAGTAAGTGCCATTGACACCATCCATACAGTCTGATTTCAGATGAAGGATTTATCACTTGGGTAAGGTTTGGGATGGCATTTATTTATTTATTTATTTATTTATTTATTTATTTATTTATTCATTCATTCATTCATATCTTTTTGAGATAGGTTCTGTCTATGTTGCTCAGACTTTCCTTAAATTCAGAATCATCCTGCATTGCCTTCCTCATAGCCAGGGTTACAGTCACACACTACGACCTTGCTGGCTATGTACATTAATTTTTTTATCTGAAAAGAAAAATAGTTGAATGAGAGTAGGTGAATCCTCCAAAGGAGAAGATTAAAAGAGAGAACATCACAAAAACTAATGGAGGTGATTATCAAAGGTAGAAAACACTAATCTTAGAGATTTTGACAAATCCAGTTTTATATAAAGTCACGGGAATATATACTGAATATTTTGTATCAAATGCACATTCACTAAATGGCAAATTGCTATGTCTAAATTCTGCATGCATCTTTACAATGATCCCTCTTCCTAATCCTTTCATCTGTTTCCTTTTAATTACATGCTCATTTTGATATTTTAACATTTGGGGCCTCCCTTTGCAGCATATGTTAAGTTTATCTTTCATTGCTCAGAGCATTTATATTGATGCAAGTAGAAAGGCCAGGTTGCACATAAATGCCTATTAATATTTATTATTGTCACAAAGCAAGGATGTTCAGTGTAATTGATGGTCCTATCATCTAAAAATCCTCTGGATGTATTATCATATCAGTTATATTTCCTGATAGAAATTTTTCAATGTCATTTTTTATTCTGTGTCCCTCACAGAGACTAGTACTAAAATTTGGATGAAAGGAGATTAAAAATCATGCATAGACAAAAGATAAAATAGGAATAAACTTAAGATACATGCTTTCTCAAGCCTTCTCATTGATGCAAAAGAAAAATTGAATAAATAGAAAGATATTCCTCATTCTTGGATTGGGTAAATATCAGCAGGATATCAGTTCTCCATAGATCAATTTATAAATATAATGACGATTGATAAAATCAATCCCACCCACCCCAGAACTAACAAAGTTTCTATGGAACCCATCCTAGAATGATCAGAAAAAGGTTAATAAAGAGGAACTTAAAAGAAAATGAGAAAAAAATAAAAGAAATGAAAGAGGGACTGCCTCATTAGAAATGTAAACCAAATCCTCTAGAATTAAAATTATGTGATATGTGACTATTAGGACCACAGAATAGAATAGAAAATCCAGATAAATTTAGTATATGATGAAGGTCACATCTGAAAACATTGAAAAGATGGATAATTTAGGAAAACTAGACACCCAAATGGAAAAAGATATCATCTCTCACAGCATATATAAGAATAAAATGCAAATAGAGCAGTGATCTAAATGTTAAAACTAATAGAATAGAAGATAACATATGAAATTATTATAATCTGAGTGTAAGCAAAATGTTTTAACTATAACTCAAAATGCAGATATAATAAAAGAAACATCTGACAATTTGTACTACATTAAACAACAATAAAATTTGTCCATGACAGAAAAAGAAACTGTAAGCAAAATCAAGGACAAATACAAATCGGCAGAAATATTTGTATTATTTAATATAGGTAAAGGGTTATTATCCCTAACATGTAATAGAATTCTTGAGAGTAAAGAAATACTAAGTCAAAAAGGGGAAAAAAACTACTAGAAAAATGACTATATGTCATTAACGGACATAAAAGGCATATATAAAAAGCTTTCAAACACAGAAAAAAGATTCAGCTTCACTCATGATAATGTAAATGCAATTTAAATTGAGACACCATTTTCACCTATCAAGTGATAAAACTAGAAACTTGACAACACAGAAACTGTGGACTCTCTAATAGGAACACAAAATTGCAAAATTGCTCTGCTGGGGTAAAACGCTTCAAAGATATTTATTCTTCAAACCAGCAACCCTACATCTAGAATTTTACCCTACAGTTAAATCTGCAACAATACAGAAAAAAAATATGCACAAGGGTGTTCATTGCATAATTGTAGTAACTACTTATTGGAAGCAACCTAAATGCCCAGACAAGGGAGATAAGTTGGAAAAACTGTCACAATGGAGTATTTTGTAGTGGTTAAAGGAAGAGCTACATGAACTTACATGGAGTTATTATCAGAATAACAGAATGAAATAGTATATGTGAATAGTATATGTGGTATATTTGTGGGCATGTGTATGTGTGTAAATACATGTGTGTGTATGCATACATCCCAAAGAAGCACAGGAAGAATATCAAACTCATGATTTTTGTTATGTTTAGGAATAAGACTGTATATATAGGAAATTTTATATATATATATATATATATATATATATATATATATATATATATATATGACACAGGAGGTATAGAAAATGGGATAAAACTGATTAAATCAATTTATATAGTTTTGGCTTTGGAGCCATGTTAGTATTTTATGTTAAATAATAAAGTTAAATAACAAAGGATGGGGGAATCCAAATTTTAATGTAAACAGAAACAAATGAACCTGTTTATCAAGTAAATAGCATAACCACACTGAAGAAAATAAAAGATTCAGAATCATGAGCTCCTTGAGGACACAGTTTCCTATGTGGTATTCCTTACAAGAAATGCATATCCAGAAAACAATCATGATGAAGCAATCAGACTAATTAAGACTAAAGAACAACCTGCAAAACACTAGTCTGTATTCTTTAAAAACAAATGTCACTGTCATATAAAGAAAAACAAATGTAAAAGGCTAGGGATTTGTTCCAGATACAAAGGAGACCAAAGAGACATGAGAGTCAATGCAATGCATACTCTTAATCGAACCCAGGAGAAGAGAACCATAGTTTCTTCTTGGGAAGCTGGGCATGGTGGTGCATGCCTGTAATCCCAGAGACTTGGGAGGCTGAAACAGGAGAATTGAAAGTTTGAGGCCACTCTCAGGAACTTAGTGAGGCCCTGACTCAAATTTTAAAAATAAAAATAAAAAAATTAAAGGGCTTGGGGTGTAGTTCAGGGGTAAAGTACCCACAAACAAACAAACAAACAGTTTCCTATTAGGACAGTTGATGAAATTAAAATATGAATTTGCATTAGATAATGGTACTATATAAATGTTAAATTTCATGATTGTGATAACTGTATTATATTTATACAAGACATGTCCATCCAGTATAATACTTAAGGATTTGGGGGTAGAGTATTACAAAGCTTGCAGCTAGCTCTCAAATGCTTTAACACATAAATGAATGACTGAATAAATAAATAAGCATATGTATTTGTTACAGAGAGAGAAGAGAAAAAAAGAGAGAGATTAAGCAAATGAGACCCGATATTAACAATTGGTGAATCTAAATTTCAGTTAGACAAAGAGTAATAAGTTCAGATCTATTATACAAACATGGTGATTATAGTTAATAATAAAGTTTTGAAAGGTCTGGGAAATTGCTGAGAGTAGATTTTAAATGTTCTATTATACAAAAAAAACCCGTAATATGTGAATTAATGGGTATGTTATTTGGCTTGATTGAATCATTCCACAATGTGTATCTATATCAAAATTTCATGTGGTATACCATAAATATATACAAATTTATTTGTCAATAAAAAATTTGTAAATCTAGATGAAGGTTAGATGAATATTATTATATTATCCTTGCCTCTATCTTGTAGATTTGAAATTTTCCAAAATAAAAGAAATCTCATTTCACTTAGCATGATAGTCTCCAGTTCCATCCATTTATTGACAAATGCCATAATTTTATTCTTCTTTATGGATGAGCAATATTCCATTGTGTATATATATATCACATTTTCTTAATCTATTCATCTGTTGAAGGGCATCTATGATGGTTCCATAGCTTAGCTATTGTGAATTGAACTGTTATAAACATTGATGTGGCTGTGTCACTGAAGTATGCTGATTTTAAGTCCTTAGGGTTCATTGAGGAGTGGGATAATTGGGTCAAATCGTGGTTCCATTCCAAGTTTTCTGAGGGGGGAAAGGAATAGGAAAGACAGTAGAGTTATCTGAACATACTTTCCTATGTTCATGTATGAATAGATGACCAATGGAATTCTACATCACGTACAACCCCAAGCATGGGATCCTATTTGAATAAGTTATACTCCATGTATGTATAATATGTCAAAATACATTCCACTGGTATGTATATCTAAAAATAACAATTTAAAAAAAGAAATCTCGGGGAGAGAGCATGCATAGACCTAAAAATAAGGACATGGGTACCCCTCTTGTCTCGCCCTGTCTTCCCGTGGGTCAAAGAACACAACACATGTTTGTATAAAAATACTCTATTGGCATGTATAACTAAAAAGAACAAATAAAAAATTAGAAAGTACACTACACACAACTCTCCCTCTGGAGGGACACAGCTACCTGACAACACTGCCTGATCAAGAGCTTGGCTATGTTCTGTGTTAGCTTAGTGCATCCCTACACCAGCTGACAGCAAGAGATCTGTGTGGTTTTAAAAATGTGTGCAAATCGCCCCTTCTCTATCCAGTGCAGGGAAGGCATGGGCCTCCAGCACTCTTCTATAAGTCCACATTCTGTCACAGCAAATCAGCAGCTTTGAAAAGGGGTTTGGAGAAGTATAAGAGAGAAAACAATACCTCCTCACCAAGTATTTTTGGTAAGAGGTGAACGATTTAATGAATTTGTTGCAACTACCAGCTTTGGAGATCAATCTGATCGTAACAAAGCCTTGGAATTCTTGAAGCAAAATGAGGATATTAAACATCTGACACAAGCCTTCTAACCTTTATGGTTTGAGTTCTGCTGTCCTTTCTTTTTTACAGGGATGTTTCAAGACTTTTCTATCATGGGTTTGAATAGGTCTCTCTGATTGCCCCTGAAATGGATCAAACTGTGGATCTGGTTACAAGCCTGCTCTAATTGTATGTGTCTTGGTATATTTTAGTAACATGCTTTTGGAGTGGGAATCGGACCTCCAGAGATCATAGTCTGGCAGCAGAGCCCTGAGACCTGCCTTGGTCCTGCCCAGACCTCCAGGGAGAGCCAGGCTTGATGTGGCTTTTGGCTAGAGGAGAGGGAACGGACTGTGCTGAGGAATTTGCAACTTGGAAAGTCTATTTTAAAAATATGTGGGCTGACAAATTCTGATGTCTTTACAAGACTTCATGTAAGGTAATTAAGCCTAATTTATCTTTAAAACAATTTCATGTTTTTGACGATTGATTTCAGCTTTAAAGAAAAGAACCCTAAATAAAACTTTATACCTTTTAGTTTTTGATTCAATGTTAAACAACTGGAAAACCAGAGGCTCTATTTCAAACTCAACTTTAGGGCAGTCTCTATTATAAGATGGAACAAATAACTAACTCTATTCTGTCACATCAGGTTATTCCATCATTGGAGAATAACAATCCAAACCTTTCTTTCAGATGGCTTTTAAGTATAACTAATAAACATGAAGGAATCTTGCCTGGAAATTTCCAAATATTATGTAAATGATATTGATTAAAACAATTAAACTGATTTTGATTTATAAGAATTTATATTTCTAGAAAGATATTCTATTTTTTAAATCCCCATGCTGATTTTTTTTTTAACAAGGAAATTCACCTTTAAGCCAACAAGGATTTTTTTTTGTTCTTATTAGTGCATTAGAGTTATACATAACATCGAGGTTCATTTTGACATAATTATACATGCATGGAATATAATTTGCTCCATTTCAGTCCCTAGTACTTCCTCTTTGCTTCCCCCATTCCTCTTTGTTTATTCTACTGATCTTATATTTATTTATTTATTTATTTAAACTGATGCTTTATTCATTCACTGTAGTATATTCATATATGTACATAGTGTAATTTGGTCAATTTCATTCCAGTTTCTCCCTTTTCCTGTCTCTCCTCTTTCCCTGCTCAGTGCTCTTCCTGTTTTCCATTGATCTTATATTTTCATGGGGTCCCCGTCTTTTTTCCTCCTTAATTAGTTCTACCTTCTGCACATGAGAGAAAACATTTGACTCTTGGCTTTCTGAATCTGGCTTATTCCACTCAGCATGGTGTTCTTTAGTTCCATCCATTTAGTGGCAAATGCCATAATTTCATTCTTCTTTATGACTGAGTAAAACTCCATTGTATATATATTAAGGTATCAAGTTTTATAAAAATAGTATAAATAAATTAATTTTAAATAGTTGAAATAATTGAGTGGAAGTTATTTGTTCATTTAGAAATCCTAAAGCAGCTTCAGATTTCAGAGACAGTTTGGAAACCTTTACAACACACCTTATTATGCACATTTTATGAATTTATAAAATTTCCACAGAAAATGACTAAGTAATTCTATGAGTAAAGTTGAGCCACCAATTCTGAATATTAGGTAAAGAAGAAAAAATAGAGCTAAAAAGAGAAAAAGGGCTGATTTTTATAGCAAAACTCTTTATTTCAGATTATTCAATTAAATCAGGTTTTTGTTTATCAGGGAACACAGCATTGACTTTTTCTCCTGCTTTACAAGCACTCAATCATTCAGTATTTCCTATTTTCTGGTTATGTACACATGGGTTTCCCTTTGCCTGAAGCAAGAATCTTCTCTCATTTCTATACCTGGATAACTTTTACTTCTCTTAAGAATGCACCAATACTCCTCAAACTATTCCATGAAATAGAATTCCAAATTCATTCTATGAGGCTAGTATCACCCTGACACTAAAACCAGACAAAGACACATCAAGGAAAGAAAACTTAAGACCAATATCCTGGAGGAACATAGATACAAAAATTCTCAATAAAATTCTGGCAAATCACATAAACAGATAGTGCACCACAATCAAGTGGGGTTCATTCCAGGGATGCAAGGTTAGTTCAACATATAGAAATCATAAACATAATTTGTCTCATCAATAGTCTTAAAGAAACAAGTCATATGATCATCTAAATAGATTCAGAGAAAGCATTTGACAAAATACAGAGCCCCTTCATGGTCAAAACACTAATAAAACTAGGGATAGTAGGAACATATCTCAACATCGTAAAAGCCATCTATGCTAAGCCCATGGCCAAAATCATTCTAAATGGAGAGAAATTGAAAGCATTCCATATAAAAACTGGAACAAGACAGGGATGCTCTCTTTCACCACTTCTATTCAATATAGTCCTGGAAACTCTAGCCAGAGCAATTAGACACACAAAAGAAATTAAAGGGATATGAATAGGAAAAGAAGAACTCAAACTATCACTATTTGCCAATAATAAGATTCTATATTTAGAAGATCCAAAAAAAATTCCACCAGAAAACTTCTAGAACTAATAAATGAATTCAGCAAAGTTGCAAGATATAAAATCAATACCCATAAATCAAATGCATTCTATACATCAGTGATGAATCCCCTGAAAGAGAAATTAGGAAAACTACCTCACTTGCAATAGCCTCAAAACAAAAATAAAATACTTGGGAACCAATATAACAAAAGAAGTGAAAAACCTATACAATGAAAACCACAGAACACTAAAGAAAGACATTGAAGAAAACCTTGGATGATGGAAAGATCTCCAATATTCTTGAATAGGCAGAATTACTATTGTCAAAATGGCCATACTACCAAAAGCATTATACAGATTTAATGCAATTCCCATTAAAATCCCAATGTTATTCTTCATAGAAATAGAAAACCAATCATGAAATTCATTTGGAAAAATAAGAATCCCAGAATAGCCAAAGAAATCCTTGGTAACTAGAGTGAAGCAGGAAGCATCACAATACCAGACCTTAAACTATACTACACAGCCATAGTAATAAAGACAATATGGTATTGGCACCAACATAGACATGTAGACTAATGGTACAGAATAGAATACACAGAGACAAACCCATATAAATATAGTCATCTCATACTAGACAAAGGAGCCAAAAACATACATTGGAGAAAAGATAGCCTCTTCAACAAATGGTGCTGGGAAAATTGGAAATTCATATGTAGTAAAATGAAATTAAACCCCTATCTCTCACCCTGCACAAAACTCAACTCAAAGTGGGTCAAGGACCTAGGAATTAGCTCAGAGACTCTGTGCCTAATAGAAGTAAAAATAATCCCAAATCTTTACCATGTCAGCTTGGTACCTAACTTCCTTATCAAGACTTCTGAAATGCAAGCAGTAAAATCAAGAACCAATAAGTGGGATGGATTTAAACTAAAACACTTCATCTCAGCAAACAATCAATAACGTGATGCAAGAGCCTACAGCACGGGAAAAAATCTTTACCGCTTGCACCTCATATAGAGCACTAATCTCCAGGATATATAAAGAACTCAAAAAACTTAATATCAAGAAAACAAATAACCCAATCAATAAATGGGCTAAGCAACTGAACAGACACTTCACAGAAGAAGAAATACAATCAATCAACAAACATATGAAAAAAATGTTCATCATCTCTAGCAATTAAAGAAATGTAAATCAAAACTACTCTAAAACTACTCATGGCACTCCAGTCAGAATGGCAATTATCAAGAATAAAAGAATAAGTGTTGGTGAGGATGTAGGGAAAAAGGTGCACACACTCATATATTGCTGGTGGGACTGCAAATTGGTGCAATCACTCAGGAAAGCAGTATGGAGAGTCCTTAGAAAACCTGGAATGGAACCACCATTTGACCCAGCTATCCCACTCCTTGGTTTATATCCAAGGGACTTTCAAAGCAGCATACTACAGTGATGCGGCCACATCAATGTTTATAGCAGCTCAATTCACAACACCTAAACTATGGAACAAACATAGACAACCTTCAAAAGATGAATGGATAAAGAAAATGTGGTATATATACACAATGGTATATTACTCAGCCTTAAAGAAGAATGAAATTATGCAGGTAAGTGGATGGAGTCAGAGAATATCATGCTAAGCAAAATAAGCCAATCCCCCCTCCCCCCCAAAAAACAAAGGCCAAATGTTTTCTCTGATATGCGGATGCTGATCCATAATGAGGTGAGGGAGAATGGAGGAACTTTGGATTGGGCAGAGGGGCGTGAGGGGAGGGGAGGGAGTGTAGGGTGGGAAGGATGGTGGAAGACGATGGTCATTATTACCTTATGTACATGTATGGTTGCACAAACAGTGTGACTGCATTGTGTACAGCCAGAGAAATAAGAAGCTGTGTACAATGAGTTAAAATGAATTCTCCTGTCATGTATAACTAATTAGAATAAAACAAAAGAATGCAATAATTTTTTTTTCTTCTCCAATGGACAACATCTCAGTTCTTTCTCCCATTCAGAAATTCCTTTACTATACTATACACTTACTATACTTGCTCATCTGCCTTCCCCACTCACTGTGTTAGAAGTGTCTTCTCGGGAGGGACATGTCTTTCTTATTCATGAGTGTATCTCCAGCTTCTAGCAAAGTGCTGAATGGTTGATATTTAAAACAAAATTTAAAAACTCTTTTTTCTCTTACAGTAGTTCATCAGGCAAAACTCTTTCATATTCTACTTTTCCATTTTGCATACTAGTCTTTATTCTGGAACTGAATTCTTTACCACCAGCACCAACTGAATTCTTCACCACCCTCTTCTCCCCAACCTCACCCTGCTCTTGGACCATTTCCATCTGGCTCCCAGGTCTCAAACATAGACATATTCTTTCTTGGGAAGACGTCCCTGTAGTTCTGGTTGGGATTTCATAGCCAACCTAGGCTTGCACACTGTTCCTATGGTAGGAACAGTTCAGTATTTTAACTGTCATTTTGCTTTTCTGTACCTTCCATCATTACAGCAGGGACTTTGTCACATTTTTAACCATTGCTTTTCCAACGTATAGCACGTGCTAAAATATAGGATGTACCTAACAGGTAATTGTTGCATGAGTAGTATTTTGTTATAACTTACATTATAATTTAATTACAAATGACCTTGTTCTCTTCAGGTTCTTGCTCTCCTCTGCATCTTTGGTACCACTTGGTTTGCCTTTCCTAAATTCTGCCTTCATCAACTTATTGCTCAAAACTTCTTAATGCTACTTTATTCACTACATAATAAAATCTAAATTTATGTGTCTAGATGTTAAGTCACATTTTCATATGGCCTCTTCCTACTGGTCCCAACGTAGGTCCCTCCACTTCTCATTTATCTTCTACTCAAGTTAGGCCAAATGCTTTATTCTAGATTTGTGTAACTCTGAACAAAAATGGTAGGTTCATTTATGATTTTATGATTCTGTCTTCAGCTCAACCCTAAGAACACCTACTACACCTGCAGATCCCATCAGTGGAGTTTTTATTGCAGTCCTCCTTCCAAAGAGTCTTTTTCATAAAAGTTGTTATTTTGATAGACATAAATTTTGGCGTCTTGCTGACTGGGCCTGGTTTGTGGGTGAGTGCATGTGTTTATGGTGGAAGGGCTGATTTCATAACACACTTCTAGACTATCCAGAATCTCTGAAGTAGGCTCAGGTGCAAGCTCTACCTTATATGGACAATATTGATCCAGGAATCAATCCAATTAATCTCTTGGAGAAATCTGAATGAGGCCTTAGTTGGCCAGATAGATATGCAGAGAAAAAGAGAGATAGAGAGTGGGGCAGAGGAGAGACCAAGAAAGAAAAGTAGGGAGAGTAAGGGCAGGGGTGGGGAGAGAGAAAGAGAGAGTTGAGGTGGAGAGGAAGCAATGGATACATATAAGAAAAGTAAACTATTAACCATAATTAACCATTGCAGAGCTCAGGGGGCAACAGAAGCTTTGAGGGAGAAGCAGCAGAAAAATATACTGAGCAAAGTGTGGAGTGGTTGGTAGCAGTTGAAAAATTAGAAATTAACAACTCTGCTGCTAGGGAGCCCCAAGATCATCAGGGCCCAAGTGCCATCTGGACTGTGAACAACCTTTCAGCTTCTGCACCACAAGCCAGTCTGCACCAAGTCAGCTCCCAGTGTGTGGCCAGGACCTGGGTCTTCCTTGTTTCCACATGCACTGTCACAGTAGTCATATATTTGATGTGAGGTATCCTCAGTGAATCTCCATACTGTCACTCTAAAAACCTCACATGGATTCATTTTGTATTTATAAAATAGGAAAATACAACTTCTTTTGGAGGAATCCCAAAAGTAAAAATAAGTTTCAACATGTAGAACCACAATATAACTTCCTATGTTATACAGTTTCTAGAATACAAATTTTATAAGCTCTTATATCACTGCAGAGACTGAATGAGCATCTTCCTTTGCTAAAATTGGTTCCCTTCTTAACAAGTTTCATGCATACTGAGTCTTTTTTTATTATTTTGTACAAAACTGCAGCTGAATTGTATGAGCCCTATAATTATGTTTCATCATTGACAGGTAAAACCAAATGTTAACTGAAGTAATTCTTTCAAGTGCTTTACAAGTACTGCATACTTATTGAAAATTACTTGGATTATCTGGTCAATACTCTAAATTAATTGAGAGAATTGATTCCTGGTGTTCATTGGGGAAAGAAAAACCAAGGAGACTTACATGTAATAATTGTAGAGCATAAAACCACCTGTTGTTGAGAAACACAGTGCAATCATGTGGAATAGACACTTAACCTGTGTTCCTTAACTTTGCTTCCATTTTCTCCCTGAATCTCAGGTTCTACTAAACATGATTTCCTTCTCTTTCCAATCTACATTTCAAAGTGCCTCCCATCAGCTCTGCCTCGCCATTAACCTTAATCTCTGTGTTCCCTTGTTCCTTTTCCTATGGTTCTGCAAGACCTGGCTTCCAACTAATCCTTCTGAATTCGCCTCTCCTATTGCTGGAACATTAAACACCACTGAGAAAATAAAATAATTGTTAAAATATGTGCAACCTGACATGCGTTGTCTTTAACCTCAGCTTTGGTAAACATTTTTATGTGCTTGCTCAGCTGTCACTTCTATGCCCAGAGTGAGAAATCAAAATTGTGTTGTCAGTTTTGAGACTCAGCTCTCACCTCTTTCAAGAGAACTTTGCTGACCCTGTCATGCACGCACACACAAGCAAGGTGCTTACATCTGAAACTGTCTGTGGCCTTCTGTCCAGTCTTGAAGGCTGGAATGTCTCAAAGTGCAATTCACCAACTCCACAAGGGAGTGCTGCCTATTGGAGAGTCGAGGGAGTCTTCCAGAGCAGGACAAATATTCTACCAGGATATTTATTCTTCTCTTGACATTAGCCAAGCCTTTGTTCACAGATACAATTGTTAAGCAGAAGCTCAGACCTGGCTGCAGTTTTTATTGATTCCAACTTACTGGTATTATCATGAAGGGTTTCCATACAATGATGAATAAGTGGAATGGAAGCCAATAATCTGGACTTCTCTAAGACTTATCTTCACTAATGCCTGGTCTTACATAAGCAATAAGCAGTACATAAAAGGCAAATATAACTTTTAAACGTTAGAAACCAGACTCAGCACTGTGATGCATGCCTGTAATCCCAGTGACTCAGGAGGCTGAAGCAGAATGGCAAATGTGAGACCAGATTCAGCAAATTAGTGAGACACTGTCTCAAAAAATAAAAAGGGCTGAAAATGTAACTCAGTGGTAGAGCAACTCTGGGCTCAATCCTCAGTACCAAAAAACAAAACAAAACAAATTAAAAACCAGTATTTCTCAATTAGATGAAATTGGGTTCAACTTGTCTCATCTTTATTTGCTCCCTAAAAATTTTCTGGGAAAAAATCCATTCTACTTTTTAAAAAATCTTTTTAGTTGTAGTGGACACAATACATTTATTTATTTATTTATTTACTTAGTTATCTATCTATCTATCTATCTATCTATTTTTATGTGGTACTGATCGAACCCAGTCTCTCAGCATGTGCGAGGTGAGCACTCTACCACTGAGCTACAACCCCAGGCCCCCATTCTAATTTTAAAGAAAGTAAAGATACTGTGGCCTAGATATTTTTAACATTTACTTTGATCTAAACAAAGAACATAAAATCTTATCTTTGAAAAAATATTTTAAATTAAATAATTAGGTATGCAATAATTTCATTTAATATAAAAAAAGATATAATGAAAGAAAATACTTTTGTGTTATTGCTAACACAAAACAAGGCCCAGTTTTATATTGTAATCAACATACTACTGAGAAATTTAAGCCAATGACTTAAAAGTAACAGATTTCTAAATTTTATAAACATTTTATCTTTACATCCCTTCTCTAAAAAATCCATGCCCATGTTAACCAACTGAGATCCTTAACATTCTCCAATGCTTCATTCCCAGATTGCATAACTCATTTATATAGATGCCATTTCTATATAACTTAGTGGCAATTCTAATACAATAATAATTGTCATTGCATTGTCATCATTAGTTACTATGTATACTATATGTTGCATAAATATCACATTTACATAATATTTATAAGATATCATATATGTCACAATTTCCTGAGAGCTAGGTGATTTAATCTCATTTTATAGGTGAGAAACTAAAAATTATAGCAATTCAGTAGCTTGGCAATGGTAATAATTAGTATGCTGTTGAGTCAAATTTTAACTAAAGCCAGCCTAACCTAAAATTCCAGTTTTCAATTACTATATTTTATCTTTTTTTAAAAAAAAAATATTGGGAATTGAACACAGGCATACTTTTCCTCTGAGGTACATTCCCCAGACCTTTTTATTTTAATTTTTTTTTTTTTTTATTTTGAGACAGGGTCAAGTTGCTGGGGGTTCTTGATAATTTAAAGTTGCTGAGGCTCACTTCTAACTTGAAATCTTCCTGCCTCAGCCACCACAGCAGGTGGGTTTACAGCATATAATTTTGTGCCCAGCACTGAATTTTGTCTTACAGGTATTTTTACTCTTGTGTTTTCATATACAATAAGTATATCTTTTGACTTTGACCATCAACTTGTGAAACAGGCATTATAATTTCCAGTTTACAAATTACAAAAATTCTGGGTAAAGTGCTTTCTCCAAAGTTATTTAACTGATGAGTGGCAGAGCTGGCTTCTTCATGGCAATCCCACCTACAGAATTTTCTCTCAAATGCCTCAAGGAATATGGCACATATGGCTAGAAGCACAAAAAAGTCTCTCTTCTATCATTATAGTTTTAACAAATAAATAAAAAATTCTTTCCAAAATTAGCAATCTCCATAATCTTGAGGATAGCTGATATGCCAAAGTGAGAATCAGCAATAATGGGTTAAAAAGTAACACAAACCATTTATGTTCTAATATGTTCTTTCCATTTGATTTCCCAGACACATTTATGGGTTTTTCTTCTCTTATTTATACCTCCAATTTTACAATGATTTCAGTCTTAAAAGTCAATTTCTGTAAAAATGAACATTGTCCAAAGTGTTCTTTATATATAATAATATCAAATGATATATGGGTCATATTCTTTTTAGTAATTGATTTCTTTGAAAGAAACTAGTTGTTGTGGGAGGAAGAGGGAGAGAAACACCTTCAAGCAGCAAAGCGCTGCAGCGTTTTGTTTTGGGGGATAACATTAACAATTTCCCAGCTAACATTCCACCATTCTCTCAGGAAATAGGATTAGCATGCATCCGCATGGGAAATGCTATTTCTTCACCCTTTTGGCATCTAATATATTCCAGGTTCCATGGATATGGAATCTACCTTTCAATCCCTTTGTATGTGTGCCTTTAAATCCTTTTAATAAGAGCTCTGGACATATATCAATAGTTAACAGCTATAGCCCTAAACTGTACAAATGTTGAAGAGAGGGCCTTAAAACTTTCAGCCAAATAAATAAATAAAAATAAAGATTAAAAAAGAAAAGCCTTCAACCAGCCTTTCTTTGTTGTGTAAGTATTTGGGTAGGCTTCCGATGAAAGCTGGTAGGCATATGCAAATCAAAAAGCACAAGTTTCAGTTATGCAAATATAATGTCCTTAGATTATTTGATATATTTACTTTGGACACTGAACACCTGCAGATATGATCAGTAAAATTAAAAGAAAAATTATGCAAAGGGAGTTAAGTCTCTGACTTATCTATTTATACAAATTTTCAAATGTTTAATCAAGACACAAGAAACAGGCAAGCATCCAAACAAGATTTCTTATTCATCCTGTACCAGGATGTGTTCTGGACCATAATAGAGTAGAAATAATTACATGCCATTCAAAGAGCTTAATACTAAACAAAAGGCAAAAGACAGAAAAATGACAACTTTTCCTCTCCCCTGTCTCTATAACTTTGTTTTTATTTCTACCCATCTTTTGAGAAATGCAGAATTAAAAGTACTCCTTAGGGCTACAAAATCATACTGTCTGTCATTCATTAGTTTATACCTTGAACAATATTTATCGAGCAGCTGTGATGTACAAGGCTCAGTGCTAGCTACAACTCCTTCACTGTTTCCTGGGAGAGACTGGGATTTGAAGGATCCAAGAGACTTAGAAAGACTGGAGGAATAGGAGTATGTGCAAAAGATTGAAAGGCAGATGACCCTAGGATATAACAGGAGGAAACTTGTTGATCTGAGAACTTTAGGATGCTGATGGTTGAACTGGAGAATACTGTGTTTGGAAGTAATAATAGAGAATGATTGAAGTCAGACGAAGGGGTATAAAGGATGCTAGCAGGAATAAAAAGAACAGGATAAACTAGCAGGAGAAAAAAGAAGCACAAAATACCAGAAGGACTGAAAGGACAGAAAGGGATCTGAACTTAGCAACGAATCAAAAGAAGTGAATCCAAAGTCAGCTGACCCTCTTGAGGTTGCCACATCCTAAACTGTGTGGAGTAAAATTGGACAGAATCTAGCAGAAACCTATTGGACTGAAGTCTTTCACAATCTTATAGGCTACTGAGACAAGAATTTCAGTCCCAGATCTACTAAGAAGGACAGGCTTGATTAAAAAAAAAAAAAAAATTCAGGTTTTCAGTTAACAAGTGAGAACCTAGTAAAGCAATGCCCCAGGAGGAAAAGAAAATTGGAAATTGGCAAGCCTGAAACCAAGCCTTGTGTCATTTCCTTATCTAATTAGATTTCGTTTTCTCTCTCGAGAAAAAAAGTAAATCTTCTCTGAAGAAAGATAAAACTATCTACAGACTATGTAATTTTATCAAAATCTTTCTTATAATTCAAGAAAAATTACTTGGCGTGTAAGGATTGAGTTATTGTGGAAAGATTTGTTTGTTTGTAAAAGTGTGCTCAAGAAAATGTCTTTGCTAGTCAACTTTCCATCGTTGTGATAAAATACCTGAGAAAATCAACTTGAAGAAGCAAAAATTTTGGCTCAGTTTCAGAGGTTTCAGTCAATGGCCTCATCACTTTTGAGCCTTTAATGAGGCTGAACGTCATGGAGGGGAACACGTGGTGGAACAGAGTTTCTTACCGCATGGCAGCCAGGAAACAAAAGGGGAAGGGGACAAAATATAACCATCAAGGACACATCCCCAGTTTCCTACTCCCTACAAATAGGCCCCACATCCCTTTAGCACCACCAGAATGAGAACTTGGTCTTCAATCCATGAGCCTTTGGGGAATATTCCTGATCCAAATTCTAACAATGGCTAAAAAGATGGAATTTTTCATAAAAGTATCAATTGAAAAATTAAATGAAAATTTTGAAACTGAAAATATGTACAGAAATACTTCGATAGGGAATTAAAATGCTAGGCATAGGAGATGATTAGTGACAAGGAAAGTGGATGAGTAAAAAATATCCAAACTGAAGCCCAGAAAGAAAAAGGAACAGAAAATATACATCAAGCCATACATCTAAGAAAAAATACACATAAACCAAAAATACATAGCAACAATTGCAAAAGGATGAATGTTAGTGATAGGATTTCAAGTATTATTATTATTATTAGGTCATTTCATCATATAAAATGTGCTAAAATTACAAAGATATGTTAGACTGCAATAAATATAGTTACCTGTCAAATATCTAGGATACCCAAAAGGAATTACAGAATGTAAACATTCACCAGGCTAAGAAATGGGTAGAATAAAAACAATCAATTAATCTAAAGGAATGAAAGAAGGGAAAAAATGAAACAAAAAAATAGTAAAATGATAGATTTAAACTGAATATATCACCATTTTATTATGTGTAAATGACCTAAATATATCCAATTAAAATCCCCAAATTGTCACACTGTATTAAAAGTATTGACTATAACAACTAAAAATATTAAAAGTAAAATGATGGGAAAAATATCATGAAAACACTAAAAGAAGGTTGAAATAGCTACACTAATAAGAAAAATGTAGGTTTTAAGGTAGGAAGTATACTACAAATTTTTTAAAAGATTAATTCAGCATGAAGATAATTATATTTCTAAATTTTTACATGATCGAAGCCTCACCATAAACTATAAAAAAAAGACCAGAAATAAAAAATAAGTAAACAAATAAAGGATCATGAATGGAAATTTTATCACAAAGTATTGACAATAAGCAGATAACTACATCAGTGAAAATAAAGAAGCTGAAAAAAATAATTAGCAAAGTTAATGGTAATTATAATTATACCAGTAGTACTCAATATTCTTTCTTTCATGTAGAATATTAATCCACTTTATAATCTTATTTTTAGGCCACATCATAAATAGAATTACAATAAATTTTAGAAAAAAAATAAAATTCTAAGAAGTGTGATTTCTCTGATCACAATGGAATTAAGCCAGAAATTGATCTTAAAAATAGAAAATCCTGGGGCTGGGTTTGTGGCTCAGCAGTAGAGCGCTCTCCTAACAAATGTGAGGCTCTGGGTTCTATCCTCAGCACCACATACATAATAATAAGTAAACAAAATAAAGGTATTGTGTACAACTAAAAAAATAAATATTAAAAAATAGAAAATCCTCATATATTTGAAAATTATGTTATATCGTTCTATATAATAGATGAGTTAAGAAGAAAGTCAGAACAGAAAATTGAGAAAAAAAAGTCTAAATTTATTTATTCCTAGATATTTGGTGTCTTTTTATAATATTGTAATGATATAATGTAAAATTTTTATTTTCTAATTGCTTATCTCTAATACATAGAAACACAATTGATTTTTATATTAATACACACTCTCCCATCTTTCTATATTTGCTTAATTCTAACATTTTATCTGTAGATTATTTAATTTTTTTATAATCAAAATTATGTTGCCTATAAATTATGAGTTTCATTTCTTCCTTTCCAACTCTTTTATTACTTATCAATTTCATTGCTTTATTGAATTGGATAGGACCTCAGCACATCATTGAATAGATAAGATGACTACAGACTTCCTTTTCTCAGTACTGACCTCAGAGGGAAAGCTTAAACTTGTACCATTAAGTATGATGTGAAATGTAGAACTTTTGTAGACTTTGTCAATCAGAATTTGAAACTTTCTGAGATTGAATTTAATTTTCTGTTTCAGTCCTAATTTCTTTTTTAGATTATTGATTTTTCAAATTTTCTTCTTTTAAAAATACTAGAATACAAAAAAATCTATATTTAACAGAGGATTCTGAGCTCATCAATTCAACAACAATAGTGAACATCTTCTCCATAAAAATAACAGGTGAAATCACACAGAAGAGTCTTTTTTTTTGGTACATCAAAAGGATAGAATATCAGAAATTTCACAAGTTTCAATTAATTATTATGATATACCCAGAATAGTCAATTATGTTATCAGCTGTTTTCAATTTACTATCTGCCAGAGGCAGCTTTGAAGAAGATTGAAGGCTATTTTTGAGGAAAAAAATTTAAATACTGATCTTACATTTTAAAAATTAGATTTTAGAACAATTGCAGTGATGTTATATCAAATATTAATTCCACATAATTCAGTCTAATATTATGACCTGTTATGAAGAATAAATTGAATATATTAGGAATTTCAATTTTTTTTTTTTTTTACTAAGGATTGAACTCAAGGGCGCTTAACCACTGAGCACATCCCAGCACCTTTTAGTTTTTATTTTGAAACAGGGTCTCACTAAGTTGTTTAGGGCCCAATTAAATTGCTGAGGCTGACTTTGAACTTGCGATCCTCCTGTCTCACCTCCAGAGTCACTGGGATTACAGAAGTAGCAATTTTAAATCTGATAATTATCAAAGGCAATTTTTCAGATTTTTAAAACCAATTTTTGAAGAAATTTCATTTTTTGAAAAGTCAATCTTAAAAACTGTATTCTCCAGAATAATAGCAGTGGTGTGGTGTTACACAAAGATATGAGTAAATAAAATCCTTTATCATGTACCAAGAATAATCATTCTGCTATTACTGTTAAGGTTTGCATAAACAGAAGTTTTCTGTTTTGTCATGAGCCCGATGATATTCTTTTGTAAGATTACTGACAGAATAGGATGCTGAATATGAAGAATTAAGATATCTTATTTGAGTCTGAAAGAGGAGATATTAGAACTAATATAGTTATTTCTCTTAAATATTTGAAATAACAGAGGTTAAAGAACTGTGGTCCTTTGGAAATGTACTAACGATACTCTCATGCATATACACAAAGAATCATTTACTGTTACCTTGTTTGAAAAAATTTGAAAATAATCTAATAGCAATGTTAAGAAGACATAAATTGGTCTGTTTGAACAGTGGAATTTAGAGGTTAAAATCAAATAATTAGATATTCATGTATAAATCTCGATAGCACAGTGTTAAGTGAAAAAAGTAACCAAAAGATATTTAGTAATCTAAATATATATCAAACAATACAATTTGCTATTTATAAATAGAGTCAATTCTATTTGTGGTAGTTAAGTTTTATAAAGTTTCCATGAACATCCAATTAGCAAATGCTCAACCATTGCTCACAAGGAAAACACAGGGTTAATTTCCTGAAAGTCCCTGATCACAACTTTGTCTTCTGTATGTTTCTATTTAAAGACACTTTAATATATGTTGTTGACTCGGTACACTGAACCTAAAGGTCAACAGCAGTGTAACTCACTCAAGCCTGACAAAACTTACCTAACACATATTTTCTCCATGAGTACATCACGGCCTTCTTGCCCTCAGGAGCACTAGGTAACACTTTAGCACTATTCTTGAGGGCCATTCTAAACAGGAATCACCAACAAAGAGGACAAAAATGTGGAAAATGTGGCACTACATAGACCACAAAAAAGTCCACTCTCTGACAGGGTGAGAGCCAAGACAAGAAAGCAGGTGATCACCTTGTCCAACCTAAGCTAAGAATGTGCTCATCAATGACTCAAATTTTTCACTGCTGCAGGTCTGCAAATGACTGCAAAGCTTCATAAGTACTGTTTCGAGGTTCCAAATAAGTTTTAGTGTAGACAAATTTGCAAGTATATAACACGCAAATAATGAAGGTATATATACATATGGAAATGTATATGCATGGAAATGATCAACATCAACTTTAGAATAATGATAAACTCTGGGAAGACAGAAAATGGAAAGGGTTTGGGGAGTACTAGAGTGGAATTTTCTCTTTTGATTTTGTTTAGTTGGAGAAAGGTAAAACTGGGGCATATATGGCCAATCATAGATATATGTTACATTTTTTTTAGTGTTTTTTCACATACTTAAAATATTTCATACTTAAAAATTAGACAAATGTGATCTGCTTTCCTTTTCCATATTATTAAAGATTGAAAAAGTTTAATTTGTGGTCAAATGTTAACAGGATGGAAAGAGTTTTTGTCATCAATGATTGAAGCAGATTATTAACAAAAACAAGAATTCCTAAAAAAACAAGAAGAGTCTACATCTATAACAGCATTTTAGGAAGAGAGGTGGGAATTAATTTGGTCAGAATTTTTCGAAGTTTGTTTTGCAACCAAAATAACTTAGTGACTTTAAGAAATATATGGTCAATTCTTTGAGACTTAACCTTTTAAGATTGCAATTGAATAGGCCCGAAGTCAATGTTTTTAAGATTTTTACTGGCTGATAATGGTGTACGAACAGGTCTGAGAACCACCAGCACAGATGTCAGCTTTACACATAGGGTTACTGCTGCAACACTTTAGAAGATACCGGGCACATAGCCCTTGAATGGTAACTGGAGCTCTGCAACCCCACAGCCCTGTTGGACTCTTCTGCTTCCCATGTTATGTTTTTTTTTTTTTTTTTGTATTCCTGACTTGACCACTGAGGAATTGTGTGATCTAATGACTCATTTGAGAATGTGGATTCTGAAACGCAGCTCCTGACACATTTTTATTTCCACTTTGTCATACTCCTTCTTTAAAAAATCAACTCCTTTTTTTTATGTATTTGTTGATTAATTGTACATCATCTTCTGAGAAGTGTCTCTTCAGGTCCTTGGCCCATTTAATTGATTAGTTTATTTGTTTTTTTTTTTTTTTTTTTTTTTTTTGGTGTTTAGCTTTTTCAGTTCTTTATATACCCTGGTGATTAGGGCTCTATCTGATGTATGAGGGGTAAAGATTTTCTCCCAAGATGTAGGTTCTCTATTCACCTCACAGATTGTTTCTTTTTACTGATAAGAAGCTTTTTACTTTGAGTCCATCCCATTTATTGATTCTTGATTTTAATTCTTGTGCCACAAGAGTCTAATTAAGGAAGTTGGGGCCTAATCCCACAAGATGGAGATTAGGGCCTTCTTTTTCTTTTAATAGATGCAGGGTCTCTGTTTGTATTCCTAAGTCAAGTCCTTGATCCATTTTGAATTGAGTTTTGTGCATGGTGAGAAATCATCATCACTAACAATTAGAGAAATGCAAATCAAAACCACTCTAAGATTTCATCTCACTCCAGTCAGAATGGCAGCTATTATGCATACAAACAACAATAATTGTTGGCAAGGATGTAGGGGAAAAGGTACACTCATACATTGCTGGTGGGACTGCAAATTGGTGCAGCTAATGTAGAAAGCAGTAAGGAGATTTCTTGGAAATCTTGGGAATAGAACCACCATTTGAACCAAGCTGTCTCTCTCCTAGGTCTATACCCAAAGGACTTAAAAATAGCATACCACAAGGACACAGCCACACCAATGTTTATAGCAGTACAATTCACAATAGCTAAACTGTGGAACCAACCCAAATACCCTTCAATAGATGAATGGATAAAAAATGTGGCATATATACACAATGGAATATTACTCAGCAATAAAAGAGAATAAAATCATGGCATTTGCAGGTATGGATGGAGTTAGAGAAGATAATGGTAAATGAAGTTAACCAATCCCAAAAAACCAAATGCCGAATGTTTTCTTTGATATAAGGAGACTGATTCATAGTGGGATAGGGAGCAGAAGCATGGGAGGAATAGATGAACTCTAGATAGGGCAGAGAGGTGGGAGGGGAAGGGAGGGGGCATGGGGTAATTAATGATGGTGAAATGTGATGATCATTATTATCCAAAGTACATGTATGAAGACACGAATTGGTGTGAATATACTATGTATACAACCAGATATAAAAAAATTGTGCTCTATATATGTAATAAGAATTGTAATGCATTCTGCTGTCATATATAAATTTTAAAAATTTACATTAAAAAAAAGTCAACTCCTTTCTTTGGCTTAAACAAGTTGCTTAAAACCAAGCATGTGTACATTAGGGGAAAAATCCTTTCAACTGCAGTGTGAAATAGATTTAATGGAATGCTAGTTGAAGTCATTAATGTAATTGTGCTTAAGAACATATTTATACTTTTAAATCTGAATCCAAACACATCAGATACAAATATTTAGGAATAGTAAGCATCAAAGAAATTTCTTGACAAAAACAAATGCCAACAGTTACTCTATTAAAATGTCTGTTATTGGAATTTCTTAGCTAAACCTCTTTAAAAAAAAACACTTAATTAGAGCAGAGAAAATAACTTCAGCTTCATGTTCTCATTTCTTCCATTCTCTCTCATCGAATTCAACCTGCTCATAGTTCTAGCTCTGGCACTGGAAACTCCTATTTCACCAACATTTCACCTTCTCTTTAGCCTGGCCATGGCTTGAGACTCAGAAGAGGCTGTCTATAGCAGAAGGAATGTTCACATTGTTTTTTGAGGGAGCAGAAGGATCCCATGTTGCCATAATATTTGTAGGGTATGTTGCTTTATAAATGGTACCAACACATCTTCTATGAAAATGCATCAAGAATTTTCTCTATGTGAATTTTTTATCATTTTAAACAATAATTAATTTGCAAACTATTAATTGTTAATTGAACAGTGTTAGTTAATGATGCCTGTATATCGAAATACACAAATAAAAGCATAGACAAATCCCAGTGAAAGGTGGACTAGCTTTTTCAGACCAAACTTCTCAACAGGAAAAATGAAAGTTTACTCTTTGCATATTGGAGAGCTACCAAAGTAATGGAGACTCAAGAATCTCTTATCTCTAGTGGATGCCTGAAATCCCAGACAGTATCTAACCCAATGTATACTTTTTCCCCCCTTACACACACATGGCTATGATAATTTACAAATTAGGCATGGTAAGGGATTAATAACAATAACTTATTATAGATCATAGCAACCTTAGCATAGGATTTTTGTTACTTTCCTCACTATGTCAAGAACTTTCACAAATCATACATATATCTTATATTTCTAAATGTGTGTTGCTATTTAATAACCAGATATAAAATCATTCATTAACTAGCATTATTTATAATTTCATTATTAATGAAAAATATTTAAGCTGAACTCTATAAGATTATAGTCTAACCTGTCAATCATAAAGATTTGGGGTTTCAAAATGGCAGTTAATTCTTATTGTTTTACATTTCTTAGCAGAAGTCCAGAGTAACTCAATATGTCCTCTAAGTGAAAAATCTCAGGTTCTTACTTGATCTAATAAATTTGTGATTTCATAAAGACAGATGACAAACAGGGGCCTCGTTACTAAGTTTTTAATAGATGTTTCCTAATTGCAAATATGTTTTTTAGGTATTTTACAAATTTATTTTTAGAGTGGATTGCATCTATCTACACACATACATAAACACATGCTTATAGATAAATATGTGTTTAATTGGTTGACAGATTAATGATATGAACACATATTTTCTAGAAATTCTGAGAGGCCAGAGATGATAGTGGCAATAAGGAAAAAAAGAAAGAAATCATATTTATTGAAGTCTAAACCTAGTAAAACATGTATTATTTCTCCCATTACAAAATGTTCAAAGAAACTAAATGACATGATCATGGTCACAGAGCTAGTGTAAAGGGCAAAGGAATATGAGTTATTTTTTACTTCAAATCCAGTGTTTTTCAAGTACATCATTCTCTTTGTCTATAGCAATATACCAACAGAGGGTCGGTCAGACTTATGTGAAAATCAGTGAAGATATAATCATATTAGAAATTTGACAGGATTTTTATCTGAAGTTAATTAAATTCCACATTTGATTGTGACCGTAAGGTTCATCAAAGCTGGATCTCATATTTCAAAGGTATGTAGAATTCCATATGTAATTTTTGTATCAGCTATTTACAATCTTTTCTGGATCAGCTCAGCACACGTTCCAGTATGCCTTATGTGCAAAGGTACATAGTATACACATTATTTAAGATAAATGAATTCAGCATAACAGAAAAGGAATAAGATCTAGTTCTTTATGTAAAGTGATACAAACCATTCAAAACAGGAATTCATATATAAATAGTTTTAGACATATGTTGACTTTGAGCTAATTCATAATCAGAGAAGAGACATAAGGTATCCCATGACCCAAGTATTTACTATCTTAGAATTAAGGACAATGCTGTATTCTAGCTATAAGTGTGCACAGTTATCATGCACTCTTTCCTTTGCACTAAATTACCTTAATATTCTTTTAGCATACATGCTCATTAATAGTGATGTTAGATTTTTTGACACATATGGGTTAAAAAATAAAGCCAAGCTGGGCATGCACCCATAATCCCAGTGACTCAGGAGGCTGAGGCAGGAGGATGTGAGTTCAAAGCCAGCCTCAGTAACTTAGCAAGGCCCTAAGCAACTCAGTGAGATGATGTCTCAAAATAAAAAATTAGAAAGGCTGGGGATGTGGCTCAGTGGTTGAGTACCCCTGGTTTCAATCTCCAGTACTCCCTACCCCCAAAAAGCCAAATCTTCTCTATATTTTCCAAAGAAACCCAGATAACAATTGTCCATAACGAGGTGATCATTTGTTTTTCTTGCTATTCCTAAGTTGCAAATGGATAACACATACTGGGATGACAGATTAGGTCAGGGCATACTGAAAACTACTTTATCTTCCATGGCTCCCTATGTATTTTCCATTTTAACTCCACAATTGCAATTACAGCTCAAGTTTTTAAATTTTGTGTTTAATGTCTGTCTCCCTTTCTTGAATACACCAAAGAATAGAGAATATGTGATTGGTACACAATAGACAAACAGAATTTGTTACAAACAACAGAAGACACTGAAGGGATTCATATGCAGTAGGACTAGAGAACCAGGCTTAGATACTACCTAGCCAGGAACAATGCAGATAGGCAAAATGCCCAATTTCACACCGTAAGTAATTCAAGTCCAAAGCTTAGCCCTAAGCATGCTAAGATGTGAACACCACAATTTCCATCACAGTGATTCTAGAAGTACTGTCTTCCCATTCCACTGTGCTTACCAGAAGATCTATTCTGTCTCTGAAGGCATAGCCTCAAGTTTCTGATTTTAGTTTTCAAGTGTTCCTGAGGGACACATGGTGGCACCTAAGTTATGGTTGCAGTCTAATTGAAGGGAAGTGTCAAAGTACTATGTTAAACTTCCCAGTTAGTGGAAGTTGGCAAGTTGGAAGAGGATTGGAAAGGGTACTAAATGAGTCCACATAAAATACATGCAACAGTATCTAATTAATATTTGTTGGATTCCTTCACTGCACCTGGGATTCATTTTCTTATTTGAAAGTGTGTTCTTATGCACTAGAGGAAAAATGGAAAATGGATATTTTCTTGAATGCCAATTCTAACTGCTTGTTAATAGTTGCCTTCCCATGCTCAGTGGTGATGTCTTCCTTATGTAGAGAAGGATAATATAAGTTAGGGGCCTGGGGATGTAACTCAGGGGTAGAGCACTTGCCTAGCATGCATGAAGAAAGAAAAATAAATAAACAGAAGAATCTGATAAAACTTTACTAATAAAGAATGGGCACTGCTGTACAATATTTATTAATGTAAGGCAATTTCACTTTTTGGATTGACTTCTAACTAGTAGTTTAGTGTTATGGAACCAGCATGGTGATCAGAAAGGTTGTTTGGGGATACTAAATTTCTTTCTTAACTCCAATAATATTTGAAAAGACAAGGGTCATTGGCAGAGTCAAAGTTTTGCAACATGATCACACAATGCCTAAGCTACTGAGAAACCAGGCTGTTCTCCAGTGTTATGTAAACGGAGGTCATCCAGTTACTGTACTATTTCAGAAAATGGTCATGCCTGTGGCTCTTCAGTTAAAATAAGTACCTCTTCACTCTTTAGAGATTCAATACATTCTAAAGACACAAGAAGTATGTTTTAGAAAGGTTCCTTCAGAAAATACTTCAAATAGTACTTCCATAAGCACATTTTGTATTTTTAGGCACTTGATACCCAAAATTTCCATTTCTTTAGAATATTTGTTTTCTAGACAACAGGTGGAGAGAGTTTGAAGTGGGTGAAAGGAGAGTGTAGATATGAGGAGGATGTACAATAGGGAGCAAGTAATAGCATCATAGGAAAAAATGCCATATATATGTGTGTGTATATATATTTGTTCTTCCATATGTCTCTTTTAAAACAAAATAAAACAAACCACGTTCCCTAAAACTAAGTTTACCTGATGTCACTTGGATAACTTCACCTTGATTTCATACTTAGTAACTTGAAAGATTAGAGGGTATAATTACAGCAGTTATTGCTGATTGCTTTGGAAATAACAATGAATAGTTAATACAAAATTATTAATATTATAATTGATTCATTAGTTTTATTATTTATAATAATCCAGATTATTAGGGGCCATCAAATGATTTTTAACATGATAAAATGAAATACTTTTTTTTAACTTCAAAGAAACAATTTTTTGCATCATAAATATATCAATACATCACATGAAACAAATATTAAATAAGTAGCTAATATGTGCCAAGGACTACTATGATGAATAAGAAAAGTTCCCGCAAGAAGGATGCAATCTGGGGACAATATAGTAATAGACACTGCATTACTACAACATCTTAATCAATCTGCATGTGACATCATGGGGGCACAGCCTGCAAGTTAGAAAATTGTTTAGAGGGTGAGACAGCTGAATTCATCCTCGTAGTTTTTCAGGAGAGAAAGACAAGGTCAATTTCAGGTGGGGAAACCAATATGAAAGAGCATGGTATATCTGGGGGAAAACCATATAATTATTTGTGGCCAGAACACCTGGTACAGGTTAGGGAGACACAAGAGATGAAGTTGAAAAGTCAACTGTGTCGAGCTTGTGAAGGACATTAAATGTCATGCTAATGAATTTGGACTTTATCTTCTGCTATGAGACATCAAGGACAGGTTTTCGAGTATACCAACATAATCAGACTTGGGTTTCATAAATGGAACTCTGGCAGCCACACAGGGCAGGAATTGGCAGGGGCAGGAATTGGCAGGGACATCTGCAAGTCAGGGAAATCAGCAAGACTCCATATCAGAAGACCTAGTAAGAAATAATTTTCTAAGCCTATTCTTCCAAGATAACCTGATGCTCAACTAGCCCACAAAGACAATGTGCCTTGACATTCTGTCTTTTTTCCAATCTGCACCCACATATATCTAATTTCCTTTAGGTTGATTGACCTTTAACTTCAGATTCTACTTTTTTACATCTGTTCTTTCTAGCTTTTAAGTTCAGTTCCACCATCAAGTGTCTTCTTCCTGTCTCACAAAGGATGAACTCAGAGAACAAAACCTGGTAAATACCTGTTACATCATCCTATGAGTCCAGACTCCTGGAAACCAGCTGCCTGAGTTGAGGTCTCACAATCCATTAATTCTGCCATCGTCTGTTAGAGGACAGGGTACTTGGACATTGACTAGCTACTGACTTTGCCTTTCTAACCCTTTAAGCTCAGCTATGTCTCCCATAGACCATGCCACCAGCTAAACAAACTCTCGTGGAAAAACACAGATGAGTTATTGACTAATACATTGGACCTCACTGCTCTAGATTGGGTTTACAATGCTGATGAATGTGAGACACTGGAGAAGGAGAAACGCAGCCAGAAGAATTAAGGTAGATTCTTACGGTTAGCCCTGCCACCTGGGAAAATGCCCCTAACCTTAGGCAAAAGTAAAGTGAAAACTTAGATGTTACTAGGACAAAGTGGACAGAAAATGCCCTGGATTAAGAAGAATTCCTTAAAAACAGTGCCACTCAATGAATCAAACCCAAGTCACACACAGGATGCAAACACTATAGCCCCAGTGAAAAATAATGTGGCTGCCATTGTTGAGTCAAGAGGATCCAAGCTAAAAGAAATTGTGTCAGCCATGATGACCTCATCTTCTGATAGAGAGCATTAGGAAAGTCTAAAATAGTGGAAGTTGGTTTGACTGAACCACAAGGCACTACTCTAACACTCAAACTTAAAGGTGCATGCAAAGATGTGTTTGTTGGTGCAGAGCCCTCCTACCCCTTCATGTTCCTTGATCTTTCCCTGTCCTTCCAACCTAAGTTGCTTTAAGATTCGGGGTTGTACTTGGGGTTCCCTTGTTCTCCAATGGCTAAACACACCTGTTGGAGAAGCTGGGAAATTTCAGGGAGGAAAAGGACTCCAACTTTTACAGTGCAGTTGGATTTAGGTGCCCCGGTCACCATCTTGCCAGTTCTATGAGGGTTGTAGACATAAAAATCCTACTAATAAGGATTGGGCAAAACCTACAATGGGAAATGAAAGCTAATGTGACTTTGTGGTCGAATCTTTTGCACTAATTTAATTTACTGTTGTTGCTCTTTCTACATCTGAAACTATAGTAGGAATAGCTGTTAGACGCTTGTTCTTCCCTGTCCCATAAATGCCAGCTAGAATTCTCCTAAATGGGGAAAAGTGCATGCAGAGAAGTGCTGGCATAAGCTGCTAACCAGACATCTCTCTCCCTCGTCTCCAGTTGAGCCCAACAACCTAAATATTCCTTTTGAGCCATAAGCTTTCTGTGACTGGTGTTTTGTCCACTGTAGTCTCTAGCAGAAGGACTGAAAGCCTCCACTTGGAAGCATCTATGTGGTTCTGGATTCATTACTTCCTCAACATGCCTACCAGATAGATGACTTTTGGAAGCAGCAATTAACTTTCTGCTGAGCTATTGCTGACCCTGAGCACCTGATCCTTGGAGGCCAATTTAACTTCCAAGCTTGATAACCCCATTTTAGGGTGGGTCAACTCAGACTCAACAACTAATAAGGTGTGAAGGGCACAACTAGTCTTGCTTGTCAAATGGAAATGGTATATTAAAAACATTATCAACCTATACCAAACATAATCTTGGCTTTACATGAAGAAATACCAGCTAAACTCTTAGTGGAAACCTTATTGCCTGCCATACTGCGTAAAACAAAGCCACTATCTCAGTGGGATTCTATTTCAAGAGGTTCTTCTAAATGACTGAGCCTGATTCATTTATGACTCAACTAATCTGAAATAAATGATATCTCCTGGGCTGCTGCAGTATTTCAACTATAGTGCCATCAATGCAGAACCAAAAGTGGACATGGTGTCTAGCTTCAATAGGTAAAGAACTCAAGGTCTTTCTTACAACTTTGGCCAATATTCCCTTTGACAAAACTTATCCTATTTTTCTAATTCTTGGGCTGTCTCCAATGGACTGGCTTCTTTGGAGGGCTGTAAACAGTGAAAATAAGTTGTGACTGCTGATCCAAACATATGGGTCATTCATGCAGAAGCCCACAGTAATAGCATGCTCTTTTATGAATCAAGCTGCCAATCAAGACTGCTCTACTGAGATTGCACAATTTCTGTCCAGATCCATAATCTTACTGGATGTGGCAATATATCTACCATGATAGACTGGAAAAACACTAAATGATACTATTTCTGATGCTGAGACTTATTCATGCTAGGTTTGTGATTTTTGCTAAAAGTTAACTTACTTATCTCAAAGTGAAGGAAATCATACTCTGTGCAACGTGAATTCTACCTGCTCCTGGCAGACTGCTGCATTGGACCTTTTACCTGCTCTTGGGGCTAACAGTGGCTGCTCTTCTCCAGTGATACTCTCACACTTTCTATTCTTATTGTTATAGTATCGTCAGCCAACTGTCACATTATCACGACCTTTGAAATTAATCTGTGTAGTGTTTTCAGTTCTTTTAGTCCACTCAGAGGTTTAAAATGCATGGCTTTCATTACAAAAACCACTCAACAATGGGATGGTTGTCAAAGTATGGAGTGGACTTTTTACTCTTAGTGGGGAACCATTTTATGTTGCTTTTTCTAATTGAAGGATTCTCATTGTAGGGAAAGAATTCTCATTGCTCTGAGGGTGCAAACAAATAATAGGTCAGTTTTTCCTCTGAGAGTTTTCCCTGGGATACTAAACTTCCACTAGTCTCTAGCAGAAGGTCTGAAAGCCTCCACTTGGAAGCATCTATGTGGTTCTGTATTCATTACTTCCTCAATATGCCTAACAGGTAAATCACTTTTGGAAGCAACAATTAACTTTCTGCTGGGCTCTTGCTAACACTGAGAACCTGATCCTTGGAGGCCCACCATCCACAAGCATCCTATATTGTAGAAAATTGGAACAACCTTTCCAAAAGCAGCCGGAAAAGATTTCTAGCTCTGCCTTCCATTTCTCCTCTGGTTCATATACTTTAGAAAGAAGGTTTGTTCATTAAATGTGGCTGTCCCTAGAAATAAATCATCTCCTCTCAGCTATTTCCCAGGTAATAATCTGGATGAAAGGGGCTGGTGATTATCTAGATCTGTTTTGAAAATTTGAGATTGCATTCTGACTATTTCTGGACATGATGTTCTTTTTTTCTTCTAATGACAATCTCGGGACAGCCTGGTGGGTACACCCCCCTCCCCCGCCAGGTGGCACCCAGACCAAGAAGGGCCTAAAGAATTTAAACTTAATTCCTCAGCACTATATGGTATTCTTGTGGCTTGATATAGTCCTAGATGATAAGGACAACATAGTTTAGTATAACTTCTTTCTGATTGGCTAATACAGGCTCAAGTAGAGGACAAAGGGTCTCCATAAGTTGTTTTGGTTGTTTCTGTTTGTGTTTTGCAATGCTGGTGATGGAGTACAGGGATCACACCTGCCAGGCAAGTGCTCTACCACCAAGCCACAGTCCCCAGTCCTCTCTTTAAGTTTTATAAAAATGCTCTTTACTCTCTTACATTGAATGCTTCTGGATAAAAGGATTAAGGGTAAGTAGGTTTAATCTGAAATAAGGTGAAGTTACAGCCACTAGAATGAGACATAGAAGTATGTGGTAGTGGAAGGTTAGCTATATCCCTGGCCCCCAGGAAGGAACACATTAGATCTCAGTAGGTATAGAGGAAGGAAGGACATTCGTGATCTGCACCCTTAAGAACAAACAGGAACTTTCTTCAGGAAGGGATAGTGCCCTAGTGCGATTATCCCTGTAACTACTGCAAGAACAAATTTTAAAATCTTCTACATCTGCCATTCCCCACCAGATGGTTTTGACCTCAATTTGGTTATCATTTCCCTTAATTTCACTGAGAAAACACAGAAGCAGCATAAGAAAGCTCCAGCTTCTACCTGTCCCATGCAAAACACCTGGCAGCACTTTTTGGATCACAACCATTACCACCCCATTACCATAACTGATACTTATTCGTTCCATGGGTTAGACAAATGCCACCCAAGTGGTGCTGTAGACAAATAGGGCACTTTGAACTTCACCAGGCACTTCCTTCAAAAACAAGGATTTGACTCTATGCTGAGCAAATGTAGAACTCTAAGTTGGCTGGGAGATGATGTTGGAGACACTGTTAACCTGTGCATTGACTGATGTAGGTCCCACTCAGTAGGCTTAATGAATGGAAACAACAGTAACTTCCCTCAGACTGCACTTCTTACGTGGAAACTATGCATTAACTCACTTCCCTCCTTAAAACATGGTATTTTGCACTTTAGAGATAGATAAGAGAGACCTGATAGTATTTTTGAAAAACACCACCTGTAGATTATATAGTCCTTAGATGATTGTGAAGATTTCTCCAAAATAAAGTTACTCTTAGTTTCCCAGAGAAGATTCTCAGAGGGATAACTGACCTATTATTTATGTGCACCTTCAGAGCAATTTTCCCTACAATGAGAAGCCTTCAATTAGAAAAAGCGACACAAAATGTTTCCTTGACTTCAGCTAAACTGATCAACAGCACCACTTTAGCACTGATAGGATCTTAGATCAGTCTCAATTCACAGGCCAGAGTCATTAAGTATGACAGAATTGTCCTAGACTTCTTTCTTGCAGGCCTTGATGGACTCTGTCCACTTACTAGGATATCCCACTGTACCTAAGATGAATGCCTCAGGCCAAACAATTTAAAGAGAAAACCACTTGACTCCTTACTGTGGACACTGATGGTTTATGGGACTTGTAGAGCTAGTTGGGTCTGAAACCCTGAGGCATGGTTGAGGTCAATACCACACAATGGCCTTATCCTGTTACTTAAAGTTCTGATGATAGTAGCCCTAATTAGATGTTACATGAGACTACTTGGAAAGATTTGGTCCTAACCTCTGTCAGATTAATCAGTGTGGCTTATGGAGTGTCACACTCACTGGAAAATTCGACAGAAGTGAAAGAATATAAAAATATGGGGAAGGTATTTATGGGAAATGACACTCCAGGGATCCCTTTTGTTTCTGCATGTCTTGTGACCAGCAGTACTGACTCTCTTGGTTCCAGACTATCTTTCTAAAAATATTTGCATATGATTGTACCATGAACAGCCTTGGAAGATAGTGATGGTGTCTCTCTCCAAAGCAAAGGGCAGGAAGTCTTTCTGTCTATTAAAAAAGATTTGAGTTCCTTAGGTTAAGGTCACTTTCCTATAACACCAACTCACTGAGTGCAGATATCATCTGGTCTTCTTTGGGATGCCCTATAGCAAGTGAAGTTTAGAATACCAGTACAAATTCCAGTACTCTGCTTTGAGTAATAGTTTTTGATCCTAACCTAGGAGTCTTAGGATTTCTGTCAACATACATGAAGAAAACTGTAATATTACAAGTCAGGTAAAATTTTAGACTCTTCGCTGTTCCTTATCAAATACTGCAGCTATCATTACTTCTGTCACTGAGCTCCATGACCTTTCCAAAAGTAGAGCCAGGCATTTTGTAGTTCAATGACTAATATATATATAATAGTTATTTTCTGACTAATAATATTTTAAGTGCCAGAAAAAGATAGATATCAGGACATAAACCAATATAAGAAAATAGCAAATATAGTGATATTTGGAAGTATATCCAAGTTGTTACCAAACTATTTTATAGTGCCATAATGCATTCCAGAAATTGTAACTTTTACTCTTCATGTACTTTTTATATAGCATAATGAAGTTTAAAGGGTGTTTTTAAATTGAAGAACTGGTTTTGCCCATTGTCTGTGGACCTTGGACAGGTCACTTCCCACTGATTAGGACTTCAGATACTTCATCTTTAAAATGTGAATTGGAAAGCCTGGCATGGTGGGACATGCCTGTAATCCCAGCAACTTAGAGGACAGAGGCAGTAGGATCGCAAGTTTGAGGTCGAATTAGTGAGGCCTTCAGTAACTTAGCAAGACCCCTTCTCAAAATAATAATAATAATAAAGGCTGGGGATGTAACTCAGTGGTTAAGTGCATCTGGGTTCAATCCCCAGTACAGAAAGAAAGAGTAAGAAAAATGAAATCATTTTGCAAATGATTTTAAGGGATTTTTTTCCCTCCACTTCAAAAAATGATAGAATGTATAGTCAATATGGTCAATTATGAATGGTTTTTTTCCTACTTGTTTTAGCAGAAGGTTCAGACTCAAAAATAATTTCACAACTATCTACTTGTCTTTGCATATGTGAGCAAGACCTGATTTAGACTTCCTTGAATAAGGGTTTAAATTCCAAGGAGGCACCTCCTGTGGATGAATATTCCTTGCACAGAAGGTCTTTTTATTTGTTGCTTTCACCACACACAGCCATCTTTCCTTTGGCCAGCATACTATACAAACAGGAAAGTTAGTTGATTTCCTATTTAATACAAGACACAACCTTGCCAAGGTCATGCTGGCCTTGCCAGGGCTGGCTACAGAAGGAACACACCCATTGGCCTGGACTATTATAGGATCTTTCCTGAGCACAGTGCGGTAGCTACAGGTAATGAAAAGATGACTCTCATTCAATTAAGGCTTTTAGGACCTACTACAGAATGAATACCCATATTATTAATATGATCTTGTACTGCCCACAAGGATCTCACAGTCGTTGGGAGAGGCAAATTGGCTAACAGGTAATTATACAGTTGGCTACAGGTGAAATTATAAAGTAGAGGTGGAACATAACCAGCTCTTCTGCAGGAGTCTTACAAAGCTTCTCAGAGAAACAAGGGCTTAAGATGAGACATGGGAAGGTAAAACTAAGTAGAAAAGGAATATTCAAGAAAAAGGATATTCAAGCAAAATAAGGAACATACAAAAGCAAGAGGGGTGAACCTAGATAGAGGGTCAGATACTTCAGTAAGGCTGGAGTAGAGCTTTAAAGTTGCAAGTAACAGGAGGTGAAATGGAGAGGCAGATAGTAACATGCTGGGGCAAGAGGTGGGGAGTTTAAACATTCTAAACATTTGAATCTGAATAGAGGGAGCCATTGGAAAGGCTAAATATAAAGGAAGGGAGACCATTGCTGCATCAAGATCCTAGGGAAATTAAGAAGAGAACAGAAGGTACATGGAAAAGCTGGTCTGAAGCTAAGGATGGGTCATTTCTTTCTCTTATAAAGACCTATGAAGGGATGGTGGAATGAGATGGATATTAGTACCCTATATACATGTATGATTACATGACCGACCAATGTGACTCTGCACATGTACAGCCAGAGGAATGAGAAGTTGTGCTCCGTTTGTGTATGATGTGTCAAAATGCATTCTACTGTCATGTATAACTAATTAGAACAAATTTTTTAAAATAATACAAAATTTAAAAAAAAACTTATGAAGATAAAGTAGATGCAGAGGAAAGCAAGTTTTTATGAGAAGTGTGGAAAGCCAAGAACTTAGGCATCCTGGCACATTAGAATATGCGGAAGAAAGAAGATTCCTACAATCTGGGTGGTCAACAATTTATGCTTATTCATTCTATCATTTCTTCCCTCTTCCATTCAAAAAATATTTACTGAATAGGTGGAAAAGGATGACCCAGACAAGAATTCTTCTTTCAAAGGGTATACAGTCTAGTTCATATAAAAATATAAGCATTCTTAGGTAATACTTAATGCATGTTTATAGAAAGAATAAGTGAGGGCCGGGGATACAATTCAGTTGATAGAGTGCCTCGCATATACAAGGCCATGGTTTCAATCCCCAGCACCACAAAAAATAAAGGTAAAATTAAAAAATAAATGAATAAAATATGTTTCATGAGAAAGACAGAGATGAAATATAACTAGAATAAAAGGAGAAAGGTAGATTCCTATGCAAAAGAAACACTTCATCAAGACCTTGGAGATTGGAAAGGATCAGAACTAAGATAAAGAACAGTAAATCTCTCCTGAGGAATATGAAGAAAAATAAATTTGGAAACACACATTTTTTTCTTTAAGTTTTCCTTGGCCTTCTATCTCAAAATAGTGGTATTTATTGCCTTGGGTAGAAGACAGAACATTTCAAAGAGAAGCCAGCATTAAAGAAGAAAGTGAGGAATAGGAGGAAGACAGTCTGAGTTATCTTCCAGAGCCCTAGAGTAGGGGGAGAGAGCATTCCAAACTGTCTTATTTCCCAGCAAGTGTGGGCAATGATTGTGGATCATTAGCTCTAGAAATTCCTATCAGCTTGGGACACAGAGGAGGCAGTGCAGTCTGCAGAGGCCTGGTAACCAAGCGGAGGAGAGATTTTCATTGTGGATGTAACTAAAATAGGGTGTCCTACGTTTTTACTTATGAACTTAGCGATCCACACATGGATCTTTCTGGGTGCCTTATTCATGTGTGGATTTCTTGTGTTAGTAAAACACTCCTTTAACCCTAACTCCAAAGCCTGGAATAGGTTATTATACCAGAAAACAAGAAAGTTTTCCAGGGTTGATGAGGTTGTGTCAAAGGAAACTTGAAATCTTATTAACAAGTTTCCACAGTTTAAGTTGTGAAAATTCAAGCAAAAAATAAAAAATTGAAGTTGGCTGAAATATGTTTTTTAAATCCATGAGTTCATAATGATTTTTTTAAAGAAAGCAAGATTAAAGTATTTTGTTAACCTTCGTGCAGATATTACTTCAGTAAGGAAATACATTAATTCCTTATTCTAAAAACTGGTAATTTAAAATGGTAAGAATTTATCCTATCTTTTATTTCTTTTTTAAAATATTTTTTTAGTTGCTGAAGGACTTTTATTTTATTTATTTATATGTGGTGCTGAGAATTGAACCCAGTGCCTCACCCATGCTAGGCAAGCCTTCTACCACTGAACTACAATCCCAGCCCCTTATCCTATCTTTTCAATAAGAATTTATAGCAACAAAATGGCCTGAATTGAGCAGGAAACTTCTACTTTATAGAAAAAAAATGACAATTAATTATGCAAAAGGAAATTATTCCTGATGAAATTATTGATTCAGGCAGGGATTATTAATTGCTATTAAATTCATTAGATGAATTGTTGATGAGAAACCAGATTTTTGTATGGTGATAAAGTAACATCATGTGGATTGCTTTCTGGCTATAAGGGGGAAAAGATAATTTTATCTTAGAGGAATCAGAGAGGCATCCCTCAATCTAGTGTCCAAACTCTAAACAACTGATAGTATAAAAGATAGTATGTTCTACTGTCATAACAAATATAGAAGATTGCTTATAATGTAATCTTACAGGGCAAGTTTAACTCTAATCAAACTTTTAGAGTCTAATTTCTGAATTACAGGGAAAAAAAAACAGAGGCTAAAGGAGCACCACCCTAAAGAAGTATAAATGTGTGTACCATATATGTACTTTTAAAATATTTTTAGTTGTAGATGGACACAATGACTTTATTTTATTTGTTCATTTTTTTAATGTGGTACTGAGAATTGAACCCAGTGCCTCATATGTGCAGGGCAAGCAATCTACCACTGAGTTACAATCCCATCCCCCTATATATGTATTTTTAACAATTTTAAAAACCACATTTAAAAAGTAAAATTAAATAGTGAAATTAATTTCAATAACTATTACATTTAACCCAACATATCTAAGATGCTATCACTTTCAACATGTAATCAATATAAAACTTATCAGTGAGTTATTTTATGTTCTTTTTATTTATAGTATGTCTTCTAAGTTTGATGTGGATTCGTGCTTGTAAGACACTTCCACTCAGACAAGCTGCATTTCACATGCTTAACGTGGTAACCAGCTACCATATTGCATATCACAGGGCTAGAGGAATAAGCTAAACGACATGACAATGGTTGTCTTATATGTCAACTTGGCAAGGCCATCATAGCTCGTTATTCAACCAAATACTAAATGTAGGTGCTGATGTGGAGTTATAATCATGATTTTATTTTATTTATTTTTATTGGTTGTTCTATAATCATTATTTTAAAGAAAGAAAATTATTCTTGATTATGTGAGTGGGCCTCATTCAGTTAGTTGAAAGGACTACAGAGCAAAAAGAGGTTTTCTCAAGGAAGAAGAAATTCTGCTTCAAGACCATAGCATCATCTCCTGATTAAGAGTTTCTAGTTGACCAGCCTGCTCTACAAATTTCAGACTTGTCATCCTCCACAATCCCTTAATTACTTGAAATTTGTAATGATTTATATGACACATATGTAAAAACAGATATGTATGCATATCTATTTGATGTACAGTCATGTATCACATGATGACAGGGATACATTCTGAGAGATGTGGCATTAGGCATTTTTGTCATTGTATGAACATCATACAGTGTGTATATATATATATATATATATATATATATATATATATATATATATATATATATAAATGGTACAGATAGTCACTTAAAACAACCTCTTGATGCAATCATGAGATGTGGTAAACATCAGATGTACGAGGCTACTGCTGGCTGCAATAACATGTAATACTGTTTTAAGCAAACTTTTATAAGCAAAAGCTGTACATCCTAAATGATAAAGAGTATACTGTAGTAAATGCATAAACCAGTAACATAGTCATTAATTCTCATTAAGTATTATGTCTGCACTTAATTGTATGTGCTACACTTTTATATAACTGGCAGCTTAGTAAGTTGTTTTCTACCAGCATCACCATAAACACATGATCTTATGATAGATTAAAGTGCATTGCCTCTAAGAAGAATAAATTTTGCTTACTGAAAAATCTAATTTTACTTTTGTCATGGTTTAATCAGATCAATAAATAATGCTGAGGTGGGGAAAAAAGGACCTTATGGTGGCTCCAATATTGCTAGGTAATATGAATTTTTCAGCTTCAATCTAATCTAATGGGACTATCATTGTGTATGTGATCACTCACTAATTGAAACAACATTATGTGGCACTGTATATGCAAACAGCTCTAAAGAATTATACTGAAGATAACTAAAAATCTTTGAATATCAATTTAATTAAATAAACAGCTACTAAAATTTTATAGATAAGATAATTGTAAATTTTTCAACAGAGGAAAATGGCCATATTTTAGTGATACCTTCAGAGGTATCAGAATGGGATGCCATGTCTCTGTATTATACTCTACTGACTAAATATTCATGAAAATATACCCCTTTAGTAAGATTAACAGAACATGGCTAGCATGCATTCTCATGGTCTTAAATTATATCGACCATAGCAAGTACTATTTAACAAAGTTGTACCCTAATATTTAACAGGATTATTGCAAGATGAACTGGTTTAAAAAATTAAATGAGAATCTGAGTGTGTGATATGGTTGGCTCTTACTATAGCAAGGGGACCAGAAGACATTCTGTGTCCAGAGGATGGAAGGAAATAACCAGAATCATGGGAGATGATATGAATGATTCAATATGTGAGTTTTTCCCACTCAGCCCATATTTCCACATGACACCTAAGGACACCATGCCTTAGAACACTGACTCTTTGAAATCAGCTATAAAACTGACATTTTGGCTTTCTGTATTGTTTTCTTAAGAGTGCAGATGTCCTGGCCAAGTTACAGTCTGTTCTTACCAAAATTCTCCCATACAACTAATATGACAAGATATTTTTCCTTCCCTTCCTGTCATTAAATTGTAATGAAGTGTTGGTGACCTAACTGTTATGGTTACCATCATTGCTATGGTGACAGTCCTATACATTGCAAAAGAAGAAAAAAAAAAAGCATGCTAGTCTAGTGTATAATATTATCTAAGGTCCTCTGTCAGAAGTAGAAGGTAAATTTATTTTATTAATATGAATTCTGAATGAAATTTTTTGTGCCTGCTGTGATTTAATTCAGTGTTGAATAATTTCATATCATATGCATATTAGTTTGTACAGTGCAGTAGTCAACTTTCCATGACTGTAGCAAATACCTGAGATAATCAACTTATAAACATAAGTTTATTTGGGCTCATAGTTTTAGATGTTTCAGTTCATGATCAGTTGGTCCTATTGCTTTGGACCTGTGGTGAGGGGGCACATCATGGCATGTAGCACATGGTAGGCACTGCTGCTCACCTCATGGTCAGGATGCAACAAAGAGGTCCTATCATACCCTTCAAGGGCACATCCCCAATGCTTTAAAATCTCCCACTAAGCCCCACCTCTCAAAGTTTCCACCACCTCCAATAGCACCAAGCTGGAGACTAAACCTGAGACACATGGACCTCTGGGGGACATTCCAGATACAAACTGAAGCTCATGATGTTTTGCAAAGCTCTTTTCACATATTTTTATTCTACTTGAATCTCATGAGACTCTATCAGATTGGTAGATTAGGTGCTACCCAGAGATTAGGACCATTTTACAGAGGGGGCAAATGACAGACCCAATTTTCTCCCTGATAACTATTCATCACATTGTCCAGTCCTCGTTACTAACACAATCCTATTTGTGGTTGAGAGATGTGCTTCTTCTCAATCTAGGTATTTGTTTTCCCAGCCCTGCTGCTAATGGTATATGATACAATCCAGGGTAATGATTCATGAAAAAAAGATCTCCTAGCATTTCTGTGAAGTCTTTATGTTTCTTGTTTTTCTTTAATAGACCTTCATGACTATTTCTGCCTGCCTTGTATATGAATTTAAGAACTGGAGTTATCCTAGCCATTAAATAACCAGGAAGCAAAAGATAAAACAAAAACAAACACAGAAATATTGGTTCAGCAGTTTGCTTCTGGACTTTGTGACATCAAATTATAAAATTTCATTTAACTAAGAGACAGAAGTTGAGTTTTGTGTTGCCTATAGCCACAGGCATTCTCCACAAGTCTAAGCCTAATGTTCAAGTGATATTCCCAAGTCACACAACCTATGGCTTGTCATGCATGTTCTTTGTTCTGTTACATTCCTCATATACCTATGATATGATCACATAATATTTATCTTTCATTCTGTTGATGTGGTATATCATATTTACTGATTTACAAATGTGGAACTATCCTTGTATCCCACCGATAAATTCCACTTGATCTTTGTTAATTGCTTTCTGACTATGCAACAATAATGGTGATTGTAAACTATACTAACTTATAATGTTCTTCAAAGCAGTATGGTCTAGTAATGGACCCAAGTTTAAGTTTATCTGATGAATGCCATCTGGTTCTAATCCTGTCTCTGACTATTTGCATATCTTTGCTTAGTGACAAGGTCAAATTTCTAAATTTGATGGTCTTTGTGAATGTAAGGTTTGGGTCACATGTCCCTACCTGACTCAAGTTATTTACCGTCAAATTAAAATAAATTGCATACAGAGTCTCCAGTCACATATTTACCTGTATACAAATGTAATTCAAAGTTGCATATCCATAAACTTCTCAAACCAGCTGGTCAATCGAAATAGCTATATCAGCTCTTAGGGGAAATGTACATGTGTTTTTTCATTCTTCCATTTCAGAATACTCCTGAAGGACTTTTGCTGATTGGTTTTACTGCATTGCCAGAGATTTAAGACCAAGAAATTCCTAGGAAGTTCTCTTGCCTCAGGTATGCTAAGACCCTGAGTTTCAGGGGGACTGAACTTACTGGATCTTTCCTCCATTGAAAAAGAATACTTCAGCTACTTTAAGCTAATAAATGTATGATTTATGGCTTTGGGTATCTATTTGATACTATGTCTGAATAATGGTAACAAGGAGAACACAAAAGACATTTTGACTCTTTTTTGTAAGATTTAAAAGCTAGTGAGCACTTTCTTTCACGTCAACTATTTTTAGACATAGTTGGCAAGCCATATGGATATATTTCTAGTTTTTTTTAATTTCTAGTAAGGTTTTATTAAAAAAGAAAAACACAGATGAATGCTAATGCTTTCAAATCAGTGAAGATTTCAGTGTTAGCCATTTAGATTCTCACAGGATGCCTTTAACACTCTCCTTTGCCCACATGGAGAGAAAAATCTTTTCAGTAGCACCTTGGATATACACCTGCCTGTTTAAAATCAAGCATACAAAAGAGGAAGTGTTGATGAATTTGGTGCTGTCTAGACAAGAATACTACAGCACAGTGTTGAGCTGGTGGTTGCCATGGTAATGAGCAAATAAGCTCTAAAAGCCCTGCTAAATAGTGAGTTATAGATGTTTCCTTTACAATAGGCAATTTTTCCTTCCTTGAAATGGGAATTGCCAAAAACAATCTAACTCTAAGACATGGAATCATGGCATCCAATAATGTTTCAGAATGTAAGATGAATGCCACACTTGAATGTTCCTTGTCAAAGTAATTCATTTTCTTTGTCATTTGTCAGCAGAAGTGAAAAGTGTCTCATTATGAAGCAGAGAAGCCTAAGCCTTATAAACAACATTATGCAGGCAGAAAAAATAAGTATTTTCACTTGCTTTAATAAATGATACCTTTTGAGTCTTTCTCTCATTGGAGTTATGCTTTTTGTTTATTCAACCAATACTTTTGGATCTCCTACTTTATTCTAGCCCTGGAAGAACCTCTGGATGCACATATTTGAATAGAGGTTATCTTTATCTTCAAGGAACTAATAGTTTTGTGGATAGCACATAGAAGCCAAGGCAGATTTGGATAAGTGGTATATGTGGACATGTAGAGTACTTCTGGAATAAATAGATACAGGCAAAACACAGTCCTGGGAGATCAATGAAAGCACCATGTTAGATGTGGTATCTAACCTGAAGAAAGACAGGAATCCATCCAAAGTAGGAGAAAGCATACAAAAGGAGGGAACTAGGGATTCAATACCTCAGAAGCATAAGAAAAAAGCACTGCATTCTAGTCAACTGGGGAAAAAAAAAGCAACTGAGTGAACCTGGCACAGTGGCTCATGCCCATAATCCCAGTGATTCTGGAGGCTGAGGCAGGAGGATACCAAATTCAAGGCCAGCCTCAGCAACTTAGCAATACCCTGTCTCAAAATCAAACATAAAAAGTGCTGGGGATGTAACTCACTGGCAAAACACCCCTGGGTTCAATCCCTAGTACCAAAAAAAAGAAAGAAAAAGGAAAAAAAAACAGAGCGACATATGAATATAGGATGCAATAGGGTGTGTGAAGGATAAAAATAAAGAAAAGAGTAAAGAGAGAGTTTTAACTATGATAGCGATCTTTAGAGTATGAGACTTTATCTTGGAAATACTGGAGAACCAATGAAAGCTTTAAGCAGAGGAATTACACCTTAGAAACTTATTTCTAACTTGAAGTATGGAAGATGGCTTGGAAGGAAACAAGAACAGATGCAAAAAAAAAAAAAAAAGAGTTAAATAGAGTTTTGTTGGGAGTAGGTAGTATGGGAATTAAACCCAGAAGCACTGTATTCCTGAGGTACGTATCGAGTCCCTTGTATTTTTTATTTTATAACAGAGTCTGGCTGAGTTGCCCAGGTTGCCCTCAAACTTGCTATTCCCCTGCTTTGGTCTCACAAACTGCAGGGATTACAGGTGTGTGCCACCACACCTGTCTTTAATGGACATCTGTAAGTGCCAACAACTTGTCAAATTCAAGGGTCTTTTCCAAATTATTATTCTTTCATCTATGGTGAGGATTTCCCCCAATGTCCATGCTTCCTTATTACACATTTAGGAGTTGAAACCTGTTGGACACGTGACAGCTCAAACATATTTTCCAGATTCCCTTGAAGCTAGGTGTGACCATGGGATCCAAACTGAAGTTATATGTGCAACTTCTGAGGCAGGTTTTCTCTGTTTCCATTTTCTTCCGGCAGGCTTGAAAAGAAATGTCAGACAGAAGTGGAGAAACTAACTTAGACCATGAAAAGTAAGACCAGTTTTAAGAGGCAGAGCATTAAGGCTGAAGTTCCCTGGGACTCTGATGATCATGGAATCACCATACTATCCCTGAACCATCTAACACTGCCCTTTTTATCTCTTAGTTATAGAAAGTTGATCCAGTGTCCTAATTAATACACTGCCTTTATGCTATTTGACTGTTAGTTACTTTTTCTATAAACTTTTTCTAAATATATTCTTCATGACAACTTCCCGGTCTATCTACAGCAAAGAGTTTTCTATCATCCATTGATCTATCCATCTATTTATCCATTTACCTACCTACCTGCCATCTATCTGCCCATCTTTGCTCTCCTTTTACTTCTCTAGTTATTCCCTATTTAGTAACTTTCTTAGACTCTCTTTGTCTTTCTATCACCCATTGTGGATGTGATTCAAGGTTCTGTTTGAAATTTCTTCCCTTGATAGACTCATGACTTTATTCAATGCAGAAGGTTTCCAGTTTGATATTGTGCCCTGACTTTTATCTAGACTCATATTTTCAAATATTTCAGCATATTTCCTTTTATGTCTCTAGCCATCATTTTCAAGTCAACATGTCCCAAACTAAGCATGTCATCATCTTCCCCCACCCACATGATTCCATTTCTCAGGCCTATCTTTTCTTTCTAAGGCAGTATCATATATTTTTTTTTCATTCTCTGATAGTTCCAAATCTCATGGTTAACCTTAACTGCTCCCCCATTCCCATTTCTCTTAGAAATGTATATTTTTCTCATTGCTGTGTTTTGTTTCAAATAACACCTATATTTTTCCTTCCCAACAGTGTCACCATTATTCAATACAACCTTTTTAGCTGGGTACCCTACTTCCATTCTCTTCCTCCATCACTCCCTGTCCTGAATATGTAACACTGTGAACACAGTTCCCTAAATTAATACTTTTCCCTTTTGCTTCTCTAAGAACTGATAAAGGATTTATCAGATTAGTCTTTAATTTAACCCCTAAGAAAGACTGTGCTTCAGTAGAAAAAAAAGAGTTTTAGATTTTGACAAAACAGAGTTTGAATTACAGTCTATCAATCACTATGTGTGTGACATTGAACAAGTTTCTTAACCACTTGAAGCTTAAATAGTCACATGTAAGAAATGGAGGTTGCAAGAATTCACTTCTGGAAGATTCTGTGAAACTCAGGTGAGATAATTGACCCTTATGAAATGTCTGGCACATGGGAAGACGTCAGTAAAGACCATTTCCCTCTGGATCACTATGATCAGTGATTGTCTACTCTGCCATTGTATCTAAGTTCTAGTTTCTTCTTCCTCAGTTAGGCTGATTGTGTTAAACCCCTGTGCCTCTGCCCATATTGTCCCAAATATATGACATATTGTGTGTGTGGGGGGGGTACTCTTTCCTCTTTTATTCAGCAAATATTTACTGAGTCACATTGAGCAAAGTATACCGTTGAGGTTATATCTAAAGCTGGGAGTCCAAGGTTCTAGTTTCATCCTACAAATGACATGGCACTTTGAGAAAGTCACACATCTGTTTGGGGGGCCATATGTACTTTACTAGAAAAATTTGGAAGTTTTTTTTTTTTTTCTTTGATTGTATGTTCTATCCACTTTTAGAGTATACAAATGGAACGCTGAGGCACTAAAACCAAACAGTAAGAACATGGACTTTGGATTCAGACTGCCAAAGTTCAAATCTTGGCTCTGTCAGTTTAGTCACTGTGCCTTCTAATACATGCTGTGCCTAGATTCTTCACTGTAAAGTGGATAGAGGAAGAGTTACTTCCTCAGAGGTTTGCTGTGAGGATCGAAAGTGCATATGAAGAATACAAAGGGCACGAGGGAACATCTTTGGGTGAGGGAAGCATTCTGTTTCTTGGTTGTGTTGATGGTTATACTACTGTATACACATGTTAACAGTCACAGCCCCTAGTACCTGAAAAGAGTTAATTTGTCTCAATAAACCCAATTTTAAAAGAATTATTCTGTATGATTTCATCTCAGTGACATCCTGGAAAAGGCAAAACTACAAGGACAAAGATTGGTGTTTGCCAGGGGTTAGGGGCCAGCAAGACAAGGACGAATAGGTGGAGCATAGGAGAATTTTAGGGCAGAGAAATAATTTTTTATGATACTGTAATGGTAGATACATGTCATTATACACTAGTCAAAATCCATAGGCTCTTCAAAATGAAGACTGAACCTTAGTGTGAACCATGGACTTTAGTTAATAGTATTCATCTGGGACCCCTACATGGGCCCTGAAACACTGGTAAGTCACTGGATTTGCTGATCAGGGGAGCGAGGGGACCCTAGAGTAGAGGAAGCCAATCAGTACTGATTCTGCAAATGGGAGAGTCATTGGAAAGATAAATGTCCCTGATGCTTCCAAGAGGAGCCATATATGGTCCTAGCAGATAGCATCACTGTCAGAGGAAAACTAAAGGAACTAAGAGACTTCATACATGTTCCAAGAATAATCTCTGAGGAATCTCAGCTGACTTTTAACAGTAGATAGGAACAAGGTCAATTTTGACCAACTTGGTCTTAAACACTTGGCAGGAGAGGATAGCCAAAGCACAATCCTACATGGACATTTAAAGGAAAGGACAATGTTGTTGTTTTTTTTTATTGTAACTTGAGATGTATACTTGTGTTGGCCCTGCCAAAAGAAAACCTGGAGGCTATAAAGAAGGGGCTCTTATGTGGGAATTCCTAATAATTATCACAGAGGACTCCAGAGTCATAAGTTTGTCCTGAGTTAATTTGAGCCTGATCTCATAGACTTAAAAAATCTTCCTAAACTCCTACATAGATAAACTTGATTTATTTTTCACTGGTATAACTATAGGTTGATATTTTCATAGACTAGTTGAAATTCTAATTGCTTTTGTGCTAATTACTTACAAAAAAGTAATGCTTTGCTGTTTTGTTTATTATTGTTTTAGCATGATCTCTGCCAACTGTATGCCTTGTCCAGCACCTGCCATCTGCCACTGTGGACCTCTAGATTGCCCTGATGCTGAAAGCCCTTAACTGTCCACACTTCACCTCATAGGTCACTTCCCCCAACTTCACCCTCTTTCAGTAAAAAGTAGCTTAGAGACATATAAATGGAATGTAGAAACTGACAGTGGAGACATATAACGGTAGCCTACTTTATGCTTTGACTATAGCTCTTTCTGCTCTGCATTGCAACTTATTTTAATTTAAAAAATTTAGTTGCAGATGGACACAATACCTTTATTTAAATTATTTACTTTAAATATTTATTTTTTAGTTGTAGTTGGAAACAATACCTTTACTTTTTAAATTTATTTTTATGTGGTGCTGAGGATCAAACCCAGTGCCTCACACAGGCTAAGCAAGCTCTCTACCACTGAGCTACAACCCACAGACCCATTCAACTTATTTTTAAAATAGACATGTTTCTTTCTCTTCCTTTCTCCCTTCCCAAATCTCAGAGGAAACAGGATTACCTTTCTTCCCCATCCTAGGTAGAGTTATCTGTCCTTGAGCACACACTCACCATAGTAACCAAATAATTCAGACTTTGGGGATGGTACCAGAAGATCTCAGAAATGACTCTCTCTCAAACTAACAAGTGAAATACAACTCCTGACAGAACGCATGGAATGTATACTTTGAATCAACTTTTTTTAAAAAACCCCTGCTCTCCTAGATGGGCAGAATCACAGACAGGAGGCTTTTAGACAGGAGGCTAGCAAAGCAATAAAACTTATTTTTCCTTTTTCTCAAAAAAAAAATAATGCTCATCAATTATAATAAATGTGCCACTTCCATGAGAAACATTAGGAATAGAAGAACTTTTGGAGGGAAGAGGGTTCTACATGAGGACTTTTAGTTTTCCACTCAATTTTTCTGTAAACCTACTTTTTGCCTTAGAAAAGAAAGTCAATTGCAAAAATCAAATTATAAAAAAAAAAATCATTAAAACTATCACTTAGCAAGTTAGTTGACTGTTATTACTACTCCTTCCTATGAAAATGAGAACCAAAGTTATTTTCTTAACAGCATGCCAAGATAGCTCAGCTTGGACTGGATTGCAAGGGCAAAAGAATATAAGAAAATGCAAAAAAAAAAAAAAATGTGGTTCCTCTCAGACTTCTTAAATATCGTTCTTTTTTTTTTTTTTTTTAGGTTTAATATAAACTTATAAACCACCCCCTCTAAGCATCCCTCTGAGGTCTGAACTGCATGTGGAAGCTGCTCTTTTCTCCTGAGCTGCTCTTGTTCCCCATGATTCAACCACAGATGCTCTTTCTCATTTCATGACTGTGTCTGTCTGCTGCTTCACCAAGGAACTGAAGACATGGAACAGTCAATTAAATATCACATTTTCAGTGCCCTTGGGAAAGCCACACAGGAAACAGACTGTGTTTATATCTCACACCTCTGGGGAGGCTGCACAAGCTGAAAGCAATGTAGGATTTTTTCCTTTTCTTTATTCTCAAAGAAGAATTAAAAACAAAAATCCAAGCCACACAGCTACCCAAAACAAACAAAAAATGTAGTTTTAAATATAGAAACACTCCTTCATGATGAATATGCATGTGGGAGACTTGTCATAAAGTCTGTGAAAAAATCTGGCCCAAGGCTGTTGCTGGGGGCTGAGCAGCCCTTCGTGCAGAGGGTTATCAATGTTCATACACCAAGTCCACCCTGCGTGGGTCAACCTCTCCTGGGATCTGACAGGTAGCACTTTGCAGGGGTTTACCTGTTGATGGCTCATGCATGCACAAGCTTATGATGAGGAGAGTATGAAAACTCAGAGGAAGCCAGAGACTCCAAGGCCCAGCTTTATTGAGGCAAGAACTCTGCCAGACTATAGACATGCAATGTAATTCTCAGGCTCCAGTTTATCCATTAATGAAATGTGCATATTATACTAGAAAATCTCTAGGGCCCCTTCCAGCCCCACCATCCTATGATTCTACAATCCTACTAGGGATATTTTTACAGCTAAAACCTTACAAGGAAAAAATATTTTTAATCAATTAATTTATGTCTATCCATCTTTTATTTTCTATTTTCATTTACATAAATAGATATTAAAGTGAAAATTCATAATAAAGCATGAAAATAATGAACACTTTACCAATAGCTTCAGAGCCCCTCTGATTACCAGCCCTATTATCTTCCATTCTGCTCTTCCCAGAAATAACTACTGCTATTATTCTGCATCCATTATTACAGATTTTTTTTCACACACATTTATATACAGAGAAAATAAGCTCTAATATAAATTGTATGATACCATTTGTTTTGTTCTTTTTTAATAGCGATGTATTTTTCCACAGTATGTGTTAAGTATTGTTTATTCATCCATATTCTTATGGATGGCTGTTGAAGTCACTAACACAAACAGTAGTACAACCAGTGCCTCACAATGAATGAGTGGATGCATTTTTCTAAGGTAGTAAAATTAGTGAATGAGTGTTTCTTATAATAGGTGTTACTAAATTGTTCCAGAAAGTGATTATGCCAAAGTGCACACCTTTAGGGAGTACATTTGCATTAGGATTGTGTAGAACAATGGTTAAAAGCCTAGGATCTGAAGATAAACTGTATGCAACACTTATTAGTTTTGACCAATATATCTTCTCTGTGCCTCAGTTTCCACAAATGAAAAATAGGAACAGAATGCTTCCACCACATGGTAAGTTGTTCTAGGGATTATTAGCACAGTTACTGGCACAGAGTAGCCATTCAATGTTAGCTCTTATCCACTACTTTGAGAGACTTTAGTTTGAGGGACTTTGAGTTTTTTAACCAAAAAAGAAGTCCCACCTCTCAAATCACTCCATGAGTCAGGATTTTTCCAGACCTAGAGGTTAAATGCCTGCTGGGCTCATTTAACTCACACTTCTGTCTCCCTGTGATGTGAAGCCAGAAGGACCCTGACTGACAGACTGCCAAGTGCCTGTTTGTACAACAACTTTGCTAGTGTAAATAGATAAATGCAAACTGCAACATCTAAGAACCTTTAGGGGATTCGAAGACATTCTTGGGAGAGGCTGATTTCATTAATATTTAAGAAAAAAAATACTTCCATGTTAACCCCACATGCAAGACCATCCCTAGGGGCTGTTGACCAGGACAAATTGCACAGGACCAACCACCCAAAAGTACTTTCATGAGGATGAAATTGGGCTAAAACGAACAACAAAGATATCTTAGAGGGGGAAAGAAAGATGAAAGAAAAACCAACGGCAACTATAAGGATGTTTGTGAAAAGACAAAAGTCCTGTTTTGTGCCCTCTGCTGTGGTGTTATTAGAAAGGACCTGAGTGTAGAGAGATCCTAGAGGAAACAGGTTTGGTTGACTCTTTGAGACCAACTCAAGAGGCCTCTCTCCTTGTCCCTCCCTCCCTTGTTAGTCCACACCTGCCGCCAGAGGAGGGATAACCAGGAGGGAGGACCTAGGATGTTTCCACTTAGGATGCTTTCTACCTACATAGACAATCTAGCTGTTTTCAATGGAATTATTAAAATATAAAATAGATTATTTTAAGCAAATAAAAATGTATGATGCCTATAGAGATTCATGGACTCGCTTAAGGTCACACAGTCACTGAAGGATCCAGTGGTCTTGTGTCATAGCTCAAAGCCCTTTCCACCCATAACACTCATTCCTTAACACACATAATAAGCCAACTAAACAAACCTCCTCACATCCTGAGATTGGATTTTGGAGCTCTTAAGACATGAATTCTTTCTCAGACAGTTGTCTTGGACTTTCACCCAGGTCTGTATCAAGTACTGTGTCTAAAGCAATGAGGTGGGTGCTTAAGAGCAGAGGCGAGAGTGTCACCAGCCTCATGTGAATCCCAGAACCCACACTCTGCACCTCTCCCTACCTGCAGTAGGAGGGATGCTTCCAGCACCTGACCACCCTCTGATCGGGACCCTAAGATTTATCTGTTTTTTGCTCTTGAAGCTTGACAAAACTCAAATGGACTTGTTCACTGTTTCCAGAGTCATCAAAAAAAAAAAAAAAATCACGTAAACTTAAATCTGTCCTTTATTAAGCTTTCTTTTGATAAAAAGAGCAGATGTATTGATAGGTTGATTGATCAATTGATTATCCATACTTTCAATAGATAGTTTTACACTCAGTGCTGGATTTTTCTTTTTTTTTTTTTGTAAGTTTCACACCAGTTTCAGTATTTCTTCCTTTTATTTGTTTCAGTTTCTTGTCATTTTAAGTTGCTTTTGTTTCCAGTGTGTCAATTTGTTCTCTTTGTAATTTTACCTCAGATTTTTGTTTATAGACACACTCTAGTTAAATATTGCTGTACAATAACAAAACACAGCTGTAATAGGAAATCTTTGCAGAATTTAAAGCTCATGTGCTCCATTTACAAATGGAAGCTGGCCTGCATATTTCCCTGGAAAGCAGGGCTGGGAGTGCCAGGAGGAAGCGTGGGAGCCTCGACCTAGTGTTTGTCACTGCACATCGTGGTCCACAGAGATCACCACATCCAGTTGATCTGAGAAGGAACTAGGCCAGGCCATAGGCCCACGTGGTGTTGTGTAGTACTGGCTTTACCGTGAGCACAAGTGGTGCACATTACAGACAAAAGAGCAGAACCAAAAGCCAAATTGGTAGTTCTCCAGCCCACATAATGGTTCCCCTACCTCTGATCAACTGACCTTGAAATTAGTATCATATAGCTTAGCATTTAGTGAGAAATGAGCATTCACAACAAATACTCCCCAAATCAAATTCTAGCAGCCTCAAGCCTCCTGAGTGTGTGGATTCTGTTTTATTCTTACTCTAGCCCCAGCTGAGAATGACAGTAGTAGGGTTAGAGCAGGTGACCAATAAAAATATCTGATGGATCACTAAATTGTCTTCCTTGGGAACAAGGAATTTCTTGAATTAAATTCTTTTCACTATATTAAAGAATACAAGTTCCGTGAGTTGACAAATCTTTGTTGATCTTGTTCATTGTTAAACATCCAACTTCTAGAAAAGGGAGTAGAACATAATAAGAAAATATTTGTTAAATGAAAAAACAAATGGGTTCATATGTTTTTTTTCTATTATCCCCTGGATGGCACCTTCCTGTGATATCTAAAAGCAACAGGAAGTGACAGTAGCCACTGTCCAGAGTGGCCATCCCTTCCAGTTCCAAGCCAGGAATCAATTCTAAGGATTTTTCAAATGACTTATTCAATCTTCCACTGTTTGAGTCTACTTTATAATTCAAACACTATACTCACTTTCAGACTGTAGCACCTAAAAATGAGAAAATGATCCAGAGCAATGGTTCTCCAAGTGAGATCCCTGGAACCAATAGCATCAACATCACTGGGAACTTGTTAGAAACGCAACTTTTTGTGCATTACTCCAGATCTACTGAATCTGAAATTCTGGTAGTAGGGCTGACAGTCTGTGTTTTAACAAGCCCTTCAGGAGATTCCAATGCATACTCAATCATGAGAATCAGTGACTTAAAAGTCTGTTTTAAGTCTGTTTCTGCCTTCCCCTTCAAAATTAATTTCTATTTTTTAAACCTTTATCTACCTTCATGATTTTATTTTTCCACAGACTAGGTCTCTTCCACCAATTCCAGGGCATCAGGATCATCTGGTCTAGTCTAATCTACATTTAACATGTATATTTATAGGGCATCCATCACCAATAGGAGAACATGAAACATTTCTATGCCAGAGAAATTCCTACAAAAACCTCCATATTCATTTCCATTTCCCACCAAGAAAGATGAACAAAGTGAAAAATTACATATTAATAACGAACCAAAGAACAAGCCAAAAAAATGAATGACTAAGTAAGTAAAAGACTAATTTCTCTTACTTTCTACTGCAGAGCTCTAGGGTTAGATCCTGCTGCCCATGTGCCTCTTGTATCATCTACCATGAGTTGACTTATATAATGTGAGTTGTTGAGCCTGAAAAAGATGATTAAAAGAGGTCATTCCCAATGCTGCAAGCTATAGCTTAGACAGCTTGCTCCATGTCTGTCACCCACTGAAAGGCTTTTATCTAAGATGGAGTCATTCTGAGCACATATTTTTGTCTTTGACTGCTAGGCACTCAGAAAGGAACATCACAGTACCAGTTAGACACTAGTTCTAGCTGCCCAGAGAAAATCCCAGGCACAGTTTAGATGTTGCAGCAAAATATCCATCCATAGAAAGAGAAATGATAAAAAGTTTAGAAAGGACAAATTACTTTCAGATGGAAACATTTTTGCCAAAGTAAACAAGCAATATTTGAGCCAGAGATAGGCATGCCAGGAAATGTTTCACAGTACCTCCTCTTGCTGTTTAGTATAAATTAGGAAATCAAAGATGTAAACTTGTTAGAAGCCATGGGGGATTGGAGGTGGGGGATAGGTCTTAAAAGGGCAACACTGATGGGCTCACAGATCTGCTGGGGATCTGGAGCCAGGCACAGCTTTGCACCCTGCTGGTTCACCCCTTCCCTCCCCTCCCATACCTGTAGTTATTTATTTTTCCAAAGTTTGAAAGAGGAGGTCAAGCCCGGCCATGCTGAAAACAGAATGGTTCCAGGAATCTTACTGAGAAGTCCAAAAATATCTACCATCCCACAGGCAACTTTATCTGCCCAGTCTTTAATCAGGTCATCCTACTATTAACAGTCTCATGGTAACATTATTTCTTGGGGTCGTGAACATGGGTCTAAACCAAGTCAGGATCAACATACAGGTCATGTTATACTTTTTTTTTGGTATTCTTACTCTTCATCAATTTGGCTTTATAGGCCGTTCCAAATTTCTTTCAGAGCTTTGGGCTAATTTTCAGAATAGGCAAATACTCTAGAGTCTTACTTATGATTCTTCTATTACATGCGAGTTGCATAATCATGTTATAAATGAAAAAAATATGCTGTCATGAAATTCTTCTAGGACTTCCAGGAATAAACTTTCTTGGATGAGGTCCAAGATGAAATCAACTTCTCCTGAATTCAGGGCTTACAGCACCTGTTTTATGGCACCAGAGTGAGTGTGTGCACTCCGGGCCAGGAGGCACTTGCTTCGTTCTCCATAAATGATGCCACTGTCTCCTGCAGACTACACTGAAAACCTCGGAGTCCCCTCTATCTGCCTCTTCTTGTCACAGCCAATATTTTACCAAGACTGGACATTTATCTTTTTGAACTATTTCTTTCATTTATACCTTTTTGTTCATTTCAACTATTTGCACTTTAATCCTGGGTCTTTTCAATTAGTGTTTAGATTATCATAGGAATCACCTCACCAACCTCTCCTTCAATCTTTCCTAAACTCAGCTTACAATTGGTGTTCTGAGGGAAATTCTCCTTCCCTACTTTTCAAGACAATCCCTAACAGACCACATATTCCATATTTTTAACTTTATTTAATGTTCATAATCCAACATAAAATAGACACCATTTAAAAAGAGCCAAGTCAAAACAAGTTATATTAGGAAGTAATAAATAATTTGTATGAAAATGCTTTATGTATTTAGAAACATTTTACCAATGTAAAGAAAGGAAAAAAAGTCTTTCAGAAACAGTTGGGAAACATTTCAAACATGCCTTTATACACAATTTCATGGTTCATTGCTCATAAAAAATTTCAATAATGAATGCTCTGGAGATTGGATCAAGATGATGCTCTGGGAACACAAGACTCTGTCTCTTTCTGCCCTAAATCCTAATAAATGACAGGAAAAATTTTAAATCTTGAAAACAAAAGAGAATTATGAGGAATCCCTGAAAGAAAACAGATGGAAAAGGAATAATGAAGAAGCTAGCCGCCCAGAATACATTTAGAAGGGAAGCATTCTGGAAGTGGGAGCTGCCAAAGGCACCTTGAACTCAGAGGCATCAGATGCAGACATTAAAAAGTGTTTTGTGGACTAATCCACAAGGTGATGTTTTGGGCTCTGTTTTTTGGAATAGACAAGTATGTGATGTCCCCTCTCTATTTTTCTCAGTTCAAGAAGTAGGTATACAGATATTTACCTTCATATTAATGCACAGATGCATGGGTCCAAAAGTTATAATAATGATTCTGGTGGCTACTGATAAACTAGAGTGGTGGGGGCTGCTAAGTGCAAAGGGAAACAGAGAGAAAAGATGACACATGTGGAGAAGACTCACTGCAAGCACTGTTTTCTCAATGAAGTTGTTTAGGTCAGCTTTCTCATTGCTGTGACTATACAACCCAACCAGCACAACTGTAGAGGAGGAAAAGTTTATTTGGAGCTCACATTTTCAGAGGTCTCTATCTATAAATAGCAGACCCCATTCCTCAGGGCTCAAGGAACATGATGGAGGAAGAGTATGGCAGAGGGAAGCAGTTTACATGATGATCAGAAAGCAGTGAGAGAAAGTCCAGTTGCCAGATACAAAATACATGCCCCAAAGCCACACCTCCAATGCCCACATCCTCCAGCCACACTCTACCAGCCTTCAGTTAGCACTCAGTTAATCCCAATCAGGGGATTAAGTCACTGATTGGATTATGACTCTCACAACCCAATCATTTCTCCTCTGAACCTTCTCGCATTGTCTCAGACGTGAATTTTTGGAAGACACCTCACATCCAAACCATAACAGAAGTCTTCCTTGATTTCCCCAGGGATGGTTAGATTCCATTCTCTGTGCCAATTTTATCTTCTATAGATCACCTTTGTGTCAATTATCATATTGTGTTATACCTGATAACATAAGAAGCCATGAAAATGTAAACATGTCATTTTATGATTAGATCTCAGAACTACGAAAATATAGTAGCTGGTATATTGTTACGGAGAATGATTTGAAACACTTTTCATTGGGTTATCATAAACTCTAGTCTGAGAAACATTCTGCATTAGATGTAGGAATATGGTCAAGAACAGTAGCTCCCATATAGCAGGTATGAAAAGAATAAAAACAAAACTCATTAAAGATAACTCTAATCATGTTACCCAGAAAAGTTCTATATTCTTACAAATAGCATTCATTAACAATGGCAAGTACAGCCCAAAAAGTTATTAGAGTTCTTAAAGGTTTGACAGATGTAATATATAAGTCATTATTCCATTCCAATATCATGTAAAAATTGAAATGAATGAAATGGTGCATCTATTTGTTATAGTCTTATTTACTTTTTGGCATGATGACTATATTTCTATATTCTTCTGAGCAGTTATGAAGACTACTTATTCTCAAGGCATTATGTATCTACCTTTAAGAACATACTTATTTTTATCAATAGAAATGTATTATGCCACAACATACAAGCAATCAACCAAATGCAGTACTTTGTATTAAACCTCCATTGGGAATGAAGTACTTGTAAATTATTTGGGGTTAAATGTCTATATTTTGGATAAGAATTAAAATCCCCTGTGCATAGTCATAATGGACTTTGACTCCAGCCATTACCCATGCAAAATATATGTAAATTTTTCTGAGAGTAGGAAGGTTGATAGGTGACAGTGCAGAAAACAGATTGTCATTGAAATATTTCCAAGACATAAGTCAGCTATCAGGGAAGCCAGTTAAGTGTGAGCACCTGCTTCCTTCGGCAGGGAAAGGAAGCTGTAGCTCCTTCCACAGTATGGACAGGAGCACAGTGAGGCTGGCAGGGCAGCCTCATTCCTGCTGAGGCAGGACTCCAGGGTGTGGCGTTCTCTCACTGAAGGAAGCAATACTGGGAGGATGGAGGATGGAGGACTGTTGGGAAACCGCTGGCAGAAAAACTGTGAGTGTAGTGCCACCGAAACAAGCGAAAGTGAGTATTTCAAGAAGCAATCATAATTAATGTCAAATGGTGATGAGCAGTTGAATAACATAAAGACTTTATTCCAATTATCTGTTATTCCTTTCCAAAAGAGCTCGTCCACATGGCCAGTAAGCTAGTATTGGCTTTTGGCTAGAATCGCAGTTGGGGCTGCCATCTGGGATCTTTTTCTCCATGGGGACCATTTGGACTTCCTCACACCTTGGCAACTAGCTCCAACAGCAAGTATTCTAAAATAGACTCAGTCCCCTAATGTACAGAAACTAGAACAGTATTATTTCTACTACATTCTGGTATTCAAGCAGGCATGGAGCTCACCAAGATTTAAAGGAATGGGGCATAGTCTGTACTTATCAAAGCAAGCTTGTTGAGGAAATCACAGTCTCTTTAGTTTACCATAGAAGTCAGTGATTGACACATACAAGTCTATTCATTGCAACATATTTTAAAAGATTAGAAATGCCCTAAATAGCCCTATTGGGGTTGTTCATACATAAACTAATTTGAATTTGTAAAACAAAACACTCTGCACCCATAAAAATAGATTAAGATGTTTTAATGTAATGTTATGGAAATATTACCATGAGATATTATTGGTATTTCAAACTCAATGACATCTCATCACAATAAATGCATATGAACAAAACTCCTCTGGAATGTACATTTCCAGTGGGGCAATACCACTTCCAAGGGGCAAAGCTGTGTTCTTGGGCAGGAGGTATCTTAATCTTTCTGTGTATAAAACAAAGACTCACATACAGTGCAAAAAAGAGATACATGATATATCTATGTGTTAAATGTGGGTGTATAATCAGGAAAAGTGTATCTTAAAAGTCTCCCTGGGGGGAATGATAATTTTTTAAAAGGTTGAGAAATACCGCCCCAGAAGGATACAAAGAAATGAAATCAAATGATTATCTGAGAGAACAGGAAAGGATTACAGGGAAAAGAAAAAAATGAGAATGAGAGTGTTCAGTGTGTGCTCTTCGTATTTTTTAATATTAGACCCAATGGGAATATAGTATCTATCAAAATCTAAATTAAAAAAAATAAAACTTAAAAAGAAGGTTATTCACTTTATTTAATGCTATGACATTACCAAATGGGAACTCTTTCAGCATATATTATAGTGTATATAAATCTTCTACTTTTAAAAGCCTATTCTAGGCAAGGAACTAATAATTTTGCTCAGTTATCTTGATGATTCAAAAGGGAAGCTGGTAAAGTGATGTTTTATGTGAAATTTTATGAGTCAATTATTATTTATTCAAGGGAAGTAATTTTAAAAGACAAGTTAGTGACGGCCCCTGCTTCACACTGAAGGGATAAAGGGAATGTTCCTTTCGGGGGTGTGAAGGAGCACTGAAGTTCTCCCAGTGCAGCAGTCTGGCTGGACACAATTCAGGAGCCACTTGTCAAAAGAAACAAACTTTATTTTTAGAACACACACACATAGCACCACACAGCTCTTCAGGAAAACCCTCAGAGCCCAACTGCCACCACCGGCTTCCCACAAGCCTCTCAACCTCCCCCACTCCTCCTGCTCTTGAGGCCGATTAGCTGGGTCACGTGGGCGGAGCCAAAAAAAAGTCCCCCAATGAGCAGCTCCGTGGTCTGAAAGGGCGGGGAAACAACCCAATGAGCATCACCGCAGAGGAGCCAATCAGTTGGCAGCTAGAAGTTTGCTGGGGCCTCTGTGAGCCAATCATCAGCTGGCAGCTGGTGCTGGCAGCTGGAAGTTTGCTGGGGCCCCTTCGGCTGTGGCTCTCAACATCCCAGTGCTGAAGTTTTCCCTCCCCCACATCCCAGTTAGAAGAAGCAGGTATAAGATCTAGAGAAGTAGATGTAATTGCAGCACCAAAAATATTTAGCAATATCTGGACTTGGAAAATGTTTTCTTGCATGTAAACAATGGCATAATTACACTGAGGAAAAATGTGACATAGCCACTCCCTGCCAAATTCAGATGAAGTACATTTCCTTGAAATGTGGAGGCTTTTTGTAGGTTTCTCTATGGAAACACTGGCAGGAGCTGTTATAATGGTAATATTCAACAAACCTAGTGTTTTAACTTGGGCTGCCATGACAAAATACCACAGACTGGAAAGTTTAAACAACAGAAATTTGCTTGCTCACAGTTATGGAAACTAAAAGTATGAGATCAGGGTGCTTACATAGTGGGGTTGTGATGAGGGGTCCCTTTCTGGCTTTGCAGACTTAGCCTTCTCACTGTGTGCTCATGTAGCCCTTTCTTGGTTCATGTGTATAGAGTGTTTTTCCTCTTTTCCTCCTCCTCTTATTCCTCCCCCTCCCCCTCCTCTCTTCTTCTTCTTTCTCTCTCTCCCTCTCTCCCTCCCTCCCTACACAAATCCTATTGGATAAGAATTGTATCTTCCCATTTGTATGACCTCATTTAACCTTATTAACTCTTTGTATCAGTCCAATTTTCTGTTAGTATGACAAAATACCTGTGATTGAGAATTTGTAAAGAAAGGAAGGTCTATTTAGCTCACATTTTGGGAGGCTGGAATTCCAAACAGCATGGCAGCAACTTTGATAAAGACCCCCTGCATGCAACACATCTTGGTGGATGAGATCATGGCATCATGAAGCTAGAGAACTCTTTTACAATAACTTACTCTTGAGAAACTAATAGGGGTACCACAAGATCTACATAATCTTTTCCAGGGAGATGGCATCAATGGCCTAATTACTTCCCACTAGGCCTCACCTTTTAAAAGTTCCACCACCTTTCACAGTGCCACACTGGGAACCAAGCTTCCAACCATAAACCACTGGAGAACACATACTAATCATACCCAGGCTACCACACTCCTAGAAGCCCTATCTATAATAATATGGTATTAGGGGGTAGGGTTTTAACATATGAATTGAGGTAAGGACACATCAGTCCATAGCACCAATAAGCAAGAAATTTTTAAATATCTGCAAGGAAATCCTAGGTTGAAAAGTAGAATCAACAAATGGGACTTACTCAAACTGAAAAATTTTTTCTCAGTAAGAGAAACAATAAGAGAGGTAAATAGGGAGCCTACATCCTGGGAACAAATTTGTACTCCTCACACTTCAGATAGAGCCCTAATATCCAGAGTATACAAAGAACTCAAAAAATTAAACAATAAGAAAACAAATAACCCAATCAACAAATGGGCCAAGGACCTGAACAGACACTTCTCAGAGGAGGACATACAATCAATCAACAAGTACATGAAAAAATGCTCACCATCTCTAGCAGTCAGAGAAATGCAAATCAAAACCACCCTAAGATACCATCTCACTCCAGTTAGATTGGCAGCCATTATGAAGTCAAACAACAACAAGTGCTGGCGAGGATGTGGGGAAAAGGGTACACTTGTACATTGCTGGTGGGACTGCAGATTGGTGCAGCCAATTTGGAAAGCAGTATGGAGATTTCTTGGAAAGCTGGGAATGGAGCCACCATTTGACCCAGCTATTCCCCTTCTTGGTCTATTCCCTAAAGACCTAAAAAGAGCATGCTACAGGGACACTGCTACATCGATGTTCATAGCAGCACAGTTCACAATAGCAAGACTGTGGAACCAACCTAGATGCCCTTCAATAGATGAATGGATAAAAAAATGTGGCATTTATACACAATGGAGTATTACTCTGCATTAAAAAATGACAAAATCATGGAATTTGCAGGGAAATGGATGGCACTAGAGCAGATTATGCTAAGTGAAGCTAGCCAATCCCTAAAAAACAAATGCCAAATGTCTTCTTTGATATAAGGAGAGCAACTAAGAACAGAGTAGGGAGGAAGAGCATGAGAAGAAGATTAACATTAAACAGGGGTGAGAGGTGGGAGGGAAAGAGAGAGAGAAGGGTAATTGCATGGAAATGGAAGGAGACCCTCATTGTTATACAAAATTACATATAAGAGGAAGTAAGGGGAAAGGGAAAAAACAAGGGGGAGAAATGAATTACAGTAGATGGGGTAGAGAGAGAAGATGGGAGGGGAGGGGAGGGGAGGGGAGGGGAGGGGGGATAGTAGAGGATAGGAAAGGCAACAGAATACAACAGACACTAGTATGGCAATATGTAAAACAGTGGATGTGTAACCGATGTGATTCTGCAATCTGTATATGGGGTAAAAATGGGAGTTCATAACCTACTTGAATCAAATGTGTGAAATATGATATGTCAAGAACTATGTAATGTTTTAAACAACCAACAATAAAAATTAAAACAAAGAAAAGTAGAGAGAATAAGAATCACAAAAGAAGAGTTTGAGAAATATAGCCATCTTTTCAGAAAGAAAAAAAACAAAAAACAAAAAACTTGTTTTGTACCCTTACCTGATGCTGCTTGCCCACTCTAACTGTAAAAAACGAATCTTGGCTCTACAGCAATCATCTTTTTTTTCAGATCATTGAATTGAAATTCACATAACATAAAATCTACCAATTCAATCATTTCAAAGTATAATTCAGTGACTTCTGGTACATTCGAGGAGGTGCACAAACATCACCACTATCTAATTGTAGAACATTTGTATATTTCCAAAAAGAATCTCTATACCTGTTAAGTAATTTCTCCCCATTTCCCCTATCCTCTGTCCCTGGCATTGATCTTTTAAAGTTCAGCAAAGAAATTATGAAAGTGTTCTCATTATTTGTTCCACTGAGAAAAAAAAAATGATGGTATTTTAAAAGCTACTGGAAATGCTAACTCAAAGAGAATTTGACACTGAGTCTTTCCCCTATTTCATCACAGAAAAGATGACTTCATGGAAACATGGAGTCAGACATCATTCAAAGGGTCTCAGTGTCCAGGGCATTTCCAAATGTGTTCTACCACATAACAAAAAATAGCTACCACATACTCAAAGAAACAATCAGATTTTATGTTGAAATATATTTTGGAAATCCTAAGTTAAACTGTTAATAGATTTCTTTGCTCAACAAAGAGATTGAATAGAGTAACAGCAGGGATGTGTTTGTTTTCATTTTACTTATCATTGTAGAACCTGGTGGTTTTCTATAACAAATGGACCAAAACACAGGTGGATTTCACTTTTCAAAACAAGTGAGCTGTAATTTAGTTCCTATAAATTTCAAACAATGTGAAGATCTCTACCTTTATTTTAAAGGGTTAAGTGGCAATGTATAGATATCAGCAACATTTGATGGAAATGAGAGACAATAGCATCTTTCGAAGGGGAATGCCTATCTGAGGGGACTACAGTATTTAGCTAATCCATTCCCTCATGTGTTGGCCTCCTGGTCTTATTTAGAATAGATGTAATTAGTTAAGGCAGGGTGAGTCGTTTTCAAAATGACTGGCGTCCTTGTAAGAAGAGAAGAGAGACACCTAGGATAATGTCACCTGAACATGGAGGCAGAGACAGAGTTATGTAGTGACAAGCCAAGGAATGCTAAGGATTGAAGGCCA